>NW_028322251.1:5548067-6751959 GCF_059928025.1 Delphinapterus leucas
CTGAAGGAAGAATCCCTTAAACCTGGAGAGTTGGGACCCATGGAATGGGTAGCATGCAGTATGACTTCAAAGGGTCTGCGTTTGCTCACCGAACCTCACCAATGCTATCAGCCCGAAGTGTCCAGCCTTATGTCTCACCCAGCTCTGGGTGTAGATGTGGAAAATCCAGGTTGCATCACAAGCCCTGAATGAATTATTTAAGAATTGCTCTCTATTTCACTGTCATTGTGTTTTGTTTTTGAAATTTATTTTGATAATGGGATTTATCGGATTTTCACTGCTGCGTTTAGGCCGCTGTACACACGCCTGATTTCCTTATGGAGACATATAAATCCATGGGTTTTAAGATTCTTACTTGTCAGTTATCTTGCCAGGCGTTGAATATGGGGTGTTGAGTCCATTTCGTTGAGCAAGGAGTAGGTCTTGTCTATTATATATTTGGCTTATGGAACGGTATCTGTGCTAATTTCAATCTCTGGTTTTATGCAGCACCCCAACTCACCTTTCCCCATAAGCAAGCATAAGTTGGTTTTCTAAATTTGAGACCCTGTTCTGTTTTGTAATTCAGTTCATGGGTAGCCAAGTTTACATTCCGTGTATTAGTGATATCTTATGATGTTTCTTTTTCTGTGTGACTTATTTCTCGTAGAATCATCATACCTGAATCCACTCATTATGCCGCTACGGGCCTGATGACGTAGATTTCATTGCTGAGTGATATTCCATTGTACGTGCGTACCACAACTTCTTTATCCATTTTTTACTTTCTGGGATATTTTACTTGTACCGTGGACGGGGTTCTTGTAAACAGAGCCGTCCCAAACTCTGGGGTGGCTGTGTGTTTTTGATTTTAATTTCTCTAAGCTATAGGACCATAAGTGGAAGTGCCATAGGCTGTGTTGCTTTGTTTCCTACGTGTTTCTGGAAACACCATACACTTCTCCAGAGTGGTTGTTGGCAATTTACATCCCGCCCATCAGCATGACAAGGCTCCCTGTTCTCCATGACCTGTCCTGCCTTTCTGGATTTTACACTTTTTTCAGATGCCCCTTTTGACCGGGGGGGCAGTGAGACTTCATTGTAGTGCAGATTTCCATTACACGCTTGCTTGGTTGGCCAAAAAGGGCGTATGCGTTTTTTCCTGAATATATTCAGGAAAATATATTCAGGAAAATATATTCAGGAAAAAACGCATACGCCCTTTTTGGCCAAGTGCATCATTGTCGACATTCTGCCTCTTTTCCTATTCTTTAAGTGCAATTCCAGTCTACCCCCTGAAATCTTTTTACTGAAATTCTGCCCCGCTTTCAAGTCCTCTTTGAAGACTTACTTCAGTACATTTTTGGACGATAGCTGTCATTCATAACTCTGCAGGTTTGTGAATTACAGTGCCCCTGAGCCCCTTTCTTCAACTCGTTTTCTTGTGAGCTGGCCGCAAAACCGCAGGATTGCTTCAGGCCCTAATCTGTTTCCGGCAGGGCACGCTGAGCCTTTGGTTAATTCCTCTTCCTGGTGGGAAATGAGCGTTCCATTTGCCCGTGCAGACACCTACAGCTAGTCTCTCATTGGTTCTCCCTATTCCTGTTCATCTTGCGCAGAAATTGCAAACTGTGCCAAACAGGACGTTAAAGGCACTGACTCTCCAAGTGGGGAAAATGTTAGTAAAGCATCTGGAATGGTGATCCTGAGTACCAGGGTTCGAAAACTGAGATGCCTTTGAAAACGTTTCCCAATCACACGGTGGACCATACTCTGGGTTTCCCATGCATGTTTTAGCTGAAGGAAGAATCCCTTAAACGTGGAGAGTTGGGACCCATGGAATGGGTACCATGCAGTATGACTTCAAAGGGTCTGCGTTTGCTCACCGAACCTCACCAATGCTATCAGCCCGAAGTGTGCAGCCTTATGTCTCACCCAGCTCTGGGTGTAGATGTGGTAAATCCAGGTTGCATCACAAGCCCTGAATGAATTAGTTAAGAATTGCTCTCTATTTCACTGTCATTGTGTTTTGTTTTTGAAATTTATTTTGATAATGGGATTTATCGGATTTTCACTGCTGCATTTAGGCCGCTGTACACACGCTTTATTTCCTTATGGAGACATATAAATCCATGGGTTTTAAGATTCTTAATTGTCAGGTATCTTGCCAGGCGTTGAATATGGGGTGTTGAGTCTATTTCGTTGAGCAAGGAGTAGGTATTGTCTATTATATATTTTGCTTATGGAATGGTATCTGTGCTAATTTCAATCTCTACTTTTATGCAGCACCCCAACTCACCTTTCCCCATAAGCAAGCATAAGTTGGTTTTCTAAATTTGAGACCCTGTTCTGTTTTGTAATTCAGTTCATGTGTGGCCAAGTTTACATTCCGTGTATTAGTGATATCTTATGATGTTTCATTTTCTGTGTGACTTATTTCTCGTAGAATCATCGTACCTGAATCCACTCATTATGCCGCTACGGGCCTGATGACGTAGGTTTCATTGCTGAGTGATATTCCATTGTACGTGCGTACCACAACTTCTTTATCCATTTTTTGCTTTCTCGCATATTTAACTTGTACCGTAGACGAGGTTTTGTAAACAGAGCCATCCCAAATTTTGGGGTGGCTGTGTGATTTTGATTTTAATTTCTCTATGCTATAGGACCATAAGTGGAAGTGCCATAGGCTGTGTTGCTTTTTTTCCTACGTGTTTCAGGAAACACCATACACTTCTCCAGAGTGGCTGTTGGCAATTTACATCCCGCCCATCAGCATAACAAGGCTCCCTGTTCTCCATGACCTGTCGTGCCTTTCTGGAATTTACACATTTTTCAGATGGCCCTTTTGACTGGGGGGCAGTGAGACTTCATTGTAGTGCACATTTCCTTTACACGGTTGCTTGGTTGGCCAAAAAGGGCGTATGCGTTTTTTCCTGAATATATTCAGGAGAAAACGCATACGCCCTTTTTGGCCAAGTGCATCATTGTCGACATTCTGCCTCTAATCTTATTCTTTAAGTGCAATTCCATTCTACCCCCTGAAATCGTTTTCCTGAAATTCTGCCCCGATTTCAAGTCCTCTTCGAAGACTTACTTCAAAACATTTTTGGACGATAGCTGTCATTCATTACTCTGCAGGTTTGTGAATTACAGTGCCCCTGAGCTCCTTTCTTCAACTCGCTTTCTTGTGAGCTGGCCACAAACCCGAAGGATTGCTTCAGGCCCTAATATAGTTCCGGCATGGCATGCTGAGCCTTTGGTTAATTCCTCTTCCTTGTGGGAAATGAGCGTTAAATTTCCATGTTCAGACACCTTCACATGAGTCGTCATGGTGCCCCTTTGCCCCGGTTATCTCTATGGAGGTTGGAGTTGGAGGGCCTCCTCACTCAGGATCAGTGTGCCCACGGAGCCAACCCTGCAACTTCAGGGCATGGTTGGGGGTTAGGATCACCACGAGGGTTCCTTTTCCCTTAGGAGGCAGGTGGCCTTTTGGGCTGCTGATTTCCAGGTTATCAGATACTGCCAGTATCTTGGCCAGATGTGGCGGTGGCCCAAGCCCCTTGGTGACCGTATTTTATCCTACCTGGATCGCATTCTTGCATTGTTCCATTTCAAGTGGTCCCAGGTTTTGCACTAATACTCCAGTGGCGATTCACTGTTCACCAGGAATGTAAAGGTCAAAGGGTTTAGCTAAATTAGGGAGTTCCAGGGCAAGGGTCTGAATTGACTGCTCTTTCCATTCTTGAAAGGCCACTTCTGCATTCTATTCAAAAGGATCATCACCTTTTCCTTTCAGTGTTTCATATAGAGGCCGAGCTAGTAGACTGTAGTTAGGGATCCAGAAGCAGCAAACCCTGGCCTCCCCAGGAACCCCTAAGCTGTCTTCTAGTTTTAGAAATGGGTAAGGCTGTAAATTGTTTCTTCCCTTTCCTGGGATGGGCTTCTCCGACCTTCGGTGAGAATGAAGCCCAGGCAGGTCACCGTAGTCTGTGATATTTGAGCTTTTTCTTGGACAACTTGTATCCTTTATTGGCTTCGTAGTTCAGAGGTATCCTTAGTAGGGCTGGCGATCAGAATGTCGTCTGCATATTGAAGGAGTGTTTCCTTTTCCAGAGGTAGAACTTTTAGGTCTTTAGCTGGGCTTTCCCCAAAGATGGTGTGGGAATTTTTGAACCCTTGGGGCAACACGGCCCGGAAGTATTGTTTTAGTTGTATGTTGAGTCCTGCCACTCACAAGCCAAAATTTCTTGTGACTCTGGGACTAATAGAATACAAAAGAAGGCATCATTGAAGACTAATACAGAATACCATGTCCTGGTGGTTGGTAGAATGACCAGCAGGGTGTAGGATTTAGGAACTACTGGAGGTATATCCTCGGTGGCTTCACTGACTGTCCTGACATCCTTTACCAGGACTCCAGCAGCCCATGGGGCTCTCGAGGTCAGGCCAATCCCAGGATATGGAGCTCACCTGGGCAGGTACCCCACCCCAGCCCACGGGGCTCTCGTGGTCAGGCCCCTCCCAGGATACAGAGCTACCCTTGCAGGTACCATGGCAGGGCTGGGAACACAGGAACCGTGCATATCGCCCTCATTGCAGAGCACTCCCAGCTCACCTGTCACTCAGATCTGACACAGAGCACCTCAGAGCAGGACTTGAACTAACAAACAGCAGCTCCGACAGGTCTGTGACCCTGGGCATCACTCTGTGTGGCCTCCCTCCACCTGGTCTTCCAGAGACTTCCACTGCACCCGGGGCACCAGGCCTCTGTCTCCACCCACCAGCCACCCCTCCTCTCCCTGACTCCTGGGTTCCTCTCATTAGGAGAGGGTTTTCTTGAAGTTGTCTCCCACTCATGGGCCAGATAATATAATTAGAAAACAAGCCAGAGCTGCAGCCCCTTGTCTATCCTGACTCTCAGGAGCCCACACCTGTTCCTTGGACCTGGCCGATTCAGCAAGTTCCAGTTTCTGCAACTGTGAGCCCCTGAGGGGTGATTATTGGCTGGCCTGGGAAGCCTGACCGTGCCGGCCAGCCCTCCCCAGGTGTGCCTGGGTTCAGATCAATATAAACACTGCTCCAGGCAGCAAGAGCCCCTGCAGCTGTGCCTGACGCCATTTTCTCTGCCCTGTCAGCAGTCTTGGGGCTGGACTGGTGGGAGGGAGTGAGAGGCCACGGCTTTGTGGGTGGTCCAGTGTGAGTGGGGCTCTGCTGGACTTTCTGCAGCAGTTGCCAAGATGCCACCTGCTAAAGAAGAGGATGTGTCACCCATACCTGCCGCTGGAATTTCTCCCTGGGCAGAGGTGAGTGAGGAAGAAAGCAGTGGGGGCCGGGACAGCAGGGGTATCTCAGGCAGGGAAATGGAAAGCTTCCAGAAGAGCACCCAGGACCAGGACCATCCTGGCTGGCCTGCAGGCACCAAGTCGGCTGGCATGCTGTCGCTCATGTGGCTCCATGGCCCTTCCTCTAGGCTTTCAAGTCCTTGTACATATTCAGGTGTTTTACCTGGGAAGGGTGGGAACATTTCAGCAGCAGCTGGCCTGGGGCTCAGCCCACGTTTACTCACAGATGCCTCGGCACTGTCCCCCAGCTTTGCAATGAGGACGCTTGTTGCGTGGGGCCTGCTGGCTGAATGGGAGATGATTCCCCACCACCGACCAACTTCAGAATTGTTTACAACTGGAGCAAGTGCCCTGATACGGTTTTCCTCTGTGTAGCTGGTGGGTTCTGTTTTTTTTTCTTTTTTGGTTCAAGGTAGATTTTATTCCTCTTTTTTGTATTTACAGATATAAGCATGGAAATAATTTATTCATATAAATACATGTATGTGAAGGGAAGAATATTTTTTCTGTTTTACTTTTTGTAATTTGAATTTTATTTTATTTTTTTATACAGCAGGTTCTTTTTGGTTATCTATTTTATACATATAAATGTATACATGCCAATCCCAATCTCTCAACTCCTCCCACCACCACCCCCCAACAGCTTTCCCCCCTTGGTGTCCATACGTTTGTTGTCTACATCTGTTGCTCTATTTCTGCCTTGCAAAACGGTTCATCTGTACAATTTGTCTAGGTTCCACATATAGCCATTAATAGACAAGATTTCTTTTTCTCTTTCTGACTTACTTCACTCTGTATGACAGTCTCTAGATCCATCAACGTCTCTACAAATGACCCAATTTCATTCCTTTTTATGGCTTAGTAATATTCCATTTTATATATGTACCACTTCTTTATGCATTCGTCTGTCTGTGGGCATTTAGGTTGCTTCCATTACCTGGATATTGTAAATAGTGATGCAATGAACATTGCGGTGAATGTCTCTTTTTGATTTATGGTTTTGTCTGGGTATATGCCCAGTAGTGGGACTGCTGTATCATATGGTAATTCTATTCTTAGTTTTATAAGAAACTCCATAACTTTCTCCACAGTGACTGTATCAATTTCATTCCCAACAATAGCGGAAGAGGGTTCCTTATCTCCACACCCTTTCCAGCATTTGTTGTTTGTAGATTTTCTGATGATGCCCATTCTAACAGGTGTGAGGTGATACACCATGGATGAGTCTATTTCGTTGAGCAAAGAGTAGGTCTTGTCTATTACATATTTGGCTTATGGAACGGTATGTGTGCTAATTTCAATCTCTGGTTTTATACAGCACCGCAACTCAACTTTCCCCTTAAGCAAGCATAAGTTTTTATCTAAATGTGAGACTCTGTTCGGTTTTGGAATTCAGTTTATGTGTAGCCAAGTTTACACTCTCTCTATTAGTGATATCTTATGATAATTACCTTTCTCTGTGTGACATATTTCTCTTAGAATCATCATACTTAAATCCACTCAATTTGCTGCTACAGGCCTGATGACATTGATTTCATTGCTGAGTGATATTCCATTGTACGTAAGTAGCACAACTCCTTTATCCACATTTTTCTTTCTGGGATATTTAATTTGTACTGGACTCAAGGTTCTTGTAAACACAGCAGCCCTAAATTTGGTGTTGGCTGTGTCTTGTTGATTTTAATTTTCCTAAGCTATAGGGCCAAAAGTGGAAGTGCCCTAGGGTCTGTAGCTTTGTTTTTCAGATGTTTCAGGATACACCATAAACATCTCCAGAGTGTCTGTTGGCAATTTACATCCCGCCCATCAGCATAACAAGGCTCCCTGTTCTCCATGGCCTGTCCTGTGTTTCTGGTTTTTACACATTTTTCAGATGGCCCTTTTGACGAATGGGAAATGAGACTTCATTGTAGTGCGGATTTCCATTGCTCGAGTGCTTGGTTGGCCAAAAAGGGCATATGTGTTTTTTCCTGAATATATTCAGGAAAAAATGTTTACGCACATTTGTCCAAGTGCATCACTGTCAAAGATCTGCCGCTTTTCACATGCTTTAAACGCAATTCCAATCTACCTCCTGAAATATGATTCCTGCAATTCTGCCTCGTTTTGAAGTCCTCTTTGCAGACTTACTTCAGTATATTTTTGCCAATAGCTGTCATTTATAACTCTGCAGGTTTGTGAATTACAGTGCCTGTGATTTCCTTTCTTAACTCGTTTCCTTGAAAGCTGGCCACAGAACCGCAGGTTTGCTTTAGGCCATAATCAGGGTCTGGCACGGCACTCTGAGCCTTTGGTTAATTCCTCTTCCTGGTGGGAAATTAGAGTTAAATGTGCCCCTCCGGACACCTGCCTCACTCCCAGCCCCTTGGTGATGTGTGTCCTGTGGTTTGAGGCCACATGTGCTGGGTTCCTCACCTTTGGCTGATGTGGCCCCACTGGTGTGAGGACACTCCTGCCTGGTTCCCATCCCCTTGGTGATGTGAGCCATCCGCTGAGAGTCTGATCCTGGTTGGGTTCCTCACACTTCTGTGAGGTGGGCCCTCTTCTCTGACGTCACTCCTGCCTGGCTGGCACACCCCGCCTTGGCGAAGTCGGCCCTCTGGTGGGATTTGGTGCCTGCTGGGGGTCTCCTGCCCTCGGTAATGAGGGCCCTCTGGCGTCAGGCCCTAATTCCTGGGCTCCCAATATTTTCTGATATGCGCCCTGTGGTTCGAGTACACTCGTGCCAGGTTCCCAACCCCATGGGAATGTGGGCCTTCTGCTCTGAGGTCCCAACCGTGGGTTGCTCAGTTTCATGATGAGGGCCCTCTGCTGTGAGTTCTCTCCGGCCTGGATCCCATAGCCTCGCTGCTCCTGGCCACCTGCTGGGAGGTTCCAACTGCGGGATTCCTCACCTTTTTTCTTCTATGGACCCTCTGTTTTGAGACTCCTCCTGCCTGCCTCACTCCCAGTCCCTTGGTGATGTGTGTCCTCTGGTGTGAGGCCACGTGTGCTGGGTCCCTCGCCTTTGGATGATGTGGCCACACTGGTGTGAGGACACTCCTGCCTGCTTCCTATCCCCTTGATGATGTGGGCCCTCTGGTGAGAGTCTCATCCTGGCTGGGTTCCTCACCCTTCTGTGAGGTGGGCCCTCTGCTGTGAGGTCACTCCTGCCTGGCTGGCACACCCCGCCTTGGCGAAGTCGGCCCTCTTGTGGCACTTGGAGCCTGCTGGGAGCCTCCTCCCCTCGGTGATGGGGGCCCTCTAGCGTCAGGCCCTAACTGCTGGGTACCCACATTTTCTGATACGTGCTAAGTGGTGCGAGGACACTCCTGCGAGGTTCCCATCCCCATGGGCATGTGGGCCTTCTGCTCTAAGGTCCCAACACCTGTGTTGTTCACCGTTTCATGATGTTGTCTCTCTGGTGTTAGTTCACTCAGGCCTAGATCCCATAGACTCTGTGCTCTGAGCCGACTGCTGGGAGGTTCCTACTGCTGGATTCCTTACCTTTTTTATTCTTTGGGTCCTGTGTTTTTATGCTCCTACTTCCTGACTCACTCCCAGCCCCTTTGTGATGTAGGTCCTCTGGTTTAAGGCCACATGTACCGGTTTCCTCACCTTTATTGATGTGGCCCCACTGGTGTGAGGACACTCCTGCCTGGTTCCCATCCCCTTGGTGATTGGGGCCCTTTTGTGAGAGTCTGATCCTGTCTGGATTCCTCACACTTCTGGGAGGTGGGCCCTCTGCTGTGAGGTCACTCCTGCCTGGCTGGCACACGTCACGTTGGCGATGTGGGCCCTCAGTTGGGAGTTGGTGCCTGCTGGGAGTCTCCTCCCCTCGGTAATGAGGGCCCTCTGGCGTCAGGCCCTAACTCATGGGCTCCCAAAATTTTCTGATGTGCGCCCTGTCGTGTGAGTACACTCCAGCCAGGGTCCCTTCCCTAGGGGATGTGGGCTTTCTGCTCTGGTCCCAACGGCTGGGTTGCTCACAGTGTCAGAATGTGGGCCCTCTGTTTTGAGTTCAGTCAGGCCTGGATCCCATAGCCTCGCTGCTCCTGGCCGCCTGCTGGGAGGTTCCAACTGCGGGATTCCTCACCTTTTTTACGCAATGGGCTCTCTGTTTTGAGGCTCCTCCTGCCTGCCTCACTCCCAGCCCCTTGGTGATGTGTGTCCTGTAGTTTGAGGCCACGTGTGCTGGGTCCGTCACATTTCGGTGATGTGGCCCCACTGGTGTGAGGACACTCCTGCCTGGTTTCCATTCCCTTGGTGATGTGGGCCCTCTGGTGAGAGTCTGATCCTCTTTGGGTTCCTCACACTTTTGTGTGGTTGGCCCTCTGCTCTGAGGTCACTCCTGCCTGGCTGGCACACCCCGCATTGGCGACGTCGGCCCTCTGGTAGCAGTTGGAGCTTGCTGGGAGCCTCCTCTCCTCAGTGATGAGGGCCCTCTGGCGTCCGGCCCTAACTGCTGGGCTCCCCACATTTTCTGTTGTGTGCCCACTGGTGCGATGACACTCCTGCTTGGTTCCCTTCCCCATGGGGATGTGGGCCTTGTGCTCTGAGGTCACAACGGCTGGGTTGCTTACAGTATCACGATGAGGGCCCTCTGTTGTGAGTTCATCACTGCCTGGATCCCATAGCCTCGGTGCTCTGGGCCGCCTGCTGGGATGTTCCAACTGCTGGATTCCTCACCTTTTTATACAATGGGCCATGTGTTTTGAGGTTAATCCTGCCTGCCTCGCTCTGAGACCCATGGTGATGTGGGTCTTCTGGATTGAGGCCAAATGTGCTGGGTACCTCAACTTTCGATGATGTGGCCCCACGGGTGTGAGGACACTCGTGCCTGATTCCCAGCCCCTTGCTTATGTGGGCACTCTGGTGAGAGTCTGATCATGACTGGGTTCCTTACCCTTCTGTGAGGTGGGCGCTCTGATGTGAGGTCACTCCTGCCTGGCTGGCACACCCCGCCTTGGCGAAGTCGGCCCTCTGGTGGGATTTGGTGCCTGCTGGGTGTCTCCTGCCCTCGGTAATGAGGGCCCTCTGGCGTCAGGCCCTAATTCCTGGGCTCCCAATATTTTCTGATATGCGCCCTGTGGTTCGAGTACACTCCTGCCAGGTTCCCAACCCCATGGGAATGTGGGCCTTCTGCTCTGAGGTCCCAACCGTGGGTTGCTCAGTTTCATGATGAGGGCCCTCTGCTGTGAGTTCTCTCCGGCCTGGATCCCATAGCCTCGCTGCTCCTGGCCACCTGCTGGGAGGTTCCAACTGCGGGATTCCTCACCTTTTTTCTTCTATGGACCCTCTGTTTTGAGACTCCTCCTGCCTGCCTCACTCCCAGTCCCTTGGTGATGTGTGTCCTCTGGTGTGAGGCCACGTGTGCTGGGTCCCTCGCCTTTGGATGATGTGGCCACACTGGTGTGAGGACACTCCTGCCTGCTTCCTATCCCCTTGATGATGTGGGCCCTCTGGTGAGAGTCTGATCCTGGCTGGGTTCCTCACCCTTCTGTGAGGTGGGCCCTCTGCTGTGAGGTCACTCCTGCCTGGCTGGCACACCCCACCTGGGCAACATCGGCCCTCTTGTGGCACTTGGAGCCTGCTGGGAGCCTCCTCCCCTCGGTGATGGGGGCCCTCTAGCGTCAGGCCCTAACTGCTGGGTACCCACATTTTCTGATACGTGCTAAGTGGTGCGAGGACACTCCTGCGAGGTTCCCATCCCCATGGGCATGTGGGCCTTCTGCTCTAAGGTCCCAACACCTGTGTTGTTCACCGTTTCATGATGTTGTCTCTCTGGTGTTAGTTCACTCAGGCCTAGATCCCATAGACTCTGTGCTCTGAGCCGACTGCTGGGAGGTTCCTACTGCTGGATTCCTTACCTTTTTTATTCTTTGGGTCCTGTGTTTTTATGCTCCTACTTCCTGACTCACTCCCAGCCCCTTTGTGATGTAGGTCCTCTGGTTTAAGGCCACATGTACCGGTTTCCTCACCTTTATTGATGTGGCCCCACTGGTGTGAGGACACTCCTGCCTGGTTCCCATCCCCTTGGTGATTGGGGCCCTCTTGTGAGAGTCTGATCCTGTCTGGATTCCTCACACTTCTGGGAGGTGGGCCCTCTGCTGTGAGGTCACTCCTGCCTGGCTGGCACACGTCACGTTGGCGATGTGGGCCCTCAGTTGGGAGTTGGTGCCTGCTGGGAGTCTCCTCCCCTCGGTAATGAGGGCCCTCTGGCGTCAGGCCCTAACTCATGGGCTCCCAAAATTTTCTGATGTGCGCCCTGTCGTGTGAGTACACTCCAGCCAGGGTCCCTTCCCTAGGGGATGTGGGCTTTCTGCTCTGTGGTCCCAACGGCTGGGTTGCTCACAGTGTCAGAATGTGGGCCCTCTGTTTTGAGTTCAGTCAGGCCTGGATCCCATAGCCTCGCTGCTCCTGGCCGCCTGCTGGGAGGTTCCAACTGCGGGATTCCTCACCTTTTTTACGCAATGGGCCCTCTGTTTTGAGGCTCCTCCTGCCTGCCTCACTCCCAGCCCCTTGGTGATGTGTGTCCTGTAGTTTGAGGCCACGTGTGCTGGGTCCGTCACATTTCGGTGATGTGGCCCCACTGGTGTGAGGACACTCCTGCCTGGTTTCCATTCCCTTGGTGATGTGGGCCCTCTGGTGAGAGTCTGATCCTCTTTGGGTTCCTCACACTTTTGTGTGGTTGGCCCTCTGCTCTGAGGTCACTCCTGCCTGGCTGGCACACCCCGCATTGGCGACGTCGGCCCTCTGGTAGCAGTTGGAGCTTGCTGGGAGCCTCCTCTCCTCAGTGATGAGGGCCCTCTGGCGTCCGGCCCTAACTGCTGGGCTCCCCACATTTTCTGTTGTGTGCCCACTGGTGCGATGACACTCCTGCTTGGTTCCCTTCCCCATGGGGATGTGGGCCTTGTGCTCTGAGGTCACAACGGCTGGGTTGCTTACAGTATCACGATGAGGGCCCTCTGTTGTGAGTTCATCACTGCCTGGATCCCATAGCCTCGGTGCTCTGGGCCGCCTGCTGGGATGTTCCAACTGCTGGATTCCTCACCTTTTTATACAATGGGCCATGTGTTTTGAGGTTAATCCTGCCTGCCTCGCTCTGAGACCCATGGTGATGTGGGTCTTCTGGTTTGAGGCCACATGTGCTGGGTACCTCAACTTTCGATGATGTGGCCCCACGGGTGTGAGGACACTCGTGCCTGATTCCCAGCCCCTTGCTTATGTGGGCACTCTGGTGAGAGTCTGATCATGACTGGGTTCCTTACCCTTCTGTGAGGTGGGCGCTCTGATGTGAGGTCACTCCTGCCTGGATGGCTCACGTCGCCTTGGCGACGTAGGCCCTCTGTTGGCCACTGAAGCATGCTGGGAGCCTCCTACCCTCTTTAATGAGGGCCCTGGAAGAAACGCATATGCCCTTTTTGACCAAGTGCATCATTGTCGAAGTTCTGCCTCTTCTCCTATACTTTCAGAGGACTTCCCATCTACCTCCTGAAATCGTATTCCTGGAATTCTGCCCCGCGTTCAAGTCCTCTTTGCAGCCTTACTTCAATATATTTTTGGACGATAGCTGTCATTTATAACTCTGCAGGTTTGTGAATTACAGTGCCCCTGAGCTCCATTCTTCAACTCGCTTTCTTGTGAGCTGGCCGCAAAACCGCAGGATTGCTTCAGGCCCTAATCTGGTTCCAGCACGGCATGTTGAGCCTTTGGCTAATTCCTCTTCCTGATGGGAAATGAGCGTTAAATTTGCTCGTGCAGACACCTACAGCTAATCTCTCATTGGTTCTCCCTATTCCTGTTCATCTTGCTCAGAAATTCCAAACTGTGCCAAACAGGAGGTTAAAGGCACTGACTCTCCAATTGGGGAAAGAGTTAGTAAAGCGTCTGGAATGGTAAAACCGAGTATGAGGGGAAGAAAACTGAGATGCATTTAAAAAGGTTTCCCGGTCACACGGTGGACCATATTCTGGGTTTCCCATGCGTGTTTTACCTGAAGGAAGAATCCCTTAAACCTGGAGAGGTGGGACCCATGCAATGGGTACCATGCAGTATGACTTCAAATGGCCTGCATTTTCTCACCGAACCTCACCAATGCTATCAGCCCAAAGTGTCGAACCTTATGTCTCACTCAGCTCTAGGTGTAGATGTGGTAAATCCAGGTTGCATCACAAGCCCTGAATGAATTATTTAAGAATTGCTCTCTATTTCACTGTCATTGTGTTTGTTTTTGTAGTTTATTTTGATAATGGGATTTAACGGATTTTCTCTGCTGCCTTCATGCAGCTGTACACACACTTGATTCTCTTACGGAGACATATAAATCCATGGGTTTGAAGATTCTTACTAGTCATGTGTAATCCTAGGAGTTGAATATGGTGTGTTTAGTCCATTTCGTTGAGCAAGGTGTAAGTCTTGACTATTACATATTTGGCTTATGGAAAGGTATGTGTGCTAATTTCTATCTCTGGTTTTATGCAGCACCCCACCTCACCTTTCCCCATAAGCAAGCATAAGTTGGTGTTCTAAATTTGAGACCCTGTTCTGTTTTGTAATTCAGTTCATGTGTAGCCAAGTTTACATTCCATTTATTAGTGATATCTTATGATGTTTCATTTTCTGTGTGACTTATTTCACTTAGAATCATCGTACCTGGATCCACTCAATATGCCGCGACGGGCCTGATGACATAGATTTCATTGGTGAGTGATATTCCATTGTACGTGCGTACCACAACTTCTTTAACCATTTTTCACATTCTGGGATATTTAACTTGGACCGTAGACGACGTTCTTGTAAACAGAGCTGTCCCAAATTTTGGGGTGGCTGTGTGTTTTTGATTTTAATTTCCGTAAGCTATAGGACCATAAGTGGAAGTGACATAGGCTCTGTTGCTTTGTTTCCTACGTGTTTCAGGAAACCCCATAAACTTCTCCAGAGTGGCTGTTTGCAATTTACATCCCCCCCATCAGCATAACAAGTCTCCCTGTTCTCCATGACCTGTCCTGCCTTTCTGGATTTTACACTTTTTCAGATGCCCCTTTTGACCGGGGGGCAGTGAGACTTCATTGTAGTGCAGATTTCATTTACCTGCTTGCTTGCTTGGCCAAAAATGGCGTATGCGTTTTTTCCTGAATATATTCAGGAAAAAACGCATACGCACTTTTTGGCCAGTGCATCATTGTCGACATTCTGCCTCTATTCCTATGCTTTAAGTGCAATTCCAGTCTACCCCCTGAAATCGTTTTCCTGAAATTCTGCCCCGCTTTCAAGTCCTCTTCGAAGACTTACTTCAATACATTTTTGGACGATAGCTGTCATTCATAACTCTGCAGGTTTGTGAATTACAGTGCCCCTGAGCTCGTTTCCTCAACTCGCTTTCTTGTGAGCTGGCCGCAAAACCGCAGGATTGCTTCAGGCCCTAATCTGTTTCCGTCAGGGCACACTGAGCCTTTGGTGAATTCCTCTTCCTGGTGGGAAATGAGCGTTCCATTTGCCCGTGCAGACACCTACAGCTAGTCTCTCATTGTTTCTCCCTCTTCCTGTTAATCTTGCATAGAAATTGCAAACTGTGCCAAACAGGAGGTTAAAGGCACTGACTCTCCAAGTGGGGAGAATGTTAGTAAAGTGTCTGGAATGGTGAACCCGAGTACCAGGGTTCGAAAACTGAGATATATTTGAAAACGTTTCCCAATCAGACGGTGGACAATACTCTGGGTTTCCCATGCATGTCTTAGCTGAAGGAAAAATCCCTTAAACCTGGAGAGCTGGGAACCATGGAATGGGTACCATGCAGTATGACTACAAAGGGTCTGCGTTTGCTCACCGAACCTCACAAATGCTATCAGCCCGAAGTGTCCAGCCGTATATCTCACCCAGCTCTGGGTGTAGATGTGGTAAATCCAGGTTGCATCACAAGCCCTGAATGAATTATTTAAGAATTGCTCTCTATTACACTGTCAATGTGTTTTGGTTTTGAACTTTATTTTGATAATGGGATTTATCGGATTTTCACTGCTGCGTTTAGGCTGCTGTACACACGCATGATTTCCTTATGGAGACATATAAATCCATGGGTTTTAAGATTCTTACTTTTCAGGTATATTCCCAGGCTTTGAGTCCGTTTCGTTGAGCAAGGAGTAGGTCTTGTCTATTATATATTTGGCTTATGGAACGGTATCTGTGCTAATTTCAATCTCTGGTTTTATGCAGCACCCCAACTCACCTTTCCCCATAAGCAAGCATAAGTTGGTTTTCTAAATTTGAGACCCTGTTCTGTTTTGTAATTCAGTTCATGGGTAGCCAAGTTTACATTCCGTGTATTAGTCATATCTTATGATGTTTCATTTTCTGTGTGACTTTTTCTCGTAAAATCATCATACTTGAATCCACTCATTATGCCGCTACGGGCCTGAAGACGTAGATTTCATTGCTGAGTGATATTCCATTGTACGTGCGTACCAGAACTTCTTTATCCATTTTTTCCTTTCTCGGATATTTAACTTGTACCGTAGACAAGGTTCTTGTAAACAGAGCCATCCCAAACTTTAGGGTGGCTGTGTGTTTGTGATTTTAATAACCCTAAGCTATAGGACCATAGTGGAAGTGACATAGGCTGTCTTGCTTTGTTTCCTACGTGTTTCAGGATACACCATACATTTCTCCAGAGTGGCTGTTGGCAATTTACATCCCGCCCATCAGCATAACAAGGCTCCCTGTTCTCCAAGACCTGTCCTGCCTTTCTGGATTTTACACTTTTTTCAGATGGCCCTTTTGACTGGGGGGCAGTGAGACTTCATTGTAGTGCAGATTTCCTTTACACGCTTGCTTGGGTGGCCAAAAAGTGCGTATGCGTTTTTTCCTGAATATATTCAGGAAAAAACGCATAGGCCCTTTTTGGCCAAGTGCATCATTGTCGACATTCTGCCTCTTTTCCTATGCTTTAAGTGCAATTCCAGTCTACCCCCTGAAATCGTTTTCCTGAAATTCTGCCCCGCTTTCAAGTCCTCTTTGAAGACTTACTTCAGTACATTTTTGGACGATAGCTGTCATTCATAACTCTGCAGGTTTGTGAATTACAGTGCCCCTGAGCTCCTTTCTTCAACTCCTTTTCTTGTGAGCTGTCCGCAAAACCGCAGGATTGCTTCAGGCCGTAATATGTTTCCGGCCGGGCACGCTGAGCCTTTGGTTAATTCCACTTCCTGGTGGGAAATGATCATTCAATTTGCCCGTGCAGACACCAACAGCTAGTCTCTCATTGCTTCTCCCTATTCCTGTTCATCTTGCGCAGAAATTGCAAACTGTGCCAAACAGGAGGTTAAAGGCACTGACTCTCCAAGTGGGGAGAGTGTTAGTAAAGCGTCTGGAATGGTGAACCCGAGTACCAGGGGACGAAAACTGAGATGCATTTGAAAACGTTTCCCAATCACACGGCGGACGATAGTCTGGGTTTCCCATTCATGTTTTAGCTGAAGGAAGAATCCCTTAAACCTGGAGAGTTGGGACCCATGGAATGGGTACCATGCAGTATGACTTCAAAGGGTCTGTGTTTGCTCACCGAACCTCACCAATGCTATCAGCCCGAAGTGCCCAGCCTTATGTCTCACCCAGCTCTGGGTGTAGATGTGGTAAATCCAGGTTGCATCACAAGCCCTGAATGAATTATTTAAGAATTGCTCTCGGGGGGACCTTGAAGATGGCGGAAGAGTAAGACGCGGAGATCGCCTTCCTCCCCACGGATACACCAGAAATACATCTACACGTGGAACAACTCCTACAGAACACCTACTGAAGGCTGGCAGAAGACCTCAGACCTCCCAAAAGGCAAGAAACTCCCCACGTACCTGGGTAGGGCAAAAGAAAAAAAGAAAAAACAGAGACAAAAGAATAAGGACGGCACCTGCGCCAGTGGGAGGGAGCTGTGAAGGAGGAAAAGTTTCCACACACTAGGAAGCCCCTCCGCGGGCGGAGACTGCGGGAGGCGGAGGGGGGGGCTTCGGGACCGAGGAGTAGTGCACAGCGACGGGTGCGGAGGGCAAAGCGGGGAGATTCCCGCACAGAGGATCGGTGCCGACCGGCACTCACCAGCCCGAGAGGCTTGTCTGCTCACCCGCCCGGGCGGGCGGGGCTGCGAGCTGAAGCTCGGGTTTCGGTTTTGGACGGAGCGCAGGGAGAGGACTGGGGTTGGCGGCTTGAACATAGCCTGAAGGGGTTAGTGCACCACGACTAGCCGGGAGGGAGTTCGGGGAAAAGCCTGCACCTGCCGAAGAGGCAAGAGACTTTTTCTTCCCTCTTTGTTTCCTGGTGCGCGAGGAGAGGGGTTTAAGAGCGCTGCTTAAAGGAACTCCAGAGACGGGCGCGAGCCGCGGCTAAAAGCGCGAACCCCAGAGACGGGCGCGAGCCGCGGCAAAAAGCGCGAACCCCAGAGACGGGCGCGAGCCGCGGCTAAAAGCGCGGACCCAGAGACGGGCGGGAGACGCTAAGGCTGCTGCTGCCGCCACCAAGGGGCCTGTGTGCGAACACAGGTCACTCTCCACACCCCTCTTCTGCGGAGCCTGTGCAGGCCGCCACTGCCAGGTTCCCGGGAACCAGGGACAACTTCCCCGGGAGAACGCACGGCGAGCCTCAGGCTGGTGCAACGTCACGCCGGCCTCTGCCGCAACGTCACGCCGCCTCTGACGCCGCAGGCCCGCCCCGCACGCAGTGCCCCTCCTTCCCCCCCCTCACCCCCGGCCTGAGTAAGCCTGAGCCCCCGAATCAGCGGCTCCTTTAACCCCGTCCTGTCTGAGCAAAAAACAGACGCCCTCCAGCGACCTACACGCAGAGGCAGGGCCAAATCCAAAGCTGAGCTCCTGTGAGCTGTGAGAACAAAGAAGAGAAAGGGAAATCTTTCCCAGCAGCCTCAGAAGCAGAGGATTAAAGCTCCACAATCAACTTGATATACCCTGCATCTGTGGAATACCTGAATAGACAAGGAATGATCCCAAATTGAAGAGGTGGAATTTAGGAGCGAGATCTATGATTTTTTTCCCTTCTCCTCTTTTTGTGAATATGTACGTGTATGCTTATGTGTGACATCTTGTCTGTATACTCTTGCTTCCACCATTTGTCCTAGGGCTCTATCCGTCCATGGTTTTTAAAAAAAAAAAAAAATTTTTTTCTCAATAATTAATTTTAATTGTAATAACTTTATTATACTTTACCGTCGTTCCTTCTTTCTTTCTTTCTTTCTTTCCGTCCTTCCCTCCTTTAGACAACGAATCACCCCAAATTGAGGAGGTGGTCTCTGAGAGCAAGATTTATGATTTTTCCCCCTTTACCTCTTTTTGTGAAGGTGTATGTGTATGCTTCTGTATAAGATTTTCTCTGTATAGCTTTGCTTCCAACATTTGTCCTAAGGTTCTATCCGTCCCTCTTTTTTTTTTTTCTAAATATTTTTTAATTCAATAACTATATTATACTTTATTTTATTTTTACTGTATCTTCTTTCTTTCTGTCTTTTTTCCTTCTTTCCCTCTTTCCTTCCTTCCTTCCTTCCTCCCTCCCTCCCTCCTTTCTTTCCTTCTTTGCTTCTTTCTTCCTTCCTTCCTTTCCTCCTTTCCTTCTTTCTTTCCTCATACTTCTACTAATTCTCTCTACTTTTTCTCCCTTTTATTCTGAGCCGTGTGGATGAAAGGCTCTTGGTGCTCCAGCCAGGAGTCAGGGCTCTGCCTCTGAGGTAGGAGAGCCAACTTCAGGACACTGGTCAACAAGAGACCTCCCAGCTCCACATAATATTAAACGGTGGAAATCTCCCAGTGACCTCCATCTTAACACCAGCACCCAGCTTCACTCAACGACCAGCAAGCCACAGTGCTAGACAACCTATGCCAAACAACTAGCAAAACAGGAACACAACCCCACCCATTAGCAGAGAGGCTGCCTAAAATCATAATAAGGCCACAGACACCCCAAAACACACCACCAGACGTGAACCTGCCCACTAGAGAGACAAGATCCAGCCTCATCCACCACAACACAGGCACTAGTCCCCTCCACCAGGAAGCCTACACAACCCACTGAAACAACCTTAGCCACTGGAGACAGACATCAAAAACAACGGGAACTACGAACGTGCAGCCTGCAAAAAGGAGACCCCAAACACAGTAAGATAAGCAAAATGAGAAGACAGAAAAACACACAGCAGATGAAGGAGCAAGATAAAAATGCACCAGACCTAACAAATGAAGAGGAAATAGGCAGTCTACCTGAAAAAGAATTCAGAATAATGATAGTAAGGATGATCCGAAATCTTGGAAGTAGAATGGACAAAATGCAAGAAGCAGTTAACAAGGACCTAGAAGAAATAAAGATGAAACAAGCAATGATGAACAACGCAATAAATGAAATTAAAAGTACTCTAGATGGGATCAATAACAGAATAACTGAGGCAGAAGAACGGATAAGTGACCTGGAAGATAAAATAGTGGAAATAACTACTGCAGAGCAGAATAAAGAAAAAAGAATGAAAAGAACTGAGGACAGTCTCAGAGACCTCTGGGACAACATTAAACGCACCAACATTCGAATTATAGGGGTTCCAGAAGAAGAAGAGAAAAAGAAAGGGACTGAGAAAATATTTGAAGAGATTATAGTTGAAAACTTCCCTAATATGGGAAAGGAAATAGTTAATCAAGTCCAGGAAGCACAGAGAGTCCCATACAGGATAAATACAAAGAGAAATACGCCAAGACACATATTAATCAAACTGTCAAAAATTAAATACAAAGAAAGCATATTAAAAGCAGCAAGGGAAAAACAGCAAATAACACACAAGGGAATCCCCATAAGGTTAACAGCTGATCTCTCAGCAGAAACCCTACAAGCCAGAAGGGAGTGGCAGGACATACTGAAAGTGATGAAGGAGAAAAACCTGCAACCAAGGCTACTCTACCCAGCAAGGATCTCATTCAGATTTGATGGAGAAATTAAAACCTTTACAGACAAGCAAAAGCTGAGAGAGTTTAGCACCACCAAACCAGCTTTACAGCAAATGCTAAAGGAACTTCTCTAGACAAGGAACACAAGAGAAGGAAAAGACCTATAATAACGAACCCAAAACAATACAGAAAATGGGAATAGGAACATACATATCGATAATTACCTTAAATGTAAATGGACTAAATGCTCCCACCAAAAGACACAGATTGGCTGAATGGATACAAAAACAAGACCCTTATATATGCTGTCTACAAGAGACCCACTTCAGACCTAGAGACACATACAGACTGAAAATAAGGGGATGGAAAAAGATATTCCATGCAAATGGAAACCAAAAGAAAGCTGGAGTAGCAATTCTCATATCAGACAAAATAGACTTTAAAATAAGGACTATTACAAGAGACAAAGAAGGACACTACATAATGATAAAGGGATCGATCCAAGAAGAAGATATAACAATTGTAAATATTTATGCACCCAACATAGGAGCACCTCAATACATAAGGCAAATACTAACAGCCATAAAAGGGGAGATTGACAGTAACACATTCATAGTAGGGGACTTTAACACCCCACTTTCACCCATGGACAGATCATCCAAAATGAAAATAAATAAGGAAACACAAGCTTTAAATGATACATTAAACAAGATGGACTTAATTGATATTTATAGGACACTCCATCCAAAAACAACAGAATACACATTTTTCTCAAGTGCTCATGGAACATTCTCCAGGATAGACCATATCTTGGGTCACAAATCAAGCCTTGGTAAATTTAAGAAAATTGAAATTGTATCAAGTATCTTTTCTGACCACAACGCCATGAGACTAGATATCAATTACAGGAAAAGATCTGTAAAAAATACAAACACATGGAAGCTAAACAATACACTACTTAATAATGAAGTGATCACTGAAGAAATCAAAGAGGAAATAAAAAAATACCTAGAAACAAATGACAATGGAGACACAACGACCCAAAACCTATGGGATGCAGCAAAAGCAGTTCTAAGGGGGAAGTTTATAGCAATACAAGCCCACCTTAAGAAGCAGGAAACATCTCGAATAAACAACCTAACCTTGCACCTCAAGCAATTAGAGAAAGAAGAACAAAAAAACCCCAAAGCTAGCAGAAGGAAAGAAATCATAAAAATCAGATCAGAAATAAATGAAAAAGAAATGAAGGAAACGATAGCAAAGATCAATAAAACTAAAAGCTGGTTCTTTGAGAAGATAAACAAAATAGATAAACCACTAGCCAGACTCATCAAGAAAAAAAGGGAGAAGACTCAAATCAATAGAATTAGAAATGAAAAAGGAGAAGTAACAACTGACGCTGCAGAAATAAAAAAAATCATAAGAGATTACTACAAGCAACTCTATGCCAATAAAATGGACAATCTGGAAGAAATGGACAAATTCTTAGAAATGCACAACCTGCCAAGACTGAATCAGGAAGAAATAGAAAATATGAACAGACCAATCACAAGCACTGAAATTGAAACTGTCATTAAAAATCTTCCAACAAACAAAAGCCCAGGACCAGATGGCTTCACAGGTGAATTCTATCAAACGTTTAGAGAAGAGCTAACACCTATCCTTCTCAAACTCTTCCAAAATATAGCAGAGGGAGGAACACTCCCAAATTCCTTCTACGAGGCCACCATCACCTTGATACCAAAACCAGACAAGGATGTCACAAAGAAAGAAAACTACAGGCCAATATCACTGATGAACATAGATGCAAAAATCCTCAACAAAATACTAGCAAACAGAATCCAACAGCACATTAAAAGGATCATACACCATGATCAAGTGGGGTTTATTCCAGGAATGCAAGGATTCTTCAATATACGCAAATCTATCAATGTGATAAACCATATTAACAAATTGAAAGAGAAAAACCATATGATCATCTCAATAGATGCAGAGAAAGCTTTTGACAAAATTCAACACCCATTTATGCTAAAAACCCTGCAGAAAGTAGGCATAGAGGGAACTTTCCTCAACATAATAAAGGCCATATATGACAAGCCCACAGCAAACATCATCCTCAATGGTGAAAAACTGAAAGCATTTCCACTAAGATCAGGAACAAGACAAGGTTGCCCACTCTCACCACTCTTATTCAACATAGTTTTGGAAGTTTTAGCCACAGCAATCAGAGAAGAAAAGGAAATAAAAGGAATCCAAATCGGAAAAGAAGAAGTAAAGCTGTCACTGTTTGCAGATGACATGATACTATACATAGAGAATCCTAAAGATGCTACCAGAAAACTACTAGAGCTAATCAATGAATTTGGTAAAGTAGCAGGATACAAAGTTAATGCACAGAAATCTCTGGCATTCCTATATACTAATGATGAAAAATCTGAAAGTGAAATCAAGAAAACACTCCCATTTACCATTGCAACAAAAAGAATAAAATATCTAGGAATAAACCTACCTAAGGAGACGAAAGACCTGTATGCAGAAAATTATAAGACACTGATGAAAGAAATTAAAGATGATACAAATAGATGGAGAGATATACCATGTTCTTGGATGGGAAGAATCAACATTGTGAAAATGACTCTACTACCCAAAGCAATCTACAGATTCAATGCAATCCCTATCAAACTACCACTGGCATTTTTCACAGAACTAGAACAAAAAATTTCACAATTTGTATGGAAACACAAAAGACCCCGAATAGCCAAAGCAATCTTGAGAACGAAAAAAGGAGCTGGAGGAATCAGGCTCCCTGACTTCAGACTATACTACAAAGCTACAGTAATCAAGACAGTATGGTACTGGCACAAAAACAGAAATATAGATCAATGGAACAGGATAGAAAGCCCAGCGATAAACCCACGCACATATGGACACCTTATCTTTGATAAAGGTGGCAGGAATGTACAGTGGAGAAAGGACAGCCTCTTCAATAAATGGTGCTGGGAAAACTGGACAGGTACATGTAAAAGTATGAGATTAGATCACTCCCTAACACCATACACAAAAATAAGCTCAAAATGGATTAAAGACCTAAATGTAAGGCCAGAAACTATCAAACTCTTAGAGGAAAACATAGGCAGAACACTCTATGACATAAATCACAGCAAGATCCTTTCTGACCCACCTCCTAGAGTAATGGAAATAAAAACAAAAATAAACAAATGGGACCTAATGAAACTTCAAAGCTTTTGCACAGCAAAGGAAACCATAATCAAGACCAGAAGACAACCCTCAGAATGGGAGAAAATATTTGCAAATGAAGCAACTGACAAAGGTTTAATCTCCAAAATTTACAAGCAGCTCATGCAGCTCAATAACAAAAAAACAAACAACCCAATCCAAAAATGGGCAGAAGACCTAAATAGACATTTCTCCAAAGAAGATATACAGAATGCCAACAAACACATGAAAGAATGCTCAACATCATTAATCATTAGAGAAATGCAAATCAAAACTACAATGAGATATCATCTCACACCAGTCAGAATGGCCATCATCAAAAAATCTAGAAACAATAAATGCTGGAGAGGGTGTGGAGAAAAGGGAACACTCTTGCACTGCTGGTGGGAATGTGAATTGGTTCAGCCACTATGGAGAACAGTATGGAGGTTCCTTAAAAAACTACAAATAGAATTACCATATGACCCAGCAATCCCACTACTGGGCATATACCCTGAGAAAACCAAAATTCAAAAAGAGTCATGTACCAAAATGTTCATTGCAGCTCTATTTACAATAGCCCGGAGATGGAAACAACCTAAGCGCCCATCATCGGATGAATGGATAAAGAAGATGTGGCACATATATACAATGGAATATTACTCAGCCATAAAAAGAAACGAAATTGAGCTATTTGTAATGAGGTGGATAGACCTAGAGTCTGTCATACAGAGTGAAGTAAGTCAGAAAGAAAAAGACAAATACCGTATGCTAACGCATATATATGGAATTTAAGGGGAAAAAAAATGTCATGAAGAACCTAGGGGTAAGACAGGAATAAAGACGCAGACCTACTGGAGAACGGACTTGAGGATATGGGGAGGGGGAAGGGTGAGCTTTGACAGGGTGAGAGAGAGTCATGGACATATACACACTAACAAACGTAGTAAGGTAGATAGCTAGGGGGAAGCAGCCGCAAGGCACAGGGATATTAGCTCGGTGCTTTGTGACAGCCTGGAGGGGTGGGATAGGGAGAGTGGGAGGGAGGGAGACGCAAGAGGGAAGACATATGGGAACATATGTATATGTATAACTGATTCACTTTGTTATAAAGCAGAAACTAACACACAATTGTAAAGCAATTATACCCCAATAAAGATGTTTAAAAAAAAAAAAAAAAAAAAAAAAAAAAAAAAAAAGAATTGCTCTCTATTTCACTGTCATTGTGTTTTGTTTTTGAAATTTATTTTGATAATGGGATTTATCGGATTTTCACTGCTGCGTTTAGGCCGCTGTACACACGCTTGATTTCCTTATGGAGACATATAAATCCATGGGTTTTAAGATTCTTAATTGTCAGGTATCTTGCCAGGCGTTGAATATGGGGTGTTGAGTCCATTTCGTTGAGCAAGGAGTAGGTCTTGTCTATTATATATTTGGCTTATGGAACGGTATCTGTGCTAATTTCAATCTCTGGTTTTATGCAGCACCCCAACTCACCTTTCCCCATAAGCAAGCATAAGTTGGTTTTCTAAATTTGAGACCCTGTTCTGTTTTGTAATTCAGTTCCTGTGTAGCCAACTTTACATTCCGTGTATTAGTGATATCTTATGATGTTTCTTTTTCTGTGTGACTTATTTCTCGTAGAATCATCGTACCTGAATCCACTCATTAGGCCGCTACGGGCCTGATGACGTAGATTTCATTGCTGAGTGATATTCCATTGTACGTGCGTACCACAACTTCTTTATCCATTTTTTGCTTTCTGGGATATTTTACTTGTACCGTAGACGAGGTTCTTGTAAACAGAGCCGTCCCAAACTCTGGGGTGGCTGTGTGTTTTTGATTTTAATTTCCCTAAGCTATAGGACCATAAGTGGAAGTGCCATAGGCTGTGTTGCTTTGTTTCCTACGTGTTTCTGGAAACACCATACACTTCTCCAGAGTGGTTGTTGGCAATTTACATCCCGCCCATCAGCATGACAAGGCTCCCTGTTCTCCATGACCTGTCCTGACTTTCTGGATTTTACATTTTTTTCAGATGGGCCTTTTGACCGGGGGGCAGTGAGACTTCATTGTAGTGCAGATTTCCATTACACGCTTGCTTGGTTGGCCAAAAAGGGCGTATGCGTTTTTTCCTGAATATATTCAGGACAAAACGCATACGCCCTTTTTGGCCAAGTGCATCATTGTCGACATTCTGCCTCTTTTCCTATGCTTTTAGTACAATTCCAGTCTACCCCCTGAAATCGTTTTTCTGAAATTCTGCCCCGCTTTCAAGTCCTCTTCGAAGACTTATTTCAATACATTTTTGGACGATAGCTGTCATTCATAACTCTGCAGGTTTGTGAATTACAGTGCCCCTGAGCTCATTTCTTCAACTCGCTTTCTTGTGACCTGGCCGCAAAACCGCAGGATTGCTTCAGGCCCTAATCTGTTTCCGGCAGGGCACGCTGAGCCTTTCGTTAATTCCTCTTCCTGGTGGGAAATGAGCGTTCCATTTGCCCGTGCAGACACCTACAGCTAGTCTCTCATTGCTTCTCCCTATTCCTGTTCATCTTGCGCAGAAATTGCAAACTGTGCCAAACAGGAGGTTAATGGCACTGACTCTCCAAGTGGGGAGAGTGTTATTAAAGCGTTCAAAGGTTGAACCCGAGTACCAGGGGACGAAAACTGAGATGCATTTGAAAACGTTTCCCAATCACACTGTGGACCATACTCTGGGTTTCCCATGCATGTTTTAGCTGAAGGAAGAATCCCTTAAACCTGGAGAGTTGGGACCCATGGAATGGGTACCATGCAGTATGACTTCAAAGGGTCTGCGTTTGCTCACCGAACCTCACCAATGCTATCAGGCTGAAGTGTCCAGCCTTATGTCTCATCCAGCTCTGGGTGTAGATGTGGTAAATACAGGTTGCATCACAAGCCCTGAATGAATTATTTAAGAATTGCTCTCTATTTCACTGTCATTGTGTTTTGTTTTTGAAATTCATTTTGATAATGGGATTTATCGGATTTTCTCTGCTGCCTTCATGCAGCTGTACACACACTTGATTCTCTTACGGAGACATATAAATCCATGGATTTGAAGATTCTTACTAGTCATGTGTAATCCTAGGAGTTGAATATGGTGTGTTTAGTCCATTTCGTTGAGCAAGGTGTAAGTCTTGACTATTACATATTTGGCTTATGGAAAGGTATGTGTGCTAATTTCTATCTCTGGTTTTATGCAGCACCCCACCTCACCTTTCCCCATAAGCAAGCATAAGTTGGTGTTCTAAATTTGAGACCCTGTTCTGTTTTGTAATTCAGTTCATGTGTAGCCAAGTTTACATTCCGTGTATTAGTGATATCTTATGATGTTTCATTTTCTGTGTGACTTATTTCACTTAGAATCATCGTACCTGGATCCACTCAATATGCCACGACGGGCCTGATGACATAGATTTCATTGGTGAGTGATATTCCATTGTACGTGCGTACCACAACTTCTTTAACCATTTTTCACATTCTGGGATATTTAACTTGTACCGTAGACGACGTTCTTGTAAACAGAGCTGTCCCAAACTTTGGGGTGGCTGTGTGTTTTTGATTTTAATTTCCCTAAGCTATAGGACCATAAGTGGAAGTGACATAGGCTCCGTTGCTTTGTTTCCTACGTGTTTCAGGAAACCCCATACACTTCTGCAGAGTGGCTGTTTGCAATTTACATCCCCCCCATCAGCATAACAAGTCTCCCTGTTCTCCATGACCTGTCCTGCCTTTCTGAATTTTACACTTTTTCAGATGGCCCTTTTGACCGGGGGGCAGTGAGACTTCATTGTAGTGCAGATTTCATTTACCTGCTTGCTTGCTTGGCCAAAAATGGCGTATGCGTTTTTTCCTGAATATATTCAGGAAAAAACGCATACGCACTTTTGGCCAGTGCATCATTGTCGACATTCTGCCTCTATTCCTATGCTTTAAGTGCAATTCCAGTCTACCCCCTGAAATCGTTTTCCTGAAATTCTGCCCCGATTTCAAGTTCTATTCGAAGACTTACTTCAATACATTTTTGGACGATAGGTGTCATTCATAACTCTGCAGGTTTGTGAATTACAGTGCCCCTGAGCTCGTTTCCTCAACTCGCTTTCTTGTGAGCTGGCCGCAAAACCGCAGGATTGCTGCAGGCCCTAATCTGTTTCCGTCAGGGCACACTGAGCCTTTGGTGAATTCCTCTTCCTGGTGGGAAATGAGCGTTCCATTTGCCCGTGCAGACACCTACAGCTAGTCTCTCATTGTTTCTCCCTATTCCTGTTAATCTTGCGGAGAAATTGCAAACTGTGCCAAACAGGAGGTTAAAGGCACTGACTCTCCAAGTGGGGAGAATGTTAGTAAAGTGTCTGGAATGGTGAACCCGAGTACCAGGGTTCGAAAACTGAGATATATTTGAAAACGTTTCCCAATCACACGGTGGACAATACTCTGGGTTTCCCATGCATGTCTTAGCTGAAGGAAGAATCCCTTAAACCTGGAGAGCTGGGAACCATGGAATGGGTACCATGCAGTATGACTACAAAGGGTCTGCGTTTGCTCACCGAACCTCACAAATGCTATCAGCCCGAAGTGTCCAGCCGTATATCTCACCCAGCTCTGGATGTAGATGTGGTAAATCCAGGTTGCATCACAAGCCCTGAATGAATTATTTAAGAATTGCTCTCTATTTCACTGTCAATGTGTTTTGGTTTTGAAATTTATTTTGATAATGGGATTTATCGGATTTTCACTGCTGCGTTTAGGCTGCTGTACACACGCTTGATTTCCTTATGGATACATATAAATCCATGGGTTTTAAGATTCTTACTTGTCAGGTATATTCCCAGGCTTTGAGTCCGTTTCGTTGAGCAAGGAGTAGGTCTTGTCTATTATATATTTGGCTTATGGAAAGGTATCTGTACTAATTTCAATCTCTGGTTTTATGCAGCACCCCAACTCACCTTTCCCCATAAGCAAGCATAAGTTGGTTTTCTAAATTTGAGACCCTGTTCTGTTTTGTAATTCAGTTCATGGGTAGCCAAGTTTACATTCCGTGTATTAGTCATATCTTATGATGTTTCTTTTTCTGTGTGACTTATTTCTCGTAGAATCATCATACCTGAATCCACTCATTATGCCGCTACGGGCCTGATGAAGTAGATTTCATTGCTGAGTGATATTCCATTGTACGTGCGTACCACAACTTCTTTATCCATTTTTTGCTTTCTGGGATATTTTACTTGTACCGTAGACGAGGTTCTTGTAAACAGAGCCGTCCCAAACTCTGGGGTGGCTGTGTGTTTTTGATTTTAATTTCCCTAAGCTATAGGACCATAAGTGGAAGTGACATAGGCTGTGTTGCTTTGTTTCCCACGTGTTTCTGGAAACACCATACACTTCTCCAGAGTGGTTGTTGGCAATTTACATCCCGCCCATCAGCATGACAAGGCTCCCTGTTCTCCATGACCTGTCCTGCCTTTCTGGATTTTACACATTTTTCAGATGGCCCTTTTGACCGGGGGGCAGTGAGACTTCATTGTAGTGCAGATTTCCTTTACACGCTTGCTTGGTTGGCCAAAAAGGGCGTATGCGTTTTTTCCTGAATATATTCAGGAAAAAACGCATACGCCCTTTTTGGCCAAGTGCATCATTGTCGACATTCTGCCTCTTTTCCTATGCTTTAAGTGCAATTCCAGTCTATCCCCTGAAATCGTTTTCCTGAAAATCTGCCCCGCTTTCAAGTCCTCTTTGAAGACTTACTTCAGTATATTTTTGGACGATAGCTGACATTCATAACTCTGCAGGTTTGTGAATTACAGTACCCCTGAGCTCCTTTCTTCAACTCGTTTTCTTGTGAGCTGGCCGCAAAACCGCAGGATTGCTTCAGGCCCTAATCTGTTTCCGACCGGGCACGCTGAGCCTTTGGTTAATTCCTCTTCCTGGTGGGAAATGAGCGTTCAATTTGCCCGTGCAGACACCAACAGCTAGTCTCTCATTGGTTCTCCCTATGCCTGTTCATCTTGCGCAGAAATTGCAAACTGTGCCAAACAGGAGGTTAAAGGCACTGACTCTCCAAGTGGGGAGAGTGTTAGTAAAGCGTCTGGAATGGTGAACCCGAGTACCAGGGGACGAAAACTGAGATGCATTTGAAAACGTTTCCCAATCACACGGCCGACGATAGTCTGGGTTTCCCATGCATGTTTTAGCTGAAGGAAGAATCCCTTAAACCTGGAGAGTTGGGACCCATGGAATGGGTACCATGCAGTATGACTTCAAAGGGTCTGCGTTTGCTCACCGAACCTCACCAATGCTATCAGCCCGAAGTGTCCAGCCTTATGTCTCACCCAGCTCTGGGTGTAGATGTGGTAAATCCAGGTTGCATCACAAGCCCTGAATGAATTATTTAAGAATTGCTCTCTATTTCACTGTCATTTTGTTTTGTTTTTGAAATTTATTTTGATAATGGGATTTATCGGATGTTCACTGCTGCGTTTAGGCCACTGTACACACGCTTGATTTCCTTATGGAGACATATAAATCCATGGGTTTTAAGATTCTTACTTGTCAGGTATCTTGCCAGGCGTTGAATATGGGTTGTTGAGTCCATTACGTTGAGCAAGGAGTAGGTCTTGTCTATTATATATTTGGCTTATGGAACGGTATCTGTGCTAATTTCAATCTCTGGTTTTATGCAGCACCCCAACTCACCTTTCCCCTTAAGCAAGCATAAGTTGGTTTTCTAAATTTGAGACCCTGTTCTGTTTTGTAATTCAGTTCATGTGTAGTCAAGTTTACATTCCGTGTATTAGTGATATCTTATGATGTTTCTTTTTCTGTGTGACTTATTTCTCGTAGAATCATCGTACCTGAATGCACTCATTATGCCGCTACGGGACTGATGACGTAGATTTCATTGCTGAGTGATATTCCATTGTACGTGCGTACCACAACTTCTTTATCCATTTTTTACTTTCTGGGATATTTTACTTGTACCGTAGACGAGGTTCTTGTAAACAGAGCCGTCCCAAACTCTGGGGTGGCTGTGTGTTTTTGATTTTAATTTCCCTAAGCTATAGGACCATAAGTGGAAGTGCCATAGGCTGTGTTGCTTTGTTTCCTACGTGTTTCTGGAAACACCATACACTTCTCCAGAATGGTTGTTGGCAATTTACATCCCGTCCATCAGGATGACAAGGCTCCCTGTTCTCCATGACCTGTCCTGCCTTTCTGCATTTTACACTTTTTTCAGATGGCCCTTTTGACCGGGGGGGCAGTGAGACTTCCTTGTAGTGCAGAGTTCCTTTACACGCTTGCTTGGTTGGCCAAAAAGGGCGTATGCCTTTTTTTTCTGAATATATTCAGGAAAAAACGCATACGCACTTTTTGGCCAAGTGCATCGTTGTCGACATTCTGCCTCTTTTCCTATGCTTTTAGTACAATTCCAGTCTACCCCCTGAAATCGTTTTCCTGAAATTCTGCCCCGCTTACAAGTCCTCTTCGAAGACTTACTTCAATACATTTTTGGACGATAGCTGTCATTCATAACTCTGCAGGTTTGTGAATTACAGTGCCCCTGAGCTCATGTCTTCAACTCGCTTTCTTGTGAGCTGGCCGCAAAACCGCAGGATTGCTTCAGGCCGTAATCTCTTTCCGGCAGGGCTTGCTGAGCCTTTGTTTAATTCCTCTTCCTGTTCGGAAATGAGTGTTCCTTTTGCCCGTGCAGGCACCTACAGCTAGTCTCTCATTGGTTCTCCCTATTCCTGTACATCTTGCGCAGAAATTGCAAAGTGTGCCAAACAGGAGGTTAATGGCACTGACTCCCCAAGTGGGGAGAGTGTTAGTAAAGCGTCTGGAATGGTGAACCCGAGTACCAGGGGGCAATAACTGAGATGCATTTGAAAACGTTTCCCGGTCACACAGTGCACTGTACTGTGGGTTTCCCATGCATGTTTTAGCTGAAGGAAGAATCCCTTAAACCTGGAGAGTTGGGACCCATGGAATGGGTACCATGCAGTATGAATTCAAAGGGTCTGCGTTTGCTCACCGAACCTCACCAATGCTATCAGCCCGAAGTGTCCAGCCTTATGTCTCATCCAGCTCTGGGTGTAGATGTGGTAAATACAGGTTCCATCACAAGCCCTGAATGAATTATTTAAGAATTGCTCTCTATTTCACTGTCATTGTGTTTTGTTTTTGAAATTCATTTTGATAATGGGATTTATCGGATTTTCACTGCTGCTTTTAGGCCACTGTACACACGCTTGATTTCCTTATGGAGACATATAAATCCATGGGTTTTAAGATTCTTACTTGTCAGGTATCTTCCCAGGCGTTGAATATAGGGTGTTGAGTCCATTTCGTTGAGCAAGGAGTAGGTTTTGTCTAATATATATTTGGCTTATGGAAAGGTATCTGTGCTAATTTCAATCTCTGGTTTTATGCAGCATCCCAACTGACCTTTCCCCATAAGCAAGCATAAGTTGGTTTGCTAAATTTGAGACCCTGTTCTGTTTTGTAATTCAGTTCATGGGTAGCCAAGTTTACATTCCGTGTATTAGTGATAACTTATGATGTTTCTTTTTCTGTCTGACTTATTTCTCATAGAATCATCGTACCTGAATCCACTCATTATGCCGCTACGGTCCTGATGACGTAGATTTCATTGCTGAGTGATATTCCATTGTACGTGCGTACCACAACTTCTTTATCCATTTTATGCTTTCTGGGATATTTAACTGCTACCGTAGATGAGGTTCTTGTAAACAGAGCCATCCCAAACTTTGGGGTGGCTGTGTGTTTTTGATTTTAATTTCCCTAAGCTATAGGACCATAAGTTGAAGTGCTATAGGCTGTGTTGCTTTGTTTGCTACGTGTTTCAGGAAACACCATACACTTTTCCAGAGTGGCTGTTGGCAATTTAAATCCGCCCATCAGCATAACAAGGCTCCCTGTTCTCCATGACCTGTCCTGCCTTTCTGGATTTTACACTTTTTTCAGATGGCCCTTTTGACCGGGGGGCAGTGAGACTTCATTGTAGTGCAGATTTCCTTTACACGCTTGCTTGGTTGGCCAAAAAGGGCGTATGCGTTTTTTCCTGAATATATTCAGGAAAAAACGCATACGCCCTTTTTGGCCAAGTGCATCATTGTCAACATTCTGCCTCTTTTCCTATGTTTTAAGTGCAATTCCAGTCTACCCCCTGAAATCGTTTTCCTGAAATTCTGCCCCGCTTTCAAGTCCTCTTCGAAGACTTACTTCTATACATTTTTGGACGATAGGTGTCATTCATAACTCTGCAGATTTGTGAATTACAGTGCCCCTGAGCTCCTTTCTTCAACTCGCTTTCTTGTGAGCTGGCCGCAAAACCGCAAGATTGCTTCAGGCCCTAATGTGTTTCCAGCAGGGCACGCTGAGCCTTTTGTTAATTCCTCTTCCTGGTGGGAAATGAGCGTTCCATTTGCCCGTGCAGACACCTACAGCTAGTCTCTCATTGCTTCTCCCTATGCCTGTTCATCTTGCGCAGAAATTGCCAAGTGTGCCAAACAGGAGGTTAAATGCACTGACTCTCCAAGTGGGGAGAGTGTTAGTAAAGCGTCTGGAATGGTGAACCCGAGTATTAGGGGACGAAAACTGAGATGCATTTGAAAACGTTTCCCAATCACACGGTGGACCACACTATGGGTTTCCCATGCATGTTTTAGCTGAAGGAAGAATCCCTTAAACCTGGAAATTTGGGACGCATGGAATGGGTACCATGCAGTATGACTTCAAAGGGTCTGCGTTTGCTCACCGAACCTCACCAATGCTATCAGCCCGAAGTGTCCAGCCTTATGTCTCACCCAGCTCTGGGTGTAGATGTGGTAAATCCAGGTTGCATCACAAGCCCTGAATGAATTATTTAAGAATTGCTCTCTATTTCACTGTCATTTTGTTTTGTTTTTGAAATTTATTTTGATAATGGGATTTATCGGATGTTCACTGCTGCGTTTAGGCCGCTGTACACACGCTTGATTTCCTTATGGAGACATATAAATCCATGGGTTTTAAGATTCTTACTTGTCAGGTATCTTGCCAGGCGTTGAATATGGGGTGTTGAGTCCATTACGTTGAGCAAGGAGTAGGTCTTGTCTATTATATATTTGGCTTATGGAACGGTATCTGTGCTAATTTCAATCTCTGGTTTTATGCAGCACCCCAACTCACCTTTCCCCATAAGCAAGCATAAGTTGGTTTTCTAAATTTGAGACCCTGTTCTGTTTTGTAATTCAGTTCATGTGTAGTCAAGTTTACATTCCGTGTATTAGTGATATCTTATGATGTTTCTTTTTCTGTGTGACTTATTTCTCGTAGAATCATCGTACCTGAATCCACTCATTATGCCGCTACGGGCCTGATGACGTAGATTTCATTGCTGAGTGATATTCCATTGTACGTGCGTACCACAACTTCTTTATCCATTTTTTACTTTCTGGGATATTTTACTTGTACCGTAGACGAGGTTCTTGTAAACAGAGCCGTCCCAAACTCTGGGGTGGCTGTGTGTTTTTGATTTTAATTTCCCTAAGCTATAGGACCATAAGTGGAAGTGCCATAGGCTGTGTTGCTTTGTTTCCTACGTGTTTCTGGAAACACCATACACTTCTCCAGAATGGTTGTTGGCAATTTACATCCCGCCCATCAGGATGACAAGGCTCCCTGTTCTCCATGACCTGTCCTGCCTTTCTGGATTTTACCCTTTTTTCAGATGGCCCTTTTGACCGGGGGGGCAGTGAGACTTCCTTGTAGTGCAGAGTTCCTTTACACGCTTGCTTGGTTGGCCAAAAAGGGCGTATGCCTTTTTTTTCTGAATATATTCAGGAAAAAACGCATACGCCCTTTTTGGCCAAGTGCATCGTTGTCGACATTCTGCCTCTTTTCCTATGCTTTTAGTACAATTCCAGTCTACCCCCTGAAATCGTTTTCCTGAAATTCTGCCTCGCTTACAAGTCCTCTTCGAAGACTTACTTCAATACATTTTTGGACGATAGCTGTCATTCATAACTCTGCAGGTTTGTGAATTACAGTGCCCCTGAGCTCATGTCTTCAACTCGCTTTCTTGTGAGCTGGCCGCAAAACCGCAGGATTGCTTCAGGCCATAATCTCTTTCCGGCAGGGCATGCTGAGCCTTTGTTTAATTCCTCTTCCTGGTCGGAAATGAGTGTTCCTTTTGCCCGTGCAGGCACCTACAGCTAGTCTCTCATTGGTTCTCCCTATTCCTGTACATCTTGCGCAGAAATTGCAAACTGTGCCAAACAGGAGGTTAATGGCACTGACTCTCCAAGTGGGGAGAGTGTTAGTAAAGCGTCTGGAATGGTGAACCCGAGTACCAGGGGACGATAACTAAAATGCATTTGAAAAGGTTTCCCGGTCACACAGTGCACTGTACTGTGGGTTTCCCATGCATGTTTTAGCTGAAGGAAGAATTCCTTAAACCTGGAGAGTTGGGACCCATGGAAAGGTTACCATGCAGTATGACTTCAAAGGGTCTGCGTTTGCTCACCGAACCTCACCAATGCTATCAGCCCGAAGTGTCCAGCCTTATGTCTCATCCAGCTCTGGGTGTAGATGTGGTAAATCCAGGTTGCATCACAAACCCTGAATGAATTATTTAAGAATTGCTCTCTATTTCACTGTCATTTTGTTTTGTTTTTGAAATTTATTTTGATAATGGGATTTATCGGATTTTCACTGCTGCCTTTAGGCCACTGTACACACGCTTGATTTCCTTATGGAGACATATAAATCCATGGGTTTTAAGATTCTTACTTGTCAGGTATCTTGCCAGGCGTTGAATATGGGGTGTTGAGTCCATTTCGTTGAGCAAGGAGTAGGTCTTGTCTATTATATATTTGGCTTATGGAACGGTATCTGTGCTAATTTCAATCTCTGGTTTTATGCAGCACCCCAACTCACCTTTCCCCATAAGCAAGCATAAGTCGGTTTTCTAAATTTGAGACCCTGTTCTGTTTTGTAATTCAGTTTATGTGTAGCCAAGTTTACATTCCGTGTATTAGTGATATCTTATGATATTTCTTTTTCTGTGTGACTTATTTCTCGTAGAATCATCGTACCTGAATCCACTCATTATGCCGCTATGGGCCTGAAGACGTAGATTTCATTGCTGAGTGATATTCCATTGTACGTGCGTACCACAACTTCTTTATCCATTTTTTCCTTTCTCGGATATTTAACTGCTACCGTAGATGAGGTTCTTGTAAACAGAGCCATCCCAAACTTTGGGGTGTCTGTGTGTTTGTGATTTGAATTTCCCTAAGCTATAGGACCATAAGTGGAAGTGCCATAGGCTGTGTTGCTTTGTTTCCTACGTGTTTCAGGAAACACCATACACTTTTCCAGAGTGGCTGTTGGCAATTTAAATCCGCCCATCAGCATAACAAGGCTCCCTGTTCTCCATGACCTGTCCTGCCTTTCTGGATTTTACACTTTTTTCAGATGGCCCTTTTGACTGGGGGGCAGTGAGACTTCATTTTAGTGCAGATTTCCTTTACACGCTTGCTTGGTTGGCCAAAAAGGGCGTATGCGTTTTTTCCTGAATATATTCAGGAAAAAAAGCATACGCCCTTTTTGGCCAAGTGCATCATTGTCAACATTCTGCCTCTTTTCCTATGCTTTAAGTGCAATTCCAGTCTACCCCCTGAAATCGTTTTCCTGAAATTCTGCCCCACTTTCAAGTCCTCTTCGAAGACTTACTTCTATACATTTTTGGACGATAGGTGTCATTCATAACTCTGCAGGTTTGTGAATTACAGTGCCCCTGAGCTCCTTTCTTCAACTCGCTTTCTTGTGAGCTGGCCGCAAAACCGCAAGATTGCTTCAGGCCCTAATCTGTTTCCGGCAGGGCACGCTGAGCCTTTGGTTAATTCCTCTTCCTGGTGGGAAATGAGCGTTCCATTTGCCCGTGCAGACACCTACAGCTAGTCTCTCATTGCTTCTCCCTATGCCTGTTCATCTTGGGCAGAAATTGCCAAGTGTGCCAAACAGGAGGTTAAAGGCACTGACTCTCCAAGTGGGGAGAGTGTTAGTAAAGCGTTCAAATGTTGAACCCGAGTACCAGGGGACGAAAACTGAGATGCATTTGAAAACGTTTCCCAATCACACAGCGAACGATAGTCTGGGTTTCCCATGCATGTTTTAGCTGAAGGAAGAATCCCTTAAACCTGGAGAGTTGGGACCCATGGAATGGGTAGCATGCAGTATGACTTCAAAGGGTCTGCGTTTGCTCACCGAACCTCACCAATGCTATCAGCCCGAAGTGTCCAGCCTTATGTCTCACCCAGCTCTGGGTGTAGATGTGGAAAATCCAGGTTGCATCACAAGCCCTGAATGAATTATTTAAGAATTGCTCTCTATTTCACTGTCATTGTGTTTTGTTTTTGAAATTTATTTTGATAATGGGATTTATCGGATTTTCACTGCTGCGTTTAGGCCGCTGTACACACGCCTGATTTCCTTATGGAGACATATAAATCCATGGGTTTTAAGATTCTTACTTGTCAGTTATCTTGCCAGGCGTTGAATATGGGGTGTTGAGTCCATTTCGTTGAGCAAGGAGTAGGTCTTGTCTAATATATATTTGGCTTATGGAACGGTATCTGTGCTAATTTCAATCTCTGGTTTTATGCAGCACCCCAACTCACCTTTCCCCATAAGCAAGCATAAGTTGGTTTTCTAAATTTGAGACCCTGTTCTGTTTTGTAATTCAGTTCATGGGTAGCCAAGTTTACATTCCGTGTATTAGTGATATCTTATGATGTTTCTTTTTCTGTGTGACTTATTTCTCGTAGAATCATCATACCTGAATCCACTCATTATGCCGCTACGGGCCTGATGACGTAGATTTCATTGCTGAGTGATATTCCATTGTACGTGCGTACCACAACTTCTTTATCCATTTTTTACTTTCTGGGATATTTTACTTGTACCGTGGACGGGGTTCTTGTAAACAGAGCCGTCCCAAACTCTGGGGTGGCTGTGTGTTTTTGATTTTAATTTCTCTAAGCTATAGGACCATAAGTGGAAGTGCCATAGGCTGTGTTGCTTTGTTTCCTACGTGTTTCTGGAAACACCATACACTTCTCCAGAGTGGTTGTTGGCAATTTACATCCCGCCCATCAGCATGACAAGGCTCCCTGTTCTCCATGACCTGTCCTGCCTTTCTGGATTTTACACTTTTTTCAGATGGCCCTTTTGAACGGGGGGGCAGTGAGACTTCATTGTAGTGCAGATTTCCTTTACACGCTTGCTTGGTTGGCCAAAAAGGGCGTATGCGTTTTTTCCTGAATATATTCAGGAAAATATATTCAGGAAAATATATTCAGGAAAAAACGCATACGCCCTTTTTGGCCAAGTGCATCATTGTCGACATTCTGCCTCTTTTCCTATTCTTTAAGTGCAATTCCAGTCTACCCCCTGAAATCTTTTTACTGAAATTCTGCCCCGCTTTCAAGTCCTCTTTGAAGACTTACTTCAGTACATTTTTGGACGATAGCTGTCATTCATAACTCTGCAGGTTTGTGAATTACAGTGCCCCTGAGCCCCTTTCTTCAACTCGTTTTCTTGTGAGCTGGCCGCAAAACCGCAGGATTGCTTCAGGCCCTAATCTGTTTCCGGCAGGGCACGCTGAGCCTTTGGTTAATTCCTCTTCCTGGTGGGAAATGAGCGTTCCATTTGCCCGTGCAGACACCTACAGCTAGTCTCTCATTGGTTCTCCCTATTCCTGTTCATCTTGCGCAGAAATTGCAAACTGTGCCAAACAGGACGTTAAAGGCACTGACTCTCCAAGTGGGGAGAATGTTAGTAAAGCATCTGGAATGGTGATCCTGAGTACCAGGGTTCGAAAACTGAGATGCATTTGAAAACGTTTCCCAATCACACGGTGGACCATACTCTGGGTTTCCCATGCATGTTTTAGCTGAAGGAAGAATCCCTTAAACGTGGAGAGTTGGGACCCATGGAATGGGTACCATGCAGTATGACTTCAAAGGGTCTGCGTTTGCTCACCGAACCTCACCAATGCTATCAGCCCGAAGTGTGCAGCCTTATGTCTCACCCAGCTCTGGGTGTAGATGTGGTAAATCCAGGTTGCATCACAAGCCCTGAATGAATTAGTTAAGAATTGCTCTCTATTTCACTGTCATTGTGTTTTGTTTTTGAAATTTATTTTGATAATGGGATTTATCGGATTTTCACTGCTGCATTTAGGCCGCTGTACACACGCTTTATTTCCTTATGGAGACATATAAATCCATGGGTTTTAAGATTCTTAATTGTCAGGTATCTTGCCAGGCGTTGAATATGGGGTGTTGAGTCTATTTCGTTGAGCAAGGAGTAGGTATTGTCTATTATATATTTTGCTTATGGAATGGTATCTGTGCTAATTTCAATCTCTACTTTTATGCAGCACCCCAACTCACCTTTCCCCATAAGCAAGCATAAGTTGGTTTTCTAAATTTGAGACCCTGTTCTGTTTTGTAATTCAGTTCATGTGTGGCCAAGTTTACATTCCGTGTATTAGTGATATCTTATGATGTTTCATTTTCTGTGTGACTTATTTCTCGTAGAATCATCGTACCTGAATCCACTCATTATGCCGCTACGGGCCTGATGACGTAGGTTTCATTGCTGAGTGATATTCCATTGTACGTGCGTACCACAACTTCTTTATCCATTTTTTGCTTTCTCGCATATTTAACTTGTACCGTAGACGAGGTTTTGTAAACAGAGCCATCCCAAATTTTGGGGTGGCTGTGTGATTTTGATTTTAATTTCTCTATGCTATAGGACCATAAGTGGAAGTGCCATAGGCTGTGTTGCTTTTTTTCCTACGTGTTTCAGGAAACACCATACACTTCTCCAGAGTGGCTGTTGGCAATTTACATCCCGCCCATCAGCATAACAAGGCTCCCTGTTCTCCATGACCTGTCGTGCCTTTCTGGAATTTACACATTTTTCAGATGGCCCTTTTGACTGGGGGGCAGTGAGACTTCATTGTAGTGCACATTTCCTTTACACGGTTGCTTGGTTGGCCAAAAAGGGCGTATGCGTTTTTTCCTGAATATATTCAGGAGAAAACGCATACGCCCTTTTTGGCCAAGTGCATCATTGTCGACATTCTGCCTCTAATCTTATTCTTTAAGTGCAATTCCATTCTACCCCCTGAAATCGTTTTCCTGAAATTCTGCCCCGATTTCAAGTCCTCTTCGAAGACTTACTTCAAAACATTTTTGGACGATAGCTGTCATTCATTACTCTGCAGGTTTGTGAATTACAGTGCCCCTGAGCTCCTTTCTTCAACTCGCTTTCTTGTGAGCTGGCCACAAACCCGAAGGATTGCTTCAGGCCCTAATATAGTTCCGGCATGGCATGCTGAGCCTTTGGTTAATTCCTCTTCCTTGTGGGAAATGAGCGTTAAATTTCCATGTTCAGACACCTTCACATGAGTCGTCATGGTGCCCCTTTGCCCCGGTTATCTCTATGGAGGTTGGAGTTGGAGGGCCTCCTCACTCAGGATCAGTGTGCCCACGGAGCCAACCCTGCAACTTCAGGGCATGGTTGGGGGTTAGGATCACCACGAGGGTTCCTTTTCCCTTAGGAGGCAGGTGGCCTTTTGGGCTGCTGATTTCCAGGTTATCAGATACTGCCAGTATCTTGGCCAGATGTGGCGGTGGCCCAAGCCCCTTGGTGACCGTATTTTATCCTACCTGGATCGCATTCTTGCATTGTTCCATTTCAAGTGGTCCCAGGTTTTGCACTAATACTCCAGTGGCGATTCACTGTTCACCAGGAATGTAAAGGTCAAAGGGTTTAGCTAAATTAGGGAGTTCCAGGGCAAGGGTCTGAATTGACTGCTCTTTCCATTCTTGAAAGGCCACTTCTGCATTCTATTCAAAAGGATCATCACCTTTTCCTTTCAGTGTTTCATATAGAGGCCGAGCTAGTAGACTGTAGTTAGGGATCCAGAAGCAGCAAACCCTGGCCTCCCCAGGAACCCCTAAGCTGTCTTCTAGTTTTAGAAATGGGTAAGGCTGTAAATTGTTTCTTCCCTTTCCTGGGATGGGCTTCTCCGACCTTCGGTGAGAATGAAGCCCAGGCAGGTCACCGTAGTCTGTGATATTTGAGCTTTTTCTTGGACAACTTGTATCCTTTATTGGCTTCGTAGTTCAGAGGTATCCTTAGTAGGGCTGGCGATCAGAATGTCGTCTGCATATTGAAGGAGTGTTTCCTTTTCCAGAGGTAGAACTTTTAGGTCTTTAGCTGGGCTTTCCCCAAAGATGGTGTGGGAATTTTTGAACCCTTGGGGCAACACGGCCCGGAAGTATTGTTTTAGTTGTATGTTGAGTCCTGCCACTCACAAGCCAAAATTTCTTGTGACTCTGGGACTAATAGAATACAAAAGAAGGCATCATTGAAGACTAATACAGAATACCATGTCCTGGTGGTTGGTAGAATGACCAGCAGGGTGTAGGATTTAGGAACTACTGGAGGTATATCCTCGGTGGCTTCACTGACTGTCCTGACATCCTTTACCAGGACTCCAGCAGCCCATGGGGCTCTCGAGGTCAGGCCAATCCCAGGATATGGAGCTCACCTGGGCAGGTACCCCACCCCAGCCCACGGGGCTCTCGTGGTCAGGCCCCTCCCAGGATACAGAGCTACCCTTGCAGGTACCATGGCAGGGCTGGGAACACAGGAACCGTGCATATCGCCCTCATTGCAGAGCACTCCCAGCTCACCTGTCACTCAGATCTGACACAGAGCACCTCAGAGCAGGACTTGAACTAACAAACAGCAGCTCCGACAGGTCTGTGACCCTGGGCATCACTCTGTGTGGCCTCCCTCCACCTGGTCTTCCAGAGACTTCCACTGCACCCGGGGCACCAGGCCTCTGTCTCCACCCACCAGCCACCCCTCCTCTCCCTGACTCCTGGGTTCCTCTCATTAGGAGAGGGTTTTCTTGAAGTTGTCTCCCACTCATGGGCCAGATAATATAATTAGAAAACAAGCCAGAGCTGCAGCCCCTTGTCTATCCTGACTCTCAGGAGCCCACACCTGTTCCTTGGACCTGGCCGATTCAGCAAGTTCCAGTTTCTGCAACTGTGAGCCCCTGAGGGGTGATTATTGGCTGGCCTGGGAAGCCTGACCGTGCCGGCCAGCCCTCCCCAGGTGTGCCTGGGTTCAGATCAATATAAACACTGCTCCAGGCAGCAAGAGCCCCTGCAGCTGTGCCTGACGCCATTTTCTCTGCCCTGTCAGCAGTCTTGGGGCTGGACTGGTGGGAGGGAGTGAGAGGCCACGGCTTTGTGGGTGGCCCAGTGTGAGTGGGGCTCTGCTGGACTTTCTGCAGCAGTTGCCAAGATGCCACCTGCTAAAGAAGAGGATGTGTCACCCATACCTGCCGCTGGAATTTCTCCCTGGGCAGAGGTGAGTGAGGAAGAAAGCAGTGGGGGCCGGGACAGCAGGGGTATCTCAGGCAGGGAAATGGAAAGCTTCCAGAAGAGCACCCAGGGCCAGGACCATCCTGGCTGGCCTGCAGGCACCAAGTCGGCTGGCATGCTGTCACTCATGTGGCTCCATGGCCCTTCCTCTAGGCTTTCAAGTCCTTGTACATATTCAGGTGTTTTACCTGGGAAGGGTGGGAACATTTCAGCAGCAGCTGGCCTGGGGCTCAGCCCACGTTTACTCACAGATGCCTCGGCACTGTCCCCCAGCTTTGCAATGAGGACGCTTGTTGCGTGGGGCCTGCTGGCTGAATGGGAGATGATTCCCCACCACCGACCAACTTCAGAATTGTTTACAACTGGAGCAAGTGCCCTGATACGGTTTTCCTCTGTGTAGCTGGTGGGTTCTGTTTTTTTTTCTTTTTTGGTTCAAGGTAGATTTTATTCCTCTTTTTTGTATTTACAGATATAAGCATGGAAATAATTTATTCATATAAATACATGTATGTGAAGGGAAGAATATTTTTTCTGTTTTACTTTTTGTAATTTGAATTTTATTTTATTTTTTTATACAGCAGGTTCTTTTTGGTTATCTATTTTATACATATAAATGTATACATGCCAATCCCAATCTCTCAACTCCTCCCACCACCACCCCCCAACAGCTTTCCCCCCTTGGTGTCCATACGTTTGTTGTCTACATCTGTTGCTCTATTTCTGCCTTGCAAAACGGTTCATCTGTACAATTTGTCTAGGTTCCACATATAGCCATTAATAGACAAGATTTCTTTTTCTCTTTCTGACTTACTTCACTCTGTATGACAGTCTCTAGATCCATCAACGTCTCTACAAATGACCCAATTTCATTCCTTTTTATGGCTTAGTAATATTCCATTTTATATATGTACCACTTCTTTATGCATTCGTCTGTCTGTGGGCATTTAGGTTGCTTCCATTACCTGGATATTGTAAATAGTGATGCAATGAACATTGCGGTGAATGTCTCTTTTTGATTTATGGTTTTGTCTGGGTATATGCCCAGTAGTGGGACTGCTGTATCATATGGTAATTCTATTCTTAGTTTTATAAGAAACTCCATAACTTTCTCCACAGTGACTGTATCAATTTCATTCCCAACAATAGCGGAAGAGGGTTCCTTATCTCCACACCCTTTCCAGCATTTGTTGTTTGTAGATTTTCTGATGATGCCCATTCTAACAGGTGTGAGGTGATACACCATGGATGAGTCTATTTCGTTGAGCAAAGAGTAGGTCTTGTCTATTACATATTTGGCTTATGGAACGGTATGTGTGCTAATTTCAATCTCTGGTTTTATACAGCACCGCAACTCAACTTTCCCCTTAAGCAAGCATAAGTTTTTATCTAAATGTGAGACTCTGTTCGGTTTTGGAATTCAGTTTATGTGTAGCCAAGTTTACACTCTCTCTATTAGTGATATCTTATGATAATTACCTTTCTCTGTGTGACATATTTCTCTTAGAATCATCATACTTAAATCCACTCAATTTGCTGCTACAGGCCTGATGACATTGATTTCATTGCTGAGTGATATTCCATTGTACGTAAGTAGCACAACTCCTTTATCCACATTTTTCTTTCTGGGATATTTAATTTGTACTGGACTCAAGGTTCTTGTAAACACAGCAGCCCTAAATTTGGTGTTGGCTGTGTCTTGTTGATTTTAATTTTCCTAAGCTATAGGGCCAAAAGTGGAAGTGCCCTAGGGTCTGTAGCTTTGTTTTTCAGATGTTTCAGGATACACCATAAACATCTCCAGAGTGTCTGTTGGCAATTTACATCCCGCCCATCAGCATAACAAGGCTCCCTGTTCTCCATGGCCTGTCCTGTGTTTCTGGTTTTTACACTTTTTTCAGATGGCCCTTTTGACGAATGGGAAATGAGACTTCATTGTAGTGCGGATTTCCATTGCTCGAGTGCTTGGTTGGCCAAAAAGGGCATATGTGTTTTTTCCTGAATATATTCAGGAAAAAATGTTTACGCACATTTGTCCAAGTGCATCACTGTCAAAGATCTGCCGCTTTTCACATGCTTTAAACGCAATTCCAATCTACCTCCTGAAATATGATTCCTGCAATTCTGCCTCGTTTTGAAGTCCTCTTTGCAGACTTACTTCAGTATATTTTTGCCAATAGCTGTCATTTATAACTCTGCAGGTTTGTGAATTACAGTGCCTGTGATTTCCTTTCTTAACTCGTTTCCTTGAAAGCTGGCCACAGAACCGCAGGTTTGCTTTAGGCCATAATCAGGGTCTGGCACGGCACTCTGAGCCTTTGGTTAATTCCTCTTCCTGGTGGGAAATTAGAGTTAAATGTGCCCCTCCGGACACCTGCCTCACTCCCAGCCCCTTGGTGATGTGTGTCCTGTGGTTTGAGGCCACATGTGCTGGGTTCCTCACCTTTGGCTGATGTGGCCCCACTGGTGTGAGGACACTCCTGCCTGGTTCCCATCCCCTTGGTGATGTGGGCCATCCGCTGAGAGTCTGATCCTGGTTGGGTTCCTCACACTTCTGTGAGGTGGGCCCTCTTCTCTGACGTCACTCCTGCCTGGCTGGCACACCCCGCCTTGGCGAAGTCGGCCCTCTGGTGGGATTTGGTGCCTGCTGGGGGTCTCCTGCCCTCGGTAATGAGGGCCCTCTGGCGTCAGGCCCTAATTCCTGGGCTCCCAATATTTTCTGATATGCGCCCTGTGGTTCGAGTACACTCGTGCCAGGTTCCCAACCCCATGGGAATGTGGGCCTTCTGCTCTGAGGTCCCAACCGTGGGTTGCTCAGTTTCATGATGAGGGCCCTCTGCTGTGAGTTCTCTCCGGCCTGGATCCCATAGCCTCGCTGCTCCTGGCCACCTGCTGGGAGGTTCCAACTGCGGGATTCCTCACCTTTTTTCTTCTATGGACCCTCTGTTTTGAGACTCCTCCTGCCTGCCTCACTCCCAGTCCCTTGGTGATGTGTGTCCTCTGGTGTGAGGCCACGTGTGCTGGGTCCCTCGCCTTTGGATGATGTGGCCACACTGGTGTGAGGACACTCCTGCCTGCTTCCTATCCCCTTGATGATGTGGGCCCTCTGGTGAGAGTCTGATCCTGGCTGGGTTCCTCACCCTTCTGTGAGGTGGGCCCTCTGCTGTGAGGTCACTCCTGCCTGGCTGGCACACCCCGCCTTGGCGAAGTCGGCCCTCTTGTGGCACTTGGAGCCTGCTGGGAGCCTCCTCCCCTCGGTGATGGGGGCCCTCTAGCGTCAGGCCCTAACTGCTGGGTACCCACATTTTCTGATACGTGCTAAGTGGTGCGAGGACACTCCTGCGAGGTTCCCATCCCCATGGGCATGTGGGCCTTCTGCTCTAAGGTCCCAACACCTGTGTTGTTCACCGTTTCATGATGTTGTCTCTCTGGTGTTAGTTCACTCAGGCCTAGATCCCATAGACTCTGTGCTCTGAGCCGACTGCTGGGAGGTTCCTACTGCTGGATTCCTTACCTTTTTTATTCTTTGGGTCCTGTGTTTTTATGCTCCTACTTCCTGACTCACTCCCAGCCCCTTTGTGATGTAGGTCCTCTGGTTTAAGGCCACATGTACCGGTTTCCTCACCTTTATTGATGTGGCCCCACTGGTGTGAGGACACTCCTGCCTGGTTCCCATCCCCTTGGTGATTGGGGCCCTTTTGTGAGAGTCTGATCCTGTCTGGATTCCTCACACTTCTGGGAGGTGGGCCCTCTGCTGTGAGGTCACTCCTGCCTGGCTGGCACACGTCACGTTGGCGATGTGGGCCCTCAGTTGGGAGTTGGTGCCTGCTGGGAGTCTCCTCCCCTCGGTAATGAGGGCCCTCTGGCGTCAGGCCCTAACTCATGGGCTCCCAAAATTTTCTGATGTGCGCCCTGTCGTGTGAGTACACTCCAGCCAGGGTCCCTTCCCTAGGGGATGTGGGCTTTCTGCTCTGTGGTCCCAACGGCTGGGTTGCTCACAGTGTCAGAATGTGGGCCCTCTGTTTTGAGTTCAGTCAGGCCTGGATCCCATAGCCTCGCTGCTCCTGGCCGCCTGCTGGGAGGTTCCAACTGCGGGATTCCTCACCTTTTTTACGCAATGGGCTCTCTGTTTTGAGGCTCCTCCTGCCTGCCTCACTCCCAGCCCCTTGGTGATGTGTGTCCTGTAGTTTGAGGCCACGTGTGCTGGGTCCGTCACATTTCGGTGATGTGGCCCCACTGGTGTGAGGACACTCCTGCCTGGTTTCCATTCCCTTGGTGATGTGGGCCCTCTGGTGAGAGTCTGATCCTCTTTGGGTTCCTCACACTTTTGTGTGGTTGGCCCTCTGCTCTGAGGTCACTCCTGCCTGGCTGGCACACCCCGCATTGGCGACGTCGGCCCTCTGGTAGCAGTTGGAGCTTGCTGGGAGCCTCCTCTCCTCAGTGATGAGGGCCCTCTGGCGTCCGGCCCTAACTGCTGGGCTCCCCACATTTTCTGTTGTGTGCCCACTGGTGCGATGACACTCCTGCTTGGTTCCCTTCCCCATGGGGATGTGGGCCTTGTGCTCTGAGGTCACAACGGCTGGGTTGCTTACAGTATCACGATGAGGGCCCTCTGTTGTGAGTTCATCACTGCCTGGATCCCATAGCCTCGGTGCTCTGGGCCGCCTGCTGGGATGTTCCAACTGCTGGATTCCTCACCTTTTTATACAATGGGCCATGTGTTTTGAGGTTAATCCTGCCTGCCTCGCTCTGAGACCCATGGTGATGTGGGTCTTCTGGATTGAGGCCAAATGTGCTGGGTACCTCAACTTTCGATGATGTGGCCCCACGGGTGTGAGGACACTCGTGCCTGATTCCCAGCCCCTTGCTTATGTGGGCACTCTGGTGAGAGTCTGATCATGACTGGGTTCCTTACCCTTCTGTGAGGTGGGCGCTCTGATGTGAGGTCACTCCTGCCTGGCTGGCACACCCCGCCTTGGCGAAGTCGGCCCTCTGGTGGGATTTGGTGCCTGCTGGGTGTCTCCTGCCCTCGGTAATGAGGGCCCTCTGGCGTCAGGCCCTAATTCCTGGGCTCCCAATATTTTCTGATATGCGCCCTGTGGTTCGAGTACACTCCTGCCAGGTTCCCAACCCCATGGGAATGTGGGCCTTCTGCTCTGAGGTCCCAACCGTGGGTTGCTCAGTTTCATGATGAGGGCCCTCTGCTGTGAGTTCTCTCCGGCCTGGATCCCATAGCCTCGCTGCTCCTGGCCACCTGCTGGGAGGTTCCAACTGCGGGATTCCTCACCTTTTTTCTTCTATGGACCCTCTGTTTTGAGACTCCTCCTGCCTGCCTCACTCCCAGTCCCTTGGTGATGTGTGTCCTCTGGTGTGAGGCCACGTGTGCTGGGTCCCTCGCCTTTGGATGATGTGGCCACACTGGTGTGAGGACACTCCTGCCTGCTTCCTATCCCCTTGATGATGTGGGCCCTCTGGTGAGAGTCTCATCCTGGCTGGGTTCCTCACCCTTCTGTGAGGTGGGCCCTCTGCTGTGAGGTCACTCCTGCCTGGCTGGCACACCCCACCTGGGCAACATCGGCCCTCTTGTGGCACTTGGAGCCTGCTGGGAGCCTCCTCCCCTCGGTGATGGGGGCCCTCTAGCGTCAGGCCCTAACTGCTGGGTACCCACATTTTCTGATACGTGCTAAGTGGTGCGAGGACACTCCTGCGAGGTTCCCATCCCCATGGGCATGTGGGCCTTCTGCTCTAAGGTCCCAACACCTGTGTTGTTCACCGTTTCATGATGTTGTCTCTCTGGTGTTAGTTCACTCAGGCCTAGATCCCATAGACTCTGTGCTCTGAGCCGACTGCTGGGAGGTTCCTACTGCTGGATTCCTTACCTTTTTTATTCTTTGGGTCCTGTGTTTTTATGCTCCTACTTCCTGACTCACTCCCAGCCCCTTTGTGATGTAGGTCCTCTGGTTTAAGGCCACATGTACCGGTTTCCTCACCTTTATTGATGTGGCCCCACTGGTGTGAGGACACTCCTGCCTGGTTCCCATCCCCTTGGTGATTGGGGCCCTCTTGTGAGAGTCTGATCCTGTCTGGATTCCTCACACTTCTGGGAGGTGGGCCCTCTGCTGTGAGGTCACTCCTGCCTGGCTGGCACACGTCACGTTGGCGATGTGGGCCCTCAGTTGGGAGTTGGTGCCTGCTGGGAGTCTCCTCCCCTCGGTAATGAGGGCCCTCTGGCGTCAGGCCCTAACTCATGGGCTCCCAAAATTTTCTGATGTGCGCCCTGTCGTGTGAGTACACTCCAGCCAGGGTCCCTTCCCTAGGGGATGTGGGCTTTCTGCTCTGTGGTCCCAACGGCTGGGTTGCTCACAGTGTCAGAATGTGGGCCCTCTGTTTTGAGTTCAGTCAGGCCTGGATCCCATAGCCTCGCTGCTCCTGGCCGCCTGCTGGGAGGTTCCAACTGCGGGATTCCTCACCTTTTTTACGCAATGGGCCCTCTGTTTTGAGGCTCCTCCTGCCTGCCTCACTCCCAGCCCCTTGGTGATGTGTGTCCTGTAGTTTGAGGCCACGTGTGCTGGGTCCGTCACATTTCGGTGATGTGGCCCCACTGGTGTGAGGACACTCCTGCCTGGTTTCCATTCCCTTGGTGATGTGGGCCCTCTGGTGAGAGTCTGATCCTCTTTGGGTTCCTCACACTTTTGTGTGGTTGGCCCTCTGCTCTGAGGTCACTCCTGCCTGGCTGGCACACCCCGCATTGGCGACGTCGGCCCTCTGGTAGCAGTTGGAGCTTGCTGGGAGCCTCCTCTCCTCAGTGATGAGGGCCCTCTGGCGTCCGGCCCTAACTGCTGGGCTCCCCACATTTTCTGTTGTGTGCCCACTGGTGCGATGACACTCCTGCTTGGTTCCCTTCCCCATGGGGATGTGGGCCTTGTGCTCTGAGGTCACAACGGCTGGGTTGCTTACAGTATCACGATGAGGGCCCTCTGTTGTGAGTTCATCACTGCCTGGATCCCATAGCCTCGGTGCTCTGGGCCGCCTGCTGGGATGTTCCAACTGCTGGATTCCTCACCTTTTTATACAATGGGCCATGTGTTTTGAGGTTAATCCTGCCTGCCTCGCTCTGAGACCCATGGTGATGTGGGTCTTCTGGTTTGAGGCCACATGTGCTGGGTACCTCAACTTTCGATGATGTGGCCCCACGGGTGTGAGGACACTCGTGCCTGATTCCCAGCCCCTTGCTTATGTGGGCACTCTGGTGAGAGTCTGATCATGACTGGGTTCCTTACCCTTCTGTGAGGTGGGCGCTCTGATGTGAGGTCACTCCTGCCTGGATGGCTCACGTCGCCTTGGCGACGTAGGCCCTCTGTTGGCCACTGAAGCATGCTGGGAGCCTCCTACCCTCTTTAATGAGGGCCCTGGAAGAAACGCATATGCCCTTTTTGACCAAGTGCATCATTGTCGAAGTTCTGCCTCTTCTCCTATACTTTCAGAGGACTTCCCATCTACCTCCTGAAATCGTATTCCTGGAATTCTGCCCCGCGTTCAAGTCCTCTTTGCAGCCTTACTTCAATATATTTTTGGACGATAGCTGTCATTTATAACTCTGCAGGTTTGTGAATTACAGTGCCCCTGAGCTCCATTCTTCAACTCGCTTTCTTGTGAGCTGGCCGCAAAACCGCAGGATTGCTTCAGGCCCTAATCTGGTTCCGGCACGGCATGTTGAGCCTTTGGCTAATTCCTCTTCCTGATGGGAAATGAGCGTTAAATTTGCTCGTGCAGACACCTACAGCTAATCTCTCATTGGTTCTCCCTATTCCTGTTCATCTTGCTCAGAAATTCCAAACTGTGCCAAACAGGAGGTTAAAGGCACTGACTCTCCAATTGGGGAAAGAGTTAGTAAAGCGTCTGGAATGGTAAAACCGAGTATGAGGGGAAGAAAACTGAGATGCATTTAAAAAGGTTTCCCGGTCACACGGTGGACCATATTCTGGGTTTCCCATGCGTGTTTTACCTGAAGGAAGAATCCCTTAAACCTGGAGAGGTGGGACCCATGCAATGGGTACCATGCAGTATGACTTCAAATGGCCTGCATTTTCTCACCGAACCTCACCAATGCTATCAGCCCAAAGTGTCGAACCTTATGTCTCACTCAGCTCTAGGTGTAGATGTGGTAAATCCAGGTTGCATCACAAGCCCTGAATGAATTATTTAAGAATTGCTCTCTATTTCACTGTCATTGTGTTTGTTTTTGTAGTTTATTTTGATAATGGGATTTAACGGATTTTCTCTGCTGCCTTCATGCAGCTGTACACACACTTGATTCTCTTACGGAGACATATAAATCCATGGGTTTGAAGATTCTTACTAGTCATGTGTAATCCTAGGAGTTGAATATGGTGTGTTTAGTCCATTTCGTTGAGCAAGGTGTAAGTCTTGACTATTACATATTTGGCTTATGGAAAGGTATGTGTGCTAATTTCTATCTCTGGTTTTATGCAGCACCCCACCTCACCTTTCCCCATAAGCAAGCATAAGTTGGTGTTCTAAATTTGAGACCCTGTTCTGTTTTGTAATTCAGTTCATGTGTAGCCAAGTTTACATTCCGTGTATTAGTGATATCTTATGATGTTTCATTTTCTGTGTGACTTATTTCACTTAGAATCATCGTACCTGGATCCACTCAATATGCCGCGACGGGCCTGATGACATAGATTTCATTGGTGAGTGATATTCCATTGTACGTGCGTACCACAACTTCTTTAACCATTTTTCACATTCTGGGATATTTAACTTGGACCGTAGACGACGTTCTTGTAAACAGAGCTGTCCCAAATTTTGGGGTGGCTGTGTGTTTTTGATTTTAATTTCCGTAAGCTATAGGACCATAAGTGGAAGTGACATAGGCTCTGTTGCTTTGTTTCCTACGTGTTTCAGGAAACCCCATAAACTTCTCCAGAGTGGCTGTTTGCAATTTACATCCCCCCCATCAGCATAACAAGTCTCCCTGTTCTCCATGACCTGTCCTGCCTTTCTGGATTTTACACTTTTTCAGATGCCCCTTTTGACCGGGGGGCAGTGAGACTTCATTGTAGTGCAGATTTCATTTACCTGCTTGCTTGCTTGGCCAAAAATGGCGTATGCTTTTTTTCCTGAATATATTCAGGAAAAAACGCATACGCACTTTTTGGCCAGTGCATCATTGTCGACATTCTGCCTCTATTCCTATGCTTTAAGTGCAATTCCAGTCTACCCCCTGAAATCGTTTTCCTGAAATTCTGCCCCGCTTTCAAGTCCTCTTCGAAGACTTACTTCAATACATTTTTGGACGATAGCTGTCATTCATAACTCTGCAGGTTTGTGAATTACAGTGCCCCTGAGCTCGTTTCCTCAACTCGCTTTCTTGTGAGCTGGCCGCAAAACCGCAGGATTGCTTCAGGCCCTAATCTGTTTCCGTCAGGGCACACTGAGCCTTTGGTGAATTCCTCTTCCTGGTGGGAAATGAGCGTTCCATTTGCCCGTGCAGACACCTACAGCTAGTCTCTCATTGTTTCTCCCTCTTCCTGTTAATCTTGCATAGAAATTGCAAACTGTGCCAAACAGGAGGTTAAAGGCACTGACTCTCCAAGTGGGGAGAATGTTAGTAAAGTGTCTGGAATGGTGAACCCGAGTACCAGGGTTCGAAAACTGAGATATATTTGAAAACGTTTCCCAATCAGACGGTGGACAATACTCTGGGTTTCCCATGCATGTCTTAGCTGAAGGAAAAATCCCTTAAACCTGGAGAGCTGGGAACCATGGAATGGGTACCATGCAGTATGACTACAAAGGGTCTGCGTTTGCTCACCGAACCTCACAAATGCTATCAGCCCGAAGTGTCCAGCCGTATATCTCACCCAGCTCTGGGTGTAGATGTGGTAAATCCAGGTTGCATCACAAGCCCTGAATGAATTATTTAAGAATTGCTCTCTATTACACTGTCAATGTGTTTTGGTTTTGAACTTTATTTTGATAATGGGATTTATCGGATTTTCACTGCTGCGTTTAGGCTGCTGTACACACGCATGATTTCCTTATGGAGACATATAAATCCATGGGTTTTAAGATTCTTACTTGTCAGGTATATTCCCAGGCTTTGAGTCCGTTTCGTTGAGCAAGGAGTAGGTCTTGTCTATTATATATTTGGCTTATGGAACGGTATCTGTGCTAATTTCAATCTCTGGTTTTATGCAGCACCCCAACTCACCTTTCCCCATAAGCAAGCATAAGTTGGTTTTCTAAATTTGAGACCCTGTTCTGTTTTGTAATTCAGTTCATGGGTAGCCAAGTTTACATTCCGTGTATTAGTCATATCTTATGATGTTTCATTTTCTGTGTGACTTTTTCTCGTAAAATCATCATACTTGAATCCACTCATTATGCCGCTACGGGCCTGAAGACGTAGATTTCATTGCTGAGTGATATTCCATTGTACGTGCGTACCAGAACTTCTTTATCCATTTTTTCCTTTCTCGGATATTTAACTTGTACCGTAGACAAGGTTCTTGTAAACAGAGCCATCCCAAACTTTAGGGTGGCTGTGTGTTTGTGATTTTAATAACCCTAAGCTATAGGACCATAGTGGAAGTGACATAGGCTGTCTTGCTTTGTTTCCTACGTGTTTCAGGATACACCATACATTTCTCCAGAGTGGCTGTTGGCAATTTACATCCCGCCCATCAGCATAACAAGGCTCCCTGTTCTCCAAGACCTGTCCTGCCTTTCTGGATTTTACACTTTTTTCAGATGGCCCTTTTGACTGGGGGGCAGTGAGACTTCATTGTAGTGCAGATTTCCTTTACACGCTTGCTTGGGTGGCCAAAAAGTGCGTATGCGTTTTTTCCTGAATATATTCAGGAAAAAACGCATAGGCCCTTTTTGGCCAAGTGCATCATTGTCGACATTCTGCCTCTTTTCCTATGCTTTAAGTGCAATTCCAGTCTACCCCCTGAAATCGTTTTCCTGAAATTCTGCCCCGCTTTCAAGTCCTCTTTGAAGACTTACTTCAGTACATTTTTGGACGATAGCTGTCATTCATAACTCTGCAGGTTTGTGAATTACAGTGCCCCTGAGCTCCTTTCTTCAACTCCTTTTCTTGTGAGCTGCCCGCAAAACCGCAGGATTGCTTCAGGCCGTAATATGTTTCCGGCCGGGCACGCTGAGCCTTTGGTTAATTCCACTTCCTGGTGGGAAATGATCATTCAATTTGCCCGTGCAGACACCAACAGCTAGTCTCTCATTGCTTCTCCCTATTCCTGTTCATCTTGCGCAGAAATTGCAAACTGTGCCAAACAGGAGGTTAAAGGCACTGACTCTCCAAGTGGGGAGAGTGTTAGTAAAGCGTCTGGAATGGTGAACCCGAGTACCAGGGGACGAAAACTGAGATGCATTTGAAAACGTTTCCCAATCACACGGCGGACGATAGTCTGGGTTTCCCATTCATGTTTTAGCTGAAGGAAGAATCCCTTAAACCTGGAGAGTTGGGACCCATGGAATGGGTACCATGCAGTATGACTTCAAAGGGTCTGCGTTTGCTCACCGAACCTCACCAATGCTATCAGCCCGAAGTGCCCAGCCTTATGTCTCACCCAGCTCTGGGTGTAGATGTGGTAAATCCAGGTTGCATCACAAGCCCTGAATGAATTATTTAAGAATTGCTCTCTATTTCACTGTCATTGTGTTTTGTTTTTGAAATTTATTTTGATAATGGGATTTATCGGATTTTCACTGCTGCGTTTAGGCCGCTGTACACACGCTTGATTTCCTTATGGAGACATATAAATCCATGGGTTTTAAGATTCTTACTTGTCAGGTATCTTGCCAGGCGTTGAATATGGGGTGTTGAGTCCATTTCGTTGAGCAAGGAGTAGGTCTTGTCTATTATATATTTGGCTTATGGAACGGTATCTGTGCTAATTTCAATCTCTGGTTTTATGCAGCACCCCAACTCACCTTTCCCCATAAGCAAGCATAAGTTGGTTTTCTAAATTTGAGACCCTGTTCTGTTTTGTAATTCAGTTCCTGTGTAGCCAACTTTACATTCCGTGTATTAGTGATATCTTATGATGTTTCTTTTTCTGTGTGACTTATTTCTCGTAGAATCATCGTACCTGAATCCACTCATTAGGCCGCTACGGGCCTGATGACGTAGATTTCATTGCTGAGTGATATTCCATTGTACGTGCGTACCACAACTTCTTTATCCATTTTTTGCTTTCTGGGATATTTTACTTGTACCGTAGACGAGGTTCTTGTAAACAGAGCCGTCCCAAACTCTGGGGTGGCTGTGTGTTTTTGATTTTAATTTCCCTAAGCTATAGGACCATAAGTGGAAGTGCCATAGGCTGTGTTGCTTTGTTTCCTACGTGTTTCTGGAAACACCATACACTTCTCCAGAGTGGTTGTTGGCAATTTACATCCCGCCCATCAGCATGACAAGGCTCCCTGTTCTCCATGACCTGTCCTGACTTTCTGGATTTTACATTTTTTTCAGATGGGCCTTTTGACCGGGGGGCAGTGAGACTTCATTGTAGTGCAGATTTCCATTACACGCTTGCTTGGTTGGCCAAAAAGGGCGTATGCGTTTTTTCCTGAATATATTCAGGAAAAAACGCATACGCCCTTTTTGGCCAAGTGCATCATTGTCGACATTCTGCCTCTTTTCCTATGCTTTTAGTACAATTCCAGTCTACCCCCTGAAATCGTTTTTCTGAAATTCTGCCCCGCTTTCAAGTCCTCTTCGAAGACTTATTTCAATACATTTTTGGACGATAGCTGTCATTCATAACTCTGCAGGTTTGTGAATTACAGTGCCCCTGAGCTCATTTCTTCAACTCGCTTTCTTGTGACCTGGCCGCAAAACCGCAGGATTGCTTCAGGCCCTAATCTGTTTCCGGCAGGGCACGCTGAGCCTTTCGTTAATTCCTCTTCCTGGTGGGAAATGAGCGTTCCATTTGCCCGTGCAGACACCTACAGCTAGTCTCTCATTGCTTCTCCCTATTCCTGTTCATCTTGCGCAGAAATTGCAAACTGTGCCAAACAGGAGGTTAATGGCACTGACTCTCCAAGTGGGGAGAGTGTTATTAAAGCGTTCAAATGTTGAACCCGAGTACCAGGGGACGAAAACTGAGATGCATTTGAAAACGTTTCCCAATCACACGGTGGACCATACTCTGGGTTTCCCATGCATGTTTTAGCTGAAGGAAGAATCCCTTAAACCTGGAGAGTTGGGACCCATGGAATGGGTACCATGCAGTATGACTTCAAAGGGTCTGCGTTTGCTCACCGAACCTCACCAATGCTATCAGGCTGAAGTGTCCAGCCTTATGTCTCATCCAGCTCTGGGTGTAGATGTGGTAAATACAGGTTGCATCACAAGCCCTGAATGAATTATTTAAGAATTGCTCTCTATTTCACTGTCATTGTGTTTTGTTTTTGAAATTCATTTTGATAATGGGATTTATCGGATTTTCACTGCTGCTTTTAGGCCACTGTACACACGCTTGATTTCCTTATGGAGACATATAAATCCATGGGTTTTAAGATTCTTACTTGTCAGGTATCTTCCCAGGCGTTGAATATAGGGTGTTGAGTCCATTTCGTTGAGCAAGGAGTAGGTTTTGTCTATTATATATTTGGCTTATGGAACGGTATCTGTGCTAATTTCAATCTCTGGTTTTATGCAGCATCCCAACTGACCTTTCCCCATAAGCAAGCATAAGTTGGTTTGCTAAATTTGAGACCCTGTTCTGTTTTGTAATTCAGTTCATGGGTAGCCAAGTTTACATTCCGTGTATTAGTGATAACTTATGATGTTTCTTTTTCTGTCTGACTTATTTCTCATAGAATCATCGTACCTGAATCCACTCATTATGCCGCTACGGTCCTGATGACGTAGATTTCATTGCTGAGTGATATTCCATTGTATGTGCGTACCACAACTTCTTTATCCATTTTATGCTTTCTGTGATATTTAACTGCTACCATAGATGAGGTTCTTGTAAACAGAGCCATCCCAAACTTTGGGCTGGCTGTGTGTTTTTGATTTTTATTTCCCTAAGCTATAGGACCATAAGTGGAAGTGCCATAGGCTGTGTTGCTTTGTTTCCTACGTGTTTCTGGAAACACCATACACTTCTCCAGAGTGGTTGTTGGCAATTTACATCCCGCCCATCAGCATGACAAGGCTCCCTGTTCTCCATGACCTGTCCTGCCTTTCTGGATTTTACACTTTTTTCAGATGGCCCTTTTGACCGGGGGGGCAGTGAGACTTCATTGTAGTGCAGATTTCCTTTACACGGTTGCTTGGTTTGCCAAAAAGGGCGTATGCGTTTTTTTCTGAATATATTCAGGAAAAAACGCATACGCCCTTTTTGGCCAAGTGCATCGTTGTCGACATTTTGCCTCTTTTCCTATGCTTTTAGTACAATTCCTGTCTACCCCCTGAAGTCGTTTTCCTGAAATTCTGCCCCGCTTACAAGTCCTCTTCGAAGACTTATTTCAATACATTTTTGGACGATAGCTGTCCTTCATAACAATGCAGGTTTTTGAATTACAGTGCCCCTGAGCTCATGTCTTCAACTCGCTTTCTTGTGAGCTGGCCGCAAAACCGCAGGATTGCTTCAGGCCATAATCTCTTTCCGGCAGGGCATGCTGAGCCTTTGTTTAATTCCTCTTCCTGGTCGGAAATGAGTGTTCCTTTTGCCCGTGCAGGCACCTACAGCTAGTCTCTCATTGGTTCTCCCTATTCCTGTACATCTTACACAGAAATTGCAAACTGTGCCAAACAGGAGGTTAATGGCACTGACTCTCCAAGTGGGGAGAGTGTTAGTAAAGCGTCTGGAATGGTGAACCCGAGTACCAGGGGACGATAACTGAGATGCATTTGAAAACGTTTCCCGGTCACACAGTGCACAGTACTGTGGGTTTCCCATGCATGTTTTAGCTGAAGGAAGAATTCCTTAAACCTGGAGAGTTGGGACCCATGGAATGGTTACCATGCAGTATGACTTCAAAGGGTCTGCGTTTGCTCACCGAACCTCACAAATGCTATCAGCCCGAAGTGTCCAGCCTTATGTCTCACCCAGCTCTGGGTGTAGATGTGGTAAATCCAGGTTGCAACACAAACCCTGAATGAATTATTTAAGAATTGCTCTCTATTTCACTGTCATTTTGTTTTGTTTTTGAAATTTATTTTGATAATGGGATTTATCGGATTTTCACTGCTGCGTTTAGGCCGCTGTACACACGCTTGATTTCCTTATGGAGACATATAAATCCATGGGTTTTAAGATTCTTACTTGTCAGGTATCTTGCCAGGCGTTGAATATGGGGTGTTGAGTCCATTTCGTTGAGCAAGGAGTAGGGCTTGTCTATTATATATTTGGCTTATGGAACGGTATCTGTGCTAATTTCAATCTCTGGTTTTATGCAGCACCCCAACTCACCTTTCCCCATAAGCAAGCATAAGTTGGTTTTCTAAATTTCAGACCCTGTTCTGTTTTGTAATTCAGTTCATGTGTGGCCAAGTTTACATTCCGTGTATTAGTGATACCTTATGATGTTTCTTTTTCTGTGTGACTTATTTCTCGTAGAATCATCGTACCTGAATCCACTCATTATGCCGCTACGGGCCTGATGACGTAGGTTTCATTGCTGATTGATATTCCATTGTACGTGCGTACCACAACTTCTTTATCCATTTTTTGCTTTCTCGGATATTTAACTTGTACCGTAGACGAGGTTCTTGTAAACAGAGCCATCCCAAATTTTGGGGTGGCTGTGTGTTTTTGATTTTAATTTCTCTATGCTATAGGACCATAAGTGGAAGTGCCATAGGCTGTGTTGCTTTGTTTCCTACGTGTTTCTGGAAACACCATACACTTCTCCAGAGTGGCTGTTGGCAATTTACATCCCGCCCATCAGCATAACAAGGCTCCCTGTTCTCCATGACCTGTCGTGCCTTTCTGGAATTTCCACATTTTTCAGATGGCCCTTTTGACCGGGGGGCAGTGAGACTTCATTGTAGTACACATTTCCTTTACACGGTTGCTTGGTTGGCCAAAAAGGGCGTATGCGTTTTTTCCTGAATATATTCAGGAAAAAACGCATACGCCCTTTTTGGCCAAGTGCATCATTGTCGACATTCTGCCTCTAATCTTATTCTTTAAGTGCAATTCCAGTCTACCCCCTGAAATCGTTTTCCTGAAATTCTGCCCCGATTTCACGTCCTCTTCGAAGACTTACTTCAAAATATTTTTGGACGATAGCTGTCATTCATTACTCTGCAATTTTGTGAATTACAGTGCCCCTGAGCTCCTTTCTTCAACTCGCTTTCTTGTGAGCTGGCCGCAAACCCGCAGTATTGCTTCAGGCCCTAATATGGTTCCGGCATGGCATGCTGAGCCTTTGGTTAATTCCTCTTCCTGGTGGGAAATGAGCGTTCCATTTGCCCGTGTAGACACCTACAGCTAGTCTCTCATTGGTTCTCCCTATTCCTGTTCATCTTGCGCAGAAATTGCAAACTGTGCCAAACAGGACGTTAAAGGCACTGACTCTCCAAGTGGGGAGAATGTTAGTAAAGCGTCTGGAATGGTGAACCCGAGTAACAGGGTTCGAAAACTGAGATGCATTTGAAAACGTCTCCCAATCACACGGTGGACCATATTCTGGGTTTCCCATGAATGTTTTAGCTGAAGGAAGAATCCCTTAAACCTGGAGAGTTGGGACCCATGGAATGGGTACCATGCAGTATGACTTCAAAGGGTCTGCGTTTGGTCACCGAAGCTCACCAATGCTATCAGCCCGAAGTGTGCAGCCTTATGTCTCACCCAGCTCTGGGTGTAGATGTGGTAAATCCAGGTTGCATCACAAGCCCTGAATGAATTAGTTAAGAATTGCTCTCTATTTCACTGTCATTGTGTTTTGTTTTTGAAATTTATTTTGATAATGGGATTTATCGGATTTTCACTGCTGCATTTAGGCCGCTGTACACACGCTTTATTTCCTTATGGAGACATATAAATCCATGGGTTTTAAGATTCTTAATTGTCAGGTATCTTGCCAGGCGTTGAATATGTGGTCTTGAGTCCATTTCGTTGAGCAAGTAGTAGGTATTGTCTATTATATATTTGGCTTATGCAATGGTATCTGTGCTAATTTCAATCTCTGCTTTTATGCAGCACCCCAACGCACCTTTCCCCATAAGCAAGCATAAGTTGGTTTTCTAAATTTGAGACCCTGTTCTGTTTTGTAATTCAGTTCATGTGTGGCCAAGTTTACATTCCGTGTATTAGTGATATCTTATGATGTTTCTTTTTCTGTGTGACTTATTTCTCGTAGAATCATCGTACCTGAATCCACTCATTATGCCGCTACGGGCCTGATGACGTAGGTTTCATTGCTGAGTGATATTCCATTGTACGTGCGTACCACAACTTCTTTATCCATTTTTTGCTTTCTTGGATATTTAACTTGTACCGTAGACGAGGTTCTTGTAAACAGAGCCATCCCAAATTTTGGGGTGGCTGTGTGATTTTGATTTTAATTTCTCTATGCTATAGGACCATAAGTGGAAGTGCCATAGGCTGTGTTGCTTTTTTTCCTACGTGTTTCAGGAAACACCATACACTTCTCCTGAGTGGCTGTTGGCAATTTACATCCCGCCCATCAGCATAACAAGGCTCCCTGTTCTCCATGACCTGTCCTGCCTTTCTGGAATTTACACATTTTTCAGATGGCCCTTTTGACCGGGGGGCAGTGAGACTTCATTGTAGTGCACATTTCCTTTACACGGTTGCTTGGTTGGCCAAAAAGGGCGTATGCGTTTTTTCCTGAATATATTCAGGAAAAAACGCATACGCCCTTTTTGGCCAAGTGCATCATTGTCGACATTCTGCCTCTAATCTTATTCTTTAAGTGCAATTCCATTCTACCCCCTGAAATCGTTTTCCTGAAATTCTGCCCCGATTTCAAGTCCTCTTCGAAGACTTACTTCAAAACATTTTTGGACGATAGCTGTCATTCATTACTCTGCAGGTTTGTGAATTACAGTGCCCCTGTGCTCCTTTCTTCAACTCGCTTTCTTGTGAGCTTGCCGCAAACCCGAAGGATTGCTTCAGGCCCTAATATAGTTCCGGCATGGCATGCTGAGCCTTTGGTTAATTCCTCTTCCTTGTGGGAAATGAGCGTTAAATTTGCATGTGCAGACACCTTCACATGAGTCGTCATGGTGCCCCTTTGCCCCGGTTATCTCTATGGAGGTTGGAGTTGGAGGGCCTCCTCACTCAAGATCAGTGTACCCACGGAGCCAACCCTGCAACTTCAGGGCATGGTTGGGGGTGAGGATCACCACGAGGGTTCCTTTTCCCTTAGGAGGGAGGTGGCCTTTTGGGCTGCTGATTTCCAGGTTATCAGATACTGCCAGTATCTTGGCCAGATGTGGCGGTGGGCCAAGCCCCTTGGTGACTGTATTTTATCCTACCTGGATCGCATTCTTGCATTGTTCCATTTCAAGTGGTCCCAGGTTTTGCACTAATACTCCAGTGGCGATTCACCGTTCACCAGGAATGTAAAGGTCAAAGGGTTTAGCTAAATTAGGGAGTTCCAGGGCAAGGGTCTGAATTGACTGCTCTTTCCATTCTTGAAAGGCCACTTCTGCATTCTATTCAAAAGGATCATCACCTTTTCCTTTCAGTGTTTCATATAGAGGCCGAGCTAGTAGACTGTAGTTAGGGATCCAGAAGCAGCAAACCCTGGCCTCCCCAGGAACCCCTAAGCTGTCTTCTAGTTTTAGAAATGGGTAAGGCTGTAAATTGTTTCTTCCCTTTCCTGGGATGGGCTTCTCCGACCTTCTGTGAGAATGAAGCCCAGGCAGGTCACCGTAGTCTGTGATATTTGAGCTTTTTCTTGGACAACTTGTATCCTTTATTGGCTTCGTAGTTCAGAGGTATCCTTAGTAGGGCTGGCGATCAGAATGTCGTCTGCATATTGAAGGAGTGTTTCCTTTTCCAGAGGTAGAACTTTTAGGTCTTTAGCTGAGCTTTCCCCAAAGATGGTGTGGGAATTTTTGAACCCTTGGGGCAACACTGCCCGGAAGTATTGTTTTAGCTGTATGTTGAGTCCTGCCACTCACAAGCCAAAATTTCTTGTGACTCTGGGACTAATAGAATACAAAAGAAGGCATCATTGAAGACTAATACAGAATACCATGTCCTGGTGGTTGGTAGAATGACCAGCAGGGTGTAGGATTTAGGAACTACTGGAGGTATATCCTCGGTGGCTTCACTGACTGTCCTGACATCCTTTACCAGGACTCCAGCAGCCCATGGGGCTCTCGAGGTCAGGCCAATCCCAGGATATGGAGCTCACCTGGGCAGGTACCCCACCCCAGCCCACGGGGCTCTCGTGGTCAGGCCCCTCCCAGGATACAGAGCTACCCTTGCAGGTACCATGGCAGGGCTGGGAACACAGGAACCGTGCATATCGCCCTCATTGCAGAGCACTCCCAGCTCACCTGTCACTCAGATCTGACACAGAGCACCTCAGAGCAGGACTTGAACTAACAAACAGCAGCTCCGACAGGTCTGTGACCCTGGGCATCACTCTGTGTGGCCTCCCTCCACCTGGTGTTCCAGAGACTTCCACTGCACCCGGGGCACCAGGCCTCTGTCTCCACCCACCAGCCACCCCTCCTCTCCCTGACTCCTGGGTTCCTCTCATTAGGAGAGGGTTTTCTTGAAGTTGTCTCCCACTCATGGGCCAGATAATATAATTAGAAAACAAGCCAGAGCTGCAGCCCCTTGTCTATCCTGACTCTCAGGAGCCCACACCTGTTCCTTGGACCTGGCCGATTCAGCAAGTTCCAGTTTCTGCAACTGTGAGCCCCTGAGGGGTGATTATTGGCTGGCCTGGGAAGCCTGACCGTGCCGGCCAGCCCTCCCCAGGTGTGCCTGGGTTCAGATCAATATAAACACTGCTCCAGGCAGCAAGAGCCCCTGCAGCTGTGCCTGACGCCATTTTCTCTGCCCTGTCAGCAGTCTTGGGGCTGGACTGGTGGGAGGGAGTGAGAGGCCACGGCTTTGTGGGTGGCCCAGTGTGAGTGGGGCTCTGCTGGACTTTCTGCAGCAGTTGCCAAGATGCCACCTGCTAAAGAAGAGGATGTGTCACCCATACCTGCCGCTGGAATTTCTCCCTGGGCAGAGGTGAGTGAGGAAGAAAGCAGTGGGGGCCGGGACAGCAGGGGTATCTCAGGCAGGGAAATGGAAAGCTTCCAGAAGAGCACCCAGGACCAGGACAATCCTGGCTGGCCTGCAGGCACCAAGTCGGCTGGCATGCTGTCGCTCATGTGGCTCCATGGCCCTTCCTCTAGGCTTTCAAGTCCTTGTACATATTCAGGTGTTTTACCTGGGAAGGGTGGGAACATTTCAGCAGCAGCTGGCCTGGGGCTCAGCCCACGTTTACTCACAGATGCCTCGGCACGGTCCCCCAGCTTTGCAATGAGGACGCTTGTTGCGTGGGGCCTGCTGGCTGAATGGGAGATGATTCCCCACCACCGACCAACTTCAGAATTGTTTACAACTGGAGCAAGTGCCCTGATACGGTTTTCCTCTGTGTAGCTGGTGGGTTCTGTTTTTTTTTCTTTTTTGGTTCAAGGTAGATTTTATTCCTCTTTTTTGTATTTACAGATATAAGCATGGAAATAATTTATTCATATAAATACATGTATGTGAAGGGAAGAATATTTTTTCTGTTTTACTTTTTGTAATTTGAATTTTATTTTATTTTTTTATACAGCAGGTTCTTTTTGGTTATCTATTTTATACATATAAATGTATACATGCCAATCCCAATCTCTCAACTCCTCCCACCACCACCCCCCAACAGCTTTCCCCCCTTGGTGTCCATACGTTTGTTGTCTACATCTGTTGCTCTATTTCTGCCTTGCAAAACGGTTCATCTGTACAATTTGTCTAGGTTCCACATATAGCCATTAATAGACAAGATTTCTTTTTCTCTTTCTGACTTACTTCACTCTGTATGACAGTCTCTAGATCCATCAACGTCTCTACAAATGACCCAATTTCATTCCTTTTTATGGCTTAGTAATATTCCATTTTATATATGTACCACGTCTTTATGCATTCGTCTGTCTGTGGGCATTTAGGTTGCTTCCATTACCTGGATATTGTAAATAGTGATGCAATGAACATTGCGGTGAATGTCTCTTTTTGATTTATGGTTTTGTCTGGGTATATGCCCAGTAGTGGGACTGCTGTATCATATGGTAATTCTATTCTTAGTTTTATAAGAAACTCCATAACTTTCTCCACAGTGACTGTATCAATTTCATTCCCAACAATAGCGGAAGAGGGTTCCTTATCTCCACACCCTTTCCAGCATTTGTTGTTTGTAGATTTTCTGATGATGCCCATTCTAACAGGTGTGAGGTGATACACCATGGATGAGTCTATTTCGTTGAGCAAAGAGTAGGTCTTGTCTATTACATATTTGGCTTATGGAACGGTATGTGTGCTAATTTCAATCTCTGGTTTTATACAGCACCGCAACTCAACTTTCCCCTTAAGCAAGCATAAGTTTTTATCTAAATGTGAGACTCTGTTCGGTTTTGGAATTCAGTTTATGTGTAGCCAAGTTTACACTCTCTCTATTAGTGATATCTTATGATAATTACCTTTCTCTGTGTGACATATTTCTCTTAGAATCATCATACTTAAATCCACTCAATTTGCTGCTACAGGCCTGATGACATTGATTTCATTGCTGAGTGATATTCCATTGTACGTAAGTAGCACAACTCCTTTATCCATATTTTTCTTTCTGGGATATTTAATTTGTACTGGACTCAAGGTTCTTGTAAACACAGCAGCCCTAAATTTGGTGTTGGCTGTGTCTTGTTGATTTTAATTTTCCTAAGCTATAGGGCCAAAAGTGGAAGTGCCCTAGGGTCTGTAGCTTTGTTTTTCAGATGTTTCAGGATACACCATAAACATCTCCAGAGTGTCTGTTGGCAATTTACATCCCGCCCATCAGCATAACAAGGCTCCCTGTTCTCCATGGCCTGTCCTGTGTTTCTGGTTTTTACACTTTTTTCAGATGGCCCTTTTGACGAATGGGAAATGAGACTTCATTGTAGTGCGGATTTCCATTGCTCGAGTGCTTGGTTGGCCAAAAAGGGCATATGTGTTTTTTCCTGAATATATTCAGGAAAAAATGTTTACGCACTTTTGTCCAAGTGCATCACTGTCAAAGATCTGCCGCTTTTCACATGCTTTAAACGCAATTCCAATCTACCTCCTGAAATATGATTCCTGCAATTCTGCCTCGTTTTGAAGTCCTCTTTGCAGACTTACTTCAGTATATTTTTGCCAATAGCTGTCATTTATAACTCTGCAGGTTTGTGAATTACAGTGCCTGTGATTTCCTTTCTTAACTCGTTTCCTTGAAAGCTGGCCACAGAACCGCAGGTTTGCTTTAGGCCATAATCAGGGTCTGGCACGGCACTCTGAGCCTTTGGTTAATTCCTCTTCCTGGTGGGAAATTAGAGTTAAATGTGCCCCTCCGGACACCTGCCTCACTCCCAGCCCCTTGGTGATGTGTGTCCTGTGGTTTGAGGCCACATGTGCTGGGTTCCTCACCTTTGGCTGATGTGGCCCCACTGGTGTGAGGACACTCCTGCCTGGTTCCCATCCCCTTGGTGATGTGGGCCATCCGCTGAGAGTCTGATCCTGGTTGGGTTCCTCACACTTCTGTGAGGTGGGCCCTCTTCTCTGACGTCACTCCTGCCTGGCTGGCACACCCCGCCTTGGCGAAGTCGGCCCTCTGGTGGGATTTGGTGCCTGCTGGGGGTCTCCTGCCCTCGGTAATGAGGGCCCTCTGGCGTCAGGCCCTAATTCCTGGGCTCCCAATATTTTCTGATATGCGCCCTGTGGTTCGAGTACACTCCTGCCAGGTTCCCAACCCCATGGGAATGTGGGCCTTCTGCTCTGAGGTCCCAACCGTGGGTTGCTCAGTTTCATGATGAGGGCCCTCTGCTGTGAGTTCTCTCCGGCCTGGATCCCATAGCCTCGCTGCTCCTGGCCACCTGCTGGGAGGTTCCAACTGCGGGATTCCTCACCTTTTTTCTTCTATGGACCCTCTGTTTTGAGACTCCTCCTGCCTGCCTCACTCCCAGTCCCTTGGTGATGTGTGTCCTCTGGTGTGAGGCCACGTGTGCTGGGTCCCTCGCCTTTGGATGATGTGGCCACACTGGTGTGAGGACACTCCTGCCTGCTTCCTATCCCCTTGATGATGTGGGCCCTCTGGTGAGAGTCTGATCCTGGCTGGGTTCCTCACCCTTCTGTGAGGTGGGCCCTCTGCTGTGAGGTCACTCCTGCCTGGCTGGCACACCCCACCTGGGCAACATCTGCCCTCTTGTGGCACTTGGAGCCTGCTGGGAGCCTCCTCCCCTCGGTGATGGGGGCCCTCTAGCGTCAGGCCCTAACTGCTGGGTACCCACATTTTCTGATACGTGCTAAGTGGTGCGAGGACACTCCTGCGAGGTTCCCATCCCCATGGGCATGTGGGCCTTCTGCTCTAAGGTCCCAACACCTGTGTTGTTCACCGTTTCATGATGTTGTCTCTCTGGTGTTAGTTCACTCAGGCCTAGATCCCATAGACTCTGTGCTCTGAGCCGACTGCTGGGAGGTTCCTACTGCTGGATTCCTTACCTTTTTTATTCTTTGGGTCCTGTGTTTTTATGCTCCTACTTCCTGACTCACTCCCAGCCCCTTTGTGATGTAGGTCCTCTGGTTTAAGGCCACATGTACCGGTTTCCTCACCTTTATTGATGTGGCCCCACTGGTGTGAGGACACTCCTGCCTGGTTCCCATCCCCTTGGTGATTGGGGCCCTCTTGTGAGAGTCTGATCCTGTCTGGATTCCTCACACTTCTGGGAGGTGGGCCCTCTGCTGTGAGGTCACTCCTGCCTGGCTGGCACACGTCACGTTGGCGATGTGGGCCCTCAGTTGGGAGTTGGTGCCTGCTGGGAGTCTCCTCCCCTCGGTAATGAGGGCCCTCTGGCGTCAGGCCCTAACTCATGGGCTCCCAAAATTTTCTGATGTGCGCCCTGTCGTGTGAGTACACTCCAGCCAGGGTCCCTTCCCTAGGGGATGTGGGCTTTCTGCTCTGTGGTCCCAACGGCTGGGTTGCTCACAGTGTCAGAATGTGGGCCCTCTGTTTTGAGTTCAGTCAGGCCTGGATCCCATAGCCTCGCTGCTCCTGGCCGCCTGCTGGGAGGTTCCAACTGCGGGATTCCTCACCTTTTTTACGCAATGGGCCCTCTGTTTTGAGGCTCCTCCTGCCTGCCTCACTCCCAGCCCCTTGGTGATGTGTGTCCTGTAGTTTGAGGCCACGTGTGCTGGGTCCGTCACATTTCGGTGATGTGGCCCCACTGGTGTGAGGACACTCCTGCCTGGTTTCCATTCCCTTGGTGATGTGGGCCCTCTGGTGAGAGTCTGATCCTCTTTGGGTTCCTCACACTTTTGTGTGGTTGGCCCTCTGCTCTGAGGTCACTCCTGCCTGGCTGGCACACCCCGCATTGGCGACGTCGGCCCTCTGGTAGCAGTTGGAGCTTGCTGGGAGCCTCCTCTCCTCAGTGATGAGGGCCCTCTGGCGTCCGGCCCTAACTGCTGGGCTCCCCACATTTTCTGTTGTGTGTCCACTGGTGCGATGACACTCCTGCTTGGTTCCCTTCCCCATGGGGATGTGGGCCTTGTGCTCTGAGGTCACAACGGCTGGGTTGCTTACAGTATCACGATGAGGGCCCTCTGTTGTGAGTTCATCACTGCCTGGATCCCATAGCCTCGGTGCTCTGGGCCGCCTGCTGGGATGTTCCAACTGCTGGATTCCTCACCTTTTTATACAATGGGCCATGTGTTTTGAGGTTAATCCTGCCTGCCTCGCTCTGAGACCCATGGTGATGTGGGTCTTCTGGTTTGAGGCCACATGTGCTGGGTACCTCAACTTTCGATGATGTGGCCCCACGGGTGTGAGGACACTCGTGCCTGATTCCCAGCCCCTTGCTTATGTGGGCACTCTGGTGAGAGTCTGATCATGACTGGGTTCCTTACCCTTCTGTGAGGTGGGCGCTCTGATGTGAGGTCACTCCTGCCTGGATGGCTCACGTCGCCTTGGCGACATAGGCCCTCTGTTGGCCACTGAAGCATGCTGGGAGCCTCCTACCCTCTTTAATGAGGGCCCTGGAAGAAACACATATGCCCTTTTTGACCAAGTGCATCATTGTCGAAGTTCTGCCTCTTCTCCTATACTTTCAGAGGACTTCCCATTTACCTCCTGAAATCGTATTCCTGGAATTCTGCCCCGCGTTCAAGTCCTCTTTGCAGCCTTACTTCAATATATTTTTGGACGATAGCTGTCATTTATAACTCTGCAGGTTTGTGAATTACAGTGCCCCTGAGCTCCATTCTTCAACTCACTTTCTTGTGAGCTGGCCGCAAAACCGCAGGATTGCTTCAGGCCCTAATCTGATTCCGGCACGGCATGTTGAGCCTTTGGCTAATTCCTCTTCCTGATGGGAAATGAGCGTTAAATTTGCTCGTGCAGACACCTACAGCTAATCTCTCATTGGTTCTCCCTATTCCTGTTCATCTTGCTCAGAAATTCCAAACTGTGCCAAACAGGAGGTTAAAGGCACTGACTCTCCAATTGGGGAAAGAGTTAGTAAAGCGTCTGGAATGGTAAAACCGAGTATGAGGGGAAGAAAACTGAGATGCATTTAAAAAGGTTTCCCGGTCACACGGTGGACCATATTCTGGGTTTCCCATGCGTGTTTTACCTGAAGGAAGAATCCCTTAAACCTGGAGAGGTGGGACCCATGCAATGGGTACCATGCAGTATGACGTCAAATGGCCTGCATTTTCTCACCGAACCTCACCAATGCTATCAGCCCAAAGTGTCGAACCTTATGTCTCACTCAGCTCTAGGTGTAGATGTGGTAAATCCAGGTTGCATCACAAGCCCTGAATGAATTATTTAAGAATTGCTCTCTATTTCACTGTCATTGTGTTTGTTTTTGTAGTTTATTTTGATAATGGGATTTATCGGATTTTCTCTGCTGCCTTCATGCAGCTGTACACACACTTGATTCTCTTACGGAGACATATAAATCCATGGGTTTGAAGATTCTTACTAGTCATGTGTAATCCTAGGAGTTGAATATGGTGTGTTTAGTCCATTTCGTTGAGCAAGGTGTAAGTCTTGACTATTACATATTTGGCTTATGGAAAGGTATGTGTGCTAATTTCTATCTCTGGTTTTATGCAGCACCCCACCTCACCTTTCCCCATAAGCAAGCATAAGTTGGTGTTCTAAATTTGAGACCCTGTTCTGTTTTGTACTTCAGTTCATGTGTAGCCAAGTTTACATTCCGTGTATTAGTGATATCTTATGATGTTTCATTTTCTGTGTGACTTATTTCACTTAGAATCATCGTACCTGGATCCACTCAATATGCCGCGACGGGCCTGATGACATAGATTTCATTGGTGAGTGATATTCCATTGTACGTGCGTACCACAACTTCTTTAACCATTTTTCATATTCTGGGATATTTAACTTGTACCGTAGACGACGTTCTTGTAAACAGAGATGTCCCAAACTTTGGGGTGGCTGTGTGTTTTTGATTTTAATTTCACTAAGCTATAGGACCATAAGTGGAAGTGACATAGGCTCTGTTGCTTTGTTTCCTACGTGTTTCAGGAAACACCATACACTTCTCCAGAGTGGCTGTTTGCAATTTACATCCCCCCCATCAGCATAACAAGTCTCCCTGTTCTCCATGACCTGTCCTGCCTTTCTGGATTTTACACTTTTTCAGATGGCCCTTTTGACCGGGGGGCAGTGAGACTTCATTGTAGTGCAGATTTCATTTACCTGCTTGCTTGCTTGGCCAAAAATGGCGTATGCGTTTTTTCCTGAATATATTCAGGAAAAAACGCATACGCACTTTTTGGCCAGTGCATCATTGTCGACATTCTGCCTCTATTCCTATGCTTTAAGTGCAATTCCAGTCTACCCCCTGAAATCGTTTTCCTGAAATTCTGCCCCGGTTTCAAGTCCTATTCGAAGACTTACTTCAATACATTTTTGGACGATAGCTGTCATTCATAACTCTGCAGGTTTGTGAATTACAGTGCCCCTGAGCTCGTTTCCTCAACTCGCTTTCTTGTGAGCTGGCCGCAAAACCGCAGGATTGCTGCAGGCCCTAATCTGTTTCCGTCAGGGCACACTGAGCGTTTGGTGAATTCCTCTTCCTGGTGGGAAATGAGCGTTCCATTTGCCCGTGCAGAAACCTACAGCTAGTCTCTCATTGTTTCTCCCTATTCCTGTTAATCTTGCGTAGAAATTGCAAACTGTGCCAAACAGGAGGTTAAAGGCACTGACTCTCCAAGTGGGGAGAATGTTACCAAAGTGTCTGGATTGGAGAACCCGAGTACCAGGGTTCGAAAACTGAGATATATTTGAAAACGTTTCCCAATCACACGGTGGACAATACTCTGGGTTTCCCATGCATGTCTTAGCTGAAGGAAGAATCCCTTAAACCTGGAGAGCTGGGAACCATGGAATGGGTACCATGCAGTATGACTACAAAGGGTCTGCGTTTGCTCACCGAACCTCACAAATGCTATCAGCCCGAAGTGTCCAGCCGTACATCTCACCCAGCTCTGGGTGTAGATGTGGTAAATCCAGGTTGCATCACAAGCCCTGAATGAATTATTTAAGAATTGCTCTCTATTTTACTGTCAATGTGTTTTGGTTTTGAAATTTATTTTGATAATGAAATTTATCGGATTTTCACTGCTGCGTTTAGGCTGCTGTACACACGCTTGATTTCCTTATGGAGACATATAAATCCATGGGTTTTAAGATTCTTACTTGTCAGGTATATTCCCAGGCTTTGAGTCCGTTACGTTGAGCAAGGAGTAGGTCTTGTCTATTATATATTTGGCTTATGGAACGGTATCTGTGCTAATTTCAATCTCTGGTTTTATGCAGCACCCCAACTCACCTTTCCCCATAAGCAAGCATAAGTTGGTTTTCTAAATTTGAGACCCTGTTCTGTTTTGTAATTCAGTTCATGGGTAGCCAAGTTTACATTCCGTGTATTAGTCATATCTTATGATGTTTCTTTTTCTGTGTGACTTATTTCTCGTAGAATCATCATACCTGAATCCACTCATTATGCCGCTACGGGCCTGATGAAGTAGATTTCATTGCTGAGTGATATTCCATTGTACGTGCGTACCACAACTTCTTTATCCATTTTTTACTTTCTGGGATATTTTACTTGTACCGTAGACGAGGTTCTTGTAAACAGAGCCGTCCCAAACTCTGGGGTGGCTGTGTGTTTTTGATTTTAATTTCCCTAAGCTATAGGACCATAAGTGGAAGTGACATAGGCTGTGTTGCTTTGTTTCCTACGTGTTTCTGGAAACACCATACACTTCTCCAGAGTGGTTGTTGGCAATTTACATCCCGCCCATCAGCATGACAAGGCTCCCTGTTCTCCATGACCTGTCCTGCCTTTCTGGATTTTACACTTTTTTCAGATGGCCCTTTTGAACGGGGGGGCAGTGAGACTTCATTGTAGTGCAGATTTCCTTTACACGCTTGCTTGGTTGGCCAAAAAGGGCGTATGCGTTTTTTCCTGAATATATTCAGGAAAAAACGCATACGCCCTTTTTGGCCAAGTGCATCGTTGTCGACATCCTGCCTCTTTTCCTATGCTTTTAGTACAATTCCAGTCTACCCCCTGAAATCGTTTTCCTGAAATTCTGCCCCGCATTCAAGTCCTCTTCGAAGACTTACTTCAATACATTTTTGGACGATAGCTGTCATTCATAACTCTGCAGGTTTGTGAATTACAGTGCCCCTGAGCTCATGTCTTCAACTCGTTTTCTTGTGAGCTGGCCGCAAAACCGCAGGATTGCTTCAGGCCGTAATCTCTTTCCGGCAGGGCTTGCTGAGCCTTTGTTTAATTCCTCTTCCTGGTCGGAAATGAGCATTCCTTTTGCCCGTGCAGGCACCAACAGCTAGTCTCTCATTGGTTCTCCCTATTCCTGTACATCTTGCGCAGAAATTGCAAACTGTGCCAAACAGGAGGTTAATGGCACTGACTCTCCAAGTGGGGAGAGTGTTAGTAAAGCGTCTGGAATGGTGAACCCGAGTACCAGGGGACGAAAACTGAGATGCATTTGAAGACGTTTCCCAGTCACACAGTGCACTGTACTGTGGGTTTCCCATGCATGTTTTAGCTGAAGGAAGAATCCCTTAAACCTGGAGAGTTGGGACCCATGGAATGGGTACCATGCAGTTTGACTTCAAAGGGTCTGCGTTTGCTCACCGAACCTCACCAATGCTATCAGCCCGAAGTGTCCAGCCTTATGTCTCACCCAGCTCTGGGTGTAGATGTGGTAAATCCAGGTTGCATCACAAGCCCTGAATGAATTATTTAAGAATTGCTCTCTATTTTACTGTCATTGTGTTTTGTTTTTGAAATTTATTTTGATAATGGGATTTATCGGATTTTCACTGCTGCATTTACGCCGTTGTACACACGCTTGATTTCATTATGGAGACATATAAATCCATGGGTTTTAAGATTATTACTTGTTAGGTATCTTGCAAGGCGTTGAATATGGGGTGTTGAGTCCATTTCGTTGAGCAAGGAGTAGGTCTTGTCTATTATATATTTGGCTTATGGAACAGTATCAGTGCTAATTTCAATCTCTGGTTTTATGCAGCACCCCAACTCACCTTTCCCCATTAGCAAGCATAAGTTGGTTTTCTAAATTTGAGATCCTGTTCTGTTTTGTAATTCAGTTTATGTGTATCCAAGTTTACATTCCGTGTATTACTTCTATATTATGATGTTTCTTTTTCTGTGTGACGTATTTCTCGTAGAATCATCGTACCTGAATCCACTCATTATGCCGCTATGGGCCTGAAGACGTAGATTTCTTTGCTGAGTGATATTCCATTGTACGTGCGTACCAGAACTTCTTTATCCATTTTTTCCTTTCTCGGATATTTAACTTGTACCGTAGACAAGGTTCTTGTAAACAGAGCCATCCCAAACTTTGGGGTGGCTGTGTGTTTGTGATTTTAATTACCCTAAGCTATAGGACCATAGTGGAAGTTACATAGGCTGTGTTGCTTTGTTTCCTACGTGTTTCAGGATACACCATACATTTCTCCAGAGTGGCTGTTGGCAGTTTACATCCCGCCCATCAGCATAACAAGGCTCCCTGTTCTCCATGACCTGTCCTGTCTTTCTGGAGTTTACACTTTTTTCAGATGGCCCTTTTGACCGGGGGGCAGTGAGACTTCATTGTAGTGCAGATTTCCTTTACACGCTTGCTTGGTTGGCCAAAAAGGGCGTATGCGTTTTTTCCTGAATATATTCAGGAAAAAACGCATACGCCCTTTTTGGCCAAGTGCATCGTTGTGGACATTCTGCCTCTTTTCCTATGCTTTAAGTGCAATTCCAGTCTACCCCCTGAAATCGTTTTCCTGAAATTCTGCCCCGCTTTCAAGTCCTCTTTGAAGACTTACTTCAGTACATTTTTGAACGATAGCTGTCATTCATAACTCTGCAGGTTTGTGAATTACAGTGTCCCTGGGCTCCTTTCTTCAACTCCTTTTCTTGTGAGCTGGCCGCAAAACCGCAGGATTGCTTCAGGCCGTAATATGTTTCCGGCCGGGCACGCTGAGCCTTTGGTTAATTCCACTTCCTGGTGGGAAATGATCGTTCAATTTGCCCGTGCAGACACCAACAGCTAGTCTCTCATTGGTTCTCCCTATGCCTGTTCATCTTGCACAGAAATTGCAAACTGTGCCAAACAGGAGGTTAAAGGCACTGACTCTCCAAGTGGGGAGAGTGTTAATAAAGCGTCTGGAATGGTGAACCCGAGTACCAGGGGACGAAAACTGAGATGCATTTGAAAACGTTTCCCGGTCACACAGTGCACTGTACTGTGGGTTTCCCATGCGTGTTTTAGCTGAAGGAAGAATCCCTTAAACCTGGAGAGTTGGGACCCATGGAATGGGTACCATGCAGTATGACTTCAAAGGGTCTGCGTTTGCTCACCGAACCTCACCAATGCTATCAGCCCGAAGTGTCCAGCCTTATGTCTCACCCAGCTCTGGGTGTAGATGTGGTAAATCCAGGTTGCATCACAAGCCCTGAATGAATTATTTAAGAATTGCTCTCTATTTCACTGTCATTGTGTTTTGTTTTTGAAAGTTATTTTGATAATGGGATTTATCGGATTTTCACTGCTGCGTTTAGGCCGTTGTGCACACGCTTGATTTCATTATGGAGACATATAAATCCATGGGTTTTAAGATTCTTACTTGTCAGGTATCTTGCAAGGCGTTGAATATGGGGTGTTGAGTCCATTTCGTTGAGCAAGGAGTAGGTCTTGTCTATTATATATTTGGCTTATGGAACGGTATCTGTGCTAATTTCAATCTCTGGTTTTATGCAGCACCCCAACTCACCTTTCCCCATAAGCAAGCATAAGTTGGTTTTCTAAATTTGAGACCCTGTTCTGTTTTGTAATTCAGTTTATGTGTAGCCAAGTTTACATTCCGTGTATTACTGATATATTATGATGTTTCTTTTTCTGTGTGACTTATTTCTCGTAGAATCATCGTACCTGAATCCAGTCATTATGCCGCTATGGGCCTGAAGACGTAGATTTCTTTGCTGTGTAATATTCCATTGTACGTGCGTACCAGAACTTCTTTATCCATTTTTTCCTTTCTCCGATATTTAACTTGTACCGTAGACGAGGTTCTTGTAAACAGAGCCATCCCAAACTTTGGGGTGGCTGTGTGTTTTTGATTTTAATTTCCCTAAGCTATAGGACCATAAGTGGAAGTGACATAGGCTGTGTTGCTTTGTTTCCTACGTGTTTCAGGATACACCATACATTTCTCCAGAGTGGCTGTCGGCAATTTACATCCCACCCATCAGCATAACAAGGCTCCCTGTTCTCCATGACCTGTCCTGTCTTTCTGGATTTTACACTTTTTTCAGATGGCCCTTTTGACCGGGGGGCTGTGAGACTTCATTGTAGTGCAGATTTCCTTTACACGCTTGCTTGGTTGGCCAAAAAGGGCGTATGCGTTTTTTCCTGAATATATTCAGGAAAAAACGCATACGCCCTTTTTGGCCAAGTGCATCATTGTCGACATTCTGCCTCTTTTCCTATGCTTTAAGTGCAATTCCAGTCTACCCCCTGAAATCGTTTTCCTGAAATTCTGCCCCGCTTTTAAGTCCTCTTTGAAGACTTACTTCAGTATATTTTTGGACGATAGCTGACATTCATAACTCTACAGGTTTGTGAATTACAGTGCCCCTGAGCTCCTTTCTTCAACTCGTTTTCTTGTGAGCTGGCCGCAAAACCGCAGGATTGCTTCAGGCCCTAATCTGTTTCTGGCCGGGCACGCTGAGCCTTTGGTTAATTCCTCTTCCTGGTGGGAAATGAGCGTTCAATTTGCCCGTGCAGACACCAACAGCTAGTCTCTCATTGGTTCTCCCTATGCCTGTTCATCTTGCGCAGAAATTGCAAAGTGTGCCAAACAGGAGGTTAAATGCACTGACTCTCCAAGTGGGGAGAGTGTTAGTAAAGCGTCTGGAATGGTGAACCCGAGTACCAGGGGACGAAAACTGAGATGCATTTGAAAACGTTTCCCAATCACACGGTGGACCATACTATGGGTTTCCCATGCATGTTTTAGCTGAAGGAAGAATCCCTTAAACCTGGAGAGTTGGGACCCATGGAATGGGTACCATGCAGTGTGACTTCAAAGGGTCTGCGTTTGCTCACCGAACCTCACCAATGCTATCAGCCCGAAGTGTCCAGCCTTATGTCTCATCCAGCTCTGGGTGTAGATGTGGTAAATCCAGGTTGCATCACAAGCCCTGAATGAATTATTTAAGAATTGCTCTCTATTTCACTGTCATTGTGTTTTGTTTTTGAAAATCATTTTGATAATGGGATTTATCGGATTTTCACTGCTGCTTTTAGGCCACTGTACACACGCTTGATTTCCTTATGGAGACATATAAATCCATGGGTTTTAAGATTCTTACTTGTCAGGTATCTTGCCAGGCGTTGAATATGGGGTGTTGAGTCCATTTCGTTGAGCAAGGAGTAGGGCTTCTCTATTATATATTTGGCTTATGGAACGGTATCTGTGCTAATTTCAATCTCTGGTTTTATGCAGCACCCCAACTCACCTTTCCCCATAAGCAAGCATAAGTTGGTTTTCTAAATTTGAGACCCTGTTCTGTTTTGTAATTCAGTTCATGGGTAGCCAAGTTTACATTCCGTGTATTAGTGATATCTTATGATGTTTCTTTTTCTGTGTGACTTATTTCTCGTAGAATCATCATACCTGAATCCACTCATTATGCCGCTATGGGCCTGAAGACGTAGATTTCATTGCTGAGTGATATTCCATTGTACGTGCGTACCACAACTTCTTTATCCATTTTTTACTTTCTGGGATATTTTACTTGTACCGTAGACGAGGTTCTTGTAAACAGAGCCGTCCCAAACTCTGGGGTGGCTGTGTGTTTTTGATTTTAATTTCCCTAAGCTATAGGACCATAAGTGGAAGTGCCATAGGCTGTGTTGCTTTGTTTCCTACGTGTTTCTGGAAACACCATACACTTCTCCAGAGTGGTTGTTGGCAATTTACATCCCGCCCATCAGCATGACAAGGCTCCCTGTTCTCCATGACCTGTCCTGACTTTCTGGATTTTACATTTTTTTCAGATGGCCCTTTTGACCGGGGGGGCAGTGAGACTTCATTGTAGTGCAGATTTCCTTTACACGCTTGCTTGGTTGGCCAAAAAGGGCGTATGCGTTTTTTCCTGAATATATTCAGGAAAAAACGCATACGCCCTTTTTGGCCAAGTGCATCATTGTCAACATTCTGCCTCTTTTCCTATGCTTTAAGTGCAATTCCAGTCTACCCCCTGAAATCGTTTTCCTGAAATTCTGCCCCGCTTTCAAGTCCTCTTCGAAGACTTACTTCTATACATTTTTGGACGATAGGTGTCATTCATAACTCTGCAGGTTTGTGAATTACAGTGCCCCTGAGCTCCTTTCTTCAACTCGCTTTCTTGTGAGCCTGCCGCAAAACCGCAAGATTGCTTCAGGCCCTAATCTGTTTCCGGCAGGGCACGCTGAGCCTTTGGTTAATTCCTCTTCCTGGTGGGAAATGAGCGTTCCATTTGCCCGTGCAGACACCTACAGCTAGTCTCTCATTGCTTCTCCCTATGCCTGTTCATCTTGCGCAGAAATTGCCAAGTGTGCCAAACAGGAGGTTAATGGCACTGACTCTCCAAGTGGGGAGAGTGTTAGTAAAGCGTCTGGAATGGTGAACCCGAGTACCAGGGGACGAAAACTGAGATGCATTTGAAAACGTTTCCCAATCACACGGTGGACCACACTATGGGTTCCCCAGGCATGTTTTAGCTGAAGGAAGAATCCCTTAAACCTGGAAATTTGGGACGCATGGAATGGGTACCACGCAGTATGACTTCAAAGGGTCTGCGTTTGCTCACCGAACCTCACCAATGCTATCAGCCCGAAGTGTCCAGCCTTATGTCTCACCCAGCTCTGGGTGTAGATGTGGTAAATCCAGGTTGCATCACAAGCCCTGAATGAATTATTTAAGAATTGCTCTCTATTTCACTGTCATTTTGTTTTGTTTTTGAAATTTTTTTTGATAATGGGATTTATCGGATGTTCACTGCTGCGTTTAGACCGCTGTACACACGCTGGATTTCCTTATGGAGACATATAAATCCATGGGTTTTAAGATTCTTACTTGTCAGGTATCTTGCCAGGCGTTGAATATGGGGTGTTGAGTCCATTTCGTTGAGCAAGGAGTAGGTCTTGTCTATTATATATTTGGCTCATGGAACGGTATCTGTGCTAATTTCAATCTCTGGTTTTATGCAGCACCCCAACTCACCTTTCCGCATAAGCAAGCATAAGTTGGTTTTCTAAATTTGAGACCCTGTTCTGTTTTGTAATTCAGTTCATGTGTAGTCAAGTTTACATTCCGTGTATTAGTGATATCTTATGATGTTTCTTTTTCTGTGTGACTTATTTCTCGTAGAATCATCGTACCTGAATCCACTCATTATGCCGCTACGGGACTGATGACGTAGATTTCATTGCTGAGTGATATTCCATTGTACGTGCGTACCACAACTTCTTTATCCATTTTTTACTTTCTGGGATATTTTACTTGTACTGTAGACGAGGTTCTTGTAAACAGAGCCGTCCCAAACTCTGGGGTGGCTGTGTGTTTTTGATTTTAATTTCCCTAAGCTATAGGACCATAAGTGGAAGTGCCATAGGCTGTGTTGCTTTGTTTCCTACGTGTTTCTGGAAACACCATACACTTCTCCAGAGTGGTTGTTGGCAATTTACATCCCGCCCATCAGGATGACAAGGCTCCCTGTTCTCCATGATCTGTCCTGCCTTTCTGGATTTTACACTTTTTTCAGATGGCCCTTTTGACCGGGGGGGCAGTGAGACTTCCTTGTAGTGCAGAGTTCCTTTACACGCTTGCTTGGTTGGCCAAAAAGGGCGTATGCGTTTTTTCCTGAATATATTCAGGAAAAAACGCATACGCCCTTTTTGGCCAAGTGCATCGTTGTCGACATTCTGCCTCTTTTCCTATGCTTTTGGTACAATTCCAGTCTACCCCCTGAAATCGTTTTCCTGAAATTCTGCCCCGCTTTCAAGTCCTCTTCAAAGACTTACTTCAATACATTTTTGGACGATAGCTGTCATTCATAACTCTGCAGGTTTGTGAATTACAGTGCCCCTGAGCTCATGTCTTCAACTCGCTTTCTTGTGAGCTGGCCGCAAAACCGCAGGATTGCTTCAGGCCCTAATATGTCTCCGGCCGGGCACGCTGAGCCTTTGGTTAATTCCACTTCCTGGTGGGAAATGAGTGTTCCATTTGCCCGTGCAGACACCAACAGCTAGTCTCTCATTGTTTCTCCCTATTCCTGTTCATCTTGCGCAGAAATTGCAAAGTGTGCCAAACAGGAGGTTAAATGCACTGACTCTCCAAGTGGGGAGAGTGTTAGTAAAGCGTCTGGAATGGTGAACCCGAGTACCAGGGGACGAAAACTGAGATGCATTTGAAAACGTTTCCCAATCACACGGTGGACCATACTATGGGTTTCCCATGCATGTTTTAGCTGAAGGAAGAATCCCTTAAACCTGGAAATTTGGAACCTATGGAATGGGTACCATGCAGTATGACTTCAAAGGGTCTGCGTTTGCTCACCGAACCTCACCAATGCTATCAGCCCGAAGTGTCCAGCCTTATGTCTCACCCAGCTCTGGGTGTAGATGTGGGAAATCCAGGTTGCATCACAAGCCCTGAATGAATTATTTAAGAATTGCTCTCTATTTCACTGTCATTGTGTTTTGTTTTTGAAATTTATTTTGATAATGGGATTTATCGGATTTTCACTTCTGCCTTTAGGCCGCTGTACACACGCTTGATTTCCTTATGGAGACATATAAATCCATGGGTTTTAAGATTCTTACTTGTCAGGTATCTTGCCAGGCATTGAATATGGGGTGTTGAGTCCATCTCGTTGAGCAAGGAGTAGGTCTTGTCTATTATATATTTGGCTTATGGAACGGTATCTGTGCTAATTTCAATCTCTGGTTTTATGCAGCACCCCAACTCACCTTTCCCCATAAGCAAGCATAAGTTGGTTTTCTAAATTTGAGACCCTGTTCTGTTTTGTAATTCAGTTTATGTGTAGCCAAGTTTACATTCCGTGTATTACTGATATATTATGATGTTTCTTTTTCTGTGTGACTTATTTCTCGTAGAATCATCGTACCTGAATCCACTCATTATGCCGCTATGGGCCTGAAGACGTAGATTTCATTGCTGACTGATATTCCATTGTACGTGCGTACCAGAACTTCTTTATCCATTTTTTCCTTTCTCGGATATTTAACTTGTACCGTAGACAAGGTTCTTGTAAACAGAGCCATCCCAAACTTTGGGGTGGCTGTGTGTTTTTGATTTTAATTTCCCTAAGCTATAGGACCATAAGTGGAAGTGACATAGGCTGTGTTGCTTTGTTTCCTACGTGTTTCAGGATACACCATACATTTCTCCAGAGTGGCTGTTGGCAATTTACATCCCGCCCATCAGCATAACAAGGCTCCCTGTTCTCCATGACCTGTCCTGTCTTTCTGGATTTTACTCTTTTTTCAGATGGCCCTTTTGACCGGGGGGCAGTGAGACTTCATTGTAGTGCAGATTTCCTTTACACGCTTGCTTGGTTGGCCAAAAAGGGCGTATGCGTTTTTTCCTGAATATATTCAGGAAAAAAACGCATTCGCCCTTTTTGGCCAAGTGCATCATTGTTGACATTCTGCCTCTTTTTCTACGCTTTAAGTGCAATTCCAGTCTACCCCCTGAAATCGTTTTCCTGAAATTCTGCCCCGCTTTCAAGTCCTCTTTGAAGACTTACTTCAGTACATTTTTGGACGATAGCTGTCATTCATAACTCTGCAGGTTTGTGAATTACAGTGCCCCTGAGCTCCTTTCTTCAACTCGTTTTCTTGTGAGCTGGCCGCAAAACCGCAGGATTGCTTCAGGCCCTAATATGTTTCCCGCCGGGCACGCTGAGCCTTTGGTTAATTCCTCTTCCTGGTGGGAAATGAGCGTTCAATTTGCCCGTGCAGACACCAACAGCTAGTCTCTCATTGCTTCTCCCTATTCCTGTTCATCTTGCGCAGAAATTGCAAAGTGTGCCAAACAGGAGGTTAAATGCACTGACTCTCCAAGTGGGGAGAGTGTTAGTAAAGCGTCTGGAATGGTGAACCCGAGTACCAGGGGACGAAAACTGAGATGCATTTGAAAACGTTTCCCAATCACACGGTGGACCATACTATGGGTTTCCCATGCATGTTTTAGCTGAAGGAAGAATCCCTTAAACCTGGAGAGTTTGGACCCATGGCATGGGTACCATGAAGTATGACTTCAAAGGGTCTGCGTTTGCTCACCGAACCTCAACAATGCTATCAGCCCGAAGTGCCCAGCCTTATGTCTCACCCAGCTCTGGGTGTAGATGTGGGAAATCCAGGTTGCATCACAAGCCCTGAATGAATTATTTAAGAATTGCTCTCTATTTCACTGTCATTGTGTTTTGTTTTTGAAATTTATTTTGATAATGGGATTTATCGGATTTTCACGGCTGCCTTTAGGCCGCTGTACACACGCTTGATTTCCTTATGGAGACATATAAATCCATGGGTTTTAAGATTCTTACTTGTCAGGTATCTTGCCAGGCGTTGAATATGGGGTGTTGAGTCCATTTCGTTGAGCAAGGAGTAGGTCTTGTCTATTATATATTTGGCTTATGGAACGGTATCTGTGCTAATTTCAATCTCTGGTTTGATGCAGCACCCCAACTCACCTTTCCCCATAAGCAAGCATAAGTTGGTTTTCTAAATTTGAGACCCTGTTCTGTTTTGTAATTCAGTTTATGTGTAGCCAAGTTTACATTCCGTGTGTTAGTGATATCTTATGATGTTTCTTTTTCTGTGTGACTTATTTCTCGTAGAATCATCGTACCTGAATCCACTCATTATGCCGCTATTGGCCTGAAGACGTAGATTTCATTGCTGAGAGATATTCCATTGTACGTGCGTACCAGAACTTCTTTATCCATTTTTTCCTTTCTCGGATATTTAACTTGTACCGTAGACAAGGTTCTTGTAAACAGAGCCATCCCAAACTCTGGGGTGGCTGTGTGTTTTTGATTTTAATTTCCCTAAGCTATAGGACCATAAGTGGAAGTGACATAGGCTGTGTTGCTTTGTTTCCTACGTGTTTCAGGATACACCATACATTTCTCCAGAGTGGCTGTTGGCAATTTACATCCCACCCATCAGCATAACAAGGCTCCCTGTTCTCCATGACCTGTCCTGTCTTTCTGGATTTTACACTTTTTTCAGATGACACTTTTGACCGGTGGGCAGTGAGACTTCATTGTAGTGCAGATTTCCTTTACACGCTTGCTTGGTTGGCCAAAAAGGGCGTATGCGTTTTTTCCTGAATATATTCAGGAAAAAACGCATACGCCCGTTTTGGCCAAGTGCATCATTGTCGACATTCTGCCTCTTTTCCTATGCTTTTAGTACAATTCCAGTCTACCCCCTGAAATCGTTTTCCTGAAATTCTGCCCCGCTTACAAGTCCTCTTCGAAGACTTACTTCAATACATTTTTGGACGATAGCTGTCATTCATAACTCTGCAGGTTTGTGAATTACAGTGCCCCTGAGCTCATGTCTTCAACTCGCTTTCTTGTGAGCTGGCTGCAAAACCGCAGGATTGCTTCAGGCCCTAATATGTTTCCGGCCGGGCACGCTGAGCCTTTGTTTAATTCCTCTTCCTGGTGGGAAATGAGCGTTCAATTTGCCCGTGCAGACACCAACAGCTAGTCTCTCATTGCTTCTCCCTATTCCTGTTCATCTTGCGCAGAAATTGCAAAGTGTGCCAAACAGGAGGTTAAATGCACTGACTCTCCAAGTGGGGAGAGTGTTAGTAAAGCGTCTGGAATGGTGAACCCGAGTACCAGGGAACGAAAACTGAGATGCATTTGAAAACGTTTCCCAATCACACGGTGGACCATACTATGGGTTTCCCATGCATGTTTTAGCTGAAGGAAGAATCCCTTAAACCTGGAAATTTGGAACCCATGGAATGGGTACCATGCAGTATGACTTCAAAGGGTCTGCGTTTGCTCACCGAACCTCACCAATGCTATCAGCCCGAAGTGTCCAGCCTTATGTCTCACCCAGCTCTGGGTGTAGATGTGGGAAATCCAGGTTGCATCACAAGCCCTGAATGAATTATTTAAGAATTGCTCTCTATTTCACTGTCATTGTGTTTTGTTTTTGAAAGTTATTTTGATAATGGGATTTATCGAATTTTCACTTCTGCCTTTAGGCCGCTGTACACACGCTTGATTTCCTTATGGAGACATATAAATCCATGGGTTTTAAGATTCTTACTTGTCAGGTATCTTGCCAGGCGTTGAATATGGGGTGTTGAGTCCATCTCGTTGAGCAAGGAGTAGGTCTTGTCTATTATATATTTGGCGTATGGAACGGTATCTGTGCTAATTTCAATCTCTGGTTTTATGCAGCACCCCAACTCACCTTTCCCCATAAGCAAGCATAAGTTGGTTTTCTTAATTTGAGAACCTGTTCTGTTTTGTAATTCAGTTTATGTGTAGCCAAGTTTACATTCCGTGTATTACTGATATATTATGATGTTTCTTTTTCTGTGTGACTTATTTCTCGTAGAATCATCGTACCTGAATCCACTCATTATGCCGCTATGGGCCTGAAGACGTAGATTTCATTGCTGACTGATATTCCATTGTACGTGCGTACCAGAACTTCTTTATCCATTTTTTCCTTTCTCGGATATTTAACTTGTACCGTAGACAAGGTTCTTGTAAACAGAGCCATCCCAAACTTTGGGGTGGCTGTGTGTTTTTGATTTTAATTTCCCTAAGCTATAGGACCATAAGTGGAAGTGACATAGGCTGTGTTGCTTTGTTTCCTACGTGTTTCAGGATACACCATACATTTCTCCAGAGTGGCTGTTGGCAATTTACATCCCGCCCATCAGCATAACAAGGCTCCCTGTTCTCCATGACCTGTCCTGTCTTTCTGGATTTTACTCTTTTTTCAGATGGCCCTTTTGACCGGGGGGCAGTGAGACTTCATTGTAGTGCAGATTTCCTTTACACGCTTGCTTGGTTGGCCAAAAAGGGCGTATGCGTTTTTTCCTGAATATATTCAGGAAAAAACGCATACGCCCTTTTTGGCCAAGTGCATCATTGTTGACATTCTGCCTCTTTTTCTACGCTTTAAGTGCAATTCCAGTCTACCCCCTGAAATCGTTTTCCTGAAATTCTGCCCCGCTTTCAAGTCCTCTTTGAAGACTTACTTCAGTACATTTTTGGACGATAGCTGTCATTCATAACTCTGCAGGTTTGTGAATTACAGTGCCCCTGAGCTCCTTTCTTCAACTCGTTTTCTTGTGAGCTGGCCGCAAAACCGCAGGATTGCTTCAGGCCCTAATATGTTTCCCGCCGGGCACGCTGAGCCTTTGGTTAATTCCTCTTCCTGGTGGGAAATGAGCGTTCCATTTGCCCGTGCAGACACCAACAGCTAGTCTCTCATTGCTTCTCCCTATTCCTGTTCATCTTGCGCAGAAATTGCAAACTGTGCCAAACAGGAGGTTAATGGCACTGACTCTCCAAGTGGGGAGAGTGTTAGTAAAGCGTTCAAATGTTGAACCCGAGTACCAGGGGACGAAACCTGAGATGCATTTGAAAACGTTTCCCAATAACATGGTGGACCATATTCTGGGTTTCCCATGCATGTTTTAGCTGAAGGAAGAATCCCTTAAACCTGGAGAGTTGGGACCCATGGAATGGGTACCATGCAGTATGACTTCAAAGGGTCTGCGTTTGCTCACCGAACCTCACCAATGCTATCAGCCCGAAGTGTCCAGCCTTATGTCTCATCCAGCTCTGGGTGTAGATGTGGTAAATACAGGTTGCATCACAAGCCCTGAATGAATTATTTAAGAATTGCTCTCTATTTCACTGTCATTGTGTTTTGTTTTTGAAATTCATTTTGATAATGGGATTTATCGGATTTTCACTGCTGCTTTTAGGCCACTGTACACACGCTTGATTTCCTTATGGAGACATATAAATCCATGGGTTTTAAGATTCTTACTTGTCAGGTATCTTCCCAGGCGTTGAATATAGGGTGTTGAGTCCATTTCGTTGAGCAAGGAGTAGGTTTTGTCTATTATATATTTGGCTTATGGAACGGTATCTGTGCTAATTTCAATCTCTGGTTTTATGCAGCATCCCAACTGACCTTTCCCCATAAGCAAGCATAAGTTGGTTTGCTAAATTTGAGACCCTGTTCTGTTTTGTAATTCAGTTCATGGGTAGCCAAGTTTACATTCCGTGTATTAGTGATAACTTATGATGTTTCTTTTTCTGTCTGACTTATTTCTCATAGAATCATCGTACCTGAGTCCACTCATTATGCCGCTACGGTCCTGATGACGTAGATTTCATTGCTGAGAGATATTCCATTGTACGTGCGTACCACAACTTCTTTATCCATTTTATGCTTTCTCGGATATTTAACTTCTACCGTAAATGAGGTTCTTGTAAACAGAGCCATCCCAAACTTTGGGGTGGCTGTGTGTTTTTGATTTTAATTTCCCTAAGCTATAGGACCATAAGTGGAAGTGCCATAGGCTGTGTTGCTTTGTTTCCTACGTGTTTCAGGAAACACCATACACTTCTCCAGAGTGGTTGTTGGCAATTTACATCCCGCCCATCAGCATGACAAGGCTCCCTGTTCTCCATGACCTGTCCTGACTTTCTGGATTTTACATTTTTTTCAGATGGCCCTTTTGACCGGGGGGGCAGTGAGACTTCATTGTAGTGCAGATTTCCTTTACACGCTTGCTTGGTTGGCCAAAAAGGGCGTATGCGTTTTTTCCTGAATATATTCAGGAAAAAACGCATACGCCCTTTTTGGCCAAGTGCATCATTGTCAACATTCTGCCTCTTTTCCTATGCTTTAAGTGCAATTCCAGTCTACCCCCTGAAATCGTTTTCCTGAAATTCTGCCCCGCTTTCAAGTCCTCTTCGAAGACTTACTTCTATACATTTTTGGACGATAGCTGTCATTCATAACTCTGCAGGTTTGTGAATTACAGTGCCCCTGAGCTCCTTCCTTCAACTCGCTTTCTTGTGAGCTGGCCGCAAATCCGCAGGATTGCTTCAGGCCCTAATCTCTTCCCGGCAGGGCACGCTGAGCCTTTGGTTAATTCCTCTTCCTGGTGGGAAATGAGCGTTCGTTTTGCCTGTGCAGACACCTACAGCTAGCCTCTCATTGCTTCTCCCTATTCCTGTTCATCTTGCGCAGAAATTGCAAAGTGTGCCAAACAGGAGGTTAAATGCACTGACTCTCCAAGTGGGGAGAGTGTTAGTAAAGCGTCTGGAATGGTGAACCCGAGTACCAGGGGACGAAAACTGAGATGCATTTGAAAACGTTTCCCAATCACACGGTGGACCATACTATGGGTTTCCCATGCATGTTTTAGCTGAAGGAAGAATCCCTTAAACCTGGAAATTTGGAACCCATGGAATGGGTACCATGCAGTATGACTTCAAAGGGTCTGCGTTTGCTCACCGAACCTCACCAATGCTATCAGCCCGAAGTGTCCAGCCTTATGTCTCACCCAGCTCTGGGTGTAGATGTGGGAAATCCAGGTTGCATCACAAGCCCTGAATGAATTATTTAAGAATTGCTCTCTATTTCACTGTCATTTTGTTTTGTTTTTGAAATTTATTTTGATAATGGGATTTATCGGATTTTCACTGCTGCGTTTAGGCCGCTGTACACACGCTTGATTTCCTTATGGAGACATATAAATCCATGGGTTTTAAGATTCTTACTTGTCAGGTATCTTGCCAGGCGTTGAATATGGGGTGTTGAGTCCATTTCGTTGAGCAAGGAGTAGGTCTTGTCTATTATATATTTGGCTTATGGAACGGTATCTGTGCTAATTTCAATCTCTGGTTTTATGCAGCACCCCAACTCACCTTTCCCCATAAGCAAGCATAAGTTGGTTTTCTAAATTTGAGACCCTGTTCTGTTTTGTAATTCAGTTCATGGGTAGCCAAGTTTACATTCCGTGTATTAGTGATATCTTATGATGTTTCTTTTTTGTGTGACTTATTTCTCGTAGAATCATCATACCTGAATCCACTCATTATGCCGCTACGGGCCTGATGACGTAGATTTCATTGCTGAGTGATATTCCATTGTACGTGCGTACCACAACTTCTTTATCCATTTTTTACTTTATGGGATATTTTACTTGTACCGTAGACGAGGTTCTTGTAAACAGAGCCGTCCCAAACTCTGGGGTGGCTGTGTGTTTTTGATTTTAATTTCCCTAAGCTATAGGACCATAAGTGGAAGTGCCATAGGCTGTGTTGCTTTGTTTCCTACGTGTTTCTGGAAACACCATACACTTCTACAGAGTGGTTGTTGGCAATTTACATCCCGCCCATCAGCATGACAAGGCTCCCTGTTCTCCATGACCTGTCCTGCCTTTCTGAATTTTACACTTTATTCAGATGGCTCTTTTGACCGGGGGGGCAGTGAGACTTCATTGTAGTGCAGATTTCTTTTACACGCTTGCTTGGTTGGCCAAAAAGGGCGTATGCGTTTTTTCCTGAATATATTCAGGAAAAAACGCATACGCCCTTTTTAGCCAAGTGCATCGTTGTCGACATTCTGCCTCTTTTCCTATGCTTTTAGTACAATTCCAGTCTACCACCTGAAATCGTTTTCCTGAAATTCTGCCCCGCTTTCAAGTCCTCTTGGAAGACTTACTTCAATACATTTTTGGACGATAGCTGTCATTCATAACTCTGCAGGTTTGTGAATTACAGTGCCCCTGAGCTCATGTCTTCAACTCGCTTTCTTGTGAGCTGGCCGCAAAACCGCAGGATTGCTTCAGGCCAAAGTCTCTTTCTGGCAGGGCACGCTGAGCCTTTGTTTAATTCCTCTTCCTGGTCGGAAATGAGCGTTCCATTTGCCCGTGCAGACACCTACAGCTAGTCTCTCATTGCTTCTCCCTATTCCTGTTCATCTTGCACAGAAATTGCAAAGTGTGCCAAACAGGAGGTTAAAGGCACTGACTCTCCAAGTGGGGAGAGTGTTAGTAAAGCGTCTGGAATGGTGAACCCGAGTACCAGGGGACGAAAACTGAGATGCATTTGAAAACGTTTCCCAATCACACGGCGGACGATAGTCTGGGTTTCCCATTCATGTTTTAGCTGAAGGAAGAATCCCTTAAACCTGGAGAGTTGGGACACATGGAATGGGTACCATGCAGTATGACTTCAAAGGGTCTGCGTTTGCTCACCGAACCTCACCAATGCTATCAGCCCGAAGTGCCCAGCCTTATGTCTCACCCAGCTCTGGGTGTAGATGTGGGAAATCCAGGTTGCATCACAAGCCCTGAATGAATTATTTAAGAATTGCTCTCTATTTCACTGTCATTGTGTTTTGTTTTTGAAATTTATTTTGATAATGGGATTTATCGGATTTTCACTGCTGCATTTAGGCCGCTGTACACATGCTTGATTTCCTTATGGAGACATATAAATCCATGGGTTTTAAGATTCTTACTTGTCAGGTATCTTGCCAGCCGTTGAATATGGGGTGTTGAGGCCATTTTGTTGAGCAAGGAGTAGGGCTTGTCTATTATATATTTGGCTTATGGAACGGTATCTGTGCTAATTTCAATCTCTGGTTTTATGCAGCACCCCAACTCACCTTTCCCCATAAGCAAGCATAAGTTGGTTTCCTAAATTTGAGACCCTGTTCTGTTTTGTAATTCAGTTTATGTGTAGCCAAGTTTACATTCCGTGTATTACTGATATATTATGATGTTTCTTTTTCTGTGTGACTTATTTCTCGTAGAATCATCATACCTGAATCCACTCGTTATGCCGCTATGGGAGTGAAGACGTAGATTTCATTGCTAAGTGATATTCCAATGTACGTGCGTACCAGAACTTCTTTATCAATTTTTTCCTTTCTCGGATATTTAACTTGTTCCGTAGACAACGTTCTTGTAAACAGAGCCATCCCAAACTTTGGGGTGGCTCTGTGTTTGTGATTTTAATTTCCCTAAGCTATAGGACCATAAGTGGAAGTGACATAGGCTGTGTTGCTTTGTTTCCTACGTGTTTCAGGATACACCATACATTTCCCCAGAGTGGCTGTTGGCAATTTACATCCCGCCCATCAGCATAACAAGACTCCCTGTACTCCAAGACCTGTCCTGCCTTTCTGGATTTTACACTTTTTTCAGATGGCCCGTTTGACTGGGGGGCAGTGAGACTTCATTGTAGTGCAGATTTCCTTTACACGCTTGCTTGGTTGGCCAAAAAGGGCGTATGCGTTTTTTCCTGAATATATTCAGGAAAAAACGCATACGCCCTTTTTGGCCAAGTGCATCATTGTTGACATTCTGCCTCTTTTCCTATGCTTTAAGTGCAATTCCAGTCTACCCCCTGAAATCGTTTTCCTGAAATTCTGCCCCGCTTTCAAGTCCTCTTTGAAGACTTACTTCAGTACATTTTTGGACGATAGCTGTCATTCATAACTCTGCAGGTTTGTGAATTACAGTGCCCCTGAGCTCCTTTCTTCAACTCCTTTTCTTGTGCGCTGGCCGCAAAACCGCAGGATTGCTTCAGGCCCTAATATGTTTCCAGCCGGGCATGCTGAGCCTTTGGTTAATTCCTCTTCCTGGTGGGAAATGATCGTTCAATTTGCCCGTGCAGACAGTAACAGCTAGTCTCTCATTGGTTCTCCCTATGCCTGTTCATCTTGCGCAGAAATTGCATACTGTGCCAAACAGGAGGTTAAAGGCACTGACTCTCCGAGTGGGGAGAGTGTTAGTAAAGCGTCTGGAATGGTGAACCCGAGTACCAGAGGACGAAAACTGAGATGCATTTGAAAACGTTTCCCAATCACATGGTGGACCATACTCTGGGTTTCCCATGCATGTTTTAGCTCAAAGAAGAATCTCTTAAACCTGGAGAGTTGGGACCCTTGGAATGGGTACCATGCAGTATGACTTCAAGAGGTCTAGGTTTGCTCACCGAACCTCACCAATGCTTTCAGCCCGAAGGGTCCAGCCTTATGTCTCACCCAGCTCTGGGTGTAGATGTGGTAATTCCAGGTTGCATCACAATCCCTGTATGAATTATTTAAGAATTGCTCTCTATTTCACTGTCATTGTGTTTTGTTTTTGAAATTTATTTTGATAATGGGATTTATCGGATTTTCACTGCTGCATTTAGGCCGCTGTACACACGCTTGACTTCCTTATGGAGACATATAAATCCATGGATTTTAAGATTCTTACTTGTCAGGTATAGTCCCAGGCGTTGCGTCTGTTTCGTTGAGCAAGGAGTAGGTCTTGTCTATTATATATTGAGCTTATGGAAAGGTATCTGTGCTAATTTCACTCTCTGGTTTTATGCAGCACCCCAACTCACCTTTCCCCATATGCAAGCATAAGTTGGTTTTCTAAATTTGAGACCCTGTTCTGTTTTGTAATTCAGTTCATGTGTAGGCAAGTTTACATTCCGTGTATTAGTGATATCCTATGATATTTCTTTTTCTGTGTGACTTATTTCTCGTAAAATCATCGTACCTGAATCCACTCATTATGCCGCCACGGGCCTGATGACTTAGATTTCATTGCTGAGTGATATTCCATTGTACGTGCGTACCACAACTTCTTTATCCATTTTTTGCTCTCTCGGATATTTAACTTGTACTGTAGACGAGGTTCTTGTAAACAGAGCCGTCCCAAACTTTGGGGTGGCTGTGTGTTTTTGATTTTAATTTCCCTAAGCTATAGGACCATAAGTGGAAGTGCCATAGGCTGTGTTGCTTTGTTTCCTACGTGTTTCAGGAAACACCATACACTTCTCCAGAGTGGCTGTTGGCAATTTACATCCCGCCCATCAGCATGACAAGGCTCCCTGTTCTCCATGACCTGTCCTGCCTTTCTGGATTTTACACGTTTTTCAGATGGCCCTTTTGACCGCTGGGCAGTGAGACTTCACTGTAGTGCAGATTTCTTTTACACGCCGGCCTGGTTGGCCAAAAAGGGCGTATGCGTTTTTTCCTGAATATATTCAGGAAAAAACGCATACGCCCTTTTTGGCCAAGTGCATCATTGTCGACATTCTGCCTCTTTTCCTATGCTTTAAGTGCAATTCCAGCCTACCCCCTGAAATCGTTTTCCTGAAATTCTGCCCCGCTTTCAAGTCCTCTTCGAAGACTTACTTCAGTACATTTTTGGACGATAGCTGTCATTCATAACTCTGCAGGTTTGTGAATTACAGTGCCCCTGAGCTCCTTTCCTCAACACGCTTTCTTGTGATCTGGCCGCAAAACCGCAGGATTGCTTCAGGCCCTAATCTGTTTCCGGCAGGGCACGCTGAGCCTTTGGTTAATTCCTCTTCCTGGTGGGAAATGAGCGTTCCATTTGCCCGTGTAGACACCTACAGCTAGTCTCTCATTGGTTCTCCCTATTCCTGTTCATCTTGCGCAGAAATTGCAAACTGTGCCAAACAGGACGTTAAAGGCACTGACTCTCCAAGTGGGGAGAATGTTAGTAAAGCATCTGGAATGGTGAACCCGAGTACCAGGGTTCGAAAACTGAGATGCATTTGAAAACGTTTCCCAATCACACGGTGGACCATACTATGGGTTTCCCATGCATGTTTTAGCTGAAGGAAGAATCCCTTAAACGTGGAGAGTTGGGACCCATGGAATGGGTACCATGCAGTATGACTTCAAAGGTTCTGCGTTTGCTCACCGAACCTCACCAATGCTATCAGCCCGAAGTGTGCAGCCTTATGTCTCACCCAGCTCTGGGTGTAGATGTGGTAAATCCAGGTTGCATCACAAGCCCTGAATGAATTATTTAAGAATTGCTCTCTATTTCACTGTCATTGTGTTTTGTTTTTGAAATTTATTTTGATAATGGGATTTATCGGATTTTCACTGCTGCATTTAGGCCGCTGTACACACGCTTTATTTCCTTATGGAGACATATAAATCCATGGGTTTTAAGATTCTTAATTGTCAGGTATCTTGCCAGGCGTTGAATATGGGGTGTTGAGTCCATTTCGTTGAGCAAGGAGTAGGTATTGTCTATTATATATTTGGCTTATGGAACGGTATCTGTGCTAATTTCAATCTCTGGTTTTATGCAGCACCCCAACTCACCTTTCCCCATAAGCAAGCATAAGTTGGTTTTCTAAATTTGAGACCCTGTTCTGTTTTGTAATTCAGTTCATGTGTATCCAACTTTACATTCCGTGTATTAGTGATATCTTATGATGTTTCTTTTTCTGTGTGACTTATTTCTCGTAGAATCATCGTACCTGAATCCACTCATGCCGCTACGGGCCTGATGACGTAGATTTCATTGCTGAGTGATATTCCATTGTACGTGCGTACCACAACTTCTTTATCCATTTTTTGCTTTCTGGGATATTTTACTTGTACCATAGACGAGGTTCTTGTAAACAGAGCCGTCCCAAACTCTGGGGTGGCTGTGTGTTTTTGATTTTAATTTCCCTAAGCTATAGGACCATAAGTTGAAGTGCCATAGGCTGTGTTGCTTTGTTTCCTACGTGTTTCTGGAAACACCATACACTTCTCCAGATTGGTTGTTGGCAATTTACATCCCGCCCATCAGCATGACAAGGCTCCCTGTTCTCCATGACCTGTCTTGACTTTCTGGATTTTACATTTTTTTCAGATGGCCCTTTTGACCGGGGGGCAGTGAGACTTCATTGTAGTGCAGATTTCCATTACACACATGCTTGGTTGGCCAAAAAGGGCGTATGCGTTTTTTCCTGAATATATTCAGGAAAAAACGCATACGCCCTTTTTGGCCAAGTGCATCATTGTCGACATTCTGCCTCTTTTCCTAGGCTGTTAGTACAATTCCAGTCTTCCCCTGAAATCGTTTTCCTGAAATTCTGCCCCGCTTTCAAGTCCTCTTCGAAGACTTACTTCAATACATTTTTGGACGATAGCTGTCATTCATAACTCTGCAGGTTTGTGAATTACAGTGCCCCTGAGCTCATTTCTTCAACTCGCTTTCTTGTGAGCTGGTCGCAAAACCGCAGGATTGCTTCAGGCCCTTATCTGTTTCCGGCAGGGCACGCTGAGCCTTTGGTTAATTCCTCTTCCTGGTGGGAAATGAGCGTTCCATTTGCCCGTGCAGACACCTACAGCTAGTCTCTCATTGCTTCTCCCTATTCCTGTTCATCTTGCGCAGAAATTGCAAACTGTGCCAAACAGGAGGTTAATGGCACTGACTCTCCAAGTGGGGAGAGTGTTAGTAAAGCGTTCAAATGTTGAACCCGAGTACCAGGGGACGAAAACTGAGATGCATTTGAAAACGTTTCCCAATCACATGGTGGACCATACTCTTGGTTTTCCATGCATGTTTTAGCTGAAGGAAGAATCCCTTAAACCTGGAGAGTTGGGACCCATGGAATGGGTACCATGCAGTATGACTTCAAAGGGTCTGCGTTTGTTCACCGAACCTCACCAATGCTATCAGCCCGAAGTGTCCAGCCTTATGTCTCATCCAGCTCTAGGTGTAGATATGGTAAATACAGGTTGCATCACAAGCCCTGAATGAATTATTTAAGAATTGCTCTCTATTTCACTGTCATTGTGTTTTGTTTTTGAAATTTATTTTGATAATGGGATTTATCGGATTTTCACTGCTGCGTTTAGGCCGCTGTACACACGCTTGATTTCCTTATGGAGACATATAAATCCATTGGTTTTAAGATTCTTACTTGTCAGGTATCTTGCCAGGCATTGAATATGGGGTGTTGAGTCCATTTCGTTGAGCAAGGAGTAGGGCTTGTCTATTATATATTTGGCTTATGGAACGGTATCTGTGCTAATTTCAATCTCTGGTTTTATGCAGCACCCCAACTCCCATTTCCCCATAAGCAAGCATAAGTTGGTGTTCTAAATTTGAGACCCTGTTCTGTTTTGTACTTCAGTTCATGTGTAGCCAAGTTTACATTCCGTGTATTAGTGATATCTTATGATGTTTCATTTTCTGTGTGACTTATTTCACTTAGAATCATCGTACCTGGATCCACTCAATATGCCGCGACGGGCCTGAAGACGTAGATTTCATTGCTGAGTGATATTCCATTGTACGTGCGTACCACAACTTCTTTAACCATTTTTTACTTTCTGGGATATTTAACTTGTACCGTAGACAAGGTTCTTGTAAACAGAGCTGTCCCAAACTTTGGGGTGGCTGTGTGTTTTTGATTTTAATTTCCCTAAGCTATAGGACCATAAGTGGAAGTGCCATAGGCTGTGTTGCTTTGTTTCTTACGTGTTTCAGGATACACCATACATTTCTCCAGAGTGGCTGTTGGCAATTTACATCCCGCCCATCAGCATAACAAGGCTCCCTGTACTCCATGACCTGTCCTGTCTTTCTGGATTTTACACTTTTTTCAGATGGCCCTTTTGACCGGGGGGCAGTGAGACTTCATTGTAGTGCAGATTTCCTTTACACGCTTGCTTGGTTGGCCAAAAAGGGCGTATGCGTTATTTCCTGAATATATTCAGGAAAAAACGCATACGCCCTTTTTGGCCAAGTGCATCATTGTTGACATTCTGCCTCTTTTCCTATGCTTTAAGTGCAATTCCAGTCTACCCCCTGAAATCATTTTCCTGAAATTCTGCCCCGCTTTTAAGTCCTCTTTTAAGACTTACTTCAGTACATTTTTGGACGATAGCTGTCATTCATAACTCTGCAGGTTTGTGAATTACAGTGCCCCTGAGCTCCTTTCTTCAACTCGTTTTCTTGTGAGCTGGCCGCAAAACCGCAGGATTGCTTCAGGCCCTAATCTGTTTCCGGCATGGCACGCTGAGCCTTTGGTTAATTCCTCTTCCTGGTGGGAAATGAGCGTTCAATTTGCCCGTGAAGACACCAACAGCTAGTCTCTCATTGGTTCTCCCTATGCCTGTTCATCTTGCGCAGAAATTGCAAACTGTGCCAAACAGGAGGTTAAAGGCACTGACTCTCCAAGTGGGGAGAGTGTTAGTAAAGCGTCTGGAATGGTGAACCCGAGTACCAGGGGACGAAAACTGAGATGCATTTGAAAACGTTTCCCAGTCACACGGCGGACGATAGTCTGGGTTTCCCATTCATGTTTTAGCTGAAGGAAGAATCCCTTAAACCTGGAGAGTTGGGACACATGGAATGGGTACCATGCAGTATGACTTCAAAGGGTCTGCGTTTGCTCACCGAACCTCACCAATGCTATCAGCCCGAAGTGCCCAGCCTTATGTCTCACCCAGCTCTGGGTGTAGATGTGGTAAATCCAGGTTGCATCACAAGCCCTGAATGAATTATTTAAGAATTGCTCTCTATTTCACTGTCATTGTGTTTTGTTTTTGAAATTTATTTTGATAATGGGATTTATCGGATTTTCACTGCTGCATTTAGGCCGCTGTACACATGCTTGATTTCCTTATGGAGACATATAAATCCATGGGTTTTAAGATTCTTACTTGTCAGGTATCTTGCCAGCCGTTGAATATGGGGTGTTGAGGCCATTTTGTTGAGCAAGGAGTAGGGCTTGTCTATTATATATTTGGCTTATGGAACGGTATCTGTGCTAATTTCAATCTCTGGTTTTATGCAGCACCCCAACTCACCTTTCCCCATAAGCAAGCATAAGTTGGTTTCCTAAATTTGAGACCCTGTTCTGTTTTGTAATTCAGTTTATGTGTAGCCAAGTTTACATTCCGTGTATTACTGATATATTATGATGTTTCTTTTTCTGTGTGACTTATTTCTCGTAGAATCATCATACCTGAATCCACTCGTTATGCCGCTATGGGAGTGAAGACGTAGATTTCATTGCTAAGTGATATTCCAATGTACGTGCGTACCAGAACTTCTTTATCAATTTTTTCCTTTCTCGGATATTTAACTTGTTCCGTAGACAACGTTCTTGTAAACAGAGCCATCCCAAACTTTGGGGTGGCTCTGTGTTTGTGATTTTAATTTCCCTAAGCTATAGGACCATAAGTGGAAGTGACATAGGCTGTTTTGCTTTGTTTCCTACGTGTTTCAGGATACACCATACATTTCCCCAGAGTGGCTGTTGGCAATTTACATCCCGCCCATCAGCATAACAAGACTCCCTGTTCTCCAAGACCTGTCCTGCCTTTCTGGATTTTACACTTTTTTCAGATGGCCCGTTTGACTGGGGGGCAGTGAGACTTCATTGTAGTGCAGATTTCATTTACACGCTTGCTTGGTTGGCCAAAAAGGGCGTATGCGTTTTTTCCTGAATATATTCAGGAAAAAACGCATACGCCCTTTTTGGCCAAGTGCATCATTGTCGACATTCTGCCTCTTTTCCTATGCTTTAAGTGCAATTCCAGTCTACCCCCTGAAATCGTTTTCCTGAAATTCTGCCCCGCTTTTAAGTCCTCTTTGAAGACTTACTTCAGTACATTTTTGGACGATAGCTGTCATTCATAACTCTGCAGGTTTGTGAATTACAGTGCCCCTGAGCTCCTTTCTTCAACTCCTTTTCTTGTGAGCTGGCCGCAAAACCGCAGGATTGCTTCAGGCCCTAATATGTTTCCAGCCGGGCATGCTGAGCCTTTGGTTAATTCCTCTTCCTGGTGGGAAATGATCGTTCAATTTGCCCGTGCAGACAGTAACAGCTAGTCTCTCATTGGTTCTCCCTATGCCTGTTCATCTTGCGCAGAAATTGCATACTGTGCCAAACAGGAGGTTAAAGGCACTGACTCTCCAAGTGGGGAGAGTGTTAGTAAAGCGTCTGGAATGGTGAACCCGAGTACCAGAGGACGAAAACTGAGATGCATTTGAAAACGTTTCCCAATCACATGGTGGACCATACTCTGGGTTTCCCATGCATGTTTTAGCTCAAGGAAGAATCCCTTAAACCTGGAGAGTTGGGACCCTTGGAATGGGTACCATGCAGTATGACTTCAAGAGGTCTGCGTTTGCTCACCGAACCTCACCAATGCTTTCAGCCCGAAGGGTCCAGCCTTATGTCTCACCCAGCTCTGGGTGTAGATGTGGTAATTCCAGGTTGCATCACAATCCCTGTATGAATTATTTAAGAATTGCTCTCTATTTCACTGTCATTGTGTTTTGTTTTTGAAATTTATTTTGATAATGGGATTTATCGGATTTTCACTGCTGCATTTAGGCCGCTGTACACACGCTTGACTTCCTTATGGAGACATATAAATCCATGGATTTTAAGATTCTTACTTGTCAGGTATAGTCCCAGGCGTTGCGTCTGTTTCGTTGAGCAAGGAGTAGGTCTTGTCTATTATATATTGAGCTTATGGAAAGGTATCTGTGCTAATTTCACTCTCTGGTTTTATGCAGCACCCCAACTCACCTTTCCCCATATGCAAGCATAAGTTGGTTTTCTAAATTTGAGACCCTGTTCTGTTTTGTAATTCAGTTCATGTGTAGGCAAGTTTACATTCCGTGTATTAGTGATATCCTATGATATTTCTTTTTCTGTGTGACTTATTTCTCATAAAATCATCGTACCTGAATCCACTCATTATGCCGCCACGGGCCTGATGACTTAGATTTCATTGCTGAGTGATATTCCATTGTACGTGCGTACCACAACTTCTTTATCCATTTTTTGCTCTCTCGGATATTTAACTTGTACTGTAGACGAGGTTCTTGTAAACAGAGCCGTCCCAAACTTTGGGGTGGCTGTGTGTTTTTGATTTTAATTTCCCTAAGCTATAGGACCATAAGTGGAAGTGCCATAGGCTGTGTTGCTTTGTTTCCTACGTGTTTCAGGAAACACCATACACTTCTCCAGAGTGGCTGTTGGCAATTTACATCCCGCCCATCAGCATGACAAGGCTCCCTGTTCTCCATGACCTGTCCTGCCTTTCTGGATTTTACACGTTTTTCAGATGGCCCTTTTGACCGCTGGGCAGTGAGACTTCACTGTAGTGCAGATTTCTTTTACACGCCGGCCTGGTTGGCCAAAAAGGGCGTATGCGTTTTTTCCTGAATATATTCAGGAAAAAACGCATACGCCCTTTTTGGCCAAGTGCATCATTGTCGACATTCTGCCTCTTTTCCTATGCTTTAAGTGCAATTCCAGCCTACCCCCTGAAATCGTTTTCCTGAAATTCTGCCCCGCTTTCAAGTCCTCTTCGAAGACTTACTTCAGTACATTTTTGGACGATAGCTGTCATTCATAACTCTGCAGGTTTGTGAATTACAGTGCCCCTGAGCTCCTTTCCTCAACACGCTTTCTTGTGATCTGGCCGCAAAACCGCAGGATTGCTTCAGGCCCTAATCTGTTTCCGGCCGGGCACGCTGAGCCTTTGGTTAATTCCTCTTCCTGGTGGGAAATGAGCGTTCAATTTGCCCGTGTAGACACCAACAGCTAGTCTCTCATTGCTTCTCCCTATTCCTGTTCATCTTGCGCAGAAATTGCAAAGTGTGCCAAACAGGAGGTTAATGGCACTGACTCTCCAAGTGGGGAGAGTGTTAGTAAAGCGTTCAAATGTTGAACCCGAGTACCAGGGGACGAAAACTGAGATGCATTTGAAAACGTTTCCCAATCACATGGTGGACCATACTCTGGGTTTCCCATGCATGTTTTAGCTGAAGGAAGAATCCCTTAAACCTGGAGAGTTGGGAACCATGGAATGGGTACCATGCAGTATGACTTCAAAGGGTCTGCGTTTGCTCACCGAACCTCACCAATGCTATCAGCCCGAAGTGTCCAGCCTTATGTCTCATCCAGCTCTGGGTGTAGATGTGGTAAATACAGGTTGCATCACAAGCCCTGAATGAATTATTTAAGAATTGCTCTCTATTTCACTGTCATTGTGTTTTGTTTTTGAAATTCATTTTGATAATGGGATTTATCGGATTTTCACTGCTGCTTTTAGGCCACTGTACACACGCTTGATTTCCTTATGGAGACATATAAATCCATGGGTTTTAAGATTCTTACTTGTCAGGTATCTTCCCAGGCGTTGAATATAGGGTGTTGAGTCCATTTCGTTGAGCAAGGAGTAGGTTTTGTCTATTATATATTTGGCTTATGGAACGGTATCTGTGCTAATTTCAATCTCTGGTTTTATGCAGCATCCCAACTGACCTTTCCCCATAAGCAAGCATAAGTTGGTTTGCTAAATTTGAGACCCTGTTCTGTTTTGTAATTCAGTTCATGGGTAGCCAAGTTTACATTCCGTGTATTAGTGATAACTTATGATGTTTCTTTTTCTGTCTGACTTATTTATCATAGAATCATCGTACCTGAATCCACTCATTATGCCGCTACGGTCCTGATGTCGTAGATTTCATTGCTGAGAGATATTCCATTGTACGTGCGTACCACAACTTCTTTATCCATTTTATGCTTTCTCAGATATTTAACTTCTACCGTAGATGAGGTTCTTGTAAACAGAGCCATCCCAAACTTTGGGGTGGCTGTGTGTTTTTGATTTTAATTTCCCTAAGCTATAGGACCATAAGTGGAAGTGCCATAGGCTGTGTTGCTTTGTTTTCTACGTGTTTCAGGAAACACCATACACTTTTCCAGAGTGGCTGTTGGCAATTTAAATCCGCCCATCAGCATAACAAGGCTCCCTGTTCTCCATGACCTGTCCTGCCTTTCTGGATTTTACACTTTTTTCAGATGGCCCTTTTGACCGGGGGGCAGTGAGACTTCATTGTAGTGCAGATTTCCTTTACACGCTTGCTTGGTTGGCCAAAAAGGGCGTATGCGTTTATTCCTGAATATATTCAGGAAAATATATTCAGGAAAATATATTCAGGAAAAAACGCATACGCCCTTTTTGGCCAAGTGCATCGTTGTCGACATTCTGCCTCTTTTCCTATGCTTTTAGTACAATTCCAGTCTACCCCCTGAAATCGTTTTCCGGAAATTCTGCCCCGCTTTCAAGTCCTCTTGGAAGACTTACTTCAATACATTTTTGGACGATAGCTGTCATTCATAACTCTGCAGGTTTGTGAATTACAGTGCCCCTGAGCTGCTTCCTTCAACTCGCTTTCTTGTGAGCTGGCCGCAAATCCGCAGGATTGCTTCAGGCCCTAATCTCTTTCCGGCAGGGCACGCTGAGCCTTTGGTTAATTCCTCTTCCTGGTGGGAAATGAGCGTTCCATTTGCCCGTGCAGACACCTACAGCTGGTCTCTCATTGCTTCTCCCTATTCCTGTTTATCTTGCGCAGAAATTGCAAAGTGTGCCAAACAGGAGGTTAAATGCACTGACTCTCCAAGTGGGGAGAGTGTTAGTAAAGCGTCTGGAATGGTGAACCCGAGTACCAGGGGACGAAAACTGAGATGCATTTGAAAACGTTTCCCAATCACACGGTGGACCATACTATGGGTTTCCCATGCATGTTTTAGCTGAAGGAAGAATCCCTTAAACCTGGAAATTTGGAACCCATGGAATGGGTACCATGCAGTATGACTTCAAAGGGTCTGCGTTTGCTCACCGAACCTCACCAGTGCTATCAGCCCGAAGTGTCCAGCCTTATGACTCACCCAGCTCTGGGTGTAGATGTGGGAAATCCAGGTTGCATCACAAGCCCTGAATGAATTATTTAAGAATTGCTCTCTATTTCACTGTCATTTTGTTTTGTTTTTGAAATTTATTTTGATAATGGGATTTATCGGATTTTCACTGCTGCGTTTAGGCCGCTGTACACACGCTTGATTTCCTTATGGAGACATATAAATCCATGGGTTTTAAGATTCTTACTTGTCAGGTATCTTGCCAGGCGTTGAATATGGGGTGTTGAGTCCATTTCGTTGAGCAAGGAGTAGGTCTTGTCTATTATATATTTGGCTTATGGAACGGTATCTGTGCTAATTTCAATCTCTGGTTTTATGCAGCACCCCAACTCACCTTTCCCCATAAGCAAGCATAAGTTGGTTTTCTAAATTTGAGACCCTGTTCTGTTTTGTAATTCAGTTCATGGGTAGCCAAGTTTACATTCCGTGTATTAGTGATATCTTATGATGTTTCTTTTTCTGTGTGACTTATTTCTCGTAGAATCATCATACCTGAATCCACTCATTATGCCGCTACAGGCCTGATGACGTAGATTTCATTGCTGAGTGATATTCCATTGTACGTGCGTACCACAACTTCTTTATCCATTTTTTACTTTCTGGGATATTTTACTTGTACCGTAGACGAGGTTCTTGTAAACAGAGCCGTCCCAAACTCTGGGGTGGCTGTGTGTTTGTGATTTTAATTTCCCTAAGCTATAGGACCATAAGTGGAAGTGCCATAGGCTGTGTTGCTTTGTTTCCTACGTGTTTCTGGAAACACCATACACTTCTCCAGAGTGGTTGTTGGCAATTTACATCCCGCCCATCAGCATGACAAGGCTCCCTGTTCTCCATGACCTGTCCTGCCTTTCTGGATTTTACACTTTTTTCAGATGGCTCTTTTGACGGGGGAGCAGTGAGACTTCATTGTAGTGCAGATTTCCTTTACACGCTTGCTTGGTTGGCCAAAAAGGGCGTATGCGTTTTTTCCTGAATATATTCAGGAAAAAACGCATACGCCCTTTTTGGCCAAGTGCATCGTTGTCGACATTCTGCCTCTTTTCCTATGCTTTTGGTACAATTCCAGTCTACCCCCTGAAATCGTTTTCCTGAAATTCTGCCCCGCTTTCAAGTCCTCTTGGAAGACTTACTTCAATACATTTTTGGACGATAGCTGTCATTCATAACTCTGCAGGTTTGTGAATTACAGTGCCCCTGAGCTCATGACTTCAACTCGCTTTCTTGTGAGCTGGCCGCAAAACCGCAGGATTGCTTCAGGCCAAAGTCTCTTTCCAGCAGGGCATGCTGAGCCTTTGTTTAATTCCTCTTCCTAGTCGGAAATGAGCGTTCCATTTGCCCGTGCAGACACCTACAGCTAGTCTCTCATTGCTTCTCCCTATTCCTGTTCATCTTGCGCAGAAATTGCAAAGTGTGCCAAACAGGAGGTTAAATGCACTGACTCTCCAAGTGGGGAGAGTGTTAGTAAAGCGTCTGGAATGGTGAACCCGAGTACCAGGGGACGAAAACTGAGATGCATTTGAAAACGTTTCCCAATCACACGGTGGACCATACTATGGGTTTCCCATGCATGTTTTAGCTGAAGGAAGAATCCCTTAAACCTGGAAATTTGGAACCCATGGAATGGGTACCATGCAGTATGACTTCAAAGGGTCTGCGTTTGCTCACCGAACCTCACCAATGCTATCAGCCCGAAGTGTCCAGCCTTATCTCTCACCCAGCTCTGGGTGTAGATGTGGGAAATCCAGGTTGCATCACAAGCCCTGAATGAATTATTTAAGAATTGCTTTCTATTTCACTGTCATTGTGTTTTGTTTTTGAAATTTATTTTGATAATGGGATTTATCGGATTTTCACTGCTGCCTTTAGGCCGCTGTACACACGCTTGATTTCCTTATGGAGACATATAAATCCATGGGTTTTAAGATTCTTACTTGTCAGGTATCTTGCCAGGCGTTGAATATGGGTTGTTGAGTCCATTTCGTTGAGCAAGGAGTAGGTCTTGTCTATTATATATTTGGCTTATGGAACGGTATCTGTGCTAATTTCAATCTCTGGTTTTATGCAGCACCCCAACTCACCTTTCCCCATAAGCAAGCATAAGTTGGTTTTCTAAATTTGAGACCCTGTTCTGTTTTGTAATTCAGTTCATGGGTAGCCAAGTTTACATTCCGTGTATTAGTGATATCTTATGATGTTTCTTTTTCTGTGTGACTTATTTCTCGTAGAATCATCATACCTGAATCCACTCATTATGCCGCTACGGGCCTGATGACGTAGATTTCATTGCTGAGTGATATTCCATTGTACGTGCGTACCACAACTTCTTTATCCATTTTTTACTTTCTGGGATATTTTACTTGTACCGTAGACGAGGTTCTTGTAAACAGAGCCGTCCCAAACTCTGGGGTGGCTGTGTGTTTTTGATTTTAATTTCTCTAAGCTATAGGACCATAAGTGGAAGTGCCATAGGCTGTGTTGCTTTGTTTCCTACGTGTTTCTGGAAACACCATACACTTCTCCAGAGTGGTTGTTGGCAATTTACATCCCGCCCATCAGCATGACAAGGCTCCCTGTTCTCCATGACCTGTCCTGCCTTTCTGGATTTTACACTTTTTTCAGATGGCCCTTTTGACCGGGGGGGCAGTGAGACTTCATTGTAGTGCAGATTTCCTTTACACGCTTGCTTGGTTGGCCAAAAAGGGCGTATGCGTTTTTTCCTGAATATATTCAGGAAAATATATTCAGGAAAATATATTCAGGAAAAAACGCATACGCCCTTTTTGGCCAAGTGCATCATTGTCGACATTCTGCCTCTTTTCCTATTCTTTAAGTGCAATTCCAGTCTACCCCCTGAAATCTTTTTACTGAAATTCTGCCCCGCTTTCAAGTCCTCTTTGAAGACTTACTTCAGTACATTTTTGGACGATAGCTGTCATTCATAACTCTGCAGGTTTGTGAATTACAGTGCCCCTGAGCCCCTTTCTTCAACTCGTTTTCTTGTGAGCTGGCCGCAAAACCGCAGGATTGCTTCAGGCCCTAATCTGTTTCCGGCAGGGCACGCTGAGCCTTTGGTTAATTCCTCTTCCTGGTGGGAAATGAGCGTTCCATTTGCCCGTGCAGACACCTACAGCTAGTCTCTCATTGGTTCTCCCTATTCCTGTTCATCTTGCGCAGAAATTGCAAACTGTGCCAAACAGGACGTTAAAGGCACTGACTCTCCAAGTGGGGAGAATGTTAGTAAAGCATCTGGAATGGTGATCCCGAGTACCAGGGTTCGAAAACTGAGATGCATTTGAAAACGTTTCCCAATCACACGGTGGACCATACTCTGGGTTTCCCATGCATGTTTTAGCTGAAGGAAGAATCCCTTAAACGTGGAGAGTTGGGACCCATGGAATGGGTACCATGCAGTATGACTTCAAAGGGTCTGCGTTTGCTCACCGAACCTCACCAATGCTATCAGCCCGAAGTGTGCAGCCTTATGTCTCACCCAGCTCTGGGTGTAGATGTGGTAAATCCAGGTTGCATCACAAGCCCTGAATGAATTAGTTAAGAATTGCTCTCTATTTCACTGTCATTGTGTTTTGTTTTTGAAATTTATTTTGATAATGGGATTTATCGGATGTTCACTGCTGCATTTAGGCCGCTGTACACACGCTTTATTTCCTTATGGAGACATATAAATCCATGGGTTTTAAGATTCTTAATTGTCAGGTATCTTGCCAGGCGTTGAATATGGGGTGTTGAGTCCATTTCGTTGAGCAAGGAGTAGGTATTGTCTATTATATATTTTGCTTATGGAATGGTATCTGTGCTAATTTCAATCTCTACTTTTATGCAGCACCCCAACTCACCTTTCCCCATAAGCAAGCATAAGTTGGTTTTCTAAATTTGAGACCCTGTTCTGTTTTGTAATTCAGTTCATGTGTGGCCAAGTTTACATTCCGTGTATTAGTGATATCTTATGATGTTTCATTTTCTGTGTGACTTATTTCTCGTAGAATCATCGTACCTGAATCCACTCATTATGCCGCTACGGGCCTGATGACGTAGGTTTCATTGCTGAGTGATATTCCATTGTACGTGCGTACCACAACTTCTTTATCCATTTTTTGCTTTCTCGCATATTTAACTTGTACCGTAGACGAGGTTTTGTAAACAGAGCCATCCCAAATTTTGGGGTGGCTGTGTGATTTTGATTTTAATTTCTCTATGCTATAGGACCATAAGTGGAAGTGCCATAGGCTGTGTTGCTTTTTTTCCTACGTGTTTCAGGAAACACCATACACTTCTCCAGAGTGGCTGTTGGCAATTTACATCCCGCCCATCAGCATAACAAGGCTCCCTGTTCTCCATGACCTGTCGTGCCTTTCTGGAATTTACACATTTTTCAGATGGCCCTTTTGACTGGGGGGCAGTGAGACTTCATTGTAGTGCACATTTCCTTTACACGGTTGCTTGGTTGGCCAAAAAGGGCGTATGCGTTTTTTCCTGAATATATTCAGGAAAAAACGCATACGCCCTTTTTGGCCAAGTGCATCATTGTCGACATTCTGCCTCTAATCTTATTCTTTAAGTGCAATTCCATTCTACCCCCTGAAATCGTTTTCCTGAAATTCTGCCCCGATTTCAAGTCCTCTTCGAAGACTTACTTCAAAACATTTTTGGACGATAGCTGTCATTCATTACTCTGCAGGTTTGTGAATTACAGTGCCCCTGAGCTCCTTTCTTCAACTCGCTTTCTTGTGAGCTGGCCACAAACCCGAAGGATTGCTTCAGGCCCTAATATAGTTCCGGCATGGCATGCTGAGCCTTTGGTTAATTCCTCTTCCTTGTGGGAAATGAGCGTTAAATTTGCATGTGCAGACACCTTCACATGAGTCGTCATGGTGCCCCTTTGCCCCGGTTATCTCTATGGAGGTTGGAGTTGGAGGGCCTCCTCCCTCAAGATCAGTGTGCCCACGGAGCCAACCCTGCAACTTCAGGGCATGGTTGGGGGTTAGGATCACCACGAGGGTTCCTTTTCCCTTAGGAGGCAGGTGGCCTTTTGGGCTGCTGATTTCCAGGTTATCAGATACTGCCAGTATCTTGGCCAGATGTGGCGGTGGGCCAAGCCCCTTGGTGACCGTATTTTATCCTACCTGGATCGCATTCTTGCATTGTTCCATTTCAAGTGGTCCCAGGTTTTGCACTAATACTCCAGTGGCGATTCACTGTTCACCAGGAATGTAAAGGTCAAAGGGTTTAGCTAAATTAGGGAGTTCCAGGGCAAGGGTCTGAATTGACTGCTCTTTCCATTCTTGAAAGGCCACTTCTGCATTCTATTCAAAAGGATCATCACCTTTTCCTTTCAGTGTTTCATATAGAGGCCGAGCTAGTAGACTGTAGTTAGGGATCCAGAAGCAGCAAACCCTGGCCTCCCCAGGAACCCCTAAGCTGTCTTCTAGTTTTAGAAATGGGTAAGGCTGTAAATTGTTTCTTCCCTTTCCTGGGATGGGCTTCTCCGACCTTCGGTGAGAATGAAGCCCAGGCAGGTCACCGTAGTCTGTGATATTTGAGCTTTTTCTTGGACAACTTGTATCCTTTATTGGCTTCGTAGTTCAGAGGTATCCTTAGTAGGGCTGGCGATCAGAATGTCGTCTGCATATTGAAGGAGTGTTTCCTTTTCCAGAGGTAGAACTTTTAGGTCTTTAGCTGGGCTTTCCCCAAAGATGGTGTGGGAATTTTTGAACCCTTGGGGCAACACGGCCCGGAAGTATTGTTTTAGTTGTATGTTGAGTCCTGCCACTCACAAGCCAAAATTTCTTGTGACTCTGGGACTAATAGAATACAAAAGAAGGCATCATTGAAGACTAATACAGAATACCATGTCCTGGTGGTTGGTAGAATGACCAGCAGGGTGTAGGATTTAGGAACTACTGGAGGTATATCCTCGGTGGCTTCACTGACTGTCCTGACATCCTTTACCAGGACTCCAGCAGCCCATGGGGCTCTCGAGGTCAGGCCAATCCCAGGATATGGAGCTCACCTGGGCAGGTACCCCACCCCAGCCCACGGGGCTCTCGTGGTCAGGCCCCTCCCAGGATACAGAGCTACCCTTGCAGGTACCATGGCAGGGCTGGGAACACAGGAACCGTGCATATCGCCCTCATTGCAGAGCACTCCCAGCTCACCTGTCACTCAGATCTGACACAGAGCACCTCAGAGCAGGACTTGAACTAACAAACAGCAGCTCCGACAGGTCTGTGACCCTGGGCATCACTCTGTGTGGCCTCCCTCCACCTGGTCTTCCAGAGACTTCCACTGCACCCGGGGCACCAGGCCTCTGTCTCCACCCACCAGCCACCCCTCCTCTCCCTGACTCCTGGGTTCCTCTCATTAGGAGAGGGTTTTCTTGAAGTTGTCTCCCACTCATGGGCCAGATAATATAATTAGAAAACAAGCCAGAGCTGCAGCCCCTTGTCTATCCTGACTCTCAGGAGCCCACACCTGTTCCTTGGACCTGGCCGATTCAGCAAGTTCCAGTTTCTGCAACTGTGAGCCCCTGAGGGGTGATTATTGGCTGGCCTGGGAAGCCTGACCGTGCCGGCCAGCCCTCCCCAGGTGTGCCTGGGTTCAGATCAATATAAACACTGCTCCAGGCAGCAAGAGCCCCTGCAGCTGTGCCTGACGCCATTTTCTCTGCCCTGTCAGCAGTCTTGGGGCTGGACTGGTGGGAGGGAGTGAGAGGCCACGGCTTTGTGGGTGGCCCAGTGTGAGTGGGGCTCTGCTGGACTTTCTGCAGCAGTTGCCAAGATGCCACCTGCTAAAGAAGAGGATGTGTCACCCATACCTGCCGCTGGAATTTCTCCCTGGGCAGAGGTGAGTGAGGAAGAAAGCAGTGGGGGCCGGGACAGCAGGGGTATCTCAGGCAGGGAAATGGAAAGCTTCCAGAAGAGCACCCAGGACCAGGACCATCCTGGCTGGCCTGCAGGCACCAAGTCGGCTGGCATGCTGTCGCTCATGTGGCTCCATGGCCCTTCCTCTAGGCTTTCAAGTCCTTGTACATATTCAGGTGTTTTACCTGGGAAGGGTGGGAACATTTCAGCAGCAGCTGGCCTGGGGCTCAGCCCACGTTTACTCACAGATGCCTCGGCACGGTCCCCCAGCTTTGCAATGAGGACGCTTGTTGCGTGGGGCCTGCTGGCTGAATGGGAGATGATTCCCCACCACCGACCAACTTCAGAATTGTTTACAACTGGAGCAAGTGCCCTGATACGGTTTTCCTCTGTGTAGCTGGTGGGTTCTGTTTTTTTTTCTTTTTTGGTTCAAGGTAGATTTTATTCCTCTTTTTTGTATTTACAGATATAAGCATGGAAATAATTTATTCATATAAATACATGTATGTGAAGGGAAGAATATTTTTTCTGTTTTACTTTTTGTAATTTGAATTTTATTTTATTTTTTTATACAGCAGGTTCTTTTTGGTTATCTATTTTATACATATAAATGTATACATGCCAATCCCAATCTCTCAACTCCTCCCACCACCACCCCCCAACAGCTTTCCCCCCTTGGTGTCCATACGTTTGTTGTCTACATCTGTTGCTCTATTTCTGCCTTGCAAAACGGTTCATCTGTACAATTTGTCTAGGTTCCACATATAGCCATTAATAGACAAGATTTCTTTTTCTCTTTCTGACTTACTTCACTCTGTATGACAGTCTCTAGATCCATCAACGTCTCTACAAATGACCCAATTTCATTCCTTTTTATGGCTTAGTAATATTCCATTTTATATATGTACCACTTCTTTATGCATTCGTCTGTCTGTGGGCATTTAGGTTGCTTCCATTACCTGGATATTGTAAATAGTGATGCAATGAACATTGCGGTGAATGTCTCTTTTTGATTTATGGTTTTGTCTGGGTATATGCCCAGTAGTGGGACTGCTGTATCATATGGTAATTCTATTCTTAGTTTTATAAGAAACTCCATAACTTTCTCCACAGTGACTGTATCAATTTCATTCCCAACAATAGCGGAAGAGGGTTCCTTATCTCCACACCCTTTCCAGCATTTGTTGTTTGTAGATTTTCTGATGATGCCCATTCTAACAGGTGTGAGGTGATACACCATGGATGAGTCTATTTCGTTGAGCAAAGAGTAGGTCTTGTCTATTACATATTTGGCTTATGGAACGGTATGTGTGCTAATTTCAATCTCTGGTTTTATACAGCACCGCAACTCAACTTTCCCCTTAAGCAAGCATAAGTTTTTATCTAAATGTGAGACTCTGTTCGGTTTTGGAATTCAGTTTATGTGTAGCCAAGTTTACACTCTCTCTATTAGTGATATCTTATGATAATTACCTTTCTCTGTGTGACATATTTCTCTTAGAATCATCATACTTAAATCCACTCAATTTGCTGCTACAGGCCTGATGACATTGATTTCATTGCTGAGTGATATTCCATTGTACGTAAGTAGCACAACTCCTTTATCCACATTTTTCTTTCTGGGATATTTAATTTGTACTGGACTCAAGGTTCTTGTAAACACAGCAGCCCTAAATTTGGTGTTGGCTGTGTCTTGTTGATTTTAATTTTCCTAAGCTATAGGGCCAAAAGTGGAAGTGCCCTAGGGTCTGTAGCTTTGTTTTTCAGATGTTTCAGGATACACCATAAACATCTCCAGAGTGTCTGTTGGCAATTTACATCCCGCCCATCAGCATAACAAGGCTCCCTGTTCTCCATGGCCTGTCCTGTGTTTCTGGTTTTTACACATTTTTCAGATGGCCCTTTTGACGAATGGGAAATGAGACTTCATTGTAGTGCGGATTTCCATTGCTCGAGTGCTTGGTTGGCCAAAAAGGGCATATGTGTTTTTTCCTGAATATATTCAGGAAAAAATGTTTACGCACTTTTGTCCAAGTGCATCACTGTCAAAGATCTGCCGCTTTTCACATGCTTTAAACGCAATTCCAATCTACCTCCTGAAATATGATTCCTGCAATTCTGCCTCGTTTTGAAGTCCTCTTTGCAGACTTACTTCAGTATATTTTTGCCAATAGCTGTCATTTATAACTCTGCAGGTTTGTGAATTACAGTGCCTGTGATTTCCTTTCTTAACTCGTTTCCTTGAAAGCTGGCCACAGAACCGCAGGTTTGCTTTAGGCCATAATCAGGGTCTGGCACGGCACTCTGAGCCTTTGGTTAATTCCTCTTCCTGGTGGGAAATTAGAGTTAAATGTGCCCCTCCGGACACCTGCCTCACTCCCAGCCCCTTGGTGATGTGTGTCCTGTGGTTTGAGGCCACATGTGCTGGGTTCCTCACCTTTGGCTGATGTGGCCCCACTGGTGTGAGGACACTCCTGCCTGGTTCCCATCCCCTTGGTGATGTGGGCCATCCGGTGAGAGTCTGATCCTGGTTGGGTTCCTCACACTTCTGTGAGGTGGGCCCTCTTCTCTGACGTCACTCCTGCCTGGCTGGCACACCCCGCCTTGGCGAAGTCGGCCCTCTGGTGGGATTTGGTGCCTGCTGGGGGTCTCCTGCCCTCGGTAATGAGGGCCCTCTGGCGTCAGGCCCTAATTCCTGGGCTCCCAATATTTTCTGATATGCGCCCTGTGGTTCGAGTACACTCCTGCCAGGTTCGCAACCCCATGGGAATGTGGGCCTTCTGCTCTGAGGTCCCAACCGTGGGTTGCTCAGTTTCATGATGAGGGCCCTCTGCTGTGAGTTCTCTCCGGCCTGGATCCCATAGCCTCGCTGCTCCTGGCCACCTGCTGGGAGGTTCCAACTGCGGGATTCCTCACCTTTTTTCTTCTATGGACCCTCTGTTTTGAGACTCCTCCTGCCTGCCTCACTCCCAGTCCCTTGGTGATGTGTGTCCTCTGGTGTGAGGCCACGTGTGCTGGGTCCCTCGCCTTTGGATGATGTGGCCACACTGGTGTGAGGACACTCCTGCCTGCTTCCTATCCCCTTGATGATGTGGGCCCTCTGGTGAGAGTCTGATCCTGGCTGGGTTCCTCACCCTTCTGTGAGGTGGGCCCTCTGCTGTGAGGTCACTCCTGCCTGGCTGGCACACCCCACCTGGGCAACATCGGCCCTCTTGTGGCACTTGGAGCCTGCTGGGAGCCTCCTCCCCTCGGTGATGGGGGCCCTCTAGCGTCAGGCCCTAACTGCTGGGTACCCACATTTTCTGATACGTGCTAAGTGGTGCGAGGACACTCCTGCGAGGTTCCCATCCCCATGGGCATGTGGGCCTTCTGCTCTAAGGTCCCAACACCTGTGTTGTTCACCGTTTCATGATGTTGTCTCTCTGGTGTTAGTTCACTCAGGCCTAGATCCCATAGACTCTGTGCTCTGAGCCGACTGCTGGGAGGTTCCTACTGCTGGATTCCTTACCTTTTTTATTCTTTGGGTCCTGTGTTTTTATGCTCCTACTTCCTGACTCACTCCCAGCCCCTTTGTGATGTAGGTCCTCTGGTTTAAGGCCACATGTACCGGTTTCCTCACCTTTATTGATGTGGCCCCACTGGTGTGAGGACACTCCTGCCTGGTTCCCATCCCCTTGGTGATTGGGGCCCTTTTGTGAGAGTCTGATCCTGTCTGGATTCCTCACACTTCTGGGAGGTGGGCCCTCTGCTGTGAGGTCACTCCTGCCTGGCTGGCACACGTCACGTTGGCGATGTGGGCCCTCAGTTGGGAGTTGGTGCCTGCTGGGAGTCTCCTCCCCTCGGTAATGAGGGCCCTCTGGCGTCAGGCCCTAACTCATGGGCTCCCAAAATTTTCTGATGTGCGCCCTGTCGTGTGAGTACACTCCAGCCAGGGTCCCTTCCCTAGGGGATGTGGGCTTTCTGCTCTGGTCCCAACGGCTGGGTTGCTCACAGTGTCAGAATGTGGGCCCTCTGTTTTGAGTTCAGTCAGGCCTGGATCCCATAGCCTCGCTGCTCCTGGCCGCCTGCTGGGAGGTTCCAACTGCGGGATTCCTCACCTTTTTTACGCAATGGGCCCTCTGTTTTGAGGCTCCTCCTGCCTGCCTCACTCCCAGCCCCTTGGTGATGTGTGTCCTGTAGTTTGAGGCCACGTGTGCTGGGTCCGTCACATTTCGGGGATGTGGCCCCACTGGTGTGAGGACACTCCTGCCTGGTTTCCATTCCCTTGGTGATGTGGGCCCTCTGGTGAGAGTCTGATCCTCTTTGGGTTCCTCACACTTTTGTGTGGTTGGCCCTCTGCTCTGAGGTCACTCCTGCCTGGCTGGCACACCCCGCATTGGCGACGTCGGCCCTCTGGTAGCAGTTGGAGCTTGCTGGGAGCCTCCTCTCCTCAGTGATGAGGGCCCTCTGGCGTCCGGCCCTAACTGCTGGGCTCCCCACATTTTCTGTTGTGTGCCCACTGGTGCGATGACACTCCTGCTTGGTTCCCTTCCCCATGGGGATGTGGGCCTTGTGCTCTGAGGTCACAACGGCTGGGTTGCTTACAGTATCACGATGAGGGCCCTCTGTTGTGAGTTCATCACTGCCTGGATCCCATAGCCTCGGTGCTCTGGGCCGCCTGCTGGGATGTTCCAACTGCTGGATTCCTCACCTTTTTATACAATGGGCCATGTGTTTTGAGGTTAATCCTGCCTGCCTCGCTCTGAGACCCATGGTGATGTGGGTCTTCTGGATTGAGGCCAAATGTGCTGGGTACCTCAACTTTCGATGATGTGGCCCCACGGGTGTGAGGACACTCGTGCCTGATTCCCAGCCCCTTGCTTATGTGGGCACTCTGGTGAGAGTCTGATCATGGCTGGGTTCCTTACCCTTCTGTGAGGTGGGCGCTCTGATGTGAGGTCACTCCTGCCTGGCTGGCACACCCCGCCTTGGCGAAGTCGGCCCTCTGGTGGGATTTGGTGCCTGCTGGGTGTCTCCTGCCCTCGGTAATGAGGGCCCTCTGGCGTCAGGCCCTAATTCCTGGGCTCCCAATATTTTCTGATATGCACCCTGTGGTTCGAGTACACTCCTGCCAGGTTCCCAACCCCATGGGAATGTGGGCCTTCTGCTCTGAGGTCCCAACCGTGGGTTGCTCAGTTTCATGATGAGGGCCCTCTGCTGTGAGTTCTCTCCGGCCTGGATCCCATAGCCTCGCTGCTCCTGGCCACCTGCTGGGAGGTTCCAACTGCGGGATTCCTCACCTTTTTTCTTCTATGGACCCTCTGTTTTGAGACTCCTCCTGCCTGCCTCACTCCCAGTCCCTTGGTGATGTGTGTCCTCTGGTGTGAGGCCACGTGTGCTGGGTCCCTCGCCTTTGGATGATGTGGCCACACTGGTGTGAGGACACTCCTGCCTGCTTCCTATCCCCTTGATGATGTGGGCCCTCTGGTGAGAGTCTGATCCTGGCTGGGTTCCTCACCCTTCTGTGAGGTGGGCCCTCTGCTGTGAGGTCACTCCTGCCTGGCTGGCACACCCCACCTGGGCAACATCGGCCCTCTTGTGGCACTTGGAGCCTGCTGGGAGCCTCCTCCCCTCGGTGATGGGGGCCCTCTAGCGTCAGGCCCTAACTGCTGGGTACCCACATTTTCTGATACGTGCTAAGTGGTGCGAGGACACTCCTGCGAGGTTCCCATCCCCATGGGCATGTGGGCCTTCTGCTCTAAGGTCCCAACACCTGTGTTGTTCACCGTTTCATGATGTTGTCTCTCTGGTGTTAGTTCACTCAGGCCTAGATCCCATAGACTCTGTGCTCTGAGCCGACTGCTGGGAGGTTCCTACTGCTGGATTCCTTACCTTTTTTATTCTTTGGGTCCTGTGTTTTTATGCTCCTACTTCCTGACTCACTCCCAGCCCCTTTGTGATGTAGGTCCTCTGGTTTAAGGCCACATGTACCGGTTTCCTCACCTTTATTGATGTGGCCCCACTGGTGTGAGGACACTCCTGCCTGGTTCCCATCCCCTTGGTGATTGGGGCCCTCTTGTGAGAGTCTGATCCTGTCTGGATTCCTCACACTTCTGGGAGGTGGGCCCTCTGCTGTGAGGTCACTCCTGCCTGGCTGGCACACGTCACGTTGGCGATGTGGGCCCTCAGTTGGGAGTTGGTGCCTGCTGGGAGTCTCCTCCCCTCGGTAATGAGGGCCCTCTGGCGTCAGGCCCTAACTCATGGGCTCCCAAAATTTTCTGATGTGCGCCCTGTCGTGTGAGTACACTCCAGCCAGGGTCCCTTCCCTAGGGGATGTGGGCTTTCTGCTCTGTGGTCCCAACGGCTGGGTTGCTCACAGTGTCAGAATGTGGGCCCTCTGTTTTGAGTTCAGTCAGGCCTGGATCCCATAGCCTCGCTGCTCCTGGCCGCCTGCTGGGAGGTTCCAACTGCGGGATTCCTCACCTTTTTTACGCAATGGGCCCTCTGTTTTGAGGCTCCTCCTGCCTGCCTCACTCCCAGCCCCTTGGTGATGTGTGTCCTGTAGTTTGAGGCCACGTGTGCTGGGTCCGTCACATTTCGGTGATGTGGCCCCACTGGTGTGAGGACACTCCTGCCTGGTTTCCATTCCCTTGGTGATGTGGGCCCTCTGGTGAGAGTCTGATCCTCTTTGGGTTCCTCACACTTTTGTGTGGTTGGCCCTCTGCTCTGAGGTCACTCCTGCCTGGCTGGCACACCCCGCATTGGCGACGTCGGCCCTCTGGTAGCAGTTGGAGCTTGCTGGGAGCCTCCTCTCCTCAGTGATGAGGGCCCTCTGGCGTCCGGCCCTAACTGCTGGGCTCCCCACATTTTCTGTTGTGTGCCCACTGGTGCGATGACACTCCTGCTTGGTTCCCTTCCCCATGGGGATGTGGGCCTTGTGCTCTGAGGTCACAACGGCTGGGTTGCTTACAGTATCACGATGAGGGCCCTCTGTTGTGAGTTCATCACTGCCTGGATCCCATAGCCTCGGTGCTCTGGGCCGCCTGCTGGGATGTTCCAACTGCTGGATTCCTCACCTTTTTATACAATGGGCCATGTGTTTTGAGGTTAATCCTGCCTGCCTCGCTCTGAGACCCATGGTGATGTGGGTCTTCTGGTTTGAGGCCACATGTGCTGGGTACCTCAACTTTCGATGATGTGGCCCCACGGGTGTGAGGACACTCGTGCCTGATTCCCAGCCCCTTGCTTATGTGGGCACTCTGGTGAGAGTCTGATCATGACTGGGTTCCTTACCCTTCTGTGAGGTGGGCGCTCTGATGTGAGGTCACTCCTGCCTGGATGGCTCACGTCGCCTTGGCGACGTAGGCCCTCTGTTGGCCACTGAAGCATGCTGGGAGCCTCCTACCCTCTTTAATGAGGGCCCTGGAAGAAACGCATATGCCCTTTTTGACCAAGTGCATCATTGTCGAAGTTCTGCCTCTTCTCCTATACTTTCAGAGGACTTCCCATCTACCTCCTGAAATCGTATTCCTGGAATTCTGCCCCGCGTTCAAGTCCTCTTTGCAGCCTTACTTCAATATATTTTTGGACGATAGCTGTCATTTATAACTCTGCAGGTTTGTGAATTACAGTGCCCCTGAGCTCCATTCTTCAACTCGCTTTCTTGTGAGCTGGCCGCAAAACCGCAGGATTGCTTCAGGCCCTAATCTGGTTCCGGCACGGCATGTTGAGCCTTTGGCTAATTCCTCTTCCTGATGGGAAATGAGCGTTAAATTTGCTCGTGCAGACACCTACAGCTAATCTCTCATTGGTTCTCCCTATTCCTGTTCATCTTGCTCAGAAATTCCAAACTGTGCCAAACAGGAGGTTAAAGGCACTGACTCTCCAATTGGGGAAAGAGTTAGTAAAGCGTCTGGAATGGTAAAACCGAGTATGAGGGGAAGAAAACTGAGATGCATTTAAAAAGGTTTCCCGGTCACACGGTGGACCATATTCTGGGTTTCCCATGCGTGTTTTACCTGAAGGAAGAATCCCTTAAACCTGGAGAGGTGGGACCCATGCAATGGGTACCATGCAGTATGACTTCAAATGGCCTGCATTTTCTCACCGAACCTCACCAATGCTATCAGCCCAAAGTGTCGAACCTTATGTCTCACTCAGCTCTAGGTGTAGATGTGGTAAATCCAGGTTGCATCACAAGCCCTGAATGAATTATTTAAGAATTGCTCTCTATTTCACTGTCATTGTGTTTGTTTTTGTAGTTTATTTTGATAATGGGATTTAACGGATTTTCTCTGCTGCCTTCATGCAGCTGTACACACACTTGATTCTCTTACGGAGACATATAAATCCATGGGTTTGAAGATTCTTACTAGTCATGTGTAATCCTAGGAGTTGAATATGGTGTGTTTAGTCCATTTCGTTGAGCAAGGTGTAAGTCTTGACTATTACATATTTGGCTTATGGAAAGGTATGTGTGCTAATTTCTATCTCTGGTTTTATGCAGCACCCCACCTCACCTTTCCCCATAAGCAAGCATAAGTTGGTGTTCTAAATTTGAGACCCTGTTCTGTTTTGTAATTCAGTTCATGTGTAGCCAAGTTTACATTCCATTTATTAGTGATATCTTATGATGTTTCATTTTCTGTGTGACTTATTTCACTTAGAATCATCGTACCTGGATCCACTCAATATGCCGCGACGGGCCTGATGACATAGATTTCATTGGTGAGTGATATTCCATTGTACGTGCGTACCACAACTTCTTTAACCATTTTTCACATTCTGGGATATTTAACTTGGACCGTAGACGACGTTCTTGTAAACAGAGCTGTCCCAAATTTTGGGGTGGCTGTGTGTTTTTGATTTTAATTTCCGTAAGCTATAGGACCATAAGTGGAAGTGACATAGGCTCTGTTGCTTTGTTTCCTACGTGTTTCAGGAAACCCCATAAACTTCTCCAGAGTGGCTGTTTGCAATTTACATCCCCCCCATCAGCATAACAAGTCTCCCTGTTCTCCATGACCTGTCCTGCCTTTCTGGATTTTACACTTTTTCAGATACCCCTTTTGACCGGGGGCAGTGAGACTTCATTGTAGTGCAGATTTCATTTACCTGCTTGCTTGCTTGGCCAAAAATGGCGTATGCGTTTTTTCCTGAATATATTCAGGAAAAAACGCATACGCACTTTTTGGCCAGTGCATCATTGTCGACATTCTGCCTCTATTCCTATGCTTTAAGTGCAATTCCAGTCTACCCCCTGAAATCGTTTTCCTGAAATTCTGCCCCGCTTTCAAGTCCTCTTCGAAGACTTACTTCAATACATTTTTGGACGATAGCTGTCATTCATAACTCTGCAGGTTTGTGAATTACAGTGCCCCTGAGCTCGTTTCCTCAACTCGCTTTCTTGTGAGCTGGCCGCAAAACCGCAGGATTGCTTCAGGCCCTAATCTGTTTCCGTCAGGGCACACTGAGCCTTTGGTGAATTCCTCTTCCTGGTGGGAAATGAGTGTTCCATTTGCCCGTGCAGACACCTACAGCTAGTCTCTCATTGTTTCTCCCTCTTCCTGTTAATCTTGCATAGAAATTGCAAACTGTGCCAAACAGGAGGTTAAAGGCACTGACTCTCCAAGTGGGGAGAATGTTAGTAAAGTGTCTGGAATGGTGAACCCGAGTACCAGGGTTCGAAAACTGAGATATATTTGAAAACGTTTCCCAATCAGACGGTGGACAATACTCTGGGTTTCCCATGCATGTCTTAGCTGAAGGAAAAATCCCTTAAACCTGGAGAGCTGGGAACCATGGAATGGGTACCATGCAGTATGACTACAAAGGGTCTGCGTTTGCTCACCGAACCTCACAAATGCTATCAGCCCGAAGTGTCCAGCCGTATATCTCACCCAGCTCTGGGTGTAGATGTGGTAAATCCAGGTTGCATCACAAGCCCTGAATGAATTATTTAAGAATTGCTCTCTATTACACTGTCAATGTGTTTTGGTTTTGAACTTTATTTTGATAATGGGATTTATCGGATTTTCACTGCTGCGTTTAGGCTGCTGTACACACGCATGATTTCCTTATGGAGACATATAAATCCATGGGTTTTAAGATTCTTACTTTTCAGGTATATTCCCAGGCTTTGAGTCCGTTTCGTTGAGCAAGGAGTAGGTCTTGTCTATTATATATTTGGCTTATGGAACGGTATCTGTGCTAATTTCAATCTCTGGTTTTATGCAGCACCCCAACTCACCTTTCCCCATAAGCAAGCATAAGTTGGTTTTCTAAATTTGAGACCCTGTTCTGTTTTGTAATTCAGTTCCTGTGTAGCCAACTTTACATTCCGTGTATTAGTGATATCTTATGATGTTTCTTTTTCTGTGTGACTTATTTCTCGTAGAATCATCGTCCCTGAATCCACTCATTAGGCCGCTACGGGCCTGATGACGTAGATTTCATTGCTGAGTGATATTCCATTGTACGTGCGTACCACAACTTCTTTATCCATTTTTTGCTTTCTGGGATATTTTACTTGTACCGTAGACGAGGTTCTTGTAAACAGAGCCGTCACAAACTCTGGGGTGGCTGTGTGTTTTTGATTTTAATTTCCCTAAGCTATAGGACCATAAGTGGAAGTGACATAGGCTGTGTTGCTTTGTTTCCTACGTGTTTCTGGAAACACCATACACTTCTCCAGAGTGGTTGTTGGCAATTTACATCCCGCCCATCAGCATGACAAGGCTCCCTGTTCTCCATGACCTGTCCTGACTTTCTGGATTTTACATTTTTTTCAGATGGCCCTTTTGACCGGGGGGCAGTGAGACTTCATTGTAGTGTAGATTTCCATTACACGCTTGCTTGGTTGGCCAAAAAGGGCGTATGCGTTTTTTCCTGAATATATTCAGGAAAAAACGCATACGCCCTTTTTGGCCAAGTGCATCATTGTCGACATTCTGCCTATTTTCCTATGCTTTTAGTACAATTCCAGTCTACCCCCTGAAATCGTTTTTCTGAAATTCTGCCCCGCTTTCAAGTCCTCTTCGAAGACTTACTTCAATACATTTTTGGACGATAGCTGTCATTCATAACTCTGCAGGTTTGTGAATTATTGTGCCCCTGAGCTCATTTCTTCAACTCGCTTTCTTGTGAGCTGGCTGCAAAACCGCAGGATTGCTTCAGGCCCTAATCTGTTTCCGGCAGGGCACGCTGAGCCTTTGGTTAATTCCTCTTCCTGGTGGGAAATGAGCGTTCCATTTGCCCGTGCAGACACCTACAGCTAGTCTCTCATTGCTTCTCCCTATTCCTGTTCATCTTGCGCAGAAATTGCAAACTGTGCCAAACAGGATGTTAAAGGCACTGACTCTCCAAGTGGGGAGAGTGTTAGTAAAGCGTTTGGAATGGTGAACCCGAGTACCAGGGTTCGAAAACTGAGATGCATTTGAAAACGTTTCCCAATCACATGGTGGACCATTCTGTGGGTTTCCCATGCATGTTTTAGCTGAAGTAAGAATCCCTTAAACCTGGAGAGTTGGGACCCATGGAATGGGTACCATGCAGTATGACTTCAAAGGGTCTGCGTTTGCTCAACGAACCTCACCAATGCTATCAGCCCGAAGTGTCCAGCCTTATGTCTCACCCAGCTCTGGGTGTAGATGTGGTAAATCCAGGTTGCATCACAAGCCCTGAATGAATTATTTAAGAATTGCTCTCTATTTCACTGTCATTGTGTTTTGTTTTTGAAATTTATTTTGGTAATGGGATTTATCGGATGTTCACTGCTGCGTTTAGGCCGCTGTACACACGCTTGATTTCCTTATGGAGACATATAAATCCATGGGTTTTAAGATTCTTACTTGTCAGGTATCTTCCCAGGCGTTGAATATGGGGTGTTGAGTCCATTTCGTTGAGCAAGGAGTAGGTCTTGTCTATTATATATTTGGCTTATGGAACAGTATCTGTGCTAATTTCAATCTCTGGTTTTATGCAGCACCCCAACTCACCTTTCCCCATAAGCAAGCATAAGTTGGTTTTCTAAATTTGAGACCCTGTTCTGTTTTGTAATTCACTTCATGTGTAGCCAAGTTTTCATTCCGTGTATTAGGGATATCTAATGATGTTTCTTTTTCTGTGTGACTTATTTCTCGAAGAATCATCGTACCTGAATCCACTCATTATGCCGCTACGGGCCTGATGACGTAGATTTCATTGCTGAGTGATATTCCATTTTACGTGCGTACCACAACTTCTTTATCCATTTTTTGCTTTCTCGGATATTTAACTTGTACCGTAGACGAGGTTCTTGTAAACAGAGCCGTCCCAAACTTTGGGGTGGCTGTGTGTTTTTGATTTTAATTTCCCTAAGCTATAGGACCATAAGTGGAAGTGACATAGGCTGTGTTGCTTTGTTTCCTTCGTGATTCAGGATACACCATACACTTCTCCAGAGTGGCTGTTGGCAATTTACATCGAGCCCATCAGCATAACAAGGCTCCCTGTTCTCCATGACCTGTCCTGCCTTTCTGGATCTTGCACTTTTTTCAGATGGCCCTTTTGACCGGGGGGCATTGAGACTTCATTGTAGTGCAGATTTCCTTTACACGCTTGCTTGGTTGGCCAAAAAGGGCGTATGCGTTTTTTCCTGAATATATTCAGGATAAAACGCATACGCCCTTTTTGGCCAAGTGCATCATTGTCGACATTCTGCCTCTTTTCCTATGCTTTAAGTGCAATTCCAGTCTTCCCCCTGAAATCGTTTTCCTGAAATTCTGCCCCGCTTTCAAGTCCTCTTCGAAGACTTACTTCAGTACATTTTTGGACGATAGCTGTCATTCATAACTCTGCAGGTTTGTGAATTACATTGCCCCTGAGCTCCTTTCCTCAACACGCTTTCTTGTGAGCTGGCCGCAAAACCACAGGATTGCTTCAGGCCCTAATCTGTTTCCGGCAGGGCACGCTGAGCCTTTGGTTAATTCCTCTTCCTGGTGGGAAATGAGCGTTCCATTTGCCAGTGCAGACACCTACAGCTAGTCTCTCATTGGTTCTCCCAATTCCTGTTCATCTTGCGCAGAAATTGCAAACTGTGCCAAACAGGAGTTTAAAGTCCCTGACTCTACAAGTGGGGAGAGTGTTAGTAAAGCGTCTGGAATGGTGAACCCGAGCACCAGGGTTCGAAAACTGAGATGCATTTGAGAACGTTTCCCAATCACACGGTGGACCATACTCTGGGTTTCCCATGCATGTTTTAGCTGAAGGAAGAATCCCTTAAACGTGGAGAGTTGGGACCCATGGAATGGGTACCATGCAGTATGACTTCAAAGGGTCTGCGTTTGCTCACCGAACCTCACCAATGCTATCAGCCCGAAGTGTCCAGCCTTATGTCTCACCCAGCTCTGGGTGTAGATGTGGTAAATCCAGGTTGCATCACAAGCCCTGAATGAATTATTTAAGAATTGCTCTCTATTTCACTGTCATTGTGTTTTGTTTTTGAAATTTATTTTGATAATGGGATTTATCGGATTTTCACTGCTGCGTTTAGGCCGCTGTACACACGCTTGATTTCCTTATGGAGACATATAAATCCATGGGTTTTAAGATTCTTACTTGTCAGGTATCTTCCCAGGCGTTGAATATGGGGTGTTGAGTCCATTTCGTTGAGCAAGGAGTAGGTCTTGTCTATTATATATTTAGCTTATGGAAAGGTATCTGTGCTAATTTCAATCTCTGGTTTTATGCAGCACCCCAACTCACCTTTCCCCATATGCAAGCATAAGTTGGTTTTCTAAATTTGAGACCCTGTTCTGTTTTGTAATTCAGTTCATGTGTAGCCAAGTTTACATTCCGTGTATTAGTGATATCTTATGATATTTCTTTTTCTGTGTGACTTATTTCTCGTAAAATCATCGTACCTGAATCCACTCATTATGCCGCTACGGGCCTGATGACGTAGATTTCATTGCTGAGTGATATTCCATTGTACGTGCGTACCACAACTTCTTTATGAATTTTTTGCTTTCTGGGATATTTAACTTGTACCGTAGACGAGGTTCTTGTAAACAGAGCCGTCCCAAAGTTTGGGGTGGCTGTGTGTTTTTGTTTTTAATTTCCCTATGCTATAGGACCATAAGTGGAAGTGCCATAGGCTGTGTTGCTTTGTTTCCTATGTGTTTCAGGAAACACCATACACTTTTCCAGAGTGGCTGTTGGCAATTTACATCCCGCCCATCAGCATAACAAGGCTCCCTGTTCTCCATGACCTGTCCTGCCTTTCTGGATTTTACACTTTTTTCAGATGGCCCTTTTGACCGGGGGGCATTGAGACTTCATTGTAGTGCACATTTCCTTTACACGCTTGCTTGGTTGGCCAAAAAGGGCGTATGCGTTTTTTCCTGAATATATTCAGGAAAAAACGCATACGCCCTTTTTGGCCAAGTGCATCATTGTCGACATTCTGCCTCTTTTCCTATGCTTTAAGTGCAATTCCAGTCTACCCCCTGAAATCGTGTTCCTGAAATTCGGCCCCGCTTTCAAGTCCTCTTCGAAGACTTACTTCAATACAATTTTGGACGATAGCTGTCATTCATAACTCTGCAGTTTTGTGAATTACAGTGCCCCTCAGCTCCTTTTTTCAATTCGCTTTTTTGTGAGATGGCCGCAAAACCGCAGGATTGCCTTAGGCCCTAATCTGTTTCCTGCAGGGCACGCTGAGCCTTTGGTTAATTCCTCTTCCTGGTGGGAAATGAGCGTTCCATTTGCCCGTGCAGACACCTACAGCTAGTCTCTCATTTGTTCTCCCTATTCCTGTTAATCTTGCGCAGAAATTGCAAACTGTGCCAAACAGGATGTTAAAGGCACTGACTCTCCAAGTGGGGAGAGTGTTAGTAAAGCGTCTGGAATGGTGAACCCGAGTAACAGGGTTCGAAAACTGAGATGCATTTGAAAACGTTTCCCGGTCACACGGTGGACCATACTCTGGGTTTCCCATGCATGTTTTAGCTGAAGGAAGAATCCCTTAAACCTAGAGAGTTGGGACCCATGGAATGGGTACCAGGCAGTATGACTTCAAAGGGTCTGTGTTTGCTCACCGAACCTCACCAATGCTATCAGCCCCAAATGTCCAGCCTTATGTCTCACCCAGCTCTCGGTGTAGATGTGGGAGATCCAGGTTGCATCACAAGCCCTGAATGAATGATTTAAGAATTGCTCTCTATTTCACTGTCATTGTGTTTTGTTTTGAAATTTATTTTGGTAATGGGATTTATCGGATTTTCACTGCTGCGTTTAGGCCGCTGTACACATGCTTGATTTCCTTATGGAGACATATAAATCCATGAGTTTTAAGATTCTTACTTGTCAGGTATATTCCCAGGCGTTGAATATGGGGTGTTGAGTCCATGTCGTTGAGCAAGGAGTAGGTCTTGTCTATTATATATTTGGCTTATGGAACGGTATCTGTGCTAATTTCAATCTCTGGTTTTATGCAGCACCCCAACTCACCTTTCCCAATAAGCAAGCATAAGTTGGTTTTCTAAATTTGAGACCCTGTTCTGTTTTGTAATTCAGTTCATGTGTAGCCAAGTTTACATTCCGTGTATTAGTGATATCTTATGATGTTTCTTTCTCTGTGTGATTTATTTCTCGTAGAATCATCATACCTGAATCCAGTCATTATGCTTCTAGGGACCTGATGACGTAGATTTCATTGCTGAGTGATATTCCATTGTACGTGCGTACCACAACTTCTTTATCCATTTTTTGCTTTCTCGGATATTTAACTTGTACCGTAGACGAGGTTCTTGTAAACAGAGCCGTTCCAAATTTTGGTGTGGCTGTATCTTTTTGATTTTAATTTCCCTAAGCTATAGGACCATAAGTGGAAGTGCCATAGGCTGTTTTGTTTTGTTTCCTACCTGTTTCAGGGAACACCATAAACTTCTCCAGAGTGGCTGTTGGCAATTTATATCCTGCCCATCAGCATTACAAGGCTCCCTGTTCTCCATGACCTGTCGTGCCTTTCTGGATTTTACACATTTTTCAGATGGCCCTTTTGACCGGGGGGCAGTGAGACTTCATTGTAGTGCAGATTTCCTTTACACGCTTGCTTGGTTGGCCAAAAAGGGCGTATGCGTTTTTACCTGAATATATTCAGGAAAAACTGCATACGCCCTTTTTGGCCAAGTGCATCATTGTCGACATTCTGCCTCTTTTCCTATGCTTTAAGTGCAATTCCAGTCTACCCCCTGAAATCGTTTTCCTGAAATTCTGCCCCGCTTTCAAGTCCTCTTCAAAGACTTACTTCAATACATTTTTGGACGATAGCTGTCATTCATAACTCTGCAGGTTTGTGAATTACAGTGCCCCTGAGCTCCTTTCTTCAACTCGCTTTCTTGTGAGCTGGCCGCAAAACCGCAGGATTGCTTCAGGCCCTAATCTCTTTCCGGCAGGGCACGCTGAGCGTTTGGTTAATTCCTCTTCCTGGTGGGAAATGAGCGTTCAATTTGCCCGTGCAGACACCTACAGCTAGTCTCTCATTGGTTCTCCCTATTCCTGTTCATCTTGCGCAGAAATTGCAAAGTGTCCCAAACAGGAGGTTAAATGCACTGACTCTCCAAGTGGGGAGAGTGTTAGTAAAGCGTCTGGAAAGGTGAACCCGAGTACCAGGGGACGAAAACTGAGATGCATTTGACAACGTTTCCCAATCACACGGCGGACGATAGTCTGGGTTTCCCATGCATGTTTTAGCTGAAGGAAGAATCCCTTAAACCTAGAGAGTTGGGACCATGGAATGGGTACCATACAGTATGACTTCAAAGGGTCTGCGTTTGCTCACCGAACCTCACCAATGCTATCAGCCCGAAGTGCCCAGCCTTATGTCTCACCCAGCTCTGGGTGTAGATGTGGTAAATCCAGGTTGCATCACAAGCCCTGAATGAATTATTTAAGAATTGCTCTCTATTTCACTGTCATTGTGTTTTGTTTTTGAAATTTATTTTGATAATGGGATTTATCAGATTTTCACTGCTGCCTTTAGGCCGCTGTACACATGCTTGATTTCCTTATGGAGACATATAAATCCATGGGTTTTAAGATTCTTACTTGTCAGGTATCTTGCCAGGCGTTGAATATGGGGTGTTGAGTCCATTTCGTTGAGCAAGGAGTAGGGCTGGTCTATTATATATTTGGCTTATGGAACGGTATCTGTGCTAATTTCAATCTCTGGTTTTATGCAGCACCCCAACTCACCTTTCCCCAAAAGCAAGCATAAGTTGGTTTTCTAAATTTGAGACCCTGTTCTGTTTTGTAATTCAGTTTATGTGTAGCCAAGTTTACATTCCGTGTATTACTGATATATTATGTTGTTTCTTTTTCTGTGTGAGTTATTTCTCGTAGAATCATCGTACCTGAATCCACTCATTATGCCGCTACGGGCCTGAAGACGTAGATTTCATTGCTGAGTGATATTCCATTGTACGTGCGTACCAAAACTTCTTTATCCATTTTTTCCTTTCTCGGATATTTAACTTGTACCGTAGACAAGGTTCTTGTAAACAGAGCCATCCCAAACTTTGGGGTGGCTGTGTGTTTGTGATTTTAATTTCCCTAATCTATAGGACCATAAGTGGAAGTGACATAGGCTGTGTTGCATTGTTTCCTACGTGTTTCGGGATACACCATACAATTCTCCAGAGTGGCTGTTGGCAATTTACATCCCGACCATCAGCATAACAAGGCTCCCTGTTCTCCAAGACCTGTCCTGTCTTTCTGGATTTTAAACTTTTTTCAGATGGCCCTTTTGACCGGGGGGCAGTGAGACTTCATTGTAGTGCAGATTTCCTTTACACGCTTGCTTGGTTGGCCAAAAAGGGCGTATGCGTTTTTTCCTGAATATATTCAGGAAAAAACGCATACGCCCTTTTTGGCCAAGTGCATCATTGTCGACATTCTGCCTCTTTTCCTATGCTTTAAGTGCAATTCCAGTCTACCACCTGAAATCGTTTTCCTGAAATTCTGCCCCGCTTTCAAGTCCTCTTGGAAGACTTACTTCAGTACATTTTTGGACGATAGCTGTCATTCATAACTCTGCATGTTTCTGAATTACACTGACCCTGAGCTCCTTTCTTCAACTCGCTTTCTTGTGAGCTGGCCGCAAAACCGCAGGATTGCTTCAGGCCATAATCTGTTTCCGGCCGGGCACGCTGAGCCTTTGGTTAATTCCTCTTCCTGGTGGGAAATGAGCGTTCAATTTGCCCGTGCAGGCACCAACAGCTAGTCTCTCTTTGGTTCTCCCTATTCCTGTTCATCTTGCGCAGAAATTGCAAACTGTGCCAAACAAGAGGTTAAAGGCACTGACTCTCCAAGTGGGGAGAGTGTTAGTAAAGCGTCTGGAATGGTGAACCCGAGTACCAGGGGACGAAAACTGAGATGCATTTGAAAACGTTTCCCAATAACACAGCGGACGATAGTCTGGGTTTCCCATGCATGTTTTAGCTGAAGGAAGAATCCCTTAAACCTGGAGAGTTGGAACCCATGGAATGGGTACCATGCAGTATGACTTCAAAGGGTCTGCGTTTCCTCACCGAACCTCACCAATGCTATCAGCCCGAAGTGTCCAGCCTTATGTCTCACCCAGCTCTGGGTGTAGATGTGGTAAATCCAGGTTGCATCACAAGCCCTGAATGAATTATTTAAGAATTGCTCTCTATTTCACTGTCATGTGTTTTGTTTTTGAAATTTATTTTGATAATGGGATTTATCGGATTTTCACTGCTGCGTTTAGGCCGCTGTACACACGCTTGATTTCCTTATGGAGACATATAATCCATGGGTTTTAAGATTCTTACTTGTCAGGTATCTTCCCAGGCGTTGAATATGGGGTGTTGAGTCCATTTCGTTGAGCAAGGAGTAGGTCTTGTCTATTATATATTTGGCTTATGGAACGGTATCTGTGCTAATTTCAATCTCTGGTTTTATGCAGCACCCCAACTCACCTTTCCCCATAAGCAAGCATAAGTTGGTTTTCTAAATTTGAGACCCTGTTCTGTTTTGTAATTCAGTTTATGTGTAGCCAAGTTTACATTCCGTGTATTAGTGGTATCTTATGATGTTTCTTTTTTTGTGTGACTTATTTCTCGTAGAATCATCGTACCTGAATCCACTCATTATGCCGCTACGGACCTGAAGACGTAGATTTCATTGCTGAGTGATATTCCATTGTACGTGCATACCACAACTTCTTTATCCAGTTTTTGCTTTTTCGGATATTTAACATGTACCGTAGACGAGGTTCTTGTAAACAGAGCCGTCCCAAACTTTGGGGTGGCTGTGTGTATTTGATTTTAATTTCCCTAAGCTATAGGACCATAAGTGGAAGTGCCGTAGGCTGTGTTGCTTTGTTTCCTTCGTGTTTCACGAAACACCATACACTTCTCTAGATGGGCTGTTGGCAATTTATATCCCGCCCATCAGCGTAACAAGGCTCTCTGTTCTCCATGACCTGTCCTGCCTTTCTGGATTTTACACTTTTTTCAGATGGCCCTTTTGACCACGGGGCAGTGAGACTTCATTGTAGTGACGATTTCATTTACACGCTTGCTTGGTTGGCCAAAAAGGGCGTTTGCGTTTTTTCCTGAATATATTCAGGAAAAAACGCATATGCCCTTTTTAGCCAAGTGCATCATTGTCGACATTCTGCCTCTTTTCCTATGCTTTAAGCGCAATTCCTGTCTACCCCCTGAAATCGTGTTCCTGAAATTCTGCCCCGCTTTCAAGTCCTCTTCGAAGACTTACTTCAGTACATTTTGGACGATAGCTGTCATTCATATCTCTGCAGGTTTGTGAATGACAGTGCGCCTGAGCTCCTTTCTTATACTCGCTTTCTTGTGAGCTGGCCGCAAACCCGCAGCATTTCTTCATGCCCTAATCTGGTTCCGGCACAGCATGCTGATCCTTTGGTAAATTCCTCTTCCTGGTGGGAAATGAGTGTTATATTTGAACGTGCAGACACCTAGAGCTAGTCTCTCATTGGTTCTCCCTATTCTTGTTCATCTTGCGCAGAAATTGCAAACTGTGCCAAACAGGAGGTTAAAGGCACTGACTCTCTAAGTGGGGAGAGTATTAATAAAGGGTCTTGAATCGTGAACCCGAGTAAAAGGGGACGAAAACTGAGATGCCTTTGAAAAGGTTTCCCGGTCACACGGTGCACCATACTGTGGGTTTCCCATGCATGTTTTAGCTGAAGGAAGAATCCCTTAAACCTGGAGAGTTGGGACCCATGGAATGGGTACCATGCAGTATGACTCCAAAGGGCCTGCATTTTCGCAACGAACCTCACCAATGCTATCAGGCCGAAGTGTACAGCCTTATGTCTCACTCAGCTCTGGTTGTAGATGTGGTAAATCCAGGTTGCATCACAAGCCCTGAATGAATTATTTAAGAATTGCTCTCTATTTCACTGTCATTGTGTTTGTTTTTGTAATTCATTTTGATAATGGGATTTATCGGATTTTCTCTGCTGCATTCATGCCGCTGTACACACACTTGAGTCTCTTATGGAGACATATAAATCCATGGGTTTGAAGATACTTACTAGTCAGGTGTATTCCTAGGCGTTGAATATGGGGTGTTTAGTCCATTTCGTTGAGCAAGGGCTAGGTCTTGACTATTACATATTTGGCTTATGGAAAGGTATCTGTGCTAATTTCTATCTCTGGTTTTATGCAGCACCCCAACTCACTTTTCCCCTTAAGCAAGCATAAGGTGGTTTTCTAAATTTGAGACCCTGTTCTGTTTTGTAATTCAGTTCATGTGTAGCCAAGTTTACATTCCGTGTATTAGTGATATCTTATGATGTTTCATTTTCTGTGTGACTTATTTCACTTAGAATCATCGTACCTGAATCCACTCATTATGCCACGATGGGCCTGATGACATAGATTTCATTGCTGAGTGATATTCCATTGAATGTGTGTACCACAACTTCTTTATCCATTTTTCACATTCTGGGATATTTAACTTGTACCGTAGACGAGATTCCTGTAAACAGAGCCGTCTGAAACTTTGGGGTGGCTGTCTGTTTTTGATTTTAATTTCCGTGATCTATAAGACCATAAGTGGAAGTGCCGTAGTCTCCGTTGCTTTGTTTCTTAGGTGTTTCAGGAAACACCATACACTTCTCCAGAGTGGCTGTTGGCAATTTACATCCCGCCCATCAGCATAACAAGGCTCCCTGTTCTCCATGGCCTGTGCTGTCTTTCTGGATTTTACACTTTTTTCAGATGGCCCTTTTGACCTGGGGGCAGTGAGACTTCTTTGTAGTGCAGATTTCTTTAACATGCTGGCTTGGTTGGCCAAAAAGGGCGTATGCGTTTTTTCCTGAATATATTCAGGAAAAAACGCATACGCCCTTTTTGGCCAAGTGCATCATTGTCGATGTTCTGCCTCTTTTCCTATGCTTTAAATGCAATTCCAGTCTACCCCCTGAAATCGTTTTCCTGCAATTCTGCCCCGCTTTCCAGTCCTCTTCGCAGCCTTCCTTCAATATATTTTTGGACGATAGCTGTCATTTATAACTCTGCAGGTTTGTGAATTACAGTGCCCCTGAGCTCCTTTCTTCAACTCGCTTTCTTGTGAGCTGGCCGCAAACCCGCAGGAATGCTTCAGGCCCTAATCTGGTTCCGGCACGGCATGCTGAGCCTTTGGTTAATTCCTCTTCCTGGTGGGAAATGAGCGTTCCATTTGCCCGTCCAGACACCTACAGCTAGTCTCTCATTGGTTCTCCCTATTCCTGTTCATCTTGCGCAGAAATTGCAAACTGTGCCAAACAGGAGGTTAAAGGCACTGACTCTCCAAGTGGGGAGAGTGTTAGTAAACGGTCTGGAATGGTGAACCCGAGTAAAAGGGGACGAAAACTGAGATGCATTTGAAAACGTTTCCCGGTCACACAGTGCACTGTACTGTGGGTTTCCCATGCATGTTTTAGCTGAAGGAAGAATCCCTTAAACCTGGAGAGTTGGGACCCATGGAATGGGTACCATGCAGTATGACTTCAAAGGGTCTGCATTTGCTCATCGAACCTCACCAATGCTATCAGCCCGAAGTGTCCAGCCTTATGTCTCACTCAGCTCTGGGTGTAGATGTGGTAAATCCAGGTTGCATCACAAGCCCTGAATGAATTATTTAAGAATTGCTCTCTATTTCACTGTCATTGTGTTTGTTTGTGTAATTCATTTTGATAATGGGTTTTATCTGATTTTCTCTGCTGCATTCATGCCGCTGTACACACAGTTGAGTCTCTTACGGAGACATATAAATCCATGGGTTTGAAGATTCTTACTAGTCATGTGTAATCCTAGGCGTTGAATATGGGGTGTTTAGTCCATTTCGTTGAGCAAGTGCTAGGTCTTGACTATTACATATTTGGCTTATGGAAAGGTATCTGTGCTAATTTCTATCTCTGGTTTTATGCAGCACCACAACTCACCTTTCCCCTTAAGCAAGCATAAGTTGGTTTTCTAAATTTGAGACCCTGTTCTGTTTTGTAATTCAGTTCATGTGTAGCCAAGTTTACATTCCGTGTATTAGTGATATCTTATGATGTTTCATTTTCTGTGTGACTTATTTCACTTAGAATCATCGTACCTGAATCCACTCATTATGCCGCGACGGGCCTGATGACATAGATTTCATTGGTGAGTGATATTCCTTTGTACGTACGTACCACACTTCTTTATCCATTTTTCGCTTTCTGGGATATTTAACTTGTACCGTAGACGAGGTTCTTGTAAACAGAGCCGTAAACAGAAACTTTGCGGTGGCTGTGTGTTTTTGATTTTAATTTCCCTAAGCTATAGGAAAATAAGTGGTAATGCCGTAGGCTCCGTTGCTTTGTTTTTTAGGTTTTTGAGGAAACACCATACACATCTCCAGAGTGGCTGTTGGCAATTTACATCCCGCCCATCAGCATAACAAGGCTCCCTGTTCTCCATGGCCTGTGCTGCCTTTCTGGATTTTACACTTTTTTCAGATGGCCCTTTTGAACGGGGGGCAGTGAGACTTCATTGTAGTGCAGATTTCTTTAACATGCTTGCTTGGTTGGCCAAAAAGGGCGTATGCGTTTTTTCCTGAATATATTCAGGAAAAAACGCATACGCCCTTTTTGGCCAAGTGCATCATTGTCGACGTTCTGCCTCTTTTCCTATGCTTTAAATGCGATTCCAGTCTACCCCCTGAAATCGTTTTCTTGCAATTCTGCCCCGCTTTCAAGTCCTCTTCGCAGCCTTCCTTCAATATATTTTTGGGTGATAGCTGTCATTTATAACTCTGCAGGTTTGTGAATTACAGTGTCCCTGAGCTCCTTTCTTCAACTCGCTTTCTTGTGAGCTGGCCGCAAACCTGCAGGATTGCTTCAGGCCCTAATCTGGTTCCGGCACGGCATGCTGAGCTTTTGGTTAATTCCTCTTCCTGGTGGGAAAGGGGCGTTAAATTTGCCCGTGCAGACACCTTCACACGAGTCTTCATGGTGCCACTTTGCCCCTGTTATCTCTATGGAGGTTGGAGTTGGAGGGCCTCCTCGCTCAAGGTCAGTGAGCCCATGGAGCCAACCCTGCAACTTCAGGGCATGGTTGGGTGTTAGGATCACCACGTGGGGTCCTTTTCCCTTAGGAGGGAGGTGGCCTTTTGGGCTGCTGATTTCCAGGTTTTCAGATACTGCCAGTATCTTGGCCAGATGTGGCGGTGGGCCAAGCCCCTTGGTGACCGTAGTTTATCCTACCTGGATCGCGTTCTTGCATTGTTCCATTTCAAGTGGTCCCAGGTTTTGCACTAATACTCCAATGGCGATTCACCGTTCACCAGGAATGTAAAGGTCAAAGGGTTTAGCTAAATTAGGGAGTTCCAGGGCAAGGGTCTGAATTGACTGCTCTTTCCATTCTTGAAAGGCCACTTCTGCATTCTATTCAAAAGGATCATCATCTTTTCCTTTCAGTGTTTCATATAGAGGCCCAGCTAGTAGACTGTAGTTAGGGATCCAGAAGCAGCAAACACTGGCCTCCCCAGGAACCCCTAAGCTGTCTTCTAGTTTCAGAAATGGGTAAGGCTGTAAATTGTTTCTTCCCTTTCCTGGGATGGGCTTCTCCGACCTTCTGTGAGAATGAAGCCCAGGCAGGTCACCGTAGTCTGTGATATTTGAGCTTTGTCTTGGACAACTTGTATCCTTTATTGGCTTGGTAGTTCAGAGGTCTCCTTAGTAGGGCTGGCGATCAGAATGTCGTCTGCATATTGAAGGAGTGTTTCCTTTTCCAGAGGTAGAACTTTTAGTTCTTTAGCTGAGCTTTCCCCAAAGATGGTGTGGGAATTTTTGAACCCTTGGGGCAACACGGCCCGGAAGTATTGTTTTAGTTGTATGTTGAGTCCTGCCACTCACAAGCCAAAATTTCTTGTGACTCTGGGACTAATAGAATACAAAAGAAGGCATCATTGAAGACTAATACAGAATACCATGTCCTGGTGGTTGGTAGCATGACCAGAAGGGTGTAGGATTTAGGAACTACTGGAGGTATATCCTCGGTGGCTTCACTGACTGTCCTGACATCCTTTACCAGGACTCCAGCAGCCCATGGGGCTCTCGAGGTCAGGCCAATCCCAGGATATGGAGCTCACCTGGGCAGGTACCCCACCCCCACCCTAGCCAACGGGGCTCTCGTGTTCAGGCCCCTCCCAGGATATGGGGTTCCCTGGGCAGGTTCCCCTGCAGCCCATGGGGCTCTCGTGGTCAGGCCCCTCCCAGGATACAGAGCTACCCTTGCAGGTACCATGGCAGGGCTGGGAACACAGGAACCGTGCATATCGCCCTCATTGCAGAGCACTCCCAGCTCACCTGTCACTCAGATCTGACACAGAGCACCTCAGAGCAGGACTTGAACTAACAAACAGCAGCTCCGACAGGTCTGTGACCCTGGGCATCACTCTGTGTGGCCTCCCTCCACCTGGTCTTCCAGAGACTTCCACTGAACACGGGGCACCAGGCCTCTGTCTCCACCCACCAGCCACCCCTCCTCTCCCTGACTCCTGGGTTCCTCTCATTAGGAGAGGGTTTTCTTGAAGTTGTCTCCCACTCATGGGCCAGATAATATAATTAGAAAACAAGCCAGAGCTGCAGCCCCTTGTCTATCCTGACTCTCAGGAGCCCACACCTGTTCCTTGGACCTGGCCGATTCAGCAAGTTCCAGTTTCTGCAACTGTGAGCCCCTGAGGGGTGATTATTGGCTGGCCTGGGAAGCCTGACCGTGCCGGCCAGCCCTCCCCAGGTGTGCCTGGGTTCAGATCAATATAAACACCGCTCCAGGCAGCAAGAGCCCCTGCAGCTGTGCCTGACGCCATTTTCTCTGCCCTGTCAGCAGTCTTGGGGCTGGACTGGTGGGAGGGAGTGAGAGGCCACGGCTTTGTGGGTGGCCCAGTGTGAGTGGGGCTCTGCTGGACTTTCTGCAGCAGTTGCCAAGATGCCACCTGCTAAAGAAGAGGATGTGTCACCCATACCTGCTGCTGGAATTTCTCCCTGGGCAGAGGTGAGTGAGGAAGAAAGCAGTGGGGGCCGGGACAGCAGGGGTATCTCAGGCAGGGAAATGGAAAGCTTCCAGAAGAGCACCCAGGGCCAGGACCATCCTGGCTGGCCTGCAGGCACCAAGTCGGCTGGCATGCTGTCACTCATGTGGCTCCATTGCCCTTCCTCTAGGCTTTCAAGTCCTTGTACATATTCAGGTGTTTTACCTGGGAAGGGTGGGAACATTTCAGCAGCAGCTGGCCTGGGGCTCAGCCCACGTTTACTCATATATGCCTCGGCACGGTCCCCCAGCTTTGCAATGAGGACGCTTGTTGCGTGGGGCCTGCTGGCTGAATGGGAGATGATTCCCCACCACTGACCAACTTCAGAATTGTTTACAACTGGAGCAAGTGCCCTGATACGGTTTTCCTCTGTGTAACTGGTGGGTTCTGTTTTTTTTTCTTTTTTTCGTTTTTGGTTCAAGGTAGATTTTATTCCTCTTTTTTGTATTTACAGATATAAGCATGGAAATAATTTATTCATATAAATACATGTATGTGAAGGGAAGAATATTTTTTCTGTTTTACTTTTTGTAATTTGAATTTTATTTTATTTTTTTATACAGCAGGTTCTTTTTAGTTATCTATTTTATACATATAAATGTATATATGCCAATCCCAATCTCTCAACTCCTCCCACCACCACCCCCCAACAGCTTTCCCCCCTTGGTGTCCATACGTTTGTTGTCTACATCTGTTGCTCTATTTCTGCCTTGCAAAACGGTTCATCTGTACAATTTTTCTAGGTTCCACATATATGCATTAATAGACAAGATTTGTTTTTCTCTTTCTGACTTACTTCACTCTGTATGACAGTCTCTAGATCCATCAACGTCTCTACAAATGACCCAATTTCATTCCTTTTTATGGCTTAGTAATATTCCATTTTATATATGTACCGCTTCTTTATGCATTCGTCTGTCTGTGGGCATTTAGGTTGCTTCCATTACCTGGATATTGTAAATAGTGATGCAATGAACATTGCGGTGAAAGTCTCTTTTTGATTTATGATTTTGTCTGGGTATATGCCCAGTAGTGGGATTGCTGTATCATATGGTAATTCTATTCTTAGTTTTATAAGAAACTCCATAATGTTCTCCACAGTGACTGTATCAATTTACATTCCCAACAATAGTGGAAGAGGGTTCCTTATCTCCACACCCTTTCCAGCATTTGTTGTTTGTAGATTTTCTGATGATGCCCATTCTAACAGGTGTGAGGTGATACACCATGGATGAGTCTATTTCGTTGAGCAAAGAGTAGGTCTTGTCTATTACATATTTGGCTTATGGAACGGTATGTGTGCTAATTTCAATCTCTGGTTTTATACAGCACCCCAACTCAACTTTCCCCTTAAGCAAGCATAAGTTTTTATCTAAATGTGAGACTCTGTTCGGTTTTGGAATTCAGTTTATGTGTAGCCAAGTTTACACTCTCTCTATTAGTGATATCTTATGATAATTCTCTTTCTCTGTGTGACCTATTTCTCTTAGAATCATCATACTTAAATCCACTCAATTTGCTGCTACAGGCCTGATGACATTGATTTCATTGCTGAGTGATATTCCGTTGTACTTAAGTAGCACAACTCCTTTATCCATTTTTTTCTTTCTGGGATATTTAATTTGTACTGGACTCAAGGTTCTTGTAAACACAGCAGCCCTAAATTTTGTGTTGACTGTGTCTTGTTGATTTTAATTTTCCTAAGCTATAGGGCCAAAAGTGGAAGTGCCCTAGGGTCTGTAGCTTTGTTTTTCAGATGTTTCAGGATACACCATAAACATCTCCAGAGTGTCTGTTGGCCATTTACATCCCGCCCATCAGCATAACAAGGCTCCCTGTTCTCCATGGCCTGTCCTGTGTTTCTGGTTTTTACACTTTTTTCAGATGGCCCTTTTGACGAATGGGAAATGAGACTTCATTGTAGTGCGGATTTCCATTTCTCGAGTGCTTGGTTGGCCAAAAAGGGCATATGTGTTTTTTCCTGAATATATTCAGGAAAAAATGTTTACGCACTTTTGTCCAAGTGCATCACTGTCAAAGATCTGCCGCTTTTCACATGCTTTAAATGCAATTCCAATCTACCTCCTGAAATATGATTCCTGCAATTCTGCCTCGTTTTGAAGTCCTCTTTGCAGACTTACTTCAATATATTTTTGCCAATAGCTGTCATTTATATCTCTGCAGGTTTGTGAATTACAGTGCCCGTGATTTCCTTTCTTAACTCGTTTCCTTGAAAGCTGGCCACAGAACCGCAGGTTTGCTTTAGGCCATAATCAGGGTCCGACACGGCACTCTGAGCCTTTGGTTAATTCCTCTTCCTGGTGGGAAATTAGAGTTAAATGTGCCCCTCCGGACACCTGCCTCACTCCCAGCCCCTTGGTTATGTGTGTCCTGTAGTTTGAGGCCACATGTGCTGGGTTCCTCACCTTTGGCTGATGTGGCCCCACTGGTGTGAGGACACTCCTGCCTGGTTCCCATCCCCTTGGTGATGTGGACCCTCCGGTGAGAGTCTGATCCTGGCTGGGTTCCTCACACTTCTGAGAGGTGGGCCCTCTTCTCTGAGGTCACTCCTGCCTGGCTGGCACACCCCGCCTTGAAGACGTCGGCTCTCTCGTGGGAGTTGGTGCCTGCTGCGAGTCTCCTCCCCTTGGTAATGAGGGCCCTCTGGCGTCAGGCCCTAACTCCTGGCCTCCCAAAATTTTCTGATGTGCGCCCTGTGGTGCGAGTACACTCCTGCCAGGTTCCCAACACCATGGGAATGTGGGCCTTCTGCTCTGAGGTCCCAATGATGGGTTGCTCAGTTTCATGATGAGGGCCCTCTGGTGTGAGTTCACTCCGGCCTGGATCCCATAGCCTCGCTGCTCCTGGCCACCTGCGGGGAGGTTACAACTGCGGGATTCCTCACCTTTTTTCTTCTATGGGCCCTCTGTTTTGAGACTCCTCCTGCCTGCCTCACTCCCAGCCCCTTGGTGATGTGTGTCCTCTGGTTTGAGGCCACGTATGCTGGGTCCCTCGCCTTTCGATGATGTGGCCCCACTGGTGTGAGGACACTCCTGCCTGGTTCCTATACCCTTGATGATGTGGGCCCTCTGGTGAGAGTCTGATCCTGGCTGGATTCCTCACCCTTCTGTGAGGGGGACCCTCTGCTGTGAGGTCACTCCTGCCTGGCTGTCACAGTCCACCTGGGCAACATCGGCCCTCTTGTGGCAGTTGGAGCCTGCTGGAAACCTCCCCTCGGTGATGGGGGCCCTCTTGCCTCAGGCCCTAACTGCTGGGTACCCACATTTTCTGATACGTGCTAAGTGGTGCGAGGACACTCCTGCGAGGTTCCCATCCCCATGGGCATGTGGGCCTTCTGCTCTAAGGTCCCAACACCTGTGTTGTTCACCGTTTCATGATGTTGGCTCTCTGGTGTTTGTTCACCCAGGCCTAGATCCCATAGCCTCTGTGCTCTGAGCGGCCTGCTGGGAGGTTCCTACTGCTGGATTCCTTAACTTTTTTATTCTTTGGGTCCTGTGTTTTGATGCTCCTACTTCCTGACTCACTCCCAGCCCATTTGTGATGTAGGTCCTCTGGTTTAAGGCCACATGTACCGGTTTCCTCACCTTTATTGATGTGGCCCCACTGGTGTGAGGACACTCCTGCCTGGTTCCCATCCCCTTGGTGATGGGGGCCCTCTGGTGAGAGTCTGATCATGGCTGGGTTCCTCACCCTTCTGTGATGGGGGCCCTCTGCTGTGAGGTCACTCCTGCCTGGCTGGCACACGTCACCTTGGCGATGTGGGCCCTCAGTTGGGAGTTGGTGCCTGCTGGGAGTCTCCTCCCCTAGGTAATGAGGGCCCTCTGGCGTCAGGCCCTAACTCATGGGCTCCCAAAATTTTCTGATGTGCGCCCTGTCGTGCGAGTACACTCCAGCCAGGGTCCCATCCCCATGGGGATGTGGGCTTTCTGCCCTGAGGTCCCAACGGCTGGGTTGCTCACAGTGTCAGAATGTGGGCCCTCTGCTGTGAGTTCACTCCGGCATGGATCCCATAGCCTCGGTGCTCTGGGCCACCTGCTTGGAGCTTCCAACTGCGGGGTTCCTCACATTTTTTATTCTATGGGCGCTCTGTTGTGAGTCTCCTCATGCATGCCTCACTCCCAGCCCTTTCGTGATGTGTGTCCCCTTGTTTGAGGCCACATGTGCTGTGTTCCTCACCTTTCGCTGATGTGGCCCCACTGGTGTGAGGACACTCCTGCCTGGTTCCCATCCCCTTGGTGATGTGGGCCCTCTGGTGAGTGTCTGATCCTGTCTGGATTCCTCACACTTCTGTGAGGTGGGCCCTCTGCTGTGAGGTAACTCCTGCCTGGCTTGCTCCCATTGCCTTGGTGTCGTCGGCCCTCTGGTGGCATTTGGAGCCTGCTGGTAGCCTCCTCTCCTCCGTGATGAGGGCCCTCTGGCGCCAGGCCATAACTGCTGGGTTCCCACATTTTCTGATACGTGCTAAGTGGTGCGAGGACACTCCTGCGAGGTTCCCATCCCCATGGGGATGTGGGCCTTCTGCTCTGAGGTCCCACTGGCTGGGTTGCTCACAGTTTCATGATGTGGGCCCTCTGCTGTGAGTTCACTGTGGCCTGGATCCCATAGACTCCATGCTCTGGGCCACCTGCTGGGAGGTTCAAACTGCTGGATTCCTCACATTTTTTATTCTGTGGGCACTGTGTTGTTAGGCTACTCCTGCCTGCCTCACTCAGAGCACCTTGGAAATGTGGGTCCTCTGGTTTAGGCCACATGTGCTGGGTTCCTCACCTTTCTATAATGTGGCCACACTGGTGTGAGGACACTCCTGCCTTGTTCCGATCCCCTTGGTGATGTGGGCCCTCTGGTGAGAGTCTTATCCTGGCTGGGTTCCTCACCCTTCTGTGAGGTAGGCCCTCTGCTGTGAGGTCACTCCTGCCCGGCTGGCACACGTCAACGTGGCGACGTGGGCCCTCAGTTGGGAGTTGGTGCCTGCTGGGAGTCTCCTCCCCTCGGTAATGAGGGCCCTCTGGCGTCAGACCCTAACTCCTGGGCTCCCAAAACTTTCTGATGTGCACCCTGTGGTGCGAGTACACTCCTGCCAGGATCCCAACCCCATGGGAATGTGGGCCTTCTGCTCTAAGGTCCCAACGGCTGGGTTGCTCACAGTTTCATAATGAGGGCCCTCTGTTTTGAGTTCAGTCAGGCCTGGATCACATAGCCTCGCTGCTCCTGGCCACCTGCTGGGAGGTTCCAACTGCGGGATCCCTCACCTTTTTTACGCTATGGGCCCTCTGTTTGGAGGCTCCTCCTGCCTGCCTCACTCCCAGCCCCTTGGTGATGTGTGTCCTGTAGTTTGAGGCCCCGTGTGCTGGGTCCGTCACATTTCGGTGATGTGGCCCCACTGGTGTGAGGACACTCCTGCCTGGTTTCCATTCCCTTGGTGATGTGGGCCCTCCGGTGAGAGTCTGATCCTCTTTGGTTTCCTCACACTTTTGTGTGGTTGGCCCTCTGCTCTGAGGTCACTCCTGCCTGGCTGGCACACCCTGCATTGGCGACGTCGGCCTTCTGGTAGCAGTTGGAGTTTGCTGGGAGCCTCCTCTCCTCAGTGATGAGGGCCCTCTGGCGTCCGGCCCTAACTGCTGGGCTCCCCACCTTTTCTGATGTGTGCCCACTGGTGCGATGACACTCCTGCTTGGTTCCCTTCCCCATGGGGATGTGGGCCTTGTGCTCTGAGGTTACAACGGCTGGGTTGCTTACAGTATCACGATGAGGGCCCTCTGTTGTGAGTTCATCACTGCCTGGATCCCATAGCCTCGGTGCTCTGGGCCGCCTGCTGGGATGTTCCAACTGCTGGATTGCTCACCTTTTTTATACAATGGGCCATGTGTTTTGAGGTTAATCCTGCCTGCCTCGCTCCGAGACCCATGGTGATGTGGGTCCTCTGGTTTGAGGCCACATGTGCTGGGTACCTCAACTTTCGATGATGTGGCCCCACGGGTGTGAGGACACTCCTGCCTGGTTCCCAGCCCCTTGCTTATGTGGGCACTCTGGTGAGAGTCTGATCTTGACTGGGTTCCTTACCCTTCTGTGAGGTGGGCCCTCTGATGTGAGGTCACTCCTGCCTGGATGGCTCATGTCGCCTTGGCGACGTAGGCCGTCTGTTGGCCACTGAAGCATGCTGGTAGCCTCCTACCCTCATTAATAAGGGCCCTGGAAGAAACGCATATGCCCTTTTTGACCAAGTGCATCATTGTCGAGGTTCTGCCTCTTCTCCTATACTTTCAGAGGACTTCCCGTCTACCTCCTGAAATCATATTCCTGGAATTCTGCCCCGCGTTCAAGTCCTCTTTGCAGCCTTACTTCAATATATTTTTGGACGATAGCTGTCATTTATAACTCTGCAGGTTTGTGAATTACAGTGCCCCTGAGCTCCTTTCTTCAACTGGCTTTCTTGTGAGCTGGCCGCAAAACCGCAGGATTGCTTCAGGCCCTAATCTGGTTCCGACAGGGCATGCTGAGCCTTTGGCTAATTCCTCTTCCTGGTGGGAAATGAGCGTTAAATTTGTTCGTGCAGACACCTACAGCTAATCTCTCATTGGTTCTCCCTATTCCTGTTCATCTTGCGCAGAAATTCCAAACTGTGCCAAACAGGAGGTTAAAGGCACTGACTCTCCAAGTGGGGAGAGTGTTAGTAAAGCGTCTGGAATGGTAAAACCGAGTACGAGGGGAAGAAAACTGAGACGCATTTAAAAAGTTTTCCCGGTCACACGGTGGACCATATTCTGGGTTGCCCATGCATGTTTTACCTGAAGGAAGAATCCCTTCAACCTGGAGAGTTGGGACCCATGGAATGGGTACCACGCAGTATGACTTCAAAGGGTTGCCTTTGCTCACCGAACGTCACCAATGCTATCAGCCCGAAGTGTCCAGCCTTATGTCTCACTCAGCTCGGGGTGTAGATGTGGTAAATCCACGTTGCATCACAAGCCCTGAATGAATTATTTAAGAATTGCTCTCTATTTCACTGTCATTGTGTTTTGTTTTTGTAATTTATTTTGATAATGGGATTTATCGGATTTTCACTGCTGCGTTTATGCCGCTGTACACATGCTTGATTCTCTTATGGAGACATATAAATCCATGGGTTTTCAGATTCTTACTAGTCATTTATATTCCTAGGCATTGAATATGGGGTGTTGAGTTCATTTCGTGGAGCAAGGAGTAGGTCCTGACTATTACATATTTGCTTATGGAAAGGTATCTGTGCTAATTTCAATCTCTGGTTTTATGCAGCACCACAACTCACCTTTCCCCTTAAGCAAGCATAAGTTGGTTTTCTAAATTTGAGACCCTTTTCTGTTTTGTAATTGAGTTCATGTGCAGCCATGTTTGCGTTCCGTGTATTTGAGATATCTTATGGTGTTTCTTTTTCTGTGTGACTTAGTTAACTTAGAATGATCGTACCTGAATCCACTCATTATGCCGCGACGGGCCTCATGACATAGATTTCATTGCTGAGTGATATTCCATTGTACGTACGTACAACAACTTCTTTATCCATTTTTTGCTTTCTGGGATATTTCACTTGTACCGTAAATGAGGTTCTTGTAAGCAGAGCCGTCCAAAATTTATGGGTGGCTGTGTCTTTTTGATTTTAATTTCCCTAAGCTATAGAACCATAAGTTGAAGTGCCATAGGCTCCGTTGCTTAGTTTTTTAGGTGTTTGAGGAAACACCATACACTTCTCCAGAGTGGCTGTTGGCAATTTACATCCCGCCCATCAGCATAACAAGGCTCCCTGTTCTCCATGGCCTGTCCTGCCTTTCTGGATTTTTCACTTTTTTCAGATGTCCCTTTTGACAGGGGGGCAGTGAGACTTCATTGTAATGCAGATTTCTTTACAGGCTTGCTTGTTTGGCCAAAAAGGGCGTATGTGTTTTTTCTTGAATATATTCAGGAAAAAACGCATACGCCCTTTTTGACCAAGTGCATCATTGTCGACTTTCTGTCTCTTTCCTTATGCTTTAAATGCAATTCCAATCTCCCCCTGAACTCGTTTTCCTGCAATTCTGCCCCGCTTTCAAGTCCTCTACGCAGCCTTACTTCAATACATTTTTGGACAATAGCTGACATTTATAACTCTGCAGGTTTGTGAATGACAGTGCGCCTGAGCTCCTTTCTTCTACTCGCTTTCTTGTGAGCTGGCCGCATACCGGCAGGATTGCTTCATGCCCTAATCTGGTTCCGGCACAGCATGCTGATCCTTTGGTAAATTCCTCTTCCTGGTGGGAAATGAGTGTTATATTTGAACGTGCAGACACCTAGAGCTAGTCTCTCATTGGTTCTCCCTATTCTTGTTCATCTTGCGCAGAAATTGCAAACTGTGCCAAACAGGAGGTTAAAGGCACTGACTCTCTAAGTGGGGAGAGTATTAGTAAAGGGTCTTCAATCGTGAACCCGAGTAAAAGGGGACGAAAACTGAGATGCATTTGAAAAGGTTTCCCGGTCACACGGTGCACCATACTGTGGGTTTCCCATGCATGTTTTAGCTGAAGGAAGAATCCCTTAAACCTGGAGAGTTGGGACCCATGGAATGGGTACCATGCAGTATGACTTCAAAGGGCCTGCATTTTCTCAACGAACCTCACCAATGCTATCAGGCCGAAGTGTACAGCCTTATGTCTCACTCAGCTCTGGTTGTAGATGTGGTAAATCCAGGTTGCATCACAAGCCCTGAATGAATTATTTAAGAATTGCTCTCTCTTTCACTTTCACTGTGTTTGTTTTTGTAATTCATTTTGATAATGGGATTTATCGGATTTTCTCTGCTGCATTCATGCCACTGTACACACACTTGAGTCTCTTATGGAGACATATAAATCCATGGGTTTGAAGATACTTACTAGTCAGGTGTATTCCTAGGCGTTGAATATGGGGTGTTTAGTCCATTTCGTTGAGCAAGGGCTAGGTCTTGACTATTACATATTTGGCTTATGGAAAGGTATCTGTGCTAATTTCTATCTCTGGTTTTATGCAGCACCCCAACTCACTTTTCCCCTTAAGCAAGCATAAGGTGGTTTTCTAAATTTGAGACCCTGTTCTGTTTTGTAATTCAGTTCATGTGTAGCCAAGTTTACATTCCGTGTATTAGTGATATCTTATGATGTTTCATTTTCTGTGTGACTTATTTCACTTAGAATCATCGTACCTGAATCCACTCATTATGCCACGATGGGCCTGATGACATAGATTTCATTGCTGAGTGATATTCCATTGAATGTGTGTACCACAACTTCTTTATCCATTTTTCACATTCTGGGATATTTAACTTGTACCGTAGACGAGATTCCTGTAAACAGAGCCGTCTGAAACTTTGGGGTGGCTGTCTGTTTTTGATTTTAATTTCCGTGATCTATAAGACCATAAGTGGAAGTGCCGTAGTCTCCGTTGCTTTGTTTCTTAGGTGTTTCAGGAAACACCATACACTTCTCCAGAGTGGCTGTTGGCAATTTACATCCCACCCATCAGCATAACAAGGCTCCCTGTTCTCCATGGCCTGTGCTGTCTTTCTGGATTTTACACTTTTTTCAGATGGCCCTTTTGACCTGGGGGCAGTGAGACTTCTTTGTAGTGCAGATTTCTTTAACATGCTGGCTTGGTTGGCCAAAAAGAGCGTATGCGTTTTTTCCTGAATATATTCAGGAAAAAACGCATACGCCCTTTTTGGCCAAGTGCATCATTGTCGACGTTCTGCCTCTTTTCCTATGCTTTAAATGCAATTCCAGTCTACCCCCTGAAATCGTTTTCCTGCAATTCTGCCCCGCTTCCAGTCCTCTTCGCAGCCTTCCTTCAATATATTTTTGGACGATAGCTGTCATTTATAACTCTGCAGGTTTGTGAATTACAGTGCCCCTGAGCTCCTTTCTTCAACTCGCTTTCTTGTGAGCTGGCCGCAAACCCGGAGGAATGCTTCAGGCCCTAATCTGGTTCTGGCACGGCATGCTGAGCCTTTGGTTAATTCCTCTTCCTGGTGGGAAATGAGCGTTCCATTTGCCCGTCCAGACACCTACAGCTAGTCTCTCATTGGTTCTCCCTATTCCTGTTCATCTTGCGCAGAAATTGCAAACTGTGCCAAACAGGAGGTTAAAGGCACTGACTCTCCAAGTGGGGAGAGTGTTAGTAAACGGTCTGGAATGGTGAACCCGAGTAAAAGGGGACGAAAACTGAGATGCACTTGAAAACGTTTCCCGGTCACACAGTGCACTGTACTGTGGGTTTCCCATGCATGTTTTAGCTGAAGGAAGAATCCCTTAAACCTGGAGAGTTGGGACCCATGGAATGGGTACCATGCAGTATGACTTCAAAGGGTCTGCATTTGCTCATCGAACCTCACCAATGCTATCAGCCCGAAGTGTCCAGCCTTATGTCTCACTCAGCTCTGGGTGTAGATGTGGTAAATCCAGGTTGCATCACAAGCCCTGAATGAATTATTTAAGAATTGCTCTCTATTTCACTGTCATTGTGTTTGTTTTTGTAATTCATTTTGATAATGGGTTTTATCGGATTTTCTCTGCTGCATTCATGCCGCTGTACACACACTTGAGTCTCCTACGGAGACATATAAATCCATGGGTTTGAAGATTCTTACTAGTCATGTGTAATCCTAGGCGTTGAATATGGGGTGTTTAGTCCATTTCGTTGAGCAAGGGCTAGGTCTTGACTATTATATATTTGGCTTATGGAAAGGTGTCTGTGCTAATTTCTATCTCTGGTTTTATGCAGCACCACAACTCACCTTTCCCCGTAAGCAAGCATAAGTTGGTTTTCTAAATTTGAGACCCTGTTCTGTTTTGTAATTCAGTTCATGTGTAGCCAAGTTTACATTCCGTGTATTAGTGATATCTTATGATGTTTCCTTTTCTGTGTGACTTATTTCACTTAGAATCATCGTACCTGAATCCACTCATTATGCCGCGATGGGCCTGATGACATAGATTTCATTGGTGAGTGATATTCCTTTGTACGTACGTACCACACTTCTTTATCCATTTTTCGCTTTCTGGGATATTTAACTTGTACCGTAGACGGGGTTCTTGTAAAAAGAGCCGTAAACAGAAACTTTGTGGTGGCTGTGTGTTTTTGATTTTAATTTCCCTAAGCTATAGGAAAATAAGTGGTAATGCCGTAGGCTCCGTTGCTTTGTTTTTTAGGTTTTTGAGGAAACACCATACACATCTCCAGAGTGGCTGTTGGCAATTTACATCCCGCCCATCAGCATAACAAGTCTCCCTGTTCTCCGTGGCCTGTGCTGCCTTTCTGGATTTTACACTTTTTTCAGATGGCCCTTTTGAACGGGGGGCAGTGAGACTTCATTGTAGTGCAGATTTCTTTAACATGCTTGCTTGGTTGGCCAAAAAGGGCGTATGCGTTTTTTCCTGAATATATTCAGGAAAAAACGCATACGCCCTTTTTGGCCAAGTGCATCATTGTCGACGTTCTGCCTCTTTTCCTATGCTTTAAATGCAATTCCAGTCTACCCCCTGAAATCGTTTTCTTGCAATTCTGCCCCGCTTTCAAGTCCTCTTCGCAGCCTTCCTTCAATATATTTTTGGGTGATAGTTGTCATTTATAACTCTGCAGGTTTGTGAATTACAGTGTCCCTGAGCTCCTTTCTTCAACTCGCTTTCTTGTGAGCTGGCCGCAAACCCGCAGGATTGCTTCAGGCCCTAATCTTGTTCCGGCACGGCATGCTGAGCCTTTGGTTAATTCCTCTTCCTGGTGGGAAATGAGCGTTAAATTTGCCCGTGCAGACACCTTCACACGAGTCTTCATGGTGCCACTTTGCCCCGGTTATCTCTATGGAGGTTGGAGTTGGAGGGCCTCCTCGCTCAAGGTCAGTGTGCCCATGGAGCCAACCCTGCAACTTCAGGGCATGGTTGGGTGTAAGGATCACCACGTGGGGTCCTTTTCCCTTCGGAGGGAGGTGGCCTTTTGGGCTGCTGATTTCCAGGTTTCAGATACTGCCAGTATCTTGGCCAGATGTGGCGGTTTGGCCAAGCCCCTTGGTTACCGTAGTTTATCCTACCTTGATCGCATTCTTGCATTGTTCCTTTTCAAGTGGTCCCAGGTTTTGCACTAATACTCCAATGGCGATTCACCGTTCACCAGGAATGTAAAGGTCAAAGGGTTTAGCTAAATTAGGGAGTTCCAGGGCAAGGGTCTGAATTGACTGCTCTTTCCATTCTTGAAAGGCCACTTCTGCATTCTATTCAAAAGGATCATCATCTTTTCCTTTCAGTGTTTCATATAGAGGCCCAGCTAGTAGACTGTAGTTAGGGATCCAGAAGCAGCAAACCCTGGCCTCCCCAGGAACCCCTAAGCTGTCTTCTAGTTTTAGAAATGGGTAAGGCTGTAAATTGTTTCTTCCCTTTCCTGGGATGGGCTTCTCCGAACTTCCGTGAGAATGAAGCCCAGGCAGGTCACCGTAGTCTGTGATATTTGAGCTTTGTCTTGGACAACTTGTATCCTTTATTGGCTTGGTAGTTCAGAGGTCTCCTTAGTAGGGCTGGCGATCAGAATGTCGTCTGCATATTGAAGGAGTGTTTCCTTTTCCAGAGGTAGAACTTTTAGTTCTTTAGCTGAGCTTTCCCCAAAGATGGTGTGGGAATTTTTGAACCCTTGGGGCAACACGGCCCGGAAGTATTGTTTTAGTTGTATGTTGAGTCCTGCCACTCACAAGCCAAAATTTCTTGTGACTCTGTGACTAATAGAATACAAAAGAAGGCATCATTGAAGACTAATACAGAATACCATGTCCTGGTGGTTGGTAGAATGACCAGCAGGGTGTAGGATTTAGGAACTACTGGAGGTATATCCTCGGTGGCTTCACTGACTGTACTGACATCATTTACCAGGACTCCAGCAGCCCATGGGGCTCTCGAGGTCAGGCCCCTCCCAGGATATGGGGTTCCCTGGGCAGGTTCCCCTCAGCCCATGGGGCTCTCGTGGTCAGGCCCCTCCCAGGATACAGAGCTACCCTTGCAGGTACCATGGCAGGGCTGGGAACACAGGAACCCTGCATATCGCCCTCATTGCAGAGCACTCCCTGCCACCTGTCACTCAGATCTGACACAGAGCACCTCAGAGCAGGACTTGAACTAACAAACAGCAGCTCCGACAGGTCTGTGACCCTGGGCATCACTCTGTGTGGCCTCCCTCCACCTGGTCTTCCAGAGACTTCCACTGCACCCGGGGCACCAGGCCTCTGTCTCCACCCACCAGCCACCCCTCCTCTCCCTGACTCCTGGGTTCCTCTCATTAGGAGAGGGTTTTCTTGAAGTTGTCTCCCACTCATGGGCCAGATAATATAATTAGAAAACAAGCCAGAGCTGCAGCCCCTTGTCTATCCTGACTCTCAGGAGCCCACACCTGTTTCTTGGACCTGTCCGATTCAGCAAGTTCCAGTTTCTGCAACTGTGAGCCCCTGAGGGGTGATTATTGGCTGGCCTGGGAAGCCCGACCGTGCCGGCCAGACCTCCCCAGGTGTGCCTGGGTTCAGATCAATATAAACACCGCTCCAGGCAGCAAGAGCCCCTGCAGCTGTGCCTGACGCCATTTTCTCTGCCCTGTCAGCAGTCTTGGGGCTGGACTGGTGGGAGGGAGTGAGAGGCCACGGCTTTGTGGGTGGCCCAGTGTGAGTGGGGCTCTGCTGGACTTTCTGCAGCAGTTGCCAAGATGCCACCTGCTAAAGAAGAGGATGTGTCACCCATACCTGCCGCTGGAATTTCTCCCTGGGCAGAGGTGAGTGAGGAAGAAAGCAGTGGGGGCCGGGACAGCAGGGGTATCTCAGGCAGGGAAATGGAAAGCTTCCAGAAGAGCACCCAGGGCCAGGACCATCCTGGCTGGCCTGCAGGCACCAAGTCGGCTGGCATGCTGTCACTCATGTGGCTCCATGGCCCTTCCTCTAGGCTTTCAAGTCCTTGTACATATTCAGGTGTTTTACCTGGGAAGGGTGGGAACATTTCAGCAGCAGCTGGCCTGGGGCTCAGCCCACGTTTACTCACAGATGCCTCGGCACGGTCCCCCAGCTTTGCAATGAGGACGCTTGTTGCGTGGGGCCTGCTGGCTGAATGGGAGATGATTCCCCACCACTGACCAACTTCAGAATTGTTTACAACTGGAGCAAGTGCCCTGATACGGTTTTCCTCTGTGTAACTGGTGGGTTCTGTTTTTTTTTCTTTTTTTCGTTTTTGGTTCAAGGTAGATTTTATTCCTCTTTTTTGTATTTACAGATATAAGCATGGAAATAATTTATTCATATAAATACATGTATGTGAAGGGAAGAATATTTTTTCTGTTTTACTTTTTGTAATTTGAATTTTATTTTATTTTTTTATACAGCAGGTTCTTTTTGGTTATCTATTTTATACATATAAATGTATACATGCCAATCCCAATCTCTCAACTCCCCCCACCACCACCCCCCAACAGCTTTCCCCCCTTGGTGTCCATACGTTTGTTGTCTACATCTGTTGCTCTATTTCTGCCTGGCAAAACGGTTCATCTGTACAATTTTTCTAGGTTCCACATATATGCATTAATAGACAAGATTTGTTTTTCTCTTTCTGACTTACTTCACTCTGTATGACAGTCTCTAGATCCATCAACGTCTCTACAAATGACCCAATTTCATTCCTTTTTATGGCTTAGTAATATTCCATTTTATATATGTACCACATCTTTATGCATTCGTCTGTCTGTGGGCATTTAGGTTGCTTCCATTACCTGGATATTGTAAATAGTGATGCAATGAACATTGCGGTGAATGTCTCTTTTTGATTTATGGTTTTGTCTGGGTATATGCCCAGTAGTGGTATTGCTGTATCATATGGTAATTCTATTCTTAGTTTTATAAGAAACTCCATAATGTTCTCCACAGTGACTGTATCAATTTACATTCCCAACAATAGTGGAAGAGGGTTCCTTATCTCCACACCCTTTCCAGCATTTGTTGTTTGTAGATTTTCTGATGATGCCCATTCTAACAGGTGTGAGGTGATACACCATGGATGAGTCTATTTCGTTGAGCAAAGAGTAGGTCTTGTCTATTACATATTTGGCTTATGGAACGGTATGTGTGCTAATTTCAATCTCTGGTTTTATACAGCACCCCAACTCAACTTTCCCCTTAAGCAAGCATAAGTTTTTATCTAAATGTGAGACTCTGTTCGGTTTTGGAATTCAGTTTATGTGTAGCCAAGTTTACACTCTCTCTATTAGTGATATCTTATGATAATTATCTTTCTCTGTGTGACCTATTTCTCTTAGAATCATCATACTTAAATCCACTCAATTTGCTGCTACAGGCCTGATGACATTGATTTCATTGCTGAGTGATATTCCGTTGTACGTAAGTAGCACAACTCCTTTATCCATTTTTTTCTTTCTGGGATATTTAATTTGTACTGGACTCAAGGTTCTTGTAAACACAGCAGCCCTAAATTTTGTGTTGGCTGTGTCTTGTTGATTTTAATTTTCCTAAGCTATAGGGCCAAAAGTGGAAGTGCCCTAGGGTCTGTAGCTTTGTTTTTCAGATGTTTCAGGATACACCATAAACATCTCCAGAGTGTCTGTTGGCAATTTACATCCCGCCCATCAGCATAACAAGGCTCCCTGTTCTCCATGGCCTGTCCTGTGTTTCTGGTTTTTACACTTTTTTCAGATGGCCCTTTTGACGAATGGGAAATGAGACTTCATTGTAGTGCGGATTTCCATTTCTCGAGCGCTTGGTTGGCCAAAAAGGGCATATGTGTTTTTTCCTGAATATATTCAGGAAAAAATGTTTACGCACTTTTGTCCACGTGCATCACTGTCAAAGATCTGCCGCTTTTCACATGCTTTAAATGCAATTCCAATCTACCTCCTGAAATATGATTCCTGCAATTCTGCCTCGTTTTCAAGTCCTCTTTGCAGACTTACTTCCATATAATTTTGCCAATAGCTGTCATTTATAACACTGCAGGTTTGTGAGTTAGAGTGCCCGTGATTTCCTTTCTTAACTCGTTTCCTTGAAAACTGGCCACAGAACCGCAGGTTTGCTTCAGGCCGTAATCAGGGTCCGGCACGGCACTCTGAGACTTTGGTTCATTCCACTTCCTGGTGGGAAATTAGAGTTAAATGTGCCCCTCCAGACACCTGCCTCACTCCTAGCCCCTTGGTGATGTGTGTCCTGTGGTTTGAGGCCACATGTGCTGGGTTCCTCACCTTTGGCTGATGTGGCCCCACTGGTGTGAGGACACTCCTGCCTGGTTCCCATCCCCTTGGTGATGTGGGCCCTCCGGTGAGAGTCTGATCCTGGTTGGGTTCCTCACACTTCTGTGAGGTGGGCCCTCTTCTCTGAGGTCACTCCTGCCTGGCTGGCACACCCCGCCTTGGCGACGTCGGCCCTCTGGTGGGATTTGGTGCCTGCTGGGTGTCTCCTCCCCTCGGTAATGAGGGCCCTCTGGCGTCAGACCCTAACTCCTGGGCTCCCAATATTTTCTGATATGCGCCCTGTGGTTCGAGTACACTCCTGCCAGGTTCCCAACCCCATGGGAATGTGGGCCTTCTGCTCTGAGGTCCCAACCGTGGGTTGCTCAGTTTCATGATGAGGGCCCTCTGCTGTGAGTTCTCTCCGGCCTGGATCCCATAGCCTCGCTGCTCCTGGCCACCTGCTGGGAGGTTACAACTGCGGGATTCCTCACCTTTTTTCTTCTATGGGCCCTCTGTTTTGAGACTCCTCCTGCCTGCCTCACTCCCAGCCCCTTGGTGATGTGTGTCCTCTGGTTTGAGGCCACGTATGCTGGGTCCCTCGCCTTTCGATGATGTGGCCACACTGGTGTGAGGACACTCCTGCCTGGTTCCTATCCCCTTGATGATGTGGGCCCTCTGGTGAGAGTCTGATCCTGGCTGGGTTCCTCACCCTTCTGTGAGGTGGGCCCTCTGCTGTGAGGTCACTCCTGCCTGGCTGGCACACCCCACCTGGGCAACATCGGCCCTCTTGTGGCAGTTGGAGCCTGCTGGGAACCTCCCCTCGGTGATGGGGGCCCTCTTGCCTCAGGCCCTAACTGCTGGGTACCCACATTTTCTGATACGTGCTAAGTGGTGCGAGGACACTCCTGCGAGGTTCCCATCCCCATGGACATGTGGGCCTTCTGCTCTAAGGTCCCAACACCTGTGTTGTTCACCGTTTCATGATGTTGGCTCTCTGGTGTTAGTTCACCCAGGCCTAGATCCCATAGCCTCTGTGCTCTGAGCGGCCTGCTGGGAGGTTCCTACTGCTGGATTCCTTAGCTTTTTTATTCTTTGTGTCCTGTGTTTTCATGCTCCTACTTCCTGACTCACTCCCAGCCCATTTGTGATGTAGGTCCTCTTGTTTAAGGCCACATGTACCAGTTTCCTCACCTTTATTGATGTGGCCCCACTGGTGTGAGGACACTCCTGCCTGGTTCCCATCCCCTTGGTGATGTGGGCCCTCTGGTGAGAGTCTGATCCTGTCTGGATTCCTCACACTTCTGTGAGGTGGGCCCTCTGCTGTGAGGTAACTCCTGCCTGGCTTGCTCCCATTGCCTTGGTGACGTCGGCCCTCTGGTGGCATTTGGAGCCTGCTGGTAGCCTCCTCTCCTCCGTGATGAGGGCCCTCTGGCGCCAGGCCATAACTGCTGGGTTCCCACATTTTCTGATACGTGCTAAGTTGTGCGAGGACACTCCTGCGAGGTTCCCATCCCCATGGGGATGTGGGCCTTCTGCTCTGAGGTCCCACTGGCTGGGTTGCTCACAGTTTCATGATGTGGGCCCTCTGCTGTGAGTTCACTGTGGCCTGGATCCCATAGACTCCATGCTCTGGGCCACCTGCTGGGAGGTTCAAACTGCTGGATTCCTCACATTTTTTATTCTGTGGGCCCTGTGTTGTTAGGCTACTCCTGCCTGCCTCACTCGGAGCACCTTGGAAATGTGGGTCCTCTGGTTTAGGCCACATGTGCTGGGTTCCTCACCTTTCTATAATGTGGCCACACTGGTGTGAGGACACTCCTGCCTTGTTCCGATCCCCTTGGTGATGTGGGCCCTCTGGTGAGAGTCTTATCCTGGCTGGGTTCCTCACCCTTCTGTGCGGTAGGCCCTCTGCTGTGAGGTCACTCCTGCCTGGCTGGCACACGTCAACTTGGCGATGTGGGCCCTCAGTTGGGAGTTGGTGCCTGCTGGGAGTCTCCTCCCCTCGGTAATGAGGGCCCTCTGGCGTCAGACCCTAACTCCTGGGCTCCCAAAATTTTCTGATGTGCGCCCTGTGGTGCAAGTACACTCCTGCCAGGATCCCAACCCCATGGGAATGTGTGTCTTCTGCTCTGAGGTCCCAATGGTACGTTGTTCAGTTTCATGATGAGGGCCCTCTGGTGTGAGTTCACTCCGGCATGGACCCCATAGGCTCGCTGCTCCTGGCCACCTGCGGGGAGGTTCCAACTGCGGGATTCCTCACCTTTTTCCTTCTATGGGCCCTCTGTTTTGAGACTCCTCCTGCCTGCCTCACTCCCAGCCCCTTGGTGATGTGTGTCCTGTAGTTTGAGGCCACGTGTGCTGGGTCCGTCACATTTCGGTGATGTGACCACACTGGTGTGAGAACACTCCTGCCTGGTTTCCATTCCCTTGGTGATGTGGGCCCTCCGGTGAGAGTCTGATCCTCTTTGGGTTCCTCACACTTTTGTGTGGTTGGCCCTCTGCTCTGAGGTCACTCCTGCCTGGCTGGCACACCCTGCATTGGTGACGTCGGCCTTCTGGTAGCAGTTGGAGCTTGCTGGGAGCCACCTCTCCTCAGTGATGAGGGCCCTCTGGCGTCCGGCCCTAACTGCTGGGCTCCCCACCTTTTCTGATGTGTGCCCACTGGTGCGATGACACTCCTGCTTGGTTCCCTTCCCCATGGGGATGTGGGCCTTGTGCTCTGAGGTTACAACGGCTGGGTTGCTTACAGTATCACGATGAGGGCCCTCTGTTGTGAGTTCATCACTGCCTGGATCCCATAGCCTCGGTGCTCTGGGCCACCTGCTGGGATGTTCCAACTGCTGGATTCCTCACCTTTTTTATACAATGGGCCATGTGTTTTGAGGTTAATCCTGCCTGCCTCGCTCCGAGACCCATGGTGATGTGGGTCCTCTGGTTTGAGGCCACATGTGCTGGGTACCTCAACTTTCGATGATGTGGCCCCACGGGTGTGAGGACACTCCTGCCTGGTTCCCAGCCCCTTGCTTATGTGGGCACTCTGGTGAGAGTCTGATCTTGACTGGGTTCCTTACCCTTCTGTGAGGTGGGCCCTCTGATGTGAGGTCACTCCTGCCTGGATGGCTCATGTCGCCTTGGCGACGTAGGCCCTCTGTTGGCCACTGAAGCATGCTGGGAGCCTCCTACCCTCTTTAATAAGGGCCCTGCAAGAAACGCATATGCCCTTTTTGACCAAGTGCATCATTGTCGAGGTTCTGCCTCTTCTCCTATACTTTCAGAGGACTTCCCGTCTACCTCCTGAAATCGTGTTCCTGGAATTCTGCCCCGCGTTCAAGTCCTCTTTGCAGCCTTACTTCAATATATTTTTGGACGATAGCTGTCATTTATAACTCTGCAGGTTTGTGAATTACAGTGCCCCTGAGCTCCTTTCTTCAACTCGCTTTCTTGTGAGCTGGCCGCAAAACCGCAGGATTGCTTCAGACCCTAATCTGGTTCCGACACGGCATGCTGAGCCTTTGGCTAATTCCTCTTCCTGGTGGGAAATGAGCGTTAAATTTTTTCGTGCAGACACCTACAGCTAATCTCTCATTGGTTCTCCCTATTCCTGTTCATCTTGCGCAGAAATTCCAAACTGTGCCAAACAGGAGGTTAAAGGCACTGACTCTCCAAGTGGGGAGAGTGTTAGTAAAGCGTCTGGAATGGTAAAACCGAGTACGAGGGGACGAAAACTGAGACGCATTTAAAAAGTTTTCCCAGTCACATGGTGGACCATATTCTGGGTTGCCCATGCATGTTTTACCTGAAGGAAGAATCCCTTAAACCTGGAGAGTTGGGACCCATGGAATGGGTACCACGCAGTATGACTTCAAAGGGTTGCCTTTGCTCACCGAACGTCACCAATGCTATCAGCCCGAAGTGTCCAGCCTTATGTCTCACTCAGCTCGGGGTGTAGATGTGGTAAATCCACGTTGCATCACAAGCCCTGAATGAATTATTTAAGAATTGCTCTCTATTTCACTGTCATTGTGTTCTGTTTTTGTAATTTATTTTGATAATGGGATTTATCGTATTTTCACTGCTGCGTTTATGCCGCTGTACACATGCTTGATTCTCTTATGGAGACATATAAATCCATGGGTTTTCAGATTCTTACTAGTCAGGTATATTCCTAGGCATTGAATATGGGGTGTTGAGTCCATTTCGTGGAGCAAGGAGTAGGTCCTGACTATTACATATTTGCTTATGGAAAGGTATCTGTGCTAATTTCAATCTCTGGTTTTATGCAGCACCACAACTCACCTTTCCCCTTAAGCAAGCATAAGTTGGTTTTCTAAATTTGAGACCCTTTTCTGTTTTGTAATTGAGTTCATGTGCAGCCATGTTTGCATTCCGTGTATTTGAGATATCTTATGGTGTTTCTTTTTCTGTGTGACTTAGTTAACTTAGAATGATCGTACCTGAATCCACTCATTATGCCGCGACGGGCCTCATGACATAGATTTCATTGCTGAGTGATATTCCATTGTACGTACGTACAACAACTTCTTTATCCATTTTTTGCTTTCTGGGATATTTCACTTGTACCGTAAATGAGGTTCTTGTAAGCAGAGCTGTCCAAAATTTATGGGTGGCTGCGTCTTTTTGATTTTAATTTCCCTAAGCTATAGAACCATAAGTTGAAGTGCCGTAGGCTCCGTTGCTTAGTTTTTTAGGTGTTTGAGGAAACACCATACATTTCTCCAGAGTGGCTATTGGCAATTTACATCCCGCCCATCAGCATAACAAGGCTCCCTGTTCTCCATGGCCTGTGCTGTCTTTCTGGATTTTACACTTTTTTCAGATGGCCCTTTTGACCTGGGGGCAGTGAGACTTCTTTGTAGTGCAGATTTCCTTAACATGCTGGCTTGGTTGGCCAAAAAGGGCGTATGCGTTTTTTCCTGAATATATTCAGGAAAAAACGCATACGCCCTTTTTGGCCAAGTGCATCATTGTCGACGTTCTGCCTCTTTTCCTATGCTTTAAATGCAATTCCAGTCTACCCCCTGAAATCGTTTTCCTGCAATTCTGCCCCGCTTTCCAGTCCTCTTCGCAGCCTTCCTTCAATATATTTTTGGACGATAGCTGTCATTTATAACTCTGCAGGTTTGTGAATTACAGTGCCCCTGAGCTCCTTTCTTCAACTCGCTTTCTTGTGAGCTGGCCGCAAACCCGCAGGAATGCTTCAGGCCCTAATCTGGTTCCGGCACGGCATGCTGAGCCTTTGGTTAATTCCTCTTCCTGGTGGGAAATGAGCGTTCCATTTGCCCGTCCAGACACCTACAGCTAGTCTCTCATTGGTTCTCCCTATTCCTGTTCATCTTGCGCAGAAATTGCAAACTGTGCCAAACAGGAGGTTAAAGGCACTGACTCTCCAAGTGGGGAGAGTGTTAGTAAACGGTCTGGAATGGTGAACCCGAGTAAAAGGGGACGAAAACTGAGATGCATTTGAAAACGTTTCCCGGTCACACAGTGCACCGTACTGTGGGTTTCCCATGCATGTTTTAGCTGAAGGAAGAATCCCTTAATCCTGGAGAGTTGGGACCCATGGAATGGGTACCATGCAGTATGACTTCAAAGGGTCTGCATTTGCTCATCGAACCTCACCAATGCTATCAGCCCGAAGTGTCCAGCCTTATGTCTCACTCAGCTCTGGGTGTAGATGTGGTAAATCCAGGTTGCATCACAAGCCCTGAATGAATTATTTAAGAATTGCTCTCTATTTCACTGTCATTGTGTTTGTTTTTGTAATTCATTTTGATAATGGGTTTTATCGGATTTTCTCTGCTGCATTCATGCCGCTGTACACACACTTGAGTCTCTTACGGAGACATATAAATCCATGGGTTTTAAGGTTCTTACTAGTCATGTGTAATCCTAGGCGTTGAATATGGGGTGTTTAGTCCATTTCGTTGAGCAAGGGCTAGGTCTTGACTATTACATATTTGGCTTATGGAAAGGTATCTGTGCTAATTTCTATCTCTGGTTTTATGCAGCACCACAACTCACCTTTCCCCTTAAGCAAGCATAAGTTGGTTTTCTAAATTTGAGACCCTGTTCTGTTTTGTAATTCAGTTCATGTGTAGCCAAGTTTACATTCCGTGTATTAGTGATATCTTATGATGTTTCATTTTCTGTGTGACTTATTTCACTTAGAATCATCGTACCTGAATCGACTCATTATGCCGCGACGGGCCTTATGACATAGATTTCATTGGTGAGTGATATTCCTTTGTACGTACGTACCACACTTCTTTATCCATTTTTCGCTTTCTGGGATATTTAACTTGTACCGTAGACGAGGTTCTTGTAAACAGACCCGTAAACAGAAACTTTGCGGTGGCTGTGTGTTTTTGATTTTAATTTCCCTAAGCTATAGGAAAATAAGTGGTAATGCCGTAGGCTCCGTTGCTTTGTTTTTTAGGTTTTTGAGGAAACACCATACACATCTCCAGAGTGGCTGTTGGCAATTTACATCCCGCCCATCAGCATAACAAGGCTCCCTGTTCTCCATGGCCTGTGCTGCCTTTCTGGATTTTACACTTTTTTCAGATGGCCCTTTTGAACGGGGGGCAGTGAGACTTCATTGTAGTGCAGATTTCTTTAACATGCTTGCTTGGTTGGCCAAAAAGGGCGTATGCGTTTTTTCCTGAATATATTCAGGAAAAAACGCATACGCCCTTTTTGGCCAAGTGCATCATTGTCGACGTTCTGCCTCTTTTCCTATGCTTTAAATGCAATTCCAGTCTACCCCCTGAAATCGTTTTCTTGCAATTCTGCCCCGCTTTCAAGTCCTCTTCGCAGCCTTCCTTCAATATATTTTTGGGTGATAGCTGTCATTTATAACTCTGCAGGTTTGTGAATTACAGTGTCCCTGAGCTCCTTTCTTCAACTCGCTTTCTTGTGAGCTGGCCGCAAACCCGCAGGATTGCTTCAGGCCCTAATCTGGTTCCGGCACGGCATGCTGAGCCTTTGGTTAATTCCTCTTCCTGGTGGGAAATGAGCGTTAAATTTGCCCGTGCAGACACCTTCACACGAGTCTTCATGGTGCCACTTTGCCCCGGTTATCTCTATGGAGGTTGGAGTTGGAGGGCCTCCTCGCTCAAGGTCAGTGTGCCCATGGAGCCAACCCTGCAACTTCAGGGCATGGTTGGGTGTTAGGATCACCACGTGGGGTCCTTTTCCCTTCGGAGGGAGGTGGCCTTTTGGGCTGCTGATTTCCAGGTTTTCAGATACTGCCAGTATCTTGGCCAGATGTGGCGGTGGGCCAAGCCCCTTGGTGACCGTAGTTTATCCTACCTGGATCGCATTCTTGCATTGTTCCATTTCAAGTGGTCCCAGGTTTTGCACTAATACTCCAATGGCGATTCACCGTTCACCAGGAATGTAAAGGTCAAAGGGTTTAGCTAAATTAGGGAGTTCCAGGGCAAGGGTCTGAATTGACTGCTCTTTCCATTCTTGAAAGGCCACTTCTCCATTCTATTCAAAAGGATCATCATCTTTTCCTTTCAGTGTTTCATATAGAGGCCCAGCTAGTAGACTGTAGTTAGGGATCCAGAAGCAGCAAACCCTGGCCTCCCCAGGAACCCCTAAGCTGTCTTCTAGTTTCAGAAATGGGTAAGGCTGTAAATTGTTTCTTCCCTTTCCTGGGATGGGCTTCTCCGACCTTCTGTGAGAATGAAGCCCAGGCAGGTCACCGTAGTCTGTGATATTTGAGCTTTTTCTTGGACAACTTGTATCCTTTATTGGCTTGGTAGTTCAGAGGTCTCCTTAGTAGGGCTGGCGATCAGAATGTCGTCTGCATATTGAAGGTGTGTTTCTTTTTCCAGAGGTAGAACTTTTAGTTCTTTAGCTGAGCTTTCCCCAAAGATGGTGTGGGAATTTTTGAACACTTGGGGCAACACGGCCCGGAAGTATTGTTTTAGTTGTATGTTGAGTCCTGCCACTCACAAGCCAAAATTTCTTGTGACTCTGGGACTAATAGAATACAAAAGAAGGTATCATTGAAGACTAATACAGAATACCATGTCCTGGTGGTTGGTAGAATGACCAGCAGGGTGTAGGATTTAGGAACTACTGGAGGTATATCCTCGGTGGCTTCACTGACTGTACTGACATCATTTACCAGGACTCCAGCAGCCCATGGGGCTCTCGAGGTCAGGCCCCTCCCAGGATATGGGGTTCCCTGGGCAGGTTCCCCTCAGCCCATGGGGCTCTCGTGGTCAGGCCCCTCGCAGGATACAGAGCTACCCTTGCAGGTACCATGGCAGGGCTGGGAACACAGGAACCCTGCATATCGCCCTCATTGCAGAGCACTCCCAGCCACCTGTCACTCAGATCTGACACAGAGCACCTCAGAGCAGGAATTGAACTAACAAACAGCAGCTCCGACAGGTCTGTGACCCTGGGCATCACTCTGTGTGGCCTCCCTCCACCTGGTCTTCCAGAGACTTCCACTGCACCCGGGGCACCAGGCCTCTGTCTCCACCCACCAGCCACCCCTCCTCTCCCTGACTCCTGGGTTCCTCTCATTAGGAGAGGGTTTTCTTGAAGTTGTCTCCCACTCATGGGCCAGATAATATAATTAGAAAACAAGCCAGAGCTGCAGCCCCTTGTCTATCCTGACTCTCAGGAGCCCACACCTGTTCCTTGGACCTGGCCGATTCAGCAAGTTCCAGTTTCTGCAACTGTGAGCCCCTGAGGGGTGATTATTGGCTGGCCTGGGAAGCCCGACCGTGCCGGCCAGCCCTCCCCAGGTGTGCCTGGGTTCAGATCAATATAAACACCGCTCCAGGCAGCAAGAGCCCCTGCAGCTGTGCCTGACGCCATTTTCTCTGCCCTGTCAGCAGTCTTGGGGCTGGACTGGTGGGAGGGAGTGAGAGGCCACGGCTTTGTGGGTGGCCCAGTGTGAGTGGGGCTCTGCTGGACTTTCTGCAGCAGTTGCCAAGATGCCACCTGCTAAAGAAGAGGATGTGTCACCCATACCTGCCGCTGGAATTTCTCCCTGGGCAGAGGTGAGTGAGGAAGAAAGCAGTGGGGGCCGGGACAGCAGGGGTATCTCAGGCAGGGAAATGGAAAGCTTCCAGAAGAGCACCCAGGGCCAGGACCATCCTGGCTGGCCTGCAGGCACCAAGTCGGCTGGCATGCTGTCACTCATGTGGCTCCATGGCCCTTCCTCTAGGCTTTCAAGTCCTTGTACATATTCAGGTGTTTTACCTGGGAAGGGTGGGAACATTTCAGCAGCAGCTGGCCTGGGGCTCAGCCCACGTTTACTCACAGATGCCTCGGCACGGTCCCCCAGCTTTGCAATGAGGACGCTTGTTGCGTGGGGCCTGCTGGCTGAATGGGAGATGATTCCCCACCACTGACCAACTTCAGAATTGTTTACAACTGGAGCAAGTGCCCTGATACGGTTTTCCTCTGTGTAACTGGTGGGTTCTGTTTTTTTTTCTTTTTTTCGTTTTTGGTTCAAGGTAGATTTTATTCCTCTTTTTTGTATTTACAGATATAAGCATGGAAATAATTTATTCATATAAATACATGTATGTGAAGGGAAGAATATTTTTTCTGTTTTACTTTTTGTAATTTGAATTTTATTTTATTTTTTTATACAGCAGGTTCTTTTTGGTTATCTATTTTATACATATAAATGTATACATGCCAATCCCAATCTCTCAACTCCCCCCACCACCACCCCCCAACAGCTTTCCCCCCTTGGTGTCCATACGTTTGTTGTCTACATCTGTTGCTCTATTTCTGCCTGGCAAAACGGTTCATCTGTACAATTTTTCTAGGTTCCACATATAGGCATTAATAGACAAGATTTGTTTTTCTCTTTCTGACTTACTTCACTCTGTATGACAGTCTCTAGATCCATCAACGTCTCTACAAATGACCCAATTTCATTCCTTTTTATGGCTTAGTAATATTCCATTTTATATATGTACCACATCTTTATGCATTCGTCTGTCTGTGGGCATTTAGGTTGCTTCCATTACCTGGATATTGTAAATAGTGATGCAATGAACATTGCGGTGAATGTCTCTTTTTGATTTATGGTTTTGTCTGGGTATATGCCCAGTAGTGGGATTGCTGTATCATATGGTAATTCTATTCTTAGTTTTATAAGAAACTCCATAATGTTCTCCACAGTGACTGTATCAATTTACATTCCCAACAATAGTGGAAGAGGGTTCCTTATCTCCACACCCTTTCCAGCATTTGTTGTTTGTAGATTTTCTGATTATGCCCATTCTAACAGGTGTGAGGTGATACACCATGGATGAGTCTATTTTGTTTAGCAAAGAGTAGGTCTTGTCTATTACATATTTGGCTTATGGAACGGTATGTGTGCTAATTTCAATCTCTGGTTTTATACAGCACCCCAACTCAACTTTCCCCTTAAGCAAGCATAAGTTTTTATCTAAATGTGAGACTCTGTTCGGTTTTGGAATTCAGTTTATGTGTAGCCAAGTTTACACTCTCTCTATTAGTGATATCTTATGATAATTCTCTTTCTCTGTGTGACCTATTTCTCTTAGAATCATCATACTTAAATCCACTCAATTTGCTGCTATAGGCCTGATGACATTGATTTCATTGCTGAGTGATATTCCGTTGTACGTAAGTAGCACAACTCCTTTATCCATTTTTTTCTTTCTGGGATATTTAATTTGTACTGGACTCAAGGTTCTTGTAAACACAGCAGCCCTAAATTTTGTGTTGGCTGTGTCTTGTTGATTTTAATTTTCCTAAGCTATAGGGCCAAAAGTGGAAGTGCCCTAGGGTCTGTAGCTTTGTTTTTCAGATGTTTCAGGATACACCATAAACATCTCCAGAGTGTCTGTTGGCAATTTACATCCCGCCCATCAGCATAACAAGGCTCCCTGTTCTCCATGGCCTGTCCTGTGTTTCTGGTTTTTACACTTTTTTCAGATGGCCCTTTTGACGAATGGGAAATGAGACTTCATTGTAGTGCGGATTTCCATTTCTCGAGTGCTTGGTTGGCCAAAAAGGGCATATGTGTTTTTTCCTGAATATATTCAGGAAAAAATGTTTACGCACTTTTGTCCAAGTGCATCACTGTCAAAGATCTGCCGCTTTTCACATGCTTTAAATGCAATTCCAATCTACCTCCTGAAATATGATTCCTGCAATTCTGCCTCGTTTTCAAGTCCTCTTTGCAGACTTACTTCCATATAATTTTGCCAATAGCTGTCATTTATAACACTGCAGGTTTGTGAATTACAGTGCCCGTGATTTCCTTTCTTAACTCGTTTCCTTGAAAACTGGCCACAGAACCGCAGGTTTGCTTCAGGCCGTAATCAGGGTCCGGCACGGCACTCTGAGACTTTGGTTCATTCCACTTCCTGGTGGGAAATTAGAGTTAAATGTGCCCCTCCAGACACCTGCCTCACTCCTAGCCCCTTGGTGATGTGTGTCCTGTGGTTTGAGGCCACATGTGCTGGGTTCCTCACCTTTGGCTGATGTGGCCCCACTGGTGTGAGGACACTCCTGCCTGGTTCCCATCCCCTTGGTGATGTGGGCCCTCCGGTGAGAGTCTGATCCTGGTTGGGTTCCTCACACTTCTGTGAGGTGGGCCCTCTTCTCTGAGGTCACTCCTGCCTGGCTGGCACACCCCGCCTTGGCGACGTCGGCCCTCTGGTGGGATTTGGTGCCTGCTGGGTGTCTCCTCCCCTCGGTAATGAGGGCACTCTGGCGTCAAACCCTAACTCCTGGGCTCCCAATATTTTCTGATATGCGCCCTGTGGTTCGAGTACACTCCTGCCAGGTTCCCAACCCCATGGGAATGTGGGCCTTCTGCTCTGAGGTCCCAACCGTGGGTTGCTCAGTTTCATGATGAGGGCCCTCTGCTGTGAGTTCTCTCCGGCCTGGATCCCATAGCCTCGCTGCTCCTGGCCACCTGCTGGGAGGTTACAACTGCGGGATTCCTCACCTTTTTTCTTCTATGGGCCCTCTGTTTTGAGACTCCTCCTGCCTGCCTCACTCCCAGCCCCTTGGTGATGTGTGTCCTCTGGTTTGAGGCCACGTATGCTGGGTCCCTCGCCTTTCGATGATGTGGCCCCACTGGTGTGAGGACACTCCTGCCTGGTTCCTATCCCCTTGATGATGTGGGCCCTCTGGTGAGAGTCTGATCCTGGCTGGGTTCCTCACCCTTCTGTGAGGTGGGCCCTCTGCTGTGAGGTCACTCCTGCCTGGCTGGCACACCCCACCTGGGCAACATCGGCCCTCTTGTGGCAGTTGGAGCCTGCTGGGAACCTCCCCTCGGTGATGGGGGCCCTCTTGCCTCAGGCCCTAACTGCTGGGTACCCACATTTTCTGATACGTGCTAAGTGGTGCGAGGACACTCCTGCGAGGTTCCCATCCCCATGGACATGTGGGCCTTCTGCTCTAAGGTCCCAAAACCTGTGTTGTTCACCGTTTCATGATGTTGGCTCTCTGGTGTTAGTTCACCCAGGCCTAGATCCCATAGCCTCTGTGCTCTGAGCGGCCTGCTGGGAGGTTCCTACTGCTGGATTCCTTAGCTTTTTTATTCTTTGTGTCCTGTGTTTTCATGCTCCTACTTCCTGACTCACTCCCAGCCCATTTGTGATGTAGGTCCTCTTGTTTAAGGCCACATGTACCAGTTTCCTCACCTTTATTGATGTGGCCCCACTGGTGTGAGGACACTCCTGCCTGGTTCCCATCCCCTTGGTGATGTGGGCCCTCTGGTGAGAGTCTGATCCTGTCTGGATTCCTCACACTTCTGTGAGGTGGGCCCTCTGCTGTGAGGTAACTCCTGCCTGGCTTGCTCCCATTGCCTTGGTGACGTCGGCCCTCTGGTGGCATTTGGAGCCTGCTGGTAGCCTCCTCTCCTCCGTGATGAGGGCCCTCTGGCGCCAGGCCATAACTGCTGGGTTCCCACATTTTCTGATACGTGCTAAGTTGTGCGAGGACACTCCTGCGAGGTTCCCATCCCCATGGGGATGTGGGCCTTCTGCTCTGAGGTCCCACTGGCTGGGTTGCTCACAGTTTCATGATGTGGGCCCTCTGCTGTGAGTTCACTGTGGCCTGGATCCCATAGACTCCATGCTCTGGGCCACCTGCTGGGAGGTTCAAACTGCTGGATTCCTCACATTTTTTATTCTGTGGGCCCTGTGTTGTTAGGCTACTCCTGCCTGCCTCACTCGGAGCACCTTGGAAATGTGGGTCCTCAGGTTTAGGCCACATGTGCTGGGTTCCTCACCTTTCTATAATGTGGCCACACTGGTGTGAGGACACTCCTGCCTTGTTCCGATCCCCTTGGTGATGTGGGCCCTCTGGTGAGAGTCTTATCCTGGCTGGGTTCCTCACCCTTCTGTGCGGTAGGCCCTCTGCTGTGAGGTCACTCCTGCCTGGCTGGCATACGTCAACTTGGCGATGTGGGCCCTCAGTTGGGAGTTGGTGCCTGCTGGGAGTCTCCTCCCCTCGGTAATGAGGGCCCTCTGGCGTCAGACCCTAACTCCTGGGCTCCCAAAATTTTCTGATGTGCGCCCTGTGGTGCAAGTACACTCCTGCCAGGATCCCAACCCCATGGGAATGTGTGTCTTCTGCTCTGAGGTCCCAATGGTACGTTGTTCAGTTTCATGATGAGGGCCCTCTGGTGTGAGTTCACTCCGGCATGGACCCCATAGCCTCGCTGCTCCTGGCCACCTGCGGGGAGGTTCCAACTGCGGGATTCCTCACCTTTTTCCTTCTATGGGCCCTCTGTTTTGAGACTCCTCCTGCCTGCCTCACTCCCAGCTCCTTGGTGATGTGTGTCCTGTAGTTTGAGGCCACGTGTGCTGGGTCCGTCACATTTCGGTGATGTGACCACACTGGTGTGAGAACACTCCTGCCTGGTTTCCATTCCCTTGGTGATGTGGGCCCTCCGGTGAGAGTCTGATCCTCTTTGGGTTCCTCACACTTTTGTGTGGTTGGCCCTCTGCTCTGAGGTCACTCCTGCCTGGCTGGCACACCCTGCATTGGTGACGTCGGCCTTCTGGTAGCAGTTGGAGCTTGCTGGGAGCCACCTCTCCTCAGTGATGAGGGCCCTCTGGCGTCCGGCCCTAACTGCTGGGCTCCCCACCTTTTCTGATGTGTGCCCACTGGTGCGATGACACTCCTGCTTGGTTCCCTTCCCCATGGGGATGTGGGCCTTGTGCTCTGAGGTTACAACGGCTGGGTTGCTTACAGTATCACGATGAGGGCCCTCTGTTGTGAGTTCATCACTGCCTGGATCCCATAGCCTCGGTGCTCTGGGCCACCTGCTGGGATGTTCCAACTGCTGGATTCCTCACCTTTTTTATACAATGGGCCATGTGTTTTGAGGTTAATCCTGCCTGCCTCGCTCCGAGACCCATGGTGATGTGGGTCCTCTGGTTTGAGGCCACATGTGCTGGGTACCTCAACTTTCGATGATGTGGCCCCACGGGTGTGAGGACACTCCTGCCTGGTTCCCAGCCCCTTGCTTATGTGGGCACTCTGGTGAGAGTCTGATCTTGACTGGGTTCCTTACCCTTCTGTGAGGTGGGCCCTCTGATGTGAGGTCACTCCTGCCTGGATGGCTCATGTCGCCTTGGCGACGTAGGCCCTCTGTTGACCACTGAAGCATGCTGGGAGCCTCCTACCCTCTTTAATAAGGGCCCTGCAAGAAACGCATATGCCCTTTTTGACCAAGTGCATCATTGTCGAGGTTCTGCCTCTTCTCCTATACTTTCAGAGGACTTCCCGTCTACCTCCTGAAATCGTGTTCCTGGAATTCTGCCCCGCGTTCAAGTCCTCTTTGCAGCCTTACTTCAATATATTTTTGGACGATAGCTGTCATTTATAACTCTGCAGGTTTGTGAATTACAGTGCCCCTGAGCTCCTTTCTTCAACTCGCTTTCTTGTGAGCTGGCCGCAAAACCGCAGGATTGCTTCAGGCCCTAATCTGGTTCCGACACGGCATGCTGAGCCTTTGGCTAATTCCTCTTCCTGGTGGGAAATGAGCGTTAAATTTTTTCGTGCAGACACCTACAGCTAATCTCTCATTGGTTCTCCCTATTCCTGTTCATCTTGCGCAGAAATTCCAAACTGTGCCAAACAGGAGGTTAAAGGCACTGACTCTCCAAGTGGGGAGAGTGTTAGTAAAGCGTCTGGAATGGTAAAACCGAGTACGAGGGGACGAAAACTGAGACGCATTTAAAAAGTTTTCCCGGTCACATGGTGGACCATATTCTGGGTTGCCCATGCATGTTTTACCTGAAGGAAGAATCCCTTAAACCTGGAGAGTTGGGACCCATGGAATGGGTACCACGCAGTATGACTTCAAAGGGTTGCCTTTGCTCACCGAACGTCACCAATGCTATCAGCCCGAAGTGTCCAGCCTTATGTCTCACTCAGCTCGGGGTGTAGATGTGGTAAATCCACGTTGCATCACAAGCCCTGAATGAATTATTTAAGAATTGCTCTCTATTTCACTGTCATTGTGTTCTGTTTTTGTAATTTATTTTGATAATGGGATTTATCGTATTTTCACTGCTGCGTTTATGCCGCTGTACACATGCTTGATTCTCTTATGGAGACATATAAATCCATGGGTTTTCAGATTCTTACTAGTCAGGTATATTCCTAGGCATTGAATATGGGGTGTTGAGTCCATTTCGTGGAGCAAGGAGTAGGTCCTGACTATTACATATTTGCTTATGGAAAGGTATCTGTGCTAATTTCAATCTCTGGTTTTATGCAGCACCACAACTCACCTTTCCCCTTAAGCAAGCATAAGTTGGTTTTCTAAATTTGAGACCCTTTTCTGTTTTGTAATTGAGTTCATGTGCAGCCATGTTTGCATTCCGTGTATTTGAGATATCTTATGGTGTTTCTTTTTCTGTGTGACTTAGTTAACTTAGAATGATCGTACCTGAATCCACTCATTATGCCGCGACGGGCCTCATGACATAGATTTCATTGCTGAGTGATATTCCATTGTACGTACGTACAACAACTTCTTTATCCATTTTTTGCTTTCTGGGATATTTCACTTGTACCGTAAATGAGGTTCTTGTAAGCAGAGCCGTCCAAAATTTATGGGTGGCTGCGTCTTTTTGATTTTAATTTCCCTAAGCTATAGAACCATAAGTTGAAGTGCCGTAGGCTCCGTTGCTTAGTTTTTTAGGTGTTTGAGGAAACACCATACATTTCTCCAGAGTGGCTGTTGGCAATTTACATCCCGCCCATCAGCATAACAAGGCTCCCTGTTCTCCATGGCCTGTGCTGTCTTTCTGGATTTTACACTTTTTTCAGATGGCCCTTTTGACCTGGGGGCAGTGAGACTTCTTTGTAGTGCAGATTTCCTTAACATGCTGGCTTGGTTGGCCAAAAAGGGCGTATGCGTTTTTTCCTGAATGTATTCAGGAAAAAACGCATACGCCCTTTTTGGCCAAGTGCATCATTGTCGACGTTCTGCCTCTTTTCCTATGCTTTAAATGCAATTCCAGTCTACCCCCTGAAATCGTTTTCCTGCAATTCTGCCCCGCTTTCCAGTCCTCTTCGCAGCCTTCCTTCAATATATTTTTGGACGATAGCTGTCATTTATAACTCTGCAGGTTTGTGAATTACAGTGACCCTGAGCTCCTTTCTTCAACTCGCTTTCTTGTGAGCTGGCCGCAAACCCGCAGGAATGCTTCAGGCCCTAATCTGGTTCCGGCACGGCATGCTGAGCCTTTGGTTAATTCCTCTTCCTGGTGGGAAATGAGCGTTCCATTTGCCCGTCCAGACACCTACAGCTAGTCTCTCATTGGTTCTCCCTATTCCTGTTCATCTTGCGCAGAAATTGCAAACTGTGCCAAACAGGAGGTTAAAGGCACTGACTCTCCAAGTGGGGAGAGTGTTAGTAAACGGTCTGGAATGGTGAACCCGAGTAAAAGGGGACGAAAACTGAGATGCATTTGAAAACGTTTCCCGGTCACACAGTGCACCGTACTGTGGGTTTCCCATGCATGTTTTAGCTGAAGGAAGAATCCCTTAATCCTGGAGAGTTGGGACCCATGGAATGGGTACCATGCAGTATGACTTCAAAGGGTCTGCATTTGCTCATCGAACCTCACCAATGCTATCAGCCCGAAGTGTCCAGCCTTATGTCTCACTCAGCTCTGGGTGTAGATGTGGTAAATCCAGGTTGCATCACAAGCCCTGAATGAATTATTTAAGAATTGCTCTCTATTTCACTGTCATTGTGTTTGTTTTTGTAATTCATTTTGATAATGGGTTTTATCGGATTTTCTCTGCTGCATTCATGCCGCTGTACACACACTTGAGTCTCTTACGGAGACATATAAATCCATGGGTTTGAAGGTTCTTACTAGTCATGTGTAATCCTAGGCGTTGAATATGGGGTGTTTAGTCCATTTCGTTGAGCAAGGGCTAGGTCTTGACTATTACATATTTGGCTTATGGAAAGGTATCTGTGCTAATTTCTATCTCTGGTTTTATGCAGCACCCCAACTCACCTTTCCCCTTAAGCAAGCATAAGTTGGTTTTCTAAATTTGAGACCCTGTTCTGTTTTGTAATTCAGTTCATGTGTAGCCAAGTTTACATTCCGTGTATTAGTGATATCTTATGATGTTTCATTTTCTGTGTGACTTATTTCACTTAGAATCATCGTACCTGAATCGACTCATTATGCCGCGACGGGCCTTATGACATAGATTTCATTGGTGAGTGATATTCCTTTGTACGTACGTACCACACTTCTTTATCCATTTTTCGCTTTCTGGGATATTTAACTTGTACCGTAGACGAGGTTCTTGTAAACAGACCCGTAAACAGAAACTTTGCGGTGGCTGTGTGTTTTTGATTTTAATTTCCCTAAGCTATAGGAAAATAAGTGGTAATGCCGTAGGCTCCGTTGCTTTGTTTTTTAGGTTTTTGAGGAAACACCATACACATCTCCAGAGTGGCTGTTGGCAATTTACATCCCGCCCATCAGCATAACAAGGCTCCCTGTTCTCCATGGCCTGTGCTGCCTTTCTGGATTTTACACTTTTTTCAGATGGCCCTTTTGAACGGGGGGCAGTGAGACTTCATTGTAGTGCAGATTTCTTTAACATGCTTGCTTGGTTGGCCAAAAAGGGCGTATGCGTTTTTTCCTGAATATATTCAGGAAAAAACGCATACGCCCTTTTTGGCCAAGTGCATCATTGTCGACGTTCTGCCTCTTTTCCTATGCTTTAAATGCAATTCCAGTCTACCCCCTGAAATCGTTTTCTTGCAATTCTGCCCCGCTTTCAAGTCCTCTTCGCAGCCTTCCTTCAATATATTTTTGGGTGATAGCTGTCATTTATAACTCTGCAGGTTTGTGAATTACAGTGTCCCTGAGCTCCTTTCTTCAACTCGCTTTCTTGTGAGCTGGCCGCAAACCCGCAGGATTGCTTCAGGCCCTAATCTGGTTCCGGCACGGCATGCTGAGCCTTTGGTTAATTCCTCTTCCTGGTGGGAAATGAGCGTTAAATTTGCCCGTGCAGACACCTTCACACGAGTCTTCATGGTGCCCCTTTGCCCCGGTTATCTCTATGGAGGTTGGAGTTGGAGGGCCTCCTCGCTCAAGGTCAGTGTGCCCATGGAGCCAACCCTGCAACTTCAGGGCATGGTTGGGTGTTAGGATCACCACGTGGGGTCCTTTTCCCTTCGGAGGGAGGTGGCCTTTTGGGCTGCTGATTTCCAGGTTTTCAGATACTGCCAGTATCTTGGCCAGATGTGGCGGTGGGCCAAGCCCCTTGGTGACCGTAGTTTATCCTACCTGGATCGCATTCTTGCATTGTTCCATTTCAAGTGGTCCCAGGTTTTGCACTAATACTCCAATGGCGATTCACCGTTCACCAGGAATGTAAAGGTCAAAGGGTTTAGCTAAATTAGGGAGTTCCAGGGCAAGGGTCTGAATTGACTGCTCTTTCCATTCTTGAAAGGCCACTTCTGCATTCTATTCAAAAGGATCATCATCTTTTCCTTTCAGTGTTTCATATAGAGGCCCAGCTAGTAGACTGTAGTTAGGGATCCAGAAGCAGCAAACCCTGGCCTCCCCAGGAACCCCTAAGCTGTCTTCTAGTTTCAGAAATGGGTAAGGCTGTAAATTGTTTCTTCCCTTTCCTGGGATGGGCTTCTCCGACCTTCTGTGAGAATGAAGCCCAGGCAGGTCACCGTAGTCTGTGATATTTGAGCTTTGTCTTGGACAACTTGTATCCTTTATTGGCTTGGTAGTTCAGAGGTCTCCTTAGTAGGGCTGGCGATCAGAATGTCGTCTGCATATTGAAGGTGTGTTTCTTTTTCCAGAGGTAGAACTTTTAGTTCTTTAGCTGAGCTTTCCCCAAAGATGGTGTGGGAATTTTTGAACCCTTGGGGCAACACGGCCCGGAAGTATTGTTTTAGTTGTATGTTGAGTCCTGCCACTCACAAGCCAAAATTTCTTGTGACTCTGGGACTAATAGAATACAAAAGAAGGCATCATTGAAGACTAATACAGAATACCATGTCTTGGTGGTTGGTAGAATGACAAGCAGGGTGTAGGATTTAGGAACTACTGGAGGTATATCCTCGGTGGCTTCACTGACTGTCCTGACATCCTTTACCAGGACTCCAGCAGCCCATGGGGCTCTCGAGGTCAGGCCAATCCCAGGATATGGAGCTCACCTGGGCAGGTACCCCACCCCCACCCCAGCCCATGGGGCTCTCGTGTTCAGGCCCCTCCCAGGATATGGGGTTCCCTGGGCAGGTTCCCCTGCAGCCCATGGGGCTCTCGTGGTCAGGCCCCTCCCAGGATACAGAGCTACCCTTGCGGGTACCATTGCAGGGCTGGGAACACAGGAACCGTGCATATCGCCCTCATTGCAGAGCACTCCCAGCTCACCTGTCACTCAGATCTGACACAGAGCACCTCAGAGCAGGACTTGAACTAACAAACAGCAGCTCCGACAGGTCTGTGACCCTGGGCATCACTCTGTGTGGCCTCCCTCCACCTGGTCTTCCAGAGACTTCCACTGCACCCGGGGCACCAGGCCTCTGTCTCCACCCACCAGCCACCCCTCCTCTCCCTGACTCCTGGGTTCCTCTCATTAGGAGAGGGTTTTCTTGAAGTTGTCTCCCACTCATGGGCCAGATAATATAATTAGAAAACAAGCCAGAGCTGCAGCCCCTTGTCTATCCTGACTCTCAGGAGCCCACACCTGTTCCTTGGACCTGGCCGATTCAGCAAGTTCCAGTTTCTGCAACTGTGAGCCCCTGAGGGGTGATTATTGGCTGGCCTGGGAAGCCCGACCGTGCCGGCCAGACCTCCCCAGGTGTGCCTGGGTTCAGATCAATATAAACACCGCTCCAGGCAGCAAGAGCCCCTGCAGCTGTGCCTGACGCCATTTTCTCTGCCCTGTCAGCAGTCTTGGGGCTGGACTGGTGGGAGGGAGTGAGAGGCCACGGCTTTGTGGGTGGCCCAGTGTGAGTGGGGCTCTGCTGGACTTTCTGCAGCAGTTGCCAAGATGCCACCTGCTAAAGAAGAGGATGTGTCACCCATACCTGCCGCTGGAATTTCTCCCTGGGCAGAGGTGAGTGAGGAAGAAAGCAGTGGGGGCCGGGACAGCAGGGGTATCTCAGGCAGGGAAATGGAAAGCTTCCAGAAGAGCACCCAGGGCCAGGACCATCCTGGCTGGCCTGCAGGCACCAAGTCGGCTGGCATGCTGTCACTCATGTGGCTCCATGGCCCTTCCTCTAGGCTTTCAAGTCCTTGTACATATTCAGGTGTTTTACCTGGGAAGGGTGGGAACATTTCAGCAGCAGCTGGCCTGGGGCTCAGCCCACGTTTACTCACAGATGCCTCGGCACGGTCCCCCAGCTTTGCAATGAGGACGCTTGTTGCGTGGGGCCTGCTGGCTGAATGGGAGATGATTCCCCACCACTGACCAACTTCAGAATTGTTTACAACTGGAGCAAGTGCCCTGATACGGTTTTCCTCTGTGTAACTGGTGGGTTCTGTGTTTTTTTCGTTTTTGGTTCAAGGTAGATTTTATTCCTCTTTTTTGTATTTACAGATATAAGCATGGAAATAATTTATTCATATAAATACATGTATGTGAAGGGAAGAATATTTTTTCTGTTTTACTTTTTGTAATTTGAATTTTATTTTATTTTTTTATACAGCAGGTTCTTTTTGGTTATCTATTTTATACATATAAATGTATACATGCCAATCCCAATCTCTCAACTCCCCCCACCACCACCCCCCAACAGCTTTCCCCCCTTGGTGTCCATACGTTTGTTGTCTACATCTGTTGCTCTATTTCTGCCTGGCAAAACGGTTCATCTGTACAATTTTTCTAGGTTCCACATATAGGCATTAATAGACAAGATTTGTTTTTCTCTTTCTGACTTACTTCACTCTGTATGACAGTCTCTAGATCCATCAACGTCTCTACAAATGACCCAATTTCATTCCTTTTTATGGCTTAGTAATATTCCATTTTATATATGTACACTTCTTTATGCATTCGTCTGTCTGTGGGCATTTAGGTTGCTTCCATTACCTGGATATTGTAAATAGTGATGCAATGAACATTGCGGTGAATGTCTCTTTTTGATTTATGGTTTTGTCTGGGTATATGCCCAGTAGTGGGATTGCTGTATCATATGGTAATTCTATTCTTAGTTTTATAAGAAACTCCATAATGTTCTCCACAGTGACTGTATCAATTTACATTCCCAACAATAGTGGAAGAGGGTTCCTTATCTCCACACCCTTTCCAGCATTTGTTGTTTGTAGATTTTCTGATGATGCCCATTCTAACAGGTGTGAGGTGATACACCATGGATGAGTCTATTTCGTTGAGCAAAGAGTAGGTCTTGTCTATTACATATTTGGCTTATGGAACGGTATGTGTGCTAATTTCAATCTCTGGTTTTATACAGCACCCCAACTCAACTTTCCCCTTAAGCAAGCATAAGTTTTTATCTAAATGTGAGACTCTGTTCGGTTTTGGAATTCAGTTTATGTGTAGCCAAGTTTACACTCTCTCTATTAGTGATATCTTATGATAATTCTCTTTCTCTGTGTGACCTATTTCTCTTAGAATCATCATACTTAAATCCACTCAATTTGCTGCTACAGGCCTGATGACATTGATTTCATTGCTGAGTGATATTCCGTTGTACGTAAGTAGCACAACTCCTTTATCCATTTTTTTCTTTCTGGGATATTTAATTTGTACTGGACTCAAGGTTCTTGTAAACACAGCAGCCCTAAATTTTGTGTTGGCTGTGTCTTGTTGATTTTAATTTTCCTAAGCTATAGGGCCAAAAGTGGAAGTGCCCTAGGGTCTGTAGCTTTGTTTTTCAGATGTTTCAGGATACACCATAAACATCTCCAGAGTGTCTGTTGGCAATTTACATCCCGCCCATCAGCATAACAAGGCTCCCTGTTCTCCATGGCCTGTCCTGTGTTTCTGGTTTTTACACTTTTTTCAGATGGCCCTTTTGACGAATGGGAAATGAGACTTCATTGTAGTGCGGATTTCCATTTCTCGAGTGCTTGGTTGGCCAAAAAGGGCATATGTGTTTTTTCCTGAATATATTCAGGAAAAAATGTTTACGCACTTTTGTCCAAGTGCATCACTGTCAAAGATCTGCCGCTTTTCACATGCTTTAAATGCAATTCCAATCTACCTCCTGAAATATGATTCCTGCAATTCTGCCTCGTTTTCAAGTCCTCTTTGCAGACTTACTTCCATATAATTTTGCCAATAGCTGTCATTTATAACACTGCAGGTTTGTGAATTACAGTGCCCGTGATTTCCTTTCTTAACTCGTTTCCTTGAAAACTGGCCACAGAACCGCAGGTTTGCTTCAGGCCGTAATCAGGGTCCGGCACGGCACTCTGAGACTTTGGTTCATTCCACTTCCTGGTGGGAAATTAGAGTTAAATGTGCCCCTCCAGACACCTGCCTCACTCCTAGCCCCTTGGTGATGTGTGTCCTGTGGTTTGAGGCCACATGTGCTGGGTTCCTCACCTTTGGCTGATGTGGCCCCACTGGTGTGAGGACACTCCTGCCTGGTTCCCATCCCCTTGGTGATGTGGGCCCTCCGGTGAGAGTCTGATCCTGGTTGGGTTCCTCACACTTCTGTGAGGTGGGCCCTCTTCTCTGAGGTCACTCCTGCCTGGCTGGCACACCCCGCCTTGGCGACGTCGGCTCTCTGGTGGGATTTGGTGCCTGCTGGGTGTCTCCTCCCCTCGGTAATGAGGGCCCTCTGGCGTCAGACCCTAACTCCTGGGCTCCCAATATTTTCTGATATGCGCCCTGTGGTTCGAGTACACTCCTGCCAGGTTCCCAACCCCATGGGAATGTGGGCCTTCTGCTCTGAGGTCCCAACCATGGGTTGCTCAGTTTCATGATGAGGGCCCTCTGCTGTGAGTTCTCTCCGGCCTGGATCCCATAGCCTCGCTGCTCCTGGCCACCTGCTGGGAAGTTACAACTGCGGGATTCCTCACCTTTTTTCTTCTATGGGCCCTCTGTTTTGAGACTCCTCCTGCCTGCCTCACTCCCAGCCCCTTGGTGATGTGTGTCCTCTGGTTTGAGGCCACGTATGCTGGGTCCCTCGCCTTTCGATGATGTGGCCCCACTGGTGTGAGGACACTCCTGCCTGGTTCCTATCCCCTTGATGATGTGGGCCCTCTGGTGAGAGTCTGATCCTGGCTGGGTTCCTCACCCTTCTGTGAGGGGGGCCCTCTGCTGTGAGGTCACTCCTGCCTGGCTGGCACACCCCACCTGGGCAACATCGGCCCTCTTGTGGCAGTTGGAGCCTGCTGGGAACCTCCCCTCGGTGATGGGGGCCCTCTTGCCTCAGGCCCTAACTGCTGGGTACCCACATTTTCTGATACGTGCTAAGTGGTGCGAGGACACTCCTGCGAGGTTCCCATCCCCATGGGCATGTGGGCCTTCTGCTCTAAGGTCCCAACACCTGTGTTGTTCACCGTTTCATGATGTTGGCTCTCTGGTGTTAGTTCACCCAGGCCTAGATCCCATAGCCTCTGTGCTCTGAGCGGCCTGCTGGGAGGTTCCTACTGCTGGATTCCTTACCTTTTTTATTCTTTGGGTCCTGTGTTTTCATGCTCCTACTTCCTGACTCACTCCCAGCCCATTTGTGATGTAGGTCCTCTTGTTTAAGGCCACATGTACCAGTTTCCTCACCTTTATTGATGTGGCCCCACTGGTGTGAGGACACTCCTGCCTGGTTCCCATCCCCTTGGTGATGTGGGCCCTCTGGTGAGAGTCTGATCCTGTCTGGATTCCTCACACTTCTGTAAGGTGGGCCCTCTGCTGTGAGGTCACTCCTGCCTGGCTGGCACACGTCACCTTGGCGATGTGGACCCTCAGTTGGGAGTTGGTGCCTGCTGGGAGTCTCCTCCCCTCAGTAATGAGGGCCCTCTGGCGTCAGGCCCTAACTCATGGGCTCCCAAAATTTTCTGATGTGCGCCCTGTCGTGCGAGTACACTCCAGCCAGGGTCCCATCCCCATGGGGATGTGGGCTTTCTGCCCTGAGGTCCCAACGGCTGGGTTTCTCACAGTGTCAGAATGTGGGCCCTCTGCTGTGAGTTCACTCCGGCATGGATCCCATAGCCTCGGTGCTCTGGGCCACCTGCTTGGAGCTTCCAACTGCGGGGTTCCTCACCTTTTTTATTCTATGGGCCCTCTGTTGTGAGTCTCCTCCTGCATGCCTCACTCCCAGCCCTTTCGTGATGTGTGTCCCCTTGTTTGAGGCCACATGTTTTGTGTTCCTCACCTTTCGCTGATGTGGCGCCACTGGTGTGAGGACACTCCTGCCTGGTTTCCATCCCCTTGGTGATGTGGGCGCTCTGGTTAGAGTCTGATCCTGTTTGGGCTCCTCACACTTCTGTGAGGTGGGCCCTCTGCTGTGAGGTAACTCCTGCCTGGCTTGCTCCCATTGCCTTGGTGACGTCGGCCCTCTGTTGGAATTTGGAGCCTGCTGGTAGCCTCCTCTCCTCCGTGATGAGGGCCCTCTGGCGTCAGGCCATAACTGCTGGGTTCCCACATTTTCTGATACGTGCTAAGTTGTGCGAGGACACTCCTGCGAGGTTCCCATTCCCATGGGGATGTGGGCCTTCTGCTCTGAGGTCCCACTGGCTGGGTTGCTCACAGTTTCATGATGTGGGCCCTCTGCTGTGAGTTCACTGTGGCCTGGATCCCATAGACTCCATGCTCTGGACCACCTGCTGGGAGGTTCAAACTGCTGGATTCCTCACATTTTTTATTCTGTGGGCACTGTGTTGTTAGGCTACTCCTGCCTGCCTCACTCGAAGCACCTTGGAAATGTGGGTCCTCTGGTTTAGGCCACATGTGCTGGGTTCCTCACCTTTCTATAATGTGGCCACACTGGTGTGAGGACACTCCTGCCTTGTTCCGATCCCCTTGGTGATGTGGGCCCTCTGGTGAGAGTCTTATCCTGGCTGGGTTCCTCACCCTTCTGTGAGGTAGGCCCTCTGCTGTGAGGTCACTCCTGCCTGGCTGGCACACGTCAACGTGGCGACGTGGGCCCTCAGTTGGGAGTTGGTGCCTGCTGGGAGTCTCCTCCCCTCGGTAATGAGGGCCCTCTGGCGTCAGACCCTAACTCCTGGGCTCCCAAAATTTTCTGATGTGCGCCCTGTGGTGCGAGTACACTCCTGCCAGGATCCCAACCCCATGGAGATGTGGGCCTTCTGCTCTAAGGTCCCAACGGCTGGGTTGCTCACAGTTTCATAATGAGGGCCCTCTGTTTTGAGTTCAGTCAGGCCTGGATCCCATAGCCTCGCTGCTCCTGGCCACCTGCTGGGAGGTTCCAACTGCGGGATCCCTCACCTTTTTTACGCTATGGGCCCTCTGTTTGGAGGCTCCTCCTGCCTGCCTCACTCCCAGCCCCTTGGTGATGTGTGTCCTGTAGTTAGAGGCCACGTGTGCTGGGTCCGTCACATTTCGGTGATGTGACCACACTGGTGTGAGAACACTCCTGCCTGGTTTCCATTCCCTTGGTGATGTGGGCCCTCCGGTGAGAGTCTGATCCTCTTTGGGTTCCTCACACTTTTGTGTGGTTGGCCCTCTGCTCTGAGGTCACTCCTGCCTGGCTGGCACACCCTGCATTGGCGACGTCGGCCTTCTGGTAGCAGTTGGAGCTTGCTGGGAGCCTCCTCTCCTCAGTGATGAGGGCCCTCTGGCGTCCGGCCCTAACTGCTGGGCTCCCCACCTTTTCTGATGTTTGCCCACTGGTGCGATGACACTCCTGCTTGGTTCCCTTCCCCATGGGGATGTGGGCCTTGTGCTCTGAGGTTACAACGGCTGGGTTGCTTACAGTATCACGATGAGGGCCCTCTGTTGTGAGTTCATCACTGCCTGGATCCCATAGCCTCGGTGCTCTGGGCCGCCTGCTGGGATGTTCCAACTGCTGGATTCCTCACCTTTTTTATACAATGGGCCATGTGTTTTGAGGTTAATCCTGCCTGCCTCGCTCCGAGACCCATGGTGATGTGGGTCCTCTGGTTTGAGGCCACATGTGCTGGGTACCTCAACTTTCGATGATGTGGCCCCACGGGTGTGAGGACACTCCTGCCTGGTTCCCAGCCCCTTGCTTATGTGGGCACTCTGGTGAGAGTCTGATCTTGACTGGGTTCCTTACCCTTCTGTGAGGTGGGCCCTCTGATGTGAGGTCACTCCTGCCTGGATGGCTCATGTCGCCTTGGCGACGTAGGCCCTCTGTTGGCCACTGAAGCATGCTGGGAGCCTCCTACCCTCTTTAATAAGGGCCCTGCAAGAAACGCATATGCCCTTTTTGACCAAGTGCATCATTGTCGAGGTTCTGCCTCTTCTCCTATACTTTCAGAGGACTTCCCGTCTACCTCCTGAAATCGTGTTCCTGGAATTCTGCCCCGCGTTCAAGTCCTCTTTGCAGCCTTACTTCAATATATTTTTGGACGATAGCTGTCATTTATAACTCTGCAGGTTTGTGAATTACAGTGCCCCTGAGCTCCTTTCTTCAACTCGCTTTCTTGTGAGCTGGCCGCAAAACCGCAGGATTGCTTCAGGCCCTAATCTGGTTCCGACACGGCATGCTGAGCCTTTGGCTAATTCCTCTTCCTGGTGGGAAATGAGCGTTAAATTTTTTCGTGCAGACACCTACAGCTAATCTCTCATTGGTTCTCCCTATTCCTGTTCATCTTGCGCAGAAATTCCAAACTGTGCCAAACAGGAGGTTAAAGGCACTGACTCTCCAAGTGGGGAGAGTGTTAGTAAAGCGTCTGGAATGGTAAAACCGAGTACGAGGGGACGAAAACTGAGACGCATTTAAAAAGTTTTCCCGGTCACACGGTGGACCATATTCTGGGTTGCCCATGCATGTTTTACCTGAAGGAAGAATCCCTTAAACCTGGAGAGTTGGGACCCATGGAATGGGTACCACGCAGTATGACTTCAAAGGGTTGCCTTTGCTCACCGAACGTCACCAATGCTATCAGCCCGAAGTGTCCAGCCTTATGTCTCACTCAGCTCGGGGTGTAGATGTGGTAAATCCACGTTGCATCACAAGCCCTGAATAAATTATTTAAGAATTGCTCTCTATTTCACTGTCATTGTGTTTGTTTTTGTAATTCATTTTGATAATGGGATTTATCGGATTTTCTCTGCTGCATTCATGCCGCTGTACACACACTTGAGTCTCTTATGGAGACATATAAATCCATGGGTTTGAAGATACTTACTAGTCATGTGTAATCCTAGGCGTTGAATATGGGGTGTTTAGTCCATTTCGTTGAGCAAGGGCTAGGTCTTGACTATTACATATTTGGCTTATGGAAAGGTATCTGTGCTAATTTCTATCTCTGGTTTTATGCAGCACCCCAACTCACTTTTCCCCTTAAGCAAGCATAAGGTGGTTTTCTAAATTTGAGACCCTGTTCTGTTTTGTAATTCAGTTCATGTGTAGCCAAGTTTACATTCCGTGTATTAGTGATATCTTATGATGTTTCATTTTCTGTGTGACTTATTTCACTTAGAATCATCGTACCTGAATCCACTCATTATGCCACGATGGGCCTGATGACATAGATTTCATTGCTGAGTGATATTCCATTGAATGTGTGTACCACAACTTCTTTATCCATTTTTCACATTCTGGGATATTTAACTTGTACCGTAGACGAGATTCCTGTAAACAGAGCCGTCTGAAACTTTGGGGTGGCTGTCTGTTTTTGATTTTAATTTCCGTGATCTATAAGACCATAAGTGGAAGTGCCGTAGTCTCCGTTGCTTTGTTTCTTAGGTGTTTCAGGAAACACCATACACTTCTCCAGAGTGGCTGTTGGCAATTTACATCCCGCCCATCAGCATAACAAGGCTCCCTGTTCTCCATGGCCTGTGCTGTCTTTCTGGATTTTACACTTTTTTCAGATGGCCCTTTTGACCTGGGGGCAGTGAGACTTCTTTGTAGTGCAGATTTCTTTAACATGCTGGCTTGGTTGGCCAAAAAGGGCGTATGCGTTTTTTCCTGAATATATTCAGGAAAAAACGCATACGCCCTTTTTGGCCAAGTGCATCATTGTCGACCTTCTGCCTCTTTTCCTATGCTTTAAATGCAATTCCAGTCTACCCCCTGAAATCGTTTTCCTGCAATTCTGCCCCGCTTTCCAGTCCTCTTCGCAGCCTTCCTTCAATATATTTTTGGACGATAGCTGTCATTTATAACTCTGCAGGTTTGTGAATTACAGTGCCCCTGAGCTCCTTTCTTCAACTCGCTTTCTTGTGAGCTGGCCGCAAACCCGCAGGAATGCTTCAGGCCCTAATCTGGTTCCGGCACGGCATGCTGAGCCTTTGGTTAATTCCTCTTCCTGGGGGGAAATGAGCGTTCCATTTGCCCGTCCAGACACCTACAGCTAGTCTCTCATTGGTTCTCCCTATTCCTGTTCATCTTGCGCAGAAATTGCAAACTGTGCCAAACAGGAGTTTAAAGGCACTGACTCTCCAAGTGGGGAGAGTGTTAGTAAAGCGTCTGGAATGGTGAACCCGAGTACCAGCGTCCGAAAACTGAGATGCATTTGAAAACGTTTCCCGGTCACACAGTGCACTGTACTGTGGGTTTCCCATGCATGTTTTAGCTGAAGGAAGAATCCCTTAAACCTGGAGAGTTGGGACCCATGGAATGGGTACCATGCAGTATGACTTCAAAGGGTCTGCATTTGCTCATCGAACCTCACCAATGCTATCAGCCCGAAGTGTCCAGCCTTATGTCTCACTCAGCTCTGGGTGTAGATGTGGTAAATCCAGGTCGCATCACAAGCCCTGAATGAATTATTTAAGAATTGCTCTCTATTTCACTGTCATTGTGTTTGTTTTTGTAATTCATTTTGATAATGGGTTTTATCGGATTTTCTCTGCTGCATTCATGCCGCTCTACACACACTTGAGTCTCTTACGGAGATATATAAATCCATGGGTTTGAAGATTCTTACTAGTCATGTGTAATCCTAGGCGTTGAATATGGGGTGTTTAGTCCATTTCGTTGAGCAAGGGCTAGGTCTTGACTATTACATATTTGGCTTATGGAAAGGTATCTGTGCTAATTTCTATCTCTGGTTTTATGCAGCACCACAACTCACCTTTCCCCTTAAGCAAGCATAAGTTGGTTTTCTAAATTTGAGACCCTGTTCTGTTTTGTAATTCAGTTCATGTGTAGCCAAGTTTACATTCCGTGTATTAGTGATATCTTATGATGTTTCATTTTCTGTGTGACTTATTTCACTTAGAATCATCGTACCTGAATCCACTCATTATGCCGCGACGGGCCTGATGACATAGATTTCATTGGTGAGTGATATTCCTTTGTACGTACGTACCACACTTCTTTATCCATTTTTCGCTTTCTGGGATATTTAACTTGTACCGTAGACGAGGTTCTTGTAAACAGAGCCGTAAACAGAAACTTTGCGGTGGCTGTGTGTTTTTGATTTTAATTTCCCTAAGCTATAGGAAAAAAAGTGGTAATGCCGTAGGCTCCGTTGCTTTGTTTTTTAGGTTTTTGAGGAAACACCATACACATCTCCAGAGTGGCTGTTGGCAATTTACATCTCGCCCATCAGCATAACAAGGCTCCCTGTTCTCCATGGCCTGTGCTGCCTTTCTGGATTTTACACTTTTTTCAGATGGCCCTTTTGAACGGGGGGCAGTGAGACTTCATTGTAGTGCAGATTTCTTTAACATGCTTGCTTGGTTGGCCAAAAAGGGCGTATGCGTTTTTTCCTGAATATATTCAGGAAAAAACGCATACGCCCTTTTTGGCCAAGTGCATCATTGTCGACGTTCTGCCTCTTTTCCTATGCTTTAAATGCAATTCCAGTCTACCCCCTGAAATCGTTTTCTTGCAATTCTGCCCCGCTTTCAAGTCCTCTTCGCAGCCTTCCTTCAATATATTTTTGGGTGATAGCTGTCATTTATAACTCTGCAGGTTTGTGAATTACAGTGTCCCTGAGCTCCTTTCTTCAACTCGCTTTCTTGTGAGCTGGCCGCAAACCCGCAGGATTGCTTCAGGCCCTAATCTGGTTCCGGCACGGCATGCTGAGCCTTTGGTTAATTCCTCTTCCTGGTGGGAAATGAGCGTTAAATTTGCCCGTGCAGACACCTTCACACGAGTCTTCATGGTGCCACTTTGCCCCGGGTATCTCTATGGAGGTTGGAGTTGGAGGGCCTCCTCACTCAAGGTCAGTGTGCCCATGGAGCCAACCCTGCAACTTCAGGGCATGGTTGGGGGTTAGGATCACCACGTGGGGTCCTTTTCCCTTCGGAGGGAGGTGGTCTTTTGGGCTGCTGATTTCCAGGTTTTCAGATACTGCCAGTATCTTGGCCAGATGTGGCGGTGGGCCAAGCCCCTTGGTGACCGTAGTTTATCCTACCTGGATCGCGTTCTTGCATTGTTCCATTTCAAGTGGTCCCAGGTTTTGCACTAATACTCCAATGGCGATTCACCGTTCACCAGGAATGTAAAGGTCAAAGGGTTTAGCTAAATTAGGGAGTTCCAGGGCAAGGGTCTGAATTGACTGCTCTTTCCATTCTTGAAAGGCCACTTCTGCATTCTATTCAAAAGGATCATCATCTTTTCCTTTCAGTGTTTCATATAGAGGCCCAGCTAGTAGACTGTAGTTAGGGATCCAGAAGCAGCAAACCCTGGCCTCCCCAGGAGCCCCTAAGCTGTCTTCTAGTTTCAGAAATGGGTAAGGCTGTAAATTGTTTCTTCCCTTTCCTGGGATGGGCTTCTCCGACCTTCTGTGAGAATGAAGCCCAGGCAGGTCACCGTAGTCTGTGATATTTGAGCTTTTTCTTGGACAACTTGTATCCTTTATTGGCTTGGTAGTTCAGAGGTCTCCTTAGTAGGGCTGGCGATCAGAATGTCGTCTGCATATTGAAGGAGTGTTTCCTTTTCCAGAGGTAGAACTTTTAGTTCTTTAGCTGAGCTTTCCCCAAAGATGGTGTGGGAATTTTTGAACCCTTGGGGCAACATGACCCGGAAGTATTGTTTTAGTTGTATGTTGAGTCCTGCCACTCACAAGCCAAAATTTCTTGTGACTCTGGGACTAATAGAATACAAAAGAAGGCATCATTGAAGACTAATACAGAATACCATGTCCTGGTGGTTGGTAGAATGACCAGCAGGGTGTAGGGTTTAGGAACTACTGGAGGTATATCCTCGGTGGCTTCACTGACTGTCCTGACATCCTTTACCAGGACTCCAGCAGCCCATGGGGCTGTCGAGGTCAGGCCAATCCCAGGATATGGAGCTCACCTGGGCAGGTACCCCACCCCCACCCCAGCCCATGGGGCTCTCTTGTTCAGGCCCCTCCCAGGATATGGGGTTCCCTGGGCAGGTTCCCCTGCAGCCCATGGGGCTCTCGTGGTCAGGCCCCTCCCAGGATACAGAGCTACCCTTGCAGGTACCATGGCAGGGCTGGGAACACAGGAACCGTGCATATCGCCCTCATTGCAGAGCACTCCCAGCTCACCTGTCACTCAGATCTGACACAGAGCACCTCAGAGCAGGACTTGAACTAACAAACAGCAGCTCCGACAGGTCTGTGACCCTGGGCATCACTCTGTGTGGCCTCCCTCCACCTGGTCTTCCAGAGACTTCCACTGCACCCGGGGCACCAGGCCTCTGTCTCCACCCACCAGCCACCCCTCCTCTCCCTGACTCCTGGGTTCCTCTCATTAGGAGAGGGTTTTCTTGAAGTTGTCTCCCACTCATGGGCCAGATAATATAATTAGAAAACAAGCCAGAGCTGCAGCCCCTTGTCTATCCTGACTCTCAGGAGCCCACACCTGTTCCTTGGACCTGGCCGATTCAGCAAGTTCCAGTTTCGGCAACTGTGAGCCCCTGAGGGGTGATTATTGGCTGGCCTGGGAAGCCCGACCGTGCCGGCCAGCCCTCCCCAGGTGTGCCTGGGTTCAGATCAATATAAACACCGCTCCAGGCAGCAAGAGCCCCTTCAGCTGTGCCTGACGCCATTTTCTCTGCCCTGTCAGCAGTCTTGGGGCTGGACTGGTGGGAGGGAGTGAGAGGCCACGGCTTTGTGGGTGGCCCAGTGTGAGTGGGGCTCTGCTGGACTTTCTGCAGCAGTTGCCAAGATGCCACCTGCTAAAGAAGAGGATGTGTCACCCATACCTGCCGCTGGAATTTCTCCCTGGGCAGAGGTGAGTGAGGAAGAAAGCAGTGGGGGCCGGGACAGCAGGGGTATCTCAGGCAGGGAAATGGAAAGCTTCCAGAAGAGCACCCAGGGCCAGGACCATCCTGGCTGGCCTGCAGGCCCCAAGTCGGCTGGCATGCTGTCACTCATGTGGCTCCATGGCCCTTCCTCTAGGCTTTCAAGTCCTTGTACATATTCAGGTGTTTTACCTGGGAAGGGTGGGAACATTTCAGCAGCAGCTGGCCTGGGGCTCAGCCCAGGTTTACTCACAGATGCCTTAGCACGGTCCCCCAGCTTTGCAATGAGGATGCTTGTTGCGTGGGGCCTGCTGGCTGAATGGGAGATGATTCCCCACCACTGACCAACTTCAGAATTGTTTACAACTGGAGCAAGTGCCCTGATACGGTTTTCCTCTGTGTAACTGGTGGGTTCTGTTTTTTTTTCTTTTTTTCGTTTTTGGTTCAAGGTAGATTTTATTCCTCTTTTTTGTATTTACAGATATAAGCATGGAAATAATTTATTCATATAAATACATGTATGTGAAGGAAGAATATTTTTTCTGTTTTACTTTTTGTAATTTGAATTTTATTTTATTTTTTTATACAGCAGGTTCTTTTTGGTTATCTATTTTATACATATAAATGTATATATGCCAATCCCAATCTCTCAACTCCTCCCACCACCACCCCCCAACAGCTTTCCCCCCTTGGTGTCCATACGTTTGTTGTCTACATCTGTTGCTCTATTTCTGCCTGGCAAAACGGTTCATCTGTACAATTTTTCTAGGTTCCACATATATGCATTAATAGACAAGATTTGTTTTTCTCTTTCTGACTTACTTCACTCTGTATGACAGTCTCTAGATCCATCAACGTCTCTACAAATGACCCAATTTCATTCCTTTTTATGGCTTAGTAATATTCCATTTTATATATGTACCACATCTTTATGCATTCGTCTGTCTGTGGGCATTTAGGTTGCTTCCATTACCTGGATATTGTAAATAGTGATGCAATGAACATTGCGGTGAATATCTCTTTTTGATTTATGGTTTTGTCTGGGTATATGCCCAGTAGTGGGATTGCTGTATCATATGGTAATTCTATTCTTAGTTTTATAAGAAACTCCATAATGTTCTCCACAGTGACTGTATCAATTTACATTCCCAACAATAGTGGAAGAGGGTTCCTTATCTCCACACCCTTTCCAGCATTTGTTGTTTGTAGATTTTCTGATGATGCCCATTCTAACAGGTGTGAGGTGATACACCATGGATGAGTCTATTTCGTTGAGCAAAGAGTAGGTCTTCTCTATTACATATTTGGCTTATGGAACGGTATGTGTGCTAATTTCAATCTCTGGTTTTATACAGCACCCCAACTCAACTTTCCCCTTAATCAAGCATAAGTTTTTATCTAAATGTGAGACTCTGTTCGGTTTTGGAATTCAGTTTATGTGTAGCCAAGTTTACACTCTCTCTATTAGTGATATCTTATGATAATTATCTTTCTCTGTGTGACCTATTTCTCTTAGAATCATCATACTTAAATCCACTCAATTTGCTGCTACAGGCTTGATGACATTGATTTCATTGCTGAGTGATATTCCGTTGTACGTAAGTAGCACAACTCCTTTATCCATTTTTTTCTTTCTGGGATATTTAATTTGTACTGGACTCAAGGTTCTTGTAAACACAGCAGCCCTAAATTTTGTGTTGGCTGTGTCTTGTTGATTTTAATTTTCCTAAGCTATAGGGCCAAAAGTGGAAGTGCCCTAGGGTCTGTAGCTTTGTTTTTCAGATGTTTCAGGATACACCATAAACATCTCCAGAGTGTCTGTTGGCCATTTACATCCCGCCCATCAGCATAACAAGGCTCCCTGTTCTCCATGGCCTGTCCTGTGTTTCTGGTTTTTACACTTTTTTCAGATGGCCCTTTTGACGAATGGGAAATGAGACTTCATTGTAGTGCGGATTTCCATTTCTCGAGTGCTTGGTTGGCCAAAAAGGGCATATGTGTTTTTTCCTGAATATATTCAGGAAAAAATGTTTACGCACTTTTGTCCAAGTGCATCACTGTCAAAGATCTGCCGCTTTTCACATGCTTTAAATGCAATTCCAATCTACCTACTGAAATATGATTCCTGCAATTCTGCCTCGTTTTCAAGGCCTCTTTGCAGACTTACTTCCATATAATTTTGCCAATAGCTGTCATTTATAACACTGCAGGTTTGTGAATTACAGTGCCCGTGATTTCCTTTCTTAACTCGTTTCCTTGAAAACTGGCCACAGAACCGCAGGTTTGCTTCAGGCCGTAATCAGGGTCCGGCACGGCACTCTGAGACTTTGGTTCATTCCACTTCCTGGTGGGAAATTAGAGTTAAATGTGCCCCTCCAGACACCTGCCTCACTCCTAGCCCCTTGGTGATGTGTGTCCTCTGGTTTGAGGCCACATGTGCTGGGTTCCTCACCTTTGGCTGATGTGGCCCCACTGGTGTGAGGACACCCCTGCCTGGTTCCAATCCCCTTGGTGATGTGGGCCCTCCGGTGAGAGTCTGATCCTGGTTGGGTTCCTCACACTTCTGTGAGGTGGGCCCTCTTCTCTGAGGTCACTCCTGCCTGGCTGGCACACCCCGCCTTGGCGACGTCGGCTCTCTGGTGGGATTTGGTGCCTGCTGGGTGTCTCCTCCCCTCGGTAATGAGGGCCCTCTGGCGTCAGACCCTAACTCCTGGGCTCCCAATATTTTCTGATATGCGCCCTGTGGTTCGAGTACACTCCTGCAAGGTTCCCAACCCCATGGGAATGTGGGCCTTCTGCTCTGAGGTCCCAACCGTGTGTTGCTCAGTTTCATGATGAGGGCCCTCTGCTGTGAGTTCTCTCCGGCCTGGATCCCATAGCCTCGCTGCTCCTGGCCACCTGCTGGGAGGTTACAACTGCGGGATTCCTCACCTTTTTTCTTCTATGGGCCCTCTGTTTTGAGACTCCTCCTGCCTGCCTCACTCCCAGCCCCTTGGTGATGTGTGTCCTCTGGTTTGAGGCCATGTATGCTGGGTCCCTCGCCTTTCGATGATGTGGCCCCACTGGTGTGAGGACACTCCTGCCTGGTTCCTATCCCCTTGATGATGTGGGCCCTCTGGTGAGAGTCTGATCCTGGCTGGGTTCCTCACCCTTCTGTGAGGGGGGCCCTCTGCTGTGAGGTCACTCCTGCCTGGCTGGCACACCCCACCTGGGCAACATCGGCCCTCTTGTGGCAGTTGGAGCCTGCTGGGAACCTCCCCTCGGTGATGGGGGCCCTCTTGCCTCAGGCCCTAACTGCTGGGTACCCACATTTTCTGATACGTGCTAAGTGGTGCGAGGACACTCCTGCGAGGTTCCCATCCCCATGGGCATGTGGGCCTTCTGCTCTAAGGTCCCAACACCTGTGTTGTTCACCGTTTCATGATGTTGGCTCTCTGGTGTTAGTTCACCCAGGCCTAGATCCCATAGCCTCTGTGCTCTGAGCGGCCTGCTGGGAGGTTCCTACTGCTGGATTCCTTAGCTTTTTTATTCTTTGGGTCCTGTGTTTTCATGCTCCTACTTCCTGACTCACTCCCAGCCCATTTGTGATGTAGGTCCTCTGGTTTAAGGCCACATGTACCGGTTTCCTCACCTTTATTGATGTGGCCCCACTGGTGTGAGGACACTCCTGCCTGGTTCCCATCCCCTTGGTGATGGGGGCCCTCTGGTGAGAGTCTGATCCTGTCTGGATTCCTCACACTTCTGGGAGGTGGGCCCTCTGCTGTGAGGTCACTCCTGCCTGGCTGGCACACGTCACCTTGGCGATGTGGGCCCTCAGTTGGGAGTTGGTGCCTGCTGGGAGTCTCCTCCCCTCGGTAATGAGGGCCCTCTGGCGTCAGGCCCTAACTCATGGGCTCCCAAAATTTTCTGATGTGCGCCCTGTCGTGCGAGTACACTCCAGCCAGGGTCCCATCCCCATGGGGATGTGGGCTTTCTGCCCTGAGGTCCCAACGGCTGGGTTGCTCACAGTGTCAGAATGTGGGCCCTCTGCTGTGAGTTCACTCCGGCATGGATCCCATAGCCTCGGTGCTCTGGGCCACCTGCTTGGAGCTTCCAACTGCGGGGTTCCTCACCTTTTTTATTCTATGGGCGCTCTGTTGTGAGTCTCCTCCTGCATGCCTCACTCCCAGCCCTTTCGTGATGTGTGTCCCCTTGTTTGAGGCCACATGTGCTGTGCTCCTCACCTTTCGCTGATGTGGCCCCACTGGTGTGAGGACACTCCTGCCTGGTTTCCATCCCCTTGGTGATGTGGGCGCTCTGGTTAGAGTCTGATCCTGTTTGGGCTCCTCACACTTCTGTGAGGTGGGCCCTCTGCTGTGAGGTAACTCCTGCCTGGCTTGCTCCCATTGCCTTGGTGACGTCGGCCCTCTGGTGGCATTTGGAGCCTGCTGGTAGCCTCCTCTCCTCCGTGATGAGGGCCCTCTGGCGCCAGGCCATAACTGCTGGGTTCCCACATTTTCTGATACGTGCTAAGTTGTGCGAGGACACTCCTGCGAGGTTCCCATCCCCATGGGGATGTGGGCCTTCTGCTCTGAGGTCCCACTGGCTGGGTTGCTCACAGTTTCATGATGTGGGCCCTCTGCTGTGAGTTCACTGTGGCCTGGATCCCATAGACTCCATGCTCTGGGCCACCTGCTGGGAGGTTCAAACTGCTGGATTCCTCACATTTTTTATTCTGTGGGCCCTGTGTTGTTAGGCTACTCCTGCCTGCCTCACTCAGAGCACCTTGGAAATGTGGGTCCTCTGGTTTAGGCCACATGTGCTGGGTTCCTCACCTTTCTATAATGTGGCCACACTGGTGTGAGGACACTCCTGCCTTGTTCCGATCCCCTTGGTGATGTGGGCCCTCTGGTGAGAGTCTTATCCTGGCTGGGTTCCTCACCCTTCTGTGCGGTAGGCCCTCTGCTGTGAGGTCACTCCTGCCTGGCTGGCACACGTCAACTTGGCGATGTGGGCCCTCAGTTGGGAGTTGGTGCCTGCTGGGAGTCTCCTCCCCTCGGTAATGAGGGCCCTCTGGCGTCAGACCCTAACTCCTGGGCTCCCAAAATTTTCTGATGTGCGCCCTGTGGTGCGAGTACACTCCTGCCAGGATCCCAACCCCATGGGAATGTGGGCCTTCTGCTCTAAGGTCCCACCGGCTGGGTTGCTCACAGTTTCATAATGAGGGCCCTCTGTTTTGAGTTCAGTCAGGCCTGGATCCCATAGCCTCGCTGCTCCTGGCCACCTGCTGGGAGGTTCCAACTGCAGGATTCCTCACCTTTTTTACGCTATGGGCCCTTTGTTTGGAGGCTCCTCCTGCCTGCCTCACTCCCAGCCCCTTGGTGATGTGTGTCCTGTAGTTTGAGGCCACGTGTGCTGGGTCCGTCACATTTCGGTGATGTGACCACACTGGTGTGAGAACACTCCTGCCTGGTTTCCATTCCCTTGGTGATGTGGGCCCTCCGGTGAGAGTCTGATCCTCTTTGGGTTCCTCACACTTTTTTGTGGTTGGCCCTCTGCTCTGAGGTCACTCCTGCCTGGCTGGCACACCCTGCATTGGCGACGTCGGCCTTCTGGTAGCAGTTGGAGCTTGCTGGGAGCCTCCTCTCCTCAGTGATGAGGGCCCTCTGGCGTCCGGCCCTAACTGCTGGGCTCCCCACCTTTTCTGATGTGTGCCCACTGGTGCGATGACACTCCTGCTTGGTTCCCTTCCCCATGGGGATGTGGGCCTTGTGCTCTGAGGTTACAACGGCTGGGTTGCTTACAGTATCACGATGAGGGCCCTCTGTTGTGAGTTCATCACTGCCTGGATCCCATAGCCTCGGTGCTCTGGGCCGCCTGCTGGGATGTTCCAACTGCTGGATTCCTCACCTTTTTTATACAATGGGCCATGGGTTTTGAGGTTAATCCTGCCTGCCTCGCTCCAAGACCCATGGTGATGTGGGTCCTCTGGTTTGAGGCCACATGTGCTGGGTACCTCAACTTTCGATGATGTGGCCCCACGGGTGTGAGGACACTCCTGCCTGGTTCCCAGCCCCTTGCTTATGTGGGCACTCTGGTGAGAGTCTGATCTTGACTGGGTTCCTTACCCTTCTGTGAGGTGGGCCCTCTGATGTGAGGTCACTCCTGCCTGGATGGCTCATGTCGCCTTGGCGACGTAGGCCCTCTGTTGGCCACTGAAGCATGCTGGGAGCCTCCTACCCTCTTTAATAAGGGCCCTGGAAGAAACGCATATGCCCTTTTTGACCAAGTACATCATTGTCGAGGTTCTGCCTCTTCTCCTATACTTTCAGAGGACTTCCCGTCTACCTCCTGAAATCGTATTCCTGGAATTCTGCCCCGCGTTCAAGTCCTCTTTGCAGCCTTACTTCAATATATTTTTGGACGATAGCTGTCATTTATAACTCTGCAGGTTTGTGAATTACAGTGCCCCTGAGCTCCTTTCTTCAACTCGCTTTCTTGTGAGCTGGCCGCAAAACCGCAGGATTGCTTCAGGCCCTAATCTGGTTCCGACACGGCATGCTGAGCCTTTGGCTAATTCCTCTTCCTGGTGGGAAATGAGCGTTAAATTTGTTTGTGCAGACACCTACAGCTAATCTCTCATTGGTTCTCCCTATTCCTGTTCATCTTGCGCAGAAATTCCAAACTGTGCCAAACAGGAGGTTAAAGGCACTGACTCTCCAAGTGGGGAGAGTGTTAGTAAAGCGTCTGGAATGGTAAAACCGAGTACGAGGGGACGAAAACTGAGACGCATTTAAAAAGTTTTCCCGGTCACACGGTGGACCATATTCTGGGTTGCCCATGCATGTTTTACCTGAAGGAAGAATCCCTTAAACCTGGAGAGTTGGGACCCATGGAATGGGTATCACGCAGTATGACTTCAAAGGGTTGCCTTTGCTCACCGAACGTCACCAATGCTATCAGCCCGAAGTGTCCAGCCTTATGTCTCACTCAGCTCGGGGTGTAGATGTGGTAAATCCACGTTGCATCACAAGCCCTGAATGAATTATTTAAGAATTGCTCTCTATTTCACTGTCATTGTGTTTTGTTTTTGTAATTTATTTTGATAATGGGATTTATCGGATTTTCACTGCTGCGTTTATGCCGCTGTACACATGCTTGATTCTCTTATGGAGACATATAAATCCATGGGTTTTCAGATTCTTACTAGTCAGGTATATTCCTAGGCATTGAATATGGGGTGTTGAGTCCATTTCGTGGAGCAAGGAGTAGGTCCTGACTATTACATATTTGCTTATGGAAAGGTATCTGTGCTAATTTCAATCTCTGGTTTTATGCAGCACCACAACTCACCTTTCCCCTTAAGCAAGCATAAGTTGGTTTTCTAAATTTGAGACCCTTTTCTGTTTTGTAATTGAGTTCATGTGCAGCCATGTTTGCATTCCGTGTATTTGAGATATCTTATGGTGTTTCTTTTTCTGTGTGACTTAGTTAACTTAGAATGATCGTACCTGAATCCACTCATTATGCCGCGACGGGCCTCATGACATAGATTTCATTGCTGAGTGATATTCCATTGTACGTACGTACAACAACTTCTTTATCCATTTTTTGCTTTCTGGGATATTTCACTTGTACCGTAAATGAGGTTCTTGTAAGCAGAGCCGTCCAAAATTTATGGGTGGCTGTGTCTTTTTGATTTTAATTTCCCTAAGCTATAGAACCATAAGTTGAAGTGCCGTAGGCTCCGTTGCTTAGTTTTTTAGGTGTTTGAGGAAACACCATACACTTCTCCAGAGTGGCTGTTGGCAAGTTACATCCCGCCCATCAGCATAACAAGGCTCCCTGTTCTCCATGGCCTGTCCTGCCTTTCTGGATTTTTCACTTTTTTCAGATGTCCCTTTTGACAGGGGGGCAGTGAGACTTCATTGTAATGCAGATTTCTTTACAGGCTTGCTTGTTTGGCCAAAAAGGGCGTATGTGTTTTTTCTTGAATATATTCAGGAAAAAACGCATACGCCCTTTTTGACCAAGTGCATCATTGTCGACTTTCTGTCTCTTTCCTTATGCTTTAAATGCAATTCCAGTCTGCCCCTGAACTCGTTTTCCTGCAATTCTGCCCCGCTTTCAAGTCCTCTATGCAGCCTTACTTCAATACATTTTTGGACAATAGCTGACATTTATAACTCTGCAGGTTTGTGAATGACAGTGCGCCTGAGCTCCTTTCTTCTACTCGCTTTCTTGTGAGCTGGCCGCAAACCCGCAGCATTGCTTCATGCCCTAATCTGGTTCCAGCACAGCATGCTGATCCTTTGGTAAATTCCTCTTCCTGGTGGGAAATGAGTGTTATATTTGAACGTGCAGACACCTAGAGCTAGTCTCTCATTGGTTCTCCCTATTCTTGTTCATCTTGCGCAGAAATTGCAAACTGTGCCAAACAGGAGGTTAAAGGCACTGACTCTCTAAGTGGGGAGAGTATTAGTAAAGGGTCTTCAATCATGAACCCGAGTAAAAGGGGACGAAAACTGAGATGCATTTGAAAAGGTTTCCCGGTCACACGGTGCACCATACTGTGGGTTTCCCATGCATGTTTTAGCTGAAGGAAGAATCCCTTAAACCTGGAGAGTTGGGACCCATGGAATGGGTACCATGCAGTATGACTTCAAAGGGCCTGCATTTTCTCAACGAACCTCACCAATGCTATCAGGCTGAAGTGTACAGCCTTATGTCTCACTCAGCTCTGGTTGTAGATGTGGTAAATCCAGGTTGCATCACAAGCCCTGAATGAATTATTTAAGAATTGCTCTCTATTTCACTGTCATTGTGTTTGTTTTTGTAATTCATTTTGATAATGGGATTTATCGGATTTTCTCTGCTGCATTCATGCCGCTGTACACACACTTGAGTCTCTTATGGAGACATATAAATCCATGGGTTTGAAGATACTTACTAGTCAGGTGTATTCCTAGGCGTTGAATATGGGGTGTTTAGTCCATTTCGTTGAGCAAGGGCTAGGTCTTGACTATTACATATTTGGCTTATGGAAAGGTATCTGTGCTAATTTCTATCTCTGGTTTTATGCAGCACCCCAACTCACTTTTCCCCTTAAGCAAGCATAAGGTGGTTTTCTAAATTTGAGACCCTGTTCTGTTTTGTAATTCAGTTCATGTGTAGCCAAGTTTACATTCCGTGTATTAGTGATATCTTATGATGTTTCATTTTCTGTGTGACTTATTTCACTTAGAATCATCGTACCTGAATCCACTCATTATGCCACGATGGGCCTGATGACATAGATTTCATTGCTGAGTGATATTCCATTGAATGTGTGTACCACAACTTCTTTATCCATTTTTCACATTCTGGGATATTTAACTTGTACCGTAGACGAGATTCCTGTAAACAGAGCCGTCTGAAACTTTGGGGTGGCTGTCTGTTTTTGATTTTAATTTCCGTGATCTATAAGACCATAAGTGGAAGTGCCGTAGTCTCCGTTGCTTTGTTTCTTAGGTGTTTCAGGAAACACCATACACTTCTCCAGAGTGGCTGTTGGCAATTTACATCCCGCCCATCAGCATAACAAGGCTCCCTGTTCTCCATGGCCTGTGCTGTCTTTCTGGATTTTACACTTTTTTCAGATGGCCCTTTTGACCTGGGGGTAGTGAGACTTCTTTGTAGTGCAGATTTCTTTAACATGCTGGCTTGGTTGGCCAAAAAGGGCGTATGCGTTTTTTCCTGAATATATTCAGGAAAAAACGCATACGCCCTTTTTGGCCAAGTGCATCATTGTCGACGTTCTGCCTCTTTTCCTATGCTTTAAATGCAATTCCAGTCTACCCCCTGAAATCGTTTTCCTGCAATTCTGCCCCGCTTTCCAGTCCTCTTCGCAGCCATCCTTCAATATATTTTTGGACGATAGCTGTCATTTATAACTCTGCAGGTTTGTGAATTACAGTGCCCCTGAGCTCCTTTCTTCAACTCGCTTTCTTGTGAGCTGGCCGCAAACCCGCAGGAATGCTTCAGGCCCTAATCTGGTTCCGGCACGGCATGCTGAGCCTTTGGTTAATTCCTCTTCCTGGTGGGAAATGAGCGTTCCATTTGCCCGTCCAGACACCTACAGCTAGTCTCTCATTGGTTCTCCCTATTCCTGTTCATCTTGCGCAGAAATTGAAAACTGTGCCAAACAGCAGGTTAAAGGCACTGACTCTCCAAGTGGGGAGAGTGTTAGTAAACGGTCTGGAATGGTGAACCCGAGTAAAAGGGGACGAAAACTGAGATGCATTTGAAAACGTTTCCCGGTCACACAGTGCACTGTACTGTGGGTTTCCCATGCATGTTTTAGCTGAAGGAAGAATCCCTTAAACCTGGAGAGTTGGGACCCATGGAATGGGTACCATGCAGTATGACTTCAAAGGGCCTGCATTTTCTCATCGAACCTCACCAATGCTATCAGCCCGAAGTGTCCAGCCTTATGTCTCACTCAGCTCTGGGTGTAGATGTGGTAAATCCAGGTCGCATCACAAGCCCTGAATGAATTATTTAAGAATTGCTCTCTATTTCACTGTCATTGTGTTTGTTTTTGTAATTCATTTTGATAATGGGTTTTATCGGATTTTCTCTGCTGCATTCATGCCGCTGTACACACACTTGAGTCTCTTACGGAGACATATAAATCCATGGGTTTGAAGGTTCTTACTACTCATGTGTAATCCTAGGCGTTGAATATGGGGTGTTTAGTCCATTTCATTGAGCAAGGGTTAGGTCTTGACTATTACATATTTGGCTTATGGAAAGGTATCTGTGCTAATTTCTATCTCTGGTTTTATGCAGCACCACAACTCACCTTTCCCCTTAAGCAAGCATAAGTAGGTTTTCTAAATTTGAGACCCTGTTCTGTTTTGTAATTCAGTTCATGTGTAGCCAAGTTTACATTCGGTGTATTAGTGATATCTTATGATGTTTCATTTTCTGTGTGACTTATTTCACTTAGAATCATCGTACCTGAATCCACTCATTATGCCGCGACGGGCCTGATGACATAGATTTCATTGGTGAGTGATATTCCTTTGTACGTACGTACCACACTTCTTTATCCATTTTTCGCTTTCTGGGATATTTAACTTGTACCGTAGACGAGGTTCTTGTAAACAGAGCCGTAAACAGAAACTTTGCGGTGGCTGTGTGTTTTTGATTTTAATTTCCCTAAGCTATAGGAAAATAAGTGGTAATGCCATAGACTCCGTTGCTTTGTTTTTTAGGTTTTTGAGGAAACACCATACACATCTCCAGAGTGGCTGTTGGCAATTTACATCCCGCCCATCAGCATAACAAGGCTCCCTGTTCTCCATGGCCTGTGCTGCCTTTCTGGATTTTACACTTTTTTCAGATGGCCCTTTTGAACGGGGAGCAGTGAGACTTCATTGTAGTGCAGATTTCTTTAACATGCTTGCTTGGTTGGCCAAAAAGGGCGTATGCGTTTTTTCCTGAATATATTCAGGAAAAAACGCATACGCCCTTTTTGGCCAAGTGCATCATTGTCGACGTTCTGCCTCTTTTCCTATGCTTTAAATGCAATTCCAGTCTACCCCCTGAAATCGTTTTCTTGCAATTCTGCCCCGCTTTCAAGTCCTCTTCGCAGCCTTCCTTCAATATATTTTTGGGTGATAGCTGTCATTTATAACTCTGCAGGTTTGTGAATTACAGTGTCCCTGAGCTCCTTTCTTCAACTCGCTTTCTTGTGAGCTGGCCGCAAACCCGCAGGATTGCTTCAGGCCCTAATCTGGTTCCGGCACGGCATGCTGAGCCTTTGGTTAATTCCTCTTCCTGGTGGGAAATGAGCGTTAAATTTGCCCGTGCAGACACCTTCACACGAGTCTTCATGGTGCCACTTTGCCCCGGTTATCTCTATGGAGGTTGGAGTTGGAGGGCCTCCTCGCTCAATGTCAGTGTGCCCATGGAGCCAACCCTGCAACTTCAGGGCATGGTTGGGTGTTAGGATCACCACGTGGGGTCCTTTTCCCTTCGGAGGGAGGTGGCCTTTTGGGCTGCTGATTTCCAGGTTTTCAGATACTGCCAGTATCTTGGCCAGATGTGGCGGTGGGCCAAGCCCCTTGGTGACCGTAGTTTATCCTACCTGGAGCGCATTCTTGCATTGTTCCATTTCAAGTGGTCCCAGGTTTTGCACTAATACTCCAATGGCGATTCACCGTTCACCAGGAATGTAAAGGTCAAAGGGTTTAGCTAAATTAGGGAGTTCCAGGGCAAGGGTCTGAATTGACTGCTCTTTCCATTCTTGAAAGGCCACTTCTGCATTCTATTCAAAAGGATCATCATCTTTTCCTTTCAGTGTTTCATATAGAGGCCGAGCTAGTAGATTGTAGTTAGGGATCCAGAAGCAGCAAACCCTGGCCTCCCCAGGAACCCCTAAGCTGTCTTCTAGTTTCAGAAATGGGTAAGGCTGTAAATTGTTTCTTCCCTTTCCTGGGATGGGCTTCTCCGACCTTCTGTGAGAATGAAGCCCAGGCAGGTCACCGTAGTCTGTGATATTTGAGCTTTTTCTTGGACAACTTGTATCCTTTATTGGCTTGGTAGTTCAGAGGTCTCCTTAGTAGGGCTGGCGATCAGAATGTCGTCTGCATATTGAAGGAGTGTTTCCTTTTCCAGAGGTAGAACTTTTAGTTCTTTAGCTGAGCTTTCCCCAAAGATGGTGTGGGAATTTTTGAACCCTTGGGGCAACACGGCCCGGAAGTATTGTTTTAGTTGTATGTTGAGTCCTGCCACTCACAAGCCAAAATTTCTTGTGACTCTGGGACTAATAGAATACAAAAGAAGGCATCATTGAAGACTAATACAGAATACCATGTCCTGGTGGTTGGTAGAATGACCAGCAGGGTGTAGGGTTTAGGAACTACTGGAGGTATATCCTCGGTGGCTTAACTGACTGTCCTGACATCCTTTACCAGGACTCCAGCAGCCCATGGGGCTCTCGAGGTCAGGCCAATCCCAGGATATGAAGCTCACCTGGGCAGGTACCCCAACCCAGCCCACGGGGCTCTCATGTTCAGGACCCTCCCAGGATATGGTGTTCCCTGGGCAGGTCCCCCTGCAGCCCATGGGGCTCTCGTGGTCAGGCCCCTCCCAGGATACAGAGCTACCCTTGCAGGTACCATGGCAGGGCTGGGAACACAGGAACCGTGCATATCGCCCTCATTGCAGAGCACTCCCAGCTCACCTGTCACTCAGATCTGACACAGAGCACCTCAGAGCAGGACTTGAACTAACAAACAGCAGCTCCGACAGGTCTGTGACCCTGGGCATCACTCTGTGTGGCCTCCCTCCACCTGGTCTTCCAGAGACTTCCACTGCACCCGGGGCACCAGGCCTCTGTCTCCACACACCAGCCACCCCTCCTCTCCCTGACTCCTGGGTTCCTCTCATTAGGAGAGGGTTTTCTTGAAGTTGTCTCCCACTCATGGGCCAGATAATATAATTAGAAAACAAGCCAGAGCTGCAGCCCCTTGTCTATCCTGACTCTCAGGAGCCCACACCTGTTCCTTGGACCTGGCCGATTCAGCAAGTTCCAGTTTCTGCAACTGTGAGCCCCTGAGGGGTGATTATTGGCTGGCCTGGGAAGCCCGACCGTGCCGGCCAGCCCTCCCCAGGTGTGCCTGGGTTCAGATCAATATAAACACCGCTCCAGGCAGCAAGAGCCCCTGCAGCTGTGCCTGACGCCATTTTCTCTGCCCTGTCAGCAGTCTTGGGGCTGGACTGGTGGGAGGGAGTGAGAGGCCACGGCTTTGTGGGTGGCTCAGTGTGAGTGGGGCTCTGCTGGACTTTCTGCAGCAGTTGCCAAGATGCCACCTGCTAAAGAAGAGGATGTGTCACCCATACCTGCCGCTGGAATTTCTCCCTGGGCAGAGGTGAGTGAGGAAGAAAGCAGTGGGGGCCGGGACAGCAGGGGTATCTCAGGCAGGGAAATGGAAAGCTTCCAGAAGAGCACCCAGGGCCAGGACCATCCTGGCTGGCCTGCAGGCCCCAAGTCGGCTGGCATGCTGTCACTCATGTGGCTCCATTGCCCTTCCTCTAGGCTTTCAAGTCCTTGTACATATTCAGGTGTTTTACCTGGGAAGGGTGGGAACATTTCAGCAGCAGCTGGCCTGGGGCTCAGCCCACGTTTACTCACAGATGCCTCGGCACGGTCCCCCAGCTTTGCAATGAGGACGCTTGTTGCGTGGGGCCTGCTGGCTGAATGGGAGATGATTCCCCACCACTGACCAACTTCAGAATTGTTTACAACTGGAGCAAGTGCCCTGATACGGTTTTCCTCTGTGTAACTGGTGGGTTCTGTGTTTTTTTCTTTTTTTCGTTTTTGGTTCAAGGTAGATTTTATTCCTCTTTTTTGTATTTACAGATATAAGCATGGAAATAATTTATTCATATAAATACATGTATGTGAAGGGAAGAATATTTTTTGTGTTTTACTTTTTGTAATTTGAATTTTATTTTATTTTTTTATACAGCAGGTTCTTTTTGGTTATCTATTTTATACATATAAATGTATACATGCCAATCCCAATCTCTCAACTCCTCCCACCACCACCCCCCAACAGCTTTCCCCCCTTGGTGTCCATACGTTTGTTGTCTACATCTGTTGCTCTATTTCTGCCTGGCAAAACGGTTCATCTGTACAATTTTTCTAGGTTCCACATATATGCATTAATAGACAAGATTTGTTTTTCTCTTTCTGACTTACTTCACTCTGTATGACAGTCTCTAGATCCATCAACGTCTCTACAAATGATCCAATTTCATTCCTTTTTATGGCTTAGTAATATTCCATTTTATATATGTACCACATCTTTATGCATTCGTCTGTCTGTGGGCATTTAGGTTGCTTCCATTACCTGGATATTGTAAATAGTGATGCAATGAACATTGCGGTGAATGTCTCTTTTTGATTTATGGTTTTGTCTGGGTATATGCCCAGTAGTGGGATTGCTGTATCATATGGTAATTCTATTCTTAGTTTTATAAGAAACTCCATAATGTTCTCCACAGTGACTGTATCAATTTACATTCCCAACAATAGTGGAAGAGGGTTCCTTATCTCCACACCCTTTCCAGCATTTGTTGTTTGTAGATTTTCTGATGATGCCCATTCTAACAGGTGTGAGGTGATACACCATGGATGAGTCTATTTCGTTGAGCAAAGAGTAGGTCTTGTCTATTACATATTTGGCTTATGGAACGGTATGTGTGCTAATTTCAATCTCTGGTTTTATACAGCACCCCAACTCAACTTTCCCCTTAAGCAAGCATAAGTTTTTATCTAAATGTGAGACTCTGTTCGGTTTTGGAATTCAGTTTATGTGTAGCCAAGTTTACACTCTCTCTATTAGTGATATCTTATGATAATTCTCTTTCTCTGTGTGACCTAGTTCTCTTAGAATCATCATACTTAAATCCACTCAATTTGCTGCTACAGGCCTGATGACATTGATTTCATTGCTGAGTGATATTCCGTTGTACGTAAGTAGCACAACTCCTTTATCCATTTTTTTCTTTCTGGGATATTTAATTTGTACTGGACTCAAGGTTCTTGTAAACACAGCAGCCCTAAATTTTGTGTTGGCTGTGTCTTGTTGATTTTAATTTTCCTAAGCTATAGTGCCAAAAGGGGAAGTGCCCTAGGGTCTGTAGCTTTGTTTTTCAGATGTTTCAGGATACACCATAAACATCTCCAGAGTGTCTGTTGGCAATTTACATCCCGCCCATCAGCATAACAAGGCTCCCTGTTCTCCATGGCCTGTCCTGTGTTTCTGGTTTTTACACTTTTTTCAGATGGCCCTTTTGACGAATGGGAAATGAGACTTCATTGTAGTGCGGATTTCCATTTCTCGAGTGCTTGGTTGGCCAAAAAGGGCATATGTGTTTTTTCCTGAATATATTCAGGAAAAAATGTTTACGCACTTTTGTCCAAGTGCATCACTGTCAAAGATCTGCCGCTTTTCACATGCTTTAAATGCAATTCCAATCTACCTCCTGAAATATGATTCCTGCAATTCTGCCTCGTTTTCAAGTCCTCTTTGCAGACTTACTTCCATATAATTTTGCCAATAACTGTCATTTATAACACTGCAGGTTTGTGAATTACAGTGCCCGTGATTTCCTTTCTTAACTCGTTTCCTTGAAAACTGGCCACAGAACCACAGGTTTGCTTCAGGCCGTAATCAGGGTCTGGCACGGCACTCTGAGACTTTGGTTCATTCCACTTCCTGGTGGGAAATTAGAGTTAAATGTGCCCCTCCAGACACCTGCCTCACTCCTAGCCCCTTGGTGATGTGTGTCCTCTGGTTTGAGGCCAAATGTGCTGGGTTCCTCACCTTTGGCTGATATGGCCCCACTGGTGTGAGGACACTCCTGCCTGGTTCCCATCCCCTTGGTGATGTGGGCCCTCCGGTGAGAGTCTGATCCTGGTTGGGTTCCTCACACTTCTGTGAGGTGGGCCCTCTTCTCTGAGGTCACTCCTGCCTGGCTGGCACACCCCGCCTTGGCGACGTTGGCTCTCTGGTGGGATTTGGTGCCTGCTGGGTGTCTCCTCCCCTCGGTAATGAGGGCCCTCTGGTGTCAGGCCCTAACTCCTGGGCTCCCAATATTTTCTGATATGCGCCCTGTGGTTCGAGTACACTCCTGCCAGGTTCCCAACCGCATGGGAATGTGGGCCTTCTGCTCTGAGGTCCCAACCGTGGGTTGCTCAGTTTCATGATGAGGGCCCTCTGCTGTGAGTTCTCTCCGGCCTGGATCCCATAGCCTCGCTGATCCTGGCCACCTGCTGGGAGGTTACAACTGCGGGATTCCTCACCTTTTTTCTTCTATGGACCCTCTGTTTTGAGACTCCTCCTGCCTGCCTCACTCCCAGCCCCTTGGTGATGTGTGTCCTCTGGTTTGAGGCCATGTATGCTGGGTCCCTCGCCTTTCGATGATGTGGCCCCACTGGTGTGAGGACACTCCTGCCTGGTTCCTATCCCCTTGATGATGTGGGCCCTCTGGTGAGAGTCTGATCCTGGCTGGGTTCCTCACCCTTCTGTGAGGGGGGCCCTCTGCTGTGAGGTCACTCCTGCCTGGCTGGCACACCCCACCTGGGCAACATCGGCCCTCTTGTGGCAGTTGGAGCCTGCTGGGAACCTCCCCTCGGTGATGGGGGCCCTCTTGCCTCAGACCCTAACTGCTGGGTACCCACATTTTCTGATACGTGCTAAGTGGTGCGAGGACACTCCTGCGAGGTTCCCATCCCCATGGGCATGTGGGCCTTCTGCTCTAAGGTCCCAACACCTGTGTTGTTCACCGTTTCATGATGTTGGCTCTCTGGTGTTAGTTCACCCAGGCCTAGATCCCATAGCCTCTGTGCTCTGAGCGGCCTGCTGGGAGGTTCCTACTGCTGGATTCCTTACCTTTTTTATTCTTTGGGTCCTGTGTTTTCATGCTCCTACTTCCTGACTCACTCCCAGCCCCTTTGTGATGTAGGTCCTCTGGTTTAAGGCCACATGTACCGGTTTCCTCACCTTTATTGATGTGGCCCCACTGGTGTGAGGACACTCCTTCCTGGTTCCCATCCCCTTGGTGATGGGGGCCCTCTGGTGAGAGTCTGATCCTGTCTGGATTCCTCACACTTCTGGGAGGTGGGCCCTCTGCTGTGAGGTCACTCCTGCCTGGCTGGCACACGTCACCTTGGCGATGTGGGCCCTCAGTTGGGAGTTGGTGCCTGCTGGGAGTCTCCTCCCCTCGGTAATGAGGGCCCTCTGGCGTCAGGCCCTAACTCATGGGCTCCCAAAATTTTCTGATGTGCGCCCTGTCGTGCGAGTACACTCCAGCCAGGGTCCCATCCCCATGGGGATGTGGGCTTTCTGCCCTGAGGTCCCAACGGCTGGGTTGCTCACAGTGTCAGAATGTGGGCCCTCTGCTGTGAGTTCACTCCGGCATGGATCCCATAGCCTCGGTGCTCTGGGCCACCTGCTTGGAGCTTCCAACTGCGGGGTTCCTCACCTTTTTTATTCTATGGGCGCTCTGTTGTGAGTCTCCTCCTGCATGCCTCACTCCCAGCCCTTTCGTGATGTGTGTCCCCTTGTTTGAGGCCACATGTGCTGTGTTCCTCACCTTTCGCTGATGTGGCCCCACTGGTGTGAGGACACTCCTGCCTGGTTTCCATCCCCTTGGTGATGTGGGCCCTCCGGTGAGAGTCTGATCCTCTTTGGGTTCCTCACACTTTTTTGTGGTTGGCCCTCTGCTCTGAGGTCACTCCTGCCTGGCTGGCACACCCTGCATTGGCGACGTCGGCCTTCTGGTAGCAGTTGGAGCTTGCTGGGAGCCTCCTCTCCTCAGTGATGAGGGCCCTCTGGCGTCCGACCCTAACTGCTGGGCTCCCCACCTTTTCTGATGTGTGCCCACTGGTGCGATGACACTCCTGCTTGGTTCCCTTCCCCATGGGGATGTGGGCCTTGTGCTCTGAGGTTACAACGGCTGGGTTGCTTACAGTATCACGATGAGGGCCCTCTGTTGTGAGTTCATCACTGCCTGGATCCCATAGCCTCGGTGCTCTGGGCCGCCTGCTGGGATGTTCCAACTGCTGGATTCCTCACCTTTTTTATACAATGGGCCATGGGTTTTGAGGTTAATCCTGCCTGCCTCGCTCCGAGACCCATGGTGATGTGGGTCCTCTGGTTTGAGGCCACATGTGCTGGGTACCTCAACTTTCGATGATGTGGCCCCACGGGTGTGAGGACACTCCTGCCTGGTTCCCAGCCCCTTGCTTATGTGGGCACTCTGGTGAGAGTCTGATCTTGACTGGGTTCCTTACCCTTCTGTGAGGTGGGCCCTCTGATGTGAGGTCACTCCTGCCTGGATGGCTCATGTCGCCTTGGCGACGTAGGCCCTCTGTTGGCCACTGAAGCATGCTGGGAGCCTCCTACCCTCTTTAATAAGGGCCCTGGAAGAAACGCATATGCCCTTTTTGACCAAGTGCATCATTGTCGAGGTTCTGCCTCTTCTCCTATACTTTCAGAGGACTTCCCGTCTACCTCCTGAAATCGTATTCCTGGAATTCTGCCCCGCGTTCAAGTCCTCTTTGCAGCCTTACTTCAATATATTTTTGGACGATAGCTGTCATTTATAACTCTGCAGGTTTGTGAATTACAGTGCCCCTGAGCTCCTTTCTTCAACTCGCTTTCTTGTGAGCTGGCCGCAAAACCGCAGGATTGCTTCAGGCCCTAATCTGGTTCCGACACGGCATGCTGAGCCTTTGGCTAATTCCTCTTCCTGGTGGGAAATGAGCGTTAAATTTGTTCGTGCAGACACCTACAGCTAATCTCTCATTGGTTCTCCCTATTCCTGTTCATCTTGCGCAGAAATTCCAAACTGTGCCAAACAGGAGGTTAAAGGCACTGACTCTCCAAGTGGGGAGAGTGTTAGTAAAGCGTCTGGAATGGTAAAACCGAGTACGAGGGGACGAAAACTGAGACGCATTTAAAAAGTTTTCCCGGTCACACGGTGGACCATATTCTGGGTTGCCCATGCATGTTTTACCTGAAGGAAGAATCCCTTCAACCTGGAGAGTTGGGACCCATGGAATGGGTACCACGCAGTATGACTTCAAAGGGTTGCCTTTGCTCACCAAACGTCACCAATGCTATCAGCCCGAAGTGTCCAGCCTTATGTCTCACTCAGCTCGGGGTGTAGATGTGGTAAATCCACGTTGCATCACAAGCCCTGAATGAATTATTTAAGAATTGCTCTCTATTTCACTGTCATTGTGTTTTGTTTTTGTAATTTATTTTGATAATGGGATTTATCGGATTTTCACTGCTGCGTTTATGCCGCTGTACACATGCTTGATTCTCTTATGGAGACATATAAATCCATGGGTTTTCAGATTCTTACTAGTCAGGTATATTCCTAGGCATTGAATATGGGGTGTTGAGTCCATTTCGTGGAGCAAGGAGTAGGTCCTGACTATTACATATTTGCTTATGGAAAGGTATCTGTGCTAATTTCAATCTCTGGTTTTATGCAGCACCACAACTCACCTTTCCCCTTAAGCAAGCATAAGTTGGTTTTCTAAATTTGAGACCCTTTTCTGTTTTGTAATTGAGTTCATGTGCAGCCATGTTTGCATTCCGTGTATTTGAGATATCTTATGGTGTTTCTTTTTCTGTGTGACTTAGTTAACTTAGAATGATCGTACCTGAATCCACTCATTATGCCGCGACGGGCCTCATGACATAGATTTCATTGCTGAGTGATATTCCATTGTACGTACGTACAACAACTTCTTTATCCATTTTTTGCTTTCTGGGATATTTCACTTGTACCGTAAATGAGGTTCTTGTAAGCAGAGCCGTCCAAAATTTATGGGTGGCTGTGTCTTTTTGATTTTAATTTCCCTAAGCTATAGAACCATAAGTTGAAGTGCCGTAGGCTCCGTTGCTTAGTTTTTTAGGTGTTTGAGGAAACACCATACACTTCTCCAGAGTGGCTGTTGGCAAGTTACATCCCGCCCATCAGCATAACAAGGCTCCCTGTTCTCCATGGCCTGTCCTGCCTTTCTGGATTTTTCACTTTTTTCAGATGTCCCTTTTGACAGGGGGGCAGTGAGACTTCATTGTAATGCAGATTTCTTTACAGGCTTGCTTGTTTGGCCAAAAAGGGCGTATGTGTTTTTTCTTGAATATATTCAGGAAAAAACGCATACACCCTTTTTGACCAAGTGCATCATTGTCGACTTTCTGTCTCTTTCCTTATGCTTTAAATGCAATTCCAGTCTGCCCCTGAACTCGTTTTCCTGCAATTCTGCCCCGCTTTCAAGTCCTCTACACAGCCTTACTTCAATACATTTTTGGACAATAGCTGACATTTATAACTCTGCAGGTTTGTGAATGACAGTGCGCCTGAGCTCCTTTCTTCTACTCGCTTTCTTGTGAGCTGGCCGCAAACCCGCAGCATTGCTTCATGCCCTAATCTGGTTCCGGCACAGCATGCTGATCCTTTGGTAAATTCCTCTTCCTGGTGGGAAATGAGTGTTATATTTGAACGTGCAGACACCTAGAGCTAGTCTCTCATTGGTTCTCCCTATTCTTGTTCATCTTGCGCAGAAATTGCAAACTGTGCCAAACAGGAGGTTAAAGGCACTGACTCTCTAAGTGGGGAGAGTATTAGTAAAGGGTCTTCAATCGTGAACCCGAGTAAAAGGGGACGAAAACTGAGATGCATTTGAAAAGGTTTCCCGGTCACACGGTGCACCATACTGTGGGTTTCCCATGCATGTTTTAGCTGAAGGAAGAATCCCTTAAACCTGGAGAGTTGGGACCCATGGAATGGGTACCATGCAGTATGACTTCAAAGGGCCTGCATTTTCGCAACGAACCTCACCAATGCTATCAGGCCGAAGTGTACAGCCTTATGTCTCACTCAGCTCTGGTTGTAGATGTGGTAAATCCAGGTTGCATCACAAGCCCTGAATGAATTATTTAAGAATTGCTCTCTATTTCACTGTCATTGTGTTTGTTTTTGTAATTCATTTTGATAATGGGATTTATCGGATTTTCTCTGCTGCATTCATGCCGCTGTACACACACTTGAGTCTCTTATGGAGACATATAAATCCATGGGTTTGAAGATACTTACTAGTCAGGTGTATTCCTAGGCGTTGAATATGGGGTGTTTAGTCCATTTCGTTGAGCAAGGGCTAGGTCTTGACTATTACATATTTGGCTTATGGAAAGGTATCTGTGCTAATTTCTATCTCTGGTTTTATGCAGCACCCCAACTCACTTTTCCCCTTAAGCAAGCATAAGGTGGTTTTCTAAATTTGAGACCCTGTTCTGTTTTGTAATTCAGTTCATGTGTAGCCAAGTTTACATTCCGTGTATTAGTGATATCTTATGATGTTTCATTTTCTGTGTGACTTATTTCACTTAGAATCATCGTACCTGAATCCACTCATTATGCCACGATGGGCCTGATGACATAGATTTCATTGCTGAGTGATATTCCATTGAATGTGTGTACCACAACTTCTTTATCCATTTTTCACATTCTGGGATATTTAACTTGTACCGTAGACGAGATTCCTGTAAACAGAGCCGTCTGAAACTTTGGGGTGGCTGTCTGTTTTTGATTTTAATTTCCGTGATCTATAAGACCATAAGTGGAAGTGCCGTAGTCTCCGTTGCTTTGTTTCTTAGGTGTTTCAGGAAACACCATACACTTCTCCAGAGTGGCTGTTGGCAATTTACATCCCGCCCATCAGCATAACAAGGCTCCCTGTTCTCCATGGCCTGTGCTGTCTTTCTGGATTTTACACTTTTTTCAGATGGCCCTTTTGACCTGGGGGCAGTGAGACTTCTTTGTAGTGCAGATTTCTTTAACATGCTGGCTTGGTTGGCCAAAAAGGGCGTATGCGTTTTTTCCTGAATATATTCAGGAAAAAACGCATACGCCCTTTTTGGCCAAGTGCATCATTGTCGACGTTCTGCCTCTTTTCCTATGCTTTAAATGCAATTCCAGTCTACCCCCTGAAATCGTTTTCCTGCAATTCTGCCCCGCTTTCCAGTCCTCTTCGCAGCCTTCCTTCAATATATTTTTGGACGATAGCTGTCATTTATAACTCTGCAGGTTTGTGAATTACAGTGCCCCTGAGCTCCTTTCTTCAACTCACTTTCTTGTGAGCTGGCCGCAAACCCGCAGGAATGCTTCAGGCCCTAATCTGGTTCCGGCACGGCATGCTGAGCCTTTGGTTAATTCCTCTTCCTGGTGGGAAATGAGCGTTCCATTTGCCCGTCCAGACACCTACAGCTAGTCTCTCATTGGTTCTCCCTATTCCTGTTCATCTTGCGCAGAAATTGAAAACTGTGCCAAACAGCAGGTTAAAGGCACTGACTCTCCAAGTGGGGAGAGTGTTAGTAAACGGTCTGGAATGGTGAACCCGAGTAAAAGGGGACGAAAACTGAGATGCATTTGAAAACGTTTCCCGGTCACACAGTGCACTGTACTGTGGGTTTCCCATGCATGTTTTAGCTGAAGGAAGAATCCCTTAAACCTGGAGAGTTGGGACCCATGGAATGGGTACCATGCAGTATGACTTCAAAGGGTCTGCATTTGCTCATCGAACCTCACCAATGCTATCAGCCCGAAGTGTCCAGCCTTATGTCTCACTCAGCTCTGGGTGTAGATGTGGTAAATCCAGGTCGCATCACAAGCCCTGAATGAATTATTTAAGAATTGCTCTCTATTTCACTGTCATTGTGTTTGTTTTTGTAATTCATTTTGATAATGGGTTTTATCGGATTTTCTCTGCTGCATTCATGCCGCTCTACACACACTTGAGTCTCTTACGGAGATATATAAATCCATGGGTTTGAAGATTCTTACTAGTCATGTGTAATCCTAGGCGTTGAATATGGGGTGTTTAGTCCATTTCGTTGAGCAAGGGCTAGGTCTTGACTATTACATATTTGGCTTATGGAAAGGTATCTGTGCTAATTTCTATCTCTGGTTTTATGCAGCACCACAACTCACCTTTCCCCTTAAGCAAGCATAAGTTGGTTTTCTAAATTTGAGACCCTGTTCTGTTTTGTAATTCAGTTCATGTGTAGCCAAGTTTACATTCCGTGTATTAGTGATATCTTATGATGTTTCATTTTCTGTGTGACTTATTTCACTTAGAATCATCGTACCTGAATCCACTCATTATGCCGCGACGGGCCTGATGACATAGATTTCATTGGTGAGTGATATTCCTTTGTACGTACGTACCACACTTCTTTATCCATTTTTCGCTTTCTGGGATATTTAACTTGTACCGTAGACGAGGTTCTTGTAAACAGAGCCGTAAACAGAAACTTTGCGGTGGCTGTGTGTTTTTGATTTTAATTTCCCTAAGCTATAGGAAAAAAAGTGGTAATGCCGTAGGCTCCGTTGCTTTGTTTTTTAGGTTTTTGAGGAAACACCATACACATCTCCAGAGTGGCTGTTGGCAATTTACATCTCGCCCATCAGCATAACAAGGCTCCCTGTTCTCCATGGCCTGTGCTGCCTTTCTGGATTTTACACTTTTTTCAGATGGCCCTTTTGAACGGGGGGCAGTGAGACTTCATTGTAGTGCAGATTTCTTTAACATGCTTGCTTGGTTGGCCAAAAAGGGCGTATGCGTTTTTTCCTGAATATATTCAGGAAAAAACGCATACGCCCTTTTTGGCCAAGTGCATCATTGTCGACGTTCTGCCTCTTTTCCTATGCTTTAAATGCAATTCCAGTCTACCCCCTGAAATCGTTTTCTTGCAATTCTGCCCCGCTTTCAAGTCCTCTTCGCAGCCTTCCTTCAATATATTTTTGGGTGATAGCTGTCATTTATAACTCTGCAGGTTTGTGAATTACAGTGTCCCTGAGCTCCTTTCTTCAACTCGCTTTCTTGTGAGCTGGCCGCAAACCCGCAGGATTGCTTCAGGCCCTAATCTGGTTCCGGCACGGCATGCTGAGCCTTTGGTTAATTCCTCTTCCTGGTGGGAAATGAGCGTTAAATTTGCCCGTGCAGACACCTTCACACGAGTCTTCATGGTGCCACTTTGCCCCGGGTATCTCTATGGAGGTTGGAGTTGGAGGGCCTCCTCACTCAAGGTCAGTGTGCCCATGGAGCCAACCCTGCAACTTCAGGGCATGGTTGGGGGTTAGGATCACCACGTGGGGTCCTTTTCCCTTCGGAGGGAGGTGGCCTTTTGGGCTGCTGATTTCCAGGTTTTCAGATACTGCCAGTATCTTGGCCAGATGTGGCGGTGGGCCAAGCCCCTTGGTGACCGTAGTTTATCCTACCTGGATCGCGTTCTTGCATTGTTCCATTTCAAGTGGTCCCAGGTTTTGCACTAATACTCCAATGGCGATTCACCGTTCACCAGGAATGTAAAGGTCAAAGGGTTTAGCTAAATTAGGGAGTTCCAGGGCAAGGGTCTGAATTGACTGCTCTTTCCATTCTTGAAAGGCCACTTCTGCATTCTATTCAAAAGGATCATCATCTTTTCCTTTCAGTGTTTCATATAGAGGCCCAGCTAGTAGACTGTAGTTAGGGATCCAGAAGCAGCAAACCCTGGCCTCCCCAGGAGCCCCTAAGCTGTCTTCTAGTTTCAGAAATGGGTAAGGCTGTAAATTGTTTCTTCCCTTTCCTGGGATGGGCTTCTCCGACCTTCTGTGAGAATGAAGCCCAGGCAGGTCACCGTAGTCTGTGATATTTGAGCTTTTTCTTGGACAACTTGTATCCTTTATTGGCTTGGTAGTTCAGAGGTCTCCTTAGTAGGGCTGGCGATCAGAATGTCGTCTGCATATTGAAGGAGTGTTTCCTTTTCCAGAGGTAGAACTTTTAGTTCTTTAGCTGAGCTTTCCCCAAAGATGGTGTGGGAATTTTTGAACCCTTGGGGCAACACGGCCCAGAAGTATTGTTTTAGTTGTATGTTGAGTCCTGCCACTCACAAGCCAAAATTTCTTGTGACTCTGGGACTAATAGAATACAAAAGAAGGCATCATTGAAGACTAATACAGAATACCATGTCCTGGTGGTTGGTAGAATGACCAGCAGGGTGTAGGGTTTAGGAACTACTGGAGGTATATCCTCGGTCGCTTAACTGACTGTCCTGACATACTTTACCAGGACTCCAGCAGCCCATGGGGCTCTCGAGGTCAGGCCAATCCCAGGATATGAAGCTCACCTGGGCAGGTACCCCAACCCAGCCCACGGGGCTCTCATGTTCAGGACCCTCCCAGGATATGGTGTTCCCTGGGCAGGTCCCCCTGCAGCCCATGGGGCTCTCGTGGTCAGGCCCCTCCCAGGATACAGAGCTACCCTTGCAGGTACCATGGCAGGGCTGGGAACACAGGAACCGTGCATATCGCCCTCATTGCAGAGCACTCCCAGCTCACCTGTCACTCAGATCTGACACAGAGCACCTCAGAGCAGGACTTGAACTAACAAACAGCAGCTCCGACAGGTCTGTGACCCTGGGCATCACTCTGTGTGGCCTCCCTCCACCTGGTCTTCCAGAGACTTCCACTGCACCCGGGGCACCAGGCCTCTGTCTCCACACACCAGCCACCCCTCCTCTCCCTGACTCCTGGGTTCCTCTCATTAGGAGAGGGTTTTCTTGAAGTTGTCTCCCACTCATGGGCCAGATAATATAATTAGAAAACAAGCCAGAGCTGCAGCCCCTTGTCTATCCTGACTCTCAGGAGCCCACACCTGTTCCTTGGACCTGGCCGATTCAGCAAGTTCCAGTTTCGGCAACTGTGAGCCCCTGAGGGGTGATTATTGGCTGGCCTGGGAAGCCCGACCGTGCCGGCCAGCCCTCCCCAGGTGTGCCTGGGTTCAGATCAATATAAACACCGCTCCAGGCAGCAAGAGCCCCTGCAGCTGTGCCTGACGCCATTTTCTCTGCCCTGTCAGCAGTCTTGGGGCTGGACTGGTGGGAGGGAGTGAGAGGCCACGGCTTTGTGGGTGGCTCAGTGTGAGTGGGGCTCTGCTGGACTTTCTGCAGCAGTTGCCAAGATGCCACCTGCTAAAGAAGAGGATGTGTCACCCATACCTGCCGCTGGAATTTCTCCCTGGGCAGAGGTGAGTGAGGAAGAAAGCAGTGGGGGCCGGGACAGCAGGGGTATCTCAGGCAGGGAAATGGAAAGCTTCCAGAAGAGCACCCAGGGCCAGGACCATCCTGGCTGGCCTGCAGGCACCAAGTCGGCTGGCATGCTGTCACTCATGTGGCTCCATGGCCCTTCCTCTAGGCTTTCAAGTCCTTGTACATATTCAGGTGTTTTACCTGGGAAGGGTGGGAACATTTCAGCAGCAGCTGGCCTGGGGCTCAGCCCACGTTTACTCACAGATGCCTCGGCACGGTCCCCCAGCTTTGCAATGAGGACGCTTGTTGCGTGGGGCCTGCTGGCTGAATGGGAGATGATTCCCCACCACTGACCAACTTCAGAATTGTTTACAACTGGAGCAAGTGCCCTGATACGGTTTTCCTCTGTGTAACTGGTGGGTTCTGTGTTTTTTTCTTTTTTTCGTTTTTGGTTCAAGGTAGATTTTATTCCTCTTTTTTGTATTTACAGATATAAGCATGGAAATAATTTATTCATATAAATACATGTATTTGAAGGGAAGAATATTTTTTCTGTTTTACTTTTTGTAATTTGAATTTTATTTTATTTTTTTATACAGCAGGTTCTTTTTGGTTATCTATTTTATACATATAAATGTATACATGCCAATCCCAATCTCTCAACTCCTCCCACCACCACCCCCCAACAGCTTTCCCCCCTTGGTGTCCATACGTTTGTTGTCTACATCTGTTGCTCTATTTCTGCCTGGCAAAACGGTTCATCTGTACAATTTTTCTAGGTTCCACATATATGCATTAATAGACAAGATTTGTTTTTCTCTTTCTGACTTACTTCACTCTGTATGACAGTCTCTAGATCCATCAACGTCTCTACAAATGACCCAATTTCATTCCTTTTTATGGCTTAGTAATATTCCATTTTATATATGTACCACATCTTTATGCATTCGTCTGTCTGTGGGCATTTAGGTTGCTTCCATTACCTGGATATTGTAAATAGTGATGCAATGAACATTGCGGTGAATGTCTCTTTTTGATTTATGGTTTTGTCTGGGTATATGCCCAGTAGTGGTATTGCTGTATCATATGGTAATTCTATTCTTAGTTTTATAAGAAACTCCATAATGTTCTCCACAGTGACTGTATCAATTTACATTCCCAACAATAGTGGAAGAGGGTTCCTTATCTCCACACCCTTTCCAGCATTTGTTGTTTGTAGATTTTCTGATGATGCCCATTCTAACAGGTGTGAGGTGATACACCATGGATGAGTCTATTTCGTTGAGCAAAGAGTAGGTCTTGTCTATTACATATTTGGCTTATGGAACGGTATGTGTGCTAATTTCAATCTCTGGTTTTATACAGCACCCCAACTCAACTTTCCCCTTAAGCAAGCATAAGTTTTTATCTAAATGTGAGACTCTGTTCGGTTTTGGAATTCAGTTTATGTGTAGCCAAGTTTACACTCTCTCTATTAGTGATATCTTATGATAATTCTCTTTCTCTGTGTGACCTATTTCTCTTAGAATCATCATACTTAAATCCACTCAATTTGCTGCTACAGGCCTGATGACATTGATTTCATTGCTGAGTGATATTCCGTTGTACGTAAGTAGCACAACTCCTTTATCCATTTTTTTCTTTCTGGGATATTTAATTTGTACTGGACTCAAGGTTCTTGTAAACACAGCAGCCCTAAATTTTGTGTTGGCTGTGTCTTGTTGATTTTAATTTTCCTAAGCTATAGTGCCAAAAGTGGAAGTGCCCTAGGGTCTGTAGCTTTGTTTTTCAGATGTTTCAGGATACACCATAAACATCTCCAGAGTGTCTGTTGGCAATTTACATCCCGCCCATCAGCATAACAAGGCTCCCTGTTCTCCATGGCCTGTCCTGTGTTTCTGGTTTTTACACTTTTTTCAGATGGCCCTTTTGACGAATGGGAAATGAGACTTCATTGTAGTGCGGATTTCCATTTCTCGAGTGCTTGGTTGGCCAAAAAGGGCATATGTGTTTTTTCCTGAATATATTCAGGAAAAAATGTTTACGCACTTTTGTCCAAGTGCATCACTGTCAAAGATCTGCCGCTTTTCACATGCTTTAAATGCAATTCCAATCTACCTCCTGAAATATGATTCCTGCAATTCTGCCTCGTTTTCAAGTCCTCTTTGCAGACTTACTTCCATATAATTTTGCCAATAACTGTCATTTATAACACTGCAGGTTTGTGAATTACAGTGCCCGTGATTTCCTTTCTTAACTCGTTTCCTTGAAAACTGGCCACAGAACCACAGGTTTGCTTCAGGCCGTAATCAGGGTCTGGCACGGCACTCTGAGACTTTGGTTCATTCCACTTCCTGGTGGGAAATTAGAGTTAAATGTGCCCCTCCAGACACCTGCCTCACTCCTAGCCCTTGGTGATGTGTGTCCTCTGGTTTGAGGCCAAATGTGCTGGGTTCCTCACCTTTGGCTGATATGGCCCCACTGGTGTGAGGACACTCCTGCCTGGTTCCCATCCCCTTGGTGATGTGGGCCCTCCGTTGAGAGTCTGATCCTGGTTGGGTTCCTCACACTTCTGTGAGGTGGGCCCTCTTCTCTGAGGTCACTCCTGCCTGGCTGGCACACCCCGCCTTGGCGACGTCGGCTCTCTGGTGGGATTTGGTGCCTGCTGGGTGTCTCCTCCCCTCGGTAATGAGGGCCCTCTGGTGTCAGGCCCTAACTCCTGGGCTCCCAATATTTTCTGATATGCGCCCTGTGGTTCGAGTACACTCCTGCCAGGTTCCCAACCGCATGGGAATGTGGGCCTTCTGCTCTGAGGTCCCAACCGTGGGTTGCTCAGTTTCATGATGAGGGCCCTCTGCTGTGAGTTCTCTCCGGCCTGGATCCCATAGCCTCGCTGATCCTGGCCACCTGCTGGGAGGTTACAACTGCGGGATTCCTCACCTTTTTTCTTCTATGGACCCTCTGTTTTGAGACTCCTCCTGCCTGCCTCACTCCCAGCCCCTTGGTGATGTGTGTCCTCTGGTTTGAGGCCATGTATGCTGGGTCCCTCGCCTTTCGATGATGTGGCCCCACTGGTGTGAGGACACTCCTGCCTGGTTCCTATCCCCTTGATGATGTGGGCCCTCTGGTGAGAGTCTGATCCTGGCTGGGTTCCTCACCCTTCTGTGAGGGGGGCCCTCTGCTGTGAGGTCACTCCTGCCTGGCTGGCACACCCCACCTGGGCAACATCGGCCCTCTTGTGGCAGTTGGAGCCTGCTGGGAACCTCCCCTCGGTGATGGGGGCCCTCTTGCCTCAGGCCCTAACTGCTGGGTACCCACATTTTCTGATACGTGCTAAGTGGTGCGAGGACACTCCTGCGAGGTTCCCATCCCCATGGGCATGTGGGCCTTCTGCTCTAAGGTCCCAACACCTGTGTTGTTCACCGTTTCATGATGTTGGCTCTCTGGTGTTAGTTCACCCAGGCCTAGATCCCATAGCCTCTGTGCTCTGAGCGGCCTGCTGGGAGGTTCCTACTGCTGGATTCCTTACCTTTTTTATTCTTTGGGTCCTGTGTTTTCATGCTCCTACTTCCTGACTCACTCCCAGCCCCTTTGTGATGTAGGTCCTCTGGTTTAAGGCCACATGTACCAGTTTCCTCACCTTTATTGATGTGGCCCCACTGGTGTGAGGACACTCCTGCCTGGTTCCCATCCCCTTGGTGATGGGGGCCCTCTGGTGAGAGTCTGATCCTGTCTGGATTCCTCACACTTCTGGGAGGTGGGCCCTCTGCTGTGAGGTCACTCCTGCCTGGCTGGCACACGTCACCTTGGCGATGTGGGCCCTCAGTTGGGAGTTGGTGCCTGCTGGGAGTCTCCTCCCCTCGGTAATGAGGGCCCTCTGGCGTCAGGCCCTAACTCATGGGCTCCCAAAATTTTCTGATGTGCGCCCTGTCGTGCGAGTACACTCCAGCCAGGGTCCCATCCCCATGGGGATGTGGGCTTTCTGCCCTGAGGTCCCAACGGCTGGGTTGCTCACAGTGTCAGAATGTGGGCCCTCTGCTGTGAGTTCACTCCGGCATGGATCCCATAGCCTCGGTGCTCTGGGCCACCTGCTTGGAGCTTCCAACTGCGGGGTTCCTCACCTTTTTTATTCTATGGGCGCTCTGTTGTGAGTCTCCTCCTGCATGCCTCACTCCCAGCCCTTTCGTGATGTGTGTCCCCTTGTTTGAGGCCACATGTGCTGTGTTCCTCACCTTTCGCTGATGTGGCCCCACTGGTGTGAGGACACTCCTGCCTGGTTTCCATCCCCTTGGTGATGTGGGCCCTCCGGTGAGAGTCTGATCCTCTTTGGGTTCCTCACACTTTTTTGTGGTTGGCCCTCTGCTCTGAGGTCACTCCTGCCTGGCTGGCACACCCTGCATTGGCGACGTCGGCCTTCTGGTAGCAGTTGGAGCTTGCTGGGAGCCTCCTCTCCTCAGTGATGAGGGCCCTCTGGCGTCCGACCCTAACTGCTGGGCTCCCCACCTTTTCTGATGTGTGCCCACTGGTGCGATGACACTCCTGCTTGGTTCCCTTCCCCATGGGGATGTGGGCCTTGTGCTCTGAGGTTACAACAGCTGGGTTGCTTACAGTATCACGATGAGGGCCCTCTGTTGTGAGTTCATCACTGCCTGGATCCCATAGCCTCGGTGCTCTGGGCCGCCTGCTGGGATGTTCCAACTGCTGGATTCCTCACCTTTTTTATACAATGGGCCATGGGTTTTGAGGTTAATCCTGCCTGCCTCGCTCCGAGACCCATGGTGATGTGGGTCCTCTGGTTTGAGGCCACATGTGCTGGGTACCTCAACTTTCGATGATGTGGCCCCACGGGTGTGAGGACACTCCTGCCTGGTTCCCAGCCCCTTGCTTATGTGGGCACTCTGGTGAGAGTCTGATCTTGACTGGGTTCCTTACCCTTCTGTGAGGTGGGCCCTCTGATGTGAGGTCACTCCTGCCTGGATGGCTCATGTCGCCTTGGCGACGTAGGCCCTCTGTTGGCCACTGAAGCATGCTGGGAGCCTCCTACCCTCTTTAATAAGGGCCCTGGAAGAAACGCATATGCCCTTTTTGACCAAGTGCATCATTGTCGAGGTTCTGCCTCTTCTCCTATACTTTCAGAGGACTTCCCGTCTACCTCCTGAAATCGTATTCCTGGAATTCTGCCCCGCGTTCAAGTCCTCTTTGCAGCCTTACTTCAATATATTTTTGGACGATAGCTGTCATTTATAACTCTGCAGGTTTGTGAATTACAGTGCCCCTGAGCTCCTTTCTTCAACTCGCTTTCTTGTGAGCTGGCCGCAAAACCGCAGGATTGCTTCAGGCCCTAATCTGGTTCCGACACGGCATGCTGAGCCTTTGGCTAATTCCTCTTCCTGGTGGGAAATGAGCGTTAAATTTGTTCGTGCAGACACCTACAGCTAATCTCTCATTGGTTCTCCCTATTCCTGTTCATCTTGCGCAGAAATTCCAAACTGTGCCAAACAGGAGGTTAAAGGCACTGACTCTCCAAGTGGGGAGAGTGTTAGTAAAGCGTCTGGAATGGTAAAACCGAGTACGAGGGGACGAAAACTGAGACGCATTTAAAAAGTTTTCCCGGTCACACGGTGGACCATATTCTGGGTTGCCCATGCATGTTTTACCTGAAGGAAGAATCCCTTCAACCTGGAGAGTTGGGACCCATGGAATGGGTACCACGCAGTATGACTTCAAAGGGTTGCCTTTGCTCACCGAACGTCACCAATGCTATCAGCCCGAAGTGTCCAGCCTTATGTCTCACTCAGCTCGGGGTGTAGATGTGGTAAATCCACGTTGCATCACAAGCCCTGAATGAATTATTTAAGAATTGCTCTCTATTTCACTGTCATTGTGTTTTGTTTTTGTAATTTATTTTGATAATGGGATTTATCGGATTTTCACTGCTGCGTTTATGCCGCTGTACACATGCTTGATTCTCTTATGGAGACATATAAATCCATGGGTTTTCAGATTCTTACTAGTCAGGTATATTCCTAGGCATTGAATATGGGGTGTTGAGTCCATTTCGTGGAGCAAGGAGTAGGTCCTGACTATTACATATTTGCTTATGGAAAGGTATCTGTGCTAATTTCAATCTCTGGTTTTATGCAGCACCACAACTCACCTTTCCCCTTAAGCAAGCATAAGTTGGTTTTCTAAATTTGAGACCCTTTTCTGTTTTGTAATTGAGTTCATGTGCAGCCATGTTTGCATTCCGTGTATTTGAGATATCTTATGGTGTTTCTTTTTCTGTGTGACTTAGTTAACTTAGAATGATCGTACCTGAATCCACTCATTATGCCGCGACGGGCCTCATGACATAGATTTCATTGCTGAGTGATATTCCATTGTACGTACGTACAACAACTTCTTTATCCATTTTTTGCTTTCTGGGATATTTCACTTGTACCGTAAATGAGGTTCTTGTAAGCAGAGCCGTCCAAAATTTATGGGTGGCTGTGTCTTTTTGATTTTAATTTCCCTAAGCTATAGAACCATAAGTTGAAGTGCCGTAGGCTCCGTTGCTTAGTTTTTTAGGTGTTTGAGGAAACACCATACACTTCTCCAGAGTGGCTGTTGGCAAGTTACATCCCGCCCATCAGCATAACAAGGCTCCCTGTTCTCCATGGCCTGTCCTGCCTTTCTGGATTTTTCACTTTTTTCAGATGTCCCTTTTGACAGGGGGGCAGTGAGACTTCATTGTAATGCAGATTTCTTTACAGGCTTGCTTGTTTGGCCAAAAAGGGCGTATGTGTTTTTTCTTGAATATATTCAGGAAAAAACGCATACACCCTTTTTGACCAAGTGCATCATTGTCGACTTTCTGTCTCTTTCCTTATGCTTTAAATGCAATTCCAGTCTGCCCCTGAACTCGTTTTCCTGCAATTCTGCCCCGCTTTCAAGTCCTCTACACAGCCTTACTTCAATACATTTTTGGACAATAGCTGACATTTATAACTCTGCAGGTTTGTGAATGACAGTGCGCCTGAGCTCCTTTCTTCTACTCGCTTTCTTGTGAGCTGGCCGCAAACCCGCAGCATTGCTTCATGCCCTAATCTGGTTCCGGCACAGCATGCTGATCCTTTGGTAAATTCCTCTTCCTGGTGGGAAATGAGTGTTATATTTGAACGTGCAGACACCTAGAGCTAGTCTCTCATTGGTTCTCCCTATTCTTGTTCATCTTGCGCAGAAATTGCAAACTGTGCCAAACAGGAGGTTAAAGGCACTGACTCTCTAAGTGGGGAGAGTATTAGTAAAGGGTCTTCAATCGTGAACCCGAGTAAAAGGGGACGAAAACTGAGATGCATTTGAAAAGGTTTCCCGGTCACACGGTGCACCATACTGTGGGTTTCCCATGCATGTTTTAGCTGAAGGAAGAATCCCTTAAACCTGGAGAGTTGGGACCCATGGAATGGGTACCATGCAGTATGACTTCAAAGGGCCTGCATTTTCGCAACGAACCTCACCAATGCTATCAGGCCGAAGTGTACAGCCTTATGTCTCACTCAGCTCTGGTTGTAGATGTGGTAAATCCAGGTTGCATCACAAGCCCTGAATGAATTATTTAAGAATTGCTCTCTATTTCACTGTCATTGTGTTTGTTTTTGTAATTCATTTTGATAATGGGATTTATCGGATTTTCTCTGCTGCATTCATGCCGCTGTACACACACTTGAGTCTCTTATGGAGACATATAAATCCATGGGTTTGAAGATACTTACTAGTCAGGTGTATTCCTAGGCGTTGAATATGGGGTGTTTAGTCCATTTCGTTGAGCAAGGGCTAGGTCTTGACTATTACATATTTGGCTTATGGAAAGGTATCTGTGCTAATTTCTATCTCTGGTTTTATGCAGCACCCCAACTCACTTTTCCCCTTAAGCAAGCATAAGGTGGTTTTCTAAATTTGAGACCCTGTTCTGTTTTGTAATTCAGTTCATGTGTAGCCAAGTTTACATTCCGTGTATTAGTGATATCTTATGATGTTTCATTTTCTGTGTGACTTATTTCACTTAGAATCATCGTACGTGAATCCACTCATTATGCCACGATGGGCCTGATGACATAGATTTCATTGCTGAGTGATATTCCATTGAATGTGTGTACCACAACTTCTTTATCCATTTTTCACATTCTGGGATATTTAACTTGTACCGTAGACGAGATTCCTGTAAACAGAGCCGTCTGAAACTTTGGGGTGGCTGTCTGTTTTTGATTTTAATTTCCGTGATCTATAAGACCATAAGTGGAAGTGCCGTAGTCTCCGTTGCTTTGTTTCTTAGGTGTTTCAGGAAACACCATACACTTCTCCAGAGTGGCTGTTGGCAATTTACATCCCGCCCATCAGCATAACAAGGCTCCCTGTTCTCCATGGCCTGTGCTGTCTTTCTGGATTTTACACTTTTTTCAGATGGCCCTTTTGACCTGGGGGCAGTGAGACTTCTTTGTAGCGCAGATTTCTTTAACATGCTGGCTTGGTTGGCCAAAAAGGGCGTATGCGTTTTTTCCTGAATATATTCAGGAAAAAACGCATACGCCCTTTTTGGCCAAGTGCATCATTGTCGACGTTCTGCCTCTTTTCCTATGCTTTAAATGCAATTCCAGTCTACCCCCTGAAATCGTTTTCCTGCAATTCTGCCCCGCTTTCCAGTCCTCTTCGCAGCCTTCCTTCAATATATTTTTGGACGATAGCTGTCATTTATAACTCTGCAGGTTTGTGAATTACAGTGCCCCTGAGCTCCTTTCTTCAACTCGCTTTCTTGTGAGCTGGCCGCAAACCCGCAGGAATGCTTCAGGCCCTAATCTGGTTCCGGCACGGCATGCTGAGCCTTTGGTTAATTCCTCTTCCTGGTGGGAAATGAGCGTTCCATTTGCCCGTCCAGACACCTACAGCTAGTCTCTCATTGGTTCTCCCTATTCCTGTTCATCTTGCGCAGAAATTGAAAACTGTGCCAAACAGCAGGTTAAAGGCACTGACTCTCCAAGTGGGGAGAGTGTTAGTAAACGGTCTGGAATGGTGAACCCGAGTAAAAGGGGACGAAAACTGAGATGCATTTGAAAACGTTTCCCGGTCACACAGTGCACTGTACTGTGGGTTTCCCATGCATGTTTTAGCTGAAGGAAGAATCCCTTAAACCTGGAGAGTTGGGACCCATGGAATGGGTACCATGCAGTATGACTTCAAAGGGTCTGCATTTGCTCATCGAACCTCACCAATGCTATCAGCCCGAAGTGTCCAGCCTTATGTCTCACTCAGCTCTGGGTGTAGATGTGGTAAATCCAGGTCGCATCACAAGCCCTGAATGAATTATTTAAGAATTGCTCTCTATTTCACTGTCATTGTGTTTGTTTTTGTAATTCATTTTGATAATGGGTTTTATCGGATTTTCTCTGCTGCATTCATGCCGCTCTACACACACTTGAGTCTCTTACGGAGATATATAAATCCATGGGTTTGAAGATTCTTACTAGTCATGTGTAATCCTAGGCGTTGAATATGGGGTGTTTAGTCCATTTCGTTGAGCAAGGGCTAGGTCTTGACTATTACATATTTGGCTTATGGAAAGGTATCTGTGCTAATTTCTATCTCTGGTTTTATGCAGCACCACAACTCACCTTTCCCCTTAAGCAAGCATAAGTTGGTTTTCTAAATTTGAGACCCTGTTCTGTTTTGTAATTCAGTTCATGTGTAGCCAAGTTTACATTCCGTGTATTAGTGATATCTTATGATGTTTCATTTTCTGTGTGACTGATTTCACTTAGAATCATCGTACCTGAATCCACTCATTATGCCGCGACGGGCCTGATGACATAGATTTCATTGGTGAGTGATATTCCTTTGTACGTACGTACCACACTTCTTTATCCATTTTTCGCTTTCTGGGATATTTAACTTGTACCGTAGACGAGGTTCTTGTAAACAGAGCCGTAAACAGAAACTTTGCAGTGGCTGTGTGTTTTTGATTTTAATTTCCCTAAGCTATAGGAAAAAAAGTGGTAATGCCGTAGGCTCCGTTGCTTTGTTTTTTAGGTTTTTGAGGAAACACCATACACATCTCCAGAGTGGCTGTTGGCAATTTACATCTCGCCCATCAGCATAACAAGGCTCCCTGTTCTCCATGGCCTGTGCTGCCTTTCTGGATTTTACACTTTTTTCAGATGGCCCTTTTGAACGGGGGGCAGTGAGACTTCATTGTAGTGCAGATTTCTTTAACATGCTTGCTTGGTTGGCCAAAAAGGGCGTATGCGTTTTTTCCTGAATATATTCAGGAAAAAACGCATACGCCCTTTTTGGCCAAGTGCATCATTGTCGACGTTCTGCCTCTTTTCCTATGCTTTAAATGCAATTCCAGTCTACCCCCTGAAATCGTTTTCTTGCAATTCTGCCCCGCTTTCAAGTCCTCTTCGCAGCCTTCCTTCAATATATTTTTGGGTGATAGCTGTCATTTATAACTCTGCAGGTTTGTGAATTACAGTGTCCCTGAGCTCCTTTCTTCAACTCGCTTTCTTGTGAGCTGGCCGCAAACCCGCAGGATTGCTTCAGGCCCTAATCTGGTTCCGGCACGGCATGCTGAGCCTTTGGTTAATTCCTCTTCCTGGTGGGAAATGAGCGTTAAATTTGCCCGTGCAGACACCTTCACACGAGTCTTCATGGTGCCACTTTGCCCCGGGTATCTCTATGGAGGTTGGAGTTGGAGGGCCTCCTCACTCAAGGTCAGTGTGCCCATGGAGCCAACCCTGCAACTTCAGGGCATGGTTGGGGGTTAGGATCACCACGTGGGGTCCTTTTCCCTTCGGAGGGAGGTGGCCTTTTGGGCTGCTGATTTCCAGGTTTTCAGATACTGCCAGTATCTTGGCCAGATGTGGCGGTGGGCCAAGCCCCTTGGTGACCGTAGTTTATCCTACCTGGATCGCGTTCTTGCATTGTTCCATTTCAAGTGGTCCCAGGTTTTGCACTAATACTCCAATGGCGATTCACCGTTCACCAGGAATGTAAAGGTCAAAGGGTTTAGCTAAATTAGGGAGTTCCAGGGCAAGGGTCTGAATTGACTGCTCTTTCCATTCTTGAAAGGCCACTTCTGCATTCTATTCAAAAGGATCATCATCTTTTCCTTTCAGTGTTTCATATAGAGGCCCAGCTAGTAGACTGTAGTTAGGGATCCAGAAGCAGCAAACCCTGGCCTCCCCAGGAGCCCCTAAGCTGTCTTCTAGTTTCAGAAATGGGTAAGGCTGTAAATTGTTTCTTCCCTTTCCTGGGATGGGCTTCTCCGACCTTCTGTGAGAATGAAGCCCAGGCAGGTCACCGTAGTCTGTGATATTTGAGCTTTTTCTTGGACAACTTGTATCCTTTATTGGCTTGGTAGTTCAGAGGTCTCCTTAGTAGGGCTGGCGATCAGAATGTCGTCTGCATATTGAAGGAGTGTTTCCTTTTCCAGAGGTAGAACTTTTAGTTCTTTAGCTGAGCTTTCCCCAAAGATGGTGTGGGAATTTTTGAACCCTTGGGGCAACATGACCCGGAAGTATTGTTTTAGTTGTATGTTGAGTCCTGCCACTCACAAGCCAAAATTTCTTGTGACTCTGGGACTAATAGAATACAAAAGAAGGCATCATTGAAGACTAATACAGAATACCATGTCCTGGTGGTTGGTAGAATGACCAGCAGGGTGTAGGGTTTAGGAACTACTGGAGGTATATCCTCGGTGGCTTCACTGACTGTCCTGACATCCTTTACCAGGACTCCAGCAGCCCCTGGGGCTGTCGAGGTCAGGCCAATCCCAGGATATGGAGCTCACCTGGGCAGGTACCCCACCCCCACCCCAGCCCATGGGGCTCTCGTGTTCAGGCCCCTCCCAGGATATGGGGTTCCCTGGGCAGGTTCCCCTGCAGCCCATGGGGCTCTCGTGGTCAGGCCCCTCCCAGGATACAGAGCTACCCTTGCAGGTACCATGGCAGGGCTGGGAACACAGGAACCGTGCATATCGCCCTCATTGCAGAGCACTCCCAGCTCACCTGTCACTCAGATCTGACACAGAGCACCTCAGAGCAGGACTTGAACTAACAAACAGCAGCTCCGACAGGTCTGTGACCCTGGGCATCACTCTGTGTGGCCTCCCTCCACCTGGTCTTCCAGAGACTTCCACTGCACACGGGGCACCAGGCCTCTGTCTCCACCCACCAGCCACCCCTCCTCTCCCTGACTCCTGGGTTCCTCTCATTAGGAGAGGGTTTTCTTGAAGTTGTCTCCCACTCATGGGCCAGATAATATAATTAGAAAACAAGCCAGAGCTGCAGCCCCTTGTCTATCCTGACTCTCAGGAGCCCACACCTGTTCCTTGGACCTGGCCGATTCAGCAAGTTCCAGTTTCGGCAACTGTGAGCCCCTGAGGGGTGATTATTGGCTGGCCTGGGAAGCCCGACCGTGCCGGCCAGCCCTCCCCAGGTGTGCCTGGGTTCAGATCAATATAAACACCGCTCCAGGCAGCAAGAGCCCCTTCAGCTGTGCCTGACGCCATTTTCTCTGCCCTGTCAGCAGTCTTGGGGCTGGACTGGTGGGAGGGAGTGAGAGGCCACGGCTTTGTGGGTGGCCCAGTGTGAGTGGGGCTCTGCTGGACTTTCTGCAGCAGTTGCCAAGATGCCACCTGCTAAAGAAGAGGATGTGTCACCCATACCTGCCGCTGGAATTTCTCCCTGGGCAGAGGTGAGTGAGGAAGAAAGCAGTGGGGGCCGGGACAGCAGGGGTATCTCAGGCAGGGAAATGGAAAGCTTCCAGAAGAGCACCCAGGGCCAGGACCATCCTGGCTGGCCTGCAGGCCCCAAGTCGGCTGGCATGCTGTCACTCATGTGGCTCCATGGCCCTTCCTCTAGGCTTTCAAGTCCTTGTACATATTCAGGTGTTTTACCTGGGAAGGGTGGGAACATTTCAGCAGCAGCTGGCCTGGGGCTCAGCCCACGTTTACTCACAGATGCCTCAGCACGGTCCCCCAGCTTTGCAATGAGGATGCTTGTTGCGTGGGGCCTGCTGGCTGAATGGGAGATGATTCCCCACCACTGACCAACTTCAGAATTGTTTACAACTGGAGCAAGTGCCCTGATACGGTTTTCCTCTGTGTAACTGGTGGGTTCTGTTTTTTTTTCTTTTTTTCGTTTTTGGTTCAAGGTAGATTTTATTCCTCTTTTTTGTATTTACAGATATAAGCATGGAAATAATTTATTCATATAAATACATGTATGTGAAGGAAGAATATTTTTTCTGTTTTACTTTTTGTAATTTGAATTTTATTTTATTTTTTTATACAGCAGGTTCTTTTTGGTTATCTATTTTATACATATAAATGTATATATGCCAATCCCAATCTCTCAACTCCTCCCACCACCACCCCCCAACAGCTTTCCCCCCTTGGTGTCCATACGTTTGTTGTCTACATCTGTTGCTCTATTTCTGCCTGGCAAAACGGTTCATCTGTACAATTTTTCTAGGTTCCACATATATGCATTAATAGACAAGATTTGTTTTTCTCTTTCTGACTTACTTCACTCTGTATGACAGTCTCTAGATCCATCAACGTCTCTACAAATGACCCAATTTCATTCCTTTTTATGGCTTAGTAATATTCCATTTTATATATGTACCACATCTTTATGCATTCGTCTGTCTGTGGGCATTTAGGTTGCTTCCATTACCTGGATATTGTAAATAGTGATGCAATGAACATTGCGGTGAATATCTCTTTTTGAGTTATGGTTTTGTCTGGGTATATGCCCAGTAGTGGGATTGCTGTATCATATGGTAATTCTATTCTTAGTTTTATAAGAAACTCCATAATGTTCTCCACAGTGACTGTATCAATTTACATTCCCAACAATAGTGGAAGAGGGTTCCTTATCTCCACACCCTTTCCAGCATTTGTTGTTTGTAGATTTTCTGATGATGCCCATTCTAACAGGTGTGAGGTGATACACCATGGATGAGTCTATTTCGTTGAGCAAAGAGTAGGTCTTGTCTATTACATATTTGGCTTATGGAACGGTATGTGTGCTAATTTCAATCTCTGGTTTTATACAGCACCCCAACTCAACTTTCCCCTTAATCAAGCATAAGTTTTTATCTAAATGTGAGACTCTGTTCGGTTTTGGAATTCAGTTTATGTGTAGCCAAGTTTACACTCTCTCTATTAGTGATATCTTATGATAATTATCTTTCTCTGTGTGACCTATTTCTCTTAGAATCATCATACTTAAATCCACTCAATTTGCTGCTACAGGCTTGATGACATTGATTTCATTGCTGAGTGATATTCCGTTGTACGTAAGTAGCACAACTCCTTTATCCATTTTTTTCTTTCTGGGATATTTAATTTGTACTGGACTCAAGGTTCTTGTAAACACAGCAGCCCTAAATTTTGTGTTGGCTGTGTCTTGTTGATTTTAATTTTCCTAAGCTATAGGGCCAAAAGTGGAAGTGCCCTAGGGTCTGTAGCTTTGTTTTTCAGATGTTTCAGGATACACCATAAACATCTCCAGAGTGTCTGTTGGCCATTTACATCCCGCCCATCAGCATAACAAGGCTCCCTGTTCTCCATGGCCTGTCCTGTGTTTCTGGTTTTTACACTTTTTTCAGATGGCCCTTTTGACGAATGGGAAATGAGACTTCATTGTAGTGCGGATTTCCATTTCTCGAGTGCTTGGTTGGCCAAAAAGGGCATATGTGTTTTTTCCTGAATATATTCAGGAAAAAATGTTTACGCACTTTTGTCCAAGTGCATCACTGTCAAAGATCTGCCGCTTTTCACATGCTTTAAATGCAATTCCAATCTACCTACTGAAATATGATTCCTGCAATTCTGCCTCGTTTTCAAGGCCTCTTTGCAGACTTACTTCCATATAATTTTGCCAATAGCTGTCATTTATAACACTGCAGGTTTGTGAATTACAGTGCCCGTGATTTCCTTTCTTAACTCGTTTCCTTGAAAACTGGCCACAGAACCGCAGGTTTGCTTCAGGCCGTAATCAGGGTCCGGCACGGCACTCTGAGACTTTGGTTCATTCAACTTCCTGGTGGGAAATTAGAGTTAAATGTGCCCCTCCAGACACCTGCCGCACTCCTAGCCCCTTGGTGATGTGTGTCCTCTGGTTTGAGGCCACATGTGCTGGGTTCCTCACCTTTGGCTGATGTGGCCCCACTGGTGTGAGGACACCCCTGCCTGGTTCCAATCCCCTTGGTGATGTGGGCCCTCCGGTGAGAGTCTGATCCTGGTTGGGTTCCTCACACTTCTGTGAGGTGGGCCCTCTTCTCTGAGGTCACTCCTGCCTGGCTGGCACACCCCGCCTTGGCGACGTCGGCTCTCTGGTGGGATTTGGTGCCTGCTGGGTGTCTCCTCCCCTCGGTAATGAGGGCCCTCTGGCGTCAGACCCTAACTCCTGGGCTCCCAATATTTTCTGATATGCGCCCTGTGGTTCGAGTACACTCCTGCAAGGTTCCCAACCCCATGGGAATGTGGGCCTTCTGCTCTGAGGTCCCAACCGTGGGTTGCTCAGTTTCATGATGAGGGCCCTCTGCTGTGAGTTCTCTCCGGCCTGGATCCCATAGCCTCGCTGCTCCTGGCCACCTGCTGGGAGGTTACAACTGCGGGATTCCTCACCTTTTTTCTTCTATGGACCCTCTGTTTTGAGACTCCTCCTGCCTGCCTCACTCCCAGCCCCTTGGTGATGTGTGTCCTCTGGTTTGAGGCCATGTATGCTGGGTCCCTCGCCTTTCGATGATGTGGCCCCACTGGTGTGAGGACACTCCTGCCTGGTTCCTATCCCCTTGATGATGTGGGCCCTCTGGTGAGAGTCTGATCCTGGCTGGGTTCCTCACCCTTCTGTGAGGGGGGCCCTCTGCTGTGAGGTCACTCCTGCCTGGCTGGCACACCCCACCTGGGCAACATCGGCCCTCTTGTGGCAGTTGGAGCCTGCTGGGAACCTCCCCTCGGTGATGGGGGCCCTCTTGCCTCAGGCCCTAACTGCTGGGTACCCACATTTTCTGATACGTGCTAAGTGGTGCGAGGACACTCCTGCGAGGTTCCCATCCCCATGGGCATGTGGGCCTTCTGCTCTAAGGTCCCAACACCTGTGTTGTTCACCGTTTCATGATGTTGGCTCTCTGGTGTTAGTTCACCCAGGCCTAGATCCCATAGCCTCTGTGCTCTGAGCGGCCTGCTGGGAGGTTCCTACTGCTGGATTCCTTAGCTTTTTTATTCTTTGGGTCCTGTGTTTTCATGCTCCTACTTCCTGACTCACTCCCAGCCCATTTGTGATGTAGGTCCTCTGGTTTAAGGCCACATGTACCGGTTTCCTCACCTTTATTGATGTGGCCCCACTGGTGTGAGGACACTCCTGCCTGGTTCCCATCCCCTTGGTGATGGGGGCCCTCTGGTGAGAGTCTGATCCTGTCTGGATTCCTCACACTTCTGGGAGGTGGGCCCTCTGCTGTGAGGTCACTCCTGCCTGGCTGGCACATGTCACCTTGGCGATGTGGGCCCTCAGTTGGGAGTTGGTGCCTGCTGGGAGTCTCCTCCCCTCGGTAATGAGGGCCCTCTGGCGTCAGGCCCTAACTCATGGGCTCCCAAAATTTTCTGATGTGCGCCCTGTCGTGCGAGTACACTCCAGCCAGGGTCCCATCCCCATGGGGATGTGGGCTTTCTGCCCTGAGGTCCCAACGGCTGGGTTGCTCACAGTGTCAGAATGTGGGCCCTCTGCTGTGAGTTCACTCCGGCATGGATCCCATAGCCTCGGTGCTCTGGGCCACCTGCTTGGAGCTTCCAACTGCGGGGTTCCTCACCTTTTTTATTCTATGGGCGCTCTGTTGTGAGTCTCCTCCTGCATGCCTCACTCCCAGCCCTTTCGTGATGTGTGTCCCCTTGTTTGAGGCCACATGTGCTGTGCTCCTCACCTTTCGCTGATGTGGCCCCACTGGTGTGAGGACACTCCTGCCTGGTTTCCATCCCCTTGGTGATGTGGGCGCTCTGGTTAGAGTCTGATCCTGTTTGGGCTGCTCACACTTCTGTGAGGTGGGCCCTCTGCTGTGAGGTAACTCCTGCCTGGCTTGCTCCCATTGCCTTGGTGACGTCGGCCCTCTGGTGGCATTTGGAGCCTGCTGGTAGCCTCCTCTCCTCCGTGATGAGGGCCCTCTGGCGCCAGGCCATAACTGCTGGGTTCCCACATTTTCTGATACGTGCTAAGTTGTGCGAGGACACTCCTGCGAGGTTCCCATCCCCATGGGGATGTGGGCCTTCTGCTCTGAGGTCCCACTGGCTGGGTTGCTCACAGTTTCATGATGTGGGCCCTCTGCTGTGAGTTCACTGTGGCCTGGATCCCATAGACTCCATGCTCTGGGCCACCTGCTGGGAGGTTCAAACTGCTGGATTCCTCACATTTTTTATTCTGTGGGCCCTGTGTTGTTAGGCTACTCCTGCCTGCCTCACTCGGAGCACCTTGGAAATGTGGGTCCTCTGGTTTAGGCCACATGTGCTGGGTTCCTCACCTTTCTATAATGTGGCCACACTGGTGTGAGGACACTCCTGCCTTGTTCCGATCCCCTTGGTGATGTGGGCCCTCTGGTGAGAGTCTTATCCTGGCTGGGTTCCTCACCCTTCTGTGCGGTAGGCCCTCTGCTGTGAGGTCACTCCTGCCTGGCTGGCACACGTCAACTTGGCGATGTGGGCCCTCAGTTGGGAGTTGGTGCCTGCTGGGAGTCTCCTCCCCTCGGTAATGAGGGCCCTCTGGCGTCAGACCCTAACTCCTGGGCTCCCAAAATTTTCTGATGTGCGCCCTGTGGTGCGAGTACACTCCTGCCAGGATCCCAACCCCATGGGAATGTGGGCCTTCTGCTCTAAGGTCCCACCGGCTGGGTTGCTCACAGTTTCATAATGAGGGCCCTCTGTTTTGAGTTCAGTCAGGCCTGGATCCCATAGCCTCGCTGCTCCTGGCCACCTGCTGGGAGGTTCCAACTGCAGGATTCCTCACCTTTTTTACGCTATGGGCCCTCTGTTTGGAGGCTCCTCCTGCCTGCCTCACTCCCAGCCCCTTGGTGATGTGTGTCCTGTAGTTTGAGGCCACGTGTGCTGGGTCCGTCACATTTCGGTGATGTGACCACACTGGTGTGAGAACACTCCTGCCTGGTTTCCATTCCCTTGGTGATGTGGGCCCTCCGGTGAGAGTCTGATCCTCTTTGGGTTCCTCACACTTTTTTGTGGTTGGCCCTCTGCTCTGAGGTCACTCCTGCCTGGCTGGCACACCCTGCATTGGCGACGTCGGCCTTCTGGTAGCAGTTGGAGCTTGCTGGGAGCCTCCTCTCCTCAGTGATGAGGGCCCTCTGGCGTCCGGCCCTAACTGCTGGGTGCCCCACCTTTTCTGATGTGTGCCCACTGGTGCGATGACACTCCTGCTTGGTTCCCTTCCCCATGGGGATGTGGGCCTTGTGCTCTGAGGTTACAACGGCTGGGTTGCTTACAGTATCACGATGAGGGCCCTCTGTTGTGAGTTCATCACTGCCTGGATCCCATAGCCTCGGTGCTCTGGGCCGCCTGCTGGGATGTTCCAACTGCTGGATTCCTCACCTTTTTTATACAATGGGCCATGGGTTTTGAGGTTAATCCTGCCTGCCTCGCTCCGAGACCCATGATGATGTGGGTCCTCTGGTTTGAGGCCACATGTGCTGGGTACCTCAACTTTCGATGATGTGGCCCCACGGGTGTGAGGACACTCCTGCCTGGTTCCCAGCCCCTTGCTTATGTGGGCACTCTGGTGAGAGTCTGATCTTGACTGGGTTCCTTACCCTTCTGTGAGGTGGGCCCTCTGATGTGAGGTCACTCCTGCCTGGATGGCTCATGTCGCCTTGGCGACGTAGGCCCTCTGTTGGCCACTGAAGCATGCTGGGAGCCTCCTACCCTCTTTACTGAGGGCCCTGGAAGAAACGCATATGCCCTTTTTGGCCAAGTGCATCATTGTCGACGTTCTGCCTCTTTTCCTATGCTTTAAATGCAATTCCAGTCTACCCCCTGAAATCGTTTTCCTGCAATTCTGCCCCGCTTTCCAGTCCTCTTCGCAGCCTTCCTTCAATATATTTTTGGACGATAGCTGTCATTTATAACTCTGCAGGTTTGTGAATTACAGTGCCCCTGAGCTCCTTTCTTCAACTCGCTTTCTTGTGAGCTGGCCGCAAACCCGCAGGAATGCTTCAGGCCCTAATCTGGTTCCGGCACGGCATGCTGAGCCTTTGGTTAATTCCTCTTCCTGGTGGGAAATGAGCGTTCCATTTGCCCGTCCAGACACCTACAGCTAGTCTCTCATTGGTTCTCCCTATTCCTGTTCATCTTGCGCAGAAATTGAAAACTGTGCCAAACAGCAGGTTAAAGGCACTGACTCTCCAAGTGGGGAGAGTGTTAGTAAACGGTCTGGAATGGTGAACCCGAGTAAAAGGGGACGAAAACTGAGATGCATTTGAAAACGTTTCCCGGTCACACAGTGCACTGTACTGTGGGTTTCCCATGCATGTTTTAGCTGAAGGAAGAATCCCTTAAACCTGGAGAGTTGGGACCCATGGAATGGGTACCATGCAGTATGACTTCAAAGGGTCTGCATTTGCTCATCGAACCTCACCAATGCTATCAGCCCGAAGTGTCCAGCCTTATGTCTCACTCAGCTCTGGGTGTAGATGTGGTAAATCCAGGTCGCATCACAAGCCCTGAATGAATTATTTAAGAATTGCTCTCTATTTCACTGTCATTGTGTTTGTTTTTGTAATTCATTTTGATAATGGGTTTTATCGGATTTTCTCTGCTGCATTCATGCCGCTCTACACACACTTGAGTCTCTTACGGAGATATATAAATCCATGGGTTTGAAGATTCTTACTAGTCATGTGTAATCCTAGGCGTTGAATATGGGGTGTTTAGTCCATTTCGTTGAGCAAGGGCTAGGTCTTGACTATTACATATTTGGCTTATGGAAAGGTATCTGTGCTAATTTCTATCTCTGGTTTTATGCAGCACCACAACTCACCTTTCCCCTTAAGCAAGCATAAGTTGGTTTTCTAAATTTGAGACCCTGTTCTGTTTTGTAATTCAGTTCATGTGTAGCCAAGTTTACATTCCGTGTATTAGTGATATCTTATGATGTTTCATTTTCTGTGTGACTTATTTCACTTAGAATCATCGTACCTGAATCCACTCATTATGCCGCGACGGGCCTGATGACATAGATTTCATTGGTGAGTGATATTCCTTTGTACGTACGTACCACACTTCTTTATCCATTTTTCGCTTTCTGGGATATTTAACTTGTACCGTAGACGAGGTTCTTGTAAACAGAGCCGTAAACAGAAACTTTGCGGTGGCTGTGTGTTTTTGATTTTAATTTCCCTAAGCTATAGGAAAAAAAGTGGTAATGCCGTAGGCTCCGTTGCTTTGTTTTTTAGGTTTTTGAGGAAACACCATACACATCTCCAGAGTGGCTGTTGGCAATTTACATCTCGCCCATCAGCATAACAAGGCTCCCTGTTCTCCATGGCCTGTGCTGCCTTTCTGGATTTTACACTTTTTTCAGATGGCCCTTTTGAACAGGGGGCAGTGAGACTTCATTGTAGTGCAGATTTCTTTAACATGCTTGCTTGGTTGGCCAAAAAGGGCGTATGCGTTTTTTCCTGAATATATTCAGGAAAAAACGCATACGCCCTTTTTGGCCAAGTGCATCATTGTCGACGTTCTGCCTCTTTTCCTATGCTTTAAATGCAATTCCAGTCTACCCCCTGAAATCGTTTTCTTGCAATTCTGCCCCGCTTTCAAGTCCTCTTCGCAGCCTTCCTTCAATATATTTTTGGGTGATAGCTGTCATTTATAACTCTGCAGGTTTGTGAATTACAGTGTCCCTGAGATCCTTTCTTCAACTCGCTTTCTTGTGAGCTGGCCGCAAACCCGCAGGATTGCTTCAGGCCCTAATCTGGTTCCGGCACGGCATGCTGAGCCTTTGGTTAATTCCTCTTCCTGGTGGGAAATGAGCGTTAAATTTGCCCGTGCAGACACCTTCACACGAGTCTTCATGGTGCCACTTTGCCCCGGGTATCTCTATGGAGGTTGGAGTTGGAGGGCCTCCTCACTCAAGGTCAGTGTGCCCATGGAGCCAACCCTGCAACTTCAGGGCATGGTTGGGGGTTAGGATCACCACGTGGGGTCCTTTTCCCTTCGGAGGGAGGTGGCCTTTTGGGCTGCTGATTTCCAGGTTTTCAGATACTGCCAGTATCTTGGCCAGATGTGGCGGTGGGCCAAGCCCCTTGGTGACCGTAGTTTATCCTACCTGGATCGCGTTCTTGCATTGTTCCATTTCAAGTGGTCCCAGGTTTTGCACTAATACTCCAATGGCGATTCACCGTTCACCAGGAATGTAAAGGTCAAAGGGTTTAGCTAAATTAGGGAGTTCCAGGGCAAGGGTCTGAATTGACTGCTCTTTCCATTCTTGAAAGGCCACTTCTGCATTCTATTCAAAAGGATCATCATCTTTTCCTTTCAGTGTTTCATATAGAGGCCCAGCTTGTAGACTGTAGTTAGGGATCCAGAAGCAGCAAACCCTGGCCTCCCCAGAAGCCCCTAAGCTGTCTTCTAGTTTCAGAAATGGGTAAGGCTGTAAATTGTTTCTTCCCTTTCCTGGGATGGGCTTCTCCGACCTTCTGTGAGAATGAAGCCCAGGCAGGTCACCGTAGTCTGTGATATTTGAGCTTTTTCTTGGACAACTTGTATCCTTTATTGGCTTGGTAGTTCAGAGGTCTCCTTAGTAGGGCTGGCGATCAGAATGTCGTCTGCATATTGAAGGAGTGTTTCCTTTTCCAGAGGTAGAACTTTTAGTTCTTTAGCTGAGCTTTCCCCAAAGATGGTGTGGGAATTTTTGAACCCTTGGGGCAACATGACCCGGAAGTATTGTTTTAGTTGTATGTTGAGTCCTGCCACTCACAAGCCAAAATTTCTTGTGACTCTGGGACTAATAGAATACAAAAGAAGGCATCATTGAAGACTAATACAGAATACCATGTCCTGGTGGTTGGTAGAATGACCAGCAGGGTGTAGGGTTTAGGAACTACTGGAGGTATATCCTCGGTGGCTTCACTGACTGTCCTGACATCCTTTACCAGGACTCCAGCAGCCCATGGGGCTGTCGAGGTCAGGCCAATCCCAGGATATGGAGCTCACCTGGGCAGGTACCCCACCCCCACCCCAGCCCATGGGGCTCTCGTGTTCAGGCCCCTCCCAGGATATGGGGTTCCCTGGGCAGGTTCCCCTGCAGCCCATGGGGCTCTCGTGGTCAGGCCCCTCCCAGGATACAGAGCTACCCTTGCAGGTACCATGGCAGGGCTGGGAACACAGGAACCGTGCATATCGCCCTCATTGCAGAGCACTCCCAGCTCACCTGTCACTCAGATCTGACACAGAGCACCTCAGAGCAGGACTTGAACTAACAAACAGCAGCTCCGACAGGTCTGTGACCCTGGGCATCACTCTGTGTGGCCTCCCTCCACCTGGTCTTCCAGAGACTTCCACTGCACACGGGGCACCAGGCCTCTGTCTCCACCCACCAGCCACCCCTCCTCTCCCTGACTCCTGGGTTCCTCTCATTAGGAGAGGGTTTTCTTGAAGTTGTCTCCCACTCATGGGCCAGATAATATAATTAGAAAACAAGCCAGAGCTGCAGCCCCTTGTCTATCCTGACTCTCAGGAGCCCACACCTGTTCCTTGGACCTGGCCGATTCAGCAAGTTCCAGTTTCGGCAACTGTGAGCCCCTGAGGGGTGATTATTGGCTGGCCTGGGAAGCCCGACCGTGCCGGCCAGACCTCCCCAGGTGTGCCTGGGTTCAGATCAATATAAACACCGCTCCAGGCAGCAAGAGCCCCTTCAGCTGTGCCTGACGCCATTTTCTCTGCCCTGTCAGCAGTCTTGGGGCTGGACTGGTGGGAGGGAGTGAGAGGCCACGGCTTTGTGGGTGGCCCAGTGTGAGTGGGGCTCTGCTGGACTTTCTGCAGCAGTTGCCAAGATGCCACCTGCTAAAGAAGAGGATGTGTCACCCATACCTGCCGCTGGAATTTCTCCCTGGGCAGAGGTGAGTGAGGAAGAAAGCAGTGGGGGCCGGGACAGAAGGGGTATCTCAGGCAGGGAAATGGAAAGCTTCCAGAAGAGCACCCAGGGCCAGGACCATCCTGGCTGGCCTGCAGGCCCCAAGTCGGCTGGCATGCTGTCACTCATGTGGCTCCATGGCCCTTCCTCTAGGCTTTCAAGTCCTTGTACATATTCAGGTGTTTTACCTGGGAAGGGTGGGAACATTTCAGCAGCAGCTGGCCTGGGGCTCAGCCCACGTTTACTCACAGATGCCTCAGCACGGTCCCCCAGCTTTGCAATGAGGATGCTTGTTGCGTGGGGCCTGCTGGCTGAATGGGAGATGATTCCCCACCACTGACCAACTTCAGAATTGTTTACAACTGGAGCAAGTGCCCTGATACGGTTTTCCTCTGTGTAACTGGTGGGTTCTGTTTTTTTTTCTTTTTTTCGTTTTTGGTTCAAGGTAGATTTTATTCCTCTTTTTTGTATTTACAGATATAAGCATGGAAATAATTTATTCATATAAATACATGTATGTGAAGGAAGAATATTTTTTCTGTTTTACTTTTTGTAATTTGAATTTTATTTTATTTTTTTATACAGCAGGTTCTTTTTGGTTATCTATTTTATACATATAAATGTATATATGCCAATCCCAATCTCTCAACTCCTCCCACCACCACCCCCCAACAGCTTTCCCCCCTTGGTGTCCATACGTTTGTTGTCTACATCTGTTGCTCTATTTCTGCCTGGCAAAACGGTTCATCTGTACAATTTTTCTAGGTTCCACATATATGCATTAATAGACAAGATTTGTTTTTCTCTTTCTGACTTACTTCACTCTGTATGACAGTCTCTAGATCCATCAACGTCTCTACAAATGACCCAATTTCATTCCTTTTTATGGCTTAGTAATATTCCATTTTATATATGTACCACATTTTTATGCATTCGTCTGTCTGTGGGCATTTAGGTTGCTTCCATTACCTGGATATTGTAAATAGTGATGCAATGAACATTGCGGTGAATATCTCTTTTGAGTTATGGTTTTGTCTGGGTATATGCCCAGTAGTGGGATTGCTGTATCATATGGTAATTCTATTCTTAGTTTTATAAGAAACTCCATAATGTTCTCCACAGTGACTGTATCAATTTACATTCCCAACAATAGTGGAAGAGGGTTCCTTATCTCCACACCCTTTCCAGCATTTGTTGTTTGTAGATTTTCTGATGATGCCCATTCTAACAGGTGTGAGGTGATACACCATGGATGAGTCTATTTCGTTGAGCAAAGAGTAGGTCTTGTCTATTACATATTTGGCTTATGGAACGGTATGTGTGCTAATTTCAATCTCTGGTTTTATACAGCACCCCAACTCAACTTTCCCCTTAATCAAGCATAAGTTTTTATCTAAATGTGAGACTCTGTTCGGTTTTGGAATTCAGTTTATGTGTAGCCAAGTTTACACTCTCTCTATTAGTGATATCTTATGATAATTATCTTTCTCTGTGTGACCTATTTCTCTTAGAATCATCATACTTAAATCCACTCAATTTGCTGCTACAGGCTTGATGACATTGATTTCATTGCTGAGTGATATTCCGTTGTACGTAAGTAGCACAACTCCTTTATCCATTTTTTTCTTTCTGGGATATTTAATTTGTACTGGACTCAAGGTTCTTGTAAACACAGCAGCCCTAAATTTTGTGTTGGCTGTGTCTTGTTGATTTTAATTTTCCTAAGCTATAGGGCCAAAAGTGGAAGTGCCCTAGGGTCTGTAGCTTTGTTTTTCAGATGTTTCAGGATACACCATAAACATCTCCAGAGTGTCTGTTGGCCATTTACATCCCGCCCATCAGCATAACAAGGCTCCCTGTTCTCCATGGCCTGTCCTGTGTTTCTGGTTTTTACACTTTTTTCAGATGGCCCTTTTGACGAATGGGAAATGAGACTTCATTGTAGTGCGGATTTCCATTTCTCGAGTGCTTGGTTGGCCAAAAAGGGCATATGTGTTTTTTCCTGAATATATTCAGGAAAAAATGTTTACGCACTTTTGTCCAAGTGCATCACTGTCAAAGATCTGCCGCTTTTCACATGCTTTAAATGCAATTCCAATCTACCTCCTGAAATATGATTCCTGCAATTCTGCCTCGTTTTCAAGGCCTCTTTGCAGACTTACTTCCATATAATTTTGCCAATAGCTGTCATTTATAACACTGCAGGTTTGTGAATTACAGTGCCCGTGATTTCCTTTCTTAACTCGTTTCCTTGAAAACTGGCCACAGAACCGCAGGTTTGCTTCAGGCCGTAATCAGGGTCCGGCACGGCACTCTGAGACTTTGGTTCATTCCACTTCCTGGTGGGAAATTAGAGTTAAATGTGCCCCTCCAGACACCTGCCTCACTCCTAGCCCCTTGGTGATGTGTGTCCTCTGGTTTGAGGCCACATGTGCTGGGTTCCTCACCTTTGGCTGATGTGGCCCCACTGGTGTGAGGACACCCCTGCCTGGTTCCAATCCCCTTGGTGATGTGGGCCCTCCGGTGAGAGTCTGATCCTGGTTGGGTTCCTCACACTTCTGTGAGGTGGGCCCTCTTCTCTGAGGTCACTCCTGCCTGGCTGGCACACCCCGCCTTGGCGACGTCGGCTCTCTGGTGGGATTTGGTGCCTGCTGGGTGTCTCCTCCCCTCGGTAATGAGGGCCCTCTGGCGTCAGACCCTAACTCCTGGGCTCCCAATATTTTCTGATATGCGCCCTGTGGTTCGAGTACACTCCTGCAAGGTTCCCAACCCCATGGGAATGTGGGCCTTCTGCTCTGAGGTCCCAACCGTGGGTTGCTCAGTTTCATGATGAGGGCCCTCTGCTGTGAGTTCTCTCCGGCCTGGATCCCATAGCCTCGCTGCTCCTGGCCACCTGCTGGGAGGTTACAACTGCGGGGTTCCTCACCTTTTTTCTTCTATGGGCCCTCTGTTTTGAGACTCCTCCTGCCTGCCTCACTCCCAGCCCCTTGGTGATGTGTGTCCTCTGGTTTGAGGCCATGTATGCTGGGTCCCTCGCCTTTCGATGATGTGGCCCCACTGGTGTGAGGACACTCCTGCCTGGTTCCTATCCCCTTGATGATGTGGGCCCTCTGGTGAGAGTCTGATCCTGGCTGGGTTCCTCACCCTTCTGTGAGGGGGGCCCTCTGCTGTGAGGTCACTCCTGCCTGGCTGGCACACCCCACCTGGGCAACATCGGCCCTCTTGTGGCAGTTGGAGCCTGCTGGGAACCTCCCCTCGGTGATGGGGGCCCTCTTGCCTCAGGCCCTAACTGCTGGGTACCCACATTTTCTGATACGTGCTAAGTGGTGCGAGGACACTCCTGCGAGGTTCCCATCCCCATGGGCATGTGGGCCTTCTGCTCTAAGGTCCCAACACCTGTGTTGTTCACCGTTTCATGATGTTGGCTCTCTGGTGTTAGTTCACCCAGGCCTAGATCCCATAGCCTCTGTGCTCTGAGCGGCCTGCTGGGAGGTTCCTACTGCTGGATTCCTTACCTTTTTTATTCTTTGGGTCCTGTGTTTTCATGCTCCTACTTCCTGACTCACTCCCAGCCCATTTGTGATGTAGGTCCTCTTGTTTAAGGCCACATGTACCGGTTTCCTCACCTTTATTGATGTGGCCCCACTGGTGTGAGGACACTCCTGCCTGGTTCCCATCCCCTTGGTGATGTGGGCCCTCTGGTGAGAGTCTGATCCTGTCTGGATTCCTCACACTTCTGGGAGGTGGGCCCTCTGCTGTGAGGTCACTCCTGCCTGGCTGGCACACGTCACCTTGGCGATGTGGGCCCTCAGTTGGGAGTTGGTGCCTGCTGGGAGTCTCCTCCCCTCGGTAATGAGGGCCCTCTGGCGTCAGGCCCTAACTCATGGGCTCCCAAAATTTTCTGATGTGCGCCCTGTCGTGCGAGTACACTCCAGCCAGGGTCCCATCCCCATGGGGATGTGGGCTTTCTGCCCTGAGGTCCCAACGGCTGGGTTGCTCACAGTGTCAGAATGTGGGCCCTCTGCTGTGAGTTCACTCCGGCATGGATCCCATAGCCTCGGTGCTCTGGGCCACCTGCTTGGAGCTTCCAACTGCGGGGTTCCTCACCTTTTTTATTCTATGGGCGCTCTGTTGTGAGTCTCCTCCTGCATGCCTCACTCCCAGCCCTTTCGTGATGTGTGTCCCCTTGTTTGAGGCCACATGTGCTGTGCTCCTCACCTTTCGCTGATGTGGCCCCACTGGTGTGAGGACACTCCTGCCTGGTTTCCATCCCCTTGGTGATGTGGGCGCTCTGGTTAGAGTCTGATCCTGTTTGGGCTGCTCACACTTCTGTGAGGTGGGCCCTCTGCTGTGAGGTAACTCCTGCCTGGCTTGCTCCCATTGCCTTGGTGACGTCGGCCCTCTGGTGGCATTTGGAGCCTGCTGGTAGCCTCCTCTCCTCCGTGATGAGGGCCCTCTGGCGCCAGGCCATAACTGCTGGGTTCCCACATTTTCTGATACGTGCTAAGTTGTGCGAGGACACTCCTGCGAGGTTCCCATCCCCATGGGGATGTGGGCCTTCTGCTCTGAGGTCCCACTGGCTGGGTTGCTCACAGTTTCATGATGTGGGCCCTCTGCTGTGAGTTCACTGTGGCCTGGATCCCATAGACTCCATGCTCTGGGCCACCTGCTGGGAGGTTCAAACTGCTGGATTCCTCACATTTTTTATTCTGTGGGCCCTGTGTTGTTAGGCTACTCCTGCCTGCCTCACTCGGAGCACCTTGGAAATGTGGGTCCTCTGGTTTAGGCCACATGTGCTGGGTTCCTCACCTTTCTATAATGTGGCCACACTGGTGTGAGGACACTCCTGCCTTGTTCCGATCCCCTTGGTGATGTGGGCCCTCTGGTGAGAGTCTTATCCTGGCTGGGTTCCTCACCCTTCTGTGCGGTAGGCCCTCTGCTGTGAGGTCACTCCTGCCTGGCTGGCACACGTCAACTTGGCGATGTGGGCCCTCAGTTGGGAGTTGGTGCCTGCTGGGAGTCTCCTCCCCTCGGTAATGAGGGCCCTCTGGCGTCAGACCCTAACTCCTGGGCTCCCAAAATTTTCTGATGTGCGCCCTGTGGTGCGAGTACACTCCTGCCAGGATCCCAACCCCATGGGAATGTGGGCCTTCTGCTCTAAGGTCCCACCGGCTGGGTTGCTCACAGTTTCATAATGAGGGCCCTCTGTTTTGAGTTCAGTCAGGCCTGGATCCCATAGCCTCGCTGCTCCTGGCCACCTGCTGGGAGGTTCCAACTGCAGGATTCCTCACCTTTTTTACGCTATGGGCCCTCTGTTTGGAGGCTCCTCCTGCCTGCCTCACTCCCAGCCCCTTGGTGATGTATGTCCTGTAGTTTGAGGCCACGTGTGCTGGGTCCGTCACATTTCGGTGATGTGACCACACTGGTGTGAGAACACTCCTGCCTGGTTTCCATTCCCTTGGTGATGTGGGCCCTCCGGTGAGAGTCTGATCCTCTTTGGGTTCCTCACACTTTTTTGTGGTTGGCCCTCTGCTCTGAGGTCACTCCTGCCTGGCTGGCACACCCTGCATTGGCGACGTCGGCCTTCTGGTAGCAGTTGGAGCTTGCTGGGAGCCTCCTCTCCTCAGTGATGAGGGCCCTCTGGCGTCCGGCCCTAACTGCTGGGCTCCCCACCTTTTCTGATGTGTGCCCACTGGTGCGATGACACTCCTGCTTGGTTCCCTTCCCCATGGGGATGTGGGCCTTGTGCTCTGAGGTTACAACGGCTGGGTTGCTTACAGTATCACGATGAGGGCCCTCTGTTGTGAGTTCATCACTGCCTGGATCCCATAGCCTCGGTGCTCTGGGCCGCCTGCTGGGATGTTCCAACTGCTGGATTCCTCACCTTTTTTATACAATGGGCCATGTGTTTTGAGGTTAATCCTGCCTGCCTCGCTCCGAGACCCATGGTGATGTGGGTCCTCTGGTTTGAGGCCACATGTGCTGGGTACCTCAACTTTCGATGATGTGGCCCCACGGGTGTGAGGACACTCCTGCCTGGTTCCCAGCCCCTTGCTTATGTGGGCACTCTGGTGAGAGTCTGATCTTGACTGGGTTCCTTACCCTTCTGTGAGGTGGGCCCTCTGATGTGAGGTCACTCCTGCCTGGATGGCTCATGTCGCCTTGGCGACGTAGGCCCTCTGTTGGCCACTGAAGCATGCTGGGAGCCTCCTACCCTCTTTAATAAGGGCCCTGGAAGAAACGCATATGCCCTTTTTGAGCAAGTGCATCATTGTCGAGGTTCTGCCTCTTCTCCTATACTTTCAGAGGACTTCCCGTCTACCTCCTGAAATCGTATTCCTGGAATTCTGCCCCGCGTTCAAGTCCTCTTCGCAGCCTTACTTCAATATATTTTTGGACGATAGCTGTCATTTATAACTCTGCAGGTTTGTGAATTACAGTGCCCCTGAGCTCCTTTCTTCAACTCGCTTTCTTGTGAGCTGGCCGCAAAACCGCAGGATTGCTTCAGGCCCTAATCTGGTTCCGACACGGCATGCTGAGCCTTTGGCTAATTCCTCCTCCTGGTGGGAAATGAGCGTTAAATTTGTTCGTGCAGACACCTACAGCTAATCTCTCATTGGTTCTCCCTATTCCTGTTCATCTTGCGCAGAAATTCCAAACTGTGCCAAACAGGAGGTTAAAGGCACTGACTCTCCAAGTGGGGAGAGTGTTAGTAAAGCGTCTGGAATGGTAAAACCGAGTACGAGGGGACGAAAACTGAGACGCATTTAAAAAGTTTTCCCGGTCACACAGTGGACCATATTCTGGGTTGCCCATGCATGTTTTACCTGAAGGAAGAATCCCTTCAACCTGGAGAGTTGGGACCCATGGAATGGGTACCACGCAGTATGACTTCAAAGGGTTGCCTTTGCTCACCGAACGTCACCAATGCTATCAGCCCGAAGTGTCCAGCCTTATGTCTCACTCAGCTCGGGGTGTAGATGTGGTAAATCCACGTTGCATCACAAGCCCTGAATGAATTATTTAAGAATTACTCTCTATTTCACTGTCATTGTGTTTTGTTTTTGTAATTTATTTTGATAATGGGATTTATCGGATTTTCACTGCTGCGTTTATGCCGCTGTACACATGCTTGATTCTCTTATGGAGACATATAAATCCATGGGTTTTCAGATTCTTACTAGTCAGGTATATTCCTAGGCATTGAATATGGGGTGTTGAGTCCATTTCGTGGAGCAAGGAGTAGGTCCTGACTATTACATATTTGCTTATGGAAAGGTATCTGTGCTAATTTCAATCTCTGGTTTTATGCAGCACCACAACTCACCTTTCCCCTTAAGCAAGCATAAGTTGGTTTTCTAAATTTGAGACCCTTTTCTGTTTTGTAATTGAGTTCATGTGCAGCCATGTTTGCATTCCGTGTATTTGAGATATCTTATGGTGTTTCTTTTTCTGTGTGACTTAGTTAACTTAGAATGATCGTACCTGAATCCACTCATTATGCCGCGACGGGCCTCATGACATAGATTTCATTGCTGAGTGATATTCCATTGTACGTACGTACAACAACTTCTTTATCCATTTTTTGCTTTCTGGGATATTTCACTTGTACCGTAAATGAGGTTCTTGTAAGCAGAGCCGTCCAAAATTTATGGGTGGCTGTGTCTTTTTGATTTTAATTTCCCTAAGCTATAGAACCATAAGTTGAAGTGCCGTAGGCTCCGTTGCTTAGTTTTTTAGGTGTTTGAGGAAACACCATACACTTCTCCAGAGTGGCTGTTGGCAAGTTACATCCCGCCCATCAGCATAACAAGGCTCCCTGTTCTCCATGGCCTGTCCTGCCTTTCTGGATTTTTCACTTTTTTCAGATGTCCCTTTTGACAGGGGGGCAGTGAGACTTCATTGTAATGCAGATTTCTTTACAGGCTTGCTTGTTTGGCCAAAAAGGGCGTATGTGTTTTTTCTTGAATATATTCAGGAAAAAACGCATACGCCCTTTTTGACCAAGTGCATCATTGTCGACTTTCTGTCTCTTTCCTTATGCTTTAAATGCAATTCCAGTCTGCCCCTGAACTCGTTTTCCTGCAATTCTGCCCCGCTTTCAAGTCCTCTACGCAGCCTTACTTCAATACATTTTTGGACAATAGCTGACATTTATAACTCTGCAGGTTTGTGAATGACAGTGCGCCTGAGCTCCTTTCTTCTACTCGCTTTCTTGTGAGCTGGCCGCAAACCCGCAGCATGTCTTCATGCCCTAATCTGGTTCCGGCACAGCATGCTGATCCTTTGGTAAATTCCTCTTCCTGGTGGGAAATGAGTGTTATATTTGAACGTGCAGACACCTAGAGCTAGTCTCTCATTGGTTCTCCCTATTCTTGTTCATCTTGCGCAGAAATTGCAAACTGTGCCAAACAGGAGGTTAAAGGCACTGACTCTCTAAGTGGGGAGAGTATTAATAAAGGGTCTTGAATCGTGAACCCGAGTAAAAGGGGACGAAAACTGAGATGCATTTGAAAAGGTTTCCCGGTCACACGGTGCACCATACTGTGGGTTTCCCATGCATGTTTTAGCTGAAGGAAGAATCCCTTAAACCTGGAGAGTTGGGACCCATGGAATGGGTACCATGCAGTATGACTCCAAAGGGCCTGCATTTTCGCAACGAACCTCACCAATGCTATCAGGCCGAAGTGTACAGCCTTATGTCTCACTCAGCTCTGGTTGTAGATGTGGTAAATCCAGGTTGCATCACAAGCCCTGAATGAATTATTTAAGAATTGCTCTCTATTTCACTGTCATTGTGTTTGTTTTTGTAATTCATTTTGATAATGGGATTTATCGGATTTTCTCTGCTGCATTCATGCCGCTGTACACACACTTGAGTCTCTTATGGAGACATATAAATCCATGGGTTTGAAGATACTTACTAGTCAGGTGTATTCCTAGGCGTTGAATATGGGGTGTTTAGTCCATTTCGTTGAGCAAGGGCTAGGTCTTGACTATTACATATTTGGCTTATGGAAAGGTATCTGTGCTAATTTCTATCTCTGGTTTTATGCAGCACCCCAACTCACTTTTCCCCTTAAGCAAGCATAAGGTGGTTTTCTAAATTTGAGACCCTGTTCTGTTTTGTAATTCAGTTCATGTGTAGCCAAGTTTACATTCCGTGTATTAGTGATATCTTATGATGTTTCATTTTCTGTGTGACTTATTTCACTTAGAATCATCGTACCTGAATCCACTCATTATGCCACGATGGGCCTGATGACATAGATTTCATTGCTGAGTGATATTCCATTGAATGTGTGTACCACAACTTCTTTATCCATTTTTCACATTCTGGGATATTTAACTTGTACCGTAGACGAGATTCCTGTAAACAGAGCCGTCTGAAACTTTGGGGTGGCTGTCTGTTTTTGATTTTAATTTCCGTGATCTATAAGACCATAAGTGGAAGTGCCGTAGTCTCCGTTGCTTTGTTTCTTAGGTGTTTCAGGAAACACCATACACTTCTCCAGAGTGGCTGTTGGCAATTTACATCCCGCCCATCAGCATAACAAGGCTCCCTGTTCTCCATGGCCTGTGCTGTCTTTCTGGATTTTACACTTTTTTCAGATGGCCCTTTTGACCTGGGGGCAGTGAGACTTCTTTGTAGTGCAGATTTCTTTAACATGCTGGCTTGGTTGGCCAAAAAGGGCGTATGCGTTTTTTCCTGAATATATTCAGGAAAAAACGCATACGCCCTTTTTGGCCAAGTGCATCATTGTCGACGTTCTGCCTCTTTTCCTATGCTTTAAATGCAATTCCAGTCTACCCCCTGAAATCGTTTTCCTGCAATTCTGCCCCGCTTTCCAGTCCTCTTCGCAGCCATCCTTCAATATATTTTTGGACGATAGCTGTCATTTATAACTCTGCAGGTTTGTGAATTACAGTGCCCCTGAGCTCCTTTCTTCAACTCGCTTTCTTGTGAGCTGGCCGCAAACCCGCAGGAATGCTTCAGGCCCTAATCTGGTTCCGGCACGGCATGCTGAGCCTTTGGTTAATTCCTCTTCCTGGTGGGAAATGAGCGTTCCATTTGCCCGTCCAGACACCTACAGCTAGTCTCTCATTGGTTCTCCCTATTCCTGTTCATCTTGCGCAGAAATTGCAAACTGTGCCAAACAGGAGGTTAAAGGCACTGACTCTCCAAGTGGGGAGAGTGTTAGTAAACGGTCTGGAATGGTGAACCCGAGTAAAAGGGGACGAAAACTGAGATGCATTTGAAAACGTTTCCCGGTCACACAGTGCACTGTACTGTGGGTTTCCCATGCATGTTTTAGCTGAAGGAAGAATCCCTTAAACCTGGAGAGTTGGGACCCATGGAATGGGTACCATGCAGTATGACTTCAAAGGGTCTGCATTTGCTCATCGAACCTCACCAATGCTATCAGCCCGAAGTGTCCAGCCTTATGTCTCACTCAGCTCTGGGTGTAGATGTGGTAAATCCAGGTCGCATCACAAGCCCTGAATGAATTATTTAAGAATTGCTCTCTATTTCACTGTCATTGTGTTTGTTTTTGTAATTCATTTTGATAATGGGTTTTATCGGATTTTCTCTGCTGCATTCATGCCGCTGTACACACACTTGAGTCTCTTACGGAGACATATAAATCCATGGGTTTGAAGGTTCTTACTACTCATGTGTAATCCTAGGCGTTGAATATGGGGTGTTTAGTCCATTTCATTGAGCAAGGGTTAGGTCTTGACTATTACATATTTGGCTTATGGAAAGGTATGTGTGCTAATTTCTATCTCTGGTTTTATGCAGCACCACAACTCACCTTTCCCCTTAAGCAAGCATAAGTAGGTTTTCTAAATTTGAGACCCTGTTCTGTTTTGTAATTCAGTTCATGTGTAGCCAAGTTTACATTCGGTGTATTAGTGATATCTTATGATGTTTCATTTTCTGTGTGACTTATTTCACTTAGAATCATCGTACGTGAATCCACTCATTATGCCGCGACGGGCCTGATGACATAGATTTCATTGGTGAGTGATATTCCTTTGTACGTACGTACCACACTTCTTTATCCATTTTTCGCTTTCTGGGATATTTAACTTGTACCGTAGACGAGGTTCTTGTAAACAGAGCCGTAAACAGAAACTTTGCGGTGGCTGTGTGTTTTTGATTTTAATTTCCCTAAGCTATAGGAAAATAAGTGGTAATGCCATAGACTCCGTTGCTTTGTTTTTTAGGTTTTTGAGGAAACACCATACACATCTCCAGAGTGGCTGTTGGCAATTTACATCCCGCCCATCAGCATAACAAGGCTCCCTGTTCTCCATGGCCTGTGCTGCCTTTCTGGATTTTACACTTTTTTCAGATGGCCCTTTTGAACGGGGAGCAGTGAGACTTCATTGTAGTGCAGATTTCTTTAACATGCTTGCTTGGTTGGCCAAAAAGGGCGTATGCGTTTTTTCCTGAATATATTCAGGAAAAAACGCATACGCCCTTTTTGGCCAAGTGCATCATTGTCGACGTTCTGCCTCTTTTCCTATGCTTTAAATACAATTCCAGTCTACCCCCTGAAATCGTTTTCTTGCAATTCTGCCCCGCTTTCAAGTCCTCTTCGCAGCCTTCCTTCAATATATTTTTGGGTGATAGCTGTCATTTATAACTCTGCAGGTTTGTGAATTACAGTGTCCCTGAGCTCCTTTCTTCAACTCGCTTTCTTGTGAGCTGGCCGCAAACCCGCAGGATTGCTTCAGGCCCTAATCTGGTTCCGGCACGGCATGCTGAGCCTTTGGTTAATTCCTCTTCCTGGTGGGAAATGAGCGTTAAATTTGCCCGTGCAGACACCTTCACACGAGTCTTCATGGTGCCACTTTGCCCCGGGTATCTCTATGGAGGTTGGAGTTGGAGGGCCTCCTCGCTCAATGTCAGTGTGCCCATGGAGCCAACCCTGCAACTTCAGGGCATGGTTGGGTGTTAGGATCACCACGTGGGGTCCTTTTCTCTTTGGAGGGAGGTGGCCTTTTGGGCTGCTGATTTCCAGGTTTTCAGATACTGCCAGTATCTTGGCCAGATGTGGCGGTGGGCCAAGCCCCTTGGTGACCGTAGTTTATCCTACCTGGAGCGCATTCTTGCATTGTTCCATTTCAAGTGGTCCCAGGTTTTGCACTAATACTCCAATGGCGATTCACCGTTCACCAGGAATGTAAAGGTCAAAGGGTTTAGGTAAATTAGGGAGTTCCAGGGAAAGGGTCTGAATTGACTGCTCTTTCCATTCTTGAAAGGCCACTTCTGCATTCTATTCAAAAGGATCATCATCTTTTCCTTTCAGTGTTTTATATAGAGGCCCAGCTAGTAGACTGTAGTTAGGGATCCAGAAGCAGCAAACCCTGGCCTCCCCAGGAACCCCTAAGCTGTCTTCTAGGTTCAGAAATGGGTAAGGCTGTAAATTGTTTCTTCCCTTTCCTGGGATGGGCTTCTCCGACCTTCTGTGAGAATGAAGCCCAGGCAGGTCACCGTAGTCTGTGATATTTGAGCTTTTTCTTGGACAACTTGTATCCTTTATTGGCTTGGTAGTTCAGAGGTCTCCTTAGTAGGGCTGGCGATCAGAATGTCGTCTGCATATTGAAGGAGTGTTTCCTTTTCCAGAGGTAGATCTTTTAGTTCTTTAGCTGAGCTTTCTCCAAAGATGGTGTGGGAATTTTTGAACCCTTGGGGCAACACGGCCCGGAAGTATTGTTTTAGTTGTATGTTGAGTCCTGCCACTCACAAGCCAAAATTTCTTGTGACTCTGGGACTAATAGAATACAAAAGAAGGCATCATTGAAGACTAATACAGAATACCATGTCCTGGTGGTTGGTAGAATGACCAGCAGGGTGTAGGATTTAGGAACTACTGGAGGTATATCCTCGGTGGCTTCACTGACTGTCCTGACATCCTTTACCAGGACTCCAGCAGCCCATGCGGCTCTCGAGGTCAGGCCAATCCCAGGATGTGGAGCTCACCTGGGCAGGTACCCCACCCCCACCCCAGCCCATGGGGCTCTCGTGTTCAGGCCCATCCCAGGATATGGATCTCACCTGGGCAGGTACACCACCCCCACCCCAGCCCATGGGGCTCTCGTGTTCAGGTCCCTCCCAGGATATGGTGTTCCCTGGGCAGGTTCCCCTGCAGCCCATGGGGCTCTCGTGGTCAGGCCCCTCCCAGGATACAGAGCTACCCTTGCAGGTACCATGGCAGGGCTGGGAACACAGGAACCGTGCATATCGCCCTCATTGCAGAGCACTCCCAGCTCACCTGTCACTCAGATCTGACACAGAGCACCTCAGAGCAGGACTTGAACTAACAAACAGCAGCTCCGACAGGTCTGTGACCCTGGGCATCACTCTGTGTGGCCTCCCTCCACCTGGTCTTCCAGAGACTTCCACTGCACCCGGGGCACCAGGCCTCTGTCTCCACCCACCAGCCACCCCTCCTCTCCCTGACTCCTGGGTTCCTCTCATTAGGAGAGGGTTTTCTTGAAGTTGTCTCCCACTCATGGGCCAGATAATATAATTAGAAAACAAGCCAGAGCTGCAGCCCCTTGTCTATCCTGACTCTCAGGAGCCCACACCTGTTCCTTAGACCTGGCCGATTCAGCAAGTTCCAGTTTCTGCAACTGTGAGCCCCTGAGGGGTGATTATTGGCTGGCCTGGGAAGCCCGACCGTGCCGGCCAGCCCTCCCCAGGTGTGCCTGGGTTCAGATCAATATAAACACCGCTCCAGGCAGCAAGAGCCCCTGCAGCTGTGCCTGACGCCATTTTCTCTGCCCTGTCAGCAGTCTTGGGGCTGGACTGGTGGGAGGGAGTGAGAGGCCACGGCTTTGTGGGTGGCCCAGTGTGAGTGGGGCTCTGCTGGACTTTCTGCAGCAGTTGCCAAGATGCCACCTGCTAAAGAAGAGGATGTGTCACCCATACCTGCCGCTGGAATTTCTCCCTGGGCAGAGGTGAGTGAGGAAGAAAGCAGTGGGGGCCGGGACAGCAGGGGTATCTCAGGCAGGGAAATGGAAAGCTTCCAGAAGAGCACCCAGGGCCAGGACCATCCTGGCTGGCCTGCAGGCACCAAGTCGGCTGGCATGCTGTCACTCATGTGGCTCCATGGCCCTTCCTCTAGGCTTTCAAGTCCTTGTACATATTCAGGTGTTTTACCTGGGAAGGGTGGGAACATTTCAGCAGCAGCTGGCCTGGGGCTCAGCCCACGTTTACTCACAGATGCCTCGGCACGGTCCCCCAGCTTTGCAATGAGGACGCTTGTTGCGTGGGGCCTGCTGGCTGAATGGGAGATGATTCCCCACCACTGACCAACTTCAGAATTGTTTACAACTGGAGCAAGTGCCCTGATACGGTTTTCCTCTGTGTAACTGGTGGGTTCTGTGTTTTTTTCTTTTTTTCGTTTTTGGTTCAAGGTAGATTTTATTCCTCTTTTTTGTATTTACAGATATAAGCATGGAAATAATTTATTCATATAAATACATGTATGTGAAGGGAAGAATATTTTTTCTGTTTTACTTTTTGTAATTTGAATTTTATTTTATTTTTTTATACAGCAGGTTCTTTTTGGTTATCTATTTTATACATATAAATGTATACATGCCAATCCCAATCTCTCAACTCCTCCCACCACCACCCCCCAACAGCTTTCCCCCCTTGGTGTCCATACGTTTGTTGTCTACATCTGTTGCTCTATTTCTGCCTGGCAAAACGGTTCATCTGTACAATTTTTCTAGGTTCCACATATATGCATTAATAGACAAGATTTGTTTTTCTCTTTCTGACTTACTTCACTCTGTATGACAGTCTCTAGATCCATCAACGTCTCTACAAATGACCCAATTTCATTCCTTTTTATGGCTTAGTAATATTCCATTTTATATATGTACCACATCTTTATGCATTCGTCTGTCTGTGGGCATTTAGGTTGCTTCCATTACCTGGATATTGTAAATAGTGATGCAATGAACATTGCGGTGAATGTCTCTTTTTGATTTATGGTTTTGTCTGGGTATATGCCCAGTAGTGGGATTGCTGTATCATATGGTAATTCTATTCTTAGTTTTATAAGAAACTCCATAATGTTCTCCACAGTGACTGTATCAATTTACATTCCCAACAATAGTGGAAGAGGGTTCCTTATCTCCACACCCTTTCCAGCATTTGTTGTTTGTAGATTTTCTGATGATGCCCATTCTAACAGGTGTGAGGTGATACACCATGGATGAGTCTATTTCGTTGAGCAAAGAGTAGGTCTTGTCTATTACATATTTGGCTTATGGAACGGTATGTGTGCTAATTTCAATCTCTGGTTTTATACAGCACCCCAACTCAACTTTCCCCTTAAGCAAGCATAAGTTTTTATCTAAATGTGAGACTCTGTTCGGTTTTGGAATTCAGTTTATGTGTAGCCAAGTTTACACTCTCTCTATTAGTGATATCTTATGATAATTATCTTTCTCTGTGTGACCTATTTCTCTTAGAATCATCATACTTAAATCCACTCAATTTGCTGCTACAGGCCTGATGACATTGATTTCATTGCTCAGTGATATTCCGTTGTACGTAAGTAGCACAACTCCTTTATCCATTTTTTTCTTTCTGGGATATTTAATTTGTACTGGACTCAAGGTTCTTGTAAACACAGCAGCCCTAAATTTTGTGTTGGCTGTGTCTTGTTGATTTTAGTTTTCCTAAGCTATAGGGCCAAAAGTGGAAGTGCCCTAGGGTCTGTAGCTTTGTTTTTCAGATGTTTCAGGATACACCATAAACATCTCCAGAGTGTCTGTTGGCAATTTACATCCCGCCCATCAGCATAACAAGGCTCCCTGTTCTCCATGGCCTGTCCTGTGTTTCTGGTTTTTACACTTTTTTCAGATGGCCCTTTTGACGAATGGGAAATGAGACTTCATTGTAGTGCGGATTTCCATTTCTCGAGTGCTTGGTTGGCCAAAAAGGGCATATGTGTTTTTTCCTGAATATATTCAGGAAAAAATGTTTACGCACTTTGGTCCAAGTGCATCACTGTCAAAGATCTGCCGCTTTTCACATGCTTTAAATGCAATTCCAATCTACCTCCTGAAATATGATTCCTGCAATTCTGCCTCGTTTTCAAGTCCTCTTTGCAGACTTACTTCCATATAATTTTGCCAATAGCTGTCATTTATAACACTGCAGGTTTGTGAATTACAGTGCCCGTGATTTCCTTTCTTAACTCGTTTCCTTGAAAACTGGCCACAGAACCGCAGGTTTGCTTCAGGCCGTAATCAGGGTCCGGCACGGCACTCTGAGACTTTGGTTCATTCCACTTCCTGGTGGGAAATTAGAGTTAAATGTGCCCCTCCAGACACCTGCCGCACTCCTAGCCCCTTGGTGATGTGTGTCCTCTGGTTTGAGGCCACATGTGCTGGGTTCCTCACCTTTGGCTGATGTGGCCCCACTGGTGTGAGGACACTCCTGCCTGGTTCCCATCCCCTTGGTGATGTGGGCCCTCCGGTGAGAGTCTGATCCTGGTTGGGTTCCTCACACTTCTGTGAGGTGGGCCCTCTTCTCTGAGGTCACTCCTGCCTGGCTGGCACACCCCGCCTTGGTGACGTCGGCCCTCTGGTGGGATTTGGTGCCTGCTGGGTGTCTCCTCCCCTCGGTAATGAGGGCCCTCTGGCGTCAGACCCTAACTCCTGGGCTCCCAATATTTTCTGATATGCGCCCTGTGGTTCGAGTACACTCCTGCCAGGTTCCCAACCCCATGGGAATGTGGGCCTTCTGCTCTGAAGTCCCAACCGTGGGTTGCTCAGTTTCATGATGAGGGCCCTCTGCTGTGAGTTCTCTCCGGCCTGGATCCCATAGCCTCGCTGCTCCTGGCCACCTGCTGGGAGGTTACAACTGCGGGATTCCTCACCTTTTTTCTTCTATGGGCCCACTGTTTTGAGACTCCTCCTGCCTGCCTCACTCCCAGCCCCTTGGTGATGTGTGTCCTCTGGTTTGAGGCCACGTATGCTGGGTCCCTCGCCTTTCGATGATGTGGCCCCACTGGTGTGAGGACACTCCTGCCTGGTTCCTATCCCCTTGATGATGTGGGCCCTCTGGTGAGAGTCTGATCCTGGCTGGGTTCCTCACCCTTCTGTGAGGGGGGCCCTCTGCTGTGAGGTCACTCCTGCCTGGCTGGCACACCCCACCTGGGCAACATCGGCCCTCTTGTGGCAGTTGGAGCCTGCTGGGAACCTCCCCTCGGTGATGGGGGCCCTCTTGCCTCAGGCCCTAACTGCTGGGTACCCACATTTTCTGATACGTGCTAAGTGGTGCGAGGACACTCCTGCGAGGTTCCCATCCCCATGGGCATGTGGGCCTTCTGCTCTAAGGTCCCAACACCTGTGTTGTTCACCGTTTCATGATGTTGGCTCTCTGGTGTTAGTTCACCCAGGCCTAGATCCCATAGCCTCTGTGCTCTGAGCGGCCTGCTGGGAGGTTCCTACTGCTGGATTCCTTAGCTTTTTTATTCTTTGGGTCCTGTGTTTTCATGCTCCTACTTCCTGACTCACTCCCAGCCCATTTGTGATGTAGGTCCTCTTGTTTAAGGCCACATGTACCAGTTTCCTCACCTTTATTGATGTGGCCCCACTGGTGTGAGGACACTCCTGCCTGGTTCCCATCCCCTTGGTGATGTGGGCCCTCTGGTGAGAGTCTGATCCTGTCTGGATTCCTCACACTTCTGTGAGGTGGGCCCTCTGCTGTGAGGTAACTCCTGCCTGGCTTGCTCCCATTGCCTTGGTGACGTCGGCCCTCTGGTGGCATTTGGAGCCTGCTGGTAGCCTCCTCTCCTCCGTGATGAGGGCCCTCTGGCGCCAGGCCATAACTGCTGGGTTCCCACATTTTCTGATACGTGCTAAGTTGTGCGAGGACACTCCTGCGAGGTTCCCATCCCCATGGGGATGTGGGCCTTCTGCTCTGAGGTCCCACTGGCTGGGTTGCTCACAGTTTCATGATGTGGGCCCTCTGCTGTGAGTTCACTGTGGCCTGGATCCCATAGACTCCATGCTCTGGGCCACCTGCTGGGAGGTTCAAACTGCTGGATTCCTCACATTTTTTATTCTGTGGGCCCTGTGTTGTTAGGCTACTCCTGCCTGCCTCACTCGGAGCACCTTGGAAATGTGGGTCCTCAGGTTTAGGCCACATGTGCTGGGTTCCTCACCTTTCTATAATGTGGCCACACTGGTGTGAGGACACTCCTGCCTTGTTCCGATCCCCTTGGTGATGTGGGCCCTCTGGTGAGAGTCTTATCCTGGCTGGGTTCCTCACCCTTCTGTGCGGTAGGCCCTCTGCTGTGAGGTCACTCCTGCCTGGCTGGCATACGTCAACTTGGCGATGTGGGCCCTCAGTTGGGAGTTGGTGCCTGCTGGGAGTCTCCTCCCCTCGGTAATGAGGGCCCTCTGGCGTCAGACCCTAACTCCTGGGCTCCCAAAATTTTCTGATGTGCGCCCTGTGGTTCAAGTACACTCCTGCCAGGATCCCAACCCCATGGGAATGTGTGTCTTCTGCTCTGAGGTCCCAATGGTACGTTGTTCAGTTTCATGATGAGGGCCCTCTGGTGTGAGTTCACTCCGGCATGGACCCCATAGCCTCGCTGCTCCTGGCCACCTGCGGGGAGGTTCCAACTGCGGGATTCCTCACCTTTTTCCTTCTATGGGCCCTCTGTTTTGAGACTCCTCCTGCCTGCCTCACTCCCAGCTCCTTGGTGATGTGTGTCCTGTAGTTTGAGGCCACGTGTGCTGGGTCCGTCACATTTCGGTGATGTGACCACACTGGTGTGAGAACACTCCTGCCTGGTTTCCATTCCCTTGGTGATGTGGGCCCTCCGGTGAGAGTCTGATCCTCTTTGGGTTCCTCACACTTTTGTGTGGTTGGCCCTCTGCTCTGAGGTCACTCCTGCCTGGCTGGCACACCCTGCATTGGTGACGTCGGCCTTCTGGTAGCAGTTGGAGCTTGCTGGGAGCCACCTCTCCTCAGTGATGAGGGCCCTCTGGCGTCCGGCCCTAACTGCTGGGCTCCCCACCTTTTCTGATGTGTGCCCACTGGTGCGATGACACTCCTGCTTGGTTCCCTTCCCCATGGGGATGTGGGCCTTGTGCTCTGAGGTTACAACGGCTGGGTTGCTTACAGTATCACGATGAGGGCCCTCTGTTGTGAGTTCATCACTGCCTGGATCCCATAGCCTCGGTGCTCTGGGCCACCTGCTGGGATGTTCCAACTGCTGGATTCCTCACCTTTTTTATACAATGGGCCATGTGTTTTGAGGTTAATCCTGCCTGCCTCGCTCCGAGACCCATGGTGATGTGGGTCCTCTGGTTTGAGGCCACATGTGCTGGGTACCTCAACTTTCGATGATGTGGCCCCACGGGTGTGAGGACACTCCTGCCTGGTTCCCAGCCCCTTGCTTATGTGGGCACTCTGGTGAGAGTCTGATCTTGACTGGGTTCCTTACCCTTCTGTGAGGTGGGCCCTCTGATGTGAGGTCACTCCTGCCTGGATGGCTCATGTCGCCTTGGCGACGTAGGCCCTCTGTTGACCACTGAAGCATGCTGGGAGCCTCCTACCCTCTTTAATAAGGGCCCTGCAAGAAACGCATATGCCCTTTTTGACCAAGTGCATCATTGTCGAGGTTCTGCCTCTTCTCCTATACTTTCAGAGGACTTCCCGTCTACCTCCTGAAATCGTGTTCCTGGAATTCTGCCCCGCGTTCAAGTCCTCTTTGCAGCCTTACTTCAATATATTTTTGGACGATAGCTGTCATTTATAACTCTGCAGGTTTGTGAATTACAGTGCCCCTGAGCTCCTTTCTTCAACTCGCTTTCTTGTGAGCTGGCCGCAAAACCGCAGGATTGCTTCAGGCCCTAATCTGGTTCCGACACGGCATGCTGAGCCTTTGGCTAATTCCTCTTCCTGGTGGGAAATGAGCGTTAAATTTTTTCGTGCAGACACCTACAGCTAATCTCTCATTGGTTCTCCCTATTCCTGTTCATCTTGCGCAGAAATTCCAAACTGTGCCAAACAGGAGGTTAAAGGCACTGACTCTCCAAGTGGGGAGAGTGTTAGTAAAGCGTCTGGAATGGTAAAACCGAGTACGAGGGGACGAAAACTGAGACGCATTTAAAAAGTTTTCCCGGTCACATGGTGGACCATATTCTGGGTTGCCCATGCATGTTTTACCTGAAGGAAGAATCCCTTAAACCTGGAGAGTTGGGACCCATGGAATGGGTACCACGCAGTATGACTTCAAAGGGTTGCCTTTGCTCACCGAACGTCACCAATGCTATCAGCCCGAAGTGTCCAGCCTTATGTCTCACTCAGCTCGGGGTGTAGATGTGGTAAATCCACGTTGCATCACAAGCCCTGAATGAATTATTTAAGAATTGCTCTCTATTTCACTGTCATTGTGTTCTGTTTTTGTAATTTATTTTGATAATGGGATTTATCGTATTTTCACTGCTGCGTTTATGCCGCTGTACACATGCTTGATTCTCTTATGGAGACATATAAATCCATGGGTTTTCAGATTCTTACTAGTCAGGTATATTCCTAGGCATTGAATATGGGGTGTTGAGTCCATTTCGTGGAGCAAGGAGTAGGTCCTGACTATTACATATTTGCTTATGGAAAGGTATCTGTGCTAATTTCAATCTCTGGTTTTATGCAGCACCACAACTCACCTTTCCCCTTAAGCAAGCATAAGTTGGTTTTCTAAATTTGAGACCCTTTTCTGTTTTGTAATTGAGTTCATGTGCAGCCATGTTTGCATTCCGTGTATTTGAGATATCTTATGGTGTTTCTTTTTCTGTGTGACTTAGTTAACTTAGAATGATCGTACCTGAATCCACTCATTATGCCGCGACGGGCCTCATGACATAGATTTCATTGCTGAGTGATATTCCATTGTACGTACGTACAACAACTTCTTTATCCATTTTTTGCTTTCTGGGATATTTCACTTGTACCGTAAATGAGGTTCTTGTAAGCAGAGCCGTCCAAAATTTATGGGTGGCTGCGTCTTTTTGATTTTAATTTCCCTAAGCTATAGAACCATAAGTTGAAGTGCCGTAGGCTCCGTTGCTTAGTTTTTTAGGTGTTTGAGGAAACACCATACATTTCTCCAGAGTGGCTGTTGGCAATTTACATCCCGCCCATCAGCATAACAAGGCTCCCTGTTCTCCATGGCCTGTGCTGTCTTTCTGGATTTTACACTTTTTTCAGATGGCCCTTTTGAACGGGGGGCAGTGAGACTTCTTTGTAGTGCAGATTTCCTTAACATGCTGGCTTGGTTGGCCAAAAAGGGCGTATGCGTTTTTTCCTGAATGTATTCAGGAAAAAACGCATACGCCCTTCTTGGCCAAGTGCATCATTGTCGACGTTCTGCCTCTTTTCCTATGCTTTAAATGCAATTCCAGTCTACCCCCTGAAATCGTTTTCCTGCAATTCTGCCCCGCTTTCCAGTCCTCTTCGCAGCCTTCCTTCAATATATTTTTGGACGATAGCTGTCATTTATAACTCTGCAGGTTTGTGAATTACAGTGACCCTGAGCTCCTTTCTTCAACTCGCTTTCTTGTGAGCTGGCCGCAAACCCGCAGGAATGCTTCAGGCCCTAATCTGGTTCCGGCACGGCATGCTGAGCCTTTGGTTAATTCCTCTTCCTGGTGGGAAATGAGCGTTCCATTTGCCCGTCCAGACACCTACAGCTAGTCTCTCATTGGTTCTCCCTATTCCTGTTCATCTTGCGCAGAAATTGCAAACTGTGCCAAACAGGAGGTTAAAGGCACTGACTCTCCAAGTGGGGAGAGTGTTAGTAAACGGTCTGGAATGGTGAACCCGAGTAAAAGGGGACGAAAACTGAGATGCATTTGAAAACGTTTCCCGGTCACACAGTGCACCGTACTGTGGGTTTCCCATGCATGTTTTAGCTGAAGGAAGAATCCCTTAATCCTGGAGAGTTGGGACCCATGGAATGGGTACCATGCAGTATGACTTCAAAGGGTCTGCATTTGCTCATCGAACCTCACCAATGCTATCAGCCCGAAGTGTCCAGCCTTATGTCTCACTCAGCTCTGGGTGTAGATGTGGTAAATCCAGGTTGCATCACAAGCCCTGAATGAATTATTTAAGAATTGCTCTCTATTTCACTGTCATTGTGTTTGTTTTTGTAATTCATTTTGATAATGGGTTTTATCGGATTTTCTCTGCTGCATTCATGCCGCTGTACACACACTTGAGTCTCTTACGGAGACATATAAATCCATGGGTTTGAAGGTTCTTACTAGTCATGTGTAATCCTAGGCGTTGAATATGGGGTGTTTAGTCCATTTCGTTGAGCAAGGGCTAGGTGTTGACTATTACATATTTGGCTTATGGAAAGGTATCTGTGCTAATTTCTATCTCTGGTTTTATGCAGCACCCCAACTCACCTTTCCCCTTAAGCAAGCATAAGTTGGTTTTCTAAATTTGAGACCCTGTTCTGTTTTGTAATTCAGTTCATGTGTAGCCAAGTTTACATTCCGTGTATTAGTGATATCTTATGATGTTTCATTTTCTGTGTGACTTATTTCACTTAGAATCATCGTACCTGAATCGACTCATTATGCCGCGACGGGCCTTATGACATAGATTTCATTGGTGAGTGATATTCCTTTGTACGTACGTACCACACTTCTTTATCCATTTTTCGCTTTCTGGGATATTTAACTTGTACCGTAGACGAGGTTCTTGTAAACAGACCCGTAAACAGAAACTTTGCGGTGGCTGTGTGTTTTTGATTTTAATTTCCCTAAGCTATAGGAAAATAAGTGGTAATGCCGTAGGCTCCGTTGCTTTGTTTTTTAGGTTTTTGAGGAAACACCATACACATCTCCAGAGTGGCTGTTGGCAATTTACATCCCGCCCATCAGCATAACAAGGCTCCCTGTTCTCCATGGCCTGTGCTGCCTTTCTGGATTTTACACTTTTTTCAGATGGCCCTTTTGAACGGGGGGCAGTGAGACTTCATTGTAGTGCAGATTTCTTTAACATGCTTGCTTGGTTGGCCAAAAAGGGCGTATGCGTTTTTTCCTGCGTTTTCAGGAAAAAACGCATACGCCCTTTTTGGCCAAGTGCATCATTGTCGACGTTCTGCCTCTTTTCCTATGCTTTAAATGCAATTCCAGTCTACCCCCTGAAATCGTTTTCTTGCAATTCTGCCCCGCTTTCAAGTCCTCTTCGCAGCCTTCCTTCAATATATTTTTGGGTGATAGCTGTCATTTATAACTCTGCAGGTTTGTGAATTACAGTGTCCCTGAGCTCCTTTCTTCAACTCGCTTTCTTGTGAGCTGGCCGCAAACCCGCAGGATTGCTTCAGGCCCTAATCTGGTTCCGGCACGGCATGCTGAGCCTTTGGTTAATTCCTCTTCCTGGTGGGAAATGAGCGTTAAATTTGCCCGTGCAGACACCTTCACACGAGTCTTCATGGTGCCCCTTTGCCCCGGTTATCTCTATGGAGGTTGGAGTTGGAGGGCCTCCTCGCTCAAGGTCAGTGTGCCCATGGAGCCAACCCTGCAACTTCAGGGCATGGTTGGGTGTTAGGATCACCACGTGGGGTCCTTTTCCCTTCGGAGGGAGGTGGCCTTTTGGGCTGCTGATTTCCAGGTTTTCAGATACTGCCAGTATCTTGGCCAGATGTGGCGGTGGGCCAAGCCCCTTGGTGACCGTAGTTTATCCTACCTGGATCGCATTCTTGCATTGTTCCATTTCAAGTGGTCCCAGGTTTTGCACTAATACTCCAATGGCGATTCACCGTTCACCAGGAATGTAAAGGTCAAAGGGTTTAGCTAAATTAGGGAGTTCCAGGGCAAGGGTCTGAATTGACTGCTCTTTCCATTCTTGAAAGGCCACTTCTGCATTCTATTCAAAAGGATCATCATCTTTTCCTTTCAGTGTTTCATATAGAGGCCCAGCTAGTAGACTGTAGTTAGGGATCCAGAAGCAGCAAACCCTGGCCTCCCCAGGAACCCCTAAGCTGTCTTCTAGTTTCAGAAATGGGTAAGGCTGTAAATTGTTTCTTCCCTTTCCTGGGATGGGCTTCTCCGACCTTCTGTGAGAATGAAGCCCAGGCAGGTCACCGTAGTCTGTGATATTTGAGCTTTGTCTTGGACAACTTGTATCCTTTATTGGCTTGGTAGTTCAGAGGTCTCCTTAGTAGGGCTGGCGATCAGAATGTCGTCTGCATATTGAAGGTGTGTTTCTTTTTCCAGAGGTAGAACTTTTAGTTCTTTAGCTGAGCTTTCCCCAAAGATGGTGTGGGAATTTTTGAACCCTTGGGGCAACACGGCCCGGAAGTATTGTTTTAGTTGTATGTTGAGTCCTGCCACTCACAAGCCAAAATTTCTTGTGACTCTGGGACTAATAGAATACAAAAGAAGGCATCATTGAAGACTAATACAGAATACCATGTCTTGGTGGTTGGTAGAATGACAAGCAGGGTGTAGGATTTAGGAACTACTGGAGGTATATCCTCGGTGGCTTCACTGACTGTCCTGACATCCTTTACCAGGACTCCAGCAGCCCATGGGGCTCTCGAGGTCAGGCCAATCCCAGGATATGGAGCTCACCTGGGCAGGTACCCCACCCCCACCCCAGCCCATGGGGCTCTCGTGTTCAGGCCCCTCCCAGGATATGGGGTTCCCTGGGCAGGTTCCCCTGCAGCCCATGGGGCTCTCGTGGTCAGGCCCCTCCCAGGATACAGAGCTACCCTTGCGGGTACCATTGCAGGGCTGGGAACACAGGAACCGTGCATATCGCCCTCATTGCAGAGCACTCCCAGCTCACCTGTCACTCAGATCTGACACAGAGCACCTCAGAGCAGGACTTGAACTAACAAACAGCAGCTCCGACAGGTCTGTGACCCTGGGCATCACTCTGTGTGGCCTCCCTCCACCTGGTCTTCCAGAGACTTCCACTGCACCCGGGGCACCAGGCCTCTGTCTCCACCCACCAGCCACCCCTCCTCTCCCTGACTCCTGGGTTCCTCTCATTAGGAGAGGGTTTTCTTGAAGTTGTCTCCCACTCATGGGCCAGATAATATAATTAGAAAACAAGCCAGAGCTGCAGCCCCTTGTCTATCCTGACTCTCAGGAGCCCACACCTGTTCCTTGGACCTGGCCGATTCAGCAAGTTCCAGTTTCGGCAACTGTGAGCCCCTGAGGGGTGATTATTGGCTGGCCTGGGAAGCCCGACCGTGCCGGCCAGCCCTCCCCAGGTGTGCCTGGGTTCAGATCAATATAAACACCGCTCCAGGCAGCAAGAGCCCCTGCAGCTGTGCCTGACGCCATTTTCTCTGCCCTGTCAGCAGTCTTGGGGCTGGACTGGTGGGAGGGAGTGAGAGGCCACGGCTTTGTGGGTGGCCCAGTGTGAGTGGGGCTCTGCTGGACTTTCTGCAGCAGTTGCCAAGATGCCACCTGCTAAAGAAGAGGATGTGTCACCCATACCTGCCGCTGGAATTTCTCCCTGGGCAGAGGTGAGTGAGGAAGAAAGCAGTGGGGGCCGGGACAGCAGGGGTATCTCAGGCAGGGAAATGGAAAGCTTCCAGAAGAGCACCCAGGGCCAGGACCATCCTGGCTGGCCTGCAGGCACCAAGTCGGCTGGCATGCTGTCACTCATGTGGCTCCATGGCCCTTCCTCTAGGCTTTCAAGTCCTTGTACATATTCAGGTGTTTTACCTGGGAAGGGTGGGAACATTTCAGCAGCAGCTGGCCTGGGGCTCAGCCCACGTTTACTCACAGATGCCTCGGCACGGTCCCCCAGCTTTGCAATGAGGACGCTTGTTGCGTGGGGCCTGCTGGCTGAATGGGAGATGATTCCCCACCACTGACCAACTTCAGAATTGTTTACAACTGGAGCAAGTGCCCTGATACGGTTTTCCTCTGTGTAACTGGTGGGTTCTGTGTTTTTTTCGTTTTTGGTTCAAGGTAGATTTTATTCCTCTTTTTTGTATTTACAGATATAAGCATGGAAATAATTTATTCATATAAATACATGTATGTGAAGGAAGAATATTTTTTCTGTTTTACTTTTTGTAATTTGAATTTTATTTTATTTTTTTATACAGCAGGTTCTTTTTGGTTATCTATTTTATACATATAAATGTATACATGCCAATCCCAATCTCTCAACTCCCCCCACCACCACCCCCCAACAGCTTTCCCCCCTTGGTGTCCATACGTTTGTTGTCTACATCTGTTGCTCTATTTCTGCCTGGCAAAACGGTTCATCTGTACAATTTTTCTAGGTTCCACATATAGGCATTAATAGACAAGATTTGTTTTTCTCTTTCTGACTTACTTCACTCTGTATGACAGTCTCTAGATCCATCAACGTCTCTACAAATGACCCAATTTCATTCCTTTTTATGGCTTAGTAATATTCCATTTTATATATGTACCACTTCTTTATGCATTCGTCTGTCTGTGGGCATTTAGGTTGCTTCCATTACCTGGATATTGTAAATAGTGATGCAATGAACATTGCGGTGAATGTCTCTTTTTGATTTATGGTTTTGTCTGGGTATATGCCCAGTAGTGGGATTGCTGTATCATATGGTAATTCTATTCTTAGTTTTATAAGAAACTCCATAATGTTCTCCACAGTGACTGTATCAATTTACATTCCCAACAATAGTGGAAGAGGGTTCCTTATCTCCACACCCTTTCCAGCATTTGTTGTTTGTAGATTTTCTGATGATGCCCATTCTAACAGGTGTGAGGTGATACACCATGGATGAGTCTATTTCGTTGAGCAAAGAGTAGGTCTTGTCTATTACATATTTGGCTTATGGAACGGTATGTGTGCTAATTTCAATCTCTGGTTTTATACAGCACCCCAACTCAACTTTCCCCTTAAGCAAGCATAAGTTTTTATCTAAATGTGAGACTCTGTTCGGTTTTGGAATTCAGTTTATGTGTAGCCAAGTTTACACTCTCTCTATTAGTGATATCTTATGATAATTCTCTTTCTCTGTGTGACCTATTTCTCTTAGAATCATCATACTTAAATCCACTCAATTTGCTGCTACAGGCCTGATGACATTGATTTCATTGCTGAGTGATATTCCGTTGTACGTAAGTAGCACAACTCCTTTATCCATTTTTTTCTTTCTGGGATATTTAATTTGTACTGGACTCAAGGTTCTTGTAAACACAGCAGCCCTAAATTTTGTGTTGGCTGTGTCTTGTTGATTTTAATTTTCCTAAGCTATAGGGCCAAAAGTGGAAGTGCCCTAGGGTCTGTAGCTTTGTTTTTCAGATGTTTCAGGATACACCATAAACATCTCCAGAGTGTCTGTTGGCAATTTACATCCCGCCCATCAGCATAACAAGGCTCCCTGTTCTCCATGGCCTGTCCTGTGTTTCTGGTTTTTACACTTTTTTCAGATGGCCCTTTTGACGAATGGGAAATGAGACTTCATTGTAGTGCGGATTTCCATTTCTCGAGTGCTTGGTTGGCCAAAAAGGGCATATGTGTTTTTTCCTGAATATATTCAGGAAAAAATGTTTACGCACTTTTGTCCAAGTGCATCACTGTCAAAGATCTGCCGCTTTTCACATGCTTTAAATGCAATTCCAATCTACCTCCTGAAATATGATTCCTGCAATTCTGCCTCGTTTTCAAGGCCTCTTTGCAGACTTACTTCCATATAATTTTGCCAATAGCTGTCATTTATAACACTGCAGGTTTGTGAATTACAGTGCCCGTGATTTCCTTTCTTAACTCGTTTCCTTGAAAACTGGCCACAGAACCGCAGGTTTGCTTCAGGCCGTAATCAGGGTCCGGCACGGCACTCTGAGACTTTGGTTCATTCCACTTCCTGGTGGGAAATTAGAGTTAAATGTGCCCCTCCAGACACCTGCCTCACTCCTAGCCCCTTGGTGATGTGTGTCCTGTGGTTTGAGGCCACATGTGCTGGGTTCCTCACCTTTGGCTGATGTGGCCCCACTGGTGTGAGGACACTCCTGCCTGGTTCCCATCCCCTTGGTGATGTGGGCCCTCCGGTGAGAGTCTGATCCTGGTTGGGTTCCTCACACTTCTGTGAGGTGGGCCCTCTTCTCTGAGGTCACTCCTGCCTGGCTGGCACACCCCGCCTTGGCGACGTCGGCCCTCTGGTGGGATTTGGTGCCTGCTGGGTGTCTCCTCCCCTCGGTAATGAGGGCCCTCTGGCGTCAGACCCTAACTCCTGGGCTCCCAATATTTTCTGATATGCGCCCTGTGGTTCGAGTACACTCCTGCCAGGTTCCCAACCCCATGGGAATGTGGGCCTTCTGCTCTGAGGTCCCAACCATGGGTTGCTCAGTTTCATGATGAGGGCCCTCTGCTGTGAGTTCTCTCCGGCCTGGATCCCATAGCCTCGCTGCTCCTGGCCACCTGCTGGGAAGTTACAACTGCGGGATTCCTCACCTTTTTTCTTCTATGGGCCCTCTGTTTTGAGACTCCTCCTGCCTGCCTCACTCCCAGCCCCTTGGTGATGTGTGTCCTCTGGTTTGAGGCCACGTATGCTGGGTCCCTCGCCTTTCGATGATGTGGCCCCACTGGTGTGAGGACACTCCTGCCTGGTTCCTATCCCCTTGATGATGTGGGCCCTCTGGTGAGAGTCTGATCCTGGCTGGGTTCCTCACCCTTCTGTGAGGGGGGCCCTCTGCTGTGAGGTCACTCCTGCCTGGCTGGCACACCCCACCTGGGCAACATCGGCCCTCTTGTGGCAGTTGGAGCCTGCTGGGAACCTCCCCTCGGTGATGGGGGCCCTCTTGCCTCAGGCCCTAACTGCTGGGTACCCACATTTTCTGATACGTGCTAAGTGGTGCGAGGACACTCCTGCGAGGTTCCCATCCCCATGGGCATGTGGGCCTTCTGCTCTAAGGTCCCAACACCTGTGTTGTTCACCGTTTCATGATGTTGGCTCTCTGGTGTTAGTTCACCCAGGCCTAGATCCCATAGCCTCTGTGCTCTGAGCGGCCTGCTGGGAGGTTCCTACTGCTGGATTCCTTACCTTTTTTATTCTTTGGGTCCTGTGTTTTCATGCTCCTACTTCCTGACTCACTCCCAGCCCATTTGTGATGTAGGTCCTCTTGTTTAAGGCCACATGTACCAGTTTCCTCACCTTTATTGATGTGGCCCCACTGGTGTGAGGACACTCCTGCCTGGTTCCCATCCCCTTGGTGATGTGGGCCCTCTGGTGAGAGTCTGATCCTGTCTGGATTCCTCACACTTCTGTAAGGTGGGCCCTCTGCTGTGAGGTCACTCCTGCCTGGCTGGCACACGTCACCTTGGTGATGTGGACCCTCAGTTGGGAGTTGGTGCCTGCTGGGAGTCTCCTCCCCTCAGTAATGAGGGCCCTCTGGCGTCAGGCCCTAACTCATGGGCTCCCAAAATTTTCTGATGTGCGCCCTGTCGTGCGAGTACACTCCAGCCAGGGTCCCATCCCCATGGGGATGTGGGCTTTCTGCCCTGAGGTCCCAACGGCTGGGTTTCTCACAGTGTCAGAATGTGGGCCCTCTGCTGTGAGTTCACTCCGGCATGGATCCCATAGCCTCGGTGCTCTGGGCCACCTGCTTGAAGCTTCCAACTGCGGGGTTCCTCACCTTTTTTATTCTATGGGCCCTCTGTTGTGAGTCTCCTCCTGCATGCCTCACTCCCAGCCCTTTCGTGATGTGTGTCCCCTTGTTTGAGGCCACATGTTTTGTGTTCCTCACCTTTCGCTGATGTGGCGCCACTGGTGTGAGGACACTCCTGCCTGGTTTCCATCCCCTTGGTGATGTGGGCGCTCTGGTTAGAGTCTGATCCTGTTTGGGCTCCTCACACTTCTGTGAGGTGGGCCCTCTGCTGTGAGGTAACTCCTGCCTGGCTTGCTCCCATTGCCTTGGTGACGTCGGCCCTCTGTTGGAATTTGGAGCCTGCTGGTAGCCTCCTCTCCTCCGTGATGAGGGCCCTCTGGCGTCAGGCCATAACTGCTGGGTTCCCACATTTTCTGATACGTGCTAAGTTGTGCGAGGACACTCCTGCGAGGTTCCCATCCCCATGGGGATGTGGGCCTTCTGCTCTGAGGTCCCACTGGCTGGGTTGCTCACAGTTTCATGATGTGGGCCCTCTGCTGTGAGTTCACTGTGGCCTGGATCCCATAGACTCCATGCTCTGGACCACCTGCTGGGAGGTTCAAACTGCTGGATTCCTCACATTTTTTATTCTGTGGGCACTGTGTTGTTAGGCTACTCCTGCCTGCCTCACTCGAAGCACCTTGGAAATGTGGGTCCTCTGGTTTAGGCCACATGTGCTGGGTTCCTCACCTTTCTATAATGTGGCCACACTGGTGTGAGGACACTCCTGCCTTGTTCCGATCCCCTTGGTGATGTGGGCCCTCTGGTGAGAGTCTTATCCTGGCTGGGTTCCTCACCCTTCTGTGAGGTAGGCCCTCTGCTGTGAGGTCACTCCTGCCTGGCTGGCACACGTCAACGTGGCGACGTGGGCCCTCAGTTGGGAGTTGGTGCCTGCTGGGAGTCTCCTCCCCTCGGTAATGAGGGCCCTCTGGCGTCAGACCCTAACTCCTGGGCTCCCAAAATTTTCTGATGTGCGCCCTGTGGTGCGAGTACACTCCTGCCAGGATCCCAACCCCATGGAGATGTGGGCCTTCTGCTCTAAGGTCCCAACGGCTGGGTTGCTCACAGTTTCATAATGAGGGCCCTCTGTTTTGAGTTCAGTCAGGCCTGGATCCCATAGCCTCGCTGCTCCTGGCCACCTGCTGGGAGGTTCCAACTGCGGGATCCCTCACCTTTTTTACGCTATGGGCCCTCTGTTTGGAGGCTCCTCCTGCCTGCCTCACTCCCAGCCCCTTGGTGATGTGTGTCCTGTAGTTAGAGGCCACGTGTGCTGGGTCCGTCACATTTCGGTGATGTGACCACACTGGTGTGAGAACACTCCTGCCTGGTTTCCATTCCCTTGGTGATGTGGGCCCTCCGGTGAGAGTCTGATCCTCTTTGGGTTCCTCACACTTTTGTGTGGTTGGCCCTCTGCTCTGAGGTCACTCCTGCCTGGCTGGCACACCCTGCATTGGCGACGTCGGCCTTCTGGTAGCAGTTGGAGCTTGCTGGGAGCCTCCTCTCCTCAGTGATGAGGGCCCTCTGGCGTCCGGCCCTAACTGCTGGGCTCCCCACCTTTTCTGATGTTTGCCCACTGGTGCGATGACACTCCTGCTTGGTTCCCTTCCCCATGGGGATGTGGGCCTTGTGCTCTGAGGTTACAACGGCTGGGTTGCTTACAGTATCACGATGAGGGCCCTCTGTTGTGAGTTCATCACTGCCTGGATCCCATAGCCTCGGTGCTCTGGGCCGCCTGCTGGGATGTTCCAACTGCTGGATTCCTCACCTTTTTTATACAATGGGCCATGTGTTTTGAGGTTAATCCTGCCTGCCTCGCTCCGAGACCCATGGTGATGTGGGTCCTCTGGTTTGAGGCCACATGTGCTGGGTACCTCAACTTTCGATGATGTGGCCCCACGGGTGTGAGGACACTCCTGCCTGGTTCCCAGCCCCTTGCTTATGTGGGCACTCTGGTGAGAGTCTGATCTTGACTGGGTTCCTTACCCTTCTGTGAGGTGGGCCCTCTGATGTGAGGTCACTCCTGCCTGGATGGCTCATGTCGCCTTGGCGACGTAGGCCCTCTGTTGGCCACTGAAGCATGCTGGGAGCCTCCTACCCTCTTTAATAAGGGCCCTGCAAGAAACGCATATGCCCTTTTTGACCAAGTGCATCATTGTCGAGGTTCTGCCTCTTCTCCTATACTTTCAGAGGACTTCCCGTCTACCTCCTGAAATCGTGTTCCTGGAATTCTGCCCCGCGTTCAAGTCCTCTTTGGAGCCTTACTTCAATATATTTTTGGACGATAGCTGTCATTTATAACTCTGCAGGTTTGTGAATTACAGTGCCCCTGAGCTCCTTTCTTCAACTCGCTTTCTTGTGAGCTGGCCGCAAAACCGCAGGATTGCTTCAGGCCCTAATCTGGTTCCGACACGGCATGCTGAGCCTTTGGCTAATTCCTCTTCCTGGTGGGAAATGAGCGTTAAATTTTTTCGTGCAGACACCTACAGCTAATCTCTCATTGGTTCTCCCTATTCCTGTTCATCTTGCGCAGAAATTCCAAACTGTGCCAAACAGGAGGTTAAAGGCACTGACTCTCCAAGTGGGGAGAGTGTTAGTAAAGCGTCTGGAATGGTAAAACCGAGTACGAGGGGACGAAAACTGAGACGCATTTAAAAAGTTTTCCCGGTCACACGGTGGACCATATTCTGGGTTGCCCATGCATGTTTTACCTGAAGGAAGAATCCCTTAAACCTGGAGAGTTGGGACCCATGGAATGGGTACCACGCAGTATGACTTCAAAGGGTTGCCTTTGCTCACCGAACGTCACCAATGCTATCAGCCCGAAGTGTCCAGCCTTATGTCTCACTCAGCTCGGGGTGTAGATGTGGTAAATCCACGTTGCATCACAAGCCCTGAATAAATTATTTAAGAATTGCTCTCTATTTCACTGTCATTGTGTTTGTTTTTGTAATTCATTTTGATAATGGGATTTATCGGATTTTCTCTGCTGCATTCATGCCGCTGTACACACACTTGAGTCTCTTATGGAGACATATAAATCCATGGGTTTGAAGATACTTACTAGTCATGTGTAATCCTAGGCGTTGAATATGGGGTGTTTAGTCCATTTCGTTGAGCAAGGGCTAGGTCTTGACTATTACATATTTGGCTTATGGAAAGGTATCTGTGCTAATTTCTATCTCTGGTTTTATGCAGCACCCCAACTCACTTTTCCCCTTAAGCAAGCATAAGGTGGTTTTCTAAATTTGAGACCCTGTTCTGTTTTGTAATTCAGTTCATGTGTAGCCAAGTTTACATTCCGTGTATTAGTGATATCTTATGATGTTTCATTTTCTGTGTGACTTATTTCACTTAGAATCATCGTACCTGAATCCACTCATTATGCCACGATGGGCCTGATGACATAGATTTCATTGCTGAGTGATATTCCATTGAATGTGTGTACCACAACTTCTTTATCCATTTTTCACATTCTGGGATATTTAACTTGTACCGTAGACGAGATTCCTGTAAACAGAGCCGTCTGAAACTTTGGGGTGGCTGTCTGTTTTTGATTTTAATTTCCGTGATCTATAAGACCATAAGTGGAAGTGCCGTAGTCTCCGTTGCTTTGTTTCTTAGGTGTTTCAGGAAACACCATACACTTCTCCAGAGTGGCTGTTGGCAATTTACATCCCGCCCATCAGCATAACAAGGCTCCCTGTTCTCCATGGCCTGTGCTGTCTTTCTGGATTTTACACTTTTTTCAGATGGCCCTTTTGACCTGGGGGCAGTGAGACTTCTTTGTAGTGCAGATTTCTTTAACATGCTGGCTTGGTTGGCCAAAAAGGGCGTATGCGTTTTTTCCTGAATATATTCAGGAAAAAACGCATACGCCCTTTTTGGCCAAGTGCATCATTGTCGACGTTCTGCCTCTTTTCCTATGCTTTAAATGCAATTCCAGTCTACCCCCTGAAATCGTTTTCCTGCAATTCTGCCCCGCTTTCCAGTCCTCTTCGCAGCCTTCCTTCAATATATTTTTGGACGATAGCTGTCATTTATAACTCTGCAGGTTTGTGAATTACAGTGCCCCTGAGCTCCTTTCTTCAACTCGCTTTCTTGTGAGCTGGCCGCAAACCCGCAGGAATGCTTCAGGCCCTAATCTGGTTCCGGCACGGCATGCTGAGCCTTTGGTTAATTCCTCTTCCTGGGGGGAAATGAGCGTTCCATTTGCCCGTCCAGACACCTACAGCTAGTCTCTCATTGGTTCTCCCTATTCCTGTTCATCTTGCGCAGAAATTGCAAACTGTGCCAAACAGGAGTTTAAAGGCACTGACTCTCCAAGTGGGGAGAGTGTTAGTAAAGCGTCTGGAATGGTGAACCCGAGTACCAGCGTCCGAAAACTGAGATGCATTTGAAAACGTTTCCCGGTCACACAGTGCACTGTACTGTGGGTTTCCCATGCATGTTTTAGCTGAAGGAAGAATCCCTTAAACCTGGAGAGTTGGGACCCATGGAATGGGTACCATGCAGTATGACTTCAAAGGGTCTGCATTTGCTCATCGAACCTCACCAATGCTATCAGCCCGAAGTGTCCAGCCTTATGTCTCACTCAGCTCTGGGTGTAGATGTGGTAAATCCAGGTCGCATCACAAGCCCTGAATGAATTATTTAAGAATTGCTCTCTATTTCACTGTCATTGTGTTTGTTTTTGTAATTCATTTTGATAATGGGTTTTATCGGATTTTCTCTGCTGCATTCATGCCGCTCTACACACACTTGAGTCTCTTACGGAGATATATAAATCCATGGGTTTGAAGATTCTTACTAGTCATGTGTAATCCTAGGCGTTGAATATGGGGTGTTTAGTCCATTTCGTTGAGCAAGGGCTAGGTCTTGACTATTACATATTTGGCTTATGGAAAGGTATCTGTGCTAATTTCTATCTCTGGTTTTATGCAGCACCACAACTCACCTTTCCCCTTAAGCAAGCATAAGTTGGTTTTCTAAATTTGAGACCCTGTTCTGTTTTGTAATTCAGTTCATGTGTAGCCAAGTTTACATTCCGTGTATTAGTGATATCTTATGATGTTTCATTTTCTGTGTGACTTATTTCACTTAGAATCATCGTACCTGAATCCACTCATTATGCCGCGACGGGCCTGATGACATAGATTTCATTGGTGAGTGATATTCCTTTGTACGTACGTACCACACTTCTTTATCCATTTTTCGCTTTCTGGGATATTTAACTTGTACCGTAGACGAGGTTCTTGTAAACAGAGCCGTAAACAGAAACTTTGCGGTGGCTGTGTGTTTTTGATTTTAATTTCCCTAAGCTATAGGAAAAAAAGTGGTAATGCCGTAGGCTCCGTTGCTTTGTTTTTTAGGTTTTTGAGGAAACACCATACACATCTCCAGAGTGGCTGTTGGCAATTTACATCTCGCCCATCAGCATAACAAGGCTCCCTGTTCTCCATGGCCTGTGCTGCCTTTCTGGATTTTACACTTTTTTCAGATGGCCCTTTTGAACGGGGGGCAGTGAGACTTCATTGTAGTGCAGATTTCTTTAACATGCTTGCTTGGTTGGCCAAAAAGGGCGTATGCGTTTTTTCCTGAATATATTCAGGAAAAAACGCATACGCCCTTTTTGGCCAAGTGCATCATTGTCGACGTTCTGCCTCTTTTCCTATGCTTTAAATGCAATTCCAGTCTACCCCCTGAAATCGTTTTCTTGCAATTCTGCCCCGCTTTCAAGTCCTCTTCGCAGCCTTCCTTCAATATATTTTTGGGTGATAGCTGTCATTTATAACTCTGCAGGTTTGTGAATTACAGTGTCCCTGAGCTCCTTTCTTCAACTCGCTTTCTTGTGAGCTGGCCGCAAACCCGCAGGATTGCTTCAGGCCCTAATCTGGTTCCGGCACGGCATGCTGAGCCTTTGGTTAATTCCTCTTCCTGGTGGGAAATGAGCGTTAAATTTGCCCGTGCAGACACCTTCACACGAGTCTTCATGGTGCCACTTTGCCCCGGGTATCTCTATGGAGGTTGGAGTTGGAGGGCCTCCTCACTCAAGGTCAGTGTGCCCATGGAGCCAACCCTGCAACTTCAGGGCATGGTTGGGGGTTAGGATCACCACGTGGGGTCCTTTTCCCTTCGGAGGGAGGTGGTCTTTTGGGCTGCTGATTTCCAGGTTTTCAGATACTGCCAGTATCTTGGCCAGATGTGGCGGTGGGCCAAGCCCCTTGGTGACCGTAGTTTATCCTACCTGGATCGCGTTCTTGCATTGTTCCATTTCAAGTGGTCCCAGGTTTTGCACTAATACTCCAATGGCGATTCACCGTTCACCAGGAATGTAAAGGTCAAAGGGTTTAGCTAAATTAGGGAGTTCCAGGGCAAGGGTCTGAATTGACTGCTCTTTCCATTCTTGAAAGGCCACTTCTGCATTCTATTCAAAAGGATCATCATCTTTTCCTTTCAGTGTTTCATATAGAGGCCCAGCTAGTAGACTGTAGTTAGGGATCCAGAAGCAGCAAACCCTGGCCTCCCCAGGAGCCCCTAAGCTGTCTTCTAGTTTCAGAAATGGGTAAGGCTGTAAATTGTTTCTTCCCTTTCCTGGGATGGGCTTCTCCGACCTTCTGTGAGAATGAAGCCCAGGCAGGTCACCGTAGTCTGTGATATTTGAGCTTTTTCTTGGACAACTTGTATCCTTTATTGGCTTGGTAGTTCAGAGGTCTCCTTAGTAGGGCTGGCGATCAGAATGTCGTCTGCATATTGAAGGAGTGTTTCCTTTTCCAGAGGTAGAACTTTTAGTTCTTTAGCTGAGCTTTCCCCAAAGATGGTGTGGGAATTTTTGAACCCTTGGGGCAACATGACCCGGAAGTATTGTTTTAGTTGTATGTTGAGTCCTGCCACTCACAAGCCAAAATTTCTTGTGACTCTGGGACTAATAGAATACAAAAGAAGGCATCATTGAAGACTAATACAGAATACCATGTCCTGGTGGTTGGTAGAATGACCAGCAGGGTGTAGGGTTTAGGAACTACTGGAGGTATATCCTCGGTGGCTTCACTGACTGTCCTGACATCCTTTACCAGGACTCCAGCAGCCCATGGGGCTGTCGAGGTCAGGCCAATCCCAGGATATGGAGCTCACCTGGGCAGGTACCCCACCCCCACCCCAGCCCATGGGGCTCTCTTGTTCAGGCCCCTCCCAGGATATGGGGTTCCCTGGGCAGGTTCCCCTGCAGCCCATGGGGCTCTCGTGGTCAGGCCCCTCCCAGGATACAGAGCTACCCTTGCAGGTACCATGGCAGGGCTGGGAACACAGGAACCGTGCATATCGCCCTCATTGCAGAGCACTCCCAGCTCACCTGTCACTCAGATCTGACACAGAGCACCTCAGAGCAGGACTTGAACTAACAAACAGCAGCTCCGACAGGTCTGTGACCCTGGGCATCACTCTGTGTGGCCTCCCTCCACCTGGTCTTCCAGAGACTTCCACTGCACCCGGGGCACCAGGCCTCTGTCTCCACCCACCAGCCACCCCTCCTCTCCCTGACTCCTGGGTTCCTCTCATTAGGAGAGGGTTTTCTTGAAGTTGTCTCCCACTCATGGGCCAGATAATATAATTAGAAAACAAGCCAGAGCTGCAGCCCCTTGTCTATCCTGACTCTCAGGAGCCCACACCTGTTCCTTGGACCTGGCCGATTCAGCAAGTTCCAGTTTCGGCAACTGTGAGCCCCTGAGGGGTGATTATTGGCTGGCCTGGGAAGCCCGACCGTGCCGGCCAGCCCTCCCCAGGTGTGCCTGGGTTCAGATCAATATAAACACCGCTCCAGGCAGCAAGAGCCCCTTCAGCTGTGCCTGACGCCATTTTCTCTGCCCTGTCAGCAGTCTTGGGGCTGGACTGGTGGGAGGGAGTGAGAGGCCACGGCTTTGTGGGTGGCCCAGTGTGAGTGGGGCTCTGCTGGACTTTCTGCAGCAGTTGCCAAGATGCCACCTGCTAAAGAAGAGGATGTGTCACCCATACCTGCCGCTGGAATTTCTCCCTGGGCAGAGGTGAGTGAGGAAGAAAGCAGTGGGGGCCGGGACAGCAGGGGTATCTCAGGCAGGGAAATGGAAAGCTTCCAGAAGAGCACCCAGGGCCAGGACCATCCTGGCTGGCCTGCAGGCCCCAAGTCGGCTGGCATGCTGTCACTCATGTGGCTCCATGGCCCTTCCTCTAGGCTTTCAAGTCCTTGTACATATTCAGGTGTTTTACCTGGGAAGGGTGGGAACATTTCAGCAGCAGCTGGCCTGGGGCTCAGCCCAGGTTTACTCACAGATGCCTTAGCACGGTCCCCCAGCTTTGCAATGAGGATGCTTGTTGCGTGGGGCCTGCTGGCTGAATGGGAGATGATTCCCCACCACTGACCAACTTCAGAATTGTTTACAACTGGAGCAAGTGCCCTGATACGGTTTTCCTCTGTGTAACTGGTGGGTTCTGTTTTTTTTTCTTTTTTTCGTTTTTGGTTCAAGGTAGATTTTATTCCTCTTTTTTGTATTTACAGATATAAGCATGGAAATAATTTATTCATATAAATACATGTATGTGAAGGAAGAATATTTTTTCTGTTTTACTTTTTGTAATTTGAATTTTATTTTATTTTTTTATACAGCAGGTTCTTTTTGGTTATCTATTTTATACATATAAATGTATATATGCCAATCCCAATCTCTCAACTCCTCCCACCACCACCCCCCAACAGCTTTCCCCCCTTGGTGTCCATACGTTTGTTGTCTACATCTGTTGCTCTATTTCTGCCTGGCAAAACGGTTCATCTGTACAATTTTTCTAGGTTCCACATATATGCATTAATAGACAAGATTTGTTTTTCTCTTTCTGACTTACTTCACTCTGTATGACAGTCTCTAGATCCATCAACGTCTCTACAAATGACCCAATTTCATTCCTTTTTATGGCTTAGTAATATTCCATTTTATATATGTACCACATCTTTATGCATTCGTCTGTCTGTGGGCATTTAGGTTGCTTCCATTACCTGGATATTGTAAATAGTGATGCAATGAACATTGCGGTGAATATCTCTTTTTGAGTTATGGTTTTGTCTGGGTATATGCCCAGTAGTGGGATTGCTGTATCATATGGTAATTCTATTCTTAGTTTTATAAGAAACTCCATAATGTTCTCCACAGTGACTGTATCAATTTACATTCCCAACAATAGTGGAAGAGGGTTCCTTATCTCCACACCCTTTCCAGCATTTGTTGTTTGTAGATTTTCTGATGATGCCCATTCTAACAGGTGTGAGGTGATACACCATGGATGAGTCTATTTCGTTGAGCAAAGAGTAGGTCTTCTCTATTACATATTTGGCTTATGGAACGGTATGTGTGCTAATTTCAATCTCTGGTTTTATACAGCACCCCAACTCAACTTTCCCCTTAATCAAGCATAAGTTTTTATCTAAATGTGAGACTCTGTTCGGTTTTGGAATTCAGTTTATGTGTAGCCAAGTTTACACTCTCTCTATTAGTGATATCTTATGATAATTCTCTTTCTCTGTGTGACCTATTTCTCTTAGAATCATCATACTTAAATCCACTCAATTTGCTGCTACAGGCTTGATGACATTGATTTCATTGCTGAGTGATATTCCGTTGTACGTAAGTAGCACAACTCCTTTATCCATTTTTTTCTTTCTGGGATATTTAATTTGTACTGGACTCAAGGTTCTTGTAAACACAGCAGCCCTAAATTTTGTGTTGGCTGTGTCTTGTTGATTTTAATTTTCCTAAGCTATAGGGCCAAAAGTGGAAGTGCCCTAGGGTCTGTAGCTTTGTTTTTCAGATGTTTCAGGATACACCATAAACATCTCCAGAGTGTCTGTTGGCAATTTACATCCCGCCCATCAGCATAACAAGGCTCCCTGTTCTCCATGGCCTGTCCTGTGTTTCTGGTTTTTACACTTTTTTCAGATGGCCCTTTTGACGAATGGGAAATGAGACTTCATTGTAGTGCGGATTTCCATTTCTCGAGTGCTTGGTTGGCCAAAAAGGGCATATGTGTTTTTTCCTGAATATATTCAGGAAAAAATGTTTACGCACTTTTGTCCAAGTGCATCACTGTCAAAGATCTGCCGCTTTTCACATGCTTTAAATGCAATTCCAATCTACCTCCTGAAATATGATTCCTGCAATTCTGCCTCGTTTTCAAGGCCTCTTTGCAGACTTACTTCCATATAATTTTGCCAATAGCTGTCATTTATAACACTGCAGGTTTGTGAATTACAGTGCCCGTGATTTCCTTTCTTAACTCGTTTCCTTGAAAACTGGCCACAGAACCGCAGGTTTGCTTCAGGCCGTAATCAGGGTCCGGCACGGCACTCTGAGACTTTGGTTCATTCCACTTCCTGGTGGGAAATTAGAGTTAAATGTGCCCCTCCAGACACCTGCCTCACTCCTAGCCCCTTGGTGATGTGTGTCCTCTGGTTTGAGGCCACATGTGCTGGGTTCCTCACCTTTGGCTGATGTGGCCCCACTGGTGTGAGGACACCCCTGCCTGGTTCCAATCCCCTTGGTGATGTGGGCCCTCCGGTGAGAGTCTGATCCTGGTTGGGTTCCTCACACTTCTGTGAGGTGGGCCCTCTTCTCTGAGGTCACTCCTGCCTGGCTGGCACACCCCGCCTTGGCGACGTCGGCTCTCTGGTGGGATTTGGTGCCTGCTGGGTGTCTCCTCCCCTCGGTAATGAGGGCCCTCTGGCGTCAGACCCTAACTCCTGGGCTCCCAATATTTTCTGATATGCGCCCTGTGGTTCGAGTACACTCCTGCAAGGTTCCCAACCCCATGGGAATGTGGGCCTTCTGCTCTGAGGTCCCAACCGTGGGTTGCTCAGTTTCATGATGAGGGCCCTCTGCTGTGAGTTCTCTCCGGCCTGGATCCCATAGCCTCGCTGCTCCTGGCCACCTGCTGGGAGGTTACAACTGCGGGATTCCTCACCTTTTTTCTTCTATGGGCCCTCTGTTTTGAGACTCCTCCTGCCTGCCTCACTCCCAGCCCCTTGGTGATGTGTGTCCTCTGGTTTGAGGCCATGTATGCTGGGTCCCTCGCCTTTCGATGATGTGGCCCCACTGGTGTGAGGACACTCCTGCCTGGTTCCTATCCCCTTGATGATGTGGGCCCTCTGGTGAGAGTCTGATCCTGGCTGGGTTCCTCACCCTTCTGTGAGGGGGGCCCTCTGCTGTGAGGTCACTCCTGCCTGGCTGGCACACCCCACCTGGGCAACATCGGCCCTCTTGTGGCAGTTGGAGCCTGCTGGGAACCTCCCCTCGGTGATGGGGGCCCTCTTGCCTCAGGCCCTAACTGCTGGGTACCCACATTTTCTGATACGTGCTAAGTGGTGCGAGGACACTCCTGCGAGGTTCCCATCCCCATGGGCATGTGGGCCTTCTGCTCTAAGGTCCCAACACCTGTGTTGTTCACCGTTTCATGATGTTGGCTCTCTGGTGTTAGTTCACCCAGGCCTAGATCCCATAGCCTCTGTGCTCTGAGCGGCCTGCTGGGAGGTTCCTACTGCTGGATTCCTTAGCTTTTTTATTCTTTGGGTCCTGTGTTTTCATGCTCCTACTTCCTGACTCACTCCCAGCCCATTTGTGATGTAGGTCCTCTGGTTTAAGGCCACATGTACCGGTTTCCTCACCTTTATTGATGTGGCCCCACTGGTGTGAGGACACTCCTGCCTGGTTCCCATCCCCTTGGTGATGGGGGCCCTCTGGTGAGAGTCTGATCCTGTCTGGATTCCTCACACTTCTGGGAGGTGGGCCCTCTGCTGTGAGGTCACTCCTGCCTGGCTGGCACACGTCACCTTGGCGATGTGGGCCCTCAGTTGGGAGTTGGTGCCTGCTGGGAGTCTCCTCCCCTCGGTAATGAGGGCCCTCTGGCGTCAGGCCCTAACTCATGGGCTCCCAAAATTTTCTGATGTGCGCCCTGTCGTGCGAGTACACTCCAGCCAGGGTCCCATCCCCATGGGGATGTGGGCTTTCTGCCCTGAGGTCCCAACGGCTGGGTTGCTCACAGTGTCAGAATGTGGGCCCTCTGCTGTGAGTTCACTCCGGCATGGATCCCATAGCCTCGGTGCTCTGGGCCACCTGCTTGGAGCTTCCAACTGCGGGGTTCCTCACCTTTTTTATTCTATGGGCGCTCTGTTGTGAGTCTCCTCCTGCATGCCTCACTCCCAGCCCTTTCGTGATGTGTGTCCCCTTGTTTGAGGCCACATGTGCTGTGCTCCTCACCTTTCGCTGATGTGGCCCCACTGGTGTGAGGACACTCCTGCCTGGTTTCCATCCCCTTGGTGATGTGGGCGCTCTGGTTAGAGTCTGATCCTGTTTGGGCTCCTCACACTTCTGTGAGGTGGGCCCTCTGCTGTGAGGTAACTCCTGCCTGGCTTGCTCCCATTGCCTTGGTGACGTCGGCCCTCTGGTGGCATTTGGAGCCTGCTGGTAGCCTCCTCTCCTCCGTGATGAGGGCCCTCTGGCGCCAGGCCATAACTGCTGGGTTCCCACATTTTCTGATACGTGCTAAGTTGTGCGAGGACACTCCTGCGAGGTTCCCATCCCCATGGGGATGTGGGCCTTCTGCTCTGAGGTCCCACTGGCTGGGTTGCTCACAGTTTCATGATGTGGGCCCTCTGCTGTGAGTTCACTGTGGCCTGGATCCCATAGACTCCATGCTCTGGGCCACCTGCTGGGAGGTTCAAACTGCTGGATTCCTCACATTTTTTATTCTGTGGGCCCTGTGTTGTTAGGCTACTCCTGCCTGCCTCACTCAGAGCACCTTGGAAATGTGGGTCCTCTGGTTTAGGCCACATGTGCTGGGTTCCTCACCTTTCTATAATGTGGCCACACTGGTGTGAGGACACTCCTGCCTTGTTCCGATTCCCTTGGTGATGTGGGCCCTCTGGTGAGAGTCTTATCCTGGCTGGGTTCCTCACCCTTCTGTGCGGTAGGCCCTCTGCTGTGAGGTCACTCCTGCCTGGCTGGCACACGTCAACTTGGCGATGTGGGCCCTCAGTTGGGAGTTGGTGCCTGCTGGGAGTCTCCTCCCCTCGGTAATGAGGGCCCTCTGGCGTCAGACCCTAACTCCTGGGCTCCCAAAATTTTCTGATGTGCGCCCTGTGGTGCGAGTACACTCCTGCCAGGATCCCAACCCCATGGGAATGTGGGCCTTCTGCTCTAAGGTCCCACCGGCTGGGTTGCTCACAGTTTCATAATGAGGGCCCTCTGTTTTGAGTTCAGTCAGGCCTGGATCCCATAGCCTCGCTGCTCCTGGCCACCTGCTGGGAGGTTCCAACTGCGGGATTCCTCACCTTTTTTACGCTATGGGCCCTTTGTTTGGAGGCTCCTCCTGCCTGCCTCACTCCCAGCCCCTTGGTGATGTGTGTCCTGTAGTTTGAGGCCACGTGTGCTGGGTCCGTCACATTTCGGTGATGTGACCACACTGGTGTGAGAACACTCCTGCCTGGTTTCCATTCCCTTGGTGATGTGGGCCCTCCGGTGAGAGTCTGATCCTCTTTGGGTTCCTCACACTTTTTTGTGGTTGGCCCTCTGCTCTGAGGTCACTCCTGCCTGGCTGGCACACCCTGCATTGGCGACGTCGGCCTTCTGGTAGCAGTTGGAGCTTGCTGGGAGCCTCCTCTCCTCAGTGATGAGGGCCCTCTGGCGTCCGGCCCTAACTGCTGGGCTCCCCACCTTTTCTGATGTGTGCCCACTGGTGCGATGACACTCCTGCTTGGTTCCCTTCCCCATGGGGATGTGGGCCTTGTGCTCTGAGGTTACAACGGCTGGGTTGCTTACAGTATCACGATGAGGGCCCTCTGTTGTGAGTTCATCACTGCCTGGATCCCATAGCCTCGGTGCTCTGGGCCGCCTGCTGGGATGTTCCAACTGCTGGATTCCTCACCTTTTTTATACAATGGGCCATGGGTTTTGAGGTTAATCCTGCCTGCCTCGCTCCAAGACCCATGGTGATGTGGGTCCTCTGGTTTGAGGCCACATGTGCTGGGTACCTCAACTTTCGATGATGTGGCCCCACGGGTGTGAGGACACTCCTGCCTGGTTCCCAGCCCCTTGCTTATGTGGGCACTCTGGTGAGAGTCTGATCTTGACTGGGTTCCTTACCCTTCTGTGAGGTGGGCCCTCTGATGTGAGGTCACTCCTGCCTGGATGGCTCATGTCGCCTTGGCGACGTAGGCCCTCTGTTGGCCACTGAAGCATGCTGGGAGCCTCCTACCCTCTTTAATAAGGGCCCTGGAAGAAACGCATATGCCCTTTTTGACCAAGTACATCATTGTCGAGGTTCTGCCTCTTCTCCTATACTTTCAGAGGACTTCCCGTCTACCTCCTGAAATCGTATTCCTGGAATTCTGCCCCGCGTTCAAGTCCTCTTTGCAGCCTTACTTCAATATATTTTTGGACGATAGCTGTCATTTATAACTCTGCAGGTTTGTGAATTACAGTGCCCCTGAGCTCCTTTCTTCAACTCGCTTTCTTGTGAGCTGGCCGCAAAACCGCAGGATTGCTTCAGGCCCTAATCTGGTTCCGACACGGCATGCTGAGCCTTTGGCTAATTCCTCTTCCTGGTGGGAAATGAGCGTTAAATTTGTTTGTGCAGACACCTACAGCTAATCTCTCATTGGTTCTCCCTATTCCTGTTCATCTTGCGCAGAAATTCCAAACTGTGCCAAACAGGAGGTTAAAGGCACTGACTCTCCAAGTGGGGAGAGTGTTAGTAAAGCGTCTGGAATGGTAAAACCGAGTACGAGGGGACGAAAACTGAGACGCATTTAAAAAGTTTTCCCGGTCACACGGTGGACCATATTCTGGGTTGCCCATGCATGTTTTACCTGAAGGAAGAATCCCTTAAACCTGGAGAGTTGGGACCCATGGAATGGGTATCACGCAGTATGACTTCAAAGGGTTGCCTTTGCTCACCGAACGTCACCAATGCTATCAGCCCGAAGTGTCCAGCCTTATGTCTCACTCAGCTCGGGGTGTAGATGTGGTAAATCCACGTTGCATCACAAGCCCTGAATGAATTATTTAAGAATTGCTCTCTATTTCACTGTCATTGTGTTTTGTTTTTGTAATTTATTTTGATAATGGGATTTATCGGATTTTCACTGCTGCGTTTATGCCGCTGTACACATGCTTGATTCTCTTATGGAGACATATAAATCCATGGGTTTTCAGATTCTTACTAGTCAGGTATATTCCTAGGCATTGAATATGGGGTGTTGAGTCCATTTCGTGGAGCAAGGAGTAGGTCCTGACTATTACATATTTGCTTATGGAAAGGTATCTGTGCTAATTTCAATCTCTGGTTTTATGCAGCACCACAACTCACCTTTCCCCTTAAGCAAGCATAAGTTGGTTTTCTAAATTTGAGACCCTTTTCTGTTTTGTAATTGAGTTCATGTGCAGCCATGTTTGCATTCCGTGTATTTGAGATATCTTATGGTGTTTCTTTTTCTGTGTGACTTAGTTAACTTAGAATGATCGTACCTGAATCCACTCATTATGCCGCGACGGGCCTCATGACATAGATTTCATTGCTGAGTGATATTCCATTGTACGTACGTACAACAACTTCTTTATCCATTTTTTGCTTTCTGGGATATTTCACTTGTACCGTAAATGAGGTTCTTGTAAGCAGAGCCGTCCAAAATTTATGGGTGGCTGTGTCTTTTTGATTTTAATTTCCCTAAGCTATAGAACCATAAGTTGAAGTGCCGTAGGCTCCGTTGCTTAGTTTTTTAGGTGTTTGAGGAAACACCATACACTTCTCCAGAGTGGCTGTTGGCAAGTTACATCCCGCCCATCAGCATAACAAGGCTCCCTGTTCTCCATGGCCTGTCCTGCCTTTCTGGATTTTTCACTTTTTTCAGATGTCCCTTTTGACAGGGGGGCAGTGAGACTTCATTGTAATGCAGATTTCTTTACAGGCTTGCTTGTTTGGCCAAAAAGGGCGTATGTGTTTTTTCTTGAATATATTCAGGAAAAAACGCATACGCCCTTTTTGACCAAGTGCATCATTGTCGACTTTCTGTCTCTTTCCTTATGCTTTAAATGCAATTCCAGTCTGCCCCTGAACTCGTTTTCCTGCAATTCTGCCCCGCTTTCAAGTCCTCTACGCAGCCTTACTTCAATACATTTTTGGACAATAGCTGACATTTATAACTCTGCAGGTTTGTGAATGACAGTGCGCCTGAGCTCCTTTCTTCTACTCGCTTTCTTGTGAGCTGGCCGCAAACCCGCAGCATTGCTTCATGCCCTAATCTGGTTCCGGCACAGCATGCTGATCCTTTGGTAAATTCCTCTTCCTGGTGGGAAATGAGTGTTATATTTGAACGTGCAGACACCTAGAGCTAGTCTCTCATTGGTTCTCCCTATTCTTGTTCATCTTGCGCAGAAATTGCAAACTGTGCCAAACAGGAGGTTAAAGGCACTGACTCTCTAAGTGGGGAGAGTATTAGTAAAGGGTCTTCAATCGTGAACCCGAGTAAAAGGGGACGAAAACTGAGATGCATTTGAAAAGGTTTCCCGGTCACACGGTGCACCATACTGTGGGTTTCCCATGCATGTTTTAGCTGAAGGAAGAATCCCTTAAACCTGGAGAGTTGGGACCCATGGAATGGGTACCATGCAGTATGACTTCAAAGGGCCTGCATTTTCTCAACGAACCTCACCAATGCTATCAGGCTGAAGTGTACAGCCTTATGTCTCACTCAGCTCTGGTTGTAGATGTGGTAAATCCAGGTTGCATCACAAGCCCTGAATGAATTATTTAAGAATTGCTCTCTATTTCACTGTCATTGTGTTTGTTTTTGTAATTCATTTTGATAATGGGATTTATCGGATTTTCTCTGCTGCATTCATGCCGCTGTACACACACTTGAGTCTCTTATGGAGACATATAAATCCATGGGTTTGAAGATACTTACTAGTCAGGTGTATTCCTAGGCGTTGAATATGGGGTGTTTAGTCCATTTCGTTGAGCAAGGGCTAGGTCTTGACTATTACATATTTGGCTTATGGAAAGGTATCTGTGCTAATTTCTATCTCTGGTTTTATGCAGCACCCCAACTCACTTTTCCCCTTAAGCAAGCATAAGGTGGTTTTCTAAATTTGAGACCCTGTTCTGTTTTGTAATTCAGTTCATGTGTAGCCAAGTTTACATTCCGTGTATTAGTGATATCTTATGATGTTTCATTTTCTGTGTGACTTATTTCACTTAGAATCATCGTACCTGAATCCACTCATTATGCCACGATGGGCCTGATGACATAGATTTCATTGCTGAGTGATATTCCATTGAATGTGTGTACCACAACTTCTTTATCCATTTTTCACATTCTGGGATATTTAACTTGTACCGTAGACGAGATTCCTGTAAACAGAGCCGTCTGAAACTTTGGGGTGGCTGTCTGTTTTTGATTTTAATTTCCGTGATCTATAAGACCATAAGTGGAAGTGCCGTAGTCTCCGTTGCTTTGTTTCTTAGGTGTTTCAGGAAACACCATACACTTCTCCAGAGTGGCTGTTGGCAATTTACATCCCGCCCATCAGCATAACAAGGCTCCCTGTTCTCCATGGCCTGTGCTGTCTTTCTGGATTTTACACTTTTTTCAGATGGCCCTTTTGACCTGGGGGCAGTGAGACTTCTTTGTAGTGCAGATTTCTTTAACATGCTGGCTTGGTTGGCCAAAAAGGGCGTATGCGTTTTTTCCTGAATATATTCAGGAAAAAACGCATACGCCCTTTTTGGCCAAGTGCATCATTGTCGACGTTCTGCCTCTTTTCCTATGCTTTAAATGCAATTCCAGTCTACCCCCTGAAATCGTTTTCCTGCAATTCTGCCCCGCTTTCCAGTCCTCTTCGCAGCCATCCTTCAATATATTTTTGGACGATAGCTGTCATTTATAACTCTGCAGGTTTGTGAATTACAGTGCCCCTGAGCTCCTTTCTTCAACTCGCTTTCTTGTGAGCTGGCCGCAAACCCGCAGGAATGCTTCAGGCCCTAATCTGGTTCCGGCACGGCATGCTGAGCCTTTGGTTAATTCCTCTTCCTGGTGGGAAATGAGCGTTCCATTTGCCCGTCCAGACACCTACAGCTAGTCTCTCATTGGTTCTCCCTATTCCTGTTCATCTTGCGCAGAAATTGCAAACTGTGCCAAACAGGAGGTTAAAGGCACTGACTCTCCAAGTGGGGAGAGTGTTAGTAAACGGTCTGGAATGGTGAACCCGAGTAAAAGGGGACGAAAACTGAGATGCATTTGAAAACGTTTCCCGGTCACACAGTGCACTGTACTGTGGGTTTCCCATGCATGTTTTAGCTGAAGGAAGAATCCCTTAAACCTGGAGAGTTGGGACCCATGGAATGGGTACCATGCAGTATGACTTCAAAGGGTCTGTATTTTCTCATCGAACCTCACCAATGCTATCAGCCCGAAGTGTCCAGCCTTATGTCTCACTCAGCTCTGGGTGTAGATGTGGTAAATCCAGGTCGCATCACAAGCCCTGAATGAATTATTTAAGAATTGCTCTCTATTTCACTGTCATTGTGTTTGTTTTTGTAATTCATTTTGATAATGGGTTTTATCGGATTTTCTCTGCTGCATTCATGCCGCTGTACACACACTTGAGTCTCTTACGGAGACATATAAATCCATGGGTTTGAAGGTTCTTACTACTCATGTGTAATCCTAGGCGTTGAATATGGGGTGTTTAGTCCATTTCATTGAGCAAGGGTTAGGTCTTGACTATTACATATTTGGCTTATGGAAAGGTATCTGTGCTAATTTCTATCTCTGGTTTTATGCAGCACCACAACTCACCTTTCCCCTTAAGCAAGCATAAGTAGGTTTTCTAAATTTGAGACCCTGTTCTGTTTTGTAATTCAGTTCATGTGTAGCCAAGTTTACATTCGGTGTATTAGTGATATCTTATGATGTTTCATTTTCTGTGTGACTTATTTCACTTAGAATCATCGTACCTGAATCCACTCATTATGCCGCAACGGGCCTGATGACATAGATTTCATTGGTGAGTGATATTCCTTTGTACGTACGTACCACACTTCTTTATCCATTTTTCGCTTTCTGGGATATTTAACTTGTACCGTAGACGAGGTTCTTGTAAACAGAGCCGTAAACAGAAACTTTGCGGTGGCTGTGTGTTTTTGATTTTAATTTCCCTAAGCTATAGGAAAATAAGTGGTAATGCCATAGACTCCGTTGCTTTGTTTTTTAGGTTTTTGAGGAAACACCATACACATCTCCAGAGTGGCTGTTGGCAATTTACATCCCGCCCATCAGCATAACAAGGCTCCCTGTTCTCCATGGCCTGTGCTGCCTTTCTGGATTTTACACTTTTTTCAGATGGCCCTTTTGAACGGGGAGCAGTGAGACTTCATTGTAGTGCAGATTTCTTTAACATGCTTGCTTGGTTGGCCAAAAAGGGCGTATGCGTTTTTTCCTGAATATATTCAGGAAAAAACGCATACGCCCTTTTTGGCCAAGTGCATCATTGTCGACGTTCTGCCTCTTTTCCTATGCTTTAAATGCAATTCCAGTCTACCCCCTGAAATCGTTTTCTTGCAATTCTGCCCCGCTTTCAAGTCCTCTTCGCAGCCTTCCTTCAATATATTTTTGGGTGATAGCTGTCATTTATAACTCTGCAGGTTTGTGAATTACAGTGTCCCTGAGCTCCTTTCTTCAACTCGCTTTCTTGTGAGCTGGCCGCAAACCCGCAGGATTGCTTCAGGCCCTAATCTGGTTCCGGCACGGCATGCTGAGCCTTTGGTTAATTCCTCTTCCTGGTGGGAAATGAGCGTTAAATTTGCCCGTGCAGACACCTTCACACGAGTCTTCATGGTGCCACTTTGCCCCGGGTATCTCTATGGAGGTTGGAGTTGGAGGGCCTCCTCACTCAAGGTCAGTGTGCCCATGGAGCCAACCCTGCAACTTCAGGGCATGGTTGGGTGTTAGGATCACCACGTGGGGTCCTTTTCCCTTCGGAGGGAGGTGGCCTTTTGGGCTGCTGATTTCCAGGTTTTCAGATACTGCCAGTATCTTGGCCAGATGTGGCGGTGGGCCAAGCCCCTTGGTGACCGTAGTTTATCCTACCTGGAGCGCATTCTTGCATTGTTCCATTTCAAGTGGTCCCAGGTTTTGCACTAATACTCCAATGGCGATTCACCGTTCACCAGGAATGTAAAGGTCAAAGGGTTTAGCTAAATTAGGGAGTTCCAGGGCAAGGGTCTGAATTGACTGCTCTTTCCATTCTTGAAAGGCCACTTCTGCATTCTATTCAAAAGGATCATCATCTTTTCCTTTCAGTGTTTCATATAGAGGCCGAGCTAGTAGATTGTAGTTAGGGATCCAGAAGCAGCAAACCCTGGCCTCCCCAGGAACCCCTAAGCTGTCTTCTAGTTTCAGAAATGGGTAAGGCTGTAAATTGTTTCTTCCCTTTCCTGGGATGGGCTTCTCCGACCTTCTGTGAGAATGAAGCCCAGGCAGGTCACCGTAGTCTGTGATATTTGAGCTTTTTCTTGGACAACTTGTATCCTTTATTGGCTTGGTAGTTCAGAGGTCTCCTTAGTAGGGCTGGCGATCAGAATGTCGTCTGCATATTGAAGGAGTGTTTCCTTTTCCAGAGGTAGAACTTTTAGTTCTTTAGCTGAGCTTTCCCCAAAGATGGTGTGGGAATTTTTGAACCCTTGGGGCAACACGGCCCGGAAGTATTGTTTTAGTTGTATGTTGAGTCCTGCCACTCACAAGCCAAAATTTCTTGTGACTCTGGGACTAATAGAATACAAAAGAAGGCATCATTGAAGACTAATACAGAATACCATGTCCTGGTGGTTGGTAGAATGACCAGCAGGGTGTAGGGTTTAGGAACTACTGGAGGTATATCCTCGGTGGCTTAACTGACTGTCCTGACATCCTTTACCAGGACTCCAGCAGCCCATGGGGCTCTCGAGGTCAGGCCAATCCCAGGATATGAAGCTCACCTGGGCAGGTACCCCAACCCAGCCCACGGGGCTCTCATGTTCAGGACCCTCCCAGGATATGGTGTTCCCTGGGCAGGTTCCCCTGCAGCCCATGGGGCTCTCGTGGTCAGGCCCCTCCCAGGATACAGAGCTACCCTTGCAGGTACCATGGCAGGGCTGGGAACACAGGAACCGTGCATATCGCCCTCATTGCAGAGCACTCCCAGCTCACCTGTCACTCAGATCTGACACAGAGCACCTCAGAGCAGGACTTGAACTAACAAACAGCAGCTCCGACAGGTCTGTGACCCTGGGCATCACTCTGTGTGGCCTCCCTCCACCTGGTCTTCCAGAGACTTCCACTGCACCCGGGGCACCAGGCCTCTGTCTCCACACACCAGCCACCCCTCCTCTCCCTGACTCCTGGGTTCCTCTCATTAGGAGAGGGTTTTCTTGAAGTTGTCTCCCACTCATGGGCCAGATAATATAATTAGAAAACAAGCCAGAGCTGCAGCCCCTTGTCTATCCTGACTCTCAGGAGCCCACACCTGTTCCTTGGACCTGGCCGATTCAGCAAGTTCCAGTTTCTGCAACTGTGAGCCCCTGAGGGGTGATTATTGGCTGGCCTGGGAAGCCCGACCGTGCCGGCCAGCCCTCCCCAGGTGTGCCTGGGTTCAGATCAATATAAACACCGCTCCAGGCAGCAAGAGCCCCTGCAGCTGTGCCTGACGCCATTTTCTCTGCCCTGTCAGCAGTCTTGGGGCTGGACTGGTGGGAGGGAGTGAGAGGCCACGGCTTTGTGGGTGGCTCAGTGTGAGTGGGGCTCTGCTGGACTTTCTGCAGCAGTTGCCAAGATGCCACCTGCTAAAGAAGAGGATGTGTCACCCATACCTGCCGCTGGAATTTCTCCCTGGGCAGAGGTGAGTGAGGAAGAAAGCAGTGGGGGCCGGGACAGCAGGGGTATCTCAGGCAGGGAAATGGAAAGCTTCCAGAAGAGCACCCAGGGCCAGGACCATCCTGGCTGGCCTGCAGGCACCAAGTCGGCTGGCATGCTGTCACTCATGTGGCTCCATGGCCCTTCCTCTAGGCTTTCAAGTCCTTGTACATATTCAGGTGTTTTACCTGGGAAGGGTGGGAACATTTCAGCAGCAGCTGGCCTGGGGCTCAGCCCACGTTTACTCACAGATGCCTCGGCACGGTCCCCCAGCTTTGCAATGAGGACGCTTGTTGCGTGGGGCCTGCTGGCTGAATGGGAGATGATTCCCCACCACTGACCAACTTCAGAATTGTTTACAACTGGAGCAAGTGCCCTGATACGGTTTTCCTCTGTGTAACTGGTGGGTTCTGTGTTTTTTTCTTTTTTTCGTTTTTGGTTCAAGGTAGATTTTATTCCTCTTTTTTGTATTTACAGATATAAGCATGGAAATAATTTATTCATATAAATACATGTATGTGAAGGGAAGAATATTTTTTCTGTTTTACTTTTTGTAATTTGAATTTTATTTTATTTTTTTATACAGCAGGTTCTTTTTGGTTATCTATTTTATACATATAAATGTATACATGCCAATCCCAATCTCTCAACTCCTCCCACCACCACCCCCCAACAGCTTTCCCCCCTTGGTGTCCATACGTTTGTTGTCTACATCTGTTGCTCTATTTCTGCCTGGCAAAACGGTTCATCTGTACAATTTTTCTAGGTTCCACATATATGCATTAATAGACAAGATTTGTTTTTCTCTTTCTGACTTACTTCACTCTGTATGACAGTCTCTAGATCCATCAACGTCTCTACAAATGACCCAATTTCATTCCTTTTTATGGCTTAGTAATATTCCATTTTATATATGTACCACATCTTTATGCATTCGTCTGTCTGTGGGCATTTAGGTTGCTTCCATTACCTGGATATTGTAAATAGTGATGCAATGAACATTGCGGTGAATGTCTCTTTTTGATTTATGGTTTTGTCTGGGTATATGCCCAGTAGTGGGATTGCTGTATCATATGGTAATTCTATTCTTAGTTTTATAAGAAACTCCATAATGTTCTCCACAGTGACTGTATCAATTTACATTCCCAACAATAGTGGAAGAGGGTTCCTTATCTCCACACCCTTTCCAGCATTTGTTGTTTGTAGATTTTCTGATGATGCCCATTCTAACAGGTGTGAGGTGATACACCATGGATGAGTCTATTTCGTTGAGCAAAGAGTAGGTCTTGTCTATTACATATTTGGCTTATGGAACGGTATGTGTGCTAATTTCAATCTCTGGTTTTATACAGCACCCCAACTCAACTTTCCCCTTAAGCAAGCATAAGTTTTTATCTAAATGTGAGACTCTGTTCGGTTTTGGAATTCAGTTTATGTGTAGCCAAGTTTACACTCTCTCTATTAGTGATATCTTATGATAATTCTCTTTCTCTGTGTGACCTATTTCTCTTAGAATCATCATACTTAAATCCACTCAATTTGCTGCTACAGGCCTGATGACATTGATTTCATTGCTGAGTGATATTCCGTTGTACGTAAGTAGCACAACTCCTTTATCCATTTTTTTCTTTCTGGGATATTTAATTTGTACTGGACTCAAGGTTCTTGTAAACACAGCAGCCCTAAATTTTGTGTTGGCTGTGTCTTGTTGATTTTAATTTTCCTAAGCTATAGTGCCAAAAGTGGAAGTGCCCTAGGGTCTGTAGCTTTGTTTTTCAGATGTTTCAGGATACACCATAAACATCTCCAGAGTGTCTGTTGGCAATTTACATCCCGCCCATCAGCATAACAAGGCTCCCTGTTCTCCATGGCCTGTCCTGTGTTTCTGGTTTTTACACTTTTTTCAGATGGCCCTTTTGACGAATGGGAAATGAGACTTCATTGTAGTGCGGATTTCCATTTCTCGAGTGCTTGGTTGGCCAAAAAGGGCATATGTGTTTTTTCCTGAATATATTCAGGAAAAAATGTTTACGCACTTTTGTCCAAGTGCATCACTGTCAAAGATCTGCCGCTTTTCACATGCTTTAAATGCAATTCCAATCTACCTCCTGAAATATGATTCCTGCAATTCTGCCTCGTTTTCAAGTCCTCTTTGCAGACTTACTTCCATATAATTTTGCCAATAACTGTCATTTATAACACTGCAGGTTTGTGAATTACAGTGCCCGTGATTTCCTTTCTTAACTCGTTTCCTTGAAAACTGGCCACAGAACCACAGGTTTGCTTCAGGCCGTAATCAGGGTCTGGCACGGCACTCTGAGACTTTGGTTCATTCCACTTCCTGGTGGGAAATTAGAGTTAAATGTGCCCCTCCAGACACCTGCCTCACTCCTAGCCCCTTGGTGATGTGTGTCCTCTGGTTTGAGGCCAAATGTGCTGGGTTCCTCACCTTTGGCTGGTATGGCCCCACTGGTGTGAGGACACTCCTGCCTGGTTCCCATCCCCTTGGTGATGTGGGCCCTCCGGTGAGAGTCTGATCCTGGTTGGGTTCCTCACACTTCTGTGAGGTGGGCCCTCTTCTCTGAGGTCACTCCTGCCTGGCTGGCACACCCCGCCTTGGCGACGTCGGCCCTCTGGTGGGATTTGGTGCCTGATGGGTGTCTCCTCCCCTCGGTAATGAGGGCCCTCTGGTGTCAGGCCCTAACTCCTGGGCTCCCAATATTTTCTGATATGCGCCCTGTGGTTCGAGTACACTCCTGCCAGGTTCCCAACCGCATGGGAATGTGGGCCTTCTGCTCTGAGGTCCCAACCGTGGGTTGCTCAGTTTCATGATGAGGGCCCTCTGCTGTGAGTTCTCTCCGGCCTGGATCCCATAGCCTCGCTGCTCCTGGCCACCTGCTGGGAGGTTACAACTGCGGGATTCCTCACCTTTTTTCTTCTATGGACCCTCTGTTTTGAGACTCCTCCTGCCTGCCTCACTCCCAGCCCCTTGGTGATGTGTGTCCTCTGGTTTGAGGCCATGTATGCTGGGTCCCTCGCCTTTCGATGATGTGGCCCCACTGGTGTGAGGACACTCCTGCCTGGTTCCTATCCCCTTGATGATGTGGGCCCTCTGGTGAGAGTCTGATCCTGGCTGGGTTCCTCACCCTTCTGTGAGGGGGGCCCTCTGCTGTGAGGTCACTCCTGCCTGGCTGGCACACCCCACCTGGGCAACATCGGCCCTCTTGTGGCAGTTGGAGCCTGCTGGGAACCTCCCCTCGGTGATGGGGGCCCTCTTGCCTCAGGCCCTAACTGCTGGGTACCCACATTTTCTGATACGTGCTAAGTGGTGCGAGGACACTCCTGCGAGGTTCCCATCCCCATGGGCATGTGGGCCTTCTGCTCTAAGGTCCCAACACCTGTGTTGTTCACCGTTTCATGATGTTGGCTCTCTGGTGTTAGTTCACCCAGGCCTAGATCCCATAGCCTCTGTGCTCTGAGCGGCCTGCTGGGAGGTTCCTACTGCTGGATTCCTTACCTTTTTTATTCTTTGGGTCCTGTGTTTTCATGCTCCTACTTCCTGACTCACTCCCAGCCCCTTTGTGATGTAGGTCCTCTGGTTTAAGGCCACATGTACCAGTTTCCTCACCTTTATTGATGTGGCCCCACTGGTGTGAGGACACTCCTTCCTGGTTCCCATCCCCTTGGTGATGGGGGCCCTCTGGTGAGAGTCTGATCCTGTCTGGATTCCTCACACTTCTGGGAGGTGGGCCCTCTGCTGTGAGGTCACTCCTGCCTGGCTGGCACACGTCACCTTGGCGATGTGGGCCCTCAGTTGGGAGTTGGTGCCTGCTGGGAGTCTCCTCCCCTCGGTAATGAGGGCCCTCTGGCGTCAGGCCCTAACTCATGGGCTCCCAAAATTTTCTGATGTGCGCCCTGTTGTGCGAGTACACTCCAGCCAGGGTCCCATCCCCATGGGGATGTGGGCTTTCTGCCCTGAGGTCCCAACGGCTGGGTTGCTCACAGTGTCAGAATGTGGGCCCTCTGCTGTGAGTTCACTCCGGCATGGATCCCATAGCCTCGGTGCTCTGGGCCACCTGCTTGGAGCTTCCAACTGCGGGGTTCCTCACCTTTTTTATTCTATGGGCGCTCTGTTGTGAGTCTCCTCCTGCATGCCTCACTCCCAGCCCTTTCGTGATGTGTGTCCCCTTGTTTGAGGCCACATGTGCTGTGTTCCTCACCTTTCGCTGATGTGGCCCCACTGGTGTGAGGACACTCCTGCCTGGTTTCCATCCCCTTGGTGATGTGGGCCCTCCGGTGAGAGTCTGATCCTCTTTGGGTTCCTCACACTTTTTTGTGGTTGGCCCTCTGCTCTGAGGTCACTCCTGCCTGGCTGGCACACCCTGCATTGGCGACGTCGGCCTTCTGGTAGCAGTTGGAGCTTGCTGGGAGCCTCCTCTCCTCAGTGATGAGGGCCCTCTGGCGTCCGACCCTAACTGCTGGGCTCCCCACCTTTTCTGATGTGTGCCCACTGGTGCGATGACACTCCTGCTTGGTTCCCTTCCCCATGGGGATGTGGGCCTTGTGCTCTGAGGTTACAACGGCTGGGTTGCTTACAGTATCACGATGAGGGCCCTCTGTTGTGAGTTCATCACTGCCTGGATCCCATAGCCTCGGTGCTCTGGGCCGCCTGCTGGGATGTTCCAACTGCTGGATTCCTCACCTTTTTTATACAATGGGCCATGGGTTTTGAGGTTAATCCTGCCTGCCTCGCTCCGAGACCCATGGTGATGTGGGTCCTCTGGTTTGAGGCCACATGTGCTGGGTACCTCAACTTTCGATGATGTGGCCCCACGGGTGTGAGGACACTCCTGCCTGGTTCCCAGCCCCTTGCTTATGTGGGCACTCTGGTGAGAGTCTGATCTTGACTGGGTTCCTTACCCTTCTGTGAGGTGGGCCCTCTGATGTGAGGTCACTCCTGCCTGGATGGCTCATGTCGCCTTGGCGACGTAGGCCCTCTGTTGGCCACTGTAGCATGCTGGGAGCCTCCTACCCTCTTTAATAAGGGCCCTGGAAGAAACGCATATGCCCTTTTTGACCAAGTGCATCATTGTCGAGGTTCTGCCTCTTCTCCTATACTTTCAGAGGACTTCCCGTCTACCTCCTGAAATCGTATTCCTGGAATTCTGCCCCGTGTTCAAGTCCTCTTTGCAGCCTTACTTCAATATATTTTTGGACGATAGCTGTCATTTATAACTCTGCAGGTTTGTGAATTACAGTGCCCCTGAGCTCCTTTCTTCAACTCGCTTTCTTGTGAGCTGGCCGCAAAACCGCAGGATTGCTTCAGGCCCTAATCTGGTTCCGACACGGCATGCTGAGCCTTTGGCTAATTCCTCTTCCTGGTGGGAAATGAGCGTTAAATTTGTTCGTGCAGACACCTACAGCTAATCTCTCATTGGTTCTCCCTATTCCTGTTCATCTTGCGCAGAAATTCCAAACTGTGCCAAACAGGAGGTTAAAGGCACTGACTCTCCAAGTGGGGAGAGTGTTAGTAAAGCGTCTGGAATGGTAAAACCGAGTACGAGGGGACGAAAACTGAGACGCATTTAAAAAGTTTTCCCGGTCACACGGTGGACCATATTCTGGGTTGCCCATGCATGTTTTACCTGAAGGAAGAATCCCTTCAACCTGGAGAGTTGGGACCCATGGAATGGGTACCACGCAGTATGACTTCAAAGGGTTGCCTTTGCTCACCAAACGTCACCAATGCTATCAGCCCGAAGTGTCCAGCCTTATGTCTCACTCAGCTCGAGGTGTAGATGTGGTAAATCCACGTTGCATCACAAGCCCTGAATGAATTATTTAAGAATTGCTCTCTATTTCACTGTCATTGTGTTTTGTTTTTGTAATTTATTTTGATAATGGGATTTATCGGATTTTCACTGCTGCGTTTATGCCGCTGTACACATGCTTGATTCTCTTATGGAGACATATAAATCCATGGGTTTTCAGATTCTTACTAGTCAGGTATATTCCTAGGCATTGAATATGGGGTGTTGAGTCCATTTCGTGGAGCAAGGAGTAGGTCCTGACTATTACATATTTGCTTATGGAAAGGTATCTGTGCTAATTTCAATCTCTGGTTTTATGCAGCACCACAACTCACCTTTCCCCTTAAGCAAGCATAAGTTGGTTTTCTAAATTTGAGACCCTTTTCTGTTTTGTAATTGAGTTCATGTGCAGCCATGTTTGCATTCCGTGTATTTGAGATATCTTATGGTGTTTCTTTTTCTGTGTGACTTAGTTAACTTAGAATGATCGTACCTGAATCCACTCATTATGCCGCGACGGGCCTCATGACATAGATTTCATTGCTGAGTGATATTCCATTGTACGTACGTACAACAACTTCTTTATCCATTTTTTGCTTTCTGGGATATTTCACTTGTACCGTAAATGAGGTTCTTGTAAGCAGAGCCGTCCAAAATTTATGGGTGGCTGTGTCTTTTTGATTTTAATTTCCCTAAGCTATAGAACCATAAGTTGAAGTGCCGTAGGCTCCGTTGCTTAGTTTTTTAGGTGTTTGAGGAAACACCATACACTTCTCCAGAGTGGCTGTTGGCAAGTTACATCCCGCCCATCAGCATAACAAGGCTCCCTGTTCTCCATGGCCTGTCCTGCCTTTCTGGATTTTTCACTTTTTTCAGATGTCCCTTTTGACAGGGGGGCAGTGAGACTTCATTGTAATGCAGATTTCTTTACAGGCTTGCTTGTTTGGCCAAAAAGGGCGTATGTGTTTTTTCTTGAATATATTCAGGAAAAAACGCATACACCCTTTTTGACCAAGTGCATCATTGTCGACTTTCTGTCTCTTTCCTTATGCTTTAAATGCAATTCCAGTCTGCCCCTGAACTCGTTTTCCTGCAATTCTGCCCCGCTTTCAAGTCCTCTACACAGCCTTACTTCAATACATTTTTGGACAATAGCTGACATTTATAACTCTGCAGGTTTGTGAATGACAGTGCGCCTGAGCTCCTTTCTTCTACTCGCTTTCTTGTGAGCTGGCCGCAAACCCGCAGCATTGCTTCATGCCCTAATCTGGTTCCGGCACAGCATGCTGATCCTTTGGTAAATTCCTCTTCCTGGTGGGAAATGAGTGTTATATTTGAACGTGCAGACACCTAGAGCTAGTCTCTCATTGGTTCTCCCTATTCTTGTTCATCTTGCGCAGAAATTGCAAACTGTGCCAAACAGGAGGTTAAAGGCACTGACTCTCTAAGTGGGGAGAGTATTAGTAAAGGGTCTTCAATCGTGAACCCGAGTAAAAGGGGACGAAAACTGAGATGCATTTGAAAAGGTTTCCCGGTCACACGGTGCACCATACTGTGGGTTTCCCATGCATGTTTTAGCTGAAGGAAGAATCCCTTAAACCTGGAGAGTTGGGACCCATGGAATGGGTACCATGCAGTATGACTTCAAAGGGCCTGCATTTTCGCAACGAACCTCACCAATGCTATCAGGCCGAAGTGTACAGCCTTATGTCTCACTCAGCTCTGGTTGTAGATGTGGTAAATCCAGGTTGCATCACAAGCCCTGAATGAATTATTTAAGAATTGCTCTCTATTTCACTGTCATTGTGTTTGTTTTTGTAATTCATTTTGATAATGGGATTTATCGGATTTTCTCTGCTGCATTCATGCCGCTGTACACACACTTGAGTCTCTTATGGAGACATATAAATCCATGGGTTTGAAGATACTTACTAGTCAGGTGTATTCCTAGGCGTTGAATATGGGGTGTTTAGTCCATTTCGTTGAGCAAGGGCTAGGTCTTGACTATTACATATTTGGCTTATGGAAAGGTATCTGTGCTAATTTCTATCTCTGGTTTTATGCAGCACCCCAACTCACTTTTCCCCTTAAGCAAGCATAAGGTGGTTTTCTAAATTTGAGACCCTGTTCTGTTTTGTAATTCAGTTCATGTGTAGCCAAGTTTACATTCCGTGTATTAGTGATATCTTATGATGTTTCATTTTCTGTGTGACTTATTTCACTTAGAATCATCGTACCTGAATCCACTCATTATGCCACGATGGGCCTGATGACATAGATTTCATTGCTGAGTGATATTCCATTGAATGTGTGTACCACAACTTCTTTATCCATTTTTCACATTCTGGGATATTTAACTTGTACCGTAGACGAGATTCCTGTAAACAGAGCCGTCTGAAACTTTGGGGTGGCTGTCTGTTTTTGATTTTAATTTCCGTGATCTATAAGACCATAAGTGGAAGTGCCGTAGTCTCCGTTGCTTTGTTTCTTAGGTGTTTCAGGAAACACCATACACTTCTCCAGAGTGGCTGTTGGCAATTTACATCCCGCCCATCAGCATAACAAGGCTCCCTGTTCTCCATGGCCTGTGCTGTCTTTCTGGATTTTACACTTTTTTCAGATGGCCCTTTTGACCTGGGGGCAGTGAGACTTCTTTGTAGTGCAGATTTCTTTAACATGCTGGCTTGGTTGGCCAAAAAGGGCGTATGCGTTTTTTCCTGAATATATTCAGGAAAAAACGCATACGCCCTTTTTGGCCAAGTGCATCATTGTCGACGTTCTGCCTCTTTTCCTATGCTTTAAATGCAATTCCAGTCTACCCCCTGAAATCGTTTTCCTGCAATTCTGCCCCGCTTTCCAGTCCTCTTCGCAGCCTTCCTTCAATATATTTTTGGACGATAGCTGTCATTTATAACTCTGCAGGTTTGTGAATTACAGTGCCCCTGAGCTCCTTTCTTCAACTCGCTTTCTTGTGAGCTGGCCGCAAACCCGCAGGAATGCTTCAGGCCCTAATCTGGTTCCGGCACGGCATGCTGAGCCTTTGGTTAATTCCTCTTCCTGGTGGGAAATGAGCGTTCCATTTGCCCGTCCAGACACCTACAGCTAGTCTCTCATTGGTTCTCCCTATTCCTGTTCATCTTGCGCAGAAATTGAAAACTGTGCCAAACAGCAGGTTAAAGGCACTGACTCTCCAAGTGGGGAGAGTGTTAGTAAACGGTCTGGAATGGTGAACCCGAGTAAAAGGGGACGAAAACTGAGATGCATTTGAAAACGTTTCCCGGTCACACAGTGCACTGTACTGTGGGTTTCCCATGCATGTTTTAGCTGAAGGAAGAATCCCTTAAACCTGGAGAGTTGGGACCCATGGAATGGGTACCATGCAGTATGACTTCAAAGGGTCTGCATTTGCTCATCGAACCTCACCAATGCTATCAGCCCGAAGTGTCCAGCCTTATGTCTCACTCAGCTCTGGGTGTAGATGTGGTAAATCCAGGTCGCATCACAAGCCCTGAATGAATTATTTAAGAATTGCTCTCTATTTCACTGTCATTGTGTTTGTTTTTGTAATTCATTTTGATAATGGGTTTTATCGGATTTTCTCTGCTGCATTCATGCCGCTCTACACACACTTGAGTCTCTTACGGAGATATATAAATCCATGGGTTTGAAGATTCTTACTAGTCATGTGTAATCCTAGGCGTTGAATATGGGGTGTTTAGTCCATTTCGTTGAGCAAGGGCTAGGTCTTGACTATTACATATTTGGCTTATGGAAAGGTATCTGTGCTAATTTCTATCTCTGGTTTTATGCAGCACCACAACTCACCTTTCCCCTTAAGCAAGCATAAGTTGGTTTTCTAAATTTGAGACCCTGTTCTGTTTTGTAATTCAGTTCATGTGTAGCCAAGTTTACATTCCGTGTATTAGTGATATCTTATGATGTTTCATTTTCTGTGTGACTTATTTCACTTAGAATCATCGTACCTGAATCCACTCATTATGCCGCAACGGGCCTGATGACATAGATTTCATTGGTGAGTGATATTCCTTTGTACGTACGTACCACACTTCTTTATCCATTTTTCGCTTTCTGGGATATTTAACTTGTACCGTAGACGAGGTTCTTGTAAACAGAGCCGTAAACAGAAACTTTGCGGTGGCTGTGTGTTTTTGATTTTAATTTCCCTAAGCTATAGGAAAAAAAGTGGTAATGCCGTAGGCTCCGTTGCTTTGTTTTTTAGGTTTTTGAGGAAACACCATACACATCTCCAGAGTGGCTGTTGGCAATTTACATCTCGCCCATCAGCATAACAAGGCTCCCTGTTCTCCATGGCCTGTGCTGCCTTTCTGGATTTTACACTTTTTTCAGATGGCCCTTTTGAACGGGGGGCAGTGAGACTTCATTGTAGTGCAGATTTCTTTAACATGCTTGCTTGGTTGGCCAAAAAGGGCGTATGCGTTTTTTCCTGAATATATTCAGGAAAAAACGCATACGCCCTTTTTGGCCAAGTGCATCATTGTCGACGTTCTGCCTCTTTTCCTATGCTTTAAATGCAATTCCAGTCTACCCCCTGAAATCGTTTTCTTGCAATTCTGCCCCGCTTTCAAGTCCTCTTCGCAGCCTTCCTTCAATATATTTTTGGGTGATAGCTGTCATTTATAACTCTGCAGGTTTGTGAATTACAGTGTCCCTGAGCTCCTTTCTTCAACTCGCTTTCTTGTGAGCTGGCCGCAAACCCGCAGGATTGCTTCAGGCCCTAATCTGGTTCCGGCACGGCATGCTGAGCCTTTGGTTAATTCCTCTTCCTGGTGGGAAATGAGCGTTAAATTTGCCCGTGCAGACACCTTCACACGAGTCTTCATGGTGCCACTTTGCCCCGGGTATCTCTATGGAGGTTGGAGTTGGAGGGCCTCCTCACTCAAGGTCAGTGTGCCCATGGAGCCAACCCTGCAACTTCAGGGCATGGTTGGGTGTTAGGATCACCACGTGGGGTCCTTTTCCCTTCGGAGGGAGGTGGCCTTTTGGGCTGCTGATTTCCAGGTTTTCAGATACTGCCAGTATCTTGGCCAGATGTGGCGGTGGGCCAAGCCCCTTGGTGACCGTAGTTTATCCTACCTGGATCGCGTTCTTGCATTGTTCCATTTCAAGTGGTCCCAGGTTTTGCACTAATACTCCAATGGCGATTCACCGTTCACCAGGAATGTAAAGGTCAAAGGGTTTAGCTAAATTAGGGAGTTCCAGGGCAAGGGTCTGAATTGACTGCTCTTTCCATTCTTGAAAGGCCACTTCTGCATTCTATTCAAAAGGATCATCATCTTTTCCTTTCAGTGTTTCATATAGAGGCCCAGCTAGTAGACTGTAGTTAGGGATCCAGAAGCAGCAAACCCTGGCCTCCCCAGGAGCCCCTAAGCTGTCTTCTAGTTTCAGAAATGGGTAAGGCTGTAAATTGTTTCTTCCCTTTCCTGGGATGGGCTTCTCCGACCTTCTGTGAGAATGAAGCCCAGGCAGGTCACCGTAGTCTGTGATATTTGAGCTTTTTCTTGGACAACTTGTATCCTTTATTGGCTTGGTAGTTCAGAGGTCTCCTTAGTAGGGCTGGCGATCAGAATGTCGTCTGCATATTGAAGGAGTGTTTCCTTTTCCAGAGGTAGAACTTTTAGTTCTTTAGCTGAGCTTTCCCCAAAGATGGTGTGGGAATTTTTGAACCCTTGGGGCAACACGACCCGGAAGTATTGTTTTAGTTGTATGTTGAGTCCTGCCACTCACAAGCCAAAATTTCTTGTGACTCTGGGACTAATAGAATACAAAAGAAGGCATCATTGAAGACTAATACAGAATACCATGTCCTGGTGGTTGGTAGAATGACCAGCAGGGTGTAGGGTTTAGGAACTACTGGAGGTATATCCTCGGTGGCTTCACTGACTGTCCTGACATCCTTTACCAGGACTCCAGCAGCCCATGGGGCTCTCGAGGTCAGGCCAATCCCAGGATATGGAGCTCACCTGGGCAGGTACCCCACCCCCACCCCAGCCCATGGGGCTCTCGTGTTCAGGCCCATCCCAGGAGATGGATCTCACCTGGGCAGGTATCCCACCCTCACCCCAGCCCATGGGGCTCTCGTGTTCAGGCCCCTCCCAGGATATGGGGTTCCCTGGGCAGGTTCCCCTGCAGCCCATGGGGCTCTCGTGGTCAGGCCCCTCCCAGGATACAGAGCTACCCTTGCAGGTACCATGGCAGGGCTGGGAACACAGGAACCGTGCATATCGCCCTCATTGCAGAGCACTCCCAGCTCACCTGTCACTCAGATCTGACACAGAGCACCTCAGAGCAGGACTTGAACTAACAAACAGCAGCTCCGACAGGTCTGTGACCCTGGGCATCACTCTGTGTGGCCTCCCTCCACCTGGTCTTCCAGAGACTTCCACTGCACCCGGGGCACCAGGCCTCTGTCTCCACCCAACAGCCACCCCTCCTCTCCCTGACTCCTGGGTTCCTCTCATTAGGAGAGGGTTTTCTTGAAGTTGTCTCCCACTCATGGGCCAGATAATATAATTAGAAAACAAGCCAGAGCTGCAGCCCCTTGTCTATCCTGACTCTCAGGAGCCCACACCTGTTCCTTAGACCTGGCCGATTCAGCAAGTTCCAGTTTCTGCAACTGTGAGCCCCTGAGGGGTGATTATTGGCTGGCCTGGGAAGCCCGACCGTGCCGGCCAGACCTCCCCAGGTGTGCCTGGGTTCAGATCAATATAAACACCGCTCCAGGCAGCAAGAGCCCCTGCAGCTGTGCCTGACGCCATTTTCTCTGCCCTGTCAGCAGTCTTGGGGCTGGACTGGTGGGAGGGAGTGAGAGGCCACGGCTTTGTGGGTGGCCCAGTGTGAGTGGGGCTCTGCTGGACTTTCTGCAGCAGTTGCCAAGATGCCACCTGCTAAAGAAGAGGATGTGTCACCCATACCTGCCGCTGGAATTTCTCCCTGGGCAGAGGTGAGTGAGGAAGAAAGCAGTGGGGGCCGGGACAGCAGGGGTATCTCAGGCAGGGAAATGGAAAGCTTCCAGAAGAGCACCCAGGGCCAGGACCATCCTGGCTGGCCTGCAGGCACCAAGTCGGCTGGCATGCTGTCACTCATGTGGCTCCATGGCCCTTCCTCTAGGCTTTCAAGTCCTTGTACATATTCAGGTGTTTTACCTGGGAAGGGTGGGAACATTTCAGCAGCAGCTGGCCTGGGGCTCAGCCCACGTTTACTCACAGATGCCTCGGCACGGTCCCCCAGCTTTGCAATGAGGACGCTTGTTGCGTGGGGCCTGCTGGCTGAATGGGAGATGATTCCCCACCACTGACCAACTTCAGAATTGTTTACAACTGGAGCAAGTGCCCTGATACGGTTTTCCTCTGTGTAACTGGTGGGTTCTGTGTTTTTTTCTTTTTTTCGTTTTTGGTTCAAGGTAGATTTTATTCCTCTTTTTTGTATTTACAGATATAAGCATGGAAATAATTTATTCATATAAATACATGTATGTGAAGGGAAGAATATTTTTTCTGTTTTACTTTTTGTAATTTGAATTTTATTTTATTTTTTTATACAGCAGGTTCTTTTTGGTTATCTATTTTATACATATAAATGTATACATGCCAATCCCAATCTCTCAACTCCTCCCACCACCACCCCCCAACAGCTTTCCCCCCTTGGTGTCCATACGTTTGTTGTCTACATCTGTTGCTCTATTTCTGCCTGGCAAAACGGTTCATCTGTACAATTTTTCTAGGTTCCACATATATGCATTAATAGACAAGATTTGTTTTTCTCTTTCTGACTTACTTCACTCTGTATGACAGTCTCTAGATCCATCAACGTCTCTACAAATGACCCAATTTCATTCCTTTTTATGGCTTAGTAATATTCCATTTTATATATGTACCACATCTTTATGCATTCGTCTGTCTGTGGGCATTTAGGTTGCTTCCATTACCTGGATATTGTAAATAGTGATGCAATGAACATTGCGGTGAATGTCTCTTTTTGATTTATGGTTTTGTCTGGGTATATGCCCAGTAGTGGGATTGCTGTATCATATGGTAATTCTATTCTTAGTTTTATAAGAAACTCCATAATGTTCTCCACAGTGACTGTATCAATTTACATTCCCAACAATAGTGGAAGAGGGTTCCTTATCTCCACACCCTTTCCAGCATTTGTTGTTTGTAGATTTTCTGATGATGCCCATTCTAACAGGTGTGAGGTGATACACCATGGATGAGTCTATTTCGTTGAGCAAAGAGTAGGTCTTGTCTATTACATATTTGGCTTATGGAACGGTATGTGTGCTAATTTCAATCTCTGGTTTTATACAGCACCCCAACTCAACTTTCCCCTTAAGCAAGCATAAGTTTTTATCTAAATGTGAGACTCTGTTCGGTTTTGGAATTCAGTTTATGTGTAGCCAAGTTTACACTCTCTCTATTAGTGATATCTTATGATAATTCTCTTTCTCTGTGTGACCTATTTCTCTTAGAATCATCATACTTAAATCCACTCAATTTGCTGCTACAGGCCTGATGACATTGATTTCATTGCTGAGTGATATTCCGTTGTACGTAAGTAGCACAACTCCTTTATCCATTTTTTTCTTTCTGGGATATTTAATTTGTACTGGACTCAAGGTTCTTGTAAACACAGCAGCCCTAAATTTTGTGTTGGCTGTGTCTTGTTGATTTTAATTTTCCTAAGCTATAGTGCCAAAAGTGGAAGTGCCCTAGGGTCTGTAGCTTTGTTTTTCAGATGTTTCAGGATACACCATAAACATCTCCAGAGTGTCTGTTGGCAATTTACATCCCGCCCATCAGCATAACAAGGCTCCCTGTTCTCCATGGCCTGTCCTGTGTTTCTGGTTTTTACACTTTTTTCAGATGGCCCTTTTGACGAATGGGAAATGAGACTTCATTGTAGTGCGGATTTCCATTTCTCGAGTGCTTGGTTGGCCAAAAAGGGCATATGTGTTTTTTCCTGAATATATTCAGGAAAAAATGTTTACGCACTTTTGTCCAAGTGCATCACTGTCAAAGATCTGCCGCTTTTCACATGCTTTAAATGCAATTCCAATCTACCTCCTGAAATATGATTCCTGCAATTCTGCCTCGTTTTCAAGTCCTCTTTGCAGACTTACTTCCATATAATTTTGCCAATAACTGTCATTTATAACACTGCAGGTTTGTGAATTACAGTGCCCGTGATTTCCTTTCTTAACTCGTTTCCTTGAAAACTGGCCACAGAACCACAGGTTTGCTTCAGGCCGTAATCAGGGTCTGGCACGGCACTCTGAGACTTTGGTTCATTCCACTTCCTGGTGGGAAATTAGAGTTAAATGTGCCCCTCCAGACACCTGCCTCACTCCTAGCCCCTTGGTGATGTGTGTCCTCTGGTTTGAGGCCAAATGTGCTGGGTTCCTCACCTTTGGCTGGTATGGCCCCACTGGTGTGAGGACACTCCTGCCTGGTTCCCATCCCCTTGGTGATGTGGGCCCTCCGGTGAGAGTCTGATCCTGGTTGGGTTCCTCACACTTCTGTGAGGTGGGCCCTCTTCTCTGAGGTCACTCCTGCCTGGCTGGCACACCCCGCCTTGGCGACGTCGGCCCTCTGGTGGGATTTGGTGCCTGATGGGTGTCTCCTCCCCTCGGTAATGAGGGCCCTCTGGTGTCAGGCCCTAACTCCTGGGCTCCCAATATTTTCTGATATGCGCCCTGTGGTTCGAGTACACTCCTGCCAGGTTCCCAACCGCATGGGAATGTGGGCCTTCTGCTCTGAGGTCCCAACCGTGGGTTGCTCAGTTTCATGATGAGGGCCCTCTGCTGTGAGTTCTCTCCGGCCTGGATCCCATAGCCTCGCTGCTCCTGGCCACCTGCTGGGAGGTTACAACTGCGGGATTCCTCACCTTTTTTCTTCTATGGACCCTCTGTTTTGAGACTCCTCCTGCCTGCCTCACTCCCAGCCCCTTGGTGATGTGTGTCCTCTGGTTTGAGGCCATGTATGCTGGGTCCCTCGCCTTTCGATGATGTGGCCCCACTGGTGTGAGGACACTCCTGCCTGGTTCCTATCCCCTTGATGATGTGGGCCCTCTGGTGAGAGTCTGATCCTGGCTGGGTTCCTCACCCTTCTGTGAGGGGGGCCCTCTGCTGTGAGGTCACTCCTGCCTGGCTGGCACACCCCACCTGGGCAACATCGGCCCTCTTGTGGCAGTTGGAGCCTGCTGGGAACCTCCCCTCGGTGATGGGGGCCCTCTTGCCTCAGGCCCTAACTGCTGGGTACCCACATTTTCTGATACGTGCTAAGTGGTGCGAGGACACTCCTGCGAGGTTCCCATCCCCATGGGCATGTGGGCCTTCTGCTCTAAGGTCCCAACACCTGTGTTGTTCACCGTTTCATGATGTTGGCTCTCTGGTGTTAGTTCACCCAGGCCTAGATCCCATAGCCTCTGTGCTCTGAGCGGCCTGCTGGGAGGTTCCTACTGCTGGATTCCTTACCTTTTTTATTCTTTGGGTCCTGTGTTTTCATGCTCCTACTTCCTGACTCACTCCCAGCCCCTTTGTGATGTAGGTCCTCTGGTTTAAGGCCACATGTACCAGTTTCCTCACCTTTATTGATGTGGCCCCACTGGTGTGAGGACACTCCTTCCTGGTTCCCATCCCCTTGGTGATGGGGGCCCTCTGGTGAGAGTCTGATCCTGTCTGGATTCCTCACACTTCTGGGAGGTGGGCCCTCTGCTGTGAGGTCACTCCTGCCTGGCTGGCACACGTCACCTTGGCGATGTGGGCCCTCAGTTGGGAGTTGGTGCCTGCTGGGAGTCTCCTCCCCTCGGTAATGAGGGCCCTCTGGCGTCAGGCCCTAACTCATGGGCTCCCAAAATTTTCTGATGTGCGCCCTGTTGTGCGAGTACACTCCAGCCAGGGTCCCATCCCCATGGGGATGTGGGCTTTCTGCCCTGAGGTCCCAACGGCTGGGTTGCTCACAGTGTCAGAATGTGGGCCCTCTGCTGTGAGTTCACTCCGGCATGGATCCCATAGCCTCGGTGCTCTGGGCCACCTGCTTGGAGCTTCCAACTGCGGGGTTCCTCACCTTTTTTATTCTATGGGCGCTCTGTTGTGAGTCTCCTCCTGCATGCCTCACTCCCAGCCCTTTCGTGATGTGTGTCCCCTTGTTTGAGGCCACATGTGCTGTGTTCCTCACCTTTCGCTGATGTGGCCCCACTGGTGTGAGGACACTCCTGCCTGGTTTCCATCCCCTTGGTGATGTGGGCCCTCCGGTGAGAGTCTGATCCTCTTTGGGTTCCTCACACTTTTTTGTGGTTGGCCCTCTGCTCTGAGGTCACTCCTGCCTGGCTGGCACACCCTGCATTGGCGACGTCGGCCTTCTGGTAGCAGTTGGAGCTTGCTGGGAGCCTCCTCTCCTCAGTGATGAGGGCCCTCTGGCGTCCGACCCTAACTGCTGGGCTCCCCACCTTTTCTGATGTGTGCCCACTGGTGCGATGACACTCCTGCTTGGTTCCCTTCCCCATGGGGATGTGGGCCTTGTGCTCTGAGGTTACAACGGCTGGGTTGCTTACAGTATCACGATGAGGGCCCTCTGTTGTGAGTTCATCACTGCCTGGATCCCATAGCCTCGGTGCTCTGGGCCGCCTGCTGGGATGTTCCAACTGCTGGATTCCTCACCTTTTTTATACAATGGGCCATGGGTTTTGAGGTTAATCCTGCCTGCCTCGCTCCAAGACCCATGGTGATGTGGGTCCTCTGGTTTGAGGCCACATGTGCTGGGTACCTCAACTTTCGATGATGTGGCCCCACGGGTGTGAGGACACTCCTGCCTGGTTCCCAGCCCCTTGCTTATGTGGGCACTCTGGTGAGAGTCTGATCTTGACTGGGTTCCTTACCCTTCTGTGAGGTGGGCCCTCTGATGTGAGGTCACTCCTGCCTGGATGGCTCATGTCGCCTTGGCGACGTAGGCCCTCTGTTGGCCACTGTAGCATGCTGGGAGCCTCCTACCCTCTTTAATAAGGGCCCTGGAAGAAACGCATATGCCCTTTTTGACCAAGTGCATCATTGTCGAGGTTCTGCCTCTTCTCCTATACTTTCAGAGGACTTCCCGTCTACCTCCTGAAATCGTATTCCTGGAATTCTGCCCCGTGTTCAAGTCCTCTTTGCAGCCTTACTTCAATATATTTTTGGACGATAGCTGTCATTTATAACTCTGCAGGTTTGTGAATTACAGTGCCCCTGAGCTCCTTTCTTCAACTCGCTTTCTTGTGAGCTGGCCGCAAAACCGCAGGATTGCTTCAGGCCCTAATCTGGTTCCGACACGGCATGCTGAGCCTTTGGCTAATTCCTCTTCCTGGTGGGAAATGAGCGTTAAATTTGTTCGTGCAGACACCTACAGCTAATCTCTCATTGGTTCTCCCTATTCCTGTTCATCTTGCGCAGAAATTCCAAACTGTGCCAAACAGGAGGTTAAAGGCACTGACTCTCCAAGTGGGGAGAGTGTTAGTAAAGCGTCTGGAATGGTAAAACCGAGTACGAGGGGACGAAAACTGAGACGCATTTAAAAAGTTTTCCCGGTCACACGGTGGACCATATTCTGGGTTGCCCATGCATGTTTTACCTGAAGGAAGAATCCCTTCAACCTGGAGAGTTGGGACCCATGGAATGGGTACCACGCAGTATGACTTCAAAGGGTTGCCTTTGCTCACCAAACGTCACCAATGCTATCAGCCCGAAGTGTCCAGCCTTATGTCTCACTCAGCTCGAGGTGTAGATGTGGTAAATCCACGTTGCATCACAAGCCCTGAATGAATTATTTAAGAATTGCTCTCTATTTCACTGTCATTGTGTTTTGTTTTTGTAATTTATTTTGATAATGGGATTTATCGGATTTTCACTGCTGCGTTTATGCCGCTGTACACATGCTTGATTCTCTTATGGAGACATATAAATCCATGGGTTTTCAGATTCTTACTAGTCAGGTATATTCCTAGGCATTGAATATGGGGTGTTGAGTCCATTTCGTGGAGCAAGGAGTAGGTCCTGACTATTACATATTTGCTTATGGAAAGGTATCTGTGCTAATTTCAATCTCTGGTTTTATGCAGCACCACAACTCACCTTTCCCCTTAAGCAAGCATAAGTTGGTTTTCTAAATTTGAGACCCTTTTCTGTTTTGTAATTGAGTTCATGTGCAGCCATGTTTGCATTCCGTGTATTTGAGATATCTTATGGTGTTTCTTTTTCTGTGTGACTTAGTTAACTTAGAATGATCGTACCTGAATCCACTCATTATGCCGCGACGGGCCTCATGACATAGATTTCATTGCTGAGTGATATTCCATTGTACGTACGTACAACAACTTCTTTATCCATTTTTTGCTTTCTGGGATATTTCACTTGTACCGTAAATGAGGTTCTTGTAAGCAGAGCCGTCCAAAATTTATGGGTGGCTGTGTCTTTTTGATTTTAATTTCCCTAAGCTATAGAACCATAAGTTGAAGTGCCGTAGGCTCCGTTGCTTAGTTTTTTAGGTGTTTGAGGAAACACCATACACTTCTCCAGAGTGGCTGTTGGCAAGTTACATCCCGCCCATCAGCATAACAAGGCTCCCTGTTCTCCATGGCCTGTCCTGCCTTTCTGGATTTTTCACTTTTTTCAGATGTCCCTTTTGACAGGGGGGCAGTGAGACTTCATTGTAATGCAGATTTCTTTACAGGCTTGCTTGTTTGGCCAAAAAGGGCGTATGTGTTTTTTCTTGAATATATTCAGGAAAAAACGCATACACCCTTTTTGACCAAGTGCATCATTGTCGACTTTCTGTCTCTTTCCTTATGCTTTAAATGCAATTCCAGTCTGCCCCTGAACTCGTTTTCCTGCAATTCTGCCCCGCTTTCAAGTCCTCTACACAGCCTTACTTCAATACATTTTTGGACAATAGCTGACATTTATAACTCTGCAGGTTTGTGAATGACAGTGCGCCTGAGCTCCTTTCTTCTACTCGCTTTCTTGTGAGCTGGCCGCAAACCCGCAGCATTGCTTCATGCCCTAATCTGGTTCCGGCACAGCATGCTGATCCTTTGGTAAATTCCTCTTCCTGGTGGGAAATGAGTGTTATATTTGAACGTGCAGACACCTAGAGCTAGTCTCTCATTGGTTCTCCCTATTCTTGTTCATCTTGCGCAGAAATTGCAAACTGTGCCAAACAGGAGGTTAAAGGCACTGACTCTCTAAGTGGGGAGAGTATTAGTAAAGGGTCTTCAATCGTGAACCCGAGTAAAAGGGGACGAAAACTGAGATGCATTTGAAAAGGTTTCCCGGTCACACGGTGCACCATACTGTGGGTTTCCCATGCATGTTTTAGCTGAAGGAAGAATCCCTTAAACCTGGAGAGTTGGGACCCATGGAATGGGTACCATGCAGTATGACTTCAAAGGGCCTGCATTTTCGCAACGAACCTCACCAATGCTATCAGGCCGAAGTGTACAGCCTTATGTCTCACTCAGCTCTGGTTGTAGATGTGGTAAATCCAGGTTGCATCACAAGCCCTGAATGAATTATTTAAGAATTGCTCTCTATTTCACTGTCATTGTGTTTGTTTTTGTAATTCATTTTGATAATGGGATTTATCGGATTTTCTCTGCTGCATTCATGCCGCTGTACACACACTTGAGTCTCTTATGGAGACATATAAATCCATGGGTTTGAAGATACTTACTAGTCAGGTGTATTCCTAGGCGTTGAATATGGGGTGTTTAGTCCATTTCGTTGAGCAAGGGCTAGGTCTTGACTATTACATATTTGGCTTATGGAAAGGTATCTGTGCTAATTTCTATCTCTGGTTTTATGCAGCACCCCAACTCACTTTTCCCCTTAAGCAAGCATAAGGTGGTTTTCTAAATTTGAGACCCTGTTCTGTTTTGTAATTCAGTTCATGTGTAGCCAAGTTTACATTCCGTGTATTAGTGATATCTTATGATGTTTCATTTTCTGTGTGACTTATTTCACTTAGAATCATCGTACGTGAATCCACTCATTATGCCACGATGGGCCTGATGACATAGATTTCATTGCTGAGTGATATTCCATTGAATGTGTGTACCACAACTTCTTTATCCATTTTTCACATTCTGGGATATTTAACTTGTACCGTAGACGAGATTCCTGTAAACAGAGCCGTCTGAAACTTTGGGGTGGCTGTCTGTTTTTGATTTTAATTTCCGTGATCTATAAGACCATAAGTGGAAGTGCCGTAGTCTCCGTTGCTTTGTTTCTTAGGTGTTTCAGGAAACACCATACACTTCTCCAGAGTGGCTGTTGGCAATTTACATCCCGCCCATCAGCATAACAAGGCTCCCTGTTCTCCATGGCCTGTGCTGTCTTTCTGGATTTTACACTTTTTTCAGATGGCCCTTTTGACCTGGGGGCAGTGAGACTTCTTTGTAGTGCAGATTTCTTTAACATGCTGGCTTGGTTGGCCAAAAAGGGCGTATGCGTTTTTTCCTGAATATATTCAGGAAAAAACGCATACGCCCTTTTTGGCCAAGTGCATCATTGTCGACGTTCTGCCTCTTTTCCTATGCTTTAAATGCAATTCCAGTCTACCCCCTGAAATCGTTTTCCTGCAATTCTGCCCCGCTTTCCAGTCCTCTTCGCAGCCTTCCTTCAATATATTTTTGGACGATAGCTGTCATTTATAACTCTGCAGGTTTGTGAATTACAGTGCCCCTGAGCTCCTTTCTTCAACTCGCTTTCTTGTGAGCTGGCCGCAAACCCGCAGGAATGCTTCAGGCCCTAATCTGGTTCCGGCACGGCATGCTGAGCCTTTGGTTAATTCCTCTTCCTGGTGGGAAATGAGCGTTCCATTTGCCCGTCCAGACACCTACAGCTAGTCTCTCATTGGTTCTCCCTATTCCTGTTCATCTTGCGCAGAAATTGAAAACTGTGCCAAACAGCAGGTTAAAGGCACTGACTCTCCAAGTGGGGAGAGTGTTAGTAAACGGTCTGGAATGGTGAACCCGAGTAAAAGGGGACGAAAACTGAGATGCATTTGAAAACGTTTCCCGGTCACACAGTGCACTGTACTGTGGGTTTCCCATGCATGTTTTAGCTGAAGGAAGAATCCCTTAAACCTGGAGAGTTGGGACCCATGGAATGGGTACCATGCAGTATGACTTCAAAGGGTCTGCATTTGCTCATCGAACCTCACCAATGCTATCAGCCCGAAGTGTCCAGCCTTATGTCTCACTCAGCTCTGGGTGTAGATGTGGTAAATCCAGGTCGCATCACAAGCCCTGAATGAATTATTTAAGAATTGCTCTCTATTTCACTGTCATTGTGTTTGTTTTTGTAATTCATTTTGATAATGGGTTTTATCGGATTTTCTCTGCTGCATTCATGCCGCTCTACACACACTTGAGTCTCTTACGGAGATATATAAATCCATGGGTTTGAAGATTCTTACTAGTCATGTGTAATCCTAGGCGTTGAATATGGGGTGTTTAGTCCATTTCGTTGAGCAAGGGCTAGGTCTTGACTATTACATATTTGGCTTATGGAAAGGTATCTGTGCTAATTTCTATCTCTGGTTTTATGCAGCACCACAACTCACCTTTCCCCTTAAGCAAGCATAAGTTGGTTTTCTAAATTTGAGACCCTGTTCTGTTTTGTAATTCAGTTCATGTGTAGCCAAGTTTACATTCCGTGTATTAGTGATATCTTATGATGTTTCATTTTCTGTGTGACTTATTTCACTTAGAATCATCGTACCTGAATCCACTCATTATGCCGCAACGGGCCTGATGACATAGATTTCATTGGTGAGTGATATTCCTTTGTACGTACGTACCACACTTCTTTATCCATTTTTCGCTTTCTGGGATATTTAACTTGTACCGTAGACGAGGTTCTTGTAAACAGAGCCGTAAACAGAAACTTTGCGGTGGCTGTGTGTTTTTGATTTTAATTTCCCTAAGCTATAGGAAAAAAAGTGGTAATGCCGTAGGCTCCGTTGCTTTGTTTTTTAGGTTTTTGAGGAAACACCATACACATCTCCAGAGTGGCTGTTGGCAATTTACATCTCGCCCATCAGCATAACAAGGCTCCCTGTTCTCCATGGCCTGTGCTGCCTTTCTGGATTTTACACTTTTTTCAGATGGCCCTTTTGAACGGGGGGCAGTGAGACTTCATTGTAGTGCAGATTTCTTTAACATGCTTGCTTGGTTGGCCAAAAAGGGCGTATGCGTTTTTTCCTGAATATATTCAGGAAAAAACGCATACGCCCTTTTTGGCCAAGTGCATCATTGTCGACGTTCTGCCTCTTTTCCTATGCTTTAAATGCAATTCCAGTCTACCCCCTGAAATCGTTTTCTTGCAATTCTGCCCCGCTTTCAAGTCCTCTTCGCAGCCTTCCTTCAATATATTTTTGGGTGATAGCTGTCATTTATAACTCTGCAGGTTTGTGAATTACAGTGTCCCTGAGCTCCTTTCTTCAACTCGCTTTCTTGTGAGCTGGCCGCAAACCCGCAGGATTGCTTCAGGCCCTAATCTGGTTCCGGCACGGCATGCTGAGCCTTTGGTTAATTCCTCTTCCTGGTGGGAAATGAGCGTTAAATTTGCCCGTGCAGACACCTTCACACGAGTCTTCATGGTGCCACTTTGCCCCGGGTATCTCTATGGAGGTTGGAGTTGGAGGGCCTCCTCACTCAAAGTCAGTGTGCCCATGGAGCCAACCCTGCAACTTCAGGGCATGGTTGGGGGTTAGGATCACCACGTGGGGTCCTTTTCCCTTCGGAGGGAGGTGGCCTTTTGGGCTGCTGATTTCCAGGTTTTCAGATACTGCCAGTATCTTGGCCAGATGTGGCGGTGGGCCAAGCCCCTTGGTGACCGTAGTTTATCCTACCTGGATCGCGTTCTTGCATTGTTCCATTTCAAGTGGTCCCAGGTTTTGCACTAATACTCCAATGGCGATTCACCGTTCACCAGGAATGTAAAGGTCAAAGGGTTTAGCTAAATTAGGGAGTTCCAGGGCAAGGGTCTGAATTGACTGCTCTTTCCATTCTTGAAAGGCCACTTCTGCATTCTATTCAAAAGGATCATCATCTTTTCCTTTCAGTGTTTCATATAGAGGCCCAGCTAGTAGACTGTAGTTAGGGATCCAGAAGCAGCAAACCCTGGCCTCCCCAGGAGCCCCTAAGCTGTCTTCTAGTTTCAGAAATGGGTAAGGCTGTAAATTGTTTCTTCCCTTTCCTGGGATGGGCTTCTCCGACCTTCTGTGAGAATGAAGCCCAGGCAGGTCACCGTAGTCTGTGATATTTGAGCTTTTTCTTGGACAACTTGTATCCTTTATTGGCTTGGTAGTTCAGAGGTCTCCTTAGTAGGGCTGGCGATCAGAATGTCGTCTGCATATTGAAGGAGTGTTTCCTTTTCCAGAGGTAGAACTTTTAGTTCTTTAGCTGAGCTTTCCCCAAAGATGGTGTGGGAATTTTTGAACCCTTGGGGCAACATGACCCGGAAGTATTGTTTTAGTTGTATGTTGAGTCCTGCCACTCACAAGCCAAAATTTCTTGTGACTCTGGGACTAATAGAATACAAAAGAAGGCATCATTGAAGACTAATACAGAATACCATGTCCTGGTGGTTGGTAGAATGACCAGCAGGGTGTAGGGTTTAGGAACTACTGGAGGTATATCCTCGGTGGCTTCACTGACTGTCCTGACATCCTTTACCAGGACTCCAGCAGCCCATGGGGCTGTCGAGGTCAGGCCAATCCCAGGATATGGAGCTCACCTGGGCAGGTACCCCACCCCCACCCCAGCCCATGGGGCTCTCGTGTTCAGGCCCATCCCAGGAGATGGATCTCACCTGGGCAGGTATCGCACCCCCACCCCAGCCCATGGGGCTCTCGTGTTCAGGCCCCTCCCAGGATATGGGGTTCCCTGGGCAGGTTCCCCTGCAGCCCATGGGGCTCTCGTGGTCAGGCCCCTCCCAGGATACAGAGCTACCCTTGCAGGTACCATGGCAGGGCTGGGAACACAGGAACCGTGCATATCGCCCTCATTGCAGAGCACTCCCAGCTCACCTGTCACTCAGATCTGACACAGAGCACCTCAGAGCAGGACTTGAACTAACAAACAGCAGCTCCGACAGGTCTGTGACCCTGGGCATCACTCTGTGTGGCCTCCCTCCACCTGGTCTTCCAGAGACTTCCACTGCACCCGGGGCACCAGGCCTCTGTCTCCACCCACCAGCCACCCCTCCTCTCCCTGACTCCTGGGTTCCTCTCATTAGGAGAGGGTTTTCTTGAAGTTGTCTCCCACTCATGGGCCAGATAATATAATTAGAAAACAAGCCAGAGCTGCAGCCCCTTGTCTATCCTGACTCTCAGGAGCCCACACCTGTTCCTTGGACCTGGCCGATTCAGCAAGTTCCAGTTTCTGCAACTGTGAGCCCCTGAGGGGTGATTATTGGCTGGCCTGGGAAGCCCGACCGTGCCGGCCAGCCCTCCCCAGGTGTGCCTGGGTTCAGATCAATATAAACACCGCTCCAGGCAGCAAGAGCCCCTTCAGCTGTGCCTGACGCCATTTTCTCTGCCCTGTCAGCAGTCTTGGGGCTGGACTGGTGGGAGGGAGTGAGAGGCCACGGCTTTGTGGGTGGCCCAGTGTGAGTGGGGCTCTGCTGGACTTTCTGCAGCAGTTGCCAAGATGCCACCTGCTAAAGAAGAGGATGTGTCACCCATACCTGCCGCTGGAATTTCTCCCTGGGCAGAGGTGAGTGAGGAAGAAAGCAGTGGGGGCCGGGACAGCAGGGGTATCTCAGGCAGGGAAATGGAAAGCTTCCAGAAGAGCACCCAGGGCCAGGACCATCCTGGCTGGCCTGCAGGCACCAAGTCGGCTGGCATGCTGTCACTCATGTGGCTCCATGGCCCTTCCTCTAGGCTTTCAAGTCCTTGTACATATTCAGGTGTTTTACCTGGGAAGGGTGGGAACATTTCAGCAGCAGCTGGCCTGGGGCTCAGCCCACGTTTACTCACAGATGCCTCAGCACGGTCCCCCAGCTTTGCAATGAGGATGCTTGTTGCGTGGGGCCTGCTGGCTGAATGGGAGATGATTCCCCACCACTGACCAACTTCAGAATTGTTTACAACTGGAGCAAGTGCCCTGATACGGTTTTCCTCTGTGTAACTGGTGGGTTCTGTTTTTTTTTCTTTTTTTCGTTTTTGGTTCAAGGTAGATTTTATTCCTCTTTTTTGTATTTACAGATATAAGCATGGAAATAATTTATTCATATAAATACATGTATGTGAAGGAAGAATATTTTTTCTGTTTTACTTTTTGTAATTTGAATTTTATTTTATTTTTTTATACAGCAGGTTCTTTTTGGTTATCTATTTTATACATATAAATGTATATATGCCAATCCCAATCTCTCAACTCCTCCCACCACCACCCCCCAACAGCTTTCCCCCCTTGGTGTCCATACGTTTGTTGTCTACATCTGTTGCTCTATTTCTGCCTGGCAAAACGGTTCATCTGTACAATTTTTCTAGGTTCCACATATATGCATTAATAGACAAGATTTGTTTTTCTCTTTCTGACTTACTTCACTCTGTATGACAGTCTCTAGATCCATCAACGTCTCTACAAATGACCCAATTTCATTCCTTTTTATGGCTTAGTAATATTCCATTTTATATATGTACCACATCTTTATGCATTCGTCTGTCTGTGGGCATTTAGGTTGCTTCCATTACCTGGATATTGTAAATAGTGATGCAATGAACATTGCGGTGAATATCTCTTTTTGAGTTATGGTTTTGTCTGGGTATATGCCCAGTAGTGGGATTGCTGTATCATATGGTAATTCTATTCTTAGTTTTATAAGAAACTCCATAATGTTCTCCACAGTGACTGTATCAATTTACATTCCCAACAATAGTGGAAGAGGGTTCCTTATCTCCACACCCTTTCCAGCATTTGTTGTTTGTAGATTTTCTGATGATGCCCATTCTAACAGGTGTGAGGTGATACACCATGGATGAGTCTATTTCGTTGAGCAAAGAGTAGGTCTTGTCTATTACATATTTGGCTTATGGAACGGTATGTGTGCTAATTTCAATCTCTGGTTTTATACAGCACCCCAACTCAACTTTCCCCTTAAGCAAGCATAAGTTTTTATCTAAATGTGAGACTCTGTTCGGTTTTGGAATTCAGTTTATGTGTAGCCAAGTTTACACTCTCTCTATTAGTGATATCTTATGATAATTCTCTTTCTCTGTGTGACCTATTTCTCTTAGAATCATCATACTTAAATCCACTCAATTTGCTGCTACAGGCTTGATGACATTGATTTCATTGCTGAGTGATATTCCGTTGTACGTAAGTAGCACAACTCCTTTATCCATTTTTTTCTTTCTGGGATATTTAATTTGTACTGGACTCAAGGTTCTTGTAAACACAGCAGCCCTAAATTTTGTGTTGGCTGTGTCTTGTTGATTTTAATTTTCCTAAGCTATAGGGCCAAAAGTGGAAGTGCCCTAGGGTCTGTAGCTTTGTTTTTCAGATGTTTCAGGATACACCATAAACATCTCCAGAGTGTCTGTTGGCCATTTACATCCCGCCCATCAGCATAACAAGGCTCCCTGTTCTCCATGGCCTGTCCTGTGTTTCTGGTTTTTACACTTTTTTCAGATGGCCCTTTTGACGAATGGGAAATGAGACTTCATTGTAGTGCGGATTTCCATTTCTCGAGTGCTTGGTTGGCCAAAAAGGGCATATGTGTTTTTTCCTGAATATATTCAGGAAAAAATGTTTACGCACTTTTGTCCAAGTGCATCACTGTCAAAGATCTGCCGCTTTTCACATGCTTTAAATGCAATTCCAATCTACCTACTGAAATATGATTCCTGCAATTCTGCCTCGTTTTCAAGGCCTCTTTGCAGACTTACTTCCATATAATTTTGCCAATAGCTGTCATTTATAACACTGCAGGTTTGTGAATTACAGTGCCCGTGATTTCCTTTCTTAACTCGTTTCCTTGAAAACTGGCCACAGAACCGCAGGTTTGCTTCAGGCCGTAATCAGGGTCCGGCACGGCACTCTGAGACTTTGGTTCATTCAACTTCCTGGTGGGAAATTAGAGTTAAATGTGCCCCTCCAGACACCTGCCGCACTCCTAGCCCCTTGGTGATGTGTGTCCTCTGGTTTGAGGCCACATGTGCTGGGTTCCTCACCTTTGGCTGATGTGGCCCCACTGGTGTGAGGACACCCCTGCCTGGTTCCAATCCCCTTGGTGATGTGGGCCCTCCGGTGAGAGTCTGATCCTGGTTGGGTTCCTCACACTTCTGTGAGGTGGGCCCTCTTCTCTGAGGTCACTCCTGCCTGGCTGGCACACCCCGCCTTGGCGACGTCGGCTCTCTGGTGGGATTTGGTGCCTGCTGGGTGTCTCCTCCCCTCGGTAATGAGGGCCCTCTGGCGTCAGACCCTAACTCCTGGGCTCCCAATATTTTCTGATATGCGCCCTGTGGTTCGAGTACACTCCTGCAAGGTTCCCAACCCCATGGGAATGTGGGCCTTCTGCTCTGAGGTCCCAACCGTGGGTTGCTCAGTTTCATGATGAGGGCCCTCTGCTGTGAGTTCTCTCCGGCCTGGATCCCATAGCCTCGCTGCTCCTGGCCACCTGCTGGGAGGTTACAACTGCGGGATTCCTCACCTTTTTTCTTCTATGGACCCTCTGTTTTGAGACTCCTCCTGCCTGCCTCACTCCCAGCCCCTTGGTGATGTGTGTCCTCTGGTTTGAGGCCATGTATGCTGGGTCCCTCGCCTTTCGATGATGTGGCCCCACTGGTGTGAGGACACTCCTGCCTGGTTCCTATCCCCTTGATGATGTGGGCCCTCTGGTGAGAGTCTGATCCTGGCTGGGTTCCTCACCCTTCTGTGAGGGGGGCCCTCTGCTGTGAGGTCACTCCTGCCTGGCTGGCACACCCCACCTGGGCAACATCGGCCCTCTTGTGGCAGTTGGAGCCTGCTGGGAACCTCCCCTCGGTGATGGGGGCCCTCTTGCCTCAGGCCCTAACTGCTGGGTACCCACATTTTCTGATACGTGCTAAGTGGTGCGAGGACACTCCTGCGAGGTTCCCATCCCCATGGGCATGTGGGCCTTCTGCTCTAAGGTCCCAACACCTGTGTTGTTCACCGTTTCATGATGTTGGCTCTCTGGTGTTAGTTCACCCAGGCCTAGATCCCATAGCCTCTGTGCTCTGAGCGGCCTGCTGGGAGGTTCCTACTGCTGGATTCCTTAGCTTTTTTATTCTTTGGGTCCTGTGTTTTCATGCTCCTACTTCCTGACTCACTCCCAGCCCATTTGTGATGTAGGTCCTCTGGTTTAAGGCCACATGTACCGGTTTCCTCACCTTTATTGATGTGGCCCCACTGGTGTGAGGACACTCCTGCCTGGTTCCCATCCCCTTGGTGATGGGGGCCCTCTGGTGAGAGTCTGATCCTGTCTGGATTCCTCACACTTCTGGGAGGTGGGCCCTCTGCTGTGAGGTCACTCCTGCCTGGCTGGCACATGTCACCTTGGCGATGTGGGCCCTCAGTTGGGAGTTGGTGCCTGCTGGGAGTCTCCTCCCCTCGGTAATGAGGGCCCTCTGGCGTCAGGCCCTAACTCATGGGCTCCCAAAATTTTCTGATGTGCGCCCTGTCGTGCGAGTACACTCCAGCCAGGGTCCCATCCCCATGGGGATGTGGGCTTTCTGCCCTGAGGTCCCAACGGCTGGGTTGCTCACAGTGTCAGAATGTGGGCCCTCTGCTGTGAGTTCACTCCGGCATGGATCCCATAGCCTCGGTGCTCTGGGCCACCTGCTTGGAGCTTCCAACTGCGGGGTTCCTCACCTTTTTTATTCTATGGGCGCTCTGTTGTGAGTCTCCTCCTGCATGCCTCACTCCCAGCCCTTTCGTGATGTGTGTCCCCTTGTTTGAGGCCACATGTGCTGTGCTCCTCACCTTTCGCTGATGTGGCCCCACTGGTGTGAGGACACTCCTGCCTGGTTTCCATCCCCTTGGTGATGTGGGCGCTCTGGTTAGAGTCTGATCCTGTTTGGGCTGCTCACACTTCTGTGAGGTGGGCCCTCTGCTGTGAGGTAACTCCTGCCTGGCTTGCTCCCATTGCCTTGGTGACGTCGGCCCTCTGGTGGCATTTGGAGCCTGCTGGTAGCCTCCTCTCCTCCGTGATGAGGGCCCTCTGGCGCCAGGCCATAACTGCTGGGTTCCCACATTTTCTGATACGTGCTAAGTTGTGCGAGGACACTCCTGCGAGGTTCCCATCCCCATGGGGATGTGGGCCTTCTGCTCTGAGGTCCCACTGGCTGGGTTGCTCACAGTTTCATGATGTGGGCCCTCTGCTGTGAGTTCACTGTGGCCTGGATCCCATAGACTCCATGCTCTGGGCCACCTGCTGGGAGGTTCAAACTGCTGGATTCCTCACATTTTTTATTCTGTGGGCCCTGTGTTGTTAGGCTACTCCTGCCTGCCTCACTCGGAGCACCTTGGAAATGTGGGTCCTCTGGTTTAGGCCACATGTGCTGGGTTCCTCACCTTTCTATAATGTGGCCACACTGGTGTGAGGACACTCCTGCCTTGTTCCGATCCCCTTGGTGATGTGGGCCCTCTGGTGAGAGTCTTATCCTGGCTGGGTTCCTCACCCTTCTGTGCGGTAGGCCCTCTGCTGTGAGGTCACTCCTGCCTGGCTGGCACACGTCAACTTGGCGATGTGGGCCCTCAGTTGGGAGTTGGTGCCTGCTGGGAGTCTCCTCCCCTCGGTAATGAGGGCCCTCTGGCGTCAGACCCTAACTCCTGGGCTCCCAAAATTTTCTGATGTGCGCCCTGTGGTGCGAGTACACTCCTGCCAGGATCCCAACCCCATGGGAATGTGGGCCTTCTGCTCTAAGGTCCCACCGGCTGGGTTGCTCACAGTTTCATAATGAGGGCCCTCTGTTTTGAGTTCAGTCAGGCCTGGATCCCATAGCCTCGCTGCTCCTGGCCACCTGCTGGGAGGTTCCAACTGCAGGATTCCTCACCTTTTTTACGCTATGGGCCCTCTGTTTGGAGGCTCCTCCTGCCTGCCTCACTCCCAGCCCCTTGGTGATGTGTGTCCTGTAGTTTGAGGCCACGTGTGCTGGGTCCGTCACATTTCGGTGATGTGACCACACTGGTGTGAGAACACTCCTGCCTGGTTTCCATTCCCTTGGTGATGTGGGCCCTCCGGTGAGAGTCTGATCCTCTTTGGGTTCCTCACACTTTTTTGTGGTTGGCCCTCTGCTCTGAGGTCACTCCTGCCTGGCTGGCACACCCTGCATTGGCGACGTCGGCCTTCTGGTAGCAGTTGGAGCTTGCTGGGAGCCTCCTCTCCTCAGTGATGAGGGCCCTCTGGCGTCCGGCCCTAACTGCTGGGTGCCCCACCTTTTCTGATGTGTGCCCACTGGTGCGATGACACTCCTGCTTGGTTCCCTTCCCCATGGGGATGTGGGCCTTGTGCTCTGAGGTTACAACGGCTGGGTTGCTTACAGTATCACGATGAGGGCCCTCTGTTGTGAGTTCATCACTGCCTGGATCCCATAGCCTCGGTGCTCTGGGCCGCCTGCTGGGATGTTCCAACTGCTGGATTCCTCACCTTTTTTATACAATGGGCCATGGGTTTTGAGGTTAATCCTGCCTGCCTCGCTCCGAGACCCATGATGATGTGGGTCCTCTGGTTTGAGGCCACATGTGCTGGGTACCTCAACTTTCGATGATGTGGCCCCACGGGTGTGAGGACACTCCTGCCTGGTTCCCAGCCCCTTGCTTATGTGGGCACTCTGGTGAGAGTCTGATCTTGACTGGGTTCCTTACCCTTCTGTGAGGTGGGCCCTCTGATGTGAGGTCACTCCTGCCTGGATGGCTCATGTCGCCTTGGCGACGTAGGCCCTCTGTTGGCCACTGAAGCATGCTGGGAGCCTCCTACCCTCTTTACTGAGGGCCCTGGAAGAAACGCATATGCCCTTTTTGGCCAAGTGCATCATTGTCGACGTTCTGCCTCTTTTCCTATGCTTTAAATGCAATTCCAGTCTACCCCCTGAAATCGTTTTCCTGCAATTCTGCCCCGCTTTCCAGTCCTCTTCGCAGCCTTCCTTCAATATATTTTTGGACGATAGCTGTCATTTATAACTCTGCAGGTTTGTGAATTACAGTGCCCCTGAGCTCCTTTCTTCAACTCGCTTTCTTGTGAGCTGGCCGCAAACCCGCAGGAATGCTTCAGGCCCTAATCTGGTTCCGGCACGGCATGCTGAGCCTTTGGTTAATTCCTCTTCCTGGTGGGAAATGAGCGTTCCATTTGCCCGTCCAGACACCTACAGCTAGTCTCTCATTGGTTCTCCCTATTCCTGTTCATCTTGCGCAGAAATTGAAAACTGTGCCAAACAGCAGGTTAAAGGCACTGACTCTCCAAGTGGGGAGAGTGTTAGTAAACGGTCTGGAATGGTGAACCCGAGTAAAAGGGGACGAAAACTGAGATGCATTTGAAAACGTTTCCCGGTCACACAGTGCACTGTACTGTGGGTTTCCCATGCATGTTTTAGCTGAAGGAAGAATCCCTTAAACCTGGAGAGTTGGGACCCATGGAATGGGTACCATGCAGTATGACTTCAAAGGGTCTGCATTTGCTCATCGAACCTCACCAATGCTATCAGCCCGAAGTGTCCAGCCTTATGTCTCACTCAGCTCTGGGTGTAGATGTGGTAAATCCAGGTCGCATCACAAGCCCTGAATGAATTATTTAAGAATTGCTCTCTATTTCACTGTCATTGTGTTTGTTTTTGTAATTCATTTTGATAATGGGTTTTATCGGATTTTCTCTGCTGCATTCATGCCGCTCTACACACACTTGAGTCTCTTACGGAGATATATAAATCCATGGGTTTGAAGATTCTTACTAGTCATGTGTAATCCTAGGCGTTGAATATGGGGTGTTTAGTCCATTTCGTTGAGCAAGGGCTAGGTCTTGACTATTACATATTTGGCTTATGGAAAGGTATCTGTGCTAATTTCTATCTCTGGTTTTATGCAGCACCACAACTCACCTTTCCCCTTAAGCAAGCATAAGTTGGTTTTCTAAATTTGAGACCCTGTTCTGTTTTGTAATTCAGTTCATGTGTAGCCAAGTTTACATTCCGTGTATTAGTGATATCTTATGATGTTTCATTTTCTGTGTGACTTATTTCACTTAGAATCATCGTACCTGAATCCACTCATTATGCCGCGACGGGCCTGATGACATAGATTTCATTGGTGAGTGATATTCCTTTGTACGTACGTACCACACTTCTTTATCCATTTTTCGCTTTCTGGGATATTTAACTTGTACCGTAGACGAGGTTCTTGTAAACAGAGCCGTAAACAGAAACTTTGCGGTGGCTGTGTGTTTTTGATTTTAATTTCCCTAAGCTATAGGAAAAAAAGTGGTAATGCCGTAGGCTCCGTTGCTTTGTTTTTTAGGTTTTTGAGGAAACACCATACACATCTCCAGAGTGGCTGTTGGCAATTTACATCTCGCCCATCAGCATAACAAGGCTCCCTGTTCTCCATGGCCTGTGCTGCCTTTCTGGATTTTACACTTTTTTCAGATGGCCCTTTTGAACAGGGGGCAGTGAGACTTCATTGTAGTGCAGATTTCTTTAACATGCTTGCTTGGTTGGCCAAAAAGGGCGTATGCGTTTTTTCCTGAATATATTCAGGAAAAAACGCATACGCCCTTTTTGGCCAAGTGCATCATTGTCGACGTTCTGCCTCTTTTCCTATGCTTTAAATGCAATTCCAGTCTACCCCCTGAAATCGTTTTCTTGCAATTCTGCCCCGCTTTCAAGTCCTCTTCGCAGCCTTCCTTCAATATATTTTTGGGTGATAGCTGTCATTTATAACTCTGCAGGTTTGTGAATTACAGTGTCCCTGAGATCCTTTCTTCAACTCGCTTTCTTGTGAGCTGGCCGCAAACCCGCAGGATTGCTTCAGGCCCTAATCTGGTTCCGGCACGGCATGCTGAGCCTTTGGTTAATTCCTCTTCCTGGTGGGAAATGAGCGTTAAATTTGCCCGTGCAGACACCTTCACACGAGTCTTCATGGTGCCACTTTGCCCCGGGTATCTCTATGGAGGTTGGAGTTGGAGGGCCTCCTCACTCAAGGTCAGTGTGCCCATGGAGCCAACCCTGCAACTTCAGGGCATGGTTGGGGGTTAGGATCACCACGTGGGGTCCTTTTCCCTTCGGAGGGAGGTGGCCTTTTGGGCTGCTGATTTCCAGGTTTTCAGATACTGCCAGTATCTTGGCCAGATGTGGCGGTGGGCCAAGCCCCTTGGTGACCGTAGTTTATCCTACCTGGATCGCGTTCTTGCATTGTTCCATTTCAAGTGGTCCCAGGTTTTGCACTAATACTCCAATGGCGATTCACCGTTCACCAGGAATGTAAAGGTCAAAGGGTTTAGCTAAATTAGGGAGTTCCAGGGCAAGGGTCTGAATTGACTGCTCTTTCCATTCTTGAAAGGCCACTTCTGCATTCTATTCAAAAGGATCATCATCTTTTCCTTTCAGTGTTTCATATAGAGGCCCAGCTAGTAGACTGTAGTTAGGGATCCAGAAGCAGCAAACCCTGGCCTCCCCAGGAGCCCCTAAGCTGTCTTCTAGTTTCAGAAATGGGTAAGGCTGTAAATTGTTTCTTCCCTTTCCTGGGATGGGCTTCTCCGACCTTCTGTGAGAATGAAGCCCAGGCAGGTCACCGTAGTCTGTGATATTTGAGCTTTTTCTTGGACAACTTGTATCCTTTATTGGCTTGGTAGTTCAGAGGTCTCCTTAGTAGGGCTGGCGATCAGAATGTCGTCTGCATATTGAAGGAGTGTTTCCTTTTCCAGAGGTAGAACTTTTAGTTCTTTAGCTGAGCTTTCCCCAAAGATGGTGTGGGAATTTTTGAACCCTTGGGGCAACACGGCCCAGAAGTATTGTTTTAGTTGTATGTTGAGTCCTGCCACTCACAAGCCAAAATTTCTTGTGACTCTGGGACTAATAGAATACAAAAGAAGGCATCATTGAAGACTAATACAGAATACCATGTCCTGGTGGTTGGTAGAATGACCAGCAGGGTGTAGGGTTTAGGAACTACTGGAGGTATATCCTCGGTCGCTTAACTGACTGTCCTGACATACTTTACCAGGACTCCAGCAGCCCATGGGGCTCTCGAGGTCAGGCCAATCCCAGGATATGAAGCTCACCTGGGCAGGTACCCCAACCCAGCCCACGGGGCTCTCATGTTCAGGACCCTCCCAGGATATGGTGTTCCCTGGGCAGGTCCCCCTGCAGCCCATGGGGCTCTCGTGGTCAGGCCCCTCCCAGGATACAGAGCTACCCTTGCAGGTACCATGGCAGGGCTGGGAACACAGGAACCGTGCATATCGCCCTCATTGCAGAGCACTCCCAGCTCACCTGTCACTCAGATCTGACACAGAGCACCTCAGAGCAGGACTTGAACTAACAAACAGCAGCTCCGACAGGTCTGTGACCCTGGGCATCACTCTGTGTGGCCTCCCTCCACCTGGTCTTCCAGAGACTTCCACTGCACCCGGGGCACCAGGCCTCTGTCTCCACACACCAGCCACCCCTCCTCTCCCTGACTCCTGGGTTCCTCTCATTAGGAGAGGGTTTTCTTGAAGTTGTCTCCCACTCATGGGCCAGATAATATAATTAGAAAACAAGCCAGAGCTGCAGCCCCTTGTCTATCCTGACTCTCAGGAGCCCACACCTGTTCCTTGGACCTGGCCGATTCAGCAAGTTCCAGTTTCGGCAACTGTGAGCCCCTGAGGGGTGATTATTGGCTGGCCTGGGAAGCCCGACCGTGCCGGCCAGCCCTCCCCAGGTGTGCCTGGGTTCAGATCAATATAAACACCGCTCCAGGCAGCAAGAGCCCCTGCAGCTGTGCCTGACGCCATTTTCTCTGCCCTGTCAGCAGTCTTGGGGCTGGACTGGTGGGAGGGAGTGAGAGGCCACGGCTTTGTGGGTGGCTCAGTGTGAGTGGGGCTCTGCTGGACTTTCTGCAGCAGTTGCCAAGATGCCACCTGCTAAAGAAGAGGATGTGTCACCCATACCTGCCGCTGGAATTTCTCCCTGGGCAGAGGTGAGTGAGGAAGAAAGCAGTGGGGGCCGGGACAGCAGGGGTATCTCAGGCAGGGAAATGGAAAGCTTCCAGAAGAGCACCCAGGGCCAGGACCATCCTGGCTGGCCTGCAGGCACCAAGTCGGCTGGCATGCTGTCACTCATGTGGCTCCATGGCCCTTCCTCTAGGCTTTCAAGTCCTTGTACATATTCAGGTGTTTTACCTGGGAAGGGTGGGAACATTTCAGCAGCAGCTGGCCTGGGGCTCAGCCCACGTTTACTCACAGATGCCTCGGCACGGTCCCCCAGCTTTGCAATGAGGACGCTTGTTGCGTGGGGCCTGCTGGCTGAATGGGAGATGATTCCCCACCACTGACCAACTTCAGAATTGTTTACAACTGGAGCAAGTGCCCTGATACGGTTTTCCTCTGTGTAACTGGTGGGTTCTGTGTTTTTTTCTTTTTTTCGTTTTTGGTTCAAGGTAGATTTTATTCCTCTTTTTTGTATTTACAGATATAAGCATGGAAATAATTTATTCATATAAATACATGTATTTGAAGGGAAGAATATTTTTTCTGTTTTACTTTTTGTAATTTGAATTTTATTTTATTTTTTTATACAGCAGGTTCTTTTTGGTTATCTATTTTATACATATAAATGTATACATGCCAATCCCAATCTCTCAACTCCTCCCACCACCACCCCCCAACAGCTTTCCCCCCTTGGTGTCCATACGTTTGTTGTCTACATCTGTTGCTCTATTTCTGCCTGGCAAAACGGTTCATCTGTACAATTTTTCTAGGTTCCACATATATGCATTAATAGACAAGATTTGTTTTTCTCTTTCTGACTTACTTCACTCTGTATGACAGTCTCTAGATCCATCAACGTCTCTACAAATGACCCAATTTCATTCCTTTTTATGGCTTAGTAATATTCCATTTTATATATGTACCACATCTTTATGCATTCGTCTGTCTGTGGGCATTTAGGTTGCTTCCATTACCTGGATATTGTAAATAGTGATGCAATGAACATTGCGGTGAATGTCTCTTTTTGATTTATGGTTTTGTCTGGGTATATGCCCAGTAGTGGGATTGCTGTATCATATGGTAATTCTATTCTTAGTTTTATAAGAAACTCCATAATGTTCTCCACAGTGACTGTATCAATTTACATTCCCAACAATAGTGGAAGAGGGTTCCTTATCTCCACACCCTTTCCAGCATTTGTTGTTTGTAGATTTTCTGATGATGCCCATTCTAACAGGTGTGAGGTGATACACCATGGATGAGTCTATTTCGTTGAGCAAAGAGTAGGTCTTGTCTATTACATATTTGGCTTATGGAACGGTATGTGTGCTAATTTCAATCTCTGGTTTTATACAGCACCCCAACTCAACTTTCCCCTTAAGCAAGCATAAGTTTTTATCTAAATGTGAGACTCTGTTCGGTTTTGGAATTCAGTTTATGTGTAGCCAAGTTTACACTCTCTCTATTAGTGATATCTTATGATAATTCTCTTTCTCTGTGTGACCTATTTCTCTTAGAATCATCATACTTAAATCCACTCAATTTGCTGCTACAGGCCTGATGACATTGATTTCATTGCTGAGTGATATTCCGTTGTACGTAAGTAGCACAACTCCTTTATCCATTTTTTTCTTTCTGGGATATTTAATTTGTACTGGACTCAAGGTTCTTGTAAACACAGCAGCCCTAAATTTTGTGTTGGCTGTGTCTTGTTGATTTTAATTTTCCTAAGCTATAGTGCCAAAAGTGGAAGTGCCCTAGGGTCTGTAGCTTTGTTTTTCAGATGTTTCAGGATACACCATAAACATCTCCAGAGTGTCTGTTGGCAATTTACATCCCGCCCATCAGCATAACAAGGCTCCCTGTTCTCCATGGCCTGTCCTGTGTTTCTGGTTTTTACACTTTTTTCAGATGGCCCTTTTGACGAATGGGAAATGAGACTTCATTGTAGTGCGGATTTCCATTTCTCGAGTGCTTGGTTGGCCAAAAAGGGCATATGTGTTTTTTCCTGAATATATTCAGGAAAAAATGTTTACGCACTTTTGTCCAAGTGCATCACTGTCAAAGATCTGCCGCTTTTCACATGCTTTAAATGCAATTCCAATCTACCTCCTGAAATATGATTCCTGCAATTCTGCCTCGTTTTCAAGTCCTCTTTGCAGACTTACTTCCATATAATTTTGCCAATAACTGTCATTTATAACACTGCAGGTTTGTGAATTACAGTGCCCGTGATTTCCTTTCTTAACTCGTTTCCTTGAAAACTGGCCACAGAACCACAGGTTTGCTTCAGGCCATAATCAGGGTCTGGCACGGCACTCTGAGACTTTGGTTCATTCCACTTCCTGGTGGGAAATTAGAGTTAAATGTGCCCCTCCAGACACCTGCCTCACTCCTAGCCCTTGGTGATGTGTGTCCTCTGGTTTGAGGCCAAATGTGCTGGGTTCCTCACCTTTGGCTGATATGGCCCCACTGGTGTGAGGACACTCCTGCCTGGTTCCCATCCCCTTGGTGATGTGGGCCCTCCGGTGAGAGTCTGATCCTGGTTGGGTTCCTCACACTTCTGTGAGGTGGGCCCTCTTCTCTGAGGTCACTCCTGCCTGGCTGGCACACCCCGCCTTGGCGACGTCGGCTCTCTGGTGGGATTTGGTGCCTGCTGGGTGTCTCCTCCCCTCGGTAATGAGGGCCCTCTGGTGTCAGGCCCTAACTCCTGGGCTCCCAATATTTTCTGATATGCGCCCTGTGGTTCGAGTACACTCCTGCCAGGTTCCCAACCGCATGGGAATGTGGGCCTTCTGCTCTGAGGTCCCAACCGTGGGTTGCTCAGTTTCATGATGAGGGCCCTCTGCTGTGAGTTCTCTCCGGCCTGGATCCCATAGCCTCGCTGATCCTGGCCACCTGCTGGGAGGTTACAACTGCGGGATTCCTCACCTTTTTTCTTCTATGGACCCTCTGTTTTGAGACTCCTCCTGCCTGCCTCACTCCCAGCCCCTTGGTGATGTGTGTCCTCTGGTTTGAGGCCATGTATGCTGGGTCCCTCGCCTTTCGATGATGTGGCCCCACTGGTGTGAGGACACTCCTGCCTGGTTCCTATCCCCTTGATGATGTGGGCCCTCTGGTGAGAGTCTGATCCTGGCTGGGTTCCTCACCCTTCTGTGAGGGGGGCCCTCTGCTGTGAGGTCACTCCTGCCTGGCTGGCACACCCCACCTGGGCAACATCGGCCCTCTTGTGGCAGTTGGAGCCTGCTGGGAACCTCCCCTCGGTGATGGGGGCCCTCTTGCCTCAGGCCCTAACTGCTGGGTACCCACATTTTCTGATACGTGCTAAGTGGTGCGAGGACACTCCTGCGAGGTTCCCATCCCCATGGGCATGTGGGCCTTCTGCTCTAAGGTCCCAACACCTGTGTTGTTCACCGTTTCATGATGTTGGCTCTCTGGTGTTAGTTCACCCAGGCCTAGATCCCATAGCCTCTGTGCTCTGAGCGGCCTGCTGGGAGGTTCCTACTGCTGGATTCCTTACCTTTTTTATTCTTTGGGTCCTGTGTTTTCATGCTCCTACTTCCTGACTCACTCCCAGCCCCTTTGTGATGTAGGTCCTCTGGTTTAAGGCCACATGTACCAGTTTCCTCACCTTTATTGATGTGGCCCCACTGGTGTGAGGACACTCCTTCCTGGTTCCCATCCCCTTGGTGATGGGGGCCCTCTGGTGAGAGTCTGATCCTGTCTGGATTCCTCACACTTCTGGGAGGTGGGCCCTCTGCTGTGAGGTCACTCCTGCCTGGCTGGCACACGTCACCTTGGCGATGTGGGCCCTCAGTTGGGAGTTGGTGCCTGCTGGGAGTCTCCTCCCCTCGGTAATGAGGGCCCTCTGGCGTCAGGCCCTAACTCATGGGCTCCCAAAATTTTCTGATGTGCGCCCTGTCGTGCGAGTACACTCCAGCCAGGGTCCCATCCCCATGGGGATGTGGGCTTTCTGCCCTGAGGTCCCAACGGCTGGGTTGCTCACAGTGTCAGAATGTGGGCCCTCTGCTGTGAGTTCACTCCGGCATGGATCCCATAGCCTCGGTGCTCTGGGCCACCTGCTTGGAGCTTCCAACTGCGGGGTTCCTCACCTTTTTTATTCTATGGGCGCTCTGTTGTGAGTCTCCTCCTGCATGCCTCACTCCCAGCCCTTTCGTGATGTGTGTCCCCTTGTTTGAGGCCACATGTGCTGTGTTCCTCACCTTTCGCTGATGTGGCCCCACTGGTGTGAGGACACTCCTGCCTGGTTTCCATCCCCTTGGTGATGTGGGCCCTCCGGTGAGAGTCTGATCCTCTTTGGGTTCCTCACACTTTTTTGTGGTTGGCCCTCTGCTCTGAGGTCACTCCTGCCTGGCTGGCACACCCTGCATTGGCGACGTCGGCCTTCTGGTAGCAGTTGGAGCTTGCTGGGAGCCTCCTCTCCTCAGTGATGAGGGCCCTCTGGCGTCCGACCCTAACTGCTGGGCTCCCCACCTTTTCTGATGTGTGCCCACTGGTGCGATGACACTCCTGCTTGGTTCCCTTCCCCATGGGGATGTGGGCCTTGTGCTCTGAGGTTACAACAGCTGGGTTGCTTACAGTATCACGATGAGGGCCCTCTGTTGTGAGTTCATCACTGCCTGGATCCCATAGCCTCGGTGCTCTGGGCCGCCTGCTGGGATGTTCCAACTGCTGGATTCCTCACCTTTTTTATACAATGGGCCATGGGTTTTGAGGTTAATCCTGCCTGCCTCGCTCCGAGACCCATGGTGATGTGGGTCCTCTGGTTTGAGGCCACATGTGCTGGGTACCTCAACTTTCGATGATGTGGCCCCACGGGTGTGAGGACACTCCTGCCTGGTTCCCAGCCCCTTGCTTATGTGGGCACTCTGGTGAGAGTCTGATCTTGACTGGGTTCCTTACCCTTCTGTGAGGTGGGCCCTCTGATGTGAGGTCACTCCTGCCTGGATGGCTCATGTCGCCTTGGCGACGTAGGCCCTCTGTTGGCCACTGAAGCATGCTGGGAGCCTCCTACCCTCTTTAATAAGGGCCCTGGAAGAAACGCATATGCCCTTTTTGACCAAGTGCATCATTGTCGAGGTTCTGCCTCTTCTCCTATACTTTCAGAGGACTTCCCGTCTACCTCCTGAAATCGTATTCCTGGAATTCTGCCCCGCGTTCAAGTCCTCTTTGCAGCCTTACTTCAATATATTTTTGGACGATAGCTGTCATTTATAACTCTGCAGGTTTGTGAATTACAGTGCCCCTGAGCTCCTTTCTTCAACTCGCTTTCTTGTGAGCTGGCCGCAAAACCGCAGGATTGCTTCAGGCCCTAATCTGGTTCCGACACGGCATGCTGAGCCTTTGGCTAATTCCTCTTCCTGGTGGGAAATGAGCGTTAAATTTGTTCGTGCAGACACCTACAGCTAATCTCTCATTGGTTCTCCCTATTCCTGTTCATCTTGCGCAGAAATTCCAAACTGTGCCAAACAGGAGGTTAAAGGCACTGACTCTCCAAGTGGGGAGAGTGTTAGTAAAGCGTCTGGAATGGTAAAACCGAGTACGAGGGGACGAAAACTGAGACGCATTTAAAAAGTTTTCCCGGTCACACGGTGGACCATATTCTGGGTTGCCCATGCATGTTTTACCTGAAGGAAGAATCCCTTCAACCTGGAGAGTTGGGACCCATGGAATGGGTACCACGCAGTATGACTTCAAAGGGTTGCCTTTGCTCACCGAACGTCACCAATGCTATCAGCCCGAAGTGTCCAGCCTTATGTCTCACTCAGCTCGGGGTGTAGATGTGGTAAATCCACGTTGCATCACAAGCCCTGAATGAATTATTTAAGAATTGCTCTCTATTTCACTGTCATTGTGTTTTGTTTTTGTAATTTATTTTGATAATGGGATTTATCGGATTTTCACTGCTGCGTTTATGCCGCTGTACACATGCTTGATTCTCTTATGGAGACATATAAATCCATGGGTTTTCAGATTCTTACTAGTCAGGTATATTCCTAGGCATTGAATATGGGGTGTTGAGTCCATTTCGTGGAGCAAGGAGTAGGTCCTGACTATTACATATTTGCTTATGGAAAGGTATCTGTGCTAATTTCAATCTCTGGTTTTATGCAGCACCACAACTCACCTTTCCCCTTAAGCAAGCATAAGTTGGTTTTCTAAATTTGAGACCCTTTTCTGTTTTGTAATTGAGTTCATGTGCAGCCATGTTTGCATTCCGTGTATTTGAGATATCTTATGGTGTTTCTTTTTCTGTGTGACTTAGTTAACTTAGAATGATCGTACCTGAATCCACTCATTATGCCGCGACGGGCCTCATGACATAGATTTCATTGCTGAGTGATATTCCATTGTACGTACGTACAACAACTTCTTTATCCATTTTTTGCTTTCTGGGATATTTCACTTGTACCGTAAATGAGGTTCTTGTAAGCAGAGCCGTCCAAAATTTATGGGTGGCTGTGTCTTTTGATTTTAATTTCCCTAAGCTATAGAACCATAAGTTGAAGTGCCGTAGGCTCCGTTGCTTAGTTTTTTAGGTGTTTGAGGAAACACCATACACTTCTCCAGAGTGGCTGTTGGCAAGTTACATCCCGCCCATCAGCATAACAAGGCTCCCTGTTCTCCATGGCCTGTCCTGCCTTTCTGGATTTTTCACTTTTTTCAGATGTCCCTTTTGACAGGGGGGCAGTGAGACTTCATTGTAATGCAGATTTCTTTACAGGCTTGCTTGTTTGGCCAAAAAGGGCGTATGTGTTTTTTCTTGAATATATTCAGGAAAAAACGCATACACCCTTTTTGACCAAGTGCATCATTGTCGACTTTCTGTCTCTTTCCTTATGCTTTAAATGCAATTCCAGTCTGCCCCTGAACTCGTTTTCCTGCAATTCTGCCCCGCTTTCAAGTCCTCTACACAGCCTTACTTCAATACATTTTTGGACAATAGCTGACATTTATAACTCTGCAGGTTTGTGAATGACAGTGCGCCTGAGCTCCTTTCTTCTACTCGCTTTCTTGTGAGCTGGCCGCAAACCCGCAGCATTGCTTCATGCCCTAATCTGGTTCCGGCACAGCATGCTGATCCTTTGGTAAATTCCTCTTCCTGGTGGGAAATGAGTGTTATATTTGAACGTGCAGACACCTAGAGCTAGTCTCTCATTGGTTCTCCCTATTCTTGTTCATCTTGCGCAGAAATTGCAAACTGTGCCAAACAGGAGGTTAAAGGCACTGACTCTCTAAGTGGGGAGAGTATTAGTAAAGGGTCTTCAATCGTGAACCCGAGTAAAAGGGGACGAAAACTGAGATGCATTTGAAAAGGTTTCCCGGTCACACGGTGCACCATACTGTGGGTTTCCCATGCATGTTTTAGCTGAAGGAAGAATCCCTTAAACCTGGAGAGTTGGGACCCATGGAATGGGTACCATGCAGTATGACTTCAAAGGGCCTGCATTTTCGCAACGAACCTCACCAATGCTATCAGGCCGAAGTGTACAGCCTTATGTCTCACTCAGCTCTGGTTGTAGATGTGGTAAATCCAGGTTGCATCACAAGCCCTGAATGAATTATTTAAGAATTGCTCTCTATTTCACTGTCATTGTGTTTGTTTTTGTAATTCATTTTGATAATGGGATTTATCGGATTTTCTCTGCTGCATTCATGCCGCTGTACACACACTTGAGTCTCTTATGGAGACATATAAATCCATGGGTTTGAAGATACTTACTAGTCAGGTGTATTCCTAGGCGTTGAATATGGGGTGTTTAGTCCATTTCGTTGAGCAAGGGCTAGGTCTTGACTATTACATATTTGGCTTATGGAAAGGTATCTGTGCTAATTTCTATCTCTGGTTTTATGCAGCACCCCAACTCACTTTTCCCCTTAAGCAAGCATAAGGTGGTTTTCTAAATTTGAGACCCTGTTCTGTTTTGTAATTCAGTTCATGTGTAGCCAAGTTTACATTCCGTGTATTAGTGATATCTTATGATGTTTCATTTTCTGTGTGACTTATTTCACTTAGAATCATCGTACGTGAATCCACTCATTATGCCACGATGGGCCTGATGACATAGATTTCATTGCTGAGTGATATTCCATTGAATGTGTGTACCACAACTTCTTTATCCATTTTTCACATTCTGGGATATTTAACTTGTACCGTAGACGAGATTCCTGTAAACAGAGCCGTCTGAAACTTTGGGGTGGCTGTCTGTTTTTGATTTTAATTTCCGTGATCTATAAGACCATAAGTGGAAGTGCCGTAGTCTCCGTTGCTTTGTTTCTTAGGTGTTTCAGGAAACACCATACACTTCTCCAGAGTGGCTGTTGGCAATTTACATCCCGCCCATCAGCATAACAAGGCTCCCTGTTCTCCATGGCCTGTGCTGTCTTTCTGGATTTTACACTTTTTTCAGATGGCCCTTTTGACCTGGGGGCAGTGAGACTTCTTTGTAGTGCAGATTTCTTTAACATGCTGGCTTGGTTGGCCAAAAAGGGCGTATGCGTTTTTTCCTGAATATATTCAGGAAAAAACGCATACGCCCTTTTTGGCCAAGTGCATCATTGTCGACGTTCTGCCTCTTTTCCTATGCTTTAAATGCAATTCCAGTCTACCCCCTGAAATCGTTTTCCTGCAATTCTGCCCCGCTTTCCAGTCCTCTTCGCAGCCTTCCTTCAATATATTTTTGGACGATAGCTGTCATTTATAACTCTGCAGGTTTGTGAATTACAGTGCCCCTGAGCTCCTTTCTTCAACTCGCTTTCTTGTGAGCTGGCCGCAAACCCGCAGGAATGCTTCAGGCCCTAATCTGGTTCCGGCACGGCATGCTGAGCCTTTGGTTAATTCCTCTTCCTGGTGGGAAATGAGCGTTCCATTTGCCCGTCCAGACACCTACAGCTAGTCTCTCATTGGTTCTCCCTATTCCTGTTCATCTTGCGCAGAAATTGAAAACTGTGCCAAACAGCAGGTTAAAGGCACTGACTCTCCAAGTGGGGAGAGTGTTAGTAAACGGTCTGGAATGGTGAACCCGAGTAAAAGGGGACGAAAACTGAGATGCATTTGAAAACGTTTCCCGGTCACACAGTGCACTGTACTGTGGGTTTCCCATGCATGTTTTAGCTGAAGGAAGAATCCCTTAAACCTGGAGAGTTGGGACCCATGGAATGGGTACCATGCAGTATGACTTCAAAGGGTCTGCATTTGCTCATCGAACCTCACCAATGCTATCAGCCCGAAGTGTCCAGCCTTATGTCTCACTCAGCTCTGGGTGTAGATGTGGTAAATCCAGGTCGCATCACAAGCCCTGAATGAATTATTTAAGAATTGCTCTCTATTTCACTGTCATTGTGTTTGTTTTTGTAATTCATTTTGATAATGGGTTTTATCGGATTTTCTCTGCTGCATTCATGCCGCTCTACACACACTTGAGTCTCTTACGGAGATATATAAATCCATGGGTTTGAAGATTCTTACTAGTCATGTGTAATCCTAGGCGTTGAATATGGGGTGTTTAGTCCATTTCGTTGAGCAAGGGCTAGGTCTTGACTATTACATATTTGGCTTATGGAAAGGTATCTGTGCTAATTTCTATCTCTGGTTTTATGCAGCACCACAACTCACCTTTCCCCTTAAGCAAGCATAAGTTGGTTTTCTAAATTTGAGACCCTGTTCTGTTTTGTAATTCAGTTCATGTGTAGCCAAGTTTACATTCCGTGTATTAGTGATATCTTATGATGTTTCATTTTCTGTGTGACTTATTTCACTTAGAATCATCGTACCTGAATCCACTCATTATGCCGCGACGGGCCTGATGACATAGATTTCATTGGTGAGTGATATTCCTTTGTACGTACGTACCACACTTCTTTATCCATTTTTCGCTTTCTGGGATATTTAACTTGTACCGTAGACGAGGTTCTTGTAAACAGAGCCGTAAACAGAAACTTTGCGGTGGCTGTGTGTTTTTGATTTTAATTTCCCTAAGCTATAGGAAAAAAAGTGGTAATGCCGTAGGCTCCGTTGCTTTGTTTTTTAGGTTTTTGAGGAAACACCATACACATCTCCAGAGTGGCTGTTGGCAATTTACATCTCGCCCATCAGCATAACAAGGCTCCCTGTTCTCCATGGCCTGTGCTGCCTTTCTGGATTTTACACTTTTTTCAGATGGCCCTTTTGAACGGGGGGCAGTGAGACTTCATTGTAGTGCAGATTTCTTTAACATGCTTGCTTGGTTGGCCAAAAAGGGCGTATGCGTTTTTTCCTGAATATATTCAGGAAAAAACGCATACGCCCTTTTTGGCCAAGTGCATCATTGTCGACGTTCTGCCTCTTTTCCTATGCTTTAAATGCAATTCCAGTCTACCCCCTGAAATCGTTTTCTTGCAATTCTGCCCCGCTTTCAAGTCCTCTTCGCAGCCTTCCTTCAATATATTTTTGGGTGATAGCTGTCATTTATAACTCTGCAGGTTTGTGAATTACAGTGTCCCTGAGCTCCTTTCTTCAACTCGCTTTCTTGTGAGCTGGCCGCAAACCCGCAGGATTGCTTCAGGCCCTAATCTGGTTCCGGCACGGCATGCTGAGCCTTTGGTTAATTCCTCTTCCTGGTGGGAAATGAGCGTTAAATTTGCCCGTGCAGACACCTTCACACGAGTCTTCATGGTGCCACTTTGCCCCGGGTATCTCTATGGAGGTTGGAGTTGGAGGGCCTCCTCACTCAAGGTCAGTGTGCCCATGGAGCCAACCCTGCAACTTCAGGGCATGGTTGGGGGTTAGGATCACCACGTGGGGTCCTTTTCCCTTCGGAGGGAGGTGGCCTTTTGGGCTGCTGATTTCCAGGTTTTCAGATACTGCCAGTATCTTGGCCAGATGTGGCGGTGGGCCAAGCCCCTTGGTGACCGTAGTTTATCCTACCTGGATCGCGTTCTTGCATTGTTCCATTTCAAGTGGTCCCAGGTTTTGCACTAATACTCCAATGGCGATTCACCGTTCACCAGGAATGTAAAGGTCAAAGGGTTTAGCTAAATTAGGGAGTTCCAGGGCAAGGGTCTGAATTGACTGCTCTTTCCATTCTTGAAAGGCCACTTCTGCATTCTATTCAAAAGGATCATCATCTTTTCCTTTCAGTGTTTCATATAGAGGCCCAGCTAGTAGACTGTAGTTAGGGATCCAGAAGCAGCAAACCCTGGCCTCCCCAGGAGCCCCTAAGCTGTCTTCTAGTTTCAGAAATGGGTAAGGCTGTAAATTGTTTCTTCCCTTTCCTGGGATGGGCTTCTCCGACCTTCTGTGAGAATGAAGCCCAGGCAGGTCACCGTAGTCTGTGATATTTGAGCTTTTTCTTGGACAACTTGTATCCTTTATTGGCTTGGTAGTTCAGAGGTCTCCTTAGTAGGGCTGGCGATCAGAATGTCGTCTGCATATTGAAGGAGTGTTTCCTTTTCCAGAGGTAGAACTTTTAGTTCTTTAGCTGAGCTTTCCCCAAAGATGGTGTGGGAATTTTTGAACCCTTGGGGCAACACGGCCCAGAAGTATTGTTTTAGTTGTATGTTGAGTCCTGCCACTCACAAGCCAAAATTTCTTGTGACTCTGGGACTAATAGAATACAAAAGAAGGCATCATTGAAGACTAATACAGAATACCATGTCCTGGTGGTTGGTAGAATGACCAGCAGGGTGTAGGGTTTAGGAACTACTGGAGGTATATCCTCGGTCGCTTAACTGACTGTCCTGACATACTTTACCAGGACTCCAGCAGCCCATGGGGCTCTCGAGGTCAGGCCAATCCCAGGATATGAAGCTCACCTGGGCAGGTACCCCAACCCAGCCCACGGGGCTCTCATGTTCAGGACCCTCCCAGGATATGGTGTTCCCTGGGCAGGTCCCCCTGCAGCCCATGGGGCTCTCGTGGTCAGGCCCCTCCCAGGATACAGAGCTACCCTTGCAGGTACCATGGCAGGGCTGGGAACACAGGAACCGTGCATATCGCCCTCATTGCAGAGCACTCCCAGCTCACCTGTCACTCAGATCTGACACAGAGCACCTCAGAGCAGGACTTGAACTAACAAACAGCAGCTCCGACAGGTCTGTGACCCTGGGCATCACTCTGTGTGGCCTCCCTCCACCTGGTCTTCCAGAGACTTCCACTGCACCCGGGGCACCAGGCCTCTGTCTCCACACACCAGCCACCCCTCCTCTCCCTGACTCCTGGGTTCCTCTCATTAGGAGAGGGTTTTCTTGAAGTTGTCTCCCACTCATGGGCCAGATAATATAATTAGAAAACAAGCCAGAGCTGCAGCCCCTTGTCTATCCTGACTCTCAGGAGCCCACACCTGTTCCTTGGACCTGGCCGATTCAGCAAGTTCCAGTTTCGGCAACTGTGAGCCCCTGAGGGGTGATTATTGGCTGGCCTGGGAAGCCCGACCGTGCCGGCCAGCCCTCCCCAGGTGTGCCTGGGTTCAGATCAATATAAACACCGCTCCAGGCAGCAAGAGCCCCTGCAGCTGTGCCTGACGCCATTTTCTCTGCCCTGTCAGCAGTCTTGGGGCTGGACTGGTGGGAGGGAGTGAGAGGCCACGGCTTTGTGGGTGGCTCAGTGTGAGTGGGGCTCTGCTGGACTTTCTGCAGCAGTTGCCAAGATGCCACCTGCTAAAGAAGAGGATGTGTCACCCATACCTGCCGCTGGAATTTCTCCCTGGGCAGAGGTGAGTGAGGAAGAAAGCAGTGGGGGCCGGGACAGCAGGGGTATCTCAGGCAGGGAAATGGAAAGCTTCCAGAAGAGCACCCAGGGCCAGGACCATCCTGGCTGGCCTGCAGGCACCAAGTCGGCTGGCATGCTGTCACTCATGTGGCTCCATGGCCCTTCCTCTAGGCTTTCAAGTCCTTGTACATATTCAGGTGTTTTACCTGGGAAGGGTGGGAACATTTCAGCAGCAGCTGGCCTGGGGCTCAGCCCACGTTTACTCACAGATGCCTCGGCACGGTCCCCCAGCTTTGCAATGAGGACGCTTGTTGCGTGGGGCCTGCTGGCTGAATGGGAGATGATTCCCCACCACTGACCAACTTCAGAATTGTTTACAACTGGAGCAAGTGCCCTGATACGGTTTTCCTCTGTGTAACTGGTGGGTTCTGTGTTTTTTTCTTTTTTTCGTTTTTGGTTCAAGGTAGATTTTATTCCTCTTTTTTGTATTTACAGATATAAGCATGGAAATAATTTATTCATATAAATACATGTATTTGAAGGGAAGAATATTTTTTCTGTTTTACTTTTTGTAATTTGAATTTTATTTTATTTTTTTATACAGCAGGTTCTTTTTGGTTATCTATTTTATACATATAAATGTATACATGCCAATCCCAATCTCTCAACTCCTCCCACCACCACCCCCCAACAGCTTTCCCCCCTTGGTGTCCATACGTTTGTTGTCTACATCTGTTGCTCTATTTCTGCCTGGCAAAACGGTTCATCTGTACAATTTTTCTAGGTTCCACATATATGCATTAATAGACAAGATTTGTTTTTCTCTTTCTGACTTACTTCACTCTGTATGACAGTCTCTAGATCCATCAACGTCTCTACAAATGACCCAATTTCATTCCTTTTTATGGCTTAGTAATATTCCATTTTATATATGTACCACATCTTTATGCATTCGTCTGTCTGTGGGCATTTAGGTTGCTTCCATTACCTGGATATTGTAAATAGTGATGCAATGAACATTGCGGTGAATGTCTCTTTTTGATTTATGGTTTTGTCTGGGTATATGCCCAGTAGTGGGATTGCTGTATCATATGGTAATTCTATTCTTAGTTTTATAAGAAACTCCATAATGTTCTCCACAGTGACTGTATCAATTTACATTCCCAACAATAGTGGAAGAGGGTTCCTTATCTCCACACCCTTTCCAGCATTTGTTGTTTGTAGATTTTCTGATGATGCCCATTCTAACAGGTGTGAGGTGATACACCATGGATGAGTCTATTTCGTTGAGCAAAGAGTAGGTCTTGTCTATTACATATTTGGCTTATGGAACGGTATGTGTGCTAATTTCAATCTCTGGTTTTATACAGCACCCCAACTCAACTTTCCCCTTAAGCAAGCATAAGTTTTTATCTAAATGTGAGACTCTGTTCGGTTTTGGAATTCAGTTTATGTGTAGCCAAGTTTACACTCTCTCTATTAGTGATATCTTATGATAATTCTCTTTCTCTGTGTGACCTATTTCTCTTAGAATCATCATACTTAAATCCACTCAATTTGCTGCTACAGGCCTGATGACATTGATTTCATTGCTGAGTGATATTCCGTTGTACGTAAGTAGCACAACTCCTTTATCCATTTTTTTCTTTCTGGGATATTTAATTTGTACTGGACTCAAGGTTCTTGTAAACACAGCAGCCCTAAATTTTGTGTTGGCTGTGTCTTGTTGATTTTAATTTTCCTAAGCTATAGTGCCAAAAGTGGAAGTGCCCTAGGGTCTGTAGCTTTGTTTTTCAGATGTTTCAGGATACACCATAAACATCTCCAGAGTGTCTGTTGGCAATTTACATCCCGCCCATCAGCATAACAAGGCTCCCTGTTCTCCATGGCCTGTCCTGTGTTTCTGGTTTTTACACTTTTTTCAGATGGCCCTTTTGACGAATGGGAAATGAGACTTCATTGTAGTGCGGATTTCCATTTCTCGAGTGCTTGGTTGGCCAAAAAGGGCATATGTGTTTTTTCCTGAATATATTCAGGAAAAAATGTTTACGCACTTTTGTCCAAGTGCATCACTGTCAAAGATCTGCCGCTTTTCACATGCTTTAAATGCAATTCCAATCTACCTCCTGAAATATGATTCCTGCAATTCTGCCTCGTTTTCAAGTCCTCTTTGCAGACTTACTTCCATATAATTTTGCCAATAACTGTCATTTATAACACTGCAGGTTTGTGAATTACAGTGCCCGTGATTTCCTTTCTTAACTCGTTTCCTTGAAAACTGGCCACAGAACCACAGGTTTGCTTCAGGCCATAATCAGGGTCTGGCACGGCACTCTGAGACTTTGGTTCATTCCACTTCCTGGTGGGAAATTAGAGTTAAATGTGCCCCTCCAGACACCTGCCTCACTCCTAGCCCTTGGTGATGTGTGTCCTCTGGTTTGAGGCCAAATGTGCTGGGTTCCTCACCTTTGGCTGATATGGCCCCACTGGTGTGAGGACACTCCTGCCTGGTTCCCATCCCCTTGGTGATGTGGGCCCTCCGGTGAGAGTCTGATCCTGGTTGGGTTCCTCACACTTCTGTGAGGTGGGCCCTCTTCTCTGAGGTCACTCCTGCCTGGCTGGCACACCCCGCCTTGGCGACGTCGGCTCTCTGGTGGGATTTGGTGCCTGCTGGGTGTCTCCTCCCCTCGGTAATGAGGGCCCTCTGGTGTCAGGCCCTAACTCCTGGGCTCCCAATATTTTCTGATATGCGCCCTGTGGTTCGAGTACACTCCTGCCAGGTTCCCAACCGCATGGGAATGTGGGCCTTCTGCTCTGAGGTCCCAACCGTGGGTTGCTCAGTTTCATGATGAGGGCCCTCTGCTGTGAGTTCTCTCCGGCCTGGATCCCATAGCCTCGCTGATCCTGGCCACCTGCTGGGAGGTTACAACTGCGGGATTCCTCACCTTTTTTCTTCTATGGACCCTCTGTTTTGAGACTCCTCCTGCCTGCCTCACTCCCAGCCCCTTGGTGATGTGTGTCCTCTGGTTTGAGGCCATGTATGCTGGGTCCCTCGCCTTTCGATGATGTGGCCCCACTGGTGTGAGGACACTCCTGCCTGGTTCCTATCCCCTTGATGATGTGGGCCCTCTGGTGAGAGTCTGATCCTGGCTGGGTTCCTCACCCTTCTGTGAGGGGGGCCCTCTGCTGTGAGGTCACTCCTGCCTGGCTGGCACACCCCACCTGGGCAACATCGGCCCTCTTGTGGCAGTTGGAGCCTGCTGGGAACCTCCCCTCGGTGATGGGGGCCCTCTTGCCTCAGGCCCTAACTGCTGGGTACCCACATTTTCTGATACGTGCTAAGTGGTGCGAGGACACTCCTGCGAGGTTCCCATCCCCATGGGCATGTGGGCCTTCTGCTCTAAGGTCCCAACACCTGTGTTGTTCACCGTTTCATGATGTTGGCTCTCTGGTGTTAGTTCACCCAGGCCTAGATCCCATAGCCTCTGTGCTCTGAGCGGCCTGCTGGGAGGTTCCTACTGCTGGATTCCTTACCTTTTTTATTCTTTGGGTCCTGTGTTTTCATGCTCCTACTTCCTGACTCACTCCCAGCCCCTTTGTGATGTAGGTCCTCTGGTTTAAGGCCACATGTACCAGTTTCCTCACCTTTATTGATGTGGCCCCACTGGTGTGAGGACACTCCTTCCTGGTTCCCATCCCCTTGGTGATGGGGGCCCTCTGGTGAGAGTCTGATCCTGTCTGGATTCCTCACACTTCTGGGAGGTGGGCCCTCTGCTGTGAGGTCACTCCTGCCTGGCTGGCACACGTCACCTTGGCGATGTGGGCCCTCAGTTGGGAGTTGGTGCCTGCTGGGAGTCTCCTCCCCTCGGTAATGAGGGCCCTCTGGCGTCAGGCCCTAACTCATGGGCTCCCAAAATTTTCTGATGTGCGCCCTGTCGTGCGAGTACACTCCAGCCAGGGTCCCATCCCCATGGGGATGTGGGCTTTCTGCCCTGAGGTCCCAACGGCTGGGTTGCTCACAGTGTCAGAATGTGGGCCCTCTGCTGTGAGTTCACTCCGGCATGGATCCCATAGCCTCGGTGCTCTGGGCCACCTGCTTGGAGCTTCCAACTGCGGGGTTCCTCACCTTTTTTATTCTATGGGCGCTCTGTTGTGAGTCTCCTCCTGCATGCCTCACTCCCAGCCCTTTCGTGATGTGTGTCCCCTTGTTTGAGGCCACATGTGCTGTGTTCCTCACCTTTCGCTGATGTGGCCCCACTGGTGTGAGGACACTCCTGCCTGGTTTCCATCCCCTTGGTGATGTGGGCCCTCCGGTGAGAGTCTGATCCTCTTTGGGTTCCTCACACTTTTTTGTGGTTGGCCCTCTGCTCTGAGGTCACTCCTGCCTGGCTGGCACACCCTGCATTGGCGACGTCGGCCTTCTGGTAGCAGTTGGAGCTTGCTGGGAGCCTCCTCTCCTCAGTGATGAGGGCCCTCTGGCGTCCGACCCTAACTGCTGGGCTCCCCACCTTTTCTGATGTGTGCCCACTGGTGCGATGACACTCCTGCTTGGTTCCCTTCCCCATGGGGATGTGGGCCTTGTGCTCTGAGGTTACAACAGCTGGGTTGCTTACAGTATCACGATGAGGGCCCTCTGTTGTGAGTTCATCACTGCCTGGATCCCATAGCCTCGGTGCTCTGGGCCGCCTGCTGGGATGTTCCAACTGCTGGATTCCTCACCTTTTTTATACAATGGGCCATGGGTTTTGAGGTTAATCCTGCCTGCCTCGCTCCGAGACCCATGGTGATGTGGGTCCTCTGGTTTGAGGCCACATGTGCTGGGTACCTCAACTTTCGATGATGTGGCCCCACGGGTGTGAGGACACTCCTGCCTGGTTCCCAGCCCCTTGCTTATGTGGGCACTCTGGTGAGAGTCTGATCTTGACTGGGTTCCTTACCCTTCTGTGAGGTGGGCCCTCTGATGTGAGGTCACTCCTGCCTGGATGGCTCATGTCGCCTTGGCGACGTAGGCCCTCTGTTGGCCACTGAAGCATGCTGGGAGCCTCCTACCCTCTTTAATAAGGGCCCTGGAAGAAACGCATATGCCCTTTTTGACCAAGTGCATCATTGTCGAGGTTCTGCCTCTTCTCCTATACTTTCAGAGGACTTCCCGTCTACCTCCTGAAATCGTATTCCTGGAATTCTGCCCCGCGTTCAAGTCCTCTTTGCAGCCTTACTTCAATATATTTTTGGACGATAGCTGTCATTTATAACTCTGCAGGTTTGTGAATTACAGTGCCCCTGAGCTCCTTTCTTCAACTCGCTTTCTTGTGAGCTGGCCGCAAAACCGCAGGATTGCTTCAGGCCCTAATCTGGTTCCGACACGGCATGCTGAGCCTTTGGCTAATTCCTCTTCCTGGTGGGAAATGAGCGTTAAATTTGTTCGTGCAGACACCTACAGCTAATCTCTCATTGGTTCTCCCTATTCCTGTTCATCTTGCGCAGAAATTCCAAACTGTGCCAAACAGGAGGTTAAAGGCACTGACTCTCCAAGTGGGGAGAGTGTTAGTAAAGCGTCTGGAATGGTAAAACCGAGTACGAGGGGACGAAAACTGAGACGCATTTAAAAAGTTTTCCCGGTCACACGGTGGACCATATTCTGGGTTGCCCATGCATGTTTTACCTGAAGGAAGAATCCCTTCAACCTGGAGAGTTGGGACCCATGGAATGGGTACCACGCAGTATGACTTCAAAGGGTTGCCTTTGCTCACCGAACGTCACCAATGCTATCAGCCCGAAGTGTCCAGCCTTATGTCTCACTCAGCTCGGGGTGTAGATGTGGTAAATCCACGTTGCATCACAAGCCCTGAATGAATTATTTAAGAATTGCTCTCTATTTCACTGTCATTGTGTTTTGTTTTTGTAATTTATTTTGATAATGGGATTTATCGGATTTTCACTGCTGCGTTTATGCCGCTGTACACATGCTTGATTCTCTTATGGAGACATATAAATCCATGGGTTTTCAGATTCTTACTAGTCAGGTATATTCCTAGGCATTGAATATGGGGTGTTGAGTCCATTTCGTGGAGCAAGGAGTAGGTCCTGACTATTACATATTTGCTTATGGAAAGGTATCTGTGCTAATTTCAATCTCTGGTTTTATGCAGCACCACAACTCACCTTTCCCCTTAAGCAAGCATAAGTTGGTTTTCTAAATTTGAGACCCTTTTCTGTTTTGTAATTGAGTTCATGTGCAGCCATGTTTGCATTCCGTGTATTTGAGATATCTTATGGTGTTTCTTTTTCTGTGTGACTTAGTTAACTTAGAATGATCGTACCTGAATCCACTCATTATGCCGCGACGGGCCTCATGACATAGATTTCATTGCTGAGTGATATTCCATTGTACGTACGTACAACAACTTCTTTATCCATTTTTTGCTTTCTGGGATATTTCACTTGTACCGTAAATGAGGTTCTTGTAAGCAGAGCCGTCCAAAATTTATGGGTGGCTGTGTCTTTTGATTTTAATTTCCCTAAGCTATAGAACCATAAGTTGAAGTGCCGTAGGCTCCGTTGCTTAGTTTTTTAGGTGTTTGAGGAAACACCATACACTTCTCCAGAGTGGCTGTTGGCAAGTTACATCCCGCCCATCAGCATAACAAGGCTCCCTGTTCTCCATGGCCTGTCCTGCCTTTCTGGATTTTTCACTTTTTTCAGATGTCCCTTTTGACAGGGGGGCAGTGAGACTTCATTGTAATGCAGATTTCTTTACAGGCTTGCTTGTTTGGCCAAAAAGGGCGTATGTGTTTTTTCTTGAATATATTCAGGAAAAAACGCATACACCCTTTTTGACCAAGTGCATCATTGTCGACTTTCTGTCTCTTTCCTTATGCTTTAAATGCAATTCCAGTCTGCCCCTGAACTCGTTTTCCTGCAATTCTGCCCCGCTTTCAAGTCCTCTACACAGCCTTACTTCAATACATTTTTGGACAATAGCTGACATTTATAACTCTGCAGGTTTGTGAATGACAGTGCGCCTGAGCTCCTTTCTTCTACTCGCTTTCTTGTGAGCTGGCCGCAAACCCGCAGCATTGCTTCATGCCCTAATCTGGTTCCGGCACAGCATGCTGATCCTTTGGTAAATTCCTCTTCCTGGTGGGAAATGAGTGTTATATTTGAACGTGCAGACACCTAGAGCTAGTCTCTCATTGGTTCTCCCTATTCTTGTTCATCTTGCGCAGAAATTGCAAACTGTGCCAAACAGGAGGTTAAAGGCACTGACTCTCTAAGTGGGGAGAGTATTAGTAAAGGGTCTTCAATCGTGAACCCGAGTAAAAGGGGACGAAAACTGAGATGCATTTGAAAAGGTTTCCCGGTCACACGGTGCACCATACTGTGGGTTTCCCATGCATGTTTTAGCTGAAGGAAGAATCCCTTAAACCTGGAGAGTTGGGACCCATGGAATGGGTACCATGCAGTATGACTTCAAAGGGCCTGCATTTTCGCAACGAACCTCACCAATGCTATCAGGCCGAAGTGTACAGCCTTATGTCTCACTCAGCTCTGGTTGTAGATGTGGTAAATCCAGGTTGCATCACAAGCCCTGAATGAATTATTTAAGAATTGCTCTCTATTTCACTGTCATTGTGTTTGTTTTTGTAATTCATTTTGATAATGGGATTTATCGGATTTTCTCTGCTGCATTCATGCCGCTGTACACACACTTGAGTCTCTTATGGAGACATATAAATCCATGGGTTTGAAGATACTTACTAGTCAGGTGTATTCCTAGGCGTTGAATATGGGGTGTTTAGTCCATTTCGTTGAGCAAGGGCTAGGTCTTGACTATTACATATTTGGCTTATGGAAAGGTATCTGTGCTAATTTCTATCTCTGGTTTTATGCAGCACCCCAACTCACTTTTCCCCTTAAGCAAGCATAAGGTGGTTTTCTAAATTTGAGACCCTGTTCTGTTTTGTAATTCAGTTCATGTGTAGCCAAGTTTACATTCCGTGTATTAGTGATATCTTATGATGTTTCATTTTCTGTGTGACTTATTTCACTTAGAATCATCGTACGTGAATCCACTCATTATGCCACGATGGGCCTGATGACATAGATTTCATTGCTGAGTGATATTCCATTGAATGTGTGTACCACAACTTCTTTATCCATTTTTCACATTCTGGGATATTTAACTTGTACCGTAGACGAGATTCCTGTAAACAGAGCCGTCTGAAACTTTGGGGTGGCTGTCTGTTTTTGATTTTAATTTCCGTGATCTATAAGACCATAAGTGGAAGTGCCGTAGTCTCCGTTGCTTTGTTTCTTAGGTGTTTCAGGAAACACCATACACTTCTCCAGAGTGGCTGTTGGCAATTTACATCCCGCCCATCAGCATAACAAGGCTCCCTGTTCTCCATGGCCTGTGCTGTCTTTCTGGATTTTACACTTTTTTCAGATGGCCCTTTTGACCTGGGGGCAGTGAGACTTCTTTGTAGTGCAGATTTCTTTAACATGCTGGCTTGGTTGGCCAAAAAGGGCGTATGCGTTTTTTCCTGAATATATTCAGGAAAAAACGCATACGCCCTTTTTGGCCAAGTGCATCATTGTCGACGTTCTGCCTCTTTTCCTATGCTTTAAATGCAATTCCAGTCTACCCCCTGAAATCGTTTTCCTGCAATTCTGCCCCGCTTTCCAGTCCTCTTCGCAGCCTTCCTTCAATATATTTTTGGACGATAGCTGTCATTTATAACTCTGCAGGTTTGTGAATTACAGTGCCCCTGAGCTCCTTTCTTCAACTCGCTTTCTTGTGAGCTGGCCGCAAACCCGCAGGAATGCTTCAGGCCCTAATCTGGTTCCGGCACGGCATGCTGAGCCTTTGGTTAATTCCTCTTCCTGGTGGGAAATGAGCGTTCCATTTGCCCGTCCAGACACCTACAGCTAGTCTCTCATTGGTTCTCCCTATTCCTGTTCATCTTGCGCAGAAATTGAAAACTGTGCCAAACAGCAGGTTAAAGGCACTGACTCTCCAAGTGGGGAGAGTGTTAGTAAACGGTCTGGAATGGTGAACCCGAGTAAAAGGGGACGAAAACTGAGATGCATTTGAAAACGTTTCCCGGTCACACAGTGCACTGTACTGTGGGTTTCCCATGCATGTTTTAGCTGAAGGAAGAATCCCTTAAACCTGGAGAGTTGGGACCCATGGAATGGGTACCATGCAGTATGACTTCAAAGGGTCTGCATTTGCTCATCGAACCTCACCAATGCTATCAGCCCGAAGTGTCCAGCCTTATGTCTCACTCAGCTCTGGGTGTAGATGTGGTAAATCCAGGTCGCATCACAAGCCCTGAATGAATTATTTAAGAATTGCTCTCTATTTCACTGTCATTGTGTTTGTTTTTGTAATTCATTTTGATAATGGGTTTTATCGGATTTTCTCTGCTGCATTCATGCCGCTCTACACACACTTGAGTCTCTTACGGAGATATATAAATCCATGGGTTTGAAGATTCTTACTAGTCATGTGTAATCCTAGGCGTTGAATATGGGGTGTTTAGTCCATTTCGTTGAGCAAGGGCTAGGTCTTGACTATTACATATTTGGCTTATGGAAAGGTATCTGTGCTAATTTCTATCTCTGGTTTTATGCAGCACCACAACTCACCTTTCCCCTTAAGCAAGCATAAGTTGGTTTTCTAAATTTGAGACCCTGTTCTGTTTTGTAATTCAGTTCATGTGTAGCCAAGTTTACATTCCGTGTATTAGTGATATCTTATGATGTTTCATTTTCTGTGTGACTTATTTCACTTAGAATCATCGTACCTGAATCCACTCATTATGCCGCGACGGGCCTGATGACATAGATTTCATTGGTGAGTGATATTCCTTTGTACGTACGTACCACACTTCTTTATCCATTTTTCGCTTTCTGGGATATTTAACTTGTACCGTAGACGAGGTTCTTGTAAACAGAGCCGTAAACAGAAACTTTGCGGTGGCTGTGTGTTTTTGATTTTAATTTCCCTAAGCTATAGGAAAAAAAGTGGTAATGCCGTAGGCTCCGTTGCTTTGTTTTTTAGGTTTTTGAGGAAACACCATACACATCTCCAGAGTGGCTGTTGGCAATTTACATCTCGCCCATCAGCATAACAAGGCTCCCTGTTCTCCATGGCCTGTGCTGCCTTTCTGGATTTTACACTTTTTTCAGATGGCCCTTTTGAACGGGGGGCAGTGAGACTTCATTGTAGTGCAGATTTCTTTAACATGCTTGCTTGGTTGGCCAAAAAGGGCGTATGCGTTTTTTCCTGAATATATTCAGGAAAAAACGCATACGCCCTTTTTGGCCAAGTGCATCATTGTCGACGTTCTGCCTCTTTTCCTATGCTTTAAATGCAATTCCAGTCTACCCCCTGAAATCGTTTTCTTGCAATTCTGCCCCGCTTTCAAGTCCTCTTCGCAGCCTTCCTTCAATATATTTTTGGGTGATAGCTGTCATTTATAACTCTGCAGGTTTGTGAATTACAGTGTCCCTGAGCTCCTTTCTTCAACTCGCTTTCTTGTGAGCTGGCCGCAAACCCGCAGGATTGCTTCAGGCCCTAATCTGGTTCCGGCACGGCATGCTGAGCCTTTGGTTAATTCCTCTTCCTGGTGGGAAATGAGCGTTAAATTTGCCCGTGCAGACACCTTCACACGAGTCTTCATGGTGCCACTTTGCCCCGGGTATCTCTATGGAGGTTGGAGTTGGAGGGCCTCCTCACTCAAAGTCAGTGTGCCCATGGAGCCAACCCTGCAACTTCAGGGCATGGTTGGGGGTTAGGATCACCACGTGGGGTCCTTTTCCCTTCGGAGGGAGGTGGCCTTTTGGGCTGCTGATTTCCAGGTTTTCAGATACTGCCAGTATCTTGGCCAGATGTGGCGGTGGGCCAAGCCCCTTGGTGACCGTAGTTTATCCTACCTGGATCGCGTTCTTGCATTGTTCCATTTCAAGTGGTCCCAGGTTTTGCACTAATACTCCAATGGCGATTCACCGTTCACCAGGAATGTAAAGGTCAAAGGGTTTAGCTAAATTAGGGAGTTCCAGGGCAAGGGTCTGAATTGACTGCTCTTTCCATTCTTGAAAGGCCACTTCTGCATTCTATTCAAAAGGATCATCATCTTTTCCTTTCAGTGTTTCATATAGAGGCCCAGCTAGTAGACTGTAGTTAGGGATCCAGAAGCAGCAAACCCTGGCCTCCCCAGGAGCCCCTAAGCTGTCTTCTAGTTTCAGAAATGGGTAAGGCTGTAAATTGTTTCTTCCCTTTCCTGGGATGGGCTTCTCCGACCTTCTGTGAGAATGAAGCCCAGGCAGGTCACCGTAGTCTGTGATATTTGAGCTTTTTCTTGGACAACTTGTATCCTTTATTGGCTTGGTAGTTCAGAGGTCTCCTTAGTAGGGCTGGCGATCAGAATGTCGTCTGCATATTGAAGGAGTGTTTCCTTTTCCAGAGGTAGAACTTTTAGTTCTTTAGCTGAGCTTTCCCCAAAGATGGTGTGGGAATTTTTGAACCCTTGGGGCAACATGACCCGGAAGTATTGTTTTAGTTGTATGTTGAGTCCTGCCACTCACAAGCCAAAATTTCTTGTGACTCTGGGACTAATAGAATACAAAAGAAGGCATCATTGAAGACTAATACAGAATACCATGTCCTGGTGGTTGGTAGAATGACCAGCAGGGTGTAGGGTTTAGGAACTACTGGAGGTATATCCTCGGTGGCTTCACTGACTGTCCTGACATCCTTTACCAGGACTCCAGCAGCCCATGGGGCTGTCGAGGTCAGGCCAATCCCAGGATATGGAGCTCACCTGGGCAGGTACCGCACCCCCACCCCAGCCCATGGGGCTCTCGTGTTCAGGCCCCTCCCAGGATATGGGGTTCCCTGGGCAGGTTCCCCTGCAGCCCATGGGGCTCTCGTGGTCAGGCCCCTCCCAGGATACAGAGCTACCCTTGCAGGTACCATGGCAGGGCTGGGAACACAGGAACCGTGCATATCGCCCTCATTGCAGAGCACTCCCAGCTCACCTGTCACTCAGATCTGACACAGAGCACCTCAGAGCAGGACTTGAACTAACAAACAGCAGCTCCGACAGGTCTGTGACCCTGGGCATCACTCTGTGTGGCCTCCCTCCACCTGGTCTTCCAGAGACTTCCACTGCACACGGGGCACCAGGCCTCTGTCTCCACCCACCAGCCACCCCTCCTCTCCCTGACTCCTGGGTTCCTCTCATTAGGAGAGGGTTTTCTTGAAGTTGTCTCCCACTCATGGGCCAGATAATATAATTAGAAAACAAGCCAGAGCTGCAGCCCCTTGTCTATCCTGACTCTCAGGAGCCCACACCTGTTCCTTGGACCTGGCCGATTCAGCAAGTTCCAGTTTCGGCAACTGTGAGCCCCTGAGGGGTGATTATTGGCTGGCCTGGGAAGCCCGACCGTGCCGGCCAGCCCTCCCCAGGTGTGCCTGGGTTCAGATCAATATAAACACCGCTCCAGGCAGCAAGAGCCCCTTCAGCTGTGCCTGACGCCATTTTCTCTGCCCTGTCAGCAGTCTTGGGGCTGGACTGGTGGGAGGGAGTGAGAGGCCACGGCTTTGTGGGTGGCCCAGTGTGAGTGGGGCTCTGCTGGACTTTCTGCAGCAGTTGCCAAGATGCCACCTGCTAAAGAAGAGGATGTGTCACCCATACCTGCCGCTGGAATTTCTCCCTGGGCAGAGGTGAGTGAGGAAGAAAGCAGTGGGGGCCGGGACAGCAGGGGTATCTCAGGCAGGGAAATGGAAAGCTTCCAGAAGAGCACCCAGGGCCAGGACCATCCTGGCTGGCCTGCAGGCCCCAAGTCGGCTGGCATGCTGTCACTCATGTGGCTCCATGGCCCTTCCTCTAGGCTTTCAAGTCCTTGTACATATTCAGGTGTTTTACCTGGGAAGGGTGGGAACATTTCAGCAGCAGCTGGCCTGGGGCTCAGCCCACGTTTACTCACAGATGCCTCAGCACGGTCCCCCAGCTTTGCAATGAGGATGCTTGTTGCGTGGGGCCTGCTGGCTGAATGGGAGATGATTCCCCACCACTGACCAACTTCAGAATTGTTTACAACTGGAGCAAGTGCCCTGATACGGTTTTCCTCTGTGTAACTGGTGGGTTCTGTTTTTTTTTCTTTTTTTCGTTTTTGGTTCAAGGTAGATTTTATTCCTCTTTTTTGTATTTACAGATATAAGCATGGAAATAATTTATTCATATAAATACATGTATGTGAAGGAAGAATATTTTTTCTGTTTTACTTTTTGTAATTTGAATTTTATTTTATTTTTTTATACAGCAGGTTCTTTTTGGTTATCTATTTTATACATATAAATGTATATATGCCAATCCCAATCTCTCAACTCCTCCCACCACCACCCCCCAACAGCTTTCCCCCCTTGGTGTCCATACGTTTGTTGTCTACATCTGTTGCTCTATTTCTGCCTGGCAAAACGGTTCATCTGTACAATTTTTCTAGGTTCCACATATATGCATTAATAGACAAGATTTGTTTTTCTCTTTCTGACTTACTTCACTCTGTATGACAGTCTCTAGATCCATCAACGTCTCTACAAATGACCCAATTTCATTCCTTTTTATGGCTTAGTAATATTCCATTTTATATATGTACCACATCTTTATGCATTCGTCTGTCTGTGGGCATTTAGGTTGCTTCCATTACCTGGATATTGTAAATAGTGATGCAATGAACATTGCGGTGAATATCTCTTTTTGAGTTATGGTTTTGTCTGGGTATATGCCCAGTAGTGGGATTGCTGTATCATATGGTAATTCTATTCTTAGTTTTATAAGAAACTCCATAATGTTCTCCACAGTGACTGTATCAATTTACATTCCCAACAATAGTGGAAGAGGGTTCCTTATCTCCACACCCTTTCCAGCATTTGTTGTTTGTAGATTTTCTGATGATGCCCATTCTAACAGGTGTGAGGTGATACACCATGGATGAGTCTATTTCGTTGAGCAAAGAGTAGGTCTTGTCTATTACATATTTGGCTTATGGAACGGTATGTGTGCTAATTTCAATCTCTGGTTTTATACAGCACCCCAACTCAACTTTCCCCTTAATCAAGCATAAGTTTTTATCTAAATGTGAGACTCTGTTCGGTTTTGGAATTCAGTTTATGTGTAGCCAAGTTTACACTCTCTCTATTAGTGATATCTTATGATAATTATCTTTCTCTGTGTGACCTATTTCTCTTAGAATCATCATACTTAAATCCACTCAATTTGCTGCTACAGGCTTGATGACATTGATTTCATTGCTGAGTGATATTCCGTTGTACGTAAGTAGCACAACTCCTTTATCCATTTTTTTCTTTCTGGGATATTTAATTTGTACTGGACTCAAGGTTCTTGTAAACACAGCAGCCCTAAATTTGGTGTTGGCTGTGTCTTGTTGATTTTAATTTTCCTAAGCTATAGGGCCAAAAGTGGAAGTGCCCTAGGGTCTGTAGCTTTGTTTTTCAGATGTTTCAGGATACACCATAAACATCTCCAGAGTGTCTGTTGGCCATTTACATCCCGCCCATCAGCATAACAAGGCTCCCTGTTCTCCATGGCCTGTCCTGTGTTTCTGGTTTTTACACTTTTTTCAGATGGCCCTTTTGACGAATGGGAAATGAGACTTCATTGTAGTGCGGATTTCCATTTCTCGAGTGCTTGGTTGGCCAAAAAGGGCATATGTGTTTTTTCCTGAATATATTCAGGAAAAAATGTTTACGCACTTTTGTCCAAGTGCATCACTGTCAAAGATCTGCCGCTTTTCACATGCTTTAAATGCAATTCCAATCTACCTACTGAAATATGATTCCTGCAATTCTGCCTCGTTTTCAAGGCCTCTTTGCAGACTTACTTCCATATAATTTTGCCAATAGCTGTCATTTATAACACTGCAGGTTTGTGAATTACAGTGCCCGTGATTTCCTTTCTTAACTCGTTTCCTTGAAAACTGGCCACAGAACCGCAGGTTTGCTTCAGGCCGTAATCAGGGTCCGGCACGGCACTCTGAGACTTTGGTTCATTCAACTTCCTGGTGGGAAATTAGAGTTAAATGTGCCCCTCCAGACACCTGCCGCACTCCTAGCCCCTTGGTGATGTGTGTCCTCTGGTTTGAGGCCACATGTGCTGGGTTCCTCACCTTTGGCTGATGTGGCCCCACTGGTGTGAGGACACCCCTGCCTGGTTCCAATCCCCTTGGTGATGTGGGCCCTCCGGTGAGAGTCTGATCCTGGTTGGGTTCCTCACACTTCTGTGAGGTGGGCCCTCTTCTCTGAGGTCACTCCTGCCTGGCTGGCACACCCCGCCTTGGCGACGTCGGCTCTCTGGTGGGATTTGGTGCCTGCTGGGTGTCTCCTCCCCTCGGTAATGAGGGCCCTCTGGCGTCAGACCCTAACTCCTGGGCTCCCAATATTTTCTGATATGCGCCCTGTGGTTCGAGTACACTCCTGCAAGGTTCCCAACCCCATGGGAATGTGGGCCTTCTGCTCTGAGGTCCCAACCGTGGGTTGCTCAGTTTCATGATGAGGGCCCTCTGCTGTGAGTTCTCTCCGGCCTGGATCCCATAGCCTCGCTGCTCCTGGCCACCTGCTGGGAGGTTACAACTGCGGGATTCCTCACCTTTTTTCTTCTATGGACCCTCTGTTTTGAGACTCCTCCTGCCTGCCTCACTCCCAGCCCCTTGGTGATGTGTGTCCTCTGGTTTGAGGCCATGTATGCTGGGTCCCTCGCCTTTCGATGATGTGGCCCCACTGGTGTGAGGACACTCCTGCCTGGTTCCTATCCCCTTGATGATGTGGGCCCTCTGGTGAGAGTCTGATCCTGGCTGGGTTCCTCACCCTTCTGTGAGGGGGGCCCTCTGCTGTGAGGTCACTCCTGCCTGGCTGGCACACCCCACCTGGGCAACATCGGCCCTCTTGTGGCAGTTGGAGCCTGCTGGGAACCTCCCCTCGGTGATGGGGGCCCTCTTGCCTCAGGCCCTAACTGCTGGGTACCCACATTTTCTGATACGTGCTAAGTGGTGCGAGGACACTCCTGCGAGGTTCCCATCCCCATGGGCATGTGGGCCTTCTGCTCTAAGGTCCCAACACCTGTGTTGTTCACCGTTTCATGATGTTGGCTCTCTGGTGTTAGTTCACCCAGGCCTAGATCCCATAGCCTCTGTGCTCTGAGCGGCCTGCTGGGAGGTTCCTACTGCTGGATTCCTTACCTTTTTTATTCTTTGGGTCCTGTGTTTTCATGCTCCTACTTCCTGACTCACTCCCAGCCCATTTGTGATGTAGGTCCTCTGGTTTAAGGCCACATGTACCGGTTTCCTCACCTTTATTGATGTGGCCCCACTGGTGTGAGGACACTCCTGCCTGGTTCCCATCCCCTTGGTGATGGGGGCCCTCTGGTGAGAGTCTGATCCTGTCTGGATTCCTCACACTTCTGGGAGGTGGGCCCTCTGCTGTGAGGTCACTCCTGCCTGGCTGGCACATGTCACCTTGGCGATGTGGGCCCTCAGTTGGGAGTTGGTGCCTGCTGGGAGTCTCCTCCCCTCGGTAATGAGGGCCCTCTGGCGTCAGGCCCTAACTCATGGGCTCCCAAAATTTTCTGATGTGCGCCCTGTCGTGCGAGTACACTCCAGCCAGGGTCCCATCCCCATGGGGATGTGGGCTTTCTGCCCTGAGGTCCCAACGGCTGGGTTGCTCACAGTGTCAGAATGTGGGCCCTCTGCTGTGAGTTCACTCCGGCATGGATCCCATAGCCTCGGTGCTCTGGGCCACCTGCTTGGAGCTTCCAACTGCGGGGTTCCTCACCTTTTTTATTCTATGGGCGCTCTGTTGTGAGTCTCCTCCTGCATGCCTCACTCCCAGCCCTTTCGTGATGTGTGTCCCCTTGTTTGAGGCCACATGTGCTGTGCTCCTCACCTTTCGCTGATGTGGCCCCACTGGTGTGAGGACACTCCTGCCTGGTTTCCATCCCCTTGGTGATGTGGGCGCTCTGGTTAGAGTCTGATCCTGTTTGGGCTGCTCACACTTCTGTGAGGTGGGCCCTCTGCTGTGAGGTAACTCCTGCCTGGCTTGCTCCCATTGCCTTGGTGACGTCGGCCCTCTGGTGGCATTTGGAGCCTGCTGGTAGCCTCCTCTCCTCCGTGATGAGGGCCCTCTGGCGCCAGGCCATAACTGCTGGGTTCCCACATTTTCTGATACGTGCTAAGTTGTGCGAGGACACTCCTGCGAGGTTCCCATCCCCATGGGGATGTGGGCCTTCTGCTCTGAGGTCCCACTGGCTGGGTTGCTCACAGTTTCATGATGTGGGCCCTCTGCTGTGAGTTCACTGTGGCCTGGATCCCATAGACTCCATGCTCTGGGCCACCTGCTGGGAGGTTCAAACTGCTGGATTCCTCACATTTTTTATTCTGTGGGCCCTGTGTTGTTAGGCTACTCCTGCCTGCCTCACTCGGAGCACCTTGGAAATGTGGGTCCTCTGGTTTAGGCCACATGTGCTGGGTTCCTCACCTTTCTATAATGTGGCCACACTGGTGTGAGGACACTCCTGCCTTGTTCCGATCCCCTTGGTGATGTGGGCCCTCTGGTGAGAGTCTTATCCTGGCTGGGTTCCTCACCCTTCTGTGCGGTAGGCCCTCTGCTGTGAGGTCACTCCTGCCTGGCTGGCACACGTCAACTTGGCGATGTGGGCCCTCAGTTGGGAGTTGGTGCCTGCTGGGAGTCTCCTCCCCTCGGTAATGAGGGCCCTCTGGCGTCAGACCCTAACTCCTGGGCTCCCAAAATTTTCTGATGTGCGCCCTGTGGTGCGAGTACACTCCTGCCAGGATCCCAACCCCATGGGAATGTGGGCCTTCTGCTCTAAGGTCCCACCGGCTGGGTTGCTCACAGTTTCATAATGAGGGCCCTCTGTTTTGAGTTCAGTCAGGCCTGGATCCCATAGCCTCGCTGCTCCTGGCCACCTGCTGGGAGGTTCCAACTGCAGGATTCCTCACCTTTTTTACGCTATGGGCCCTCTGTTTGGAGGCTCCTCCTGCCTGCCTCACTCCCAGCCCCTTGGTGATGTGTGTCCTGTAGTTTGAGGCCACGTGTGCTGGGTCCGTCACATTTCGGTGATGTGACCACACTGGTGTGAGAACACTCCTGCCTGGTTTCCATTCCCTTGGTGATGTGGGCCCTCCGGTGAGAGTCTGATCCTCTTTGGGTTCCTCACACTTTTTTGTGGTTGGCCCTCTGCTCTGAGGTCACTCCTGCCTGGCTGGCACACCCTGCATTGGCGACGTCGGCCTTCTGGTAGCAGTTGGAGCTTGCTGGGAGCCTCCTCTCCTCAGTGATGAGGGCCCTCTGGCGTCCGGCCCTAACTGCTGGGCGCCCCACCTTTTCTGATGTGTGCCCACTGGTGCGATGACACTCCTGCTTGGTTCCCTTCCCCATGGGGATGTGGGCCTTGTGCTCTGAGGTTACAACGGCTGGGTTGCTTACAGTATCACGATGAGGGCCCTCTGTTGTGAGTTCATCACTGCCTGGATCCCATAGCCTCGGTGCTCTGGGCCGCCTGCTGGGATGTTCCAACTGCTGGATTCCTCACCTTTTTTATACAATGGGCCATGGGTTTTGAGGTTAATCCTGCCTGCCTCGCTCCGAGACCCATGATGATGTGGGTCCTCTGGTTTGAGGCCACATGTGCTGGGTACCTCAACTTTCGATGATGTGGCCCCACGGGTGTGAGGACACTCCTGCCTGGTTCCCAGCCCCTTGCTTATGTGGGCACTCTGGTGAGAGTCTGATCTTGACTGGGTTCCTTACCCTTCTGTGAGGTGGGCCCTCTGATGTGAGGTCACTCCTGCCTGGATGGCTCATGTCGCCTTGGCGACGTAGGCCCTCTGTTGGCCACTGAAGCATGCTGGGAGCCTCCTACCCTCTTTACTGAGGGCCCTGGAAGAAACGCATATGCCCTTTTTGGCCAAGTGCATCATTGTCGACGTTCTGCCTCTTTTCCTATGCTTTAAATGCAATTCCAGTCTACCCCCTGAAATCGTTTTCCTGCAATTCTGCCCCGCTTTCCAGTCCTCTTCGCAGCCTTCCTTCAATATATTTTTGGACGATAGCTGTCATTTATAACTCTGCAGGTTTGTGAATTACAGTGCCCCTGAGCTCCTTTCTTCAACTCGCTTTCTTGTGAGCTGGCCGCAAACCCGCAGGAATGCTTCAGGCCCTAATCTGGTTCCGGCACGGCATGCTGAGCCTTTGGTTAATTCCTCTTCCTGGTGGGAAATGAGCGTTCCATTTGCCCGTCCAGACACCTACAGCTAGTCTCTCATTGGTTCTCCCTATTCCTGTTCATCTTGCGCAGAAATTGAAAACTGTGCCAAACAGCAGGTTAAAGGCACTGACTCTCCAAGTGGGGAGAGTGTTAGTAAACGGTCTGGAATGGTGAACCCGAGTAAAAGGGGACGAAAACTGAGATGCATTTGAAAACGTTTCCCGGTCACACAGTGCACTGTACTGTGGGTTTCCCATGCATGTTTTAGCTGAAGGAAGAATCCCTTAAACCTGGAGAGTTGGGACCCATGGAATGGGTACCATGCAGTATGACTTCAAAGGGTCTGCATTTGCTCATCGAACCTCACCAATGCTATCAGCCCGAAGTGTCCAGCCTTATGTCTCACTCAGCTCTGGGTGTAGATGTGGTAAATCCAGGTCGCATCACAAGCCCTGAATGAATTATTTAAGAATTGCTCTCTATTTCACTGTCATTGTGTTTGTTTTTGTAATTCATTTTGATAATGGGTTTTATCGGATTTTCTCTGCTGCATTCATGCCGCTCTACACACACTTGAGTCTCTTACGGAGATATATAAATCCATGGGTTTGAAGATTCTTACTAGTCATGTGTAATCCTAGGCGTTGAATATGGGGTGTTTAGTCCATTTCGTTGAGCAAGGGCTAGGTCTTGACTATTACATATTTGGCTTATGGAAAGGTATCTGTGCTAATTTCTATCTCTGGTTTTATGCAGCACCACAACTCACCTTTCCCCTTAAGCAAGCATAAGTTGGTTTTCTAAATTTGAGACCCTGTTCTGTTTTGTAATTCAGTTCATGTGTAGCCAAGTTTACATTCCGTGTATTAGTGATATCTTATGATGTTTCATTTTCTGTGTGACTTATTTCACTTAGAATCATCGTACCTGAATCCACTCATTATGCCGCGACGGGCCTGATGACATAGATTTCATTGGTGAGTGATATTCCTTTGTACGTACGTACCACACTTCTTTATCCATTTTTCGCTTTCTGGGATATTTAACTTGTACCGTAGACGAGGTTCTTGTAAACAGAGCCGTAAACAGAAACTTTGCGGTGGCTGTGTGTTTTTGATTTTAATTTCCCTAAGCTATAGGAAAAAAAGTGGTAATGCCGTAGGCTCCGTTGCTTTGTTTTTTAGGTTTTTGAGGAAACACCATACACATCTCCAGAGTGGCTGTTGGCAATTTACATCTCGCCCATCAGCATAACAAGGCTCCCTGTTCTCCATGGCCTGTGCTGCCTTTCTGGATTTTACACTTTTTTCAGATGGCCCTTTTGAACAGGGGGCAGTGAGACTTCATTGTAGTGCAGATTTCTTTAACATGCTTGCTTGGTTGGCCAAAAAGGGCGTATGCGTTTTTTCCTGAATATATTCAGGAAAAAACGCATACGCCCTTTTTGGCCAAGTGCATCATTGTCGACGTTCTGCCTCTTTTCCTATGCTTTAAATGCAATTCCAGTCTACCCCCTGAAATCGTTTTCTTGCAATTCTGCCCCGCTTTCAAGTCCTCTTCGCAGCCTTCCTTCAATATATTTTTGGGTGATAGCTGTCATTTATAACTCTGCAGGTTTGTGAATTACAGTGTCCCTGAGATCCTTTCTTCAACTCGCTTTCTTGTGAGCTGGCCGCAAACCCGCAGGATTGCTTCAGGCCCTAATCTGGTTCCGGCACGGCATGCTGAGCCTTTGGTTAATTCCTCTTCCTGGTGGGAAATGAGCGTTAAATTTGCCCGTGCAGACACCTTCACACGAGTCTTCATGGTGCCACTTTGCCCCGGGTATCTCTATGGAGGTTGGAGTTGGAGGGCCTCCTCACTCAAGGTCAGTGTGCCCATGGAGCCAACCCTGCAACTTCAGGGCATGGTTGGAGGTTAGGATCACCACGTGGGGTCCTTTTCCCTTCGGAGGGAGGTGGCCTTTTGGGCTGCTGATTTCCAGGTTTTCAGATACTGCCAGTATCTTGGCCAGATGTGGCGGTGGGCCAAGCCCCTTGGTGACCGTAGTTTATCCTACCTGGATCGCGTTCTTGCATTGTTCCATTTCAAGTGGTCCCAGGTTTTGCACTAATACTCCAATGGCGATTCACCGTTCACCAGGAATGTAAAGTTCAAAGGGTTTAGCTAAATTAGGGAGTTCCAGGGAAAGGGTCTGAATTGACTGCTCTTTCCATTCTTGAAAGGCCACTTCTGCATTCTATTCAAAAGGATCATCATCTTTTCCTTTCAGTGTTTCATATAGAGGCCCAGCTTGTAGACTGTAGTTAGGGATCCAGAAGCAGCAAACCCTGGCCTCCCCAGAAGCCCCTAAGCTGTCTTCTAGTTTCAGAAATGGGTAAGGCTGTAAATTGTTTCTTCCCTTTCCTGGGATGGGCTTCTCCGACCTTCTGTGAGAATGAAGCCCAGGCAGGTCACCGTAGTCTGTGATATTTGAGCTTTTTCTTGGACAACTTGTATCCTTTATTGGCTTGGTAGTTCAGAGGTCTCCTTAGTAGGGCTGGCGATCAGAATGTCGTCTGCATATTGAAGGAGTGTTTCCTTTTCCAGAGGTAGAACTTTTAGTTCTTTAGCTGAGCTTTCCCCAAAGATGGTGTGGGAATTTTTGAACCCTTGGGGCAACATGACCCGGAAGTATTGTTTTAGTTGTATGTTGAGTCCTGCCACTCACAAGCCAAAATTTCTTGTGACTCTGGGACTAATAGAATACAAAAGAAGGCATCATTGAAGACTAATACAGAATACCATGTCCTGGTGGTTGGTAGAATGACCAGCAGGGTGTAGGGTTTAGGAACTACTGGAGGTATATCCTCGGTGGCTTCACTGACTGTCCTGACATCCTTTACCAGGACTCCAGCAGCCCATGGGGCTGTCGAGGTCAGGCCAATCCCAGGATATGGAGCTCACCTGGGCAGGTACCCCACCCCCACCCCAGCCCATGGGGCTCTCGTGTTCAGGCCCCTCCCAGGATATGGGGTTCCCTGGGCAGGTTCCCCTGCAGCCCATGGGGCTCTCGTGGTCAGGCCCCTCCCAGGATACAGAGCTACCCTTGCAGGTACCATGGCAGGGCTGGGAACACAGGAACCGTGCATATCGCCCTCATTGCAGAGCACTCCCAGCTCACCTGTCACTCAGATCTGACACAGAGCACCTCAGAGCAGGACTTGAACTAACAAACAGCAGCTCCGACAGGTCTGTGACCCTGGGCATCACTCTGTGTGGCCTCCCTCCACCTGGTCTTCCAGAGACTTCCACTGCACACGGGGCACCAGGCCTCTGTCTCCACCCACCAGCCACCCCTCCTCTCCCTGACTCCTGGGTTCCTCTCATTAGGAGAGGGTTTTCTTGAAGTTGTCTCCCACTCATGGGCCAGATAATATAATTAGAAAACAAGCCAGAGCTGCAGCCCCTTGTCTATCCTGACTCTCAGGAGCCCACACCTGTTCCTTGGACCTGGCCGATTCAGCAAGTTCCAGTTTCGGCAACTGTGAGCCCCTGAGGGGTGATTATTGGCTGGCCTGGGAAGCCCGACCGTGCCGGCCAGACCTCCCCAGGTGTGCCTGGGTTCAGATCAATATAAACACCGCTCCAGGCAGCAAGAGCCCCTTCAGCTGTGCCTGACGCCATTTTCTCTGCCCTGTCAGCAGTCTTGGGGCTGGACTGGTGGGAGGGAGTGAGAGGCCACGGCTTTGTGGGTGGCCCAGTGTGAGTGGGGCTCTGCTGGACTTTCTGCAGCAGTTGCCAAGATGCCACCTGCTAAAGAAGAGGATGTGTCACCCATACCTGCCGCTGGAATTTCTCCCTGGGCAGAGGTGAGTGAGGAAGAAAGCAGTGGGGGCCGGGACAGAAGGGGTATCTCAGGCAGGGAAATGGAAAGCTTCCAGAAGAGCACCCAGGGCCAGGACCATCCTGGCTGGCCTGCAGGCCCCAAGTCGGCTGGCATGCTGTCACTCATGTGGCTCCATGGCCCTTCCTCTAGGCTTTCAAGTCCTTGTACATATTCAGGTGTTTTACCTGGGAAGGGTGGGAACATTTCAGCAGCAGCTGGCCTGGGGCTCAGCCCACGTTTACTCACAGATGCCTCAGCACGGTCCCCCAGCTTTGCAATGAGGATGCTTGTTGCGTGGGGCCTGCTGGCTGAATGGGAGATGATTCCCCACCACTGACCAACTTCAGAATTGTTTACAACTGGAGCAAGTGCCCTGATACGGTTTTCCTCTGTGTAACTGGTGGGTTCTGTTTTTTTTTCTTTTTTTCGTTTTTGGTTCAAGGTAGATTTTATTCCTCTTTTTTGTATTTACAGATATAAGCATGGAAATAATTTATTCATATAAATACATGTATGTGAAGGAAGAATATTTTTTCTGTTTTACTTTTTGTAATTTGAATTTTATTTTATTTTTTTATACAGCAGGTTCTTTTTGGTTATCTATTTTATACATATAAATGTATATATGCCAATCCCAATCTCTCAACTCCTCCCACCACCACCCCCCAACAGCTTTCCCCCCTTGGTGTCCATACGTTTGTTGTCTACATCTGTTGCTCTATTTCTGCCTGGCAAAACGGTTCATCTGTACAATTTTTCTAGGTTCCACATATATGCATTAATAGACAAGATTTGTTTTTCTCTTTCTGACTTACTTCACTCTGTATGACAGTCTCTAGATCCATCAACGTCTCTACAAATGACCCAATTTCATTCCTTTTTATGGCTTAGTAATATTCCATTTTATATATGTACCACTTCTTTATGCATTCGTCTGTCTGTGGGCATTTAGGTTGCTTCCATTACCTGGATATTGTAAATAGTGATGCAATGAACATTGCGGTGAATATCTCTTTTGAGTTATGGTTTTGTCTGGGTATATGCCCAGTAGTGGGATTGCTGTATCATATGGTAATTCTATTCTTAGTTTTATAAGAAACTCCATAATGTTCTCCACAGTGACTGTATCAATTTACATTCCCAACAATAGTGGAAGAGGGTTCCTTATCTCCACACCCTTTCCAGCATTTGTTGTTTGTAGATTTTCTGATGATGCCCATTCTAACAGGTGTGAGGTGATACACCATGGATGAGTCTATTTCGTTGAGCAAAGAGTAGGTCTTGTCTATTACATATTTGGCTTATGGAACGGTATGTGTGCTAATTTCAATCTCTGGTTTTATACAGCACCCCAACTCAACTTTCCCCTTAATCAAGCATAAGTTTTTATCTAAATGTGAGACTCTGTTCGGTTTTGGAATTCAGTTTATGTGTAGCCAAGTTTACACTCTCTCTATTAGTGATATCTTATGATAATTATCTTTCTCTGTGTGACCTATTTCTCTTAGAATCATCATACTTAAATCCACTCAATTTGCTGCTACAGGCTTGATGACATTGATTTCATTGCTGAGTGATATTCCGTTGTACGTAAGTAGCACAACTCCTTTATCCATTTTTTTCTTTCTGGGATATTTAATTTGTACTGGACTCAAGGTTCTTGTAAACACAGCAGCCCTAAATTTTGTGTTGGCTGTGTCTTGTTGATTTTAATTTTCCTAAGCTATAGGGCCAAAAGTGGAAGTGCCCTAGGGTCTGTAGCTTTGTTTTTCAGATGTTTCAGGATACACCATAAACATCTCCAGAGTGTCTGTTGGCCATTTACATCCCGCCCATCAGCATAACAAGGCTCCCTGTTCTCCATGGCCTGTCCTGTGTTTCTGGTTTTTACACTTTTTTCAGATGGCCCTTTTGACGAATGGGAAATGAGACTTCATTGTAGTGCGGATTTCCATTTCTCGAGTGCTTGGTTGGCCAAAAAGGGCATATGTGTTTTTTCCTGAATATATTCAGGAAAAAATGTTTACGCACTTTTGTCCAAGTGCATCACTGTCAAAGATCTGCCGCTTTTCACATGCTTTAAATGCAATTCCAATCTACCTACTGAAATATGATTCCTGCAATTCTGCCTCGTTTTCAAGGCCTCTTTGCAGACTTACTTCCATATAATTTTGCCAATAGCTGTCATTTATAACACTGCAGGTTTGTGAATTACAGTGCCCGTGATTTCCTTTCTTAACTCGTTTCCTTGAAAACTGGCCACAGAACCGCAGGTTTGCTTCAGGCCGTAATCAGGGTCCGGCACGGCACTCTGAGACTTTGGTTCATTCCACTTCCTGGTGGGAAATTAGAGTTAAATGTGCCCCTCCAGACACCTGCCTCACTCCTAGCCCCTTGGTGATGTGTGTCCTCTGGTTTGAGGCCACATGTGCTGGGTTCCTCACCTTTGGCTGATGTGGCCCCACTGGTGTGAGGACACCCCTGCCTGGTTCCAATCCCCTTGGTGATGTGGGCCCTCCGGTGAGAGTCTGATCCTGGTTGGGTTCCTCACACTTCTGTGAGGTGGGCCCTCTTCTCTGAGGTCACTCCTGCCTGGCTGGCACACCCCGCCTTGGCGACGTCGGCTCTCTGGTGGGATTTGGTGCCTGCTGGGTGTCTCCTCCCCTCGGTAATGAGGGCCCTCTGGCGTCAGACCCTAACTCCTGGGCTCCCAATATTTTCTGATATGCGCCCTGTGGTTCGAGTACACTCCTGCAAGGTTCCCAACCCCATGGGAATGTGGGCCTTCTGCTCTGAGGTCCCAACCGTGGGTTGCTCAGTTTCATGATGAGGGCCCTCTGCTGTGAGTTCTCTCCGGCCTGGATCCCATAGCCTCGCTGCTCCTGGCCACCTGCTGGGAGGTTACAACTGCGGGGTTCCTCACCTTTTTTCTTCTATGGGCCCTCTGTTTTGAGACTCCTCCTGCCTGCCTCACTCCCAGCCCCTTGGTGATGTGTGTCCTCTGGTTTGAGGCCATGTATGCTGGGTCCCTCGCCTTTCGATGATGTGGCCCCACTGGTGTGAGGACACTCCTGCCTGGTTCCTATCCCCTTGATGATGTGGGCCCTCTGGTGAGAGTCTGATCCTGGCTGGGTTCCTCACCCTTCTGTGAGGGGGGCCCTCTGCTGTGAGGTCACTCCTGCCTGGCTGGCACACCCCACCTGGGCAACATCGGCCCTCTTGTGGCAGTTGGAGCCTGCTGGGAACCTCCCCTCGGTGATGGGGGCCCTCTTGCCTCAGGCCCTAACTGCTGGGTACCCACATTTTCTGATACGTGCTAAGTGGTGCGAGGACACTCCTGCGAGGTTCCCATCCCCATGGGCATGTGGGCCTTCTGCTCTAAGGTCCCAACACCTGTGTTGTTCACCGTTTCATGATGTTGGCTCTCTGGTGTTAGTTCACCCAGGCCTAGATCCCATAGCCTCTGTGCTCTGAGCGGCCTGCTGGGAGGTTCCTACTGCTGGATTCCTTACCTTTTTTATTCTTTGGGTCCTGTGTTTTCATGCTCCTACTTCCTGACTCACTCCCAGCCCATTTGTGATGTAGGTCCTCTTGTTTAAGGCCACATGTACCGGTTTCCTCACCTTTATTGATGTGGCCCCACTGGTGTGAGGACACTCCTGCCTGGTTCCCATCCCCTTGGTGATGTGGGCCCTCTGGTGAGAGTCTGATCCTGTCTGGATTCCTCACACTTCTGGGAGGTGGGCCCTCTGCTGTGAGGTCACTCCTGCCTGGCTGGCACACGTCACCTTGGCGATGTGGGCCCTCAGTTGGGAGTTGGTGCCTGCTGGGAGTCTCCTCCCCTCGGTAATGAGGGCCCTCTGGCGTCAGGCCCTAACTCATGGGCTCCCAAAATTTTCTGATGTGCGCCCTGTCGTGCGAGTACACTCCAGCCAGGGTCCCATCCCCATGGGGATGTGGGCTTTCTGCCCTGAGGTCCCAACGGCTGGGTTGCTCACAGTGTCAGAATGTGGGCCCTCTGCTGTGAGTTCACTCCGGCATGGATCCCATAGCCTCGGTGCTCTGGGCCACCTGCTTGGAGCTTCCAACTGCGGGGTTCCTCACCTTTTTTATTCTATGGGCGCTCTGTTGTGAGTCTCCTCCTGCATGCCTCACTCCCAGCCCTTTCGTGATGTGTGTCCCCTTGTTTGAGGCCACATGTGCTGTGCTCCTCACCTTTCGCTGATGTGGCCCCACTGGTGTGAGGACACTCCTGCCTGGTTTCCATCCCCTTGGTGATGTGGGCGCTCTGGTTAGAGTCTGATCCTGTTTGGGCTGCTCACACTTCTGTGAGGTGGGCCCTCTGCTGTGAGGTAACTCCTGCCTGGCTTGCTCCCATTGCCTTGGTGACGTCGGCCCTCTGGTGGCATTTGGAGCCTGCTGGTAGCCTCCTCTCCTCCGTGATGAGGGCCCTCTGGCGCCAGGCCATAACTGCTGGGTTCCCACATTTTCTGATACGTGCTAAGTTGTGCGAGGACACTCCTGCGAGGTTCCCATCCCCATGGGGATGTGGGCCTTCTGCTCTGAGGTCCCACTGGCTGGGTTGCTCACAGTTTCATGATGTGGGCCCTCTGCTGTGAGTTCACTGTGGCCTGGATCCCATAGACTCCATGCTCTGGGCCACCTGCTGGGAGGTTCAAACTGCTGGATTCCTCACATTTTTTATTCTGTGGGCCCTGTGTTGTTAGGCTACTCCTGCCTGCCTCACTCGGAGCACCTTGGAAATGTGGGTCCTCTGGTTTAGGCCACATGTGCTGGGTTCCTCACCTTTCTATAATGTGGCCACACTGGTGTGAGGACACTCCTGCCTTGTTCCGATCCCCTTGGTGATGTGGGCCCTCTGGTGAGAGTCTTATCCTGGCTGGGTTCCTCACCCTTCTGTGCGGTAGGCCCTCTGCTGTGAGGTCACTCCTGCCTGGCTGGCACACGTCAACTTGGCGATGTGGGCCCTCAGTTGGGAGTTGGTGCCTGCTGGGAGTCTCCTCCCCTCGGTAATGAGGGCCCTCTGGCGTCAGACCCTAACTCCTGGGCTCCCAAAATTTTCTGATGTGCGCCCTGTGGTGCGAGTACACTCCTGCCAGGATCCCAACCCCATGGGAATGTGGGCCTTCTGCTCTAAGGTCCCACCGGCTGGGTTGCTCACAGTTTCATAATGAGGGCCCTCTGTTTTGAGTTCAGTCAGGCCTGGATCCCATAGCCTCGCTGCTCCTGGCCACCTGCTGGGAGGTTCCAACTGCAGGATTCCTCACCTTTTTTACGCTATGGGCCCTCTGTTTGGAGGCTCCTCCTGCCTGCCTCACTCCCAGCCCCTTGGTGATGTATGTCCTGTAGTTTGAGGCCACGTGTGCTGGGTCCGTCACATTTCGGTGATGTGACCACACTGGTGTGAGAACACTCCTGCCTGGTTTCCATTCCCTTGGTGATGTGGGCCCTCCGGTGAGAGTCTGATCCTCTTTGGGTTCCTCACACTTTTTTGTGGTTGGCCCTCTGCTCTGAGGTCACTCCTGCCTGGCTGGCACACCCTGCATTGGCGACGTCGGCCTTCTGGTAGCAGTTGGAGCTTGCTGGGAGCCTCCTCTCCTCAGTGATGAGGGCCCTCTGGCGTCCGGCCCTAACTGCTGGGCTCCCCACCTTTTCTGATGTGTGCCCACTGGTGCGATGACACTCCTGCTTGGTTCCCTTCCCCATGGGGATGTGGGCCTTGTGCTCTGAGGTTACAACGGCTGGGTTGCTTACAGTATCACGATGAGGGCCCTCTGTTGTGAGTTCATCACTGCCTGGATCCCATAGCCTCGGTGCTCTGGGCCGCCTGCTGGGATGTTCCAACTGCTGGATTCCTCACCTTTTTTATACAATGGGCCATGTGTTTTGAGGTTAATCCTGCCTGCCTCGCTCCGAGACCCATGGTGATGTGGGTCCTCTGGTTTGAGGCCACATGTGCTGGGTACCTCAACTTTCGATGATGTGGCCCCACGGGTGTGAGGACACTCCTGCCTGGTTCCCAGCCCCTTGCTTATGTGGGCACTCTGGTGAGAGTCTGATCTTGACTGGGTTCCTTACCCTTCTGTGAGGTGGGCCCTCTGATGTGAGGTCACTCCTGCCTGGATGGCTCATGTCGCCTTGGCGACGTAGGCCCTCTGTTGGCCACTGAAGCATGCTGGGAGCCTCCTACCCTCTTTAATAAGGGCCCTGGAAGAAACGCATATGCCCTTTTTGAGCAAGTGCATCATTGTCGAGGTTCTGCCTCTTCTCCTATACTTTCAGAGGACTTCCCGTCTACCTCCTGAAATCGTATTCCTGGAATTCTGCCCCGCGTTCAAGTCCTCTTCGCAGCCTTACTTCAATATATTTTTGGACGATAGCTGTCATTTATAACTCTGCAGGTTTGTGAATTACAGTGCCCCTGAGCTCCTTTCTTCAACTCGCTTTCTTGTGAGCTGGCCGCAAAACCGCAGGATTGCTTCAGGCCCTAATCTGGTTCCGACACGGCATGCTGAGCCTTTGGCTAATTCCTCCTCCTGGTGGGAAATGAGCGTTAAATTTGTTCGTGCAGACACCTACAGCTAATCTCTCATTGGTTCTCCCTATTCCTGTTCATCTTGCGCAGAAATTCCAAACTGTGCCAAACAGGAGGTTAAAGGCACTGACTCTCCAAGTGGGGAGAGTGTTAGTAAAGCGTCTGGAATGGTAAAACCGAGTACGAGGGGACGAAAACTGAGACGCATTTAAAAAGTTTTCCCGGTCACACAGTGGACCATATTCTGGGTTGCCCATGCATGTTTTACCTGAAGGAAGAATCCCTTCAACCTGGAGAGTTGGGACCCATGGAATGGGTACCACGCAGTATGACTTCAAAGGGTTGCCTTTGCTCACCGAACGTCACCAATGCTATCAGCCCGAAGTGTCCAGCCTTATGTCTCACTCAGCTCGGGGTGTAGATGTGGTAAATCCACGTTGCATCACAAGCCCTGAATGAATTATTTAAGAATTACTCTCTATTTCACTGTCATTGTGTTTTGTTTTTGTAATTTATTTTGATAATGGGATTTATCGGATTTTCACTGCTGCGTTTATGCCGCTGTACACATGCTTGATTCTCTTATGGAGACATATAAATCCATGGGTTTTCAGATTCTTACTAGTCAGGTATATTCCTAGGCATTGAATATGGGGTGTTGAGTCCATTTCGTGGAGCAAGGAGTAGGTCCTGACTATTACATATTTGCTTATGGAAAGGTATCTGTGCTAATTTCAATCTCTGGTTTTATGCAGCACCACAACTCACCTTTCCCCTTAAGCAAGCATAAGTTGGTTTTCTAAATTTGAGACCCTTTTCTGTTTTGTAATTGAGTTCATGTGCAGCCATGTTTGCATTCCGTGTATTTGAGATATCTTATGGTGTTTCTTTTTCTGTGTGACTTAGTTAACTTAGAATGATCGTACCTGAATCCACTCATTATGCCGCGACGGGCCTCATGACATAGATTTCATTGCTGAGTGATATTCCATTGTACGTACGTACAACAACTTCTTTATCCATTTTTTGCTTTCTGGGATATTTCACTTGTACCGTAAATGAGGTTCTTGTAAGCAGAGCCGTCCAAAATTTATGGGTGGCTGTGTCTTTTTGATTTTAATTTCCCTAAGCTATAGAACCATAAGTTGAAGTGCCGTAGGCTCCGTTGCTTAGTTTTTTAGGTGTTTGAGGAAACACCATACACTTCTCCAGAGTGGCTGTTGGCAAGTTACATCCCGCCCATCAGCATAACAAGGCTCCCTGTTCTCCATGGCCTGTCCTGCCTTTCTGGATTTTTCACTTTTTTCAGATGTCCCTTTTGACAGGGGGGCAGTGAGACTTCATTGTAATGCAGATTTCTTTACAGGCTTGCTTGTTTGGCCAAAAAGGGCGTATGTGTTTTTTCTTGAATATATTCAGGAAAAAACGCATACGCCCTTTTTGACCAAGTGCATCATTGTCGACTTTCTGTCTCTTTCCTTATGCTTTAAATGCAATTCCAGTCTGCCCCTGAACTCGTTTTCCTGCAATTCTGCCCCGCTTTCAAGTCCTCTACGCAGCCTTACTTCAATACATTTTTGGACAATAGCTGACATTTATAACTCTGCAGGTTTGTGAATGACAGTGCGCCTGAGCTCCTTTCTTCTACTCGCTTTCTTGTGAGCTGGCTGCAAACCCGCAGCATGTCTTCATGCCCTAATCTGGTTCCGGCACAGCATGCTGATCCTTTGGTAAATTCCTCTTCCTGGTGGGAAATGAGTGTTATATTTGAACGTGCAGACACCTAGAGCTAGTCTCTCATTGGTTCTCCCTATTCTTGTTCATCTTGCGCAGAAATTGCAAACTGTGCCAAACAGGAGGTTAAAGGCACTGACTCTCTAAGTGGGGAGAGTATTAATAAAGGGTCTTGAATCGTGAACCCGAGTAAAAGGGGACGAAAACTGAGATGCATTTGAAAAGGTTTCCCGGTCACACGGTGCACCATACTGTGGGTTTCCCATGCATGTTTTAGCTGAAGGAAGAATCCCTTAAACCTGGAGAGTTGGGACCCATGGAATGGGTACCATGCAGTATGACTCCAAAGGGCCTGCATTTTCGCAACGAACCTCACCAATGCTATCAGGCCGAAGTGTACAGCCTTATGTCTCACTCAGCTCTGGTTGTAGATGTGGTAAATCCAGGTTGCATCACAAGCCCTGAATGAATTATTTAAGAATTGCTCTCTATTTCACTGTCATTGTGTTTGTTTTTGTAATTCATTTTGATAATGGGATTTATCGGATTTTCTCTGCTGCATTCATGCCGCTGTACACACACTTGAGTCTCTTATGGAGACATATAAATCCATGGGTTTGAAGATACTTACTAGTCAGGTGTATTCCTAGGCGTTGAATATGGGGTGTTTAGTCCATTTCGTTGAGCAAGGGCTAGGTCTTGACTATTACATATTTGGCTTATGGAAAGGTATCTGTGCTAATTTCTATCTCTGGTTTTATGCAGCACCCCAACTCACTTTTCCCCTTAAGCAAGCATAAGGTGGTTTTCTAAATTTGAGACCCTGTTCTGTTTTGTAATTCAGTTCATGTGTAGCCAAGTTTACATTCCGTGTATTAGTGATATCTTATGATGTTTCATTTTCTGTGTGACTTATTTCACTTAGAATCATCGTACCTGAATCCACTCATTATGCCACGATGGGCCTGATGACATAGATTTCATTGCTGAGTGATATTCCATTGAATGTGTGTACCACAACTTCTTTATCCATTTTTCACATTCTGGGATATTTAACTTGTACCGTAGACGAGATTCCTGTAAACAGAGCCGTCTGAAACTTTGGGGTGGCTGTCTGTTTTTGATTTTAATTTCCGTGATCTATAAGACCATAAGTGGAAGTGCCGTAGTCTCCGTTGCTTTGTTTCTTAGGTGTTTCAGGAAACACCATACACTTCTCCAGAGTGGCTGTTGGCAATTTACATCCCGCCCATCAGCATAACAAGGCTCCCTGTTCTCCATGGCCTGTGCTGTCTTTCTGGATTTTACACTTTTTTCAGATGGCCCTTTTGACCTGGGGGCAGTGAGACTTCTTTGTAGTGCAGATTTCTTTAACATGCTGGCTTGGTTGGCCAAAAAGGGCGTATGCGTTTTTTCCTGAATATATTCAGGAAAAAACGCATACGCCCTTTTTGGCCAAGTGCATCATTGTCGACGTTCTGCCTCTTTTCCTATGCTTTAAATGCAATTCCAGTCTACCCCCTGAAATCGTTTTCCTGCAATTCTGCCCCGCTTTCCAGTCCTCTTCGCAGCCATCCTTCAATATATTTTTGGACGATAGCTGTCATTTATAACTCTGCAGGTTTGTGAATTACAGTGCCCCTGAGCTCCTTTCTTCAACTCGCTTTCTTGTGAGCTGGCCGCAAACCCGCAGGAATGCTTCAGGCCCTAATCTGGTTCCGGCACGGCATGCTGAGCCTTTGGTTAATTCCTCTTCCTGGTGGGAAATGAGCGTTCCATTTGCCCGTCCAGACACCTACAGCTAGTCTCTCATTGGTTCTCCCTATTCCTGTTCATCTTGCGCAGAAATTGCAAACTGTGCCAAACAGGAGGTTAAAGGCACTGACTCTCCAAGTGGGGAGAGTGTTAGTAAACGGTCTGGAATGGTGAACCCGAGTAAAAGGGGACGAAAACTGAGATGCATTTGAAAACGTTTCCCGGTCACACAGTGCACTGTACTGTGGGTTTCCCATGCATGTTTTAGCTGAAGGAAGAATCCCTTAAACCTGGAGAGTTGGGACCCATGGAATGGGTACCATGCAGTATGACTTCAAAGGGTCTGCATTTGCTCATCGAACCTCACCAATGCTATCAGCCCGAAGTGTTCAGCCTTATGTCTCACTCAGCTCTGGGTGTAGATGTGGTAAATCCAGGTCGCATCACAAGCCCTGAATGAATTATTTAAGAATTGCTCTCTATTTCACTGTCATTGTGTTTGTTTTTGTAATTCATTTTGATAATGGGTTTTATCGGATTTTCTCTGCTGCATTCATGCCGCTGTACACACACTTGAGTCTCTTACGGAGACATATAAATCCATGGGTTTGAAGGTTCTTACTACTCATGTGTAATCCTAGGCGTTGAATATGGGGTGTTTAGTCCATTTCATTGAGCAAGGGTTAGGTCTTGACTATTACATATTTGGCTTATGGAAAGGTATGTGTGCTAATTTCTATCTCTGGTTTTATGCAGCACCACAACTCACCTTTCCCCTTAAGCAAGCATAAGTAGGTTTTCTAAATTTGAGACCCTGTTCTGTTTTGTAATTCAGTTCATGTGTAGCCAAGTTTACATTCGGTGTATTAGTGATATCTTATGATGTTTCATTTTCTGTGTGACTTATTTCACTTAGAATCATCGTACGTGAATCCACTCATTATGCCGCGACGGGCCTGATGACATAGATTTCATTGGTGAGTGATATTCCTTTGTACGTACGTACCACACTTCTTTATCCATTTTTCGCTTTCTGGGATATTTAACTTGTACCGTAGACGAGGTTCTTGTAAACAGAGCCGTAAACAGAAACTTTGCGGTGGCTGTGTGTTTTTGATTTTAATTTCCCTAAGCTATAGGAAAATAAGTGGTAATGCCATAGACTCCGTTGCTTTGTTTTTTAGGTTTTTGAGGAAACACCATACACATCTCCAGAGTGGCTGTTGGCAATTTACATCCCGCCCATCAGCATAACAAGGCTCCCTGTTCTCCATGGCCTGTGCTGCCTTTCTGGATTTTACACTTTTTTCAGATGGCCCTTTTGAACGGGGAGCAGTGAGACTTCATTGTAGTGCAGATTTCTTTAACATGCTTGCTTGGTTGGCCAAAAAGGGCGTATGCGTTTTTTCCTGAATATATTCAGGAAAAAACGCATACGCCCTTTTTGGCCAAGTGCATCATTGTCGACGTTCTGCCTCTTTTCCTATGCTTTAAATACAATTCCAGTCTACCCCCTGAAATCGTTTTCTTGCAATTCTGCCCCGCTTTCAAGTCCTCTTCGCAGCCTTCCTTCAATATATTTTTGGGTGATAGCTGTCATTTATAACTCTGCAGGTTTGTGAATTACAGTGTCCCTGAGCTCCTTTCTTCAACTCGCTTTCTTGTGAGCTGGCCGCAAACCCGCAGGATTGCTTCAGGCCCTAATCTGGTTCCGGCACGGCATGCTGAGCCTTTGGTTAATTCCTCTTCCTGGTGGGAAATGAGCGTTAAATTTGCCCGTGCAGACACCTTCACACGAGTCTTCATGGTGCCACTTTGCCCTGGGTATCTCTATGGAGGTTGGAGTTGGAGGGCCTCCTCGCTCAATGTCAGTGTGCCCATGGAGCCAACCCTGCAACTTCAGGGCATGGTTGGGTGTTAGGATCACCACGTGGGGTCCTTTTCTCTTTGGAGGGAGGTGGCCTTTTGGGCTGCTGATTTCCAGGTTTTCAGATACTGCCAGTATCTTGGCCAGATGTGGCGGTGGGCCAAGCCCCTTGGTGACCGTAGTTTATCCTACCTGGAGCGCATTCTTGCATTGTTCCATTTCAAGTGGTCCCAGGTTTTGCACTAATACTCCAATGGCGATTCACCGTTCACCAGGAATGTAAAGGTCAAAGGGTTTAGGTAAATTAGGGAGTTCCAGGGAAAGGGTCTGAATTGACTGCTCTTTCCATTCTTGAAAGGCCACTTCTGCATTCTATTCAAAAGGATCATCATCTTTTCCTTTCAGTGTTTCATATAGAGGCCCAGCTAGTAGACTGTAGTTAGGGATCCAGAAGCAGCAAACCCTGGCCTCCCCAGGAACCCCTAAGCTGTCTTCTAGGTTCAGAAATGGGTAAGGCTGTAAATTGTTTCTTCCCTTTCCTGGGATGGGCTTCTCCGACCTTCTGTGAGAATGAAGCCCAGGCAGGTCACCGTAGTCTGTGATATTTGAGCTTTTTCTTGGACAACTTGTATCCTTTATTGGCTTGGTAGTTCAGAGGTCTCCTTAGTAGGGCTGGCGATCAGAATGTCGTCTGCATATTGAAGGAGTGTTTCCTTTTCCAGAGGTAGATCTTTTAGTTCTTTAGCTGAGCTTTCTCCAAAGATGGTGTGGGAATTTTTGAACCCTTGGGGCAACACGGCCCGGAAGTATTGTTTTAGTTGTATGTTGAGTCCTGCCACTCACAAGCCAAAATTTCTTGTGACTCTGGGACTAATAGAATACAAAAGAAGGCATCATTGAAGACTAATACAGAATACCATGTCCTGGTGGTTGGTAGAATGACCAGCAGGGTGTAGGATTTAGGAACTACTGGAGGTATATCCTCGGTGGCTTCACTGACTGTCCTGACATCCTTTACCAGGACTCCAGCAGCCCATGCGGCTCTCGAGGTCAGGCCAATCCCAGGATGTGGAGCTCACCTGGGCAGGTACCCCACCCCCACCCCAGCCCATGGGGCTCTCGTGTTCAGGCCCATCCCAGGATATGGATCTCACCTGGGCAGGTACACCACCCCCACCCCAGCCCATGGGGCTCTCGTGTTCAGGCCCCTCCCAGGATATGGTGTTCCCTGGGCAGGTTCCCCTGCAGCCCATGGGGCTCTCGTGGTCAGGCCCCTCCCAGGATACAGAGCTACCCTTGCAGGTACCATGGCAGGGCTGGGAACACAGGAACCGTGCATATCGCCCTCATTGCAGAGCACTCCCAGCTCACCTGTCACTCAGATCTGACACAGAGCACCTCAGAGCAGGACTTGAACTAACAAACAGCAGCTCCGACAGGTCTGTGACCCTGGGCATCACTCTGTGTGGCCTCCCTCCACCTGGTCTTCCAGAGACTTCCACTGCACCCGGGGCACCAGGCCTCTGTCTCCACCCACCAGCCACCCCTCCTCTCCCTGACTCCTGGGTTCCTCTCATTAGGAGAGGGTTTTCTTGAAGTTGTCTCCCACTCATGGGCCAGATAATATAATTAGAAAACAAGCCAGAGCTGCAGCCCCTTGTCTATCCTGACTCTCAGGAGCCCACACCTGTTCCTTAGACCTGGCCGATTCAGCAAGTTCCAGTTTCTGCAACTGTGAGCCCCTGAGGGGTGATTATTGGCTGGCCTGGGAAGCCCGACCGTGCCGGCCAGCCCTCCCCAGGTGTGCCTGGGTTCAGATCAATATAAACACCGCTCCAGGCAGCAAGAGCCCCTGCAGCTGTGCCTGACGCCATTTTCTCTGCCCTGTCAGCAGTCTTGGGGCTGGACTGGTGGGAGGGAGTGAGAGGCCACGGCTTTGTGGGTGGCCCAGTGTGAGTGGGGCTCTGCTGGACTTTCTGCAGCAGTTGCCAAGATGCCACCTGCTAAAGAAGAGGATGTGTCACCCATACCTGCCGCTGGAATTTCTCCCTGGGCAGAGGTGAGTGAGGAAGAAAGCAGTGGGGGCCGGGACAGCAGGGGTATCTCAGGCAGGGAAATGGAAAGCTTCCAGAAGAGCACCCAGGGCCAGGACCATCCTGGCTGGCCTGCAGGCACCAAGTCGGCTGGCATGCTGTCACTCATGTGGCTCCATGGCCCTTCCTCTAGGCTTTCAAGTCCTTGTACATATTCAGGTGTTTTACCTGGGAAGGGTGGGAACATTTCAGCAGCAGCTGGCCTGGGGCTCAGCCCACGTTTACTCACAGATGCCTCGGCACGGTCCCCCAGCTTTGCAATGAGGACGCTTGTTGCGTGGGGCCTGCTGGCTGAATGGGAGATGATTCCCCACCACTGACCAACTTCAGAATTGTTTACAACTGGAGCAAGTGCCCTGATACGGTTTTCCTCTGTGTAACTGGTGGGTTCTGTGTTTTTTTCTTTTTTTCGTTTTTGGTTCAAGGTAGATTTTATTCCTCTTTTTTGTATTTACAGATATAAGCATGGAAATAATTTATTCATATAAATACATGTATGTGAAGGGAAGAATATTTTTTCTGTTTTACTTTTTGTAATTTGAATTTTATTTTATTTTTTTATACAGCAGGTTCTTTTTGGTTATCTATTTTATACATATAAATGTATACATGCCAATCCCAATCTCTCAACTCCTCCCACCACCACCCCCCAACAGCTTTCCCCCCTTGGTGTCCATACGTTTGTTGTCTACATCTGTTGCTCTATTTCTGCCTGGCAAAACGGTTCATCTGTACAATTTTTCTAGGTTCCACATATATGCATTAATAGACAAGATTTGTTTTTCTCTTTCTGACTTACTTCACTCTGTATGACAGTCTCTAGATCCATCAACGTCTCTACAAATGACCCAATTTCATTCCTTTTTATGGCTTAGTAATATTCCATTTTATATATGTACCACATCTTTATGCATTCGTCTGTCTGTGGGCATTTAGGTTGCTTCCATTACCTGGATATTGTAAATAGTGATGCAATGAACATTGCGGTGAATGTCTCTTTTTGATTTATGGTTTTGTCTGGGTATATGCCCAGTAGTGGGATTGCTGTATCATATGGTAATTCTATTCTTAGTTTTATAAGAAACTCCATAATGTTCTCCACAGTGACTGTATCAATTTACATTCCCAACAATAGTGGAAGAGGGTTCCTTATCTCCACACCCTTTCCAGCATTTGTTGTTTGTAGATTTTCTGATGATGCCCATTCTAACAGGTGTGAGGTGATACACCATGGATGAGTCTATTTCGTTGAGCAAAGAGTAGGTCTTGTCTATTACATATTTGGCTTATGGAACGGTATGTGTGCTAATTTCAATCTCTGGTTTTATACAGCACCCCAACTCAACTTTCCCCTTAAGCAAGCATAAGTTTTTATCTAAATGTGAGACTCTGTTCGGTTTTGGAATTCAGTTTATGTGTAGCCAAGTTTACACTCTCTCTATTAGTGATATCTTATGATAATTATCTTTCTCTGTGTGACCTATTTCTCTTAGAATCATCATACTTAAATCCACTCAATTTGCTGCTACAGGCCTGATGACATTGATTTCATTGCTCAGTGATATTCCGTTGTACGTAAGTAGCACAACTCCTTTATCCATTTTTTTCTTTCTGGGATATTTAATTTGTACTGGACTCAAGGTTCTTGTAAACACAGCAGCCCTAAATTTTGTGTTGGCTGTGTCTTGTTGATTTTAGTTTTCCTAAGCTATAGGGCCAAAAGTGGAAGTGCCCTAGGGTCTGTAGCTTTGTTTTTCAGATGTTTCAGGATACACCATAAACATCTCCAGAGTGTCTGTTGGCAATTTACATCCCGCCCATCAGCATAACAAGGCTCCCTGTTCTCCATGGCCTGTCCTGTGTTTCTGGTTTTTACACTTTTTTCAGATGGCCCTTTTGACGAATGGGAAATGAGACTTCATTGTAGTGCGGATTTCCATTTCTCGAGTGCTTGGTTGGCCAAAAAGGGCATATGTGTTTTTTCCTGAATATATTCAGGAAAAAATGTTTACGCACTTTGGTCCAAGTGCATCACTGTCAAAGATCTGCCGCTTTTCACATGCTTTAAATGCAATTCCAATCTACCTCCTGAAATATGATTCCTGCAATTCTGCCTCGTTTTCAAGTCCTCTTTGCAGACTTACTTCCATATAATTTTGCCAATAGCTGTCATTTATAACACTGCAGGTTTGTGAATTACAGTGCCCGTGATTTCCTTTCTTAACTCGTTTCCTTGAAAACTGGCCACAGAACCGCAGGTTTGCTTCAGGCCGTAATCAGGGTCCGGCACGGCACTCTGAGACTTTGGTTCATTCCACTTCCTGGTGGGAAATTAGAGTTAAATGTGCCCCTCCAGACACCTGCCGCACTCCTAGCCCCTTGGTGATGTGTGTCCTCTGGTTTGAGGCCACATGTGCTGGGTTCCTCACCTTTGGCTGATGTGGCCCCACTGGTGTGAGGACACTCCTGCCTGGTTCCCATCCCCTTGGTGATGTGGGCCCTCCGGTGAGAGTCTGATCCTGGTTGGGTTCCTCACACTTCTGTGAGGTGGGCCCTCTTCTCTGAGGTCACTCCTGCCTGGCTGGCACACCCCGCCTTGGTGACGTCGGCCCTCTGGTGGGATTTGGTGCCTGCTGGGTGTCTCCTCCCCTCGGTAATGAGGGCCCTCTGGCGTCAGACCCTAACTCCTGGGCTCCCAATATTTTCTGATATGCGCCCTGTGGTTCGAGTACACTCCTGCCAGGTTCCCAACCCCATGGGAATGTGGGCCTTCTGCTCTGAAGTCCCAACCGTGGGTTGCTCAGTTTCATGATGAGGGCCCTCTGCTGTGAGTTCTCTCCGGCCTGGATCCCATAGCCTCGCTGCTCCTGGCCACCTGCTGGTAGGTTACAACTGCGGGATTCCTCACCTTTTTTCTTCTATGGGCCCTCTGTTTTGAGACTCCTCCTGCCTGCCTCACTCCCAGCCCCTTGGTGATGTGTGTCCTCTGGTTTGAGGCCACGTATGCTGGGTCCCTCGCCTTTCGATGATGTGGCCCCACTGGTGTGAGGACACTCCTGCCTGGTTCCTATCCCCTTGATGATGTGGGCCCTCTGGTGAGAGTCTGATCCTGGCTGGGTTCCTCACCCTTCTGTGAGGGGGGCCCTCTGCTGTGAGGTCACTCCTGCCTGGCTGGCACACCCCACCTGGGCAACATCGGCCCTCTTGTGGCAGTTGGAGCCTGCTGGGAACCTCCCCTCGGTGATGGGGGCCCTCTTGCCTCAGGCCCTAACTGCTGGGTACCCACATTTTCTGATACGTGCTAAGTGGTGCGAGGACACTCCTGCGAGGTTCCCATCCCCATGGGCATGTGGGCCTTCTGCTCTAAGGTCCCAACACCTGTGTTGTTCACCGTTTCATGATGTTGGCTCTCTGGTGTTAGTTCACCCAGGCCTAGATCCCATAGCCTCTGTGCTCTGAGCGGCCTGCTGGGAGGTTCCTACTGCTGGATTCCTTACCTTTTTTATTCTTTGGGTCCTGTGTTTTCATGCTCCTACTTCCTGACTCACTCCCAGCCCATTTGTGATGTAGGTCCTCTTGTTTAAGGCCACATGTACCAGTTTCCTCACCTTTATTGATGTGGCCCCACTGGTGTGAGGACACTCCTGCCTGGTTCCCATCCCCTTGGTGATGTGGGCCCTCTGGTGAGAGTCTGATCCTGTCTGGATTCCTCACACTTCTGTGAGGTGGGCCCTCTGCTGTGAGGTAACTCCTGCCTGGCTTGCTCCCATTGCCTTGGTGACGTCGGCCCTCTGGTGGCATTTGGAGCCTGCTGGTAGCCTCCTCTCCTCCGTGATGAGGGCCCTCTGGCGCCAGGCCATAACTGCTGGGTTCCCACATTTTCTGATACGTGCTAAGTTGTGCGAGGACACTCCTGCGAGGTTCCCATCCCCATGGGGATGTGGGCCTTCTGCTCTGAGGTCCCACTGGCTGGGTTGCTCACAGTTTCATGATGTGGGCCCTCTGCTGTGAGTTCACTGTGGCCTGGATCCCATAGACTCCATGCTCTGGGCCACCTGCTGGGAGGTTCAAACTGCTGGATTCCTCACATTTTTTATTCTGTGGGCCCTGTGTTGTTAGGCTACTCCTGCCTGCCTCACTCGGAGCACCTTGGAAATGTGGGTCCTCTGGTTTAGGCCACATGTGCTGGGTTCCTCACCTTTCTATAATGTGGCCACACTGGTGTGAGGACACTCCTGCCTTGTTCCGATCCCCTTGGTGATGTGGGCCCTCTGGTGAGAGCCTTATCCTGGCTGGGTTCCTCACCCTTCTGTGAGGTAGGCCCTCTGCTGTGAGGTCACCCCTGCCTGGCTGGCACACGTCAACGTGGCGTCGTGGGCCCTCAGTTGGGAGTTGGTGCCTGCTGGGAGTCTCCTCCCCTCGGTAATGAGGGCCCTCTGGCGTCAGACCCTAACTCCTGGGCTCCCAAAAGTTTCTGATGTGCGCCCTGTGGTGCGAGTACACTCCTGCCAGGATCCCAACCCCATGGGAATGTGGGCCTTCTGCTCTAAGGTCCCAACGGCTGGGTTGCTCACAGTTTCATAATGAGGGCCCTCTGTTTTGAGTTCAGTCAGGCCTGGATCCCATAGCCTCGCTGCTCCTGGCCACCTGCTGGGAGGTTCCAACTGCGGGATTCCTCACCTTTTTTACGCTATGGGCCCTCTGTTTGGAGGCTCCTCCTGCCTGCCTCACTCCCAGCCCCTTGGTGATGTGTGTCCTGTAGTTTGAGGCCACGTGTGCTGGGTCCGTCACATTTCGGTGATGTGACCACACTGGTGTGAGAACACTCCTGCCTGGTTTCCATTCCCTTGGTGATGTGGGCCCTCCGGTGAGAGTCTGATCCTCTTTGGGTTCCTCACACTTTTTTGTGGTTGGCCCTCTGCTCTGAGGTCACTCCTGCCTGGCTGGCACACCCTGCATTGGCGACGTCAGCCTTCTGGTAGCAGTTGGAGCTTGCTGGGAGCCTCCTCTCCTCAGTGATGAGGGCCCTCTGGCGTCCGGCCCTAACTGCTGGGCTCCCCACCTTTTCTGATGTGTGCCCACTGGTGCGATGACACTCCTGCTTGGTTCCCTTCCCCATGGGGATGTGGGCCTTGTGCTCTGAGGTTACAATGGCTGGGTTGCTTACAGTATCACGATGAGGGCCCTCTGTTGTGAGTTCATCACTGCCTGGATCCCATAGCCTCGGTGCTCTGGGCCGCCTGCTGGGATGTTCCAACTGCTGGATTCCTCACCTTTTTTATACAATGGGCCATGGGTTTTGAGGTTAATCCTGCCTGCCTCGCTCCGAGACCCATGGTGATGTGGGTCCTCTGGTTTGAGGCCACATGTGCTGGGTACCTCAACTTTCGATGATGTGGCCCCACGGGTGTGAGGACACTCCTGCCTGGTTCCCAGCCCCTTGCTTATGTGGGCACTCTGGTGAGAGTCTGATCTTGACTGGGTTCCTTACCCTTCTGTGAGGTGGGCCCTCTGATGTGAGGTCACTCCTGCCTGGATGGCTCATGTCGCCTTGGCGACGTAGGCCCTCTGTTGGCCACTGAAGCATGCTGGGAGCCTCCTACCCTCTTTAATAAGGGCCCTGGAAGAAACGCATATGCCCTTTTTGACCAAGTGCATCATTGTCGAGGTTCTGCCTCTTCTCCTATACTTTCAGAGGACTTCCCGTCTACCTCCTGAAATCGTATTCCTGGAATTCTGCCCCGCGTTCAAGTCCTCTTTGCAGCCTTACTTCAATATATTTTTGGACGATAGCTGTCATTTATAACTCTGCAGGTTTGTGAATTACAGTGCCCCTGAGCTCCTTTCTTCAACTCGCTTTCTTGTGAGCTGGCCGCAAAACCGCAGGATTGCTTCAGGCCCTAATCTGGTTCCGACACGGCATGCTGAGCCTTTGGCTAATTCCTCCTCCTGGTGGGAAATGAGCATTAAATTTGTTCGTGCAGACACCTACAGCTAATCTCTCATTGGTTCTCCCTATTCCTGTTCATCTTGCGCAGAAATTCCAAACTGTGCCAAACAGGAGGTTAAAGGCACTGACTCTCCAAGTGGGGAGAGTGTTAGTAAAGCGTCTGGAATGGTAAAACCGAGTACGAGGGGACGAAAACTGAGACGCATTTAAAAAGTTTTCCCGGTCACACAGTGGACCATATTCTGGGTTGCCCATGCATGTTTTACCTGAAGGAAGAATCCCTTCAACCTGGAGAGTTGGGACCCATGGAATGGGTACCACGCAGTATGACTTCAAAGGGTTGCCTTTGCTCACCGAACGTCACCAATGCTATCAGCCCGAAGTGTCCAGCCTTATGTCTCACTCAGCTCGGGGTGTAGATGTGGTAAATCCACGTTGCATCACAAGCCCTGAATGAATTATTTAAGAATTACTCTCTATTTCACTGTCATTGTGTTTTGTTTTTGTAATTTATTTTGATAATGGGATTTATCGGATTTTCACTGCTGCGTTTATGCCACTGTACACATGCTTGATTCTCTTATGGAGACATATAAATCCATGGGTTTTCAGATTCTTACTAGTCAGGTATATTCCTAGGCATTGAATATGGGGTGTTGAGTCCATTTCGTGGAGCAAGGAGTAGGTCCTGACTATTACATATTTGCTTATGGAAAGGTATCTGTGCTAATTTCAATCTCTGGTTTTATGCAGCACCACAACTCACCTTTCCCCTTAAGCAAGCATAAGTTGGTTTTCTAAATTTGAGACCCTTTTCTGTTTTGTAATTGAGTTCATGTGCAGCCATGTTTGCATTCCGTGTATTTGAGATATCTTATGGTGTTTCTTTTTCTGTGTGACTTAGTTAACTTAGAATGATCGTACCTGAATCCACTCATTATGCCGCGACGGGCCTCATGACATAGATTTCATTGCTGAGTGATATTCCATTGTACGTACGTACAACAACTTCTTTATCCATTTTTTGCTTTCTGGGATATTTCACTTGTACCGTAAATGAGGTTCTTGTAAGCAGAGCCGTCCAAAATTTATGGGTGGCTGTGTCTTTTTGATTTTAATTTCCCTAAGCTATAGAACCATAAGTTGAAGTGCCGTAGGCTCCGTTGCTTAGTTTTTTAGGTGTTTGAGGAAACACCATACACTTCTCCAGAGTGGCTGTTGGCAATTTACATCCCGCCCATCAGCATAACAAGGCTCCCTGTTCTCCATGGCCTGTCCTGCCTTTCTGGATTTTTCACTTTTTTCAGATGTCCCTTTTGACAGGGGGGCAGTGAGACTTCATTGTAATGCAGATTTCTTTACAGGCTTGCTTGTTTGGCCAAAAAGGGCGTATGTGTTTTTTCTTGAATATATTCAGGAAAAAACGCATACGCCCTTTTTGACCAAGTGCATCATTGTCGACTTTCTGTCTCTTTCCTTATGCTTTAAATGCAATTCCAGTCTGCCCCTGAACTCGTTTTCCTGCAATTCTGCCCCGCTTTCAAGTCCTCTACGCAGCCTTACTTCAATACATTTTTGGACAATAGCTGACATTTATAACTCTGCAGGTTTGTGAATGACAGTGCGCCTGAGCTCCTTTCTTCTACTCGCTTTCTTGTGAGCTGGCCGCAAACCCGCAGCATGTCTTCATGCCCTAATCTGGTTCCGGCACAGCATGCTGATCCTTTGGTAAATTCCTCTTCCTGGTGGGAAATGAGTGTTATATTTGAACGTGCAGACACCTAGAGCTAGTCTCTCATTGGTTCTCCCTATTCTTGTTCATCTTGCGCAGAAATTGCAAACTGTGCCAAACAGGAGGTTAAAGGCACTGACTCTCTAAGTGGGGAGAGTATTAATAAAGGGTCTTGAATCGTGAACCCGAGTAAAAGGGGACGAAAACTGAGATGCATTTGAAAAGGTTTCCCGGTCACACGGTGCACCATACTGTGGGTTTCCCATGCATGTTTTAGCTGAAGGAAGAATCCCTTAAACCTGGAGAGTTGGGACCCATGGAATGGGTACCATGCAGTATGACTCCAAAGGGCCTGCATTTTCGCAACGAACCTCACCAATGCTATCAGGCCGAAGTGTACAGCCTTATGTCTCACTCAGCTCTGGTTGTAGATGTGGTAAATCCAGGTTGCATCACAAGCCCTGAATGAATTATTTAAGAATTGCTCTCTATTTCACTGTCATTGTGTTTGTTTTTGTAATTCATTTTGATAATGGGATTTATCGGATTTTCTCTGCTGCATTCATGCCGCTGTACACACACTTGAGTCTCTTATGGAGACATATAAATCCATGGGTTTGAAGATACTTACTAGTCAGGTGTATTCCTAGGCGTTGAATATGGGGTGTTTAGTCCATTTCGTTGAGCAAGGGCTAGGTCTTGACTATTACATATTTGGCTTATGGAAAGGTATCTGTGCTAATTTCTATCTCTGGTTTTATGCAGCACCCCAACTCACTTTTCCCCTTAAGCAAGCATAAGGTGGTTTTCTAAATTTGAGACCCTGTTCTGTTTTGTAATTCAGTTCATGTGTAGCCAAGTTTACATTCCGTGTATTAGTGATATCTTATGATGTTTCATTTTCTGTGTGACTTATTTCACTTAGAATCATCGTACCTGAATCCACTCATTATGCCACGATGGGCCTGATGACATAGATTTCATTGCTGAGTGATATTCCATTGAATGTGTGTACCACAACTTCTTTATCCATTTTTCACATTCTGGGATATTTAACTTGTACCGTAGACGAGATTCCTGTAAACAGAGCCGTCTGAAACTTTGGGGTGGCTGTCTGTTTTTGATTTTAATTTCCGTGATCTATAAGACCATAAGTGGAAGTGCCGTAGTCTCCGTTGCTTTGTTTCTTAGGTATTTCAGGAAACACCATACACTTCTCCAGAGTGGCTGTTGGCAATTTACATCCCGCCCATCAGCATAACAAGGCTCCCTGTTCTCCATGGCCTGTGCTGTCTTTCTGGATTTTACACTTTTTTCAGATGGCCCTTTTGACCTGGGGGCAGTGAGACTTCTTTGTAGTGCAGATTTCTTTAACATGCTGGCTTGGTTGGCCAAAAAGGGCGTATGCGTTTTTTCCTGAATATATTCAGGAAAAAACGCATACGCCCTTTTTGGCCAAGTGCATCATTGTCGACGTTCTGCCTCTTTTCCTATGCTTTAAATGCAATTCCAGTCTACCCCCTGAAATCGTTTTCTTGCAATTCTGCCCCGCTTTCAAGTCCTCTTCGCAGCCTTCCTTCAATATATTTTTGGGTGATAGCTGTCATTTATAACTCTGCAGGTTTGTGAATTACAGTGTCCCTGAGCTCCTTTCTTCAACTCGCTTTCTTGTGAGCTGGCCGCAAACCCGCAGGATTGCTTCAGGCCCTAATCTGGTTCCGGCACGGCATGCTGAGCCTTTGGTTAATTCCTCTTCCTGGTGGGAAATGAGCGTTAAATTTGCCCGTGCAGACACCTTCACACGAGTCTTCATGGTGCCACTTTGCCCCGGGTATCTCTATGGAGGTTGGAGTTGGAGGGCCTCCTCGCTCAATGTCAGTGTGCCCATGGAGCCAACCCTGCAACTTCAGGGCATGGTTGGGTGTTAGGATCACCACGTGGGGTCCTTTTCCCTTCGGAGGGAGGTGGCCTTTTGGGCTGCTGATTTCCAGGTTTTCAGATACTGCCAGTATCTTGGCCAGATGTGGCGGTGGGCCAAGCCCCTTGGTGACCGTAGTTTATCCTACCTGGAGCGCATTCTTGCATTGTTCCATTTCAAGTGGTCCCAGGTTTTGCACTAATACTCCAATGGCGATTCACCGTTCACCAGGAATGTAAAGGTCAAAGGGTTTAGCTAAATTAGGGAGTTCCAGGGCAAGGGTCTGAATTGACTGCTCTTTCCATTCTTGAAAGGCCACTTCTGCATTCTATTCAAAAGGATCATCATCTTTTCCTTTCAGTGTTTCATATAGAGGCCCAGCTAGTAGACTGTAGTTAGGGATCCAGAAGAAGCAAACCCTGGCCTCCCCAGGAACCCCTAAGCTGTCTTCTAGGTTCAGAAATGGGTAAGGCTGTAAATTGTTTCTTCCCTTTCCTGGGATGGGCTTCTCCGACCTTCTGTGAGAATGAAGCCCAGGCAGGTCACCGTAGTCTGTGATATTTGAGCTTTTTCTTGGACAACTTGTATCCTTTATTGGCTTGGTAGTTCAGAGGTCTCCTTAGTAGGGCTGGCGATCAGAATGTCGTCTGCATATTGAAGGAGTGTTTCCTTTTCCAGAGGTAGATCTTTTAGTTCTTTAGCTGAGCTTTCTCCAAAGATGGTGTGGGAATTTTTGAACCCTTGGGGCAACACGGCCCAGAAGTATTGTTTTAGTTGTATGTTGAGTCCTGCCACTCACAAGCCAAAATTTCTTGTGACTCTGGGACTAATAGAATACAAAAGAAGGCATCATTGAAGACTAATACAGAATACCATGTCCTGGTGGTTGGTAGAATGACCAGCAGGGTGTAGGATTTAGGAACTACTGGAGGTATATCCTCGGTGGCTTCACTGACTGTCCTGACATCCTTTACCAGGACTCCAGCAGCCCATGGGGCTCTCGAGGTCAGGCCAATCCCAGGATATGGAGCTCACCTGGGCAGGTACCCCACCCCCACCCCAGCCCATGGGGCTCTCGTGTTCAGGCCCATCCCAGGATATGGATCTCACCTGGGCAGGTACCCCACCCCCACCCCAGCCCATGGGGCTCTCGTGTTCAGGCCCCTCCCAGGATATGGGGTTCCCTGGGCAGGTTCCCCTGCAGCCCATGGGGCTCTCGTGGTCAGGCCCCTCCCAGGATACAGAGCTACCCTTGCAGGTACCATGGCAGGGCTGGGAACACAGGAACCGTGCATATCGCCCTCATTGCAGAGCACTCCCAGCTCACCTGTCACTCAGATCTGACACAGAGCACCTCAGAGCAGGACTTGAACTAACAAACAGCAGCTCCGACAGGTCTGTGACCCTGGGCATCACTCTGTGTGGCCTCCCTCCACCTGGTCTTCCAGAGACTTCCACTGCACCCGGGGCACCAGGCCTCTGTCTCCACCCACCAGCCACCCCTCCTCTCCCTGACTCCTGGGTTCCTCTCATTAGGAGAGGGTTTTCTTGAAGTTGTCTCCCACTCATGGGCCAGATAATATAATTAGAAAACAAGCCAGAGCTGCAGCCCCTTGTCTATCCTGACTCTCAGGAGCCCACACCTGTTCCTTAGACCTGGCCGATTCAGCAAGTTCCAGTTTCTGCAACTGTGAGCCCCTGAGGGGTGATTATTGGCTGGCCTGGGAAGCCCGACCGTGCCGGCCAGCCCTCCCCAGGTGTGCCTGGGTTCAGATCAATATAAACACCGCTCCAGGCAGCAAGAGCCCCTGCAGCTGTGCCTGACGCCATTTTCTCTGCCCTGTCAGCAGTCTTGGGGCTGGACTGGTGGGAGGGAGTGAGAGGCCACGGCTTTGTGGGTGGCCCAGTGTGAGTGGGGCTCTGCTGGACTTTCTGCAGCAGTTGCCAAGATGCCACCTGCTAAAGAAGAGGATGTGTCACCCATACCTGCCGCTGGAATTTCTCCCTGGGCAGAGGTGAGTGAGGAAGAAAGCAGTGGGGGCCGGGACAGCAGGGGTATCTCAGGCAGGGAAATGGAAAGCTTCCAGAAGAGCACCCATGGCCAGGACCATCCTGGCTGGCCTGCAGGCACCAAGTCGGCTGGCATGCTGTCACTCATGTGGCTCCATGGCCCTTCCTCTAGGCTTTCAAGTCCTTGTACATATTCAGGTGTTTTACCTGGGAAGGGTGGGAACATTTCAGCAGCAGCTGGCCTGGGGCTCAGCCCACGTTTACTCACAGATGCCTCGGCACGGTCCCCCAGCTTTGCAATGAGGACGCTTGTTGCGTGGGGCCTGCTGGCTGAATGGGAGATGATTCCCCACCACTGACCAACTTCAGAATTGTTTACAACTGGAGCAAGTGCCCTGATACGGTTTTCCTCTGTGTAACTGGTGGGTTCTGTGTTTTTTTCTTTTTTTCGTTTTTGGTTCAAGGTAGATTTTATTCCTCTTTTTTGTATTTACAGATATAAGCATGGAAATAATTTATTCATATAAATACATGTATGTGAAGGGAAGAATATTTTTTCTGTTTTACTTTTTGTAATTTGAATTTTATTTTATTTTTTTATACAGCAGGTTCTTTTTGGTTATCTATTTTATACATATAAATGTATACATGCCAATCCCAATCTCTCAACTCCTCCCACCACCACCCCCCAACAGCTTTCCCCCCTTGGTGTCCATACGTTTGTTGTCTACATCTGTTGCTCTATTTCTGCCTGGCAAAACGGTTCATCTGTACAATTTTTCTAGGTTCCACATATATGCATTAATAGACAAGATTTGTTTTTCTCTTTCTGACTTACTTCACTCTGTATGACAGTCTCTAGATCCATCAACGTCTCTACAAATGACCCAATTTCATTCCTTTTTATGGCTTAGTAATATTCCATTTTATATATGTACCACATCTTTATGCATTCGTCTGTCTGTGGGCATTTAGGTTGCTTCCATTACCTGGATATTGTAAATAGTGATGCAATGAACATTGCGGTGAATGTCTCTTTTTGATTTATGGTTTTGTCTGGGTATATGCCCAGTAGTGGGATTGCTGTATCATATGGTAATTCTATTCTTAGTTTTATAAGAAACTCCATAATGTTCTCCACAGTGACTGTATCAATTTACATTCCCAACAATAGTGGAAGAGGGTTCCTTATCTCCACACCCTTTCCAGCATTTGTTGTTTGTAGATTTTCTGATGATGCCCATTCTAACAGGTGTGAGGTGATACACCATGGATGAGTCTATTTCGTTGAGCAAAGAGTAGGTCTTGTCTATTACATATTTGGCTTATGGAACGGTATGTGTGCTAATTTCAATCTCTGGTTTTATACAGCACCCCAACTCAACTTTCCCCTTAAGCAAGCATAAGTTTTTATCTAAATGTGAGACTCTGTTCGGTTTTGGAATTCAGTTTATGTGTAGCCAAGTTTACACTCTCTCTATTAGTGATATCTTATGATAATTCTCTTTCTCTGTGTGACCTATTTCTCTTAGAATCATCATACTTAAATCCACTCAATTTGCTGCTACAGGCCTGATGACATTGATTTCATTGCTGAGTGATATTCCGTTGTACGTAAGTAGCACAACTCCTTTATCCATTTTTTTCTTTCTGGGATATTTAATTTGTACTGGACTCAAGGTTCTTGTAAACACAGCAGCCCTAAATTTTGTGTTGGCTGTGTCTTGTTGATTTTAATTTTCCTAAGCTATAGGGCCAAAAGTGGAAGTGCCCTAGGGTCTGTAGCTTTGTTTTTCAGATGTTTCAGGATACACCATAAACATCTCCAGAGTGTCTGTTGGCAATTTACATCCCGCCCATCAGCATAACAAGGCTCCCTGTTCTCCATGGCCTGTCCTGTGTTTCTGGTTTTTACACTTTTTTCAGATGGCCCTTTTGACGAATGGGAAATGAGACTTCATTGTAGTGCGGATTTCCATTTCTCGAGTGCTTGGTTGGCCAAAAAGGGCATATGTGTTTTTTCCTGAATATATTCAGGAAAAAATGTTTACGCACTTTTGTCCAAGTGCATCACTGTCAAAGATCTGCCGCTTTTCACATGCTTTAAATGCAATTCCAATCTACCTCCTGAAATATGATTCCTGCAATTCTGCCTCGTTTTCAAGTCCTCTTTGCAGACTTACTTCCATATAATTTTGCCAATAGCTGTCATTTATAACACTGCAGGTTTGTGAATTACAGTGCCCGTGATTTCCTTTCTTAACTCGTTTCCTTGAAAACTGGCCACAGAACCGCAGGTTTGCTTCAGGCCGTAATCAGGGTCCGGCACGGCACTCTGAGACTTTGGTTCATTCCACTTCCTGGTGGGAAATTAGAGTTAAATGTGCCCCTCCAGACACCTGCCTCACTCCTATCCCCTTGGTGATGTGTGTCCTGTGGTTTGAGGCCACATGTGCTGGGTTCCTCACCTTTGGCTGATGTGGCCCCACTGGTGTGAGGACACTCCTGCCTGGTTCCCATCCCCTTGGTGATGTGGGCCCTCCGGTGAGAGTCTGATCCTGGTTGGGTTCCTCACACTTCTGTGAGGTGGGCCCTCTTCTCTGAGGTCACTCCTGCCTGGCTGGCACACCCCGCCTTGGTGACGTCGGCCCTCTGGTGGGATTTGGTGCCTGCTGGGTGTCTCCTCCCCTCGGTAATGAGGGCCCTCTGGCGTCAGACCCTAACTCCTGGGCTCCCAATATTTTCTGATATGCGCCCTGTGGTTCGAGTACACTCCTGCCAGGTTCCCAACCCCATGGGAATGTGGGCCTTCTGCTCTGAAGTCCCAACCGTGGGTTGCTCAGTTTCATGATGAGGGCCCTCTGCTGTGAGTTCTCTCCGGCCTGGATCCCATAGCCTCGCTGCTCCTGGCCACCTGCTGGGAGGTTACAACTGCGGGATTCCTCACCTTTTTTCTTCTATGGGCCCTCTGTTTTGAGACTCCTCCTGCCTGCCTCACTCCCAGCCCCTTGGTGATGTGTGTCCTCTGGTTTGAGGCCACGTATGCTGGGTCCCTCGCCTTTCGATGATGTGGCCCCACTGGTGTGAGGACACTCCTGCCTGGTTCCTATCCCCTTGATGATGTGGGCCCTCTGGTGAGAGTCTGATCCTGGCTGGGTTCCTCACCCTTCTGTGAGGGGGGCCCTCTGCTGTGAGGTCACTCCTGCCTGGCTGGCACACCCCACCTGGCCAACATCGGCCCTCTTGTGGCAGTTGGAGCCTGCTGGGAACCTCCCCTCGGTGATGGGGGCCCTCTTGCCTCAGGCCCTAACTGCTGGGTACCCACATTTTCTGATACGTGCTAAGTGGTGCGAGGACACTCCTGCGAGGTTCCCATCCCCATGGGCATGTGGGCCTTCTGCTCTAAGGTCCCAACACCTGTGTTGTTCACCGTTTCATGATGTTGGCTCTCTGGTGTTAGTTCACCCAGGCCTAGATCCCATAGCCTCTGTGCTCTGAGCGGCCTGCTGTGAGGTTCCTACTGCTGGATTCCTTACCTTTTTTATTCTTTGGGTCCTGTGTTTTCATGCTCCTACTTCCTGACTCACTCCCAGCCCATTTGTGATGTAGGTCCTCTTGTTTAAGGCCACATGTACCAGTTTCCTCACCTTTATTGATGTGGCCCCACTGGTGTGAGGACACTCCTGCCTGGTTCCCATCCCCTTGGTGATGTGGGCCCTCTGGTGAGAGTCTGATCCTGTCTGGATTCCTCACACTTCTGTGAGGTGGGCCCTCTGCTGTGAGGTAACTCCTGCCTGGCTTGCTCCCATTGCCTTGGTGACGTCGGCCCTCTGGTGGCATTTGGAGCCTGCTGGTAGCCTCCTCTCCTCCGTGATGAGGGCCCTCTGGCGCCAGGCCATAACTGCTGGGTTCCCACATTTTCTGATACGTGCTAAGTTGTGCGAGGACACTCCTGCGAGGTTCCCATCCCCATGGGGATGTGGGCCTTCTGCTCTGAGGTCCCACTGGCTGGGTTGCTCACAGTTTCATGATGTGGGCCCTCTGCTGTGAGTTCACTGTGGCCTGGATCCCATAGACTCCATGCTCTGGGCCACCTGCTGGGAGGTTCAAACTGCTGGATTCCTCACATTTTTTATTCTGTGGGCCCTGTGTTGTTAGGCTACTCCTGCCTGCCTCACTCGGAGCACCTTGGAAATGTGGGTCCTCTGGTTTAGGCCACATGTGCTGGGTTCCTCACCTTTCTATAATGTGGCCACACTGGTGTGAGGACACTCCTGCCTTGTTCCGATCCCCTTGGTGATGTGGGCCCTCTGGTGAGAGCCTTATCCTGGCTGGGTTCCTCACCCTTCTGTGAGGTAGGCCCTCTGCTGTGAGGTCACCCCTGCCTGGCTGGCACACGTCAACGTGGCGACGTGGGCCCTCAGTTGGGAGTTGGTGCCTGCTGGGAGTCTCCTCCCCTCGGTAATGAGGGCCCTCTGGCGTCAGACCCTAACTCCTGGGCTCCCAAAAGTTTCTGATGTGCGCCCTGTGGTGCGAGTACACTCCTGCCAGGATCCCAACCCCATGGGAATGTGGGCCTTCTGCTCTAAGGTCCCAACGGCTGGGTTTCTCACAGTTTCATAATGAGGGCCCTCTGTTTTGAGTTCAGTCAGGCCTGGATCCCATAGCCTCGCTGCTCCTGGCCACCTGCTGGGAGGTTCCAACTGCGGGATTCCTCACCTTTTTTACGCTATGGGCCCTCTGTTTGGAGGCTCCTCCTGCCTGCCTCACTCCCAGCCCCTTGGTGATGTGTGTCCTGTAGTTTGAGGCCACGTGTGCTGGGTCCGTCACATTTCGGTGATGTGACCACACTGGTGTGAGAACACTCCTGCCTGGTTTCCATTCCCTTGGTGATGTGGGCCCTCCGGTGAGAGTCTGATCCTCTTTGGGTTCCTCACACTTTTGTGTGGTTGGCCCTCTGCTCTGAGGTCACTCCTGCCTGGCTGGCACACCCTGCATTGGCGACGTCAGCCTTCTGGTAGCAGTTGGAGCTTGCTGGGAGCCTCCTCTCCTCAGTGATGAGGGCCCTCTGGCGTCCGGCCCTAACTGCTGGGCTCCCCACCTTTTCTGATGTGTGCCCACTGGTGCGATGACACTCCTGCTTGGTTCCCTTCCCCATGGGGATGTGGGCCTTGTGCTCTGAGGTTACAATGGCTGGGTTGCTTACAGTATCACGATGAGGGCCCTCTGTTGTGAGTTCATCACTGCCTGGATCCCATAGCCTCGGTGCTCTGGGCCGCCTGCTGGGATGTTCCAACTGCTGGATTCCTCACCTTTTTTATACAATGGGCCATGGGTTTTGAGGTTAATCCTGCCTGCCTCGCTCCGAGACCCATGGTGATGTGGGTCCTCTGGTTTGAGGCCACATGTGCTGGGTACCTCAACTTTCGATGATGTGGCCCCACGGGTGTGAGGACACTCCTGCCTGGTTCCCAGCCCCTTGCTTATGTGGGCACTCTGGTGAGAGTCTGATCTTGACTGGGTTCCTTACCCTTCTGTGAGGTGGGCCCTCTGATGTGAGGTCACTCCTGCCTGGATGGCTCATGTCGCCTTGGCGACGTAGGCCCTCTGTTGGCCACTGAAGCATGCTGGGAGCCTCCTACCCTCTTTAATAAGGGCCCTGGAAGAAACGCATATGCCCTTTTTGACCAAGTGCATCATTGTCGAGGTTCTGCCTCTTCTCCTATACTTTCAGAGGACTTCCCGTCTACCTCCTGAAATCGTATTCCTGGAATTCTGCCCCGCGTTCAAGTCCTCTTTGCAGCCTTACTTCAATATATTTTTGGACGATAGCTGTCATTTATAACTCTGCAGGTTTGTGAATTACAGTGCCCCTGAGCTCCTTTCTTCAACTCGCTTTCTTGTGAGCTGGCCGCAAAACCGCAGGATTGCTTCAGGCCCTAATCTGGTTCCGACACGGCATGCTGAGCCTTTGGCTAATTCCTCCTCCTGGTGGGAAATGAGCGTTAAATTTGTTCGTGCAGACACCTACAGCTAATCTCTCATTGGTTCTCCCTATTCCTGTTCATCTTGCGCAGAAATTCCAAACTGTGCCAAACAGGAGGTTAAAGGCACTGACTCTCCAAGTGGGGAGAGTGTTAGTAAAGCGTCTGGAATGGTAAAACCGAGTACGAGGGGACGAAAACTGAGACGCATTTAAAAAGTTTTCCCGGTCACACAGTGGACCATATTCTGGGTTGCCCATGCATGTTTTACCTGAAGGAAGAATCCCTTCAACCTGGAGAGTTGGGACCCATGGAATGGGTACCACGCAGTATGACTTCAAAGGGTTGCCTTTGCTCACCGAACGTCACCAATGCTATCAGCCCGAAGTGTCCAGCCTTATGTCTCACTCAGCTCGGGGTGTAGATGTGGTAAATCCACGTTGCATCACAAGCCCTGAATGAATTATTTAAGAATTACTCTCTATTTCACTGTCATTGTGTTTTGTTTTTGTAATTTATTTTGATAATGGGATTTATCGGATTTTCACTGCTGCGTTTATGCCGCTGTACACATGCTTGATTCTCTTATGGAGACATATAAATCCATGGGTTTTCAGATTCTTACTAGTCAGGTATATTCCTAGGCATTGAATATGGGGTGTTGAGTCCATTTCGTGGAGCAAGGAGTAGGTCCTGACTATTACATATTTGCTTATGGAAAGGTATCTGTGCTAATTTCAATCTCTGGTTTTATGCAGCACCACAACTCACCTTTCCCCTTAAGCAAGCATAAGTTGGTTTTCTAAATTTGAGACCCTTTTCTGTTTTGTAATTGAGTTCATGTGCAGCCATGTTTGCATTCCGTGTATTTGAGATATCTTATGGTGTTTCTTTTTCTGTGTGACTTAGTTAACTTAGAATGATCGTACCTGAATCCACTCATTATGCCGCGACGGGCCTCATGACATAGATTTCATTGCTGAGTGATATTCCATTGTACGTACGTACAACAACTTCTTTATCCATTTTTTGCTTTCTGGGATATTTCACTTGTACCGTAAATGAGGTTCTTGTAAGCAGAGCCGTCCAAAATTTATGGGTGGCTGTGTCTTTTTGATTTTAATTTCCCTAAGCTATAGAACCATAAGTTGAAGTGCCGTAGGCTCCGTTGCTTAGTTTTTTAGGTGTTTGAGGAAACACCATACACTTCTCCAGAGTGGCTGTTGGCAATTTACATCCCGCCCATCAGCATAACAAGGCTCCCTGTTCTCCATGGCCTGTCCTGCCTTTCTGGATTTTTCACTTTTTTCAGATGTCCCTTTTGACAGGGGGGCAGTGAGACTTCATTGTAATGCAGATTTCTTTACAGGCTTGCTTGTTTGGCCAAAAAGGGCGTATGTGTTTTTTCTTGAATATATTCAGGAAAAAACGCATACGCCCTTTTTGACCAAGTGCATCATTGTCGACTTTCTGTCTCTTTCCTTATGCTTTAAATGCAATTCCAGTCTGCCCCTGAACTCGTTTTCCTGCAATTCTGCCCCGCTTTCAAGTCCTCTACGCAGCCTTACTTCAATACATTTTTGGACAATAGCTGACATTTATAACTCTGCAGGTTTGTGAATGACAGTGCGCCTGAGCTCCTTTCTTCTACTCGCTTTCTTGTGAGCTGGCCGCAAACCCGCAGCATGTCTTCATGCCCTAATCTGGTTCCGGCACAGCATGCTGATCCTTTGGTAAATTCCTCTTCCTGGTGGGAAATGAGTGTTATATTTGAACGTGCAGACACCTAGAGCTAGTCTCTCATTGGTTCTCCCTATTCTTGTTCATCTTGCGCAGAAATTGCAAACTGTGCCAAACAGGAGGTTAAAGGCACTGACTCTCTAAGTGGGGAGAGTATTAATAAAGGGTCTTGAATCGTGAACCCGAGTAAAAGGGGACGAAAACTGAGATGCATTTGAAAAGGTTTCCCGGTCACACGGTGCACCATACTGTGGGTTTCCCATGCATGTTTTAGCTGAAGGAAGAATCCCTTAAACCTGGAGAGTTGGGACCCATGGAATGGGTACCATGCAGTATGACTCCAAAGGGCCTGCATTTTCGCAACGAACCTCACCAATGCTATCAGGCCGAAGTGTACAGCCTTATGTCTCACTCAGCTCTGGTTGTAGATGTGGTAAATCCAGGTTGCATCACAAGCCCTGAATGAATTATTTAAGAATTGCTCTCTATTTCACTGTCATTGTGTTTGTTTTTGTAATTCATTTTGATAATGGGATTTATCGGATTTTCTCTGCTGCATTCATGCCGCTGTACACACACTTGAGTCTCTTATGGAGACATATAAATCCATGGGTTTGAAGATACTTACTAGTCAGGTGTATTCCTAGGCGTTGAATATGGGGTGTTTAGTCCATTTCGTTGAGCAAGGGCTAGGTCTTGACTATTACATATTTGGCTTATGGAAAGGTATCTGTGCTAATTTCTATCTCTGGTTTTATGCAGCACCCCAACTCACTTTTCCCCTTAAGCAAGCATAAGGTGGTTTTCTAAATTTGAGACCCTGTTCTGTTTTGTAATTCAGTTCATGTGTAGCCAAGTTTACATTCCGTGTATTAGTGATATCTTATGATGTTTCATTTTCTGTGTGACTTATTTCACTTAGAATCATCGTACCTGAATCCACTCATTATGCCACGATGGGCCTGATGACATAGATTTCATTGCTGAGTGATATTCCATTGAATGTGTGTACCACAACTTCTTTATCCATTTTTCACATTCTGGGATATTTAACTTGTACCGTAGACGAGATTCCTGTAAACAGAGCCGTCTGAAACTTTGGGGTGGCTGTCTGTTTTTGATTTTAATTTCCGTGATCTATAAGACCATAAGTGGAAGTGCCGTAGTCTCCGTTGCTTTGTTTGTTAGGTGTTTCAGGAAACACCATACACTTCTCCAGAGTGGCTGTTGGCAATTTACATCCCGCCCATCAGCATAACAAGGCTCCCTGTTCTCCATGGCCTGTGCTGTCTTTCTGGATTTTACACTTTTTTCAGATGGCCCTTTTGACCTGGGGGCAGTGAGACTTCTTTGTAGTGCAGATTTCTTTAACATGCTGGCTTGGTTGGCCAAAAAGGGCGTATGCGTTTTTTCCTGAATATATTCAGGAAAAAACGCATACGCCCTTTTTGGCCAAGTGCATCATTGTCGACGTTCTGCCTCTTTTCCTATGCTTTAAAGGCAATTCCAGTCTACCCCCTGAAATCGTTTTCCTGCAATTCTGCCCCGCTTTCCAGTCCTCTTCGCAGCCTTCCTTCAATATATTTTTGGACGATAGCTGTCATTTATAACTCTGCAGGTTTGTGAATTACAGTGCCCCTGAGCTCCTTTCTTCAACTCGCTTTCTTGTGAGCTGGCCGCAAACCCGCAGGAATGCTTCAGGCCCTAATCTGGTTCCGGCATGGCATGCTGAGCCTTTGGTTAATTCCTCTTCCTGGTGGGAAATGAGCGTTCCATTTGCCCGTCCAGACACCTACAGCTAGTCTCTCATTGGTTCTCCCTATTCCTGTTCATCTTGCGCAGAAATTGCAAACTGTGCCAAACAGGAGGTTAAAGGCACTGACTCTCCAAGTGGGGAGAGTGTTAGTAAACGGTCTGGAATGGTGAACCCGAGTAAAAGGGGACGAAAACTGAGATGCATTTGAAAACGTTTCCCGGTCACACAGTGCACTGTACTGTGGGTTTCCCATGCATGTTTTAGCTGAAGGAAGAATCCCTTAAACCTGGAGAGTTGGGACCCATGGAATGGGTACCATGCAGTATGACTTCAAAGGGTCTGCATTTGCTCATCGAACCTCACCAATGCTATCAGCCCGAAGTGTCCAGCCTTATGTCTCACTCAGCTCTGGGTGTAGATGTGGTAAATCCAGGTCGCATCACAAGCCCTGAATGAATTATTTAAGAATTGCTCTCTATTTCACTGTCATTGTGTTTGTTTTTGTAATTCATTTTGATAATGGGTTTTATCGGATTTTCTCTGCTGCATTCATGCCGCTGTACACACACTTGAGTCTCTTACGGAGACATATAAATCCATGGGTTTGAAGGTTCTTACTACTCATGTGTAATCCTAGGCGTTGAATATGGGGTGTTTAGTCCATTTCATTGAGCAAGGGTTAGGTCTTGACTATTACATATTTGGCTTATGGAAAGGTATCTGTGCTAATTTCTATCTCTGGTTTTATGCAGCACCACAACTCACCTTTCCCCTTAAGCAAGCATAAGTAGGTTTTCTAAATTTGAGACCCTGTTCTGTTTTGTAATTCAGTTCATGTGTAGCCAAGTTTACATTCCGTGTATTAGTGATATCTTATGATGTTTCATTTTCTGTGTGACTTATTTCACTTAGAATCATCGTACGTGAATCCACTCATTATGCCGCGACGGGCCTGATGACATAGATTTCATTGGTGAGTGATATTCCTTTGTACGTACGTACCACACTTCTTTATCCATTTTTCGCTTTCTGGGATATTTAACTTGTACCGTAGACGAGGTTCTTGTAAACAGAGCCGTAAACAGAAACTTTGCGGTGGCTGTGTGTTTTTGATTTTAATTTCCCTAAGCTATAGGAAAATAAGTGGTAATGCCATAGGCTCCGTTGCTTTGTTTTTTAGGTTTTTGAGGAAACACCATACACATCTCCAGAGTGGCTGTTGGCAATTTACATCCCGCCCATCAGCATAACAAGGCTCCCTGTTCTCCATGGCCTGTGCTGCCTTTCTGGATTTTACACTTTTTTCAGATGGCCCTTTTGAATGGGGAGCAGTGAGACTTCATTGTAGTGCAGATTTCTTTAACATGCTTGCTTGGTTGGCCAAAAAGGGCGTATGCGTTTTTTCCTGAATATATTCAGGAAAAAACGCATACGCCCTTTTTGGCCAAGTGCATCATTGTCGACGTTCTGCCTCTTTTCCTATGCTTTAAATGCAATTCCAGTCTACCCCCTGAAATCGTTTTCTTGCAATTCTGCCCCGCTTTCAAGTCCTCTTCGCAGCCTTCCTTCAATATATTTTTGGGTGATAGCTGTCATTTATAACTCTGCAGGTTTGTGAATTACAGTGTCCCTGAGCTCCTTTCTTCAACTCGCTTTCTTGTGAGCTGGCCGCAAACCCGCAGGATTGCTTCAGGCCCTAATCTGGTTCCGGCACGGCATGCTGAGCCTTTGGTTAATTCCTCTTCCTGGTGGGAAATGAGCGTTAAATTTGCCCGTGCAGACACCTTCACACGAGTCTTCATGGTGCCACTTTGCCCCGGTTATCTCTATGGAGGTTGGAGTTGGAGGGCCTCCTCGCTCAAGGTCAGTGTGCCCATGGAGCCAACCCTGCAACTTCAGGGCATGGTTGGGTGTTAGGATCACCACGTGGGTTCCTTTTCCCTTCGGAGGGAGGTGGCCTTTTGGGCTGCTGATTTCCAGGTTTTCAGATACTGCCAGTATCTTGGCCAGATGTGGCGGTGGGCCAAGCCCCTTGGTGACCGTAGTTTATCCTACCTGGAGCGCATTCTTGCATTGTTCCATTTCAAGTGGTCCCAGGTTTTGCACTAATACTCCAATGGCGATTCACCGTTCACCAGGAATGTAAAGGTCAAAGGGTTTAGCTAAATTAGGGAGTTCCAGGGCAAGGGTCTGAATTGACTGCTCTTTCCATTCTTGAAAGGCCACTTCTGCATTCTATTCAAAAGGATCATCATTTTGTCCTTTCAGTGTTTCATATAGAGGCCGAGCTAGTAGATTGTAGTTAGGGATCCAGAAGCAGCAAACCCTGGCCTCCCCAGGAACCCCTAAGCTGTCTTCTAGTTTCAGAAATGGGTAAGGCTGTAAATTGTTTCTTCCCTTTCCTGGGATGGGCTTCTCCGACCTTCTGTGAGAATGAAGCCCAGGCAGGTCACCGTAGTCTGTGATATTTGAGCTTTTTCTTGGACAACTTGTATCCTTTATTGGCTTGGTAGTTCAGAGGTCTCCTTAGTAGGGCTGGCGATCAGAATGTCGTCTGCATATTGAAGGAGTGTTTCCTTTTCCAGAGGTAGAACTTTTAGTTCTTTAGCTGAGCTTTCCCCAAAGATGGTGTGGGAATTTTTGAACCCTTGGGGCAACACGGCCCGGAAGTATTGTTTTAGTTGTATGTTGAGTCCTGCCACTCACAAGCCAAAATTTCTTGTGACTCTGGGACTAATAGAATACAAAAGAAGGCATCATTGAAGACTAATACAGAATACCATGTCCTGGTGGTTGGTAGAATGACCAGCAGGGTGTAGGATTTAGGAACTACTGGAGGTATATCCTCGGTGGCTTCACTGACTGTCCTGACATCCTTTACCAGGACTCCAGCAGCCCATGGGGCTCTCGAGGTCAGGCCAATCCCAGGATATGGAGCTCACCTGGGCAGGTACCCCACCCCCACCCCAGCCCATGGGGCTCTCGTGTTCAGGCCCCTCCCAGGATATGGGGTTCCCTGGGCAGGTTCCCCTGCAGCCCATGGGGCTCTCGTGGTCAGGCCCCTCCCAGGATACAGAGCTACCCTTGCAGGTACCATGGCAGGGCTGGGAACACAGGAACCGTGCATATCGCCCTCATTGCAGAGCACTCCCAGCTCACCTGTCACTCAGATCTGACACAGAGCACCTCAGAGCAGGACTTGAACTAACAAACAGCAGCTCCGACAGGTCTGTGACCCTGGGCATCACTCTGTGTGGCCTCCCTCCACCTGGTCTTCCAGAGACTTCCACTGCACCCGGGGCACCAGGCCTCTGTCTCCACCCACCAGCCACCCCTCCTCTCCCTGACTCCTGGGTTCCTCTCATTAGGAGAGGGTTTTCTTGAAGTTGTCTCCCACTCATGGGCCAGATAATATAATTAGAAAACAAGCCAGAGCTGCAGCCCCTTGTCTATCCTGACTCTCAGGAGCCCACACCTGTTCCTTGGACCTGGCCGATTCAGCAAGTTCCAGTTTCTGCAACTGTGAGCCCCTGAGGGGTGATTATTGGCTGGCCTGGGAAGCCCGACCGTGCCGGCCAGACCTCCCCAGGTGTGCCTGGGTTCAGATCAATATAAACACCGCTCCAGGCAGCAAGAGCCCCTGCAGCTGTGCCTGACGCCATTTTCTCTGCCCTGTCAGCAGTCTTGGGGCTGGACTGGTGGGAGGGAGTGAGAGGCCACGGCTTTGTGGGTGGCCCAGTGTGAGTGGGGCTCTGCTGGACTTTCTGCAGCAGTTGCCAAGATGCCACCTGCTAAAGAAGAGGATGTGTCACCCATACCTGCCGCTGGAATTTCTCCCTGGGCAGAGGTGAGTGAGGAAGAAAGCAGTGGGGGCCGGGACAGCAGGGGTATCTCAGGCAGGGAAATGGAAAGCTTCCAGAAGAGCACCCAGGGCCAGGACCATCCTGGCTGGCCTGCAGGCACCAAGTCGGCTGGCATGCTGTCACTCATGTGGCTCCATGGCCCTTCCTCTAGGCTTTCAAGTCCTTGTACATATTCAGGTGTTTTACCTGGGAAGGGTGGGAACATTTCAGCAGCAGCTGGCCTGGGGCTCAGCCCACGTTTACTCACAGATGCCTCGGCACGGTCCCCCAGCTTTGCAATGAGGACGCTTGTTGCGTGGGGCCTGCTGGCTGAATGGGAGATGATTCCCCACCACTGACCAACTTCAGAATTGTTTACAACTGGAGCAAGTGCCCTGATACGGTTTTCCTCTGTGTAACTGGTGGGTTCTGTTTTTTTTTCTTTTTTTCGTTTTTGGTTCAAGGTAGATTTTATTCCTCTTTTTTGTATTTACAGATATAAGCATGGAAATAATTTATTCATATAAATACATGTATGTGAAGGGAAGTATATTTTTTCTGTTTTACTTTTTGTAATTTGAATTTTATTTTATTTTTTTATACAGCAGGTTCTTTTTGGTTATCTATTTTATACATATAAATGTATACATGCCAATCCCAATCTCTCAACTCCTCCCACCACCACCCCCCAACAGCTTTCCCCCCTTGGTGTCCATACGTTTGTTGTCTACATCTGTTGCTCTATTTCTGCCTGGCAAAACGGTTCATCTGTACAATTTTTCTAGGTTCCACATATATGCATTAATAGACAAGATTTGTTTTTCTCTTTCTGACTTACTTCACTCTGTATGACAGTCTCTAGATCCATCAACGTCTCTACAAATGACCCAATTTCATTCCTTTTTATGGCTTAGTAATATTCCATTTTATATATGTACCACATCTTTATGCATTCGTCTGTCTGTGGGCATTTAGGTTGCTTCCATTACCTGGATATTGTAAATAGTGATGCAATGAACATTGCGGTGAATGTCTCTTTTTGATTTATGGTTTTGTCTGGGTATATGCCCAGTAGTGGGATTGCTGTATCATATGGTAATTCTATTCTTAGTTTTATAAGAAACTCCATAATGTTCTCCACAGTGACTGTATCAATTTACATTCCCAACAATAGTGGAAGAGGGTTCCTTATCTCCACACCCTTTCCAGCATTTGTTGTTTGTAGATTTTCTGATGATGCCCATTCTAAGAGGTGTGAGGTGATACACCATGGATGAGTCTATTTCGTTGAGCAAAGAGTAGGTCTTGTCTATTACATATTTGGCTTATGGAACGGTATGTGTGCTAATTTCAACCTCTGGTTTTATACAGCACCCCAACTCAACTTTCCCCTTAAGCAAGCATAAGTTTTTATCTAAATGTGAGACTCTGTTCGGTTTTGGAATTCAGTTTATGTGTAGCCAAGTTTACACTCTCTCTATTAGTGATATCTTATGATAATTATCTTTCTCTGTGTGACCTATTTCTCTTAGAATCATCATACTTAAATCCACTCAATTTGCTGCTACAGGCCTGATGACATTTATTTCATTGCTGAGTGATATTCCGTTGTACGTAAGTAGCACAACTCCTTTATCCATTTTTTTCTTTCTGGGATATTTAATTTGTACTGGACTCAAGGTTCTTGTAAACACAGCAGCCCTAAATTTTTTGTTGGCTGTGTCTTGTTGATTTTAATTTTCCTAAGCTATAGGGCCAAAAGTGGAAGTGCCCTAGGGTCTGTAGCTTTGTTTTTCAGATGTTTCAGGATACACCATAAACATCTCCAGAGTGTCTGTTGGCAATTTACATCCCGCCCATCAGCATAACAAGGCTCCCTGTTCTCCATGGCCTGTCCTGTGTTTCTGGTTTTTACACTTTTTTCAGATGGCCCTTTTGACGAATGGGAAATGAGACTTCATTGTAGTGCGGATTTCCATTTCTCGAGTGCTTGGTTGGCCAAAAAGGGCATATGTGTTTTTTCCTGAATATATTCAGGAAAAAATGTTTACGCACTTTTGTCCAAGTGCATCACTGTCAAAGATCTGCCGCTTTTCACATGCTTTAAATGCAATTCCAATCTACCTCCTGAAATATGATTCCTGCAATTCTGCCTCGTTTTCAAGTCCTCTTTGCAGACTTACTTCCATATAATTTTGCCAATAGCTGTCATTTATAACACTGCAGGTTTGTGAATTACAGTGCCCGTGATTTCCTTTCTTAACTCGTTTCCTTGAAAACTGGCCACAGAACCGCAGGTTTGCTTCAGGCCGTAATCAGGGTCCAGCACGGCACTCTGAGACTTTGGTTCATTCCACTTCCTGGTGGGAAATTAGAGTTAAATGTGCCCCTCCAGACACCTGCCTCACTCCTAGGCCCTTGGTGATGTGTGTCCTGTGGTTTGAGGCCACATGTGCTGGGTTCCTCACCTTTGGCTGATGTGGCCCCACTGGTGTGAGGACACTCCTGCCTGGTTCCCATCCCCTTGGTGATGTGGGCCCTCCGGTGAGAGTCTGATCCTGGTTGGGTTCCTCACACTTCTGTGAGGTGGGCCCTCTTCTCTGAGGTCACTCCTGCCTGGCTGGCACACCCCGCCTTGGTGACGTCGGCCCTCTGGTGGGATTTGGTGCCTGCTGGGTGTCTCCTCCCCTCGGTAATGAGGGCCCTCTGGCGTCAGACCCTAACTCCTGGGCTCCCAATATTTTCTGATATGCGCCCTGTGGTTCGAGTACACTCCTGCCAGGTTCCCAACCCCATGGGAATGTGGGCCTTCTGCTCTGAGGTCCCAACCGTGGGTTGCTCAGTTTCATGATGAGGGCCCTCTGCTGTGAGTTCTCTCAGGCCTGGATCCCATAGCCTCGCTGCTCCTGGCCACCTGCTGGGAGGTTACAACTGCGGGATTCCTCACCTTTTTTCTTCTATGGGCCCTCTGTTTTGAGACTCCTCCTGCCTGCCTCACTCCCAGCCCCTTGGTGATGTGTGTCCTCTGGTTTGAGGCCACGTATGCTGGGTCCCTCGCCTTTTGATGATGTGGCCCCACTGGTGTGAGGACACTCCTGCCTGGTTCCTATCCCCTTGATGATGTGGGCCCTCTGGTGAGAGTCTGATCCTGGCTGGGTTCCTCACCCTTCTGTGAGGGGGGCCCTCTGCTGTGAGGTCACTCCTGCCTGGCTGGCACACCCCACCTGGCCAACATCGGCCCTCTTGTGGCAGTTGGAGCCTGCTGGGAACCTCCCCTCGGTGATGGGGGCCCTCTTGCCTCAGGCCCTAACTGCTGGGTACCCACATTTTCTGATACATGCTAAGTGGTGCGAGGACACTCCTGCGAGGTTCCCAACCCCATGGGCATGTGGGCCTTCTGCTCTAAGGTCCCAACACCTGTGTTGTTCACCGTTTCATGATGTTGGCTCTCTGGTGTTAGTTCACCCAGGCCTAGATCCCATAGCCTCTGTGCTCTGAGCGGCCTGCTGGGAGGTTCCTACTGCTGGATTCCTTACCTTTTTTATTCTTTGGGTCCTGTGTTTTCATGCTCCTACTTCCTGACTCACTCCCAGCCCATTTGTGATGTAGGTCCTCTTGTTTAAGGCCACATGTACCAGTTTCCTCACCTTTATTGATGTGGCCCCACTGGTGTGAGGACACTCCTGCCTGGTTCCCATCCCCTTGGTGATGTGGGCCCTCTGGTGAGAGTCTGATCCTGTCTGGATTCCTCACACTTCTGTGAGGTGGGCCCTCTGCTGTGAGGTAACTCCTGCCTGGCTTGCTCCCATTGCCTTGGTGACTTCGGCCCTCTGGTGGCATTTGGAGCCTGCTGGTAGCCTCCTCTCCTCCGTGATGAGGGCCCTCTGGCGCCAGGCCATAACTGCTGGCTTCCCACATTTTCTGATACGTGCTAAGTTGTGCGAGGACACTCCTGCGAGGTTCCCATCCCCATGAGGATGTGGGCCTTCTGCTCTGAGGTCCCACTGGCTGGGTTGCTCACAGTTTCATGATGTGGGCCCTCTGCTGTGAGTTCACTGTGGCCTGGATCCCATAGACTCCATGCTCTGGGCCACCTGCTGGGAGGTTCAAACTGCTGGATTCCTCACATTTTTTATTCTGTGGGCCCTGTGTTGTTAGGCTACTCCTGCCTGCCTCACTCGGAGCACCTTGGAAATGTGGGTCCTCTGGTTTAGGCCACATGTGCTGGGTTCCTCACCTTTCTATAATGTGGCCACACTGGTGTGAGGACACTCCTGCCTTGTTCCGATCCCCTTGGTGATGTGGGCCCTCTGGTGAGAGCCTTATCCTGGCTGGGTTCCTCACCCTTCTGTGAGGTAGGCCCTCTGCTGTGAGGTCACTCCTGCCTGGCTGGCACACGTCAACGTGGCGACGTGGGCCCTCAGTTGGGAGTTGGTGCCTGCTGGGAGTCTCCTCCCCTCGGTAATGAGGGCCCTCTGGCGTCAGACCCTAACTCCTGGGCTCCCAAAATTTTCTGATGTGCGCCCTGTGGTGCGAGTACACTCCTGCCAGGATCCCAACCCCATGGGAATGTGGGCCTTCTGCTCTAAGGTCCCAACGGCTGGGTTGCTCACAGTTTCATAATGAGGGCCCTCTGTTTTGAGTTCAGTCAGGCCTGGATCCCATAGCCTCGCTGCTCCTGGCCACCTGCTGGGAGGTTCCAACTGCGGGATTCCTCACCTTTTTTACGCTATGGGCCCTCTGTTTGGAGGCTCCTCCTGCCTGCCTCACTCCCAGCCCCTTGGTGATGTGTGTCCTGTAGTTTGAGGCCACGTGTGCTGGGTCCGTCACATTTCGGTGATGTGACCACACTGGTGTGAGAACACTCCTGCCTGGTTTCCATTCCCTTGGTGATGTGGGCCCTCCGGTGAGAGTCTGATCCTCTTTGGGTTCCTCACACTTTTGTGTGGTTGGCCCTCTGCTCTGAGGTCACTCCTGCCTGGCTGGCACACCCTGCATTGGCGACGTCGGCCTTCTGGTAGCAGTTGGAGCTTGCTGGGAGCCTCCTCTCCTCAGTGATGAGGGCCCTCTGGCGTCCGACCCTAACTGCTGGGCTCCCCACCTTTTCTGATGTGTGCCCACTGGTGCGATGACACTCCTGCTTGGTTCCCTTCCCCATGGGGATGTGGGCCTTGTGCTCTGAGGTTACAACGGCTGGGTTGCTTACAGTATCACGATGAGGGCCCTCTGTTGTGAGTTCATCACTGCCTGGATCCCATAGCCTCGGTGCTCTGGGCCGCCTGCTGGGATGTTCCAACTGCTGGATTCCTCACCTTTTTTATACAATGGGCCATGTGTTTTGAGGTTAATCCTGCCTGCCTCGCTCCGAGACCCATGGTGATGTGGGTCCTCTGGTTTGAGGCCACATGTGCTGGGTACCTCAACTTTCGATGATGTGGCCCCACGGGTGTGAGGACACTCCTGCCTGGTTCCCAGCCCCTTGCTTATGTGGGCACTCTGGTGAGAGTCTGATCTTGACTGGGTTCCTTACCCTTCTGTGAGGTGGGCCCTCTGATGTGAGGTCACTCCTGCCTGGATGGCTCATGTCGCCTTGGCGACGTAGGCCCTCTGTTGGCCACTGAAGCATGCTGGGAGCCTCCTACCCTCTTTAATAAGGGCCCTGGAAGAAACGCATATGCCCTTTTTGACCAAGTGCATCATTGTCGAGGTTCTGCCTCTTCTCCTATACTTTCAGAGGACTTCCCGTCTACCTCCTGAAATCGTATTCCTGGAATTCTGCCCCGCGTTCAAGTCCTCTTTGCAGCCTTACTTCAATATATTTTTGGACGATAGCTGTCATTTATAACTCTGCAGGTTTGTGAATTACAGTGCCCCTGAGCTCCTTTCTTCAACTCGCTTTCTTGTGAGCTGGCCGCAAAACCGCAGGATTGCTTCAGGCCCTAATCTGGTTCCGACACGGCATGCTGAGCCTTTGGCTAATTCCTCTTCCTGGTGGGAAATGAGCATTAAATTTGTTCGTGCAGACACCTACAGCTAATCTCTCATTGGTTCTCCCTATTCCTGTTCATCTTGCGCAGAAATTCCAAACTGTGCCAAACAGGAGGTTAAAGGCACTGACTCTCCAAGTGGGGAGAGTGTTAGTAAAGCGTCTGGAATGGTAAAACCGAGTACGAGGGGACGAAAACTGAGACGCATTTAAAAAGTTTTCCCGGTCACACGGTGGACCATATTCTGGGTTGCCCATGCATGTTTTACCTGAAGGAAGAATCCCTTCAACCTGGAGAGTTGGGACCCATGGAATGGGTACCACGCAGTATGACTTCAAAGGGTTGCCTTTGCTCACCGAACGTCACCAATGCTATCAGCCCGAAGTGTCCAGCCTTATGTCTCACTCAGCTCGGGGTGTAGATGTGGTAAATCCACGTTGCATCACAAGCCCTGAATGAATTATTTAAGAATTACTCTCTATTTCACTGTCATTGTGTTTTGTTTTTGTAATTTATTTTGATAATGGGATTTATCGGATTTTCACTGCTGCGTTTATGCCGCCGTACACATGCTTGATTCTCTTATGGAGACATATAAATCCATGGGTTTTCAGATTCTTACTAGTCAGGTATATTCCTAGGCATTGAATATTGGGTGTTGAGTCCATTTCGTGGAGCAAGGAGTAGGTCCTGACTATTACATATTTGCTTATGGAAAGGTATCTGTGCTAATTTCAATCTCTGGTTTTATGCAGCACCACAACTCACCTTTCCCCTTAAGCAAGCATAAGTTGGTTTTCTAAATTTGAGACCCTTTTCTGTTTTGTAATTGAGTTCATGTGCAGCCATGTTTGCATTCCGTGTATTTGAGATATCTTATGGTGTTTCTTTTTCTGTGTGACTTAGTTAACTTAGAATGATCGTACCTGAATCCACTCATTATGCCGCGACGGGCCTCATGACATAGATTTCATTGCTGAGTGATATTCCATTGTACGTACGTACAACAACTTCTTTATCCATTTTTTGCTTTCTGGGATATTTCACTTGTACCGTAAATGAGGTTCTTGTAAGCAGAGCCGTCCAAAATTTATGGGTGGCTGTGTCTTTTTGATTTTAATTTCCCTAAGCTATAGAACCATAAGTTGAAGTGCCGTAGGCTCCGTTGCTTAGTTTTTTAGGTGTTTGAGGAAACACCATACACTTCTCCAGAGTGGCTGTTGGCAATTTACATCCCGCCCATCAGCATAACAAGGCTCCCTGTTCTCCATGGCCTGTCCTGCCTTTCTGGATTTTTCACTTTTTTCAGATGTCCCTTTTGACAGGGGGGCAGTGAGACTTCATTGTAATGCAGATTTCTTTACAGGCTTGCTTGTTTGGCCAAAAAGGGCGTATGTGTTTTTTCTTGAATATATTCAGGAAAAAACGCATACGCCCTTTTTGACCAAGTGCATCATTGTCGACTTTCTGTCTCTTTCCTTATGCTTTAAATGCAATTCCAGTCTGCCCCTGAACTCGTTTTCCTGCAATTCTGCCCCGCTTTCAAGTCCTCTACGCAGCCTTACTTCAATACATTTTTGGACAATAGCTGACATTTATAACTCTGCAGGTTTGTGAATGACAGTGCGCCTGAGCTCCTTTCTTCTACTCGCTTTCTTGTGAGCTGGCCGCAAACCCGCAGCATTTCTTCATGCCCTAATCTGGTTCTGGCACAGCATGCTGATCCTTTGGTAAATTCCTCTTCCTGGTGGGAAATGAGTGTTATATTTGAACGTGCAGACACCTAGAGCTAGTCTCTCATTGGTTCTCCCTATTCTTGTTCATCTTGCGCAGAAATTGCAAACTGTGCCAAACAGGAGGTTAAAGGCACTGACTCTCTAAGTGGGGAGAGTATTAATAAAGGGTCTTGAATCGTGAACCCGAGTAAAAGGGGACGAAAACTGAGATGCATTTGAAAAGGTTTCCCGGTCACACGGTGCACCATACTGTGGGTTTCCCATGCATGTTTTAGCTGAAGGAAGAATCCCTTAAACCTGGAGAGTTGGGACCCATGGAATGGGTACCATGCAGTATGACTCCAAAGGGCCTGCATTTTCGCAACGAACCTCACCAATGCTATCAGGCCGAAGTGTACAGCCTTATGTCTCACTCAGCTCTGGTTGTAGATGTGGTAAATCCAGGTTGCATCACAAGCCCTGAATGAATTATTTAAGAATTGCTCTCTATTTCACTGTCATTGTGTTTGTTTTTGTAATTCATTTTGATAATGGGATTTATCGGATTTTCTCTGCTGCATTCATGCCGCTGTACACACACTTGAGTCTCTTATGGAGACATATAAATCCATGGGTTTGAAGATACTTACTAGTCAGGTGTATTCCTAGGCGTTGAATATGGGGTGTTTAGTCCATTTCGTTGAGCAAGGGCTAGGTCTTGACTATTACATATTTGGCTTATGGAAAGGTATCTGTGCTAATTTCTATCTCTGGTTTTATGCAGCACCCCAACTCACTTTTCCCCTTAAGCAAGCATAAGGTGGTTTTCTAAATTTGAGACCCTGTTCTGTTTTGTAATTCAGTTCATGTGTAGCCAAGTTTACATTCCGTGTATTAGTGATATCTTATGATGTTTCATTTTCTGTGTGACTTATTTCACTTAGAATCATCGTACCTGAATCCACTCATTATGCCACGATGGGCCTGATGACATAGATTTCATTGCTGAGTGATATTCCATTGAATGTGTGTACCACAACTTCTTTATCCATTTTTCACATTCTGGGATATTTAACTTGTACCGTAGACGAGATTCCTGTAAACAGAGCCGTCTGAAACTTTGGGGTGGCTGTCTGTTTTTGATTTTAATTTCCGTGATCTATAAGACCATAAGTGGAAGTGCCGTAGTCTCCGTTGCTTTGTTTCTTAGGTGTTTCAGGAAACACCATACACTTCTCCAGAGTGGCTGTTGGCAATTTACATCCCGCCCATCAGCATAACAAGGCTCCCTGTTCTCCATGGCCTGTGCTGTCTTTCTGGATTTTACACTTTTTTCAGATGGCCCTTTTGACCTGGGGGCAGTGAGACTTCTTTGTAGTGCAGATTTCTATAACATGCTGGCTTGGTTGGCCAAAAAGGGCGTATGCGTTTTTTCCTGAATATATTCAGGAAAAAACGCATACGCCCTTTTTGGCCAAGTGCATCATTGTCGACGTTCTGCCTCTTTTCCTATGCTTTAAATGCAATTCCAGTCTACCCCCTGAAATCGTTTTCCTGCAATTCTGCCCCGCTTTCCAGTGCTCTTCGCAGCCTTCCTTCAATATATTTTTGGACGATAGCTGTCATTTATAACTCTGCAGGTTTGTGAATTACAGTGCCCCTGAGCTCCTTTCTTCAACTCGCTTTCTTGTGAGCTGGCCGCAAACCCGCAGGAATGCTTCAGGCCCTAATCTGGTTCCGGCATGGCATGCTGAGCCTTTGGTTAATTCCTCTTCCTGGTGGGAAATGAGCGTTCCATTTGCCCGTCCACACACCTACAGCTAGTCTCTCATTGGTTCTCCCTATTCCTGTTCATCTTGCGCAGAAATTGCAAACTGTGCCAAACAGGAGGTTAAAGGCACTGACTCTCCAAGTGGGGAGAGTGTTAGTAAACGGTCGGAATGGTGAACCCGAGTAAAAGGGGACGAAAACTGAGATGCATTTGAAAACGTTTCCCGGTCACACAGTGCACTGTACTGTGGGTTTCCCATGCATGTTTTAGCTGAAGGAAGAATCCCTTAAACCTGGAGAGTTGGGACCCATGGAATGGGTACCATGCAGTATGACTTCAAAGGGTCTGCATTTGCTCATCGAACCTCACCAATGCTATCAGCCCGAAGTGTCCAGCCTTATGTCTCACTCAGCTCTGGGTGTAGATGTGGTAAATCCAGGTCGCATCACAAGCCCTGAATGAATTATTTAAGAATTGCTCTCTATTTCACTGTCATTGTGTTTGTTTTTGTAATTCATTTTGATAATGGGTTTTATCGGATTTTCTCTGCTGCATTCATGCCGCTGTACACACACTTGAGTCTCTTACGGAGACATATAAATCCATGGGTTTGAAGGTTCTTACTACTCATGTGTAATCCTAGGCGTTGAATATGGGGTGTTTAGTCCATTTCATTGAGCAAGGGTTAGGTCTTGACTATTACATATTTGGCTTATGGAAAGGTATCTGTGCTAATTTCTATCTCTGGTTTTATGCAGCACCACAACTCACCTTTCCCCTTAAGCAAGCATAAGTAGGTTTTCTAAATTTGAGACCCTTTTCTGTTTTGTAATTCAGTTCATGTGTAGCCAAGTTTACATTCCGTGTATTAGTGATATCTTATGATGTTTCATTTTCTGTGTGACTTATTTCACTTAGAATCATCGTACGTGAATCCACTCATTATGCCGCGACGGGCCTGATGACATAGATTTCATTGGTGAGTGATATTCCTTTGTACGTACGTACCACACTTCTTTATCCATTTTTCGCTTTCTGGGATATTTAACTTGTACCGTAGACGAGGTTCTTGTAAACAGAGCCATAAACAGAAATTTGCGGTGGCTGTGTGTTTTTGATTTTAATTTCCCTAAGCTATAGGAAAATAAGTGGTAATGCCATAGGCTCCGTTGCTTTGTTTTTTAGGTTTTTGAGGAAACACCATACACATCTCCAGAGTGGCTGTTGGCAATTTACATCCCGCCCATCAGCATAACAAGGCTCCCTGTTCTCCATGGCCTGTGCTGCCTTTCTGGATTTTACACTTTTTTCAGATGGCCCTTTTGAACGGGGAGCAGTGAGACTTCATTGTAGTGCAGATTTCTTTAACATGCTTGCTTGGTTGGCCAAAAAGGGCGTATGCGTTTTTTCCTGAATATATTCAGGAAAAAACGCATACGCCCTTTTTGGCCAAGTGCATCATTGTCGACGTTCTGCCTCTTTTCCTATGCTTTAAATGCAATTCCAGTCTACCCCCTGAAATCGTTTTCTTGCAATTCTGCCCCGCTTTCAAGTCCTCTTCGCAGCCTTCCTTCAATATATTTTTGGGTGATAGCTGTCATTTATAACTCTGCAGGTTTGTGAATTACAGTGTCCCTGAGCTCCTTTCTTAAACTCGCTTTCTTGTGAGCTGGCCGCAAACCCGCAGGATTGCTTCAGGCCCTAATCTGGTTCCGGCACGGCATGCTGAGCCTTTGGTTAATTCCTCTTCCTGGTGGGAAATGAGCGTTAAATTTGCCCGTGCAGACACCTTCACACGAGTCTTCATGGTGCCACTTTGCCCCGGTTATCTCTATGGAGGTTGGAGTTGGAGGGCCTCCTCGCTCAAGGTCAGTGTGCCCATGGAGCCAACCCTGCAACTTCAGGGCATGGTTGGGTGTTAGGATCACCACGTGGGGTCCTTTTCCCTTCGGAGGGAGGTGGCCTTTTGGGCTGCTGATTTCCAGGTTTTCAGATACTGCCAGTATCTTGGCCAGATGTGGCGGTGGGCCAAGCCCCTTGGTGACCGTAGTTTATCCTACCTGGAGCGCATTCTTGCATTGTTCCATTTCAAGTGGTCCCAGGTTTTGCACTAATACTCCAATGGCGATTCACCGTTCACCAGGAATGTAAAGGTCAAAGGGTTTAGCTAAATTAGGGAGTTCCAGGGCAAGGGTCTGAATTGACTGCTCTTTCCATTCTTGAAAGGCCACTTCTGCATTCTATTCAAAAGGATCATCATCTTTTCCTTTCAGTGTTTCATATAGAGGCCCAGCTAGTAGACTGTAGTTAGGGATCCAGAAGCAGCAAACCCTGGCCTCCCCAGGAACCCCTAAGCTGTCTTCTAGTTTCAGAAATGGGTAAGGCTGTAAATTGTTTCTTCCCTTTCCTGGGATGGGCTTCTCCGACCTTCTGTGAGAATGAAGCCCAGGCAGGTCACCGTAGTCTGTGATATTTGAGCTTTTTCTTGGACAACTTGTATCCTTTATTGGCTTGGTAGTTCAGAGGTCTCCTTAGTAGGGCTGGCGATCAGAATGTCGTCTGCATATTGAAGGAGTGTTTCCTTTTCCAGAGGTAGAACTTTTAGTTCTTTAGCTGAGCTTTCCCCAAAGATGGTGTGGGAATTTTTGAACCCTTGGGGCAACACGGCCCGGAAGTATTGTTTTAGTTGTATGTTGAGTCCTGCCACTCACAAGCCAAAATTTCTTGTGACTCTGGGACTAATAGAATACAAAAGAAGGCATCATTGAAGACTAATACAGAATACCATGTCCTGGTGGTTGGTAGAATGACCAGCAGGGTGTAGGATTTAGGAACTACTGGAGGTATATCCTCGGTGGCTTCACTGACTGTCCTGACATCCTTTACCAGGACTCCAGCAGCCCATGGGGCTCTCGAGGTCAGGCCAATCCCAGGATATGGAGCTCACCTGGGCAGGTACCCCACCCCCACCCCAGCCCACGGGGCTCTCGTATTCAGGCCCCTCCCAGGATATGGGGTTCCCTGGGCAGGTTCCCCTGCAGCCCATGGGGCTCTCGTGGTCAGGCCCCTCCCAGGATACAGAGCTACCCTTGCAGGTACCATGGCAGGGCTGGGAACACAGGAACCGTGCATATCACCCTCATTGCAGAGCACTCCCAGCTCACCTGTCACTCAGATCTGACACAGAGCACCTCAGAGCAGGACTTGAACTAACAAACAGCAGCTCCGACAGGTCTGTGACCCTGGGCATCACTCTGTGTGGCCTCCCTCCACCTGGTCTTCCAGAGTCTTCCACTGCACCCGGGGCACCAGGCCTCTGTCTCCACCCACCAGCCACCCCTCCTCTCCCTGACTCCTGGGTTCCTCTCATTAGGAGAGGGTTTTCTTGAAGTTGTCTCCCACTCATGGGCCAGATAATATAATTAGAAAACAAGCCAGAGCTGCAGCCCCTTGTCTATCCTGACTCTCAGGAGCCCACACCTGTTCCTTGGACCTGGCCGATTCAGCAAGTTCCAGTTTCTGCAACTGTGAGCCCCTGAGGGGTGATTATTGGCTGGCCTGGGAAGCCCGACCGTGCCGGCCAGACCTCCCCAGGTGTGCCTGGGTTCAGATCAATATAAACACCGCTCCAGGCAGCAAGAGCCCCTGCAGCTGTGCCTGACGCCATTTTCTCTGCCCTGTCAGCAGTCTTGGGGCTGGACTGGTGGGAGGGAGTGAGAGGCCACGGCTTTGTGGGTGGCCCAGTGTGAGTGGGGCTCTGCTGGACTTTCTGCAGCAGTTGCCAAGATGCCACCTGCTAAAGAAGAGGATGTGTCACCCATACCTGCCGCTGGAATTTCTCCCTGGGCAGAGGTGAGTGAGGAAGAAAGCAGTGGGGGCCGGGACAGCAGGGGTATCTCAGGCAGGGAAATGGAAAGCTTCCAGAAGAGCACCCAGGGCCAGGACCATCCTGGCTGGCCTGCAGGCACCAAGTCGGCTGGCATGCTGTCACTCATGTGGCTCCATGGCCCTTCCTCTAGGCTTTCAAGTCCTTGTACATATTCAGGTGTTTTACCTGGGAAGGGTGGGAACATTTCAGCAGCAGCTGGCCTGGGGCTCAGCCCACGTTTACTCACAGATGCCTCGGCACGGTCCCCCAGCTTTGCAATGAGGACGCTTGTTGCGTGGGGCCTGCTGGCTGAATGGGAGATGATTCCCCACCACTGACCAACTTCAGAATTGTTTACAACTGGAGCAAGTGCCCTGATACGGTTTTCCTCTGTGTAACTGGTGGGTTCTGTTTTTTTTTCTTTTTTTCGTTTTTGGTTCAAGGTAGATTTTATTCCTCTTTTTTGTATTTACAGATATAAGCATGGAAATAATTTATTCATATAAATACATGTATGTGAAGGGAAGAATATTTTTTCTGTTTTACTTTTTGTAATTTGAATTTTATTTTATTTTTTTATACAGCAGGTTCTTTTTGGTTATCTATTTTATACATATAAATGTATACATGCCAATCCCAATCTCTGAACTCCTCCCACCGCCACCCCCCAACAGCTTTTCCCCCTTGGTGTCCATACGTTTGTTGTCTACATCTGTTGCTCTATTTCTGCCTGGCAAAACGGTTCATCTGTACAATTTTTCTAGGTTCCACATATATGCATTAATAGACAAGATTTGTTTTTCTCTTTCTGACTTACTTCACTCTGTATGACAGTCTCTAGATCCATCAACGTCTCTACAAATGACCCAATTTCATTCCTTTTTATGGCTTAGTAATATTCCATTTTATATATGTACCACATCTTTATGCATTCGTCTGTCTGTGGGCATTTAGGTTGCTTCCATTACCTGGATATTGTAAATAGTGATGCAATGAACATTGCGGTGAATGTCTCTTTTTGATTTATGGTTTTGTCTGGGTATATGCCCAGTAGTGGGATTGCTGTATCATATGGTAATTCTATTCTTAGTTTTATAAGAAACTCCATAATGTTCTCCACAGTGACTGTATCAATTTACATTCCCAACAATAGTGGAAGAGGGTTCCTTATCTCCACACCCTTTCCAGCATTTGTTGTTTTTAGATTTTCTGATGATGCCCATTCTAACAGGTGTGAGGTGATACACCATGGATGAGTCTATTTCGTTGAGCAAAGAGTAGGTCTTGTCTATTACATATTTGGCTTATGGAACGGTATGTGTGCTAATTTCAATCTCTGGTTTTATACAGCACCCCAACTCAACTTTCCCCTTAAGCAAGCATAAGTTTTTATCTAAATGTGAGACTCTGTTCGGTTTTGGAATTCAGTTTATGTGTAGCCAAGTTTACACTCTCTCTATTAGTGATATCTTATGATAATTATCTTTCTCTGTGTGACCTATTTCTCTTAGAATCATCATACTTAAATCCACTCACTTTGCTGCTACAGGCCTGATGACATTGATTTCATTGCTGAGTGATATTCCGTTGTACGTAAGTAGCACAACTCCTTTATCCATTTTTTTCTTTCTGGGATATTTAATTTGTACTGGACTCAAGGTTCTTGTAAACACAGCAGCCCTAAATTTTTTGTTGGCTGTGTCTTGTTGATTTTAATTTTCCTAAGCTATAGGGCCAAAAGTGGAAGTGCCCTAGGGTCTGTAGCTTTGTTTTTCAGATGTTTCAGGATACACCATAAACATCTCCAGAGTGTCTGTTGGCAATTTACATCCCGCCCATCAGCAAAACAAGGCTCCCTGTTCTCCATGGCCTGTCCTGTGTTTCTGGTTTTTACACTTTTTTCAGATGGCCCTTTTGACGAATGGGAAATGAGACTTCATTGTAGTGCGGATTTCCATTTCTCGAGTGCTTGGTTGGCCAAAAAGGGCATATGTGTTTTTTCCTGAATATATTCAGGAAAAAATGTTTACGCACTTTTGTCCAAGTGCATCACTGTCAAAGATCTGCCGCTTTTCACATGCTTTAAATGCAATTCCAATCTACCTCCTGAAATATGATTCCTGCAATTCTGCCTCGTTTTCAAGTCCTCTTTGCAGACTTACTTCCATATAATTTTGCCAATAGCTGTCATTTATAACACTGCAGGTTTGTGAATTACAGTGCCCGTGATTTCCTTTCTTAACTCGTTTCTTTGAAAACTGGCCACAGAACCGCAGGTTTGCTTCAGGCCGTAATCAGGGTCCGGCACGGCACTCTGAGACTTTGGTTCATTCCACTTCCTGGTGGGAAATTAGAGTTAAATGTGCCCCTCCAGACACCTGCCTCACTCCTAGCCCCTTGGTGATGTGTGTCCTGTGGTTTGAGGCCACATGTGCTGGGTTCCTCACCTTTGGCTGATGTGGCCCCACTGGTGTGAGGACACTCCTGCCTGGTTCCCATCCCCTTGGTGATGTGGGCCCTCCGGTGAGAGTCTGATCCTGGTTGGGTTCCTCACACTTCTGTGAGGTGGGCCCTCTTCTCTGAGGTCACTCCTGCCTGGCTGGCACACCCCGCCTTGGCGACGTCGGCCCTCTGGTGGGATTTGGTGCCTGCTGGGTGTCTCCTCCCCTCGGTAATGAGGGCCCTCTGGCGTCAGACCCTAACTCCTGGGCTCCCAATATTTTCTGATATGCGCCCTGTGGTTCGAGTACACTCCTGCCAGTTTCCCAACCACATGGGAATGTGGGCCTTCTGCTCTGAGGTCCCAACCGTGGGTTGCTCAGTTTCATGATGAGGGCCCTCTGCTGTGAGTTCTCTCCGGCCTGGATCCCATAGCCTCGCTGATCCTGGCCACCTGCTGGGAGGTTACAACTGCGGGATTCCTCACCTTTTTTCTTCTATGGACCCTCTGTTTTGAGACTCCTCCTGCCTGCCTCAATCCCAGCCCCTTGGTGATGTGTGTCCTCTGGTTTGAGGCCACGTATGCTGGGTCCCTCGCCTTTCGATGATGTGGCCCCACTGGTGTGAGGACACTCCTGCCTGGTTCCTATCCCCTTGATGATGTGGGCCCTCTGGTGAGAGTCTGATCCTGGCTGGGTTCCTCACCCTTCTGTGAGGGGGGCCCTCTGCTGTGAGGTCACTCCTGCCTGGCTGGCACACCCCACCTGGGCAACATCGGCCCTCTTGTGGCAGTTGGAGCCTGCTGGGAACCTCCCCTCGGTGATGGGGTCCCTCTTGCCTCAGGCCCTAACTGCTGGGTACCCACATTTTCTGATACGTGCTAAGTGGTGCGAGGACACTCCTGCGAGGTTCCCATCCCCATGAGCATGTGGGCCTTCTGCTCTAAGGTCCCAACACCTGTGTTGTTCACCGTTTCATGATGTTGGCTTTCTGGTGTTAGTTCACCAAGGCCTAGATCCCATAGCCTCTGTGCTCTGAGCGGCCTGCTGGGAGGTTCCTACTGCTGGATTCCTTACCTTTCTTATTCTTTGGGTCCTGTGTTTTCATGCTCCTACTTCCTGACTCACTCCCAGCCCATTTGTGATGTATGACCTCTGGTTTAAGGCCACATGTACCGGTTTCCTCACCTTTATTGATGTGGCCCCACTGGTGTGAGGACACTCCTGCCTGGTTCCCATCCCCTTGGTGATGGGGGCCCTCTGGTGAGAGTCTGATCCTGTCTGGATTCCTCACACTTCTGGGAGGTGGGCCCTCTGCTGTGAGGTCACTCCTGCCTGGCTGGCACACGTCACCTTGGCGATGTGGGCCCTCAGTTGGGAGTTGGTGCCTGCTGGGAATCTCCTCCTCTAGGTAATGAGGGCCCTCTAGCGTCAGGCCCTAACTCATGGGCTCCCAAAATTTTCTGATGTGCGCCCTGTCGGGCGAGTACACTCCAGCCAGTGTCCCATCCCCATGGGGATGTGGGCTTTCTGCCCTGAGGTCCCAACGGCTGGGTTGCTCACAGTGTCAGAATGTGGGCCCTCTGCTGTCAGTTCACTCCAGCATGGATCCCATAGCCTCGGTGCTCTGGGCCACCTGCTTGGAGCTTCCAACTGCGGGGTTCCTCACCTTTTTTATTCTATGGGCGCTCTGTTGTGAGTCTCCTCCTGCATGCCGCATTCCCAGCCCTTTCGTGATGTGTGTCCCCTTGTTTGAGGCCACATGTGCTGTGTTCCTCACCTTTCGCTGATGTGGCCCCACTGGTGTGAGGACACTCCTGCCTGGTTTCCATCCCCTTGGTGATGTGGGCGCTCTGGTTAGAGTCTGATCCTGTTTGGGCTCCTCACACTTCTGTGAGGTGGGCCCTCTGCTGTGAGGTAACTCCTGCCTGGCTTGCTCCCATTGCCTTGGTGACGTCGGCCCTCTGGTGGCATTTGGAGCCTGGTGGTAGCCTCCTCTCCTCCGTGATGAGGGCCCTCTGGCGCCAGGCCATAACTGCTGGGTTCCCACATTTTCTGATACGTGCTAAGTTGTGCGAGGACACTCCTGCGAGGTTCCCATCCCCATGGGGATGTGGGCCTTCTGCTCTGAGGTCCCACTGGCTGGGTTGCTCACAGTTTCATGATGTGGGCCCTCTGCTGTGAGTTCACTGTGGCCTGGATCCCATAGACTCCATGCTCTGGGCCACCTGCTGGGAGGTTCAAACTGCTGGATTCCTCACATTTTTTATTCTGTGGGCCCTGTGTTGTTAGGCTACTCCTGCCTGCCTCACTCGGAGCACCTTGGAAATGTGGGTCCTCTGGTTTAGGCCACATGTGCTGGGTTCCTCACCTTTCTATAATGTGGCCACACTGGTGTGAGGACACTCCTGCCTTGTTCCGATCCCCTTGGTGATGTGGGCCCTCTGGTGAGAGTCTTATCCTGGCTGGGTTCCTCACCCTTCTGTGAGGTAGGCCCTCTGCTGTGAGGTCACCCCTGCCTGGCTGGCACACGTCAACGTGGCGACGTGGGCCCTCAGTTGGGAGTTGGTGCCTGCTGGGAGTCTCCTCCCCTCGGTAATGAGGGCCCTCTGGCGTCAGACCCTAACTCCTGGGCTCCCAAAATTTTCTGATGTGCGCCCTGTGGTGCGAGTACACTCCTGCCAGGATCCCAACCCCATGGGAATGTGGGCCTTCTGCTCTAAGGTCCCAACGGCTGGGTTGCTCACAGTTTCATAATGAGGGCCCTCTGTTTTGAGTTCAGTCAGGCCTGGATCCCATAGCCTCGCTGCTCCTGGCCACCTGCTGGGAGGTTCCAACTGCGGGATCCCTCACCTTTTTTACGCTATGGGCCCTCTGTTTGGAGGCTCCTCCTGCCTGCCTCACTCCCAGCCCCTTGGTGATGTGTGTCCTGTAGTTTGAGGCCACGTGTGCTGGGTCCGTCACATTTCGGTGATGTGACCACACTGGTGTGAGAACACTCCTGCCTGGTTTCCATTCCCTTGGTGATGTGGGCCCTCCGGTGAGAGTCTGATCCTCTTTGGGTTCCTCACACTTTTGTGTGGTTGGCCCTCTGCTCTGAGGTCACTCCTGCCTGGCTGGCACACCCTGCATTGGCGACGTCGGCCTTCTGGTAGCAGTTGGAGCTTGCTGGGAGCCTCCTCTCCTCAGTGATGAGGGCCCTCTGGCGTCCGGCCCTAACTGCTGGGCTCCCCACCTTTTCTGATGTGTGCCCACTGGTGCGATGACACTCCTGCTTGGTTCCCTTCCCCATGGGGATGTGGGCCTTGTGCTCTGAGGTTACAACGGCTGGGTTGCTTACAGTATCACGATGAGGGCCCTCTGTTGTGAGTTCATCACTGCCTGGATCCCATAGCCTCGGTGCTCTGGGCCGCCTGCTGGGATGTTCCAACTGCTGGATTCCTCACCTTTTTTATACAATGGGCCATGGGTTTTGAGGTTAATCCTGCCTGCCTCGCTCCGACACCCATGGTGATGTGGGTCCTCTGGTTTGAGGCCACATGTGCTGGGTACCTCAACTTTCGATGATGTGGCCCCACGGGTGTGAGGACACTCCTGCCTGGTTCCCAGCCCCTTGCTTATGTGGGCACTCTGGTGAGAGTCTGATCTTGACTGGGTTCCTTACCCTTCTGTGAGGTGGGCCCTCTGATGTGAGGTCACTCCTGCCTGGATGGCTCATGTCGCCTTGGCGACGTAGGCCCTCTGTTGGCCACTGAAGCATGCTGGGAGCCTCCTACCCTCTTTAATAAGGGCCCTGGAAGAAACGCATATGCCCTTTTTGACCAAGTGCATCATTGTCGAGGTTCTGCCTCTTCTCCTATACTTTCAGAGGACTTCCCGTCTACCTCCTGAAATCGTATTCCTGGAATTCTGCCCCGCGTTCAAGTCCTCTTTGCAGCCTTACTTCAATATATTTTTGGACGATAGCTGTCATTTATAACTCTGCAGGTTTGTGAATTACAGTGCCCCTGAGCTCCTTTCTTCAACTCGCTTTCTTGTGAGCTGGCCGCAAAACCGCAGGATTGCTTCAGGCCCTAATCTGGTTCCGACACGGCATGCTGAGCCTTTGGCTAATTCCTCTTCCTGGTGGGAAATGAGCGTTAAATTTGTTCGTGCCGACACCTACAGCTAATCTCTCATTGGTTCTCCCTATTCCTGTTCATCTTGCGCAGAATTTCCAAACTGTGCCAAACAGGAGGTTAAAGGCACTGACTCTCCAAGTGGGGAGAGTGTTAGTAAAGCGTCTGGAATGGTAAAACCGAGTACGAGGGGACGAAAACTGAGACGCATTTAAAAAGTTTTCACGGTCACACGGTGGACCATATTCTGGGTTTGCCCATGCATGTTTTACCTGAAGGAAGAATCCCTTCAACCTGGAGAGTTTGGACCCATGGAATGGGTACCACGCAGTATGACATCAAAGGGTTGCCTTTGCTCACCGAACGTCACCAATGCTATCAGCCCAAAGTGTCCAGCCTTATGTCTCACTCAGCTCGGGGTGTAGATGTGGTAAATCCACGTTGCATCACAAGCCCTGAATGAATTATTTAAGAATTGCTCTCTATTTCACTGTCATTGTGTTTTGTTTTTGTAATTTATTTTGATAATGGGATTTATCGGATTTTCACTGCTGCGTTTATGCCGCCGTACACATGCTTGATTCTCTTATCGAGACATATAAATCCATGGGTTTTCAGATTCTTACTAGTCAGGTATATTCCTAGGCATTGAATATGGGGTGTTGAGTCCATTTCGTGGAGCAAGGAGTAGGTCCTGACTATTACATATTTGCTTATGGAAAGGTATCTGTGCTAATTTCAATCTCTGGTTTTATGCAGCACCACAACTCACCTTTCCCCTTAAGCAAGCATAAGTTGGTTTTCTAAATTTGAGACCCTTTTCTGTTTTGTAATTGAGTTCATGTGCAGCCATGTTTGCATTCCGTGTATTTGAGATATCTTATGGTGTTTCTTTTTCTGTGTGACTTACTTAACTTAGAATGATCGTACCTGAATCCACTCATTATGCCGCGACGGGCGTCATGACATAGATTTCATTGCTGAGTGATATTCCATTGTACGTACGTACAACAACTTCTTTATCCATTTTTTGCTTTCTGGGATATTTCACTTGTACCGTAAATGAGGTTCTTGTAAGCAGAGCCGTCCAAAATTTATGGGTGGCTGTGTCTTTTTGATTTTAATTTCCCTAAGCTATAGAACCATAAGTTGAAGTGCCGTAGGCTCCGTTGCTTAGTTTTTTAGGTGTTTGAGGAAACACCATACACTTCTCCAGAGTGGCTGTTGGCAAGTTACATCCCGCCCATCAGCATAACAAGGCTCCCTGTTCTCCATGGCCTGTCCTGCCTTTCTGGATTTTTCACTTTTTTCAGATGTCCCTTTTGACAGGGGGGCAGTGAGACTTCATTGTAATGCAGATTTCTTTACAGGCTTGCTTGTTTGGCCAAAAAGGGCGTATGTGTTTTTTCTTGAGTATATTCAGGAAAAAACGCATACGCCCTTTTTGACCAAGTGCATCATTGTCGACTTTCTGTCTCTTTCCTTATGCTTTAAATGCAATTCCAGTCTGCCCCTGAACTCGTTTTCCTGCAATTCTGCCCCGCTTTCAAGTCCTCTACGCAGCCTTACTTCAATACATTTTTGGACAATAGCTGACATTTATAACTCTGCAGGTTTGTGAATGACAGTGCGCCTGAGCTCCTTTCTTCTACTCGCTTTCTTGTGAGCTGGCCGCAAACCCGCAGGATTGCTTCATGCCCTAATCTGGTTCCGGCACAGCATGCTGATCCTTTGGTAAATTCCTCTTCCTGGTGGGAAATGAGTGTTATATTTGAACGTGCAGACACCTAGAGCTAGTCTCTCATTGGTTCTCCCTATTCTTGTTCATCTTGCGCAGAAATTGCAAACTGTGCCAAACAGGAGGTTAAAGGCACTGACTCTCTAAGTGGGGAGAGTATTAGTAAAGGGTCTTCAATCGTGAACCCGAGTAAAAGGGGACGAAAACTGAGATGCATTTGAAAAGGTTTCCCGGTCACACGGTGCACCATACTGTGGGTTTCCCATGCATGTTTTAGCTGAAGGAAGAATCCCTTAAACCTGGAGAGTTGGGACCCATGGAATGGGTACCATGCAGTATGACTTCAAAGGGCCTGCATTTTCTCAACGAACCTCACCAATGCTATCAGGCTGAAGTGTACAGCCTTATGTCTCACTCAGCTCTGGTTGTAGATGTGGTAAATCCAGGTTGCATCACAAGCCCTGAATGAATGATTTAAGAATTGCTCTCTATTTCACTGTCATTGTGTTTGTTTTTGTAATTCATTTTGATAATGGGATTTATCGGATTTTCTCTGCTGCATTCATGCCGCTGTACACACACTTGAGTCTCTTATGGAGACATATAAATCCATGGGTTTGAAGATACTTACTAGTCAGGTGTATTCCTAGGCATTGAATATGGGGTGTTTAGTCCATTTCGTTGAGCAAGGGCTAGGTCTTGACTATTACATATTTGGCTTATGGAAAGGTATCTGTGCTAATTTCTATCTCTGGTTTTATGCAGCACCCCAACTCACTTTTCCCCTTAAGCAAGCATAAGGTGGTTTTCTAAATTTGAGACCCTGTTCTGTTTTGTAATTCAGTTCATGTGTAGCCAAGTTTACATTCCGTGTATTAGTGATATCTTATGATGTTTCATTTTCTGTGTGACTTATTTCACTTAGAATCATCGTACCTGAATCCACTCATTATGCCACGATGGGCCTGATGACATAGATTTCATTGCTGAGTGATATTCCATTGAATGTGTGTACCACAACTTCTTTATCCATTTTTCACATTCTGGGATATTTAACTTGTACCGTAGACGAGATTCCTGTAAACAGAGCCGTCTGAAACTTTGGGGTGGCTGTCTGTTTTTGATTTTAATTTCCGTGATCTATAAGACCATAAGTGGAAGTGCCGTAGTCTCCGTTGCTTTGTTTCTTAGGTGTTTCAGGAAACACCATACACTTCTCCAGAGTGGCTGTTGGCAATTTACATCCCGCCCATCAGCATAACAAGGCTCCCTGTTCTCCATGGCCTGTGCTGTCTTTCTGGATTTTACACTTTTTTCAGATGGCCCTTTTGACCTGGGGGCAGTGAGACTTCTTTGTAGTGCAGATTTCTTTAACATGCTGGCTTGGTTGGCCAAAAAGGGCGTATGCGTTTTTTCCTGAATATATTCAGGAAAAAACGCATACGCCCTTTTTGGCCAAGTGCATCATTGTCGACTTTCTGCCTCTTTTCCTATGCTTTAAATGCAATTCCAGTCTACCCCCTGAAATCGTTTTCCTGCAATTCTGCCCCGCTTTCCAGTCCTCTTCGCAGCCTTCCTTCAATATATTTTTGGACGATAGCTGTCATTTATAACTCTGCAGGTTTGTGAATTACAGTGCCCCTGAGCTCCTTTCTTCAACTCGCTTTCTTGTGAGCTGGCCACAAACCCGCAGGAATGCTTCAGGCCCTAATCTGGTTCCGGCACGGCATGCTGAGCCTTTGGTTAATTCCTCTTCCTGGTGGGAAATGAGCGTTCCATTTGCCCGTCCAGACACCTACAGCTAGTCTCTCATTGGTTCTCCCTATTCCTGTTCATCTTGCGCAGAAATTGCAAACTGTGCCAAACAGGAGGTTAAAGGCACTGACTCTCCAAGTGGGGAGAGTGTTAGTAAACGGTCTGGAATGGTGAACCCGAGTAAAAGGGGACGAAAACTGAGATGCATTTGAAAACGTTTCCCGGTCACACAGTGCACTGTACTGTGGGTTTCCCATGCATGTTTTAGCTGAAGGAAGAATCCCTTAAACCTGGAGAGTTGGGACCCATGGAATGGGTACCATGCAGTATGACTTCAAAGGGTCTGCATTTGCTCATCGAACCTCACCAATGCTATCAGCCCGAAGTGTCCAGCCTTATGTCTCACTCAGCTCTGGGTGTAGATGTGGTAAATCCAGGTCGCATCACAAGCCCTGAATGAATTATTTAAGAATTGCTCTCTATTTCACTGTCATTGTGTTTGTTTTTGTAATTCATTTTGATAATGGGTTTTATCGGATTTTCTCTGCTGCATTCATGCCGCTGTACACACACTTGAGTCTCTTACGGAGACATATAAATCCATGGGTTTGAAGTTTCTTACTAGTCATGTGTAATCCTAGGCGTTGAATATGGGGTGTTTAGTCCATTTCGTTGAGCAAGGGCTAGGTCTTGACTATTACATATTTGGCTTATGGAAAGGTATCTGTGCTAATTTCTATCTCTGGTTTTATGCAGCACCACAACTCACCTTTCCCCTTAAGCAAGCATAAGTTGGTTTTCTAAATTTGAGACCCTGTTCTGTTTTGTAATTCAGTTCATGTGTAGCCAAGTTTACATTCCGTGTATTAGTGATATCTTATGATGTTTCATTTTCTGTGTGACTTATTTCACTTAGAATCATCGTACCTGAATCCACTCATTATGCCGCGATGGGCCTGATGACATAGATTTCATTGGTGAGTGATATTCCTTTGTACGTACGTACCACACTTCTTTATCCATTTTTCGCTTTCTGGGATATTTAACTTGTACCGTAGACGAGGTTCTTGTAAACAGAGCCGTAAACAGAAACTTTGCGGTGGCTGTGTGTTTTTGATTTTAATTTCCCTAAGCTATAGGAAAAAAAGTGGTAATGCCATAGGCTCCGTTGCTTTGTTTTTTAGGCTTTTGAGGAAACACCATACACATCTCCAGAGTGGCTGTTGGCAATTTACATCCCGCCCATCAGCATAACAAGGCTCCCTGTTCTCCATGGCCTGTGCTGCCTTTCTGGATTTTACACTTTTTTCAGATGGCCCTTTTGAAGGGGGGGCAGTGAGACTTCATTGTAGTGCAGATTTCTTTAACATGCTTGCTTGGTTGGCCAAAAAGGGCGTATGCGTTTTTTCCTGAATATATTCAGGAAAAAACGCATACGCCCTTTTTGGCCAAGTGCATCATTGTCGACGTTCTGCCTCTTTTCCTATGCTTTAAATGCAATTCCAGTCTACCCCCTGAAATCGTTTTCTTGCAATTCTGCCCCGCTTTCAAGTCCTCTTCGCAGCCTTCCTTCAATATATTTTTGGGTGATAGCTGTCATTTATAACTCTGCAGGTTTGTGAATTACAGTGTCCCTGAGCTCCTTTCTTCAACTCGCTTTCTTGTGAGCTGGCCGCAAACCCGCAGGATTGCTTCAGGCCCTAATCTGGTTCCGGCACGGCATGCTGAGCCTTTGGTTAATTCCTCTTCCTGGTGGGAAATGAGCGTTAAATTTGCCCGTGCAGACACCTTCACACGAGTCTTCATGGTGCCACTTTGCCCCGGTTATCTCTATGGAGGTTGGAGTTGGAGGGCCTCCTCGCTCAAGGTCAGTGTGCCCATGGAGCCAACCCTGCAACTTCAGGGCATGGTTGGGTGTTAGGATCACCACGTGGGGTCCTTTTCCCTTCGGAGGGAGGTGGCCTTTTGGGCTGCTGATTTCCAGGTTTTCAGATACTGCCAGTATCTTGGCCAGATGTGGCGGTGGGCCAAGCCCCTTGGTGACCGTAGTTTATCCTACCTGGATCGCGTTCTTGCATTGTTCCATTTCAAGTGGTCCCAGGTTTTGCACTAATACTCCAATGGCGATTCACCGTTCACCAGGAATGTAAAGGTCAAAGGGTTTAGCTAAATTAGGGAGTTCCAGGGCAAGGGTCTGAATTGACTGCTCTTTCCATTCTTGAAAGGCCACTTCTGCATTCTATTCAAAAGAATCATCATCTTTTCCTTTCAGTGTTTCATATAGAGGCCCAGCTAGTAGACTGTAGTTAGGGATCCAGAAGCAGCAAACCCTGGCCTCCCCAGGAACCCCTAAGCTGTCTTCTAGTTTCAGAAATGGGTAAGGCTGTAAATTGTTTCTTCCCTTTCCTGGGATGGGCTTCTCCGACCTTCTGTGAGAATGAAGCCCAGGCAGGTCACCGTAGTCTGTGATATTTGAGCTTTTTCTTGGACAACTTGTATCCTTTATTGGCTTGGTAGTTCAGAGGTCTCCTTAGTAGGGCTGGCGATCAGAATGTCGTCTGCATATTGAAGGAGTGTTTCCTTTTCCAGAGGTAGAACTTTTAGTTCTTTAGCTGAGCTTTCCCCAAAGATGGTGTGGGAATTTTTGAACCCTTGGGGCAACACGGCCCGGAAGTATTGTTTTAGTTGTATGTTGAGTCCTGCCACTCACAAGCCAAAATTTCTTGTGACTCTGGGACTAATAGAATACAAAAGAAGGCATCATTGAAGACTAATACAGAATACCATGTCCTGGTGGTTGGTAGAATGACCAGCAGGGTGTAGGATTTAGGAACTACTGGAGGTATATCCTCGGTGGCTTCACTGACTGTCCTGACATCCTTTACCAGGACTCCAGCAGCCCATGGGGCTCTCGAGGTCAGGCCAATCCCAGGATATGGAGCTCACCTGGGCAGGTACCCCACCCCCACCCCAGCCCATGGGGCTCTCGTGTTCAGGCCCCTCCCAGGATATGGGGTTCCCTGGGCAGGTTCCCCTCAGCCCATGGGGCTCTCGTGGTCAGGCCCCTCCCAGGATACAGAGCTACCCTTGCAGGTACCATGGCAGGCCTGGGAACACAGGAACCCTGCATATCGCCCTCATTGCAGAGCACTCCCAGCTCACCTGTCACTCAGATCTGACACAGAGCACCTCAGAGCAGGACTTGAACTAACAAACAGCAGCTCCCACAGGTCTGTGACCCTGGGCATCACTCTGTGTGGCCTCCCTCCACCTGGTCTTCCAGAGACTTCCACTGCACCCGGGGCACCAGGCCTCTGTCTCCACCCACCAGCCACCCCTCCTCTCCCTGACTCCTGGGTTCCTCTCATTAGGAGAGGGTTTTCTTGAAGTTGTCTCCCACTCATGGGCCAGATAATATAATTAGAAAACAAGCCAGAGCTGCAGCCCCTTGTCTATCCTGACTCTCAGGAGCCCACACCTGTTCCTTGGACCTGGCCGATTCAGCAAGTTCCAGTTTCTGCAACTGTGAGCCCCTGAGGGGTGATTATTGGCTGGCCTGGGAAGCCTGACCATGCCGGCCAGCCCTCCCCAGGTGTGCCTGGGTTCAGATCAATATAAACACCGCTCCAGGCAGCAAGAGCCCCTGCAGCTGTGCCTGACGCCATTTTCTCTGCCCTGTCAGCAGTCTTGGGGCTGGACTGGTGGGAGGGAGTGAGAGGCCACGGCTTTGTGGGTGGCCCAGTGTGAGTGGGGCTCTGCTGGACTTTCTGCAGCAGTTGCCAAGATGCCACCTGCTAAAGAAGAGGATGTGTCACCCATACCTGCCGCTGGAATTTCTCCCTGGGCAGAGGTGAGTGAGGAAGAAAGCAGTGGGGGCCGGGACAGCAGGGGTATCTCAGGCAGGGAAATGGAAAGCTTCCAGAAGAGCACCCAGGGCCAGGACCATCCTGGCTGGCCTGCAGGCACCAAGTCGGCTGGCATGCTGTCACTCATGTGGCTCCATGGCCCTTCCTCTAGGCTTTCAAGTCCTTGTACATATTCAGGTGTTTTACCTGGGAAGGGTGGGAACATTTCAGCAGCAGCTGGCCTGGGGCTCAGCCCACGTTTACTCACAGATGCCTCGGCACGGTCCCCCAGCTTTGCAATGAGGACGCTTGTTGCGTGGGGCCTGCTGGCTGAATGGGAGATGATTCCCCACCACTGACCAACTTCAGAATTGTTTACAACTGGAGCAAGTGCCCTGATACGGTTTTCCTCTGTGTAACTGGTGGGTTCTGTTTTTTTTTCTTTTTTTCGTTTTTGGTTCAAGGTAGATTTTATTCCTCTTTTTTGTATTTACAGATATAAGCATGGAAATAATTTATTCATATAAATACATGTATGTGAAGGGAAGAATATTTTTTCTGTTTTACTTTTTGTAATTTGAATTTTATTTTATTTTTTTATACAGCAGGTTCTTTTTGGTTATCTATTTTATACATATAAATGTATACATGCCAATCCCAATCTCTCAACTCCTCCCACCACCACCCCCCAACAGCTTTCCCCCCTTGGTGTCCATACGTTTGTTGTCTACATCTGTTGCTCTATTTCTGCCTGGCAAAACGGTTCATCTGTACAATTTTTCTAGGTTCCACATATATGCATTAATAGACAAGATTTGTTTTTCTCTTTCTGACTTACTTCACTCTGTATGACAGTCTCTAGATCCATCAACGTCTCTACAAATGACCCAATTTCATTCCTTTTTATGGCTTAGTAATATTCCATTTTATATATGTACCACATCTTTATGCATTCGTCTGTCTGTGGGCATTTAGGTTGCTTCCATTACCTGGATATTGTAAATAGTGATGCAATGAACATTGCGGTGAATGTCTCTTTTTGATTTATGGTTTTGTCTGGGTATATGCCCAGTAGTGGGATTGCTGTATCATATGGTAATTCTATTCTTAGTTTTATAAGAAACTCCATAATGTTCTCCACAGTGACTGTATCAATTTACATTCCCAACAATAGTGGAAGAGGGTTCCTTATCTCCACACCCTTTCCAGCATTTGTTGTTTGTAGATTTTCTGATGATGCCCATTCTAACAGGTGTGAGGTGATACACCATGGATGAGTCTATTTCGTTGAGCAAAGAGTAGGTCTTGTCTATTACATATTTGGCTTATGGAACGGTATGTGTGCTAATTTCAATCTCTGGTTTTATACAGCACCCCAACTCAACTTTCCCCTTAAGCAAGCATAAGTTTTTATCTAAATGTGAGACTCTGTTCGGTTTTGGAATTCAGTTTATGTGTAGCCAAGTTTACACTCTCTCTATTAGTGATATCTTATGATAATTCTCTTTCTCTGTGTGACCTATTTCTCTTAGAATCATCATACTTAAATCCACTCACTTTGCTGCTACAGGCCTGATGACATTGATTTCATTGCTGAGTGATATTCCGTTGTACGTAAGTAGCACAACTCCTTTATCCATTTTTTTCTTTCTGGGATATTTAATTTGTACTGGACTCAAGGTTCTTGTAAACACAGCAGCCCTAAATTTTGTGTTGGCTGTGTCTTGTTGATTTTAGTTTTCCTAAGCTATAGGGCCAAAAGTGGAAGTGCCCTAGGGTCTGTAGCTTTGTTTTTCAGATGTTTCAGGATACACCATAAACATCTCCAGAGTGTCTGTTGGCAATTTACATCCCGCCCATCAGCATAACAAGGCTCCCTGTTCTCCATGGCCTGTCCTGTGTTTCTGGTTTTTACACTTTTTTCAGATGGCCCTTTTGACGAATGGGAAATGAGACTTCATTGTAGTGCGGATTTCCATTTCTCCAGTGCTTGGTTGGCCAAAAAGGGCATATGTGTTTTTTCCTGAATATATTCAGGAAAAAATGTTTACGCACTTTTGTCCAACTGCATCACTGTCAAAGATCTGCCTCTTTTCACATGCTTTAAATGCAATTCCAATCTACCTCCTGAAATATGATTCCTGCAATTCTGCCTCGTTTTCAAGTCCTCTTTGCAGACTTACTTCCATATAATTTTGCCAATAACTGTCATTTATAACACTGCAGGTTTGTGAATTACAGTGCCCGTGATTTCCTTTCTTAACTCGCTTCCTTGAAAACTGGCCACAGAAACGTAGGTTTGCTTCAGGCCGTAATCAGGGTCCGGCACGGCACTCTGAGACTTTGGTTCATTCCACTTCCTGGTGGGAAATTAGAGTTAAATGTGCCCCTCCAGACACCTGCCTCACTCCTAGCCCCTTGGTGATGTGTGTCCTGTGGTTTGAGGCCACATGTGCTGGGTTCCTCACCTTTGGCTGATGTGGCCCCACTGGTGTGAGGACACTCCTGCCTGGTTCCCATCCCCTTGGTGATGTGGGCCCTCCGGTGAGAGTCTGATCCTGGTTGGGTTCCTCACACTTCTGTGAGGTGGGCCCTCTTCTCTGAGGTCACTCCTGCCTGGCTGGCACACCCCGCCTTGGCGACGTCGGCTCTCTGGTGGGATTTGGTGCCTGCTGAGTGTCTCCTCCCCTTGGTAATGAGGGCCCTCTGGCGTCAGGCCCTAACTCCTGGGCTCCCAATATTTTCTGATATGCGCCCTGTGGTTCGAGTACACTCCTGCCAGGTTCCCAACCCCATGGGAATGTGGGCCTTCTGCTCTGAGGTCCCAACCGTGGGTTGCTCAGTTTCATGATGAGGGCCCTCTGCTGTGAGTTCTCTCCGGCCTGGATCCCATAGCCTCGCTGCTCCTGGCCACCTGCTGGGAGGTTACAACTGCGGGATTCCTCACCTTTTTTCTTCTATGGGCCCTCTGTTTTGAGACTCCTCCTGCCTGCCTCACTCCCAGCCCCTTGGTGATGTGTGTCCTCTGGTGTGAGACCACATGTGCTGGGTCCCTCGCCTTTCGATGATGTGGCCCCACTGGTGTGAGGACACTCCTGCCTGGTTCCTATCCCCTTGATGATGTGGGCCCTCTGGTGAGAGTCTGATCCTGGCTGGGTTCCTCACCCTTCTGTGAGGGGGGCCCTCTGCTGTGAGGTCACTCCTGCCTGGCTGGCACACCCCACCTGGGCAACATCGGCCCTCTTGTGGCAGTTGGAGCCTGCTGGGAACCTCCCCTCGGTGATGGGGGCCCTCTTGCCTCAGGCCCTAACTGCTGGGTACCCACATTTTCTGATACGTGCTAAGTGGTGCGAGGACACTCCTGCGAGGTTCCCATCCCCATGGGCATGTGGGCCTTCTGCTCTAAGGTCCCAACACCTGTGTTGTTCACCGTTTCATGATGTTGGCTCTCTGGTGTTAGTTCACCCAGGCCTAGATCCCATAGCCTCTGTGCTCTGAGCGGCCTGCTGGGAGGTTCCTACTGCTGGATTCCTTACCTTTTTTATTCTTTGGGTCCTGTGTTTTCATGCTCCTACTTCCTAACTCACTCCCAGCCCCTTTGTGATGTAGGTCCTCTGGTTTAAGGCCACATGTACCAGTTTCCTCACCTTTATTGATGTGGCCCCACTGGTGTGAGGACACTCCTGCCTGGTTCCCATCCCCTTGGTGATGGGGGCCCTCTGGTGAGAGTCTGATCCTGTCTGGATTCCTCACACTTCTGGGAGGTGGGCCCTCTGCTGTGAGGTCACTCCTGCCTGGCTGGCACACGTCACCTTGGCGATGTGGGCCCTCAGTTGGGAGTTGGTGCCTGCTGGGAGTCTCCTCCCCTCGGTAATGAGGGCTCTCTGGCGTCAGGCCCTAACTCATGGGCTCCCAAAATTTTCTGATGTGCGCCCTGTCGTGCGAGTACACTCCAGCCAGGGTCCCATCCCCATGGGGATGTGGGCTTTCTGCCCTGGGGTCCCAACGGCTGGGTTGCTCACAGTGTCAGAATGTGGGCCCTCTGCTGTGAGTTCACTCCGGCATGGATCCCATAGCCTCGGTGCTCTGGGCCACCTGCTTGGAGCTTCCAACTGCGGGGTTCCTCACCTTTTTTATTCTATGGGCGCTCTGTTGTGAGTCTCCTCCTGCATGCCTCACTCCCAGCCCTTTCGTGATGTGTGTCCCCTTGTTTGAGGCCACATGTGCTGTGTTCCTCACCTTTCGCTGATGTGGTCCCACTGGTGTGAGGACACTCCTGCCTGGTTTCCATCCCCTTGGTGATGTGGGCGCTCTGGTTAGAGTCTGATCCTGTTTGGGCTCCTCACACTTCTGTGAGGTGGGCCCTCTGCTGTGAGGTAACTCCTGCCTGGCTTGCTCCCATTGCCTTGGTGACGTCGGCCCTCTGGTGGCATTTGGAGCCTGCTGGTAGCCTCCTCTCCTCCGTGATGAGGGCCCTCTGGCGCCAGGCCATAACTGCTGGGTTCCCACATTTTCTGATACGTGCTAAGTTGTGCGAGGACACTCCTGCGAGGTTCCCATCCCCATGGGGATGTGGGCCTTCTGCTCTGAGGTCTCACTGGCTGGGTTGCTCACAGTTTCATGATGTGGGCCCTCTGCTGTGAGTTCACTGTGGCCTGGATCCCATAGACTCCATGCTCTGGGCCACCTGCTGGGAGGTTCAAACTGCTGGATTCCTCACATTTTTTATTCTGTGGGCCCTGTGTTGTTAGGCTACTCCTGCCTGCCTCACTTGGAGCACCTTGGAAATGTGGGTCCTCTGGTTTAGGCCACATGTGCTGGGTTCCTCACCTTTCTATAATGTGGCCACACTGGTGAGAGGACACTCCTGCCTTGTTCCGATCCCCTTGGTGATGTGGGCCCTCTGGTGAGAGTCTTATCCTGGCTGGGTTCCTCACCCTTCTGTGAGGTAGGCCCTCTGCTGTGAGGTCACTCCTGCCTGGCTGGCACACGTCAACGTGGCGACGTGGGCCCTCAGTTGGGAGTTGGTGCCTGCTGGGAGTCTCCTCCCCTCGGTAATGAGGGCCCTCTGGCGTCAGACCCTAACTCCTGGGCTCCCAAAATTTTCTGATGTGCGCCCTGTGGTGCGAGTACACTCCTGCCAGGATCCCAACCCCATGGGAATGTGGGCCTTCTGCTCTAAGGTCCCAACGGCTGGGTTGCTCACAGTTTCATAATGAGGGCCCTCTGTTTTGAGTTCAGTCAGGCCTGGATCCCATAGCCTCGCTGCTCCTGGCCACCTGCTGGGAGGTTCCAACTGCGGGATCCCTCACCTTTTTTACGCTATGGGCCCTCTGTTTGGAGGCTCCTCCTGCCTGCCTCACTCCCAGCCCCTTGGTGATGTGTGTCCTGTAGTTTGAGGCCACGTGTGCTGGGTCCGTCACATTTCGGTGATGTGAGCACACTGGTGTGAGAACACTCCTGCCTGGTTTCCATTCCCTTGGTGATGTGGGCCCTCCGGTGAGAGTCTGATCCTCTTTGGGTTCCTCACACTTTTGTGTGGTTGGCCCTCTGCTCTGAGGTCACTCCTGCCTGGCTGGCACACCCTGCATTGGCGACGTCGGCCTTCTGGTAGCAGTTGGAGCTTGCTGGGAGCCTCCTCTCCTCAGTGATGAATGCCCTCTGGCGTCCGGCCCTAACTGCTGGGCTCCCCACCTTTTCTGATGTGTGCCCACTGGTGCGATGACACTCCTGCTTGGTTCCCTTCCCCATGGGGATGTGGGCCTTGTGCTCTGAGGTTACAAAGGCTGGGTTGCTTACAGTATCACGATGAGGGCCCTCTGTTGTGAGTTCATCACTGCCTGGATCCCATAGCCTCGGTGCTCTGGGCCGCCTGCTGGGATGTTCCAACTGCTGGATTCCTCACCTTTTTTATACAATGGGCCATGTGTTTTGAGGTTAATCCTGCCTGCCTCGCTCCGAGACCCATGGTGATGTGGGTCCTCTGGTTTGAGGCCACATGTGCTGGGTACCTCAACTTTCGATGATGTGGCCCCACGGGTGTGAGGACACTCCTGCCTGGTTCCCAGCCCCTTGCTTATGTGGGCACTCTGGTGAGAGTCTGATCTTGACTGGGTTCCTTACCCTTCTGTGAGGTGGGCCCTCTGATGTGAGGTCACTCCTGCCTGGATGGCTCATGTCGCCTTGGCAACGTAGGCCCTCTGTTGGCCACTGAAGCATGCTGGGAGCCTCCTACCCTCTTTAATAAGGGCCCTGGAAGAAACGCATATGCCCTTTTTGACCAAGTGCATCGTTGTCGAGGTTCTGCCTCTTCTCCTATACTTTCAGAGGACTTCCCGTCTACCTCCTGAAATCGTATTCCTGGAATTCTGCCCCGCGTTCAAGTCCTCTTTGCAGCCTTACTTCAATATATTTTTGGACGATAGCTGTCATTTATAACTCTGCAGGTTTGTGAATTACAGTGCCCCTGAGCTCCTTTCTTCAACTCGCTTTCTTGTGAGCTGGCCGCAAAACCGCAGGATTGCTTACGGCCCTAATCTGGTTCCGACACGGCATGCTGAGCCTTTGGCTAATTCCTCTTCCTGGTGGGAAATGAGCGTTAAATTTGTTCGTGCAGACACCTACAGCTAATCTCTCATTGGTTCTCCCTATTCCTGTTCATCTTGCGCAGAAATTCCAAACTGTGCCAAACAGGAGGTTAAAGGCACTGACTCTCCAAGTGGGGAGAGTGTTAGTAAAGCGTCTGGAATGGTAAAACCGAGTACGAGGGGACGAAAACTGAGACGCATTTAAAAAGTTTTCCCGGTCACACGGTGGACCATATTCTGGGTTGCCCATGCATGTTTTACCTGAAGGAAGAATCCCTTCAACCTGGAGAGTTTGGACCCATGGAATGGGTACCACGCAGTATGACATCAAAGGGTTGCCTTTGCTCACCGAACGTCACCAATGCTATCAGCCCAAAGTGTCCAGCCTTATGTCTCACTCAGCTCGGGGTGTAGATGTGGTAAATCCACGTTGCATCACAAGCCCTGAATGAATTATTTAAGAATTGCTCTCTATTTCACTGTCATTGTGTTTTGTTTTTGTAATTTATTTTGATAATGGGATTTATCGGATTTTCACTGCTGCGTTTATGCCGCCGTACACATGCTTGATTCTCTTATCGAGACATATAAATCCATGGGTTTTCAGATTCTTACTAGTCAGGTATATTCCTAGGCATTGAATATGGGATGTTGAGTCCATTTCGTGGAGCAAGGAGTAGGTCCTGACTATTACATATTTGCTTATGGAAAGGTATCTGTGCTAATTTCAATCTCTGGTTTTATGCAGCACCACAACTCACCTTTCCCCTTAAGCAAGCATAAGTTGGTTTTCTAAATTTGAGACCCTTTTCTGTTTTGTAATTGAGTTCATGTGCAGCCATGTTTGCATTCCGTGTATTTGACATATCTTATGGTGTTTCTTTTTCTGTGTGACTTAGTTAACTTAGAATGATCGTACCTGAATCCACTCATTATGCCGCGACGGGCCTCATGACATAGATTTCATTGCTGAGTGATATTCCATTGTACGTACGTACAACAACTTCTTTATCCATTTTTTGCTTTCTGGGATATTTCACTTGTACCGTAAATGAGGTTCTTGTAAGCAGAGCTGTCCAAAATTTATGGGTGGCTGTGTCTTTTTGATTTTAATTTCCCTAAGCTATAGAACCATAAGTTGAAGTGCCGTAGGCTCCGTTGCTTAGTTTTTTAGGTGTTTGAGGAAACACCATACACTTCTCCAGAGTGGCTGTTGGCAATTTACATCCCGCCCATCAGCATAACAAGGCTCCCTGTTCTCCATGGCCTGTCCTGCCTTTCTGGATTTTTCACTTTTTTCAGATGTCCCTTTTGACAGGGGGGCAGTGAGACTTCATTGTAATGCAGATTTCTTTACAGGCTTGCTTATTTGGCCAAAAAGGGCGTATGTGTTTTTTCTTGAGTATATTCAGGAAAAAACGCATACGCCCTTTTTGACCAAGTGCATCATTGTCGACTTTCTGTCTCTTTCCTTATGCTTTAAATGCAATTCCAGTCTGCCCCTGAACTCGTTTTCCTGCAATTCTGCCCCGCTTTCAAGTCCTCTACGCAGCCTTACTTCAATACATTTTTGGACAATAGCTGACATTTATAACTCTGCAGGTTTGTGAATGACAGTGCGCCTGAGCTCCTTTCTTCTACTCGCTTTCTTGTGAGCTGGCCGCAAACCCGCAGGATTGCTTCATGCCCTAATCTGGTTCCGGCACAGCATGCTGATCCTTTGGTAAATTCCTCTTCCTGGTGGGAAATGAGTGTTATATTTGAACGTGCAGACACCTAGAGCTAGTCTCTCATTGGTTCTCCCTATTCTTGTTCATCTTGCGCAGAAATTGCAAACTGTGCCAAACAGGAGGTTAAAGGCACTGACTCTCTAAGTGGGGAGAGTATTAGTAAAGGGTCTTCAATCGTGAACCCGAGTAAAAGGGAACGAAAACTGAGATGAATTTGAAAAGGTTTCCCGGTCACACAGTGCACCATACTGTGGGTTTCCCATGCATGTTTTAGCTGAAGGAAGAATCCCTTAAACCTGGAGAGTTGGGACCCATGGAATGGGTACCATGCAGTATGACTTCAAAGGGCCTGCATTTTCTCAACGAACCTCACCAATGCTATCAGGCTGAAGTGTACAGCCTTATGTCTCACTCAGCTCTGGTTGTAGATGTGGTAAATCCAGGTTGCATCACAAGCCCTGAATGAATTATTTAAGAATTGCTCTCTATTTCACTGTCATTGTGTTTGTTTTTGTAATTCATTTTGATAATGGGATTTATCGGATTTTCTCTGCTGCATTCATGCCGCTGTACACACACTTGAGTCTCTTATGGAGACATATAAATCCATGGGTTTGAAGATACTTACTAGTCAGGTGTATTCCTAGGCGTTGAATATGGGGTGTTTAGTCCATTTCGTTGAGCAAGGGCTAGGTCTTGACTATTACATATTTGGCTTATGGAAAGGTATCTGTGCTAATTTCTATCTCTGGTTTTATGCAGCACCCCAACTCACTTTTCCCCTTAAGCAAGCATAAGGTGGTTTTCTAAATTTGAGACCCTGTTCTGTTTTGTAATTCAGTTCATGTGTAGCCAAGTTTACATTCCGTGTATTAGTGATATCTTATGATGTTTCATTTTCTGTGTGACTTATTTCACTTAGAATCATCGTACCTGAATCCACTCATTATGCCACGATGGGCCTGATGACATAGATTTCATTGCTGAGTGATATTCCATTGAATGTGTGTACCACAACTTCTTTATCCATTTTTCACATTCTGGGATATTTAACTTGTACCGTAGACGAGATTCCTGTAAACAGAGCCGTCTGAAACTTTGGGGTGGCTGTCTGTTTTTGATTTTAATTTCCGTGATCTATAAGACCATAAGTGGAAGTGCCGTAGTCTCCGTTGCTTTGTTTCTTAGGTGTTTCAGGAAACACCATACACTTCTCCAGAGTGGCTGTTGGCAATTTACATCCCGCCCATCAGCATAACAAGGCTCCCTGTTCTCCATGGCCTGTGCTGCCTTTCTGGATTTTACACTTTTTTCAGATGGCCCTTTTGAACGGGGGGCAGTGAGACTTCTTTGTAGTGCAGATTTCTTTAACATGCTGGCTTGGTTGGCCAAAAAGAGCGTATGCGTTTTTTCCTGAATATATTCAAGAAAAAACGCATACGCCCTTTTTGGCCAAGTGCATCATTGTCGACGTTCTGCCTCTTTTCCTATGCTTTAAATGCAATTCCAGTCTACCCCCTGAAATCGTTTTCCTGCAATTCTGCCCCGCTTTCCAGTCCTCTTCGCAGCCTTCCTTCAATATATTTTTGGGTGATAGCTGTCATTTATAACTCTGCAGGTTTGTGAATTACAGTGCCCCTGAGCTCCTTTCTTCAACTCGCTTTCTTGTGAGCTGGCCGCAAACCCGCAGGAATGCTTCAGGCCCTAATCTGGTTCCGGCACGGCATGCTGAGCCTTTGGTTAATTCCTCTTCCTGGTGGGAAATGAGCGTTCCATTTGCCCGTCCAGACACCTACAGCTAGTCTCTCATTGGTTCTCCCTATTCCTGTTCATCTTGCGCAGAAATTGCAAACTGTGCCAAACAGGAGGTTAAAGGCACTGACTCTCCAAGTGGGGAGAGTGTTAGTAAACGGTCTGGAATGGTGAACCCGAGTAAAAGGGGACGAAAACTGAGATGCATTTGAAAACGTTTCCCGGTCACACAGTGCACTGTACTGTGGGTTTCCCATGCATGTTTTAGCTGAAGGAAGAATCCCTTAAACCTGGAGAGTTGGGACCCATGGAATGGGTACCATGCAGTATGACTTCAAAGGGTCTGCATTTGCTCATCGAACCTCACCAATGCTATCAGCCCGAAGTGTCCAGCCTTATGTCTCACTCAGCTCTGGGTGTAGATGTGGTAAATCCAGGTCGCATCACAAGCCCTGAATGAATTATTTAAGAATTGCTCTCTATTTCACTGTCATTGTGTTTGTTTTTGTAATTCATTTTGATAATGGGTTTTATCGGATTTTCTCTGCTGCATTCATGCCGCTGTACACACACTTGAGTCTCTTACGGAGACATATAAATCCATGGGTTTGAAGGTTCTTACTAGTCATGTGTAATCCTAGGCGTTGAATATGGGGTGTTTAGTCCATTTCGTTGAGCAAGGGCTAGGTCTTGACTATTACATATTTGGCTTATGGAAAGGTATCTGTGCTAATTTCTATCTCTGGTTTTATGCAGCACCACAACTCACCTTTCCCCTTAAGCAAGCATAAGTTGGTTTTCTAAATTTGAGACCCTGTTCTGTTTTGTAATTCAGTTCATGTGTAGCCAAGTTTACATTCCGTGTATTAGTGATATCTTATGATGTTTCATTTTCTGTGTGACTTATTTCACTTAGAATCATCGTACCTGAATCCACTCATTATGCCGCGACGGGCCTGATGACATAGATTTCATTGGTGAGTGATATTCCTTTGTACGTACGTACCACACTTCTTTATCCATTTTTCGCTTTCTGGGATATTTAACTTGTACCGTAGATGAGGTTCTTGTAAACAGAGCCGTAAACAGAAACTTTGCGGTGGCTGTGTGTTTTTGATTTTAATTTCCCTAAGCTATAGGAAAAAAAGTGGTAATGCCGTAGGCTCCGTTGCTTTGTTTTTTAGGTTTTTGAGGAAACACCATACACATCTCCAGAGTGGCTGTTGGCAATTTACATCCCGCCCATCAGCATAACAAGGCTCCCTGTTCTCCATGGCCTGTGCTGCCTTTCTGGATTTTACACTTTTTTCAGATGGCCCTTTTGACCGGGGGGCAGTGAGACTTCATTGTAGTGCAGATTTCCTTTACATGCCGGCTTGGTTGGCCAAAAAGGGCGTATGCGTTTTTTCCTGAGGAAAAAACGCATACGCCCTTTTTGGCCAAGTGCATCATTGTCGACGTTCTGCCTCTTTTCCTATGCTTTAAATGCAATTCCAGTCTACCCCCTGAAATCGTTTTCTTGCAATTCTGCCCCGCTTTCAAGTCCTCTTCGCAGCCTTCCTTCAATATATTTTTGGACGATAGCTGTCATTTATAACTCTGCAGGTTTGTGAATTACAGTGTCCCTGAGCTCCTTTCTTCAACTCGCTTTCTTGTGAGCTGGCCGCAAACCCGCAGGATTGCTTCAGGCCCTAATCTGGTTCCGGCACGGCATGCTGAGCCTTTGGTTAATTCCTCTTCCTGGTGGGAAATGAGCGTTAAATTTGCCCGTGCAGACACCTTCACACGAGTCTTCATGGTGCCACTTTGCCCCGGTTATCTCTATGGAGGTTGGAGTTGGAGGGCCTCCTCGCTCAAGGTCAGTGTGCCCATGGAGCCAACCCTGCAACTTCAGGGCATGGTTGGGTGTGAGGATCACCACGTGGGGTCCTTTTCCCTTCGGAGGGAGGTGGCCTTTTGGGCTGCTGATTTCCAGGTTTTCAGATACTGCCAGTATCTTGGCCAGATGTGGCGGTGGGCCAAGCCCCTTGGTGACCGTAGTTTATCCTACCTGGATCGCATTCTTGCATTGTTCCATTTCAAGTGGTCCCAGGTTTTGCACTAATACTCCAATGGCGATTCACCGTTCACCAGGAATGTAAAGGTCAAAGGGTTTAGCTAAATTAGGGAGTTCCAGGGCAAGGGTCTGAATTGACTGCTCTTTCCATTCTTGAAAGGCCACTTCTGCATTCTATTCAAAAGGATCATCATCTTTTCCTTTCAGTGTTTCATATAGAGGCCCAGCTAGTAGACTGTAGTTAGGGATCCAGAAGCAGCAAACCCTGGCCTCCCCAGGAACCCATAAGCTGTCTTCTAGTTTCAGAAATGGATAAGGCTGCAAATTGTTTCTTCCCTTTCCTGGGATGGGCTTCTCCGACCTTCTGTGAGAATGAAGCCCAGGCAGGTCACCGTAGTCTGTGATATTTGAGCTTTTTCTTGGACAACTTGTATCCTTTATTGGCTTGGTAGTTCAGAGGTCTCCTTAGTAGGGCTGGCGATCAGAATGTCGTCTGCATATTGAAGGAGTGTTTCCTTTTCCAGAGGTAGAACTTTTAGTTCTTTAGCTGAGCTTTCCCCAAAGATGGTGTGGGAATTTTTGAACCCTTGGGGCAACACGGCCCGGAAGTATTGTTTTAGTTGTATGTTGAGTCCTGCCACTCACAAGCCAAAATTTCTTGTGACTCTGGGACTAATAGAATACAAAAGAAGGCATCATTGAAGACTAATACAGAATACCATGTCCTGGTGGTTGGTAGAATGACCAGCAGGGTGTAGGATTTAGGAACTACTGGAGGTATATCCTCGGTGGCTTCACTGACTGTCCTGACATCCTTTACCAGGACTCCAGCAGCCCATGGGGCTCTCGAGGTCAGGCCAATCCCAGGATATGGAGCTCACCTGGGCAGGTATCCCACCCCAACCCCAGCCCATGGGGCTCTCGTGTTCAGGCCCCTCCCAGGATATGGGGTTCCCTGGGCATGTTCCCCTCAGCCCATGGGGCTCTCGTGGTCAGGCCCCTCCCAGGATACAGAGCTACCCTTGCAGGTACCATGGCAGGGCTGGGAACACAGGAACCCTGCATATCGCCCTCATTGCAGAGCACTCCCAGCCACCTGTCACTCAGATCTGACACAGAGCACCTCAGAGCAGGACTTGAACTAACAAACAGCAGCTCCGACAGGTCTGTGACCCTGGGCATCACTCTGTGTGGCCTCCCTCCACCTGGTCTTCCAGAGACTTCCACTGCACCCGGGGCACCAGGCCTCTGTCTCCACCCACCAGCCACCCCTCCTCTCCCTGACTCCTGGGTTCCTCTCATTAGGAGAGGGTTTTCTTGAAGTTGTCTCCCACTCATGGGCCAGATAATATAATTAGAAAACAAGCCAGAGCTGCAGCCCCTTGTCTATCCTGACTCTCAGGAGCCCACACCTGTTCCTTGGACCTGGCCGATTCAGCAAGTTCCAGTTTCTGCAACTGTGAGCCCCTGAGGGGTGATTATTGGCTGGCCTGGGAAGCCCGACCGTGCCGGCCAGACCTCCCCAGGTGTGCCTGGGTTCAGATCAATATAAACACCGCTCCAGGCAGCAAGAGCCCCTGCAGCTGTGCCTGACGCCATTTTCTCTGCCCTGTCAGCAGTCTTGGGGCTGGACTGGTGGGAGGGAGTGAGAGGCCACGGCTTTGTGGGTGGCCCAGTGTGAGTGGGGCTCTGCTGGACTTTCTGCAGCAGTTGCCAAGATGCCACCTGCTAAAGAAGAGGATGTGTCACCCATACCTGCCGCTGGAATTTCTCCCTGGGCAGAGGTGAGTGAGGAAGAAAGCAGTGGGGGCCGGGACAGCAGGGGTATCTCAGGCAGGGAAATGGAAAGCTTCCAGAAGAGCACCCAGGGCCAGGACCATCCTGGCTGGCCTGCAGGCACCAAGTCGGCTGGCATGCTGTCACTCATGTGGCTCCATGGCCCTTCCTCTAGGCTTTCAAGTCCTTGTACATATTCAGGTGTTTTACCTGGGAAGGGTGGGAACATTTCAGCAGCAGCTGGCCTGGGGCTCAGCCCACGTTTACTCACAGATGCCTCGGCACGGTCCCCCAGCTTTGCAATGAGGACGCTTGTTGCGTGGGGCCTGCTGGCTGAATGGGAGATGATTCCCCACCACTGACCAACTTCAGAATTGTTTACAACTGGAGCAAGTGCCCTGATACGGTTTTCCTCTGTGTAACTGGTGGGTTCTGTTTTTTTTTCTTTTTTTCGTTTTTGGTTCAAGGTAGATTTTATTCCTCTTTTTTGTATTTACAGATATAAGCATGGAAATAATTTATTCATATAAATACATGTATGTGAAGGGAAGAATATTTTTTCTGTTTTACTTTTTGTAATTTGAATTTTATTTTATTTTTTTATACAGCAGGTTCTTTTTGGTTATCTATTTTATACATATAAATGTATACATGCCAATCCCAATCTCTCAACTCCCCCCACCACCACCCCCCAACAGCTTTCCCCCCTTGGTGTCCATACGTTTGTTGTCTACATCTGTTGCTCTATTTCTGCCTGGCAAAACGGTTCATCTGTACAATTTTTCTAGGTTCCACATATATGCATTAATAGACAAGATTTGTTTTTCTCTTTCTGACTTACTTCACTCTGTATGACAGTCTCTAGATCCATCAACGTCTCTACAAATGACCCAATTTCATTCCTTTTTATGGCTTAGTAATATTCCATTTTATATATGTACCACATCTTTATGCATTCGTCTGTCTGTGGGCATTTAGGTTGCTTCCATTACCTGGATATTGTAAATAGTGATGCAATGAACATTGCGGTGAATGTCTCTTTTTGATTTATGGTTTTGTCTGGGTATATGCCCAGTAGTGGGATTGCTGTATCATATGGTAATTCTATTCTTAGTTTTATAAGAAACTCCATAATGTTCTCCACAGTGACTGTATCAATTTACATTCCCAACAATAGTGGAAGAGGGTTCCTTATCTCCACACCCTTTCCAGCATTTGTTGTTTGTTGATTTTCTGATGATGCCCATTCTAACAGGTGTGAGGTGATACACCATGGATGAGTCTATTTCGTTGAGCAAAGAGTAGGTCTTGTCTATTACATATTTGGCTTATGGAACGGTATGTGTGCTAATTTCAATCTCTGGTTTTATACAGCACCCCAACTCAACTTTCCCCTTAAGCAAGCATAAGTTTTTATCTAAATGTGAGACTCTGTTCGGTTTTGGAATTCAGTTTATGTGTAGCCAAGTTTACACTCTCTCTATTAGTGATATCTTATGATAATTCTCTTTCTCTGTGTGACCTATTTCTCTTAGAATCATCATACTTAAATCCACTCAATTTGCTGCTACAGGCCTGATGACATTGATTTCATTGCTGAGTGATATTCCGTTGTACGTAAGTAGCACAACTCCTTTATCCATTTTTTTCTTTCTGGGATATTTAATTTGTACTGGACTCAAGGTTCTTGTAAACACAGCAGCCCTAAATTTTGTGTTGGCTGTGTCTTGTTGATTTTAATTTTCCTAAGCTATAGGGCCAAAAGTGGAAGTGCCCTAGGGTCTGTAGCTTTGTTTTTCAGATGTTTCAGGATACACCATAAACATCTCCAGAGTGTCTGTTGGCAATTTACATCCCGCCCATCAGCATAACAAGGCTCCCTGTTCTCCATGGCCTGTCCTGTGTTTCTGGTTTTTACACTTTTTTCAGATGGCCCTTTTGACGAATGGGAAATGAGACTTCATTGTAGTGCGGATTTCCATTTCTCGAGTGCTTGGTTGGCCAAAAAGGGCATATGTGTTTTTTCCTGAATATATTCAGGAAAAAATGTTTACGCACTTTTGTCCAAGTGCATCACTGTCAAAGATCTGCCGCTTTTCACATGCTTTAAATGCAATTCCAATCTACCTCCTGAAATATGATTCCTGCAATTCTGCCTCGTTTTCAAGTCCTCTTTGCAGACTTACTTCCATATAATTTTGCCAATAGCTGTCATTTATAACACTGCAGGTTTGTGAATTACAGTGCCCGTGATTTCCTTTCTTAACTCGTTTCCTTGAAAACTGGCCACAGAACCGCAGGTTTGCTTCAGGCCGTAATCAGGGTCCGGCACGGCACTCTGAGACTTTGGTTCATTCCACTTCCTGGTGGGAAATTAGAGTTAAATGTGCCCCTCCAGACACCTGCCTCACTCCTAGCCCCTTGGTGATGTGTGTCCTGTGGTTTGAGGCCACATGTGCTGGGTTCCTCACCTTTGGCTGATGTGGCCCCACTGGTGTGAGGACACTCCTGCCTGGTTCCCATCCCCTTGGTGATGTGGGCCCTCCGGTGAGAGTCTGATCCTGGTTGGGTTCCTCACACTTCTGTGAGGTGGGCCCTCTTCTCTGAGGTCACTCCTGCCTGGCTGGCACACCCCGCCTTGGCGACGTCGGCCCTCTGGTGGGATTTGGTGCCTGCTGGGTGTCTCCTCCCCTCGGTAATGAGGGCCCTCTGGCGTCAGACCCTAACTCCTGGGCTCCCAATATTTTCTGATATGCGCCCTGTGGTTCGAGTACACTCCTGCCAGGTTCCCAACCCCATGGGAATGTGGGCCTTCTGCTCTGAGGTCCCAACCGTGGGTTGCTCAGTTTCATGATGAGGGCCCTCTGCTGTGAGTTCTCTCCGGCCTGGATCCCATAGCCTCGCTGCTCCTGGCCACCTGCTGGGAGGTTACAACTGCGGGATTCCTCACCTTTTTTCTTCTATGGACCCTCTGTTTTGAGACTCCTCCTGCCTGCCTCACTCCCAGCCCCTTGGTGATGTGTGTCCTCTGGTTTGAGGCCACGTATGCTGGGTCCCTCGCCTTTTGATGATGTGGCCCCACTGGTGTGAGGACACTCCTGCCTGGTTCCTATCCCCTTGATGATTTGGGCCCTCTGGTGAGAGTCTGATCCTGGCTGGGTTCCTCACCCTTCTGTGAGGGGCGACCTCTGCTGTGAGGTCACTCCTGCCTGGCTGGCACACCCCACCTGGCCAACATCGGCCCTCTTGTGGCAGTTGGAGCCTGCTGGGAACCTCCCCTCGGTGATGGGGGCCCTCTTGCCTCAGGCCCTAACTGCTGGGTACCCACATTTTCTGATACGTGCTAAGTGGTGCGAGGACACTCCTGCGAGGTTCCCATCCCCATGGACATGTGGGCCTTCTGCTCTAAGGTCCCAACACCTGTGTTGTTCACCGTTTCATGATGTTGGCTCTCTGGTGTTAGTTCACCCAGGCCTAGATCCCATAGCCTCTGTGCTCTGAGCGGCCTGCTGGGAGGTTCCTACTGCTGGATTCCTTAGCTTTTTTATTCTTTGTGTCCTGTGTTTTCATGCTCCTACTTCCTGACTCACTCCCAGCCCATTTGTGATGTAGGTCCTCTTGTTTAAGGCCACATGTACCAGTTTCCTCACCTTTATTGATGTGGCCCCACTGGTGTGAGGACACTCCTGCCTGGTTCCCATCCCCTTGGTGATGTGGGCCCTCTGGTGAGAGTCTGATCCTGTCTGGATTCCTCACACTTCTGTGAGGTGGGCCCTCTGCTGTGAGGTAACTCCTGCCTGGCTTGCTCCCATTGCCTTGGTGACGTCGGCCCTCTGGTGGCATTTGGAGCCTGCTGGTAGCCTCCTCTCCTCCGTGATGAGGGCCCTCTGGCGCCAGGCCATAACTGCTGGGTTCCCACATTTTCTGATACGTGCTAAGTTGTGCGAGGACACTCCTGCGAGGTTCCCATCCCCATGGGGATGTGGGCCTTCTGCTCTGAGGTCCCACTGGCTGGGTTGCTCACAGTTTCATGATGTGGGCCCTCTGCTGTGAGTTCACTGTGGCCTGGATCCCATAGACTCCATGCTCTGGGCCACCTGCTGGGAGGTTCAAACTGCTGGATTCCTCACATTTTTTATTCTGTGGGCCCTGTGTTGTTAGGCTACTCCTGCCTGCCTCACTCGGAGCACCTTGGAAATGTGGGTCCTCTGGTTTAGGCCACATGTGCTGGGTTCCTCACCTTTCTATAATGTGGCCACACTGGTGTGAGGACACTCCTGCCTTGTTCCGATCCCCTTGGTGATGTGGGCCCTCTGGTGAGAGTCTTATCCTGGCTGGGTTCCTCACCCTTCTGTGCGGTAGGCCCTCTGCTGTGAGGTCACTCCTGCCTGGCTGGCACACGTCAACTTGGCGATGTGGGCCCTCAGTTGGGAGTTGGTGCCTGCTGGGAGTCTCCTCCCCTCGGTAATGAGGGCCCTCTGGCGTCAGACCCTAACTCCTGGGCTCCCAAAATTTTCTGATGTGCGCCCTGTGGTGCAAGTACACTCCTGCCAGGATCCCAACCCCATGGGAATGTGTGTCTTCTGCTCTGAGGTCCCAATGGTACGTTGTTCAGTTTCATGATGAGGGCCCTCTGGTGTGAGTTCACTCCGGCATGGACCCCATAGCCTCGCTGCTCCTGGCCACCTGCGGGGAGGTTCCAACTGCGGGATTCCTCACCTTTTTCCTTCTATGGGCCCTCTGTTTTGAGACTCCTCCTGCCTGCCTCACTCCCAGCCCCTTGGTGATGTGTGTCCTGTAGTTTGAGGCCACGTGTGCTGGGTCCGTCACATTTCGGTGATGTGACCACACTGGTGTGAGAACACTCCTGCCTGGTTTCCATTCCCTTGGTGATGTGGGCCCTCCGGTGAGAGTCTGATCCTCTTTGGGTTCCTCACACTTTTGTGTGGTTGGCCCTCTGCTCTGAGGTCACTCCTGCCTGGCTGGCACACCCTGCATTGGTGACGTCGGCCTTCTGGTAGCAGTTGGAGCTTGCTGGGAGCCTCCTCTCCTCAGTGATGAGGGCCCTCTGGCGTCCGGCCCTAACTGCTGGGCTCCCCACCTTTTCTGATGTGTGCCCACTGGTGCGATGACACTCCTGCTTGGTTCCCTTCCCCATGGGGATGTGGGCCTTGTGCTCTGAGGTTACAACGGCTGGGTTGCTTACAGTATCACGATGAGGGCCCTCTGTTGTGAGTTCATCACTGCCTGGATCCCATAGCCTCGGTGCTCTGGGCCACCTGCTGGGATGTTCCAACTGCTGGATTCCTCACCTTTTTTATACAATGGGCCATGTGTTTTGAGGTTAATCCTGCCTGCCTCGCTCCGAGACCCATGGTGATGTGGGTCCTCTGGTTTGAGGCCACATGTGCTGGGTACCTCAACTTTCGATGATGTGGCCCCATGGGTGTGAGGACACTCCTGCCTGGTTCCCAGCCCCTTGCTTATGTGGGCACTCTGGTGAGAGTCTGATCTTGACTGGGTTCCTTACCCTTCTGTGAGGTGGGCCCTCTGATGTGAGGTCACTCCTGCCTGGATGGCTCATGTCGCCTTGGCGACGTAGGCCCTCTGTTGGCCACTGAAGCATGCTGGGAGCCTCCTACCCTCTTTAATAAGGGCCCTGGAAGAAACGCATATGCCCTTTTTGACCAAGTGCATCATTGTCGAGGTTCTGCCTCTTCTCCTATACTTTCAGAGGACTTCCCGTCTACCTCCTGAAATCGTGTTCCTGGAATTCTGCCCCGCGTTCAAGTCCTCTTTGCAGCCTTACTTCAATATATTTTTGGACGATAGCTGTCATTTATAACTCTGCAGGTTTGTGAATTACAGTGCCCCTGAGCTCCTTTCTTCAACTCGCTTTCTTGTGAGCTGGCCGCAAAACCGCAGGATTGCTTCAGGCCCTAATCTGGTTCCGACACGGCATGCTGAGCCTTTGGCTAATTCCTCTTCCTGGTGGGAAATGAGCGTTAAATTTGTTCGTGCAGACACCTACAGCTAATCTCTCATTGGTTCTCCCTATTCCTGTTCATCTTGCGCAGAAATTCCAAACTGTGCCAAACAGGAGGTTAAAGGCACTGACTCTCCAAGTGGGGAGAGTGTTAGTAAAGCGTCTGGAATGGTAAAACCGAGTACGAGGGGACGAAAACTGAGACGCATTTAAAAAGTTTTCCCGGTCACATGGTGGACCATATTCTGGGTTGCCCATGCATGTTTTACCTGAAGGAAGAATCCCTTCAACCTGGAGAGTTGGGACCCATGGAATGGGTACCACGCAGTATGACTTCAAAGGATTGCCTTTGCTCACCGAACGTCAGCAATGCTATCAGCCCGAAGTGTCCAGCCTTATGTCTCACTCAGCTCGGGGTGTAGATGTGGTAAATCCACGTTGCATCACAAGCCCTGAATGAATTATTTAAGAATTGCTCTCTATTTCACTGTCATTGTGTTCTGTTTTTGTAATTTATTTTGATAATGGGATTTATCGTATTTTCACTGCTGCGTTTATGCCGCTGTACACATGCTTGATTCTCTTATGGAGACATATAAATCCATGGGTTTTCAGATTCTTACTAGTCAGGTATATTCCTAGGCATTGAATATGGGGTGTTGAGTCCATTTCGTGGAGCAAGGAGTAGGTCCTGACTATTACATATTTGCTTATGGAAAGGTATCTGTGCTAATTTCAATCTCTGGTTTTATGCAGCACCACAACTCACCTTTCCCCTTAAGCAAGCATAAGTTGGTTTTCTAAATTTGAGACCCTTTTCTGTTTTGTAATTGAGTTCATGTGCAGCCATGTTTGCATTCCGTGTATTTGAGATATCTTATGGTGTTTCTTTTTCTGTGTGACTTAGTTAACTTAGAATGATCGTACCTGAATCCACTCATTATGCCGCAACGGGCCTCATGACATAGATTTCATTGCTGAGTGATATTCCATTGTACGTACGTACAACAACTTCTTTATCCATTTTTTGCTTTCTGGGATATTTCACTTGTACCGTAAATGAGGTTCTTGTAAGCAGAGCCGTCCAAAATTTATGGGTGGCTGCGTCTTCTTGATTTTAATTTCCCTAAGCTATAGAACCATAAGTTGAAGTGCCGTAGGCTCCGTTGCTTAGTTTTTTAGGTGTTTGAGGAAACACCATACATTTCTCCAGAGTGGCTGTTGGCAATTTACATCCCGCCCATCAGCATAACAAGGCTCCCTGTTCTCCATGGCCTGTGCTGTCTTTCTGGATTTTACACTTTTTTCAGATGGCCCTTTTGACCTGGGGGCAGTGAGACTTCTTTGTAGTGCAGATTTCCTTAACATGCTGGCTTGGTTGGCCAAAAAGGGCGTATGCGTTTTTTCCTGAATATATTCAGGAAAAAACGCATACGCCCTTTTTGGCCAAGTGCATCATTGTCGACGTTCTGCCTCTTTTCCTATGCTTTAAATGCAATTCCAGTCTACCCCCGAAATCGTTTTCCTGCAATTCTGCCCCGCTTTCCAGTCCTCTTCGCAGCCTTCCTTCAATATATTTTTGGACGATAGCTGTCATTTATAACTCTGCAGGTTTGTGAATTACAGTGCCCCTGAGCTCCTTTCTTCAACTCGCTTTCTTGTGAGCTGGCCGCAAACCCGCAGGAATGCTTCAGGCCCTAATCTGGTTCCGGCACGGCATGCTGAGCCTTTGGTTAATTCCTCTTCCTGGTGGGAAATGAGCGTTCCATTTGCCCGTCCAGACACCTACAGCTAGTCTCTCATTGGTTCTCCCTATTCCTGTTCATCTTGCGCAGAAATTGCAAACTGTGCCAAACAGGAGGTTAAAGGCACTGACTCTCCAAGTGGGGAGAGTGTTAGTAAACGGTCTGGAATGGTGAACCCGAGTAAAAGGGGACGAAAACTGAGATGCATTTGAAAACGTTTCCCGGTCACACAGTGCACCGTACTGTGGGTTTCCCATGCATGTTTTAGCTGAAGGAAGAATCCCTTAAACCTGGAGAGTTGGGACCCATGGAATGGGTACCATGCAGTATGACTTCAAAGGGTCTGCATTTGCTCATCGAACCTCACCAATGCTATCAGCCCGAAGTGTCCAGCCTTATGTCTCACTCAGCTCTGGGTGTAGATGTGGTAAATCCAGGTTGCATCACAAGCCCTGAATGAATTATTTAAGAATTGCTCTCTATTTCACTGTCATTGTGTTTGTTTTTGTAATTCATTTTGATAATGGGTTTTATCGGATTTTCTCTGCTGCATTCATGCCGCTGTACACACACTTGAGTCTCTTACGGAGACATATAAATCCATGGGTTTGAAGGTTCTTACTAGTCATGTGTAATCCTAGGCGTTGAATATGGGGTGTTTAGTCCATTTCGTTGAGCAAGGGCTAGGTCTTGACTATTACATATTTGGCTTATGGAAAGGTATCTGTGCTAATTTCTATCTCTGGTTTTATGCAGCACCACAACTCACCTTTCCCCTTAAGCAAGCATAAGTAGGTTTTCTAAATTTGAGACCCTGTTCTGTTTTGTAATTCAGTTCATGTGTAGCCAAGTTTACATTCCGTGTATTAGTGATATCTTATGATGTTTCATTTTCTGTGTGACTTATTTCACTTAGAATCATCGTACCTGAATCCACTCATTATGCCGCGACGGGCCTGATGACATAGATTTCATTGGTGAGTGATATTCCTTTGTACGTACGTACCACACTTCTTTATCCATTTTTCGCTTTCTGGGATATTTAACTTGTACCGTAGATGAGGTTCTTGTAAACAGACCCGTAAACAGAAACTTTGCGGTGGCTGTGTGTTTTTGATTTTAATTTCCCTAAGCTATAGGAAAATAAGTGGTAATGCCGTAGGCTCCGTTGCTTTGTTTTTTAGGTTTTTGAGGAAACACCATACACATCTCCAGAGTGGCTGTTGGCAATTTACATCCCGCCCATCAGCATAACAAGGCTCCCTGTTCTCCATGGCCTGTGCTGCCTTTCTGGATTTTACACTTTTTTCAGATGGCCCTTTTGAACGGGGGGCAGTGAGACTTCATTGTAGTGCAGATTTCTTTAACATGCTTGCTTGGTTGGCCAAAAAGGGCGTATGCGCATACGCCCTTTTTGGCCAAGTGCATCATTGTCGACATTCTCCCTCTTTTCCTATGCTTTAAATGCAATTCCAGTCTACCCCCTGAAATCGTTTTCTTGCAATTCTGCCCCGCTTTCACGTCCTCTTCGCAGCCTTCCTTCAATATATTTTTGGGTGATAGCTGTCATTTATAACTCTGCAGGTTTGTGAATTACAGTGTCCCTGAGCTCCTTTCTTCAACTCGCTTTCTTGTGAGCTGGCCGCAAACCCGCAGGATTGCTTCAGGCCCTAATCTGGTTCCGGCACGGCATGCTGAGCCTTTGGTTAATTCCTCTTCCTGGTGGGAAATGAGCGTTAAATTTGCCCGTGCAGACACCTTCACACGAGTCTTCATGGTGCCACTTTGCCCCGGTTATCTCTATGGAGGTTGGAGTTGGAGGGCCTCCTCGCTCAAGGTCAGTGTGCCCATGGAGCCAACCCTGCAACTTCAGGGCATGGTTGGGTGTTAGGATCACCACGTGGGGTCCTTTTCCCTTCGGAGGGAGGTGGCCTTTTGGGCTGCTGATTTCCAGGTTTTCAGATACTGCCAGTATCTTGGCCAGATGTGGCGGTGGGCCAAGCCCCTTGGTGACCGTAGTTTATCCTACCTGGATCGCATTCTTGCATTGTTCCATTTCAAGTGGTCCCAGGTTTTGCACTAATACTCCAATGGCGATTCACCGTTCACCAGGAATGTAAAGGTCAAAGGGTTTAGCTAAATTAGGGAGTTCCAGGGCAAGGGTCTGAATTGACTGCTCTTTCCATTCTTGAAAGGCCACTTCTCCATTCTATTCAAAAGGATCATCATCTTTTCCTTTCAGTGTTTCATATAGAGGCCCAGCTAGTAGACTGTAGTTAGGGATCCAGAAGCAGCAAACCCTGGCCTCCCCAGGAACCCCTAAGCTGTCTTCTAGTTTCAGAAATGGGTAAGGCTGTAAATTGTTTCTTCCCTTTCCTGGGATGGGCTTCTCCGACCTTCTGTGAGAATGAAGCCCAGGCAGGTCACCGTAGTCTGTGATATTTGAGCTTTTTCTTGGACAACTTGTATCCTTTATTGGCTTGGTAGTTCAGAGGTCTCCTTAGTAGGGCTGGCGATCAGAATGTCGTCTGCATATTGAAGGTGTGTTTCTTTTTCCAGAGGTAGAACTTTTAGTTCTTTAGCTGAGCTTTCCCCAAAGATGGTGTGGGAATTTTTGAACCCTTGGGGCAACACGGCCCGGAAGTATTGTTTTAGTTGTATGTTGAGTCCTGCCACTCACAAGCCAAAATTTCTTGTGACTCTGGGACTAATAGAATACAAAAGAAGGCATCATTGAAGACTAATACAGAATACCATGTCCTGGTGGTTGGTAGAATGACCAGCAGGGTGTAGGATTTAGGAACTACTGGATGTATATCCTCGGTGGCTTCACTGACTGTACTGACATCATTTACCAGGACTCCAGCAGCCCATGGGGCTCTCGAGGTCAGGCCCCTCCCAGGATATGGGGTTCCCTGGGCAGGTTCCCCTCAGCCCATGGGGCTCTCGTGGTCAGGCCCCTCCCAGGATACAGAGCTACCCTTGCAGGTACCATGGCAGGGCTGGGAACACAGGAACCCTGCATATCGCCCTCATTGCAGAGCACTCCCAGCCACCTGTCACTCAGATCTGACACAGAGCACCTCAGAGCAGGACTTGAACTAACAAACAGCAGCTCCGACAGGTCTGTGACCCTGGGCATCACTCTGTGTGGCCTCCCTCCACCTGGTCTTCCAGAGACTTCCACTGCACCCGGGGCACCAGGCCTCTGTCTCCACCCACCAGCCACCCCTCCTCTCCCTGACTCCTGGGTTCCTCTCATTAGGAGAGGGTTTTCTTGAAGTTGTCTCCCACTCATGGGCCAGATAATATAATTAGAAAACAAGCCAGAGCTGCAGCCCCTTGTCTATCCTGACTCTCAGGAGCCCACACCTGTTCCTTGGACCTGGCCGATTCAGCAAGTTCCAGTTTCTGCAACTGTGAGCCCCTGAGGGGTGATTATTGGCTGGCCTGGGAAGCCCGACCGTGCCGGCCAGACCTCCCCAGGTGTGCCTGGGTTCAGATCAATATAAACACCGCTCCAGGCAGCAAGAGCCCCTGCAGCTGTGCCTGACGCCATTTTCTCTGCCCTGTCAGCAGTCTTGGGGCTGGACTGGTGGGAGGGAGTGAGAGGCCACGGCTTTGTGGGTGGCCCAGTGTGAGTGGGGCTCTGCTGGACTTTCTGCAGCAGTTGCCAAGATGCCACCTGCTAAAGAAGAGGATGTGTCACCCATACCTGCCGCTGGAATTTCTCCCTGGGCAGAGGTGAGTGAGGAAGAAAGCAGTGGGGGCCGGGACAGCAGGGGTATCTCAGGCAGGGAAATGGAAAGCTTCCAGAAGAGCACCCAGGGCCAGGACCATCCTGGCTGGCCTGCAGGCACCAAGTCGGCTGGCATGCTGTCACTCATGTGGCTCCATGGCCCTTCCTCTAGGCTTTCAAGTCCTTGTACATATTCAGGTGTTTTACCTGGGAAGGGTGGGAACATTTCAGCAGCAGCTGGCCTGGGGCTCAGCCCACGTTTACTCACAGATGCCTCGGCACGGTCCCCCAGCTTTGCAATGAGGACGCTTGTTGCGTGGGGCCTGCTGGCTGAATGGGAGATGATTCCCCACCACTGACCAACTTCAGAATTGTTTACAACTGGAGCAAGTGCCCTGATACGGTTTTCCTCTGTGTAACTGGTGGGTTCTGTTTTTTTTTCTTTTTTTCGTTTTTGGTTCAAGGTAGATTTTATTCCTCTTTTTTGTATTTACAGATATAAGCATGGAAATAATTTATTCATATAAATACATGTATGTGAAGGGAAGAATATTTTTTCTGTTTTACTTTTTGTAATTTGAATTTTATTTTATTTTTTTATACAGCAGGTTCTTTTTGGTTATCTATTTTATACATATAAATGTATACATGCCAATCCCAATCTCTCAACTCCCCCCACCACCACCCCCCAACAGCTTTCCCCCCTTGGTGTCCATACGTTTGTTGTCTACATCTGTTGCTCTATTTCTGCCTGGCAAAACGGTTCATCTGTACAATTTTTCTAGGTTCCACATATATGCATTAATAGACAAGATTTGTTTTTCTCTTTCTGACTTACTTCACTCTGTATGACAGTCTCTAGATCCATCAACGTCTCTACAAATGACCCAATTTCATTCCTTTTTATGGCTTAGTAATATTCCATTTTATATATGTACCACATCTTTATGCATTCGTCTGTCTGTGGGCATTTAGGTTGCTTCCATTACCTGGATATTGTAAATAGTGATGCAATGAACATTGCGGTGAATGTCTCTTTTTGATTTATGGTTTTGTCTGGGTATATGCCCAGTAGTGGGATTGCTGTATCATATGGAAATTCTATTCTTAGTTTTATAAGAAACTCCATAATGTTCTCCACAGTGACTGTATCAATTTACATTCCCAACAATAGTGGAAGAGGGTTCCTTATCTCCACACCCTTTCCAGCATTTGTTGTTTGTAGATTTTCTGATGATGCCCATTCTAACAGGTGTGAGGTGATACACCATGGATGAGTCTATTTCGTTGAGCAAAGAGTAGGTCTTGTCTATTACATATTTGGCTTATGGAACGGTATGTGTGCTAATTTCAATCTCTGGTTTTATACAGCACCCCAACTCAACTTTCCCCTTAAGCAAGCATAAGTTTTTATCTAAATGTGAGACTCTGTTCGGTTTTGGAATTCAGTTTATGTGTAGCCAAGTTTACACTCTCTCTATTAGTGATATCTTATGATAATTATCTTTCTCTGTGTGACCTATTTCTCTTAGAATCATCATACTTAAATCCACTCACTTTGCTGCTACAGGCCTGATGACATTGATTTCATTGCTGAGTGATATTCCGTTGTACGTAAGTAGCACAACTCCTTTATCCATTTTTTTCTTTCTGGGATATTTAATTTGTACTGGACTCAAGGTTCTTGTAAACACAGCAGCCCTAAATTTTGTGTTGGCTGTGTCTTGTTGATTTTAATTTTCCTAAGCTATAGGGCCAAAAGTGGAAGTGCCCTAGGGTCTGTAGCTTTGTTTTTCAGATGTTTCAGGATACACCATAAACATCTCCAGAGTGTCTGTTGGCAATTTACATCCCGCCCATCAGCATAACAAGGCTCCCTGTTCTCCATGGCCTGTCCTGTGTTTCTGGTTTTTACACTTTTTTCAGATGGCCCTTTTGACGAATGGGAAATGAGACTTCATTGTAGTGCGGATTTCCATTTCTCGAGTGCTTGGTTGGCCAAAAAGGGCATATGTGTTTTTTCCTGAATATATTCAGGAAAAAATGTTTACGCACTTTTGTCCAAGTGCATCACTGTCAAAGATCTGCCGCTTTTCACATGCTTTAAATGCAATTCCAATCTACCTCCTGAAATATGATTCCTGCAATTCTGCCTCGTTTTCAAGTCCTCTTTGCAGACTTACTTCCATATAATTTTGCCAATAGCTGTCATTTATAACACTGCAGGTTTGTGAATTACAGTGCCCGTGATTTCCTTTCTTAACTCGTTTCCTGGAAAACTGGCCACAGAACCGCAGGTTTGCTTCAGGCCGTAATCAGGGTCCGGCACGGCACTCTGAGACTTTGGTTCATTCCACTTCCTGGTGGGAAATTAGAGTTAAATGTGCCCCTCCAGACACCTGCCTCACTCCTAGCCCCTTGGTGATGTGTGTCCTGTGGTTTGAGGCCACATGTGCTGGGTTCCTCACCTTTGGCTGATGTGGCCCCACTGGTGTGAGGACACTCCTGCCTGGTTCCCATCCCCTTGGTGATGTGGGCCCTCCGGTGAGAGTCTGATCCTGGTTGGGTTCCTCACACTTCTGTGAGGTGGGCCCTCTTCTCTGAGGTCACTCCTGCCTGGCTGGCACACCCCGCCTTGGCGACGTCGGCCCTCTGGTGGGATTTGGTGCCTGCTGGGTGTCTCCTCCCCTCGGTAATGAGGGCCCTCTGGCGTCAGACCCTAACTCCTGGGCTCCCAATATTTTCTGATATGCGCCCTGTGGTTCGAGTACACTCCTGCCAGGTTCCCAACCCCATGGGAATGTGGGCCTTCTGCTCTGAGGTCCCAACCGTGGGTTGCTCAGTTTCATGATGAGGGCCCTCTGCTGTGAGTTCTCTCCGGCCTGGATCCCATAGCCTCGCTGCTCCTGGCCACCTGCTGGGAGGTTACAACTGCGGGATTCCTCACCTTTTTTCTTCTATGGGCCCTCTGTTTTGAGACTCCTCCTGCCTGCCTCACTCCCAGCCCCTTGGTGATGTGTGTCCTCTGGTTTGAGGCCACGTATGCTGGGTCCCTCGCCTTTCGATGATGTGGCCCCACTGGTGTGGGGACACTCCTGCCTGGTTCCTATCCCCTTGATGATGTGGGCCCTCTGGTGAGAGTCTGATCCTGGCTGGGTTCCTCACCCTTCTGTGAGGGGGGCCCTCTGCTGTGAGGTCACTCCTGCCTGGCTGGCACACCCCACCTGGGCAACATCGGCCCTCTTGTGGCAGTTGGAGCCTGCTGGGAACCTCCCCTCGGTGATGGGGGCCCTCTTGCCTCAGGCCCTAACTGCTGGGTACCCACATTTTCTGATACGTGCTAAGTGGTGCGAGGACACTCCTGCGAGGTTCCCATCCCCATGGGCATGTGGGCCTTCTGCTCTAAGGTCCCAACACCTGTGTTGTTCACCGTTTCATGATGTTGGCTCTCTGGTGTTAGTTCACCCAGGGCTAGATCCCATAGACTCTGTGCTCTGAGCGGCCTGCTGGGAGGTTCCTACTGCTGGATTCCTTAGCTTTTTTATTCTTTGTGTCCTGTGTTTTCATGCTCCTACTTCCTGACTCACTCCCAGCCCATTTGTGATGTAGGTCCTCTGGTTTAAGGCCACATGTACCGGTTTCCTCACCTTTATTGATGTGGCCCCACTGGTGTGAGGACACTCCTGCCTGGTTCCCATCCCCTTGGTGATGGGGGCCCTCTGGTGAGAGTCTGATCCTGTCTGGATTCCTCACACTTCTGTGAGGTGGGCCCTCTGCTGTGAGGTAACTCCTGCCTGGCTTGCTCCCATTGCCTTGGTGACGTCGGCCCTCTGGTGGCATTTGGAGCCTGCTGGTAGCCTCCTCTCCTCCGTGATGAGGGCCCTCTGGCGCCAGGCCATAACTGCTGGGTTCCCACATTTTCTGATACGTGTTAAGTTGTGCGAGGACACTCCTGCGAGGTTCCCATCCCCATGGGGATGTGGGCCTTCTGCTCTGAGGTCTCACTGGCTGGGTTGCTCACAGTTTCATGATGTGGGCCCTCTGCTGTGAGTTCACTGTGGCCTGGATCCCATAGACTCCATGCTCTGGGCCACCTGCTGGGAGGTTCAAACTGCTGGATTCCTCACATTTTTTATTCTGTGGGCCCTGTGTTGTTAGGCTACTCCTGCCTGCCTCACTCGGAGCACCTTGGAAATGTGGGTCCTCTGGTTTAGGCCACATGTGCTGGGTTCCTCACCTTTCTATAATGTGGCCACACTGGTGTGAGGACACTCCTGCCTTGTTCCGATCCCCTTGGTGATGTGGGCCCTCTGGTGAGAGTCTTATCCTGGCTGGGTTCCTCACCCTTCTGTGCGGTAGGCCCTCTGCTGTGAGGTCACTCCTGCCTGGCTGGCACACGTCAACTTGGCGATGTGGGCCCTCAGTTGGGAGTTGGTGCCTGCTGGGAGTCTCCTCCCCTCGGTAATGAGGGCCCTCTGGCGTCAGACCCTAACTCCTGGGCTCCCAAAATTTTCTGATGTGCGCCCTGTGGTGCAAGTACACTCCTGCCAGGATCACAACCCCATGGGAATGTGTGTCTTCTGCTCTGAGGTCCCAATGGTACGTTGTTCAGTTTCATGATGAGGGCCCTCTGGTGTGAGTTCACTCCGGCATGGACCCCATAGCCTCGCTGCTCCTGGCCACCTGCGGGGAGGTTCCAACTGCGGGATTCCTCACCTTTTTCCTTCTATGGGCCCTCTGTTTTGAGACTCCTCCTGCCTGCCTCACTCCCAGCCCCTTGGTGATGTGTGTCCTGTAGTTTGAGGCCACGTGTGCTGGGTCCGTCACATTTCGGTGATGTGACCACACTGGTGTGAGAACACTCCTGCCTGGCTTCCATTCCCTTGGTGATGTGGGCCCTCCGGTGAGAGTCTGATCCTCTTTGGGTTCCTCACACTTTTGTGTGGTTGGCCCTCTGCTCTGAGGTCACTCCTGCCTGGCTGGCACACCCTGCATTGGTGACGTCGGCCTTCTGGTAGCAGTTGGAGCTTGCTGGGAGCCTCCTCTCCTCAGTGATGAGGGCCCTCTGGCGTCCGGCCCTAACTGCTGGGCTCCCCACCTTTTCTGATGTGTGCCCACTGGTGCGATGACACTCCTGCTTGGTTCCCTTCCCCATGGGGATGTGGGCCTTGTGCTCTGAGGTTACAACGGCTGGGTTGCTTACAGTATCACGATGAGGGCCCTCTGTTGTGAGTTCATCACTGCCTGGATCCCATAGCCTCGGTGCTCTGGGCCACCTGCTGGGATGTTCCAACTGCTGGATTCCTCACCTTTTTTATACAATGGGCCATGTGTTTTGAGGTTAATCCTGCCTGCCTCGCTCCGAGACCCATGGTGATGTGGGTCCTCTGGTTTGAGGCCACATGTGCTGGGTACCTCAACTTTCGATGATGTGGCCCCACGGGTGTGAGGACACTCCTGCCTGGTTCCCAGCCCCTTGCTTATGTGGGCACTCTGGTGAGAGTCTGATCTTGACTGGGTTCCTTACCCTTCTGTGAGGTGGGCCCTCTGATGTGAGGTCACTCCTGCCTGGATGGCTCATGTCGCCTTGGCGACGTAGGCCCTCTGTTGGCCACTGAAGCATGCTGGGAGCCTCCTACCCTCTTTAATAAGGGCCCTGGAAGAAACGCATATGCCCTTTTTGACCAAGTGCATCATTGTCGAGGTTCTGCCTCTTCTCCTATACTTTCAGAGGACTTCCCGTCTACCTCCTGAAATCGTGTTCCTGGAATTCTGCCCCGCGTTCAAGTCCTCTTTGCAGCCTTACTTCAATATATTTTTGGACGATAGCTGTCATTTATAACTCTGCAGGTTTGTGAATTACAGTGCCCCTGAGCTCCTTTCTTCAACTCGCTTTCTTGTGAGCTGGCCGCAAAACCGCAGGATTGCTTCAGGCCCTAATCTGGTTCCGACACGGCATGCTGAGCCTTTGGCTAATTCCTCTTCCTGGTGGGAAATGAGCGTTAAATTTGTTCGTGCAGACACCTACAGCTAATCTCTCATTGGTTCTCCCTATTCCTGTTCATCTTGCGCAGAAATTCCAAACTGTGCCAAACAGGAGGTTAAAGGCACTGACTCTCCAAGTGGGGAGAGTGTTAGTAAAGCGTCTGGAATGGTAAAACCGAGTACGAGGGGACGAAAACTGAGACGCATTTAAAAAGTTTTCCCGGTCACATGGTGGACCATATTCTGGGTTGCCCATGCATGTTTTACCTGAAGGAAGAATCCCTTAAACCTGGAGAGTTGGGACCCATGGAATGGGTACCACACAGTATGACTTCAAAGGATTGCCTTTGCTCACCGAACGTCAGCAATGCTATCAGCCCGAAGTGTCCAGCCTTATGTCTCACTCAGCTCGGGGTGTAGATGTGGTAAATCCACGTTGCATCACAAGCCCTGAATGAATTATTTAAGAATTGCTCTCTATTTCACTGTCATTGTGTTCTGTTTTTGTAATTTATTTTGATAATGGGATTTATCGTATTTTCACTGCTGCGTTTATGCCGCTGTACACATGCTTGATTCTCTTATGGAGACATATAAATCCATGGGTTTTCAGATTCTTACTAGTCAGGTATATTCCTAGGCATTGAATATGGGGTGTTGAGTCCATTTCGTGGAGCAAGGAGTAGGTCCTGACTATTACATATTTGCTTATGGAAAGGTATCTGTGCTAATTTCAATCTCTGGTTTTATGCAGCACCACAACTCACCTTTCCCCTTAAGCAAGCATAAGTTGGTTTTCTACATTTGAGACCCTTTTCTGTTTTGTAATTGAGTTCATGTGCAGCCATGTTTGCATTCCGTGTATTTGAGATATCTTATGGTGTTTCTTTTTCTGTGTGACTTAGTTAACTTAGAATGATCGTACCTGAATCCACTCATTATGCCGCAACGGGCCTCATGACATAGATTTCATTGCTGAGTGATATTCCATTGTACGTACGTACAACAACTTCTTTATCCATTTTTTGCTTTCTGGGATATTTCACTTGTACCGTAAATGAGGTTCTTGTAAGCAGAGCCGTCCAAAATTTATGGGTGGCTGCGTCTTCTTGATTTTAATTTCCCTAAGCTATAGAACCATAAGTTGAAGTGCCGTAGGCTCCGTTGCTTAGTTTTTTAGGTGTTTGAGGAAACACCATACATTTCTCCAGAGTGGCTGTTGGCAATTTACATCCCGCCCATCAGCATAACAAGGCTCCCTGTTCTCCATGGCCTGTGCTGTCTTTCTGGATTTTACACTTTTTTCAGATGGCCCTTTTGACCTGGGGGCAGTGAGACTTCTTTGTAGTGCAGATTTCCTTAACATGCTGGCTTGGTTGGCCAAAAAGGGCGTATGCGTTTTTTCCTGAATATATTCAGGAAAAAACGCATACGCCCTTTTTGGCCAAGTGCATCATTGTCGACGTTCTGCCTCTTTTCCTATGCTTTAAATGCAATTCCAGTCTACCCCCGAAATCGTTTTCCTGCAATTCTGCCCCGCTTTCCAGTCCTCTTCGCAGCCTTCCTTCAATATATTTTTGGACGATAGCTGTCATTTATAACTCTGCAGGTTTGTGAATTACAGTGCCCCTGAGCTCCTTTCTTCAACTCGCTTTCTTGTGAGCTGGCCGCAAACCCGCAGGAATGCTTCAGGCCCTAATCTGGTTCCGGCACGGCATGCTGAGCCTTTGGTTAATTCCTCTTCCTGGTGGGAAATGAGCGTTCCATTTGCCCGTCCAGATACCTAGAGCTAGTCTCTCATTGGTTCTCCCTATTCCTGTTCATCTTGCGCAGAAATTGCAAACTGTGCCAAACAGGAGGTTAAAGGCACTGACTCTCCAAGTGGGGAGAGTGTTAGTAAACGGTCTGGAATGGTGAACCCGAGTAAAAGGGGACGAAAACTGAGATGCATTTGAAAACGTTTCCCGGTCACACAGTGCACCGTACTGTGGGTTTCCCATGCATGTTTTAGCTGAAGGAAGAATCCCTTAAACCTGGAGAGTTGGGACCCATGGAATGGGTACCATGCAGTATGACTTCAAAGGGTCTGCATTTGCTCATCGAACCTCACGAATGCTATCAGCCCGAAGTGTCCAGCCTTATGTCTCACTCAGCTCTGGGTGTAGATGTAGTAAATCCAGGTTGCATCACAAGCCCTGAATGAATTATTTAAGAATTGCTCTCTATTTCACTGTCATTGTGTTTGTTTTTGTAATTCATTTTGATAATGGGTTTTATCGGATTTTCTCTGCTGCATTCATGCCGCTGTACACACACTTGAGTCTCTTACGGAGACATATAAATCCATGGGTTTGAAGGTTCTTACTAGTCATGTGTAATCCTAGGCATTGAATATGGGGTGTTTAGTCCATTTCGTTGAGCAAGGGCTAGGTCTTGACTATTACATATTTGGCTTATGGAAAGGTATCTGTGCTAATTTCTATCTCTGGTTTTATGCAGCACCACAACTCACCTTTCCCCTTAAGCAAGCATAAGTAGGTTTTCTAAATTTGAGACCCTGTTCTGTTTTGTAATTCAGTTCATGTGTAGCCAAGTTTACATTCCGTGTATTAGTGATATCTTATGATGTTTCATTTTCTGTGTGACTTATTTCACTTAGAATCATCGTACCTGAATCCACTCATTATGCCGCGACGGGCCTGATGACATAGATTTCATTGGTGAGTGATATTCCTTTGTACGTACGTACCACACTTCTTTATCCATTTTTCGCTTTCTGGGATATTTAACTTGTACCGTAGATGAGGTTCTTGTAAACAGACCCGTAAACAGAAACTTTGCGGTGGCTGTGTGTTTTTGATTTTAATTTCCCTAAGCTATAGGAAAATAAGTGGTAATGCCGTAGGCTCCGTTGCTTTGTTTTTTAGGTTTTTGAGGAAACACCATACACATCTCCAGAGTGGCTGTTGGCAATTTACATCCCGCCCATCAGCATAACAAGGCTCCCTGTTCTCCATGGCCTGTGCTGCCTTTCTGGATTTTACACTTTTTTCAGATGGCCCTTTTGAACGGGGGGCAGTGAGACTTCATTGTAGTGCAGATTTCTTTAACATGCTTGCTTGGTTGGCCAAAAAGGGCGTATGCGCATACGCCCTTTTTGGCCAAGTGCATCATTGTCGACATTCTCCCTCTTTTCCTATGCTTTAAATGCAATTCCAGTCTACCCCCTGAAATCGTTTTCTTGCAATTCTGCCCCGCTTTCACGTCCTCTTCGCAGCCTTCCTTCAATATATTTTTGGGTGATAGCTGTCATTTATAACTCTGCAGGTTTGTGAATTACAGTGTCCCTGAGCTCCTTTCTTCAACTCGCTTTCTTGTGAGCTGGCCGCAAACCCGCAGGATTGCTTCAGGCCCTAATCTGGTTCCGGCACGGCATGCTGAGCCTTTGGTTAATTCCTCTTCCTGGTGGGAAATGAGCGTTAAATTTGCCCGTGCAGACACCTTCACACGAGTCTTCATGGTGCCACTTTGCCCCGGTTATCTCTATGGAGGTTGGAGTTGGAGGGCCTCCTCGCTCAAGGTCAGTGTGCCCATGGAGCCAACCCTGCAACTTCAGGGCATGGTTGGGTGTTAGGATCACCACGTGGGGTCCTTTTCCCTTCGGAGGGAGGTGGCCTTTTGGGCTGCTGATTTCCAGGTTTTCAGATACTGCCAGTATCTTGGCCAGATGTGGCGGTGGGCCAAGCCCCTTGGTGACCGTAGTTTATCCTACCTGGATCGCATTCTTGCATTGTTCCATTTCAAGTGGTCCCAGGTTTTGCACTAATACTCCAATGGCGATTCACCATTCACCAGGAATGTAAAGGTCAAAGGGTTTAGCTAAATTAGGGAGTTCCAGGGCAAGGGTCTGAATTGACTGCTCTTTCCATTCTTGAAAGGCCACTTCTCCATTCTATTCAAAAGGATCATCATCTTTTCCTTTCAGTGTTTCATATAGAGGCCCAGCTAGTAGACTGTAGTTAGGGATCCAGAAGCAGCAAACCCTGGCCTCCCCAGGAACCCCTAAGCTGTCTTCTAGTTTCAGAAATGGGTAAGGCTGTAAATTGTTTCTTCCCTTTCCTGGGATGGGCTTCTCCGACCTTCTGTGAGAATGAAGCCCAGGCAGGTCACCGTAGTCTGTGATATTTGAGCTTTTTCTTGGACAACTTGTATCCTTTATTGGCTTGGTAGTTCAGAGGTCTCCTTAGTAGGGCTGGCGATCAGAATGTCGTCTGCATATTGAAGGTGTGTTTCTTTTTCCAGAGGTAGAACTTTTAGTTCTTTAGCTGAGCTTTCCCCAAAGATGGTGTGGGAATTTTTGAACCCTTGGGGCAACACGGCCCGGAAGTATTGTTTTAGTTGTATGTTGAGTCCTGCCACTCACAAGCCAAAATTTCTTGTGACTCTGGGACTAATAGAATACAAAAGAAGGCATCATTGAAGACTAATACAGAATACCATGTCCTGGTGGTTGGTAGAATGACCAGCAGGGTGTAGGATTTAGGAACTACTGGATGTATATCCTCGGTGGCTTCACTGACTGTACTGACATCATTTACCAGGACTCCAGCAGCCCATGGGGCTCTCGAGGTCAGGCCCCTCCCAGGATATGGGGTTCCCTGGGCAGGTTCCCCTCAGCCCATGGGGCTCTCGTGGTCAGGCCCCTCCCAGGATACAGAGCTACCCTTGCAGGTACCATGGCAGGGCTGGGAACACAGGAACCCTGCATATCGCCCTCATTGCAGAGCACTCCCAGCCACCTGTCACTCAGATCTGACACAGAGCACCTCAGAGCAGGACTTGAACTAACAAACAGCAGCTCCGACAGGTCTGTGACCCTGGGCATCACTCTGTGTGGCCTCCCTCCACCTGGTCTTCCAGAGACTTCCACTGCACCCGGGGCACCAGGCCTCTGTCTCCACCCACCAGCCACCCCTCCTCTCCCTGACTCCTGGGTTCCTCTCATTAGGAGAGGGTTTTCTTGAAGTTGTCTCCCACTCATGGGCCAGATAATATAATTAGAAAACAAGCCAGAGCTGCAGCCCCTTGTCTATCCTGACTCTCAGGAGCCCACACCTGTTCCTTGGACCTGGCCGATTCAGCAAGTTCCAGTTTCTGCAACTGTGAGCCCCTGAGGGGTGATTATTGGCTGGCCTGGGAAGCCCGACCGTGCCGGCCAGACCTCCCCAGGTGTGCCTGGGTTCAGATCAATATAAACACCGCTCCAGGCAGCAAGAGCCCCTGCAGCTGTGCCTGACGCCATTTTCTCTGCCCTGTCAGCAGTCTTGGGGCTGGACTGGTGGGAGGGAGTGAGAGGCCACGGCTTTGTGGGTGGCCCAGTGTGAGTGGGGCTCTGCTGGACTTTCTGCAGCAGTTGCCAAGATGCCACCTGCTAAAGAAGAGGATGTGTCACCCATACCTGCCGCTGGAATTTCTCCCTGGGCAGAGGTGAGTGAGGAAGAAAGCAGTGGGGGCCGGGACAGCAGGGGTATCTCAGGCAGGGAAATGGAAAGCTTCCAGAAGAGCACCCAGGGCCAGGACCATCCTGGCTGGCCTGCAGGCACCAAGTCGGCTGGCATGCTGTCACTCATGTGGCTCCATGGCCCTTCCTCTAGGCTTTCAAGTCCTTGTACATATTCAGGTGTTTTACCTGGGAAGGGTGGGAACATTTCAGCAGCAGCTGGCCTGGGGCTCAGCCCACGTTTACTCACAGATGCCTCGGCACGGTCCCCCAGCTTTGCAATGAGGACGCTTGTTGCGTGGGGCCTGCTGGCTGAATGGGAGATGATTCCCCACCACTGACCAACTTCAGAATTGTTTACAACTGGAGCAAGTGCCCTGATACGGTTTTCCTCTGTGTAACTGGTGGGTTCTGTTTTTTTTTCTTTTTTTCGTTTTTGGTTCAAGGTAGATTTTATTCCTCTTTTTTGTATTTACAGATATAAGCATGGAAATAATTTATTCATATAAATACATGTATGTGAAGGGAAGAATATTTTTTCTGTTTTACTTTTTGTAATTTGAATTTTATTTTATTTTTTTATACAGCAGGTTCTTTTTGGTTATCTATTTTATACATATAAATGTATACATGCCAATCCCAATCTCTCAACTCCCCCCACCACCACCCCCCAACAGCTTTCCCCCCTTGGTGTCCATACGTTTGTTGTCTACATCTGTTGCTCTATTTCTGCCTGGCAAAACGGTTCATCTGTACAATTTTTCTAGGTTCCACATATATGCATTAATAGACAAGATTTGTTTTTCTCTTTCTGACTTACTTCACTCTGTATGACAGTCTCTAGATCCATCAACGTCTCTACAAATGACCCAATTTCATTCCTTTTTATGGCTTAGTAATATTCCATTTTATATATGTACCACATCTTTATGCATTCGTCTGTCTGTGGGCATTTAGGTTGCTTCCATTACCTGGATATTGTAAATAGTGATGCAATGAACATTGCGGTGAATGTCTCTTTTTGATTTATGGTTTTGTCTGGGTATATGCCCAGTAGTGGGATTGCTGTATCATATGGAAATTCTATTCTTAGTTTTATAAGAAACTCCATAATGTTCTCCACAGTGACTGTATCAATTTACATTCCCAACAATAGTGGAAGAGGGTTCCTTATCTCCACACCCTTTCCAGCATTTGTTGTTTGTAGATTTTCTGATGATGCCCATTCTAACAGGTGTGAGGTGATACACCATGGATGAGTCTATTTCGTTGAGCAAAGAGTAGGTCTTGTCTATTACATATTTGGCTTATGGAACGGTATGTGTGCTAATTTCAATCTCTGGTTTTATACAGCACCCCAACTCAACTTTCCCCTTAAGCAAGCATAAGTTTTTATCTAAATGTGAGACTCTGTTCGGTTTTGGAATTCAGTTTATGTGTAGCCAAGTTTACACTCTCTCTATTAGTGATATCTTATGATAATTATCTTTCTCTGTGTGACCTATTTCTCTTAGAATCATCATACTTAAATCCACTCACTTTGCTGCTACAGGCCTGATGACATTGATTTCATTGCTGAGTGATATTCCGTTGTACGTAAGTAGCACAACTCCTTTATCCATTTTTTTCTTTCTGGGATATTTAATTTGTACTGGACTCAAGGTTCTTGTAAACACAGCAGCCCTAAATTTTGTGTTGGCTGTGTCTTGTTGATTTTAATTTTCCTAAGCTATAGGGCCAAAAGTGGAAGTGCCCTAGGGTCTGTAGCTTTGTTTTTCAGATGTTTCAGGATACACCATAAACATCTCCAGAGTGTCTGTTGGCAATTTACATCCCGCCCATCAGCATAACAAGGCTCCCTGTTCTCCATGGCCTGTCCTGTGTTTCTGGTTTTTACACTTTTTTCAGATGGCCCTTTTGACGAATGGGAAATGAGACTTCATTGTAGTGCGGATTTCCATTTCTCGAGTGCTTGGTTGGCCAAAAAGGGCATATGTGTTTTTTCCTGAATATATTCAGGAAAAAATGTTTACGCACTTTTGTCCAAGTGCATCACTGTCAAAGATCTGCCGCTTTTCACATGCTTTAAATGCAATTCCAATCTACCTCCTGAAATATGATTCCTGCAATTCTGCCTCGTTTTCAAGTCCTCTTTGCAGACTTACTTCCATATAATTTTGCCAATAGCTGTCATTTATAACACTGCAGGTTTGTGAATTACAGTGCCCGTGATTTCCTTTCTTAACTCGTTTCCTGGAAAACTGGCCACAGAACCGCAGGTTTGCTTCAGGCCGTAATCAGGGTCCGGCACGGCACTCTGAGACTTTGGTTCATTCCACTTCCTGGTGGGAAATTAGAGTTAAATGTGCCCCTCCAGACACCTGCCTCACTCCTAGCCCCTTGGTGATGTGTGTCCTGTGGTTTGAGGCCACATGTGCTGGGTTCCTCACCTTTGGCTGATGTGGCCCCACTGGTGTGAGGACACTCCTGCCTGGTTCCCATCCCCTTGGTGATGTGGGCCCTCCGGTGAGAGTCTGATCCTGGTTGGGTTCCTCACACTTCTGTGAGGTGGGCCCTCTTCTCTGAGGTCACTCCTGCCTGGCTGGCACACCCCGCCTTGGCGACGTCGGCCCTCTGGTGGGATTTGGTGCCTGCTGGGTGTCTCCTCCCCTCGGTAATGAGGGCCCTCTGGCGTCAGACCCTAACTCCTGGGCTCCCAATATTTTCTGATATGCGCCCTGTGGTTCGAGTACACTCCTGCCAGGTTCCCAACCCCATGGGAATGTGGGCCTTCTGCTCTGAGGTCCCAACCGTGGGTTGCTCAGTTTCATGATGAGGGCCCTCTGCTGTGAGTTCTCTCCGGCCTGGATCCCATAGCCTCGCTGCTCCTGGCCACCTGCTGGGAGGTTACAACTGCGGGATTCCTCACCTTTTTTCTTCTATGGGCCCTCTGTTTTGAGACTCCTCCTGCCTGCCTCACTCCCAGCCCCTTGGTGATGTGTGTCCTCTGGTTTGAGGCCACGTATGCTGGGTCCCTCGCCTTTCGATGATGTGGCCCCACTGGTGTGGGGACACTCCTGCCTGGTTCCTATCCCCTTGATGATGTGGGCCCTCTGGTGAGAGTCTGATCCTGGCTGGGTTCCTCACCCTTCTGTGAGGGGGGCCCTCTGCTGTGAGGTCACTCCTGCCTGGCTGGCACACCCCACCTGGGCAACATCGGCCCTCTTGTGGCAGTTGGAGCCTGCTGGGAACCTCCCCTCGGTGATGGGGGCCCTCTTGCCTCAGGCCCTAACTGCTGGGTACCCACATTTTCTGATACGTGCTAAGTGGTGCGAGGACACTCCTGCGAGGTTCCCATCCCCATGGGCATGTGGGCCTTCTGCTCTAAGGTCCCAACACCTGTGTTGTTCACCGTTTCATGATGTTGGCTCTCTGGTGTTAGTTCACCCAGGGCTAGATCCCATAGACTCTGTGCTCTGAGCGGCCTGCTGGGAGGTTCCTACTGCTGGATTCCTTAGCTTTTTTATTCTTTGTGTCCTGTGTTTTCATGCTCCTACTTCCTGACTCACTCCCAGCCCATTTGTGATGTAGGTCCTCTGGTTTAAGGCCACATGTACCGGTTTCCTCACCTTTATTGATGTGGCCCCACTGGTGTGAGGACACTCCTGCCTGGTTCCCATCCCCTTGGTGATGGGGGCCCTCTGGTGAGAGTCTGATCCTGTCTGGATTCCTCACACTTCTGTGAGGTGGGCCCTCTGCTGTGAGGTAACTCCTGCCTGGCTTGCTCCCATTGCCTTGGTGACGTCGGCCCTCTGGTGGCATTTGGAGCCTGCTGGTAGCCTCCTCTCCTCCGTGATGAGGGCCCTCTGGCGCCAGGCCATAACTGCTGGGTTCCCACATTTTCTGATACGTGCTAAGTTGTGCGAGGACACTCCTGCGAGGTTCCCATCCCCATGGGGATGTGGGCCTTCTGCTCTGAGGTCCCACTGGCTGGGTTGCTCACAGTTTCATGATGTGGGCCCTCTGCTGTGAGTTCACTGTGGCCTGGATCCCATAGACTCCATGCTCTGGGCCACCTGCTGGGAGGTTCAAACTGCTGGATTCCTCACATTTTTTATTCTGTGGGCCCTGTGTTGTTAGGCTACTCCTGCCTGCCTCACTCGGAGCACCTTGGAAATGTGGGTCCTCTGGTTTAGGCCACATGTGCTGGGTTCCTCACCTTTCTATAATGTGGCCACACTGGTGTGAGGACACTCCTGCCTTGTTCCGATCCCCTTGGTGATGTGGGCCCTCTGGTGAGAGTCTTATCCTGGCTGGGTTCCTCACCCTTCTGTGCGGTAGGCCCTCTGCTGTGAGGTCACTCCTGCCTGGCTGGCACACGTCAACTTGGCGATGTGGGCCCTCAGTTGGGAGTTGGTGCCTGCTGGGAGTCTCCTCCCCTCGGTAATGAGGGCCCTCTGGCGTCAGACCCTAACTCCTGGGCTCCCAAAATTTTCTGATGTGCGCCCTGTGGTGCGAGTACACTCCTGCCAGGATCCCAACCCCATGGGAATGTGTGTCTTCTGCTCTGAGGTCCCAATGGTACGTTGTTCAGTTTCATGATGAGGGCCCTCTGGTGTGAGTTCACTCCGGCATGGACCCCATAGCCTCGCTGCTCCTGGCCACCTGCGGGGAGGTTCCAACTGCGGGATTCCTCACCTTTTTCCTTCTATGGGCCCTCTGTTTTGAGACTCCTCCTGCCTGCCTCACTCCCAGCCCCTTGGTGATGTGTGTCCTGTAGTTTGAGGCCACGTGTGCTGGGTCCGTCACATTTCGGTGATGTGACCACACTGGTGTGAGAACACTCCTGCCTGGTTTCCATTCCCTTGGTGATGTGGGCCCTCCGGTGAGAGTCTGATCCTCTTTGGGTTCCTCACACTTTTGTGTGGTTGGCCCTCTGCTCTGAGGTCACTCCTGCCTGGCTGGCACACCCTGCATTGGTGACGTCGGCCTTCTGGTAGCAGTTGGAGCTTGCTGGGAGCCTCCTCTCCTCAGTGATGAGGGCCCTCTGGCGTCCGGCCCTAACTGCTGGGCTCCCCACCTTTTCTGATGTGTGCCCACTGGTGCGATGACACTCCTGCTTGGTTCCCTTCCCCATGGGGATGTGGGCCTTGTGCTCTGAGGTTACAACGGCTGGGTTGCTTACAGTATCACGATGAGGGCCCTCTGTTGTGAGTTCATCACTGCCTGGATCCCATAGCCTCGGTGCTCTGGGCCACCTGCTGGGATGTTCCAACTGCTGGATTCCTCACCTTTTTTATACAATGGGCCATGTGTTTTGAGGTTAATCCTGCCTGCCTCGCTCCGAGACCCATGGTGATGTGGGTCCTCTGGTTTGAGGCCACATGTGCTGGGTACCTCAACTTTCGATGATGTGGCCCCACGGGTGTGAGGACACTCCTGCCTGGTTCCCAGCCCCTTGCTTATGTGGGCACTCTGGTGAGAGTCTGATCTTGACTGGGTTCCTTACCCTTCTGTGAGGTGGGCCCTCTGATGTGAGGTCACTCCTGCCTGGATGGCTCATGTCGCCTTGGCGACGTAGGCCCTCTGTTGGCCACTGAAGCATGCTGGGAGCCTCCTACCCTCTTTAATAAGGGCCCTGGAAGAAACGCATATGCCCTTTTTGACCAAGTGCATCATTGTCGAGGTTCTGCCTCTTCTCCTATACTTTCAGAGGACTTCCCGTCTACCTCCTGAAATCGTGTTCCTGGAATTCTGCCCCGCGTTCAAGTCCTCTTTGCAGCCTTACTTCAATATATTTTTGGACGATAGCTGTCATTTATAACTCTGCAGGTTTGTGAATTACAGTGCCCCTGAGCTCCTTTCTTCAACTCGCTTTCTTGTGAGCTGGCCGCAAAACCGCAGGATTGCTTCAGGCCCTAATCTGGTTCCGACACGGCATGCTGAGCCTTTGGCTAATTCCTCTTCCTGGTGGGAAATGAGCGTTAAATTTGTTCGTGCAGACACCTACAGCTAATCTCTCATTGGTTCTCCCTATTCCTGTTCATCTTGCGCAGAAATTCCAAACTGTGCCAAACAGGAGGTTAAAGGCACTGACTCTCCAAGTGGGGAGAGTGTTAGTAAAGCGTCTGGAATGGTAAAACCGAGTACGAGGGGACGAAAACTGAGACGCATTTAAAAAGGTTTCCCGGTCACATGGTGGACCATATTCTGGGTTGCCCATGCATGTTTTACCTGAAGGAAGAATCCCTTCAACCTGGAGAGTTGGGACCCATGGAATGGGTACCACGCAGTATGACTTCAAAGGGTTGCCTTTGCTCACCGAACGTCACCAATGCTATCAGCCTGAAGTGTCCAGCCTTATGTCTCACTCAGCTCGGGGTGTAGATGTGGTAAATCCACGTTGCATCACAAGCCCTGAATGAATTATTTAAGAATTGCTCTCTATTTCACTGTCATTGTGTTCTGTTTTTGTAATTTATTTTGATAATGGGATTTATCGTATTTTCACTGCTGCGTTTATGCCGCTGTACACATGCTTGATTCTCTTATGGAGACATATAAATCCATGGGTTTTCAGATTCTTACTAGTCAGGTATATTCCTAGGCATTGAATATGGGGTGTTGAGTCCATTTCGTGGAGCAAGGAGTAGGTCCTGACTATTACATATTTGCTTATGGAAAGGTATCTGTGCTAATTTCAATCTCTGGTTTTATGCAGCACCACAACTCACCTTTCCCCTTAAGCAAGCATAAGTTGGTTTTCTAAATTTGAGACCCTTTTCTGTTTTGTAATTGAGTTCATGTGCAGCCATGTTTGCATTCCGTGTATTTGAGATATCTTATGGTGTTTCTTTTTCTGTGTGACTTAGTTAACTTAGAATGATCGTACCTGAATCCACTCATTATGCCGCAACGGGCCTCATGACATAGATTTCATTGCTGAGTGATATTCCATTGTACGTACGTACAACAACTTCTTTATCCATTTTTTGCTTTCTGGGATATTTCACTTGTACCGTAAATGAGGTTCTTGTAAGCAGAGCCGTCCAAAATTTATGGGTGGCTGTGTCTTTTTGATTTTAATTTCCCTAAGCTATAGAACCATAAGTTGAAGTGCCGTAGGCTCCGTTGCTTAGTTTTTTAGGTGTTTGAGGAAACACCATACACTTCTCCAGAGTGGCTGTTGGCAATTTACATCCCGCCCATCAGCATAACAAGGCTCCCTGTTCTCCATGGCCTGTGCTGTCTTTCTGGATTTTACACTTTTTTCAGATGGCCCTTTTGAACGGGGGGCAGTGAGACTTCTTTGTAGTGCAGATTTCTTTAACATGCTGGCTTGGTTGGCCAAAAAGGGCGTATGCGTTTTTTCCTGAATATATTCAGGAAAAAACGCATACGCCCTTTTTGGCCAAGTGCATCATTGTCGACGTTCTGCCTCTTTTCCTATGCTTTAAATGCAATTCCAGTCTACCCCCTGAAATGGTTTTCCTGCAATTCTGCCCCGCTTTCCAGTCCTCTTCGCAGCCTTCCTTCAATATATTTTTGGACGATAGCTGTCATTTATAACTCTGCAGGTTTGTGAATTACAGTGCCCCTGAGCTCCTTTCTTCAACTCGCTTTCTTGTGAGCTGGCCGCAAACCCGCAGGAATGCTTCAGGCCCTAATCTGGTTCCGGCACGGCATGCTGAGCCTTTGGTTAATTCCTCTTCCTGGTGGGAAATGAGCGTTCCATTTGCCCGTCCAGACACCTACAGCTAGTCTCTCATTGGTTCTCCCTATTCCTGTTCATCTTGCGCAGAAATTGCAAACTGTGCCAAACAGGAGGTTAAAGGCACTGACTCTCCAAGTGGGGAGAGTGTTAGTAAACGGTCTGGAATGGTGAACCCGAGTAAAAGGGGACGAAAACTGAGATGCATTTGAAAACGTTTCCCGGTCACACAGTGCACTGTACTGTGGGTTTCCCATGCATGTTTTAGCTGAAGGAAGAATCCCTTAAACCTGGAGAGTTGGGACCCATGGAATGGGTACCATGCAGTATGACTTCAAAGGGTCTGCATTTGCTCATCGAACCTCACCAATGCTATCAACCTGAAGTGTCCAGCCTTATGTCTCACTCAGCTCTGGGTGTAGATGTGGTAAATCCAGGTTGCATCACAAGCCCTGAATGAATTATTTAAGAATTGCTCTCTATTTCACTGTCATTGTGTTTGTTTTTGTAATTCATTTTGATAATGGGTTTTATCGGATTTTCTCTGCTGCATTCATGCCGCTGTACACACACTTGAGTCTCTTACGGAGACATATACATCCATGGGTTTGAAGGTTCTTACTAGTCATGTGTAATCCTAGGCGTTGAATATGGGGTTTTTAGTCCATTTCGTTGAGCAAGGGCTAGGTCTTGACTATTACATATTTGGCTTATGGAAAGGTATCTGTGCTAATTTCTATCTCTGGTTTTATGCAGCACCACAACTCACATTTCCCCTTAAGCAAGCATAAGTTGGTTTTCTAAATTTGAGACCCTGTTCTGTTTTGTAATTCAGTTCATGTGTAGCCAAGTTTACATTCCGTGTATTAGTGATATCTTATGATGTTTCATTTTCTGTGTGACTTATTTCACTTAGAATCATCGTACCTGAATCCACTCATTATGCCGCGACGGGCCTGATGACATAGATTTCATTGGTGAGTGATATTCCTTTGTACGTACGTACCACACTTCTTTATCCATTTTTCGCTTTCTGGGATAGTTAACTTGTACCGTAGACGAGGTTCTTGTAAACAGAGCTGAAAACAGAAACTTTGCGGTGGCTGTGTGTTTTTGATTTTAATTTCCCTAAGCTATAGGAAAAAAAGTGGTAATGCCGTAGGCTCCGTTGCTTTGTTTTTTAGGTTTTTGAGGAAACACCATACACATCTCCAGAGTGGCTGTTGGCAATTTACATCCCGCCCATCAGCATAACAACGCTCCCTGTTCTCCATGGCCTGTGCTGCCTTTCTGGATTTTACACTTTTTTCAGATGGCCCTTTTGAACGGGGGGCAGTGAGACTTCATTGTAGTGCAGATTTCTTTAACATGCTTGCTTGGTTGGCCAAATAGGGCGTATGCGTTTTTTCCTGAATATATTCAGGAAAAAACGCATACGCCCTTTTTGGCCAAGTGCATCATTGTCGACGTTCTGCCTCTTTTCCTATGCTTTAAATGCAATTCCAGTCTACCCCCTGAAATCGTTTTCTTGCAATTCTGCCCCGCTTTCAAGTCCTCTTCGCAGCCTTCCTTCAATATATTTTTGGACGATAGCTGTCATTTATAACTCTGCAGGTTTGTGAATTACAGTGTCCCTGAGCTCCTTTCTTCAACTCGCTTTCTTGTGAGCTGGCCGCAAACCCGCAGGATTGCTTCAGGCCCTAATCTGGTTCCGGCACGGCATGCTGAGCCTTTGGTTAATTCCTCTTCCTGGTGGGAAATGAGCGTTAAATTTGCCCGTGCAGACACCTTCACACGAGTCTTCATGGTGCCACTTTGCCCCGGTTATCTCTATGGAGGTTGGAGTTGGAGGGCCTCCTCGCTCAAGGTCAGTGTGCCCATGGAGCCAACCCTGCAACTTCAGGGCATGGTTGGGTGTTAGGATCACCACGTGGGGTCCTTTTCCCTTCGGAGGGAGGTGGCCTTTTGGGCTGCTGATTTCCAGGTTTTCAGATACTGCCAGTATCTTGGCCAGATGTGGCGGTGGGCCAAGCCCCTTGGTGACCGTAGTTTATCCTACCTGGATCGCATTCTTGCATTGTTCCATTTCAAGTGGTCCCAGGTTTTGCACTAATACTCCAATGGCGATTCACCGTTCACCAGGAATGTAAAGGTCAAAGGGTTTAGCTAAATTAGGGAGTTCCAGGGCAAGGGTCTGAATTGACTGCTCTTTCCATTCTTGAAAGGCCACTTCTCCATTCTATTCAAAAGGATCATCATCTTTTCCTTTTAGTGTTTCATATAGAGGCCCAGCTAGTAGACTGTAGTTAGGGATCCAGAAGCAGCAAACCCTGGCCTCCCCAGGAACCCCTAAGCTGTCTTCTAGTTTCAGAAATGGGTAAGGCTGTAAATTGTTTCTTCCCTTTCCTGGGATGGGCTTCTCCGACCTTCTGTGAGAATGAAGCCCAGGCAGGTCACCGTAGTCTGTGATATTTGAGCTTTGTCTTGGACAACTTGTATCTTTTATTGGCTTGGTAGTTCAGAGGTCTCCTTAGTAGGGCTGGCGATCAGAATGTCGTCTGCATATTGAAGGACTGTTTCCTTTTCCAGAGGTAGAACTTTTAGTTCTTTAGCTGAGCTTTCCCCAAAGATGGTGTGGGAATTTTTGAACCCTTGGGGCAACACGGCCCGGAAGTATTGTTTTAGTTGTATGTTGAGTCCTGCCACTCACAAGCCAAAATTTCTTGTGACTCTGGGACTAATAGAATACAAAAGAAGGCATCATTGAAGACTAATACAGAATACCATGTCCTGGTGGTTGGTAGAATGACCAGCAGGGTGTAGGATTTAGGAACTACTGGAGGTATATCCTCGGTGGCTTCACTGACTGTCCTGACATCCTTTACCAGGACTCCAGCAGCCCATGGGGCTCTCGAGGTCAGGCCAATCCCAGGATATGGAGCTCACCTGGGCAGGTACCCCACCCCCACCCCAGCCCATGGGGCTCTCGTGTTCAGGCCCCTCCCAGGATATGGGGTTCCCTGGGCAGGTTCCCCTGCAGCCCATGGGGCTCTCGTGGTCAGGCCCCTCCCAGGATACAGAGCTACCCTTGCAGGTACCATGGCAGGGCTGGGAACACAGGAACCCTGCATATCGCCCTCATTGCAGAGCACTCCCAGCTCACCTGTCACTCAGATCTGACACAGAGCACCTCAGAGCAGGACTTGAACTAACAAACAGCAGCTCCCACAGGTCTGTGACCCTGGGCATCACTCTGTGTGGCCTCCCTCCACCTGGTCTTCCAGAGACTTCCACTGCACCCGGGGCACCAGGCCTCTGTCTCCACCCACCAGCCACCCCTCCTCTCCCTGACTCCTGGGTTCCTCTCATTAGGAGAGGGTTTTCTTGAAGTTGTCTCCCACTCATGGGCCAGATAATATAATTAGAAAACAAGCCAGAGCTGCAGCCCCTTGTCTATCCTGACTCTCAGGAGCCCACACCTGTTCCTTGGACCTGGCCGATTCAGCAAGTTCCAGTTTCTGCAACTGTGAGCCCCTGAGGGGTGATTATTGGCTGGCCTGGGAAGCCCGACCGTGCCGGCCAGCCCTCCCCAGGTGTGCCTGGGTTCAGATCAATATAAACACCGCTCCAGGCAGCAAGAGCCCCTGCAGCTGTGCCTGACGCCATTTTCTCTGCCCTGTCAGCAGTCTTGGGGCTGGACTGGTGGGAGGGAGTGAGAGGCCACGGCTTTGTGGGTGGCCCAGTGTGAGTGGGGCTCTGCTGGACTTTCTGCAGCAGTTGCCAAGATGCCACCTGCTAAAGAAGAGGATGTGTCACCCATACCTGCCGCTGGAATTTCTCCCTGGGCAGAGGTGAGTGAGGAAGAAAGCAGTGGGGGCCGGGACAGCAGGGGTATCTCAGGCAGGGAAATGGAAAGCTTCCAGAAGAGCACCCAGGGCCAGGACCATCCTGGCTGGCCTGCAGGCACCAAGTCGGCTGGCATGCTGTCACTCATGTGGCTCCATGGCCCTTCCTCTAGGCTTTCAAGTCCTTGTACATATTCAGGTGTTTTACCTGGGAAGGGTGGGAACATTTCAGCAGCAGCTGGCCTGGGGCTCAGCCCACGTTTACTCACAGATGCCTCGGCACGGTCCCCCAGCTTTGCAATGAGGACGCTTGTTGCGTGGGGCCTGCTGGCTGAATGGGAGATGATTCCCCACCACTGACCAACTTCAGAATTGTTTACAACTGGAGCAAGTGCCCTGATACGGTTTTCCTCTGTGTAACTGGTGGGTTCTGTTTTTTTTTCTTTTTTTCGTTTTTGGTTCAAGGTAGATTTTATTCCTCTTTTTTGTATTTACAGATATAAGCATGGAAATAATTTATTCATATAAATACATGTATGTGAAGGGAAGAATATTTTTTCTGTTTTACTTTTTGTAATTTGAATTTTATTTTATTTTTTTATACAGCAGGTTCTTTTTGGTTATCTATTTTATACATATAAATGTATACATGCCAATCCCAATCTCTCAACTCCTCCCACCACCACCCCCCAACAGCTTTCCCCCCTTGGTGTCCATACGTTTGTTGTCTACATCTGTTGCTCTATTTCTGCCTGGCAAAACGGTTCATCTGTACAATTTTTCTAGGTTCCACATATATGCATTAATAGACAAGATTTGTTTTTCTCTTTCTGACTTACTTCACTCTGTATGACAGTCTCTAGATCCATCAACGTCTCTACAAATGACCCAATTTCATTCCTTTTTATGGCTTAGTAATATTCCATTTTATATATGTACCACTTCTTTATGCATTCGTCTGTCTGTGGGCATTTAGGTTGCTTCCATTACCTGGATATTGTAAATAGTGATGCAATGAACATTGCGGTGAATGTCTCTTTTTGATTTATGGTTTTGTCTGGGTATATGCCCAGTAGTGGGATTGCTGTATCATATGGTAATTCTATTCTTAGTTTTATAAGAAACTCCATAATGTTCTCCACAGTGACTGTATCAATTTACATTCCCAACAATAGTGGAAGAGGGTTCCTTATCTCCACACCCTTTCCAGCATTTGTTGTTTGTAGATTTTCTGATGATGCCCATTCTAACAGGTGTGAGGTGATACACCATGGATGAGTCTATTTCGTTGAGCAAAGAGTAGGTCTTGTCTATTACATATTTGGCTTATGGAACGGTATGTGTGCTAATTTCAATCTCTGGTTTTATACAGCACCCCAACTCAACTTTCCCCTTAAGCAAGCATAAGTTTTTATCTAAATGTGAGACTCTGTTCGGTTTTGGAATTCAGTTTATGTGTAGCCAAGTTTACACTCTCTCTATTAGTGATATCTTATGATAATTCTCTTTCTCTGTGTGACCTATTTCTCTTAGAATCATCATACTTAAATCCACTCAATTTGCTGCTACAGGCTTGATGACATTGATTTCATTGCTGAGTGATATTCCGTTGTACGTAAGTAGCACAACTCCTTTATCCATTTTTTTCTTTCTGGGATATTTAATTTGTACTGGACTCAAGGTTCTTGTAAACACAGCAGCCCTAAATTTTGTGTTGGCTGTGTCTTGTTGATTTTAATTTTCCTAAGCTATAGGGCCAAAAGTGGAAGTGCCCTAGGGTCTGTAGCTTTGTTTTTCAGATGTTTCAGGATACACCATAAACATCTCCAGAGTGTCTGTTGGCAATTTACATCCCGCCCATCAGCATAACAAGGCTCCCTGTTCTCCATGGCCTGTCCTGTGTTTCTGGTTTTTACACTTTTTTCAGATGGCCCTTTTGACGAATGGGAAATGAGACTTCATTGTAGTGCGGATTTCCATTTCTCGAGTGCTTGGTTGGCCAAAAAGGGCATATGTGTTTTTTCCTGAATATATTCAGGAAAAAATGTTTACGCACTTTTGTCCAAGTGCATCACTGTCAAAGATCTGCCGCTTTTCACATGCTTTAAATGCAATTCCAATCTACCTACTGAAATATGATTCCTGCAATTCTGCCTCGTTTTCAAGGCCTCTTTGCAGACTTACTTCCATATAATTTTGCCAATAGCTGTCATTTATAACACTGCAGGTTTGTGAATTACAGTGCCCGTGATTTCCTTTCTTAACTCGTTTCCTGGAAAACTGGCCACAGAACCGCAGGTTTGCTTCAGGCCGTAATCAGGGTCCGGCACGGCACTCTGAGACTTTGGTTCATTCCAATTCCTGGTGGGAAATTAGAGTTAAATGTGCCCCTCCAGACACCTGCCTCACTCCTAGCCCCTTGGTGATGTGTGTCCTGTGGTTTGAGGCCACATGTGCTGGGTTCCTCACCTTTGGCTGATGTGGCCTCACTGGTGTGAGGACACCCCTGCCTGGTTCCAATCCCCTTGGTGATGTGGGCCCTCCGGTGAGAGTCTGATCCTGGTTGGGTTCCTCACACTTCTGTGAGGTGGGCCCTCTTCTCTGAGGTTAATCCTGCCTGGCTGGCACACCCCGCCTTGGCGACGTCGGCTCTCTGGTGGGATTTGGTGCCTGCTGGGTGTCTCCTCCCCTCGGTAATGAGGGCCCTCTGGCGTCAGGCCCTAACTCCTGGGCTCCCAATATTTTCTGATATGCGCCCTGTGGTTCGAGTACACTCCTGCCAGGTTCCCAACCGCATGGGAATGTGGGCCTTCTGCTCTGAGGTCCCAACCGTGGGTTGCTCAGTTTCATGATGAGGGCCCTCTGCTGTGAGTTCTCTCCGGCCTGGATCCCATAGCCTCGCTGCTCCTGGCCACCTGCTGGGAGGTTACAACTGCGGGATTCCTCACCTTTTTTCTTCTATGGGCCCTCTGTTTTGAGACTCCTCCTGCCTGCCTCACTCCCAGCCCCTTGGTGATGTGTGTCCTCTGGTTTGAGGCCACGTATGCTGGGTCCCTCGCCTTTCGATGATGTGGCCCCACTGGTGTGAGGACACTCCTGCCTGGTTCCTATCCCCTTGATGATGTGGGCCCTCTGGTGAGAGTCTGATCCTGGCTGGGTTCCTCAACCTTCTGTGAGGGGGGCCCTCTGCTGTGAGGTCACTCCTGCCTGGCTGGCACACCCCACCTGGGCAACATCGGCCCTCTTGTGGCAGTTGGAGCCTGCTGGGAACCTCCCCTCGGTGATGGGGGCCCTCTTGCCTCAGGCCCTAACTGCTGGGTATCCACATTTTCTGATACGTGCTAAGTGGTGCGAGGACACTCCTGCGAGGTTCCCATTCCCATGGGCATGTGGGCCTTCTGCTCTAAGGTCCCAACACCTGTGTTGTTCACCGTTTCATGATGTTGGCTCTCTAGTGTTAGTTCACCCAGGCCTAGATCCCATAGCCTCTGTGCTCTGATCGGCCTGCTGGGAGGTTCCTACTGCTGGATTCCTTACCTATTTTATTCTTTGTGTCCTGTGTTTTCATGCTCCTACTTCCTGACTCACTCCCAGCCCATTTGTGATGTAGGTCCTCTTGTTTAAGGCCACATGTACCAGTTTCTTCACCTTTATTGATGTGGCCCCACTGGTGAGAGGACACTCCTGCCTGGTTCCCATCCCCTTGGTGATGTGGGCCCTCTGGTGAGAGTCTGATCCTGTCTGGATTCCTCACACTTCTGTGAGGTGGGCCCTCTGCTGTGAGGTAACTCCTGCCTGGCTTGCTCCCATTGCCTTGGTGACGTCGGCCCTCTGGTGGCATTTGGTGCCTGCTGGTAGCCTCCTCTCCTCCGTGATGAGGGTCCTCTGGCGCCAGGCCATAACTGCTGGGTTCCCACATTTTCTGATACGTGCTAAGTTGTGCGAGGACACTCCTGCGAGGTTCCCATCCCCATGGGGATGTGGGCCTTCTGCTCTGAGGTCCCACTGGCTGGGTTGCTCACAGTTTCATGATGTGGGCCCTCTGCTGTGAGTTCACTGTGGCCTGGATCCCATAGACTCCATGCTCTGGGCCACCTGCTGGGAGGTTCAAACTGCTGGATTCCTCACATTTTTTATTCTGTGGGCCCTGTGTTGTTAGGCTACTCCTGCCTGCCTCACTCGGAGCACCTTGGAAATGTGGGTCCTCTGGTTTAGGCCACATGTGCTGGGTTCCTCACCTTTCTATAATGTGGCCACACTGGTGTGAGGACACTCCTGCCTTGTTCCGATCCCCTTGGTGATGTGGGCCCTCTGGTGAGAGTCTTATCCTGGCTGGGTTCCTCACCCTTCTGTGAGGTAGGCCCTCTGCTGTGAGGTCACTCCTGCCTGGCTGGCACACGTCAACGTGGCGACGTGGGCCCTCAGTTGGGAGTTGGTGCCTGCTGGGAGTCTCCTCCCCTCGGTAATGAGGGCCCTCTGGCGTCAGACCCTAACTCCTGGGCTCCCAAAAGTTTCTGATGTGCGCCCTGTGGTGCGAGTACACTCCTGCCAGGATCCCAACCCCATGGGAATGTGGGCCTTCTGCTCTAAGGTCCCAACGGCTGGGTTGCTCACAGTTTCATAATGAGGGCCCTCTGTTTTGAGTTCAGTCAGGCCTGGATCCCATAGCCTCGCTGCTCCTGGCCACCTGCTGGGAGGTTCCAACTGCGGGATTCCTCACCTTTTTTACGCTATGGGCCCTCTGTTTGGAGGCTCCTCCTGCCTGCCTCACTCCCAGCCCCTTGGTGATGTGTGTCCTGTAGTTTGAGGCCACGTGTGCTGGGTCCGTCACATTTCGGTGATGTGACCACACTGGTGTGAGAACACTCCTGCCTGGTTTCCATTCCCTTGGTGATGTGGGCCCTCCGGTGAGAGTCTGATCCTCTTTGGGTTCCTCACACTTTTTTGTGGTTGGCCCTCTGCTCTGAGGTCACTCCTGCCTGGCTGGCACACCCTGCATTGGCGACGTCGGCCTTCTGGTAGCAGTTGGAGCTTGCTGGGAGCCTCCTCTCCTCAGTGATGAGGTCCCTCTGGCGTCCGGGCCTAACTGATGGGCTCCCCACCTTTTCTGATGTGTGCCCACTGGTGCGATGACACTCCTGCTTGGTTCCCTTCCCCATGGGGATGCGGGCCTTGTGCTCTGAAGTTACAACGGCTGGGTTGCTTACAGTATCACGATGAGGGCCCTCTGTTGTGAGTTCATCACTGCCTGGATCCCATAGCCTCGGTGCTCTGGGCCGCCTGCTGGGATGTTCCAACTGCTGGATTCCTCACCTTTTTTATACAATGGGCCATGTGTTTTGAGGTTGATCCTGCCTGCCTCGCTCCGAGACCCATGGTGATGTGGGTCCTCTGGTTTGAGGCCACATGTGCTGGGTACCTCAACTTTCGATGATGTGGCCCCACGGGTGTGAGGACACTCCTGCCTGGTTCCCAGCCCCTTGCTTATGTGGGCACTCTGGTGAGAGTCTGATCTTGACTGGGTTCCTTACCCTTCTGTGAGGTGGGCCCTCTGATGTGAGGTCACTCATGCCTGGATGGCTCATGTCGCCTTGGCGACGTAGGCCCTCTGTTGGCCACTGAAGCATGCTGGGAGCCTCCTACCCTCTTTAATAAGGGCCCTGGAAGAAACGCATATGCCCTTTTTGACCAAGTGCATCATTGTCGAGGTTCTGCCTCTTCTCCTATACTTTCAGAGGACTTCCCGTCTACCTCCTGAAATCGTATTCCTGGAATTCTGCCCCGCGTTCAAGTCCTCTTTGCAGCCTTACTTCAATATATTTTTGGACGATAGCTGTCATTTATAACTCTGCAGGTTTGTGAATTACAGTGCCCCTGAGCTCCTTTCTTCAACTCGCTTTCTTGTGAGCTGGCCGCAAAACCGCAGGATTGCTTCAGGCCGTAATCTGGTTCCGACACGGCATGCTGAGCCTTTGGCTAATTCCTCTTCCTGGTGGGAAATGAGCGTTAAATTTGTTCGTGCAGACACCTACAGCTAATCTCTCATTGGTTCTCCCTATTCCTGTTCATCTTGCGCAGAAATTCCAAACTGTGCCAAACAGGAGGTTAAAGGCACTGACTCTCCAAGTGGGGAGAGTGTTAGTAAAGCGTCTGGAATGGTAAAACCGAGTACGAGGGGACGAAAACTGAGACGCATTTAAAAAGGTTTCCCGGTCACACGGTGGACCATATTCTGGGTTGCCCATGCATGTTTTACCTGAAGGAAGAATCCCTTAAACCTGGAGAGTTGGGACCCATGGAATGGGTACCATGCAGTATGACTTCAAAGGGTTGCCTTTGCTCACCGAACGTCACCAATGCTATCAGCCCGAAGTGTCCAGCCTTATGTCTCACTCAGCTCGGGGTGTAGATGTGGTAAATCCACGTTGCATCACAAGCCCTGAATGAATTATTTAAGAATTGCTCTCTATTTCACTGTCATTGTGTGCTGTTTTTGTAATTTATTTTGATAATGGGATTTATCGTATTTTCACTGCTGCGTTTATGCCGCTGTACACATGCTTGATTCTCTTATGGAGACATATAAATCCATGGGTTTTCAGATACTTACTAGTCAGGTATATTCCTAGGCATTGAATATGGGGTGTTGAGTCCATTTCGTGGAGCAAGGAGTAGGTCCTGACTATTACATATTTGCTTATGGAAAGGTATCTGTGCTAATTTCAATATCTGGTTTTATGCAGCACCACAACTCACCTTTCCCCTTAAGCAAGCATAAGTTGGTTTTCTAAATTTGAGACCCTTTTCTGTTTTGTAATTGAGTTCATGTGCAGCCATGTTTGCATTCCGTGTATTTGAGATATCTTATGGTGTTTCTTTTTCTGTGTGACTTAGTTAACTTAGAATGATCGTACCTGAATCCACTCATTATGCCGCAACGGGCCTCATGACATAGATTTCATTGCTGAGTGATATTCCATTGTACGTACGTACAACAACTTCTTTATCCATTTTTTGCTTTCTGGGATATTTCACTTGTACCGTAAATGAGGTTCTTGTAAGCAGAGCCGTCCAAAATTTATGGGTGGCTGTGTCTTTTTGATTTTAATTTCCCTAAGCTATAGAACCGTAAGTTGAAGTGCCGTAGGCTCCGTTGCTTAGTTTTTTAGGTGTTTGAGGAAACACCATACACTTCTCCAGAGTGGCTGTTGGCAATTTACATCCCGCCCATCAGCATAACAAGGCTCCCTGTTCTCCATGGCCTGTCCTGCCTTTCTGGATTTTTCACTTTTTTCAGATGTCCCTTTTGACAGGGTGGCAGTGAGACTTCATTGTAATGCAGATTTCTTTACAGGCTTGCTTGTTTGGCCAAAAAGGGCATATGTGTTTTTTCTTGAATATATTCAGGAAAAAACGCATACGCCCTTTTTGACCAAGTGCATTATTGTCGACTTTCTGTCTCTTTCCTTATGCTTTAAATGCAATTCCAGTCTGCCCCTGAACTCGTTTTCCTGCAATTCTGCCCCGCTTTCAAGTCCTCTACGCAGCTTTACTTCAATACGTTTTTGGACAATAGCTGACATTTATAACTCTGCAGGTTTGTGAATGACAGTGCGCCTGAGCTCCTTTCTTCTACTCGCTTTCTTGTGAGCTGGCCGCAAACCCCCAGGATTGCTTCATGCCCTAATCTGGTTCCGGCACAGCATGCTGATCCTTTGGTAAATTCCTCTTCCTGGTGGGAAATGAGTGTTATATTTGAACGTGCAGACACCTAGAGCTAGTCTCTCATTGGTTCTCCCTATTCTTGTTCATCTTGCGCAGAAATTGCAAACTGTGCCAAACAGGAGGTTAAAGGCACTGACTCTCGAAGTGGGGAGAGTATTAGTAAAGGGTCTTCAATCGTGAACCCGAGTAAAAGGGGACGAAAACTGAGATGCATTTGAAAAGGTTTCCCGGTCACACGGTGCACCATACTGTGGGTTTCCCATGCATGTTTTAGCTGAAGGAAGATTCCCTTAAACCTGGAGAGTTGGGACCCATGGAATGGGTACCATGCAGTATGACTTCAAAGGGCCTGCATTTTCTCAACGAACCTCACCAATGCTATCAGGCCGAAGTGTACAGCCTTATGTCTCACTCAGCTCTGGTTGTAGATGTGGTAAATCCAGGTTGCATCACAAGCCCTGAATGAATTATTTAAGAATTGCTCTCTATTTCACTGTCATTGTGTTTGTTTTTGTAATTCATTTTGATAATGGGATTTATCGGATTTTCTCTGCTGCATTCATGCCGCTGTACACACACTTGAGTCTCTTATGGAGACATATAAATCCATGGGTTTGAAGATACTTACTAGTCAGGTGTATTCCTAGGCGTTGAATATGGGGTGTTTAGTCCATTTCGTTGAGCAAGGGCTAGGTCTTGACTATTACATATTTGGCTTATGGAAAGGTATCTGTGCTAATTTCTATCTCTGGTTTTATGCAGCACCCCAACTCACTTTTCCCCTTAAGCAAGCATAAGGTGGTTTTCTAAATTTGAGACCCTGTTCTGTTTTGTAATTCAGTTCATGTGTAGCCAAGTTTACATTCCGTGTATTAGTGATATCTTATGATGTTTCATTTTCTGTGTGACTTATTTCACTTAGAATCATCGTACCTGAATCCACTCATTATGCCACGATGGGCCTGATGACATAGATTTCATTGCTGAGTGATATTCCATTGAATGTGTGTACCACAACTTCTTTATCCATTTTTCACATTCTGGGATATTTAACTTGTACCGTAGACGAGATTCCTGTAAACAGAGCCGTCTGAAACTTTGGGGTGGCTGTCTGTTTTTGATTTTAATTTCCGTGATCTATAAGACCATAAGTGGAAGTGCCGTAGTCTCCGTTGCTTTGTTTCTTAGGTGTTTCAGGAAACACCATACACTTCTCCAGAGTGGCTGTTGGCAATTTACATCCCGCCCATCAGCATAACAAGGCTCCCTGTTCTCCATGGCCTGTGCTGTCTTTCTGGATTTTACACATTTTTCAGATGGCCCTTTTGACCTGGGGGCAGTGAGACTTCTTTGTAGTGCAGATTTCTTTAACATGCTGGCTTGGTTGGCCAAAAAGGGCGTATGCGTTTTTTCCTGAATATATTCAGGAAAAAACGCATACGCCCTTTTTGGCCAAGTGCATCATTGTCGACGTTCTGCCTCTTTTCCTATGCTTTAAATGCAATTCCAGTCTACCCCCTGAAATCGTTTTCCTGCAATTCTGCCCCGCTTTCCAGTCCTCTTCGCAGCCTTCCTTCAATATATTTTTGGACGATAGCTGTCATTTATAACTCTGCAGGTTTGTGAATTACAGTGCCCCTGAGCTCCTTTCTTCAACTCGCTTTCTTGTGAGCTGGCCGCAAACCCGCAGGAATGCTTCAGGCCCTAATCTGGTTCCGGCACGGCATGCTGAGCCTTTGGTTAATTCCTCTTCCTGGTGGGAAATGAGCGTTCCATTTGCCCGTCTAGACACCTACAGCTGGTCTCTCATTGGTTCTCCGTATTCCTGTTCATCTTGCCCAGAAATTGCAAACTGTGCCAAGCAGGAGGTTAAAGGCACTGACTCTCCAAGTGGGGAGAGTGTTAGTAAACGGTCTGGAATGGTGAACCCGAGTAAAAGGGGACGAAAACTGAGATGCATTTGAAAACGTTTCCCGGTCACACAGTGCACTGTACTGTGGGTTTCCCATGCATGTTTTAGCTGAAGGAAGAATCCCTTAAACCTGGAGAGTTGGGACCCATGGAATGGGTACCATGCAGTATGACTTCAAAGGGTCTGCATTTGCTCATCGAACCTCACCAATGCTATCAGCCCGAAGTGTCCAGCCTTATGTCTCACTCAGCTCTGGGTGTAGATGTGGTAAATCCAGGTCGCATCACAAGCCCTGAATGAATTATTTAAGAATTGCTCTCTATTGCACTGTCATTGTGTTTGTTTTTGTAATTCATTTTGATAATGGGTTTTATCGGATTTTCTCTGCTGCATTCATGCCGCTGTACACACACTTGAGTCTCTTAAGGAGACATATAAATCCATGGGTTTGAAGATTCTTACTACTCATGTGTAATCCTAGACGTTGAATATGGGGTGTTTAGTCCATTTCGTTGAGCAAGGGCTAGGTCTTGACTATTACATATTTGGCTTATGGAAAGGTATCTGTGCTAATTTCTATCTCTGGTTTTATGCAGCACCACAACTCACCTTTCCCCTTAAGCAAGCATAAGTTGGTTTTCTAAATTTGAGACCCTGTTCTGTTTTGTAATTCAGTTCATGTGTAGCAAAGTTTACATTCCGTGTATTAGTGATATCTTATGATGTTTCATTTTCGTGTGACTTATTTCACTTAGAATCATCGTACCTGAATCCACTCATTATGCCGCGACGGGCCTGATGACATAGATTTCATTGGTGAGTGATATTCCTTTGTACGTACGTACCACACTTCTTTATCCATTTTTCGCTTTCTGGGATATTTAACTTGTACCGTAGACGAGGTTCTTGTAAACATGGCCGTAAACAGAAACTTGGCGGTGGCTGTGTGTTTTTGATTTTAATTTCACTAAGCTATAGGAAAATAAGTGGTAATGCCATAGGCTCCGTTGCTTTGTTTTTTAGGTTTTTGAGGAAACACCATACACATCTCCAGAGTGGCTGTTGGCAATTTACATCCCGCCCATCAGCATAACAAGGCTCCCTGTTCTCCATGGCCTGTGCTGCCTTTCTGGATTTTACACCTTTTTCAGATGGCCCTTTTGAACGGGGGGCAGTGAGACTTCATTGTAGTGCAGATTTCTTTAACATGCTTGCTTGGTTGGCCAAAAAGGGCCATTTTTCCTGAATATATTCAGGAAAAAACGCATACGCCCTTTTTGGCCCTTTTTGGCCAAGAGCATTATTGTCGACGTTCTGCCTCTTTTCCTATGCTTTAAATGCAATTCCAGTCTACCCCCTGAAATCATTTTCTTGCAATTCTGCCCCGCTTTCAAGTCCTCTTCGCAGCCTTCCTTCAATATATTTTTGGGTGATAGCTGTCATTTATAACTCTGCAGGTTTGTGAATTACAGTGTCCCTGAGCTCCTTTCTTCAACTCGCTTTCTTGTGAGCTGGCCGCAAACCCGCAGGATTGCTTCAGGCCCTAATCTGGTTCCGGCACGGCATGCTGAGCCTTTGGTTAATTCCTCTTCCTGGTGGGAAATGAGCGTTAAATTTGCCCGTGCAGACACCTTCACACGAGTCGTCATGGTGCCACTTTGCCCCGGTTATCTCTATGGAGGTTTGAGTTGGAGGGCCTCCTCACTCAAGGTCAGTGTGCCCATGGAGCCAACCCTGCAACTTCAGGGCATGGTTGGGTGTTAGGATCACCACGTGGGGTCCTTTTCCCTTAGGAGGGAGGTGGCCTTTTGGGCTGCTGATTTCCAGGTTTTCAGATACTGCCAGTATCTTGGTCAGATGTGGCGGTGGGCCAAGCCCCTTGGTGACCGTAGTTTATCCTACCTGGATCGCATTCTTGCATTGTTCCATTTCAAGTGGTCCCAGGTTTTGCACTAATACTCCAATGGCGATTCACCGTTCACCAGGAATGTAAAGGTCAAAGGGTTTAGCTAAATTAGGGAGTTCCAGGGCAATGGTCTGAATTGACTGCTCTTTCCATTCTTGAAAGGCCTCTTCTGCATTCTATTCAAAAGGATCATCATCTTTTCCTTTCAGTGTTTCATATAGAGGCCCAGCTAGTAGACTGTAGTTAGGGATCCAGAAGCAGCAAACCCTGGCCTCCCCAGGAACCCCTAAGCTGTCTTCTAGTTTCAGAAATGGGTAAGGCTGCAAATTGTTTCTTCCCTTTCCTGGGATGGGCTTCTCCGACCTTCTGTGAGAATGAAGCCCAGGCAGGTCACCGTAGTCTGTGATATTTGAGCTTTTTCTTGGACAACTTGTATCCTTTATTGGCTTGGTAGTTCAGAGGTCTCCTTAGTAGGGCTGGCGATCAGAATGTCGTCTGCATATTGAAGGAGTGTTTCCTTTTCCAGAGGTAGAACTTTTAGGTCTTTAGCTGAGCTTTCCCCAAAGATGGTGTGGGAATTTTTGAACCCTTGGGGCAACACGGCCCGGAAGTATTGTTTTAGTTGTATGTTGAGTCCTGCCACTCACAAGCCAAAATTTCTTGTGACTCTGGGACTAATAGAATACAAAAGAAGGCATCATTGAAGACTAATACAGAATACCATGTCCTGGTGGTTGGTAGAATGACCAGCAGGGTGTAGGATTTAGGAACTACTGGAGGTATATCCTCGGTGGCTTCACTGACTGTCCTGACATCCTTTACCAGGACTCCAGCAGCCCATGGGGCTCTCGAGGTCAGGCCAATCCCAGGATATGGAGCTCACCTGGGCAGGTACCCCACCCCCACCCCAGCCCATGGGGCTCTCGTGTTCAGGCCCCTCCCAGGATATGGTGTTCCCTGGGCAGGTCCCCCTGCAGCCCATGGGGCTCTCGTGGTCAGGCCCCTCCCAGGATACAGAGCTACCCTTGCAGGTACCATGGCAGGGCTGGGAACACAGGAACCCTGCATATCGCCCTCATTGCAGAGCACTCCCAGCTCACCTGTCACTCAGATCTGACACAGAGCACCTCAGAGCAGGACTTGAACTAACAAACAGCAGCTCCCACAGGTCTGTGACCCTGGGCATCACTCTGTGTGGCCTCCCTCCACCTGGTCTTCCAGAGACTTCCACTGCACCCGGGGCACCAGGCCTCTGTCTCCACCCACCAGCCACCCCTCCCCTCCCTGACTCCTGGGTTCCTCTCATTAGGAGAGGGTTTTCTTGAAGTTGTCTCCCACTCATGGGCCAGATAATATAATTAGAAAACAAGCCAGAGCTGCAGCCCCTTGTCTATCCTGACTCTCAGGAGCCCACACCTGTTCCTTGGACCTGGCCGATTCAGCAAGTTCCAGTTTCTGCAACTGTGAGCCCCTGAGGGGTGATTATTGGCTGGCCTGGGAAGCCCGACCGTGCCGGCCAGCCCTCCCCAGGTGTGCCTGGGTTCAGATCAATATAAACACCGCTCCAGGCAGCAAGAGCCCCTGCAGCTGTGCCTGACGCCATTTTCTCTGCCCTGTCAGCAGTCTTGGGGCTGGACTGGTGGGAGGGAGTGAGAGGCCACGGCTTTGTGGGTGGCCCAGTGTGAGTGGGGCTCTGCTGGACTTTCTGCAGCAGTTGCCAAGATGCCACCTGCTAAAGAAGAGGATGTGTCACCCATACCTGCCGCTGGAATTTCTCCCTGGGCAGAGGTGAGTGAGGAAGAAAGCAGTGGGGGCCGGGACAGCAGGGGTATCTCAGGCAGGGAAATGGAAAACTTCCAGAAGAGCACCCAGGGCCAGGACCATCCTGGCTGGCCTGCAGGCACCAAGTCGGCTGGCATGCTGTCACTCATGTGGCTCCATGGCCCTTCCTCTAGGCTTTCAAGTCCTTGTACATATTCAGGTGTTTTACCTGGGAAGGGTGGGAACATTTCAGCAGCAGCTGGCCTGGGGCTCAGCCCACGTTTACTCACAGATGCCTCGGCACGGTCCCCCAGCTTTGCAATGAGGATGCTTGTTGCGTGGGGCCTGCTGGCTGAATGGGAGATGATTCCCCACCACTGACCAACTTCAGAATTGTTTACAACTGGAGCAAGTGCCCTGATATGGTTTTCCTCTGTGTAACTGGTGGGTTCTGTTTTTTTTTCTTTTTTTCGTTTTTGGTTCAAGGTAGATTTTATTCCTCTTTTTTGTATTTACAGATATAAGCATGGAAATAATTTATTCATATAAATACATGTATGTGAAGGGAAGAATATTTTTTCTGTTTTACTTTTTGTAATTTGAATTTTATTTTATTTTTTTATACAGCAGGTTCTTTTTGGTTATCTATTTTATACATATAAATGTATACATGCCAATCCCAATCTCTCAACTCCTCCCACCACCACCCCCCAACAGCTTTCCCCCCTTGGTGTCCATACGTTTGTTGTCTACATCTGTTGCTCTATTTCTGCCTGGCAAAACGGTTCATCTGTACAATTTTTCTAGGTTCCACATATATGCATTAATAGACAAGATTTGTTTTTCTCTTTCTGACTTACTTCACTCTGTATGACAGTCTCTAGATCCATCAACGTCTCTACAAATGACCCAATTTCATTCCTTTTTATGGCTTAGTAATATTCCATTTTATATATGTACCACATCTTTATGCATTCGTCTGTCTGTGGGCATTTAGGTTGCTTCCATTACCTGGATATTGTAAATAGTGATGCAATGAACATTGCGGTGAATGTCTCTTTTTGATTTATGGTTTTGTCTGGGTATATGCCCAGTAGTGGGATTGCTGTATCATATGGTAATTCTATTCTTAGTTTTATAAGAAACTCCATAATGTTCTCCACAGTGACTGTATCAATTTACATTCCCAACAATAGTGGAAGAGGGTTCCTTATCTCCACACCCTTTCCAGCATTTGTTGTTTGTAGATTTTCTGATGATGCCCATTCTAACAGGTGTGAGGTGATACACCATGGATGAGTCTATTTCGTTGAGCAAAGAGTAGGTCTTGTCTATTACATATTTGGCTTATGGAACGGTATGTGTGCTAATTTCAATCTCTGGTTTTATACAGCACCCCAACTCAACTTTCCCCTTAAGCAAGCATAAGTTTTTATCTAAATGTGAGACTCTGTTCGGTTTTGGAATTCAGTTTATGTGTAGCCAAGTTTACACTCTCTCTATTAGTGATATCTTATGATAATTCTCTTTCTCTGTGTGACCTATTTCTCTTAGAATCATCATACTTAAATCCACTCAATTTGCTGCTACAGGCCTGATGACATTGATTTCATTGCTGAGTGATATTCCGTTGTACGTAAGTAGCACAACTCCTTTATCCATTTTTTTCTTTCTGGGATATTCAATTTGTACTGGACTCAGGGTTCTTGTAAACACAGCAGCCCTAAATTTTGTGTTGGCTGTGTCTTGTTGATTTTAATTTTCCTAAGCTATAGGGCCAAAAGTGGAAGTGCCCTAGGGTCTGTAGCTTTGTTTTTCAGATGTTTCAGGATACACCATACACATCTCCAGAGTGTCTGTTGGCAATTTACATCCCGCCCATCAGCATAACAAGGCTCCCTGTTCTCCATGGCCTGTCCTGTGTTTCTGGTTTTTACACTTTTTTCAGATGGCCCTTTTGACGAATGGGAAATGAGACTTCATTGTAGTGCGGATTTCCATTTCTCGAGTGCTTGGTTGGCCAAAAAGGGCATATGTGTTTTTTCCTTAATATACTCAGGAAAAAATGTTTCGCACTTTTGTCCAAGTGCATCACTGTCAAAGATCTGCCGCTTTTCACATGCTTTAAATGCAATTCCAATCTACCTCCTGAAATATGATTCCTGCAATTCTGCCTCGTTTTCAAGTCCTCTTTGCAGACTTACTTCCATATATTTTTGCCAATAGCTGTCATTTATAACTCTGCAGGTTTGTGAATTACAGTGCCCGTGATTTCCTTTCTTAACTCGTTTCCTTGAAAACTGGCCACAGAACCGCAGGTTTGCTTCAGGCCGTAATCAGGGTCCGGCACGGCACTCTGAGACTTTGGTTCATTCCACTTCCTGGTGGGAAATTAGAGTTAAATGTGCCCCTCCAGACACCTGCCTCACTCCTAGCCCCTTGGTGATGTGTGTCCTCTGGTTTGAGGCCACATGTGCTGGGTTCCTCACCTTTGGCTGATGTGGCCCCACTGGTGTGAGGACACTCCTGCCTGGTTCCCATCCCTTTGGTGATGTGGGCCCTCCGGTGAGAGTCTGATCCTGGTTGGGTTCCTCACACTTCTGTGAGGTGGGCCCTCTTCTCTGAGGTCACTCCTGCCTGGCTGGCACACCCCGCCTTGGCGACGTCGGCCCTCTGGTGGGATTTGGTGCCTGCTGGGTGTCTCCTCCCCTCGGTAATGAGGGCCCTCTTGCGTCAGGCCCTAACTCCTGGGCTCCCAATATTTTCTGATATGCGCCCTGTGGTTCGAGTACACTCCTGCCAGGTTCCCAACCCCATGGGAATGTGGGCCTTCTGCTCTGAGGTCCCAACCGTGGGTTGCTCAGTTTCATGATGAGGGCCCTCTGCTGTGAGTTCTCTCAGGCCTGGATCCCATAGCCTCGCTGCTCCTGGCCACCTGCTGGGAGGTTACAACTGCGGGATTCCTCACCTTTTTTCTTCTATGGGCCCTCTGTTTTGAGACTCCTCCTGCCTGCCTCACTCCCAGCCCCTTGGTGATGTGTGTCCTCTGGTTTGAGGCCACGTATGCTGGGTCCCTCGCCTTTCGATGATGTGGCCCCACTGGTGTGGGGACACTCCTGCCTGGTTCCTATCCCCTTGATGATGTGGGCCCTCTGGTGAGAGTCTGATCCTGGCTGGGTTCCTCACCCTTCTGTGAGGGGGGCCCTCTGCTGTGAGGTCACTCCTGCCTGGCTGGCACACCCCACCTGGGCAACATCGGCCCTCTTGTGGCAGTTGGAGCCTGCTGGGAACCTCCCCTCGGTGATGGGGGCCCTCTTGCCTCAGGCCCTAACTGCTGGGTACCCACATTTTCTGATACGTGCTAAGTGGTGCGAGGACACTCCTGCGAGGTTCCCATCCCCATGGGCATGTGGGCCTTCTGCTCTAAGGTCCCAACACCTGTGTTGTTCACCGTTTCATGATGTTGGCTCTCTGGTGTTAGTTCACCCAGGCCTAGATCCCATAGACTCTGTGCTCTGAGCGGCCTGCTGGGAGGTTCCTACTGCTGGATTCCTTAGCTTTTTTATTCTTTGGGTCCTGTGTTTTCATGCTCCTACTTCCTGACTCACTCCCAGCCCATTTGTGATGTAGGTCCTCTGGTTTAAGGCCACATGTACCGGTTTCCTCACCTTTATTGATGTGGCCCCACTGGTGTGAGGACACTCCTGCCTGGTTCCCATCCCCTTGGTGATGGGGGCCCTCTGGTGAGAGTCTGATCCTGTCTGGATTCCTCACACTTCTGGGAGGTGGGCCCTCTGCTGTGAGGTCACTCCTGCCTGGCTGGCACACGTCACCTTGGCGATGTGGGCCCTCAGTTGGGAGTTGGTGCCTGCTGGGAGTCTCCTCCCCTTGGTAATGAGGGCCCTCTGGCGTCAGGCCCTAACTCATGGGCTCCCAAAATTTTCTGATGTGCGCCCTGTCGTGCGAGTGCACTCCAGCCAGGGTCCCATCCCCATGGGGATGTGGGCTTTCTGCTCTGAGGTCCCAACGGCTGGGTTGCTCACAGTGTCAGAATGTGGGCCCTCTGCTGTGAGTTCACTCCGGCATGGATCCCATAGCCTCGGTGCTCTGGGCCACCTGCTTGGAGCTTCCAACTGTGGGGTTCCTCACCTTTTTTATTCTATGGGCGCTCTGTTGTGAGTCTCCTCCTGCATGCCTCACTCCCAGCCCTTTCGTGATGTGTGTCCCCTTGTTTGAGGCCACATGTGCTGTGTTCCTCACCTTTCGCTGATGTGGCCCCACTGGTGTGAGGACACTCCTGCCTGGTTTCCATCCCCTTGGTGATGTGGGCGCTCTGGTTAGAGTCTGATCCTGTTTGGGCTCCTCACACTTCTGTGAGGTGAGCCCTCTGCTGTGAGGTAACTCCTGCCTGGCTTGCTCCCATTGCCTTGGTGACGTCGGCCCTCTGGTGGCATTTGGAACCTGCTGGTAGCCTCCTCTCCTCCGTGATGAGGGCCCTCTGGCGTCAGGCCATAACTGCTGGGTTCCCACATGTTCTGATACGTGCTAAGTTGTGCGAGGACACTCCTGCGAGGTTCCCATCCCCATGGGGATGTGGGCCTTCTGCTCTGAGGTCCCACTGGCTGGGTTGCTCACAGTTTCATGATGTGGGCCCTCTGCTGTGAGTTCACTGTGGCCTGGATCCCATAGACTCCATACTCTGGGCCACCTGCTGGGAGGTTCAAACTGCTGGATTCCTCACATTTTTTATTCTGTGGGCCCTGTGTTGTTAGGCTACTCCTGCCTGCCTCACTCAGAGCACCTTTGAAATGTCGGTCCTCTGGTTTAGGCCACATGTGCTGGGTTCCTCACCTTTCTATAATGTGGCCAAACTGGTGTGAGGACACTCCTGCCTTGTTCCGATCCCCTTGGTGATGTGGGCCCTCTGGTGAGAGTCTTATCCTGGCTGGGTTCCACACCCTTCTGTGAGGTAGGCCCTCTGCTGTGAGGTCACTCCTGCCTGGCTGGCACACGTCAACTTGGCGACGTGGGCCCTCAGTTGGGAGTTGGTGCCTGCTGGGAGTCTCCTCCCCTCGGTAATGAGGGCCCTCTGGCGTCAGACCCTAACTCCTGGGCTCCCAAAATTTTCTGATGTGCACCCTGTGGTGCAAGTACACTCCTGCCAGGATCCCAACCACATGTGAATGTGGGTCTTCTGCTCTGAAGTCCCAATGGTACGTTGTTCAGTTTCATGATGAGGGCCCTCTGGTGTGAGTTCACTCCGGCATGGGCCCCATAGCCTCGCTGCTCCTGGCCACCTGCGGGGAGGTTCCAACTGCGGGATTCCTCACCTTTTTCCTTCTATGGGCCCTCTGTTTTGAGACTTCTCTTGCCTGCCTCACTCCCAGCCCCTTGGTGATGTGTGTCCTGTAGTTTGAGTCCACGTGTGCTGGGTCCGTCACATTTCGGTGATGTGGCCCCACTGGTGTGAGGACACTCCTGCCTGGTTTCCATTCCCTTGGTGATGTGGGCCCTCCGGTGAGAGTCTGATCCTCTTTGGGTTCCTCACACTTTTGTGTGGTTGGCCCTCTGCTCTGAGGTCACTCCTGCCTGGCTGGCACACCCTGCATTGGCGACGTCGGCCTTCTGGTAGCAGTTGGAGCTTGCTGGGAGCCTCCTCTCCTCAGTGATGAATGCCCTCTGGCGTCCGGCCCTAACTGCTGGGCTCCCCACCTTTTCTGATGTGTGCCCACTGGTGCGATGACACTCCTGCTTGGTTCCGTTCCCCATGGGGATGTGGGCATTGTGCTCTGAGGTTACAACGGCTGGGTTGCTTACAGTATCACGATGAGTGCCCTCTGTTGTGAGTTCATCACTGCCTGGATCCCATAGCCTCGGTGCTCTGGGCCGCCTGCTGGGATGTTCCAACTGCTGGTTTCCTCACCTTTTTTATACAATGGGCCATGTGTTTTGAGGTTAATCCTGCCTGCCTTGCTCCGAGACCCATGGTGATGTGGGTCCTCTTGTTTGAGGCCACATGTGCTGGGTACCTCAACTTTCGATGATGTGGCCCCACGGGTGTGAAGACACTCCTGCCTGGTTCCCAGCCCCTTGCTTATGTGGGCACTCTGGTGAGAGTCTGATCCTGACTGGGTTCCTTACCCTTCTGTGAGGTGGGCCCTCTGATGTGAGGTCACTCCTGCCTGGATGTCTCATGTCGCCTTGGCGACGTAGGCCCTCTGTTGGCCACTGAAGCATGCTGGGAGCCTCCTACCCTCTTTAATAAGGGCCCTGGAAGAAACGCATGTGCCCTTTTTGACCAAGTGCATCATTGTCGAGGTTCTGCCTCTTCTCCTATACTTTCAGAGGACTTCCCGTCTACCTCCTGAAATCGTATTCCTGGAATTCTGCCCCGCGTTCAAGTCCTCTTTGCAGCCTTACTTCAATATATTTTTGGACGATAGCTGTCATTTATAACTCTGCAGGTTTGTGAATTACAGTGCCCCTGAGCTCCTTTCTTCAACTCGCTTTCTTGTGAGCTGGCCGCAAAACCGCAGGATTGCTTCAGGCCCTAATCTGGTTCCGGCACGGCATGCTGAGCCTTTGGCTAATTCCTCTTCCTGGTGGGAAATGAGTGTTAAATTTGTTCGTGCAGACACCTACAGCTAATCTCTCATTGGTTCTCCCTATTCCTGTTCATCTTGCGCAGAAATTGCAAACTGTGCCAAACAGGAGGTTAAAGGCACTGACTCTCCAAGTGGGGAGAGAGTTAGTAAAGCGTCTGGAATGGTAAAACCGAGTACGAGGGGACGAAAACTGAGATGCATTTAAAAAGGTTTCCCGGTTACATGGTGGACCATATTCTGTGTTGCCCATGCATGTTTTACCTGAAGGAAGAATCCCTTCAACCTGGAGAGTTGGGACCCATGGAATGGGTACCATGTAGTATGACTTCAAAGGGTTGCCTTTGCTCACCGAACGTCACCAATGTTATCAGCCCGAAGTGTCCAGCCTTATGTCTCACTCAGCTCGGGGTGTAGATGTGGTAAATCCACGTTGCATCACAAGCCCTGAATGAATTATTTAAGAATTGCTCTCTATTTCACTGTCATTGTGTTTTGTTTTTGTAATTTATTTTGATAATGGGATTTATCGGATTTTCACTGCTGCGTTTATGCCCCTGTACACATGCTTGATTCTCTTATGGAGACATATAAATCCATGGGTTTTCAGATTCTTACTAGTCAGGTATATTCCTAGGCATTGAATATGGGGTGTTGAGTCCATTTCGTGGAGCAAGGAGTAGGTCCTGACTATTACATATTTGCTTATGGAAAGGTATCTGTGCTAATTTCAATCTCTGGTTTTATGCAGCACCACAACTCACCTTTCCCCTTAAGCAAGCATTAGTTGGTTTTCTAAATTTGAGACCCTTTTCTGTTTTGTAATTGAGTTCATGTGCAGCCATGTTTGCATTCCGTGTATTTGAGATATCTTATGGTGTTTCTTTTTCTGTGTGACTTAGTTAACTTAGAATGATCGTACCTGAATCCACTCATTATGCCGCGACGGGCCTCATGACATAGATTTCATTGCTGAGTGATATTCCATTGTACGTACGTACAACAACTTCTTTATCCATTTTTGCTTTCTGGGATATTTCACTTGTACCGTAAATGAGGTTCTTGTAAGCAGAGCCGTCCAAAATTTATGGGTGGCTGTGTCTTTTTGATTTTAATTTCCCTAAGCTATAGAACCATAAGTTGAAGTGCCGTAGGCTCCGTTGCTTAGTTTTTTAGGTGTTTGAGGAAACACCATACACTTCTCCAGAGTGGCTGTTGGCAATTTACATCCCGCCCATCAGCATAACAAGGCTCCCTGTTCTCCATGGCCTGTCCTGCCTTTCTGGATTTTTCACTTTTTTCAGATGTCCCTTTTGACAGGGGGGCAGTGAGACTTCATTGGAATGCAGATTTCTTTACAGGCTTGCTTGTTTCGCCAAAAAGGGCATATGTGTTTTTTCTTGAATATATTCAGGAAAAAACGCATACGCCCTTTTAGACCAAGTGCATCATTGTCGACTTTCTGTCTCTTTCCTTATGCTTTAAATGCAATTCCAGTCTGCCCCTGAAATCATTTTCCTGCAATTCTGCCCCGCTTTCCAGTCCTCTTCGCAGCCTTCCTTCAATATATTTTTGGACGATAGCTGTCATTTATAACTCTGCAGGTTTGTGAATTACAGTGCCCCTGAGCTCCTTTCTTCAACTCGCTTTCTTGTGAGCTGGCCGCAAACCCGCAGGATTGCTTCAGGCCTTAATCAGGTTCCGGCATGGCATGCTGAGCCTTTGGTTAATTCTTCTTCCTGGTGGGAAATGAGCGTTAAATTTCCAGTGCAGACACCTACAGCTAGTCTCTCATTGGTTCTCCCTATTCCTTTTCATCTTGCGCAGAAATTGCAAACTGTGCCAAACAGGAGGTTAAAGGCACTGACTCTCCAAGTGGGGAGAGTGTTAGTAAAGGTCTGGAATGGTGAACCCGAGTAAAAGGGGATGAAAACTGAGATGCATTTGAAAACGTTTCCAGGTCACACGGTGCACCATACTGTGGGTTTCCCATGCACGTTTTAGCTGAAGGAAGAATCCCTTAAAACTGGACAGTTGGGACCCATGGAATGGGTACCATGCAGTATGACTTCAAAGGGTCTGCATTTGCTCATCGAACCTCACCAATGCTATCAGCCCGAAGTGTCCAACCTTATGTCTCACTCAGCTCTGGGTGTAGATGTGGTAAATCCAGGTTGCATCACATGCCCTGAATGAATTATTTAAGAATTGCTCTCTATTTCACTGTCATTGTGTTTTGTTTTTGTAATTCATTTTGATAATGGGATTTATTGGATTTTCTCTGCTGCGTTCATGCAGCTGTACACACGCTTGATTGTCTTACGGAGACATATAAATCCATGGGTTTGAAGATTCTTACTAGTCAGGTGTATTCCTAGGTGTTGAATATGAGGTGTTTAGTCCATTTCGTTGAGCAAGGGGTAGGTCTTGACTATTACATATTTGGCTTATGGAAAGGTATCTGTGCTAATTTCTATCTCTGCTTTTATGCAGCACCCCAACTCACTTTTCCCCTTAAGCAAACATAAGGTGGTTTTCTAAATTTGAGACCCTGTTCTGTTTTGTAATTCAGTTCATGTGTAGCCAAGTTTACATTCCGTGTATTAGTGATAACTTATGATGTTTCATTTTCTGTGTGACTTATTTCACTTAGAATCATCGTACCTGAATCCACTCATTATGCCGCGACGGGCCTGATGAAATAGATTTCATTGGTGAGTGATATTCCTTTGTACGTACGTACCGCACTTCTTTATCCATTTTTCGCTTTCTGGGATATTTAACTTGTACCGTAGACGAGGTTTTTGTAAACAGAGCCATAAACAGAAACTTTGGGGTGGCTGTGTGTTTTTGATTTTAATTTCCCTAAGCTATAGGAAAATAAGTGGTAATGCCGTAGGCTCCGTTGCTTTGTTTTTTAGGTTTTTGAGGAAACACCATACACAACTCCAGAGTGGCAGTTGGCAATTTACATCCCACCCATCAGCATAACAAAGCTCCCTGTTCTCCATGGCCTGTCCTGTGTTTCTGGTTTTTACACTTTTTTCAGATGGCCCTTTTGAACGGGGGGCAGTGAGACTTCATTGTAGTGCAGATTTCTTTAACATGCTTGCTTGGTTGGCCAAAAAGGGCGTATGCGTTTTTTCCTGAATATATTCAGGAAAAAACGCATACGCCCTTTTTGGCCAAGTGCATCATTGTCGACGTTCTGCCTCTTTTCCTATGCTTTAAATGCAATTCCAGTCTACCCCCTGAAATCGTTTTCTTGCAATTCTGCCCCGCTTTCAAGTCCTCTTCGAAGACTTACTTCAATACATTTTTGGACGATAGCTGTCATTCAGAACTCTGCAGGTTTGTGAATTACAGTGCCCCAGATCTCCTTTCCTCAACTCGCCTTCATGTGAACTGGTCGCAAAACCGCAGGATTGTTTCAGGCCCTAATCTGTTTCCGGCATGGCACGCTGAGCCTTTGGTTAATTCCTCTTCCTGGTGGGAAATGAGCATTCCATTTGCCAGTGCAGACACCTACAGTTAGTCTCTCATTGGTTTTCCCTATTCCTGTTCATCTTGCGCAGAAATTGCAAAGTGTGCCAAACAGGAGGTTAAAGGCACTGACTCTCCAAGTGGGGAGAGTTTTAGTAAAGCGTCTGGAATGGTGAACCCTTGTACCAGGGTTCGAAAACTGAGATGCATTTGGAAACGTTTCCCAATCACACGGTGGACCATACTCTGGGTTTCCCATGCATGTTTTAGCTGAAGGAAGAATCCCTTAAGCCTGGAGAGTTGGGACACATGGAATGAGTACCATGCAGTATGACTTCAATGGGTCTGCGTTTGCTCACCGAACCTCACCAATGCTATCAGCCCGAAGTGCCCAGCCTTATGTCTCACCCAGCTCTGGGTGTAGATGTGGTAAATCCAGGTTGCATCACAAGCCCTGAATCAATTATTTAAGAATTGCTCTCTATTTCACTGTCATTGTGTTTTGTTTTTGAAATTTATTTTGATAATGGGATTTATCGGATTTTCACTGCTGCATTTAGGCCGATGTACAGACATTTGATTTCCTTATGGAGACATATAAATCCATGGGTTTTAAGATTCTTACTTGTCAGGTATATTCCCAGGCGTTGAATATGGGGTGTTGAGTCTATTTCGCTGAGGAAGGAGTAGGTCTTGTCTATTATATATTTGGCTTATGGAACGGTATCTGTGCTAATTTCAATCTCTGTTTTTATGCAGCACCCCAACTCACCTTTTCCCATAAGCAAGCATAAGTTGGTTGTCTCAATTTGAGACCCTTTTCTGTTTTGTAATTCAGTTCATGTGTAGCCAAGTTTACATTCCGTGTATTAGTCATATCTTATGATGTTTCTTTTTCTGTGTGACTTATTTCTCGTAGAATCATCGTACCTGAATCCACTCATTATGGCGCTACGGGCCTGATGACGTAGATTTCATTGCTGTGTGATATTCCATTGTACGTACGTAGCACTACTTCTTTATCCATTTTTTGCTTTCTCGGATATTTAACTTGTACCGTAGACGAGGTTCCTGTAAACGGAGCCGTCCCAAACTTTGGGGTGGCTGTGTGTTTTTGATTTTAATTTCCCTAAGCTATAGATCCATAAGTGGAAGTGCCATAGGCTGTGTTGTTTTGTTTCCTACGTGTTTCAGGAAACACCATACACTTCTCCAGAGTGGCTGTTGGCAATTTACATCCTGCCCATCAGCATAACAAGGCTCCCTGTTCTCCATGACCTGTCCTGCCTTTCTGGATTTTACACTTTTTTCAGATGGCCCTTTTGACCGGGGGGCAGTGAGACTTCATTGTAGTGTAGATTTCCTTTACACGCTTGCTTGGTTGACCAAAAAGTGCGTATGCATTTTTTCCTGAATATATTCAGGAAAAAACGCATACGCCCTTTTTGGCCAAGTGCATCATTGTCGACATTCTGCCTCATTTCCTAAGCTTTAAGTGCAATTCCAGTCTACCCCCTGAAATCGTTTTCCAGAAATTCTGCCCCGCTTTCAAGTCCTCTTCGAAGACTTACTTCAATACATTTTTGGACGATAGCTGTCATTCATAACTCTGCAGGTTTGTGAATTTCAGTGGCCCTGAGCTCCTTTCTTCAACTCACTTTCTTGTGAGCTGGCTGCAAAACCGCAGGATTGCTTCAGGCCCTAATCTGTTTCTGGCAGGGCACGCTGAGCCTTTGGTTAATTCGTCTCCCTGGTGGGAAATGAGCGTTCCATTTGCCCGTGCAGACACCTACAGCTAGTCTCTCATTGGTTCTCCCTATTCCTGTTCATCTTACGCAGAAATTGCAAACTGAGCCAAACAGGAGTTTAAAGGCACTGACTCTCCAAGTGGGGAGAGTGTTAGTAAAGCGTCTGGAATGGTGAACCCGAGTACCAGCGTTCGAAAACTTAGATGCATTTGAAAACGTTTCCCAATCACACGGTGGACCATACTCTGGGTTTCCCATGCATGTTTTAGCTGAAGGAAGAATCCCTTAAACCTGGAGAGTTGGGACCCATGGAATGAGTACCATGCAGTATGACTTCAAAGGGTCTGCGTTTGCTCACCGAACCTCACCAATGCTATCAGCCCGAAGTGCCCAGCCTTATGTCTCACCCAGCTCTGGGTGTAGATGTGGTAAATCCAGGTTGCATCACAAGCCCTGAATCAATTATTTAAGAATTGCTCTCTATTTCACTGTCATTGTGTTTTGTTTTTGAAATTTATTTTGATAATGGGATTTATCGGATTTTCACTGCTGCGTTTAGGCCGATGTACAGACATTTGATTTCCTTATGGAGACATATAAATCCATGGGTTTTAAGATTCTTACTTGTCAGGTATATTCCCAGGCGTTGAATATGGGGTGTTGAGTCTATTTCGCTGAGCAAGGAGTAGGTCTTGTCTATTATATATTTGGCTTATGGAACGGTATCTGTGCTAATTTCAATCTCTGTTTTTATGCAGCACCCCAACTCACCTTTCCCCATAAGCAAGCATAAGTTGGTTGTCTCAATTTGAGACCCTTTTCTGTTTTGTAATTCAGTTCATGTGTAGCCAAGTTTACATTCCGTGTATTAGTCATATCTTATGATGTTTCTTTTTCTGTGTGACTTATTTCTCGTAGAATCATCGTACCTGAATCCACTCATTATGGCGCTACAGGCCTGATGACGTAGATTTCATTGCTGTGTGATATTCCATTGTACGTACGTAGCACTACTTCTTTATCCATTTTTTGCTTTCTTGGATATTTAACTTGTACTGTAGACGAGGTTCCTGTAAACGGAGCCGTCCCATAATTTGGGGTGGCTGTGTGTTTTTGATTTTAATTTCCCTAAGCTATAGATCCATAAGTGGAAGTGCCATAGGCTGTGTTGCTTTGTTTCCTACGTGTTTCAGGAAACACCATACACTTCTCCAGAGTGGCTGTTGGCAATTTACATCCCGCCCATCAGCATAACAAGGCTCCATGTTCTCCATGACCTGTCCTGCCTTTCTGGATTTTACACTTTTTTCAGATGGCCCTTTTGACCGGTGGGCAGTGAGACTTCATTGTAGTGCAGATTTCCTTTACACGCTTGCTTGGTTGACCAAAAAGTGCGTATGCGTTTTTTCCTGAATATATTCAGGAAAAAACACATACGCCCTTTTTGGCCAAGTGCATCATTGTCGACATTCTGCCTCATTTCCTATGCTTTAAGTGCAATTCCAGTCTAACCCCTGAAATCGTTTTCCAGAAATTCTGCCCCGCTTTCAAGTCCTCTTCGAAGACTTACTTCAATACATTTTTGGACGATAGCTGTCATTCATAACTCTGCAGGTTTGTGAATTTCAGTGGCCCTGAGCTCCTTTCTTCAACTCACTTTCTTGTGAGCTGGCTGCAAAACCGCAGGAGTGCTTCAGGCCCTAATCTGTTTCCGGCAGGGCACGCTGAGCCTTTGGTTAATTCGTCTTCCTGGTGGGAAATGAGCGTTCCATTTGCCCGTGCAGACACCTACAGCTAGTCTCTCATTGGTTCTCCCTATTCCTGTTCATCTTGTGCAGAAATTGCAAACTGTGCCAAACAGGAGTTTAAAGGCACTGACTCTCCAAGTGGGGAGAGTGTTAGTAAAGCGTCTGGAATTGTGAACCCGAGTACCAGGGTTCGAAAACTGAGATGCATTTGAAAACGTTTCCCAATCACACGGTGGACCATATTCTGGGTTTCCCATGCATGATTTAGCTGAAGGAAGAATCCCTTAAACCTGGAAAGTTGGGACCCATGGAATGGATACCAGGCAGTATGACTTCAAAGGGTCTGCGTTTGCTCACCGAACCTCACCAATGCTATCAGCCTGAAGTGTCCAGCCTTATGTCTCACACAGCTCTGCGTGTAGATGTGGTAAATCCAGGTTGCATCACAAGCCCTGAATGAATTATTTAAGAATTGCTCTCTATTTCACTCTCATTGTGTTTTGTTTTCGAAATTTATCTTGATAATGGGATTTATCTGATTTTCACTGCTGCGTTTAGGCCCCTTTACACATGCTTGATTTCCTTATGGAGACATATAAATCCATGGGTTTTAAGATTCTTACTTGTCAGATATGTTCCCAGGCGTTGAATATGGGCTGTTGAGTCCATTTCGCTGAGCAAGGAGTAGGTCTTGTCTATTATATATTTGGCTTATGGAATGGTATCTGTGCTAATTTCAATCTCTGTTTTTATGCAGCACCCCAACTCACCTTTCCCCATAAGCAAGCATAAGTTGGTTGTCTCAATTTGAGACCCTTTTCTGTTTTGTAATTCAGTTCATGTGTAGCCAAGTTTACATTCCGTGTATTAGTCATATCTTATGATGTTTCTTTTTCTGTGTGACTTATTTCTCGTAGAATCATCGTACCTGAATCCACTCATTATGGCGCTACGGGCCTGATGACGTAGATTTCATTGCTGTGTGATATTCCATTGTACATACGTAGCACTACTTCTTTATCCATTTTTTGCTTTCTCGGATATTTAACTTGTACCGTCGACGAGGTTCCTGTAAACGGAGCCGTCCCAAACTTTGGGGTAGCTGTGTGTTTTTGATTTTAATTTCCCTAAGCTATAGATCCATAAGTGGAAGTGCCATAGGCTGTGTTGTTTTGTTTCCTACGTGTTTCAGGAAACACCATACACTTCTCCAGAGTGGCTGTTGGCAATTTACATCCTGCCCATCAGCATAACAAGGCTCCCTGTTCTCCATGACCTGTCCTGCCTTTCTGGATTTTACACTTTTTTCAGATGGCCCTTTTGACCGGTGGGCAGTGAGACTTCATTGTAGTGCAGATTTCCTTTACACGCTTGCTTGGTTGGCCAAAAAGTGCGTATGCGTTTTTTCAGGAAAAAACGCATATGCCCTTTTTGGCCAAGTGCATCATTGTCGACATTCTGCCTCTTTTCCTATGCTTTAAGTGCAATTCCTGTCTACCTCCTGAAATCGTTTTCCTGAAATTCTTCCGCGCTTTCAAGTCCTCTTCGAAGACTTACTTCAATACATTTTTGGACGATAGCTGTCATTCATAACTCTGCAGGTTTGTGAATTACAGTGCCCCTGAGCTCCTTTCCTCAACACGCTTTCTTGTGAGCTGGCCGCAAAACCACAGGATTGCTTCAGGCCCTAATCTCTTTCCGGCAGGGCACGATGAGCCTTTGGTTAATTCCACTTCCTGGTGGGAAATGAGCGTTCCATTTGCCAGTGCAGACACCTACAGCTAGTCTCTCATTGGTTCTCCCAATTCCTGTTCATCTTGCGCAGAAATTGCAAACTGTGCCTAACAGGAGTTTAAAGTCCCTGACTCTCCAAGTGGGGAGAGTGTTAGTAAAGCGTCTGGAATGGTGAACCCGAGCACCAGGGTTCGAAAACTGAGATGCATTTGAAAACGTTTCCCAATCACTCGGTTGACCATACTCTGGGTTTCCCATGCATGTTTTAACTGAAGAAGAATCCCTTAAACCTGGAGAGTTGGGACCCATGGAATGGGTACCATGCAGTATGACTTCAAAGGGTCTGCGTTTGCTCACCAAACCTCACCAATGCTATCAGCCCGAAGTGTCCAGCTTTATGTCTCACCCAGCTCTGGGTGTAGATGTGGTAAATCCAGGTTTCATCACAAGCCCTGAATGAATGATTTAAGAATTGCTCTCTATTTCACTGTCATTGTGTTTTGTTTTTGAAATTCATTTTGATAATGGGATTTATCGGATGTTCACTTCTGCGTTTACGCCGCTGTACACACGCTTGATTTCCTTATGGAGACATATAAATCCATGGGTTTTAAGATTCTTACTTGTCAGGTATCTTCCCAGGCGTTGAATATGGGGTGTTGAGTCCATTTCGTTGAGCAAGGAGTAGGTCTTGTCTATTATATATTTGGCTTATGGAACGGTATCTGTGCTAATTTCAATCTCTGGTTTTATGCAGCACCCTAACTCACCTTTCCCCATAAGCAAGCATAAGTTGGTTTTCTAAATTTGAGACCCTGTTCTGTTTTGTAATTCAGTTCATGTGTAGCCAAGTTTACATTCCGTGTATTAGTGATATCTTATGATGTTTCTTTTTCTGTGTGACTTATTTCTCGTAGAATCATCGTACCTGAATCCACTCATTATGCCGCTACGGGCCTGATGACGTAGATTTCATTGCTGAGTGATATTCCATTGTACGTGCGTACCACAACATCTTTATCCATTTTTTGCTTTCTCGGATATTTACCTTGTACCGTAGACGAGGTTCTTGTAAACAGACCCGTCCCAAATTTTGGGGTGGCTGTGTCTTTTTGATTTTAATTTCCCTAAGCTATAGGACCATAAGTGGAAGTGCCATAGGCTGTGTTGCTTTGTTTCCTACGTGTTTCAGGAAACACCATACACTTCTCCAGAGTGGCTGTTGGCAATTTACATCCCGCCCATCAGCATAACAAGGCTCCCTGTTCTCCATGACCTGTCCTGCCTTTCTGGATTTTACACTTTTTTCAGATGGCCCTTTTGACCGGGGGGCAGTGAGACTTCATTGTAGTGCAGATTTCCTTTACACGCTTGCTTGGTTGGCCAAAAAGGGCGTATGCGTTTTTTCCTGAATATATTCAGGAAAAAACGCATACGCCCTTTTTGGCCAAGTGCATCCTTGTCGACATTCTGCCTCTTTCCTATGCTTTAAGTGCAATTACAGTCTACCCCCTGAAATCGTTTTCCTGAAATTCTGCCCCGCTTTCAAGTCCTCTTCGAAGACTTACTTCAATACATTTTTGGACGATAGCTGTCATTCATAACTCTGCAGGTTTCTGAATTACACTGCCCCTGAGCTCCTTTCTTCAACTCGCTTTCTTGTGAGCTGGCCGCAAAACCGCAGGATTGCTTCAGGCCCTAATCTGTTTCCGGCCGGGCACGCTGAGCATTTGGTTAATTCCTCATCCTGGCGGGAAATGAGCGTTCCATTTTCCCATGCAGGCACCTACAGCTAGTCTCTCATTGGTTCTCCCTATGCCTGTTCATCTTGCGCAGAAATTGCAAACTGTACCAAACAGTAATTTAAAGGCACTGACTCTCCAAGTGGGAAGAGTGTTAGTAAAGCGTCTGGAATGGTGAACCCGAGTACCAGGGGATGAAACCTGAGATGCATTTGAAAATGTTTCCCGGTCACACAGTGCACTGTACTGTGGGTTTCCCATGCATGTTTTAGCTGAAGGAAGTATCCCTTAAACCTGGAGAGTTGGGACCCATAGAATGGGTACCATGCAGTATGACTTCAAAGGGTCTGCGTTTGCTCACCGAACCTCACCAATGCTATCAGCCCGAAGTGCCCAGCCTTATGTCTCACCCAGCTCTGGGTGTACATGTGGTAAATCCAGGTTGCATCACAAGCCCTGAATCAATTATTTAAGAAATGCTCTCTATTTCACTGTCATTGTGTTTTGTTTTTGAAATTTATTTTGATAATGGGATTTATCGTATTTTCACTGCTGCGTTTAGGCCGATGTACAGACATATGATTTCCTTATGGAGACATATAAATCCATGGGTTTTAAAATTCTTACTTGTCAGGTATATTCCCAGGCGTTGAATATGGGGTGTTGAGTCTATTTCGCTGAGCTAGGAGTAGGTCTTGTCTATTATATATTTGGCTTATGGAACGGTATCTGTGCTAATTTCAATCTCTGTTTTTATGCAGCACCCCAACTCACCTTTCCCCATAAGCAAGTATAAGTTGGTTGTCTCAATTTGAGACCCTTTTCTGTTTTGTAATTCAGTTTATGTGTAGTCAAGTTTACGTTCCGTGTATTAGTGATATCTTATGATGTTTCTTTTTCTGTGTGACTTATTTCTCGTAGAATCAGCGTACTTGAATCCACTCATTATGGCGCTACGGGCCTGATGACGTAGATTTCATTGCTGTGTGATATTCCATTGTACGTACGTAGCACTACTTCTTTATCCATTTTTGGCTTTCTCGGATATTTAACTTGTACCGTAGACGAGGTTCCTGTAAACGGAGCCGTCCCAAACTTTGGGGTGGCTGTGTGTTTTTGATTTTAATTTCCCTAAGCTATAGATCCATAAGTGGAAGTGCCATAGGCTGTGTTGTTTTGTTTCCTACGTGTTTCAGGAAACACCATACACTTCTCCAGAGTGGCTGTTGGCATTTTACATCCTGCCCATCAGCATAACAAGGCTCCCTGTTCTCCATGACCTGTCCTGCCTTTCTGGATTTTACACTTTTTTCAGATAGCCCTTTTGACCGGGGGGCAGTTAGACTTCATTGTAGTGCAGATTTCCTTTACACGCTTGCTTTGTTGTCCAAAAAGTGCGTATGCGTTTTTTCCTGAATATATTCAGGAAAAAACACATACGCCCTTTTTGGCCAAGTGCATCATTGTCGACATTCTGCCTCATTTCCTATGCTTTAAGTGCAATTCCAGTCTACCCCCTGAAATCGTTTTCCTGAAATTCTGTCCCGCTTTCAAGTCCTCTTCGAAGACTTACTTCAATACATTTTTGGACGATAGCTGTCATTCATAACTCTGCAGGTTTGTGAATTTCAGTGGCCCTGAGCTCCTTTCTTCAACTCACTTTCTTGTGAGCTGGCTGCAAAACCGCAGGATTGCTTCCGGCCCTAATCTGTTTCCAGCAGGGCACGCTGAGCCTTTGGTTAATTCGTCTTCCTGGTGGGAAATGAGCGTTCCATTTGCCCGTGCAGACACCTACAGCTAATCTCCCATTGGTTCTCCCTATTCCTGTTCATCTTGCGCAGAAATTGCAAACTGTGCGAAACAGGAGTTTAAAGGCACTGACTCTCCAAGTGGGGAGAGTGTTAGTAAAGCGTCTGGAATGGTGAACCCGAGTACCAGCGTTCGAAAACTGAGATGCATTTGAAAACGTTTCCCAATCACACGGTGGACCATACCCTGGGTTTCCCATGCATATTTTAGCTGAAGGAAGAATCCCTTAAACCTGGAGAGTTGGGACCCATGGAATGGGTACCATGCAGTATGACTTCAAAGGGTCTGCGTTTGCTCACCGAACCTCACCAAAGCTATCAGCCCGAAGTGTCCAGCCTTATGTGTCACCCAGCTCTGGGTGTAGATGTGGTAAATCCAGGTTTCATCACAAGCCCTGAATGAATTATTTAAGAATTGCTCTCTATTTCACTGTCATTGTGGGTTTTTTTGACATTTATTTTGATCATGGGATTTATCGGATTTTCACTGCTGCGTTTATGCCGCTGTACACACGCTTTATTTCCTTGTGGAGACATATAAATCCATGGGTTTTAAGATTCTTACTTGTCAGGTATATTCCCAAGCGTTGAATATGGAGTGTTGAGTCCATTTCGTTGAGCAAGGAGTAGGTCTTGTCTATTATATATTTGGCTTATGGAACGGTATCTGTGCTAATTTCAATCTCTGGTTTTATACAGCACCCCAACTCACCTTTCCCCATAAGCAAGCGTAAGTTGGTTTTCTAAATTTGAGACCCTGTTCTGTTGGTATTTCTGTTCATGTGTAGCCAAGTTTACATTCCGTGTATTAGTGATATCTTATGAGGTTTCTTTTTCTGTGTGACTTATTTCTCGTAGAATCATCATACCTGAATCCACTCATTATGCCGCTACGGGCCTGATGACGTAGATTTCATTGCTGAGTGATATTCCATTGTACTTGCATACCATAACTTCTTTATGAATTTTTTGCTTTCTCGGATATTTAACTTGTACCGTAGACGAGGTTCTTGTAAACAGAGACGTCCCAAACATTGGGGTGGCTGTGTGTTTTTGATTTTAATTTCCATAATCTATAGGACCATAAGTGGAAGTGCCATAGGCTGTGTTGCTTTGTTTCCTACGTGTTTCAGGAAACACCATACACTTCTCCAGAGTGGCTGTTGGCAATTTACATCCCGCCCATCAGCATAACAAGGCTCCCTGTTCTCCATGGCCTGTGCTGTCTTTCTGGATTTTACACTTTTTTCAGATGGCCCTTTTGACCTGGGGGCAGTGAGACTTCTTTGTAGTGCAGATTTCTTTAACATGCTTGCTTGGTTGGCCAAAAAGGGCGTATGCGTTTTTTCCTGAATATATTCAGGAAAAAACGCATACGCCCTTTTTGGCCAAGTGCATCATTGTCGACGTTCTGCCTCTTTTCCTATGCTTTAAATGCAATTCCAGTCTACCCCCTGAAATCGTTTTCTTGCAATTCTGCCCCGCTTTCATGTCCTCTTCGCAGCCTTCCTTCAATATATTTTTGGGTGATAGCTGTCATTTATAACTCTGCAGGTTTGTGAATTACAGTGTCCCTGAGCTCCTTTCTTCAACTCGCTTTCTTGTGAGCTGGCCGCAAACCCGCAGGATTGCTTCAGGCCCTAATCTGGTTCCGGCACGGCATGCTGAGCCTTTGGTTAATTCCTCTTCCTGGTGGGAAATGAGCGTTAAATTTGCCCGTGCAGACACCTTCACACGAGTCTTCATGGTGCCACTTTGCCCCGGTTATCTCTATGGAGGTTGGAGTTGGAGGGCCTCCTCACTCAAGGTCAGTGTGCCCATGGAGCCCACCCTGCAACTTCAGGGCATGGTTGGGGGTTAGGATCACCACGTGGGGTCCTTTTCCCTTCGGAGGGAGGTGGCCTTTTGGGCTGCTGATTTCCAGGTTTTCAGATACTGCCAGTATCTTGGCCAGATGTGGCGGTGGGCCAAGCCCCTTGGTGACCGTAGTTTATCCTACCTGGATCGCGTTCTTGCATTGTTCCATTTCAAGTGGTCCCAGGTTTTGCACTAATACTCCAATGGCGATTCACCGTTCACCAGGAATGTAAAGGTCAAAGGGTTTAGCTAAATTAGGGAGTTCCAGGGCAAGGGTCTGAATTGACTGCTCTTTCCATACTTGAAAGGCCACTTCTGCATTCTATTCAAAAGGATCATCATCTTTTCCTTTCAGTGTTTCATATAGAGGCCCAGCTTGTAGACTGTAGTTAGGGATCCAGAAGCAGCAAACCCTGGCCTCCCCAGGAGCCCCTAAGCTGTCTTCTAGTTTCAGAAATGGGTAAGGCTGTAAATTGTTTCTTCCCTTTCCTGGGATGGGCTTCTCCGACCTTCTGTGAGAATGAAGCCCAGGCAGGTCACCGTAGTCTGTGATATTTGAGCTTTTTCTTGGACAACTTGTATCCTTTATTGGCTTGGTAGTTCAGAGGTCTCCTTAGTAGGGCTGGCGATCAGAATGTCGTCTGCATATTGAAGGAGTGTTTCCTTTTCCAGAGGTAGAACTTTTAGGTCTTTAGCTGAGCTTTCCCCAAAGATGGTGTGGGAATTTTTGAACCCTTGGGGCAACATGGCCCGGAAGTATTGTTTTAGTTGTATGTTGAGTCCTGCCACTCACAAGCCAAAATTTCTTGTGACTCTGGGACTAATAGAATACAAAAGAAGGCATCATTGAAGACTAATACAGAATACCATGTCCTGGTGGTTGGTAGAATGACCAGCAGGGTGTAGGGTTTAGGAACTACTGGAGGTATAACCTCGGTGGCTTCACTGACTGTCCTGACATCTTTTACCAGGATTCCAGCAGCCCATGGGGCTCTCGAGGTCAGGCCAATCCCAGGATATGGAGCTCACCTGGGCAGGTACCCCACCCCCAACCCAGCCTATGGGGCTCTCGTGTTCAGGCCCCTCCCAGGATATGGGGTTCCCTGGGCAGGTTCCCCTGCAGCCCATGGGGCTCTCGTGGTCAGGCCCCTCCCAGGATACAGAGCTACCCTTGCAGGTACCATGGCAGGGCTGGGAACACAGGAACCGTGCATATCGCCCTCATTGCAGAGCACTCCCAGCTCACCTGTCACTCAGATCTGACACAGAGCACCTCAGAGCAGGACTTGAACTAACAAACAGCAGCTCCGACAGGTCTGTGACCCTGGGCATCACTCTGTGTGGCCTCCCTCCACCTGGTCTTCCAGAGACTTCCACTGCACCCGGGGCACCAGGCCTCTGTCTCCACCCACCAGCCACCCCTCCTCTCCCTGACTCCTGGGTTCCTCTCATTAGGAGAGGGTTTTCTTGAAGTTGTCTCCCACTCATGGGCCAGATAATATAATTAGAAAACAAGCCAGAGCTGCAGCCCCTTGTCTATCCTGACTCTCAGGAGCCCACACCTGTTCCTTGGACCTGGCCGATTCAGCAAGTTCCAGTTTCTGCAACTGTGAGCCCCTGAGGGGTGATTATTGGCTGGCCTGGGAAGCCCGACCGTGCCGGCCAGCCCTCCCCAGGTGTGCCTGGGTTCAGATCAATATAAACACCGCTCCAGGCAGCAAGAGCCCCTGCAGCTGTGCCTGACGCCATTTTCTCTGCCCTGTCAGCAGTCTTGGGGCTGGACTGGTGGGAGGGAGTGAGAGGCCACGGCTTTGTGGGTGGCCCAGTGTGAGTGGGGCTCTGCTGGACTTTCTGCAGCAGTTGCCAAGATGCCACCTGCTAAAGAAGAGGATGTGTCACCCATACCTGCCGCTGGAATTTCTCCCTGGGCAGAGGTGAGTGAGGAAGAAAGCAGTGGGGGCCGGACAGAAGGGGTATCTCAGGCAGGGAAATGGAAAGCTTCCAGAAGAGCACCCAGGGCCAGGACCATCCTGGCTGGCCTGCAGGCCCCAAGTCGGCTGGCATGCTGTCACTCATGTGGCTCCATGGCCCTTCCTCTAGGCTTTCAAGTCCTTGTACATATTCAGGTGTTTTACCTGGGAAGGGTGGGAACATTTCAGCAGCAGCTGGCCTGGGGCTCAGCCCACGTTTACTCACAGATGCCTCGGCACGGTCCCCCAGCTTTGCAATGAGGACGCTTGTTGCGTGGGGCCTGCTGGCTGAATGGGAGATGATTCCCCACCACTGACCAACTTCAGAATTGTTTACAACTGGAGCAAGTGCCCTGATACGGTTTTCCTCTGTGTAACTGGTGGGTTCTGTTTTTTTTTCTTTTTTTCGTTTTTGGTTCAAGGTAGATTTTATTCCTCTTTTTTGTATTTACAGATATAAGCATGGAAATAATTTATTCATATAAATACATGTATGTGAAGGAAGAATATTTTTTCTGTTTTACTTTTTGTAATTTGAATTTTATTTTATTTTTTTATACAGCAGGTTCTTTTTGGTTATCTATTTTATACATATAAATGTATATATGCCAATCCCAATCTCTCAACTCCTCCCACCACCACCCCCCAACAGCTTTCCCCCCTTGGTGTCCATACGTTTGTTGTCTACATCTGTTGCTCTATTTCTGCCTGGCAAAACGGTTCATCTGTACAATTTTTCTAGGTTCCACATATATGCATTAATAGACAAGATTTGTTTTTCTCTTTCTGACTTACTTCACTCTGTATGACAGTCTCTAGATCCATCAACGTCTCTACAAATGACCCAATTTCATTCCTTTTTATGGCTTAGTAATATTCCATTTTATATATGTACCACATCTTTATGCATTCGTCTGTCTGTGGGCATTTAGGTTGCTTCCATTACCTGGATATTGTAAATAGTGATGCAATGAACATTGCAGTGAATATCTCTTTTTGATTTATGGTTTTGTCTGGGTATATGCCCAGTAGTGGGATTGCTGTATCATATGGTAATTCTATTCTTAGTTTTATAAGAAACTCCATAATGTTCTCCACAGTGACTGTATCAATTTACATTCCCAACAATAGTGGAAGAGGGTTCCTTATCTCCACACCCTTTCCAGCATTTGTTGTTTGTAGATTTTCTGATGATGCCCATTCTAACAGGTGTGAGGTGATACACCATGGATGAGTCTATTTCGTTGAGCAAAGAGTAGGTCTTGTCTATTACATATTTGGCTTATGGAACGGTATGTGTGCTAATTTCAATCTCTGGTTTTATACAGCACCCCAACTCAACTTTCCCCTTAAGCAAGCATAAGTTTTTATCTAAATGTGAGACTCTGTTCGGTTTTGGAATTCAGTTTATGTGTAGCCAAGTTTACACTCTCTCTATTAATGATATCTTATGATAATTCTCTTTCTCTGTGTGACCTATTTCTCTTAGAATCATCATACTTAAATCCACTCAATTTGCTGCTACAGGCTTGATGACATTGATTTCATTGCTGAGTGATATTCCGTTGTACGTAAGTAGCACAACTCCTTTATCCATTTTTTTCTTTCTGGGATATTTAATTTGTACTGGACTCAAGGTTCTTGTAAACACAGCAGCCCTAAATTTTGTGTTGGCTGTGTCTTGTTGATTTTAATTTTCCTAAGCTATAGGGCCAAAAGTGGAAGTGCCCTAGGGTCTGTAGCTTTGTTTTTCAGATGTTTCAGGATACACCATAAACATCTCCAGAGTGTCTGTTGGCAATTTACATCCCGCCCATCAGCATAACAAGGCTCCCTGTTCTCCATGGCCTGTCCTGTGTTTCTGGTTTTTACACTTTTTTCAGATGGCCCTTTTGACGAATGGGAAATGAGACTTCATTGTAGTGCGGATTTCCATTTCTCGAGTGCTTGGTTGGCCAAAAAGGGCATATGTGTTTTTTCCTGAATATATTCAGGAAAAAATGTTTACGCACTTTTGTCCAAGTGCATCACTGTCAAAGATCTGCCGCTTTTCACATGCTTTAAATGCAATTCCAATCTACCTACTGAAATATGATTCCTGCAATTCTGCCTCGTTTTCAAGGCCTCTTTGCAGACTTACTTCCATATAATTTTGCCAATAGCTGTCATTTATAACACTGCAGGTTTGTGAATTACAGTGCCCGTGATTTCCTTTCTTAACTCGTTTCCTTGAAAACTGGCCACAGAACCGCAGGTTTGCTTCAGGCCGTAATCAGGGTCCGGCACGGCACTCTGAGACTTTGGTTCATTCCAATTCCTGGTGGGAAATTAGAGTTAAATGTGCCCCTCCAGACACCTGCCTCACTCCTAGCCCCTTGGTGATGTGTGTCCTGTGGTTTGAGGCCACATGTGCTGGGTTCCTCACCTTTGGCTGATGTGGCCCCACTGGTGTGAGGACACCCCTGCCTGGTTCAAATCCCCTTGGTGATGTGGGCCCTCCGGTGAGAGTCTGATCCTGGTTGGGTTCCTCACACTTCTGTGAGGTGGGCCCTCTTCTCTGAGGTCACTCCTGCCTGGCTGGCACACCCCGCCTTGGCGACGTCGGCTCTCTGGTGGGATTTGGTGCCTGCTGGGTGTCTCCTCCCCTCGGTAATGAGGGCCCTCTTGCGTCAGGCCCTAACTCCTGGGCTCCCAATATTTTCTGATATGCGCCCTGTGGTTCGAGTACACTCCTGCAAGGTTCCCAACCCCATGGGAATGTGGGCCTTCTGCTCTGAGGTCCCAACCGTGTGTTGCTCAGTTTCATGATGAGGGCCCTCTGCTGTGAGTTCTCTCCGGCCTGGATCCCATAGCCTCGCTGTTCCTGGCCACCTGCTGGGAGGTTACAACTGCGGGATTCCTCACCTTTTTTCTTCTATGGACCCTCTGTTTTGAGACTCCTCCTGCCTGCCTCACTCCCAGTCCCTTGGTGATGTGTGTCCTCTGGTGTGAGACCACATGTGCTGGGTCCCTCGCCTTTCGATGATGTGGCCCCACTGGTGTGAGGACACTCCTGCCTGGTTCCTATCCCCTTGATGATGTGGGCCCTCTGGTGAGAGTCTGATCCTGGCTGGGTTCCTCACCCTTCTGTGAGGGGGGCCCTCTGCTGTGAGGTCACTCCTGCCTGGCTGGCACACCCCACCTGGCCAACATCGGCCCTCTTGTGGCAGTTGGAGCCTGCTGGGAACCTCCCCTCGGTGATGGGGGCCCTCTTGCCTCAGGCCCTAACTGCTGGGTACCCACATTTTCTGATACGTGCTAAGTGGTGCGAGGACACTCCTGCGAGGTTCCCATCCCCATGGGCATGTGGGCCTTCTGCTCTAAGGTCCCAACACCTGTGTTGTTCACCGTTTCATGATGTTGGCTCTCTGGTGTTAGTTCACCCAGGCCTAGATCCCATAGCCTCTGTGCTCTGAGCGGCCTGCTGGGAGGTTCCTACTGCTGGATTCCTTAGCTTTTTTATTCTTTGTGTCCTGTGTTTTCATGCTCCTACTTCCTGACTCACTCCCAGCCCATTTGTGATGTAGGTCCTCTGGTTTAAGGCCTCATGTACCGGTTTCCTCACCTTTATTGATGTGGCCCCACTGGTGTGAGGACACTCCTGCCTGGTTCCCATCCCCTTGGTGATGGGAGCCCTCTGGTGAGAGTCTGATCCTGTCTGGATTCCTCACACTTCTGGGAGGTGGGCCCTCTGCTGTGAGGTCACTCCTGCCTGGCTGGCACACGTCACCTTGGCGATGTGGGCCCTCAGTTGGGAGTTGGTGCCTGCTGGGAGTCTCCTCCCCTCGGTAATGAGGACCCTCTGGCGTCAGGCCCTAACTCATGGGCTCCCAAAATTTTCTGATGTGCGCCCTGTCGTGCGAGTACACTCCAGCCAGGGTCCCATCCCCATGGGGATGTGGGCTTTCTGCCCTGAGGTCCCAACGGCTGGGTTGCTCACAGTGTCAGAATGTGGGCCCTCTGCTGTGAGTTCACTCCGGCATGGATCCCATAGCCTCGGTGCTCTGGGCCACCTGCTTGGAGCTTCCAACTGCGGGGTTCCTCACCTTTTTTATTCTATGGGCGCTCTGTTGTGAGTCTCCTCCTGCATGCCTCACTCCCAGCCCTTTCGTGATGTGTGTCCCCTTGTTTGAGGCCACATGTGCTGTGCTCCTCACCTTTCGCTGATGTGGCCCCACTGGTGTGAGGACACTCCTGCCTGGTTTCCATCCCCTTGGTGATGTGGGCGCTCTGGTTAGAGTCTGATCCTGTTTGGGCTCCTCACACTTCTGTGAGGTGGGCCCTCTGCTGTGAGGTAACTCCTGCCTGGCTTGCTCCCATTGCCTTGGTGACGTCGGCCCTCTGGTGGCATTTGGAGCCTGCTGGTAGCCTCCTCTCCTCCGTGATGAGGGCCCTCTGGCGCCAGGCCATAACTGCTGGGTTCCCACATTTTCTGATACGTGCTAAGTTGTGCGAGGACACTCCTGCGAGGTTCCCATCCCCATGGGGATGTGGGCCTTCTGCTCTGAGGTCCCACTGGCTGGGTTGCTCACAGTTTCATGATGTGGGCCCTCTGCTGTGAGTTCACTGTGGCCTGGATCCCATAGACTCCATGCTCTGGGCCACCTGCTGGGAGGTTCAAACTGCTGGATTCCTCACATTTTTTATTCTGTGGGCCCTGTGTTGTTAGGCTACTCCTGCCTGCCTCACTCGGAGCACCTTGGAAATGTGGGTCCTCTGGTTTAGGCCACATGTGCTGGGTTCCTCACCTTTCTATAATGTGGCCACACTGGTGTGAGGACACTCCTGCCTTGTTCCGATCCCCTTGGTGATGTGGGCCCTCTGGTGAGAGTCTTATCCTGGCTGGGTTCCTCACCCTTCTGTGCGGTAGGCCCTCTGCTGTGAGGTCACTCCTGCCTGGCTGGCACACGTCAACTTGGCGATGTGGGCCCTCAGTTGGGAGTTGGTGCCTGCTGGGAGTCTCCTCCCCTCGGTAATGAGGGCCCTCTGGCGTCAGACCCTAACTCCTGGGCTCCCAAAATTTTCTGATGTGCGCCCTGTGGTGCGAGTACACTCCTGCCAGGATCCCAACCCCATGGGAATGTGGGCCTTCTGCTCTAAGGTCCCACCGGCTGGGTTGCTCACAGTTTCATAATGAGGGCCCTCTGTTTAGAGTTCAGTCAGGCCTGGATCCCATAGCCTCGCTGCTCCTGGCCACCTGCTGGGAGGTTCCAACTGCGGGATTCCTCACCTTTTTTACGCTATGGGCCCTCTGTTTGGAGGCTCCTCCTGCCTGCCTCACTCCCAGCCCCTTGGTGATGTGTGTCCTGTAGTTTGAGGCCACGTGTGCTGGGTCCGTCACATTTCGGTGATGTGACCACACTGGTGTGAGAACACTCCTGCCTGGTTTCCATTCCCTTGGTGATGTGGGCCCTCCGGTGAGAGTCTGATCCTCTTTGGGTTCCTCACACTTTTGTGTGGTTGGCCCTCTGCTCTGAGGTCACTCCTGCCTGGCTGGCACACCCTGCATTGGCGACGTCAGCCTTCTGGTAGCAGTTGGAGCTTGCTGGGAGCCTCCTCTCCTCAGTGATGAGGGCCCTCTGGCGTCCGGCCCTAACTGCTGGGCTCCCCACCTTTTCTGATGTGTGCCCACTGGTGCGATGACACTCCTGCTTGGTTCCCTTCCCCATGGGGATGTGGGCCTTGTGCTCTGAGGTTACAATGGCTGGGTTGCTTACAGTATCACGGTGAGGGCCCTCTGTTGTGAGTTCATCACTGCCTGGATCCCATAGCCTCGGTGCTCTGGGCCGCCTGCTGGGATGTTCCAACTGCTGGATTCCTCACCTTTTTTATACAATGGGCCATGTGTTTTGAGGTTAATCCTGCCTGCCTCGCTCCGAGACCCATGGTGATGTGGGTCCTCTGGTTTGAGGCCACATGTGCTGGGTACCTCAACTTTCGATGATGTGGCCCCACGGGTGTGAGGACACTCCTGCCTGGTTCCCAGTCCCTTGCTTATGTGGGCACTCTGGTGAGAGTCTGATCTTGACTGGGTTCCTTACCCTTCTGTGAGGTGGGCCCTCTGATGTGAGGTCACTCCTGCCTGGATGGCTCATGTCGCCTTGGCGACGTAGGCCCTCTGTTGGCCACTGAAGCATGCTGGGAGCCTCCTACCCTCTTTAATAAGGGCCCTGGAAGAAACGCATATGCCCTTTTTGACCAAGTGCATCATTGTCGAGGTTCTGCCTCTTCTCCTATACTTTCAGAGGACTTCCCGTCTACCTCCTGAAATCGTATTCCTGGAATTCTGCCCCGCGTTCAAGTCCTCTTTGCAGCCTTACTTCAATATATTTTTGGACGATAGCTGTCATTTATAACTCTGCAGGTTTGTGAATTACAGTGCCCCTGAGCTCCTTTCTTCAACTCGCTTTCTTGTGAGCTGGCCGCAAAACCGCAGGATTGCTTCAGGCCCTAATCTGGTTCCGACACGGCATGCTGAGCCTTTGGCTAATTCCTCCTCCTGGTGGGAAATGAGCGTTAAATTTGTTCGTGCAGACACCTACAGCTAATCTCTCATTGGTTCTCCCTATTCCTGTTCATCTTGCACAGAAATTCCAAACTGTGCCAAACAGGAGGTTAAAGGCACTGACTCTCCAAGTGGGGAGAGTGTTAGTAAAGCGTCTGGAATGGTAAAACCGAGTACGAGGGGACGAAAACTGAGACGCATTTAAAAAGTTTTCCCGGTCACACAGTGGACCATATTCTGGGTTGCCCATGCATGTTTTACCTGAAGGAAGAATCCCTTCAACCTGGAGAGTTGGGACCCATGGAATGGGTACCACGCAGTATGACTTCAAAGGGTTGCCTTTGCTCACCGAACGTCACCAGTGCTATCAGCCCGAAGTGTCCAGCCTTATGTCTCACTCAGCTCGGGGTGTAGATGTGGTAAATCCACGTTGCATCACAAGCCCTGAATGAATTATTTAAGAATTACTCTCTATTTCACTGTCATTGTGTTTTGTTTTTGTAATTTATTTTGATAATGGGATTTATCGGATTTTCACTGCTGCGTTTATGCCGCTGTACACATGCTTGATTCTCTTATGGAGACATATAAATCCATGGGTTTTCAGATTCTTACTAGTCAGGTATATTCCTAGGCATTGAATATGGGGTGTTGAGTCCATTTCGTGGAGCAAGGAGTAGGTCCTGACTATTACATATTTGCTTATGGAAAGGTATCTGTGCTAATTTCAATCTCTGGTTTTATGCAGCACCACAACTCACCTTTCCCCTTAAGCAAGCATAAGTTGGTTTTCTAAATTTGAGACCCTTTTCTGTTTTGTAATTGAGTTCATGTGCAGCCATGTTTGCATTCCGTGTATTTGAGATATCTTATGGTGTTTCTTTTTCTGTGTGACTTAGTTAACTTAGAATGATCGTACCTGAATCCACTCATTATGCCGCGACGGGCGTCATGACATAGATTTCATTGCTGAGTGATATTCCATTGTACGTACGTACAACAACTTCTTTATCCATTTTTTGCTTTCTGGGATATTTCACTTGTACCGTAAATGAGGTTCTTGTAAGCAGAGCCGTCCAAAATTTATGGGTGGCTGTGTCTTTTTGATTTTAATTTCCCTAAGCTATAGAACCATAAGTTGAAGTGCCGTAGGCTCCGTTGCTTAGTTTTTTAGGTGTTTGAGGAAACACCATACACTTCTCCAGAGTGGCTGTTGGCAAGTTACATCCCGCCCATCAGCATAACAAGGCTCCCTGTTCTCCATGGCCTGTCCTGCCTTTCTGGATTTTTCACTTTTTTCAGATGTCCCTTTTGACAGGGGGGCAGTGAGACTTCATTGTAATGCAGATTTCTTTACAGGCTTGCTTGTTTGGCCAAAAAGGGCGTATGTGTTTTTTCTTGAATATATTCAGGAAAAAACGCATACGCCCTTTTTGACCAAGTGCATCATTGTCGACTTTCTGTCTCTTTCCTTATGCTTTAAATGCAATTCCAGTCTGCCCCTGAACTCGTTTTCCTGCAATTCTGCCCCGCTTTCAAGTCCTCTACGCAGCCTTACTTCAATACATTTTTGGACAATAGCTGACATTTATAACTCTGCAGGTTTGTGAATGACAGTGCGCCTGAGCTCCTTTCTTCTACTCGCTTTCTTGTGAGCTGGCCGCAAACCCGCAGCATGTCTTCATGCCCTAATCTGGTTCCGGCACAGCATGCTGATCCTTTGGTAAATTCCTCTTCCTGGTGGGAAATGAGTGTTATATTTGAACGTGCAGACACCTAGAGCTAGTCTCTCATTGGTTCTCCCTATTCTTGTTCATCTTGCGCAGAAATCGCAAACTGTGCCAAACAGGAGGTTAAAGGCACTGACTCTCTAAGTGGGGAGAGTATTAATAAAGGGTCTTGAATCGTGAACCCGAGTAAAAGGGGACGAAAACTGAGATGCATTTGAAAAGGTTTCCCGGTCACACGGTGCACCATACTGTGGGTTTCCCATGCATGTTTTAGCTGAAGGAAGAATCCCTTAAACCTGGAGAGTTGGGACCCATGGAATGGGTACCATGCAGTATGACTCCAAAGGGCCTGCATTTTCGCAACGAACCTCACCAATGCTATCAGGCCGAAGTGTACAGCCTTATGTCTCACTCAGCTCTGGTTGTAGATGTGGTAAATCCAGGTTGCATCACAAGCCCTGAATGAATTATTTAAGAATTGCTCTCTATTTCACTGTCATTGTGTTTGTTTTTGTAATTCATTTTGATAATGGGATTTATCGGATTTTCTCTGCTGCATTCATGCCGCTGTACACACACTTGAGTCTCTTATGGAGACATATAAATCCATGGGTTTGAAGATACTTACTAGTCAGGTGTATTCCTAGGCGTTGAATATGGGGTGTTTAGTCCATTTCGTTGAGCAAGGGCTAGGTCTTGACTATTACATATTTGGCTTATGGAAAGGTATCTGTGCTAATTTCTATCTCTGGTTTTATGCAGCACCCCAACTCACTTTTCCCCTTAAGCAAGCATAAGGTGGTTTTCTAAATTTGAGACCCTGTTCTGTTTTGTAATTCAGTTCATGTGTAGCCAAGTTTACATTCCGTGTATTAGTGATATCTTATGATGTTTCATTTTCTGTGTGACTTATTTCACTTAGAATCATCGTACCTGAATCCACTCATTATGCCACGATGGGCCTGATGACATAGATTTCATTGCTGAGTGATATTCCATTGAATGTGTGTACCACAACTTCTTTATCCATTTTTCACATTCTGGGATATTTAACTTGTACCGTAGACGAGATTCCTGTAAACAGAGCCGTCTGAAACTTTGGGGTGGCTGTCTGTTTTTGATTTTAATTTCCGTGATCTATAAGACCATAAGTGGAAGTGCCGTAGTCTCCGTTGCTTTGTTTCTTAGGTGTTTCAGGAAACACCATACACTTCTCCAGAGTGGCTGTTGGCAATTTACATCCCGCCCATCAGCATAACAAGGCTCCCTGTTCTCCATGGCCTGTGCTGTCTTTCTGGATTTTACACTTTTTTCAGATGGCCCTTTTGACCTGGGGGCAGTGAGACTTCTTTGTAGTGCAGATTTCTATAACATGCTGGCTTGGTTGGCCAAAAAGGGCGTATGCGTTTTTTCCTGAATATATTCAGGAAAAAACGCATACGCCCTTTTTGGCCAAGTGCATCATTGTCGACGTTCTGCCTCTTTTCCTATGCTTTAAATGCAATTCCAGTCTACCCCCTGAAATCGTTTTCCTGCAATTCTGCCCCGCTTTCCAGTCCTCTTCGCAGCCTTCCTTCAATATATTTTTGGACGATAGCTGTCATTTATAACTCTGCAGGTTTGTGAATTACAGTGCCCCTGAGCTCCTTTCTTCAACTCGCTTTCTTGTGAGCTGGCCGCAAACCCGCAGGAATGCTTCAGGCCCTAATCTGGTTCCGGCACGGCATGCTGAGCCTTTGGTTAATTCCTCTTCCTGGTGGGAAATGAGCGTTCCATTTGCCCGTCCAGACACCTACAGCTAGTCTCTCATTGGTTCTCCCTATTCCTGTTCATCTTGCGCAGAAATTGAATACTGTGCCAAACAGGAGGTTAAAGGCACTGACTCTCCAAGTGGGGAGAGTGTTAGTAAACGGTCTGGAATGGTGAACCCGAGTAAAAGGGGACGAAAACTGAGATGCATTTGAAAACGTTTCCCGGTCACACAGTGCACTGTACTGTGGGTTTCCCATGCATGTTTTAGCTGAAGGAAGAATCCCTTAAACCTGGAGAGTTGGGACCCATGGAATGGGTACCATGCAGTATGACTTCAAAGGGTCTGCATTTGCTCATCGAACCTCACCAATGCTATCAGCCCGAAGTGTCCAGCCTTATGTCTCACTCAGCTCTGGGTGTAGATGTGGTAAATCCAGGTCGCATCACAAGCCCTGAATGAATTATTTAAGAATTGCTCTCTATTTCACTGTCATTGTGTTTGTTTTTGTAATTCATTTTGATAATGGGTTTTATCGGATTTTCTCTGCTGCATTCATGCCGCTGTACACACACTTGAGTCTCTTACGGAGACATATAAATCCATGGGTTTGAAGGTTCTTACTACTCATGTGTAATCCTAGGCGTTGAATATGGGGTGTTTAGTCCATTTCGTTGAGCAAGGGTTAGGTCTTGACTATTACATATTTGGCTTATGGAAAGGTATCTGTGCTAATTTCTATCTCTGGTTTTATGCAGCACCACAACTCACCTTTCCCCTTAAGCAAGCATAAGTAGGTTTTCTAAATTTGAGACCCTGTTCTGTTTTGTAATTCAGTTCATGTGTAGCCAAGTTTACATTCGGTGTATTAGTGATATCTTATGATGTTTCATTTTCTGTGTGACCTATTTCACTTAGAATCATCGTACGTGAATCCACTCATTATGCCGCGACGGGCCTGATGACATAGATTTCATTGGTGAGTGATATTCCTTTGTACGTACGTACCACACTTCTTTATCCATTTTTCGCTTTCTGGGATATTTAACTTGTACCGTAGACGAGGTTCTTGTAAACAGAGCCGTAAACAGAAACTTTGCGGTGGCTGTGTGTTTTTGATTTTAATTTCCCTAAGCTATAGGAAAATAAGTGGTAATGCCATAGGCTCCTTTGCTTTGTTTTTTAGGTTTTTGAGGAAACACCATACACATCTCCAGAGTGGCTGTTGGCAATTTACATCCCGCCCATCAGCATAACAAGGCTCCCTGTTCTCCATGGCCTGTGCTGCCTTTCTGGATTTTACACTTTTTTCAGATGGCCCTTTTGAACGGGGAGCAGTGAGACTTCATTGTAGTGCAGATTTCTTTAACATGCTTGCTTGGTTGGCCAAAAAGGGCGTATGCGTTTTTTCCTGAATATATTCAGGAAAAAACGCATACGCCCTTTTTGGCCAAGTGCATCATTGTCGACGTTCTGCCTCTTTTCCTATGCTTTAAATGCAATTCCAGTCTACCCCCTGAAATCGTTTTCTTGCAATTCTGCCCCGCTTTCAAGTCCTCTTCGCAGCCTTCCTTCAATATATTTTTGGGTGATAGCTGTCATTTATAACTCTGCAGGTTTGTGAATTACAGTGTCCCTGAGCTCCTTTCTTCAACTCGCTTTCTTGTGAGCTGGCCGCAAACCCGCAGGATTGCTTCAGGCCCTAATCTGGTTCCGGCACGGCATGCTGAGCCTTTGGTTAATTCCTCTTCCTGGTGGGAAATGAGCGTTAAATTTGCCCGTGCAGACACCTTCACACGAGTCTTCATGGTGCCACTTTGCCCCGGTTATCTCTATGGAGGTTGGAGTTGGAGGGCCTCCTCGCTCAAGGTCAGTGTGCCCATGGAGCCAACCCTGCAACTTCAGGGCATGGTTGGGTGTTAGGATCACCACGTGGGGTCCTTTTCCCTTCGGAGGGAGGTGGCCTTTTGGGCTGCTGATTTCCAGGTTTTCAGATACTGCCAGTATCTTGGCCAGATGTGGCGGTGGGCCAAGCCCCTTGGTGACCGTAGTTTATCCTACCTGGAGCGCATTCTTGCATTGTTCCATTTCAAGTGGTCCCAGGTTTTGCACTAATACTCCAATGGCGAATCACCGTTCACCAGGAATGTAAAGGTCAAAGGGTTTAGCTAAATTAGGGAGTTCCAGGGCAAGGGTCTGAATTGACTGCTCTTTCCATTCTTGAAAGGCCACTTCTGCATTCTATTCAAAAGGATCATCATCTTTTCCTTTCAGTGTTTCATATAGAGGCCGAGCTAGTAGACTGTAGTTAGGGATCCAGAAGCAGCAAACCCTGGCCTCCCCAGGAACCCCTAAGCTGTCTTCTAGTTTCAGAAATGGGTAAGGCTGTAAATTGTTTCTTCCCTTTCCTGGGATGGGCTTCTCCGACCTTCTGTGAGAATGAAGCCCAGGCAGGTCACCGTAGTCTGTGATATTTGAGCTTTTTCTTGGACAACTTGTATCCTTTATTGGCTTGGTAGTTCAGAGGTCTCCTTAGTAGGGCTGGCGATCAGAATGTCGTCTGCATATTGAAGGAGTGTTTCCTTTTCCAGAGGTAGAACTTTTAGTTCTTTAGCTGAGCTTTCTCCAAAGATGGTGTGGGAATTTTTGAACACTTGGGGCAACACGGCCCGGAAGTATTGTTTTAGTTGTATGTTGAGTCCTGCCACTCACAAGCCAAAATTTCTTGTGACTCTGGGACTAATAGAATACAAAAGAAGGCATCATTGAAGACTAATACAGAATACCATGTCCTGGTGGTTGGTAGAATGACCAGCAGGGTGTAGGATTTAGGAACTACTGGAGGTATATCCTCGGTGGCTTCACTGACTGTCCTGACATCCTTTACCAGGACTCCAGCAGCCCATGGGGCTCTCGAGGTCAGGCCAATCCCAGGATATGGAGCTCACCTGGGCAGGTACCCCACCCCCACCCCAGCCCATGGGGCTCTCGTGTTCAGGCCCCTCCCAGGATATGGGGTTCCCTGGGCAGGTTCCCCTGCAGCCCATGGGGCTCTCGTGGTCAGGCCCCTCCCAGGATACAGAGCTACCGTTGCAGGTACCATGGCAGGGCTGGGAACACAGGAACCGTGCATATCGCCCTCATTGCAGAGCACTCCCAGCTCACCTGTCACTCAGATCTGACACAGAGCACCTCAGAGCAGGACTTGAACTAACAAACAGCAGCTCCGACAGGTCTGTGACCCTGGGCATCACTCTGTGTGGCCTCCCTCCACCTGGTCTTCCAGAGAATTCCACTGCACCCGGGGCACCAGGCCTCTGTCTCCACCCACCAGCCACCCCTCCTCTCCCTGACTCCTGGGTTCCTCTCATTAGGAGAGGGTTTTCTTGAAGTTGTCTCCCACTCATGGGCCAGATAATATAATTAGAAAACAAGCCAGAGCTGCAGCCCCTTGTCTATCCTGACTCTCAGGAGCCCACACCTGTTCCTTAGACCTGGCCGATTCAGCAAGTTCCAGTTTCTGCAACTGTGAGCCCCTGAGGGGTGATTATTGGCTGGCCTGGGAAGCCCGACCGTGCCGGCCAGACCTCCCCAGGTGTGCCTGGGTTCAGATCAATATAAACACCGCTCCAGGCAGCAAGAGCCCCTGCAGCTGTGCCTGACGCCATTTTCTCTGCCCTGTCAGCAGTCTTGGGGCTGGACTGGTGGGAGGGAGTGAGAGGCCACGGCTTTGTGGGTGGCCCAGTGTGAGTGGGGCTCTGCTGGACTTTCTGCAGCAGTTGCCAAGATGCCACCTGCTAAAGAAGAGGATGTGTCACCCATACCTGCCGCTGGAATTTCTCCCTGGGCAGAGGTGAGTGAGGAAGAAAGCAGTGGGGGCCGGGACAGCAGGGGTATCTCAGGCAGGGAAATGGAAAGCTTCCAGAAGAGCACCCATGGCCAGGACCATCCTGGCTGGCCTGCAGGCACCAAGTCGGCTGGCATGCTGTCACTCATGTGGCTCCATGGCCCTTCCTCTAGGCTTTCAAGTCCTTGTACATATTCAGGTGTTTTACCTGGGAAGGGTGGGAACATTTCAGCAGCAGCTGGCCTGGGGCTCAGCCCACGTTTACTCACAGATGCCTCGGCACGGTCCCCCAGCTTTGCAATGAGGACGCTTGTTGCGTGGGGCCTGCTGGCTGAATGGGAGATGATTCCCCACCACTGACCAACTTCAGAATTGTTTACAACTGGAGCAAGTGCCCTGATACGGTTTTCCTCTGTGTAACTGGTGGGTTCTGTGTTTTTTTCTTTTTTTCGTTTTTGGTTCAAGGTAGATTTTATTCCTCTTTTTTGTATTTACAGATATAAGCATGGAAATAATTTATTCATATAAATACATGTATGTGAAGGGAAGAATATTTTTTCTGTTTTACTTTTTGTAATTTGAATTTTATTTTATTTTTTTATACAGCAGGTTCTTTTTGGTTATCTATTTTATACATATAAATGTATACATGCCAATCCCAATCTCTCAACTCCTCCCACCACCACCCCCCAACAGCTTTCCCCCCTTGGTGTCCATACGTTTGTTGTCTACATCTGTTGCTCTATTTCTGCCTGGCAAAACGGTTCATCTGTACAATTTTTCTAGGTTCCACATATATGCATTAATAGACAAGATTTGTTTTTCTCTTTCTGACTTACTTCACTCTGTATGACAGTCTCTAGATCCATCAACGTCTCTACAAATGACCCAATTTCATTCCTTTTTATGGCTTAGTAATATTCCATTTTATATATGTACCACATCTTTATGCATTCGTCTGTCTGTGGGCATTTAGGTTGCTTCCATTACCTGGATATTGTAAATAGTGATGCAATGAACATTGCGGTGAATGTCTCTTTTTGATTTATGGTTTTGTCTGGGTATATGCCCAGTAGTGGGATTGCTGTATCATATGGTAATTCTATTCTTAGTTTTATAAGAAACTCCATAATGTTCTCCACAGTGACTGTATCAATTTACATTCCCAACAATAGTGGAAGAGGGTTCCTTATCTCCACACCCTTTCCAGCATTTGTTGTTTGTAGATTTTCTGATGATGCCCATTCTAACAGGTGTGAGGTGATACACCATGGATGAGTCTATTTCGTTGAGCAAAGAGTAGGTCTTGTCTATTACATATTTGGCTTATGGAACGGTATGTGTGCTAATTTCAATCTCTGGTTTTATACAGCACCCCAACTCAACTTTCCCCTTAAGCAAGCATAAGTTTTTATCTAAATGTGAGACTCTGTTCGGTTTTGGAATTCAGTTTATGTGTAGCCAAGTTTACACTCTCTCTATTAGTGATATCTTATGATAATTATCTTTCTCTGTGTGACCTATTTCTCTTAGAATCATCATACTTAAATCCACTCAATTTGCTGCTACAGGCCTGATGACATTGATTTCATTGCTGAGTGATATTCCGTTGTACGTAAGTAGCACAACTCCTTTATCCATTTTTTTCTTTCTGGGATATTTAATTTGTACTGGACTCAAGGTTCTTGTAAACACAGCAGCCCTAAATTTTGTGTTGGCTGTGTCTTGTTGATTTTAATTTTCCTAAGCTATAGGGCCAAAAGTGGAAGTGCCCTAGGGTCTGTAGCTTTGTTTTTCAGATGTTTCAGGATACACCATAAACATCTCCAGAGTGTCTGTTGGCAATTTACATCCCGCCCATCAGCATAACAAGGCTCCCTGTTCTCCATGGCCTGTCCTGTGTTTCTGGTTTTTACACTTTTTTCAGATGGCCCTTTTGACGAATGGGAAATGAGACTTCATTGTAGTGCGGATTTCCATTTCTCGAGTGCTTGGTTGGCCAAAAAGGGCATATGTGTTTTTTCCTGAATATATTCAGGAAAAAATGTTTACGCACTTTTGTCCAACTGCATCACTGTCAAAGATCTGCCGCTTTTCACATGCTTTAAATGCAATTCCAATCTACCTCCTGAAATATGATTCCTGCAATTCTGCCTCGTTTTCAAGTCCTCTTTGCAGACTTACTTCCATATAATTTTGCCAATAGCTGTCATTTATAACACTGCAGGTTTGTGAATTACAGTGCCCGTGATTTCCTTTCTTAACTCGTTTCCTTGAAAACTGGCCACAGAACCGCAGGTTTGCTTCAGGCCGTAATCAGGGTCCGGCACGGCACTCTGAGACTTTGGTTCATTCCACTTCCTGGTGGGAAATTAGAGTTAAATGTGCCCCTCCAGACACCTGCCTCACTCCTATCCCCTTGGTGATGTGTGTCCTGTGGTTTGAGGCCACATGTGCTGGGTTCCTCACCTTTGGCTGATGTGGCCCCACTGGTGTGAGGACACTCCTGCCTGGTTCCCATCCCCTTGGTGATGTGGGCCCTCCGGTGAGAGTCTGATCCTGGTTGGGTTCCTCACACTTCTGTGAGGTGGGCCCTCTTCTCTGAGGTCACTCCTGCCTGGCTGGCACACCCCGCCTTGGTGACGTCGGCCCTCTGGTGGGATTTGGTGCCTGCTGGGTGTCTCCTCCCCTCGGTAATGAGGGCCCTCTGGCGTCAGACCCTAACTCCTGGGCTCCCAATATTTTCTGATATGCGCCCTGTGGTTCGAGTACACTCCTGCCAGGTTCCCAACCCCATGGGAATGTGGGCCTTCTGCTCTGAAGTCCCAACCGTGGGTTGCTCAGTTTCATGATGAGGGCCCTCTGCTGTGAGTTCTCTCCGGCCTGGATCCCATAGCCTCGCTGCTCCTGGCCACCTGCTGGGAGGTTACAACTGCGGGATTCCTCACCTTTTTTCATCTATGGGCCCTCTGTTTTGAGACTCCTCCTGCCTGCCTCACTCCCAGCCCCTTGGTGATGTGTGTCCTCTGGTTTGAGGCCACGTATGCTGGGTCCCTCGCCTTTCGATGATGTGGCCCCACTGGTGTGAGGACACTCCTGCCTGGTTCCTATCCCCTTGATGATGTGGGCCCTCTGGTGAGAGTCTGATCCTGGCTGGGTTCCTCACCCTTCTGTGAGGTGGGCCCTCTGCTGTGAGGTCACTCCTGCCTGGCTGGCACACCCCACCTGGCCAACATCGGCCCTCTTGTGGCAGTTGGAGCCTGCTGGGAACCTCCCCTCGGTGATGGGGGCCCTCTTGCCTCAGGCCCTAACTGCTGGGTACCCACATTTTCTGATACGTGCTAAGTGGTGCGAGGACACTCCTGCGAGGTTCCCATCCCCATGGGCATGTGGGCCTTCTGCTCTAAGGTCCCAACACCTGTGTTGTTCACCGTTTCATGATGTTGGCTCTCTGGTGTTAGTTCACCCAGGCCTAGATCCCATAGCCTCTGTGCTCTGAGCGGCCTGCTGGGAGGTTCCTACTGCTGGATTCCTTACCTGTTTTATTCTTTGGGTCCTGTGTTTTCATGCTCCTACTTCCTGACTCACTCCCAGCCCATTTGTGATGTAGGTCCTCTTGTTTAAGGCCACATGTACCAGTTTCCTCACCTTTATTGATGTGGCCCCACTGGTGTGAGGACACTCCTGCCTGGTTCCCATCCCCTTGGTGATGTGGGCCCTCTGGTGAGAGTCTGATCCTGTCTGGATTCCTCACACTTCTGTGAGGTGGGCCCTCTGCTGTGAGGTAACTCCTGCCTGGCTTGCTCCCATTGCCTTGGTGACGTCGGCCCTCTGGTGGCATTTGGAGCCTGCTGGTAGCCTCCTCTCCTCCGTGATGAGGGCCCTCTGGCGCCAGGCCATAACTGCTGGGTTCCCACATTTTCTGATACGTGCTAAGTTGTGCGAGGACACTCCTGCGAGGTTCCCATCCCCATGGGGATGTGGGCCTTCTGCTCTGAGGTCCCACTGGCTGGGTTGCTCACAGTTTCATGATGTGGGCCCTCTGCTGTGAGTTCACTGTGGCCTGGATCCCATAGACTCCATGCTCTGGGCCACCTGCTGGGAGGTTCAAACTGCTGGATTCCTCACATTTTTTATTCTGTGGGCCCTGTGTTGTTAGGCTACTCCTGCCTGCCTCACTCGGAGCACCTTGGAAATGTGGGTCCTCTGGTTTAGGCCACATGTGCTGGGTTCCTCACCTTTCTATAATGTGGCCACACTGGTGTGAGGACACTCCTGCCTTGTTCCGATCCCCTTGGTGATGTGGGCCCTCTGGTGAGAGCCTTATCCTGGCTGGGTTCCTCACCCTTCTGTGAGGTAGGCCCTCTGCTGTGAGGTCACTCCTGCCTGGCTGGCACACGTCAACGTGGCGACGTGGGCCCTCAGTTGGGAGTTGGTGCCTGCTGGGAGTCTCCTCCCCTCGGTAATGAGGGCCCTCTGGCGTCAGACCCTAACTCCTGGGCTCCCAAAATTTTCTGATGTGCGCCCTGTGGTGCGAGTACACTCCTGCCAGGATCCCAACCCCATGGGAATGTGGGCCTTCTGCTCTAAGGTCCCAACGGCTGGGTTGCTCACAGTTTCATAATGAGGGCCCTCTGTTTTGAGTTCAGTCAGGCCTGGATCCCATAGCCTCGCTGCTCCTGGCCACCTGCTGGGAGGTTCCAACTGCGGGATTCCTCACCTTTTTTACGCTATGGGCCCTCTGTTTGGAGGCTCCTCCTGCCTGCCTCACTCCCAGCCCCTTGGTGATGTGTGTCCTGTAGTTTGAGGCCACGTGTGCTGGGTCCGTCACATTTCGGTGATGTGACCACACTGGTGTGAGGACACTCCTGCCTGGTTCCCATCCCCTTGGTGATGGGGGCCCTCTGGTGAGAGTCTGATCCTGTCTGGATTCCTCACACTTCTGGGAGGTGGGCCCTCTGCTGTGAGGTCACTCCTGCCTGGCTGGCACACGTCACCTTGGCGATGTGGGCCCTCAGTTGGGAGTTGGTGCCTGCTGGGAGTCTCCTCCCCTCGGTAATGAGGGCCCTCTGACGTCAGGCCCTAACTCCTGGGCTCCCATACTTTTCTGATGTGTGCCCTCTGGTGGGAGTACACTCCTGCCAGTTTCCCAACCCCATGGGAATGTGGGCCTTCTTCTCTGTGGTCCCAACCGCTGGGTTGTTCACAGTTTCGTGATGAGGGCCTTCTGTTGTGAGTTCACACCGGCCGGGATCCCATAGCCTCGCTGCTCCTTGCTGCCTGCTGGGAGGTTCCAACTGCGGGTTACCTCACCTTTTTTATTTTATGGCCCTCTGTTTGAGACACCTCCTGCCTGCCTCACTCTGAGCCCCTTGTTGATGTGGGTCCTCTGGTTTAGGCCATATGTTCTGGGTTCCTCACTTTTCTACGATTTGGCCACACTGGTGTGAGGCCACTCCTGCCTGGTTCTGATCCCCTTGGTGATGTGGGCCCTCTGGTGAGAGTCTTATCCTGGCTGGGTTCCTCCCCCTTCTGTGACATAGGCCCTCTGCTGTGAGGTCACTCCTGCCTGGCTAACGCACATCACCTTGGAGACGTGGGCCCTCAGGTGGGAGTTGGTGCCTTCTAGGAGTCTGCTCCCCTCGGTAATTAGGGCCGTCTGGCGTCAGGCCCTAACTCCTGGGCTCCCAAAATTTTCTGATGTGTGCCCTGTGGTGCGAGTACACTCCTGCCAGGTTCCCAACCCCATGGGAATGTGGGCCTTCTGTTCTGTGGTCCCAACAGCTGTGTTGTTCACAGTTTCATGATGAGGGTCCTCTGTTGTGAGTTCACAACGGCCGGGACCCCATAGCCTCGCTGCTCCTTGCTGCATGCTAGGAGGTTCCAACTGCGGGATTCCTCACCTTTTTTATTCTATGGGTCCTCTGTTTTGAGGCTCCTCCTGCCTGCCTCACTCCGAGCCCCTTGGAGATGTGGGTCCTCTTGTTTAGGCCACATGTTCTGGGTTCCTCACCTTTCTATGATTTGGCCACACTGGTGTGAGGCCACTCCTGCCTGGATCAGATCCCCTTGGTGATGTGGGCCCTCTGGTGAGAGTCTGATCCTGGCTGGGTTCCTCACTCTTCTGTGAGGTGGGCCCTCTGCTGTGAGGTAACTCCTGCCTGGCTTGCTCCCGTTGCCCTGGTGACGTCGGACTTCTGGTGGCAGTTGGAGCCTTCTTGTACCCTCCTCTCCAAGGTGATGAGGGCCCTCTTGCGTCAGGCTCTAACTGCTGGGCTCCCCACGATTTCTGATGTGAGCCCAGTGATGCCAGGACACTCCTGTAAGGTTCCAATACTCATGGGGATGTGTGCCTTCTGCTCTGTGGTCGCAACGCCTGGGTTGCTCACAGTTTCGTTATGTTGGCACTCCGGTGTTAGTTCACTCAGGCCTAGATCCCATAGCCTCTGTGCTCTGGGCCGCCTGCTGGGAGGTTCCAACTGCTGGATTCCTCACCTTTCTTATACTTTGGGCCCTGTGTGGTGAAGCTCCTCCTGCCTGCCTCACACCGAGCCCCTTGGTGATGTAGGTCTTCTGGTTTGAGACCACGTGTGCCGTTTGTCTCACCTTTTAGGGATGTGGCCCTACTGGTGTGAGGACACTCCTGACTGGTTCCCATCCCCTTGTTGATGTGGGCCCTCTGGTGAGAGTCTGATCCTGGCTTGATTCCTCACACTTCTGTGAGGCGGGCCCTCTGCTGTGAGGTCACACCTGCCTGGCTGGCACACGACGCCTTGGCCACATGGGCCCTCTGGTTGCAGTTGGAGCGTGCTGGGAACCTCCTCCCATCGGTGATGAGGGCCCTCTGGCGTCCGGCCCTAACTGCTGGGCTCACCACATTTTCTGATGTGCGCCCACTTGTGCGATGACACTCCTGCCAGGTTCCCATCCCCATGCAGATTTGGGCCTTCTGTTCTGAGGTGCCAACGGCTGGCTTGCTCACAGTGTCAGGATGTGGGCCCTCTGCTGTGAGTTCACTCCGGCATGCATCCCATAGCCTCGGTGCTCTGGGCCACCTGCTTGGAGCTTCCAACTGCAGGATTCCTTACCTTTTTTCTTCTATGGGCCGTGTGTTGTGAGACACTTCCTGCCTGCCTCACTCTGAGCCCCTTGTTGATGTGGGTCTTCTGGTTTGAGGCCACATGTGGTGGGTTCCTTGCCTTTCAATGATGTGGCCCCACTGGTGTGAGCACACTCCTGCCTGGTTCCCATCCCCTTGGTGATGGGGGCCCTCTGGTGAGAGTCTGATCCTGTCTGGATTCCTCAAACTTCTGGGAGGTGGGCCCTCTGCTGTGAGGTCACTCCTGCCTGGCTGGCACACGTCACCTTGGCGATGTGGGCCCTCAGTTGGGAGTTGGTGCCTGCTGGGAGTCTCCTCCCCTCGGTAATGAGGGCCCTCTGGCATCAGGCCCTAACTCATGGGCTCCCAAAATTTTCTGATGTGCGCCCTGTCGTGCGAGTACACTCCAGCCAGGGTCCCATCCCCATGGGGATGTGGGCTTTCTGCTCTGAGGTCCCAACGGCTGGGTTGCTCACAGTGTCAGAATGTGGGCCCTCTGCTGTGAGTTCACTCCGGCATGGATCCCATAGCCTCGGTGCTCTGGGCCACCTGCTTGGAGCTTCCAACTGCGGGGTTCCTCACCTTTTCTATTCTATGGGCGCTCTGTTGTGAGTCTCCTCCTGCATGCCTCACTCCCAGCCCTTTCGTGATGTGTGTCCCCTTGTTTGAGGCCACATGTGCTGTGTTCCTCACCTTTCGCTGATGTGGCCCCACTGGTGTGAGGACACTCCTGCCTGGTTTCCATCCCCTTGGTGATGTGGGCGCTCTGGTTAGAGTCTGATCCTGTTTGGGCTCCTCACACTTCTGTGAGGTGGGCCCTCTGCTGTGAGGTAACTCCTGCCTGGCTTGCTCCCATTGCCTTGGTGACGTCGGCCCTCTGGTGGCATTTGGAGCCTGCTGGTAGCCTCCTCTCCTCAGTGATGAGGGCCCTCTGGCGTCAGGCCATAACTGCTGGGTTCCCACATTTTCTGATACGTGCTAAGTTGTGCGAGGACACTCCTGCGAGGTTCCCATCCCCATGGGGATGTGGGCCTTCTGCTCTGAGGTCCCACTGGCTGGGTTGCTCACAGTTTCATGATGTGGGCCCTCTGCTGTGAGTTCACTGTGGCCTGGATCCCATAGACTCCATGCTCTGGGCCACCTGCTGGGAGGTTCAAACTGCTGGATTCCTCACATTTTTTATTCTGTGGGCCCTGTGTTGTTAGGCTACTCCTGCCTGCCTCACTCGGAGCACCTTGGAAATGTGGGTCCTCTGGTTTAGGCCACATGTGCGGGATTCCTCAACTTTCTATAATGTGGCCGCACTGGTGTGAGGACACTCCTGCCTTGTTCCGATCCCCTTGGTGATGTGGGCCCTCTGGTGAGAGTCTTATCCTGGCTGGGTTCCTCACCCTTCTGTGAGGTAGGCCCTCTGCTGTGAGGTCACTCCTGCCTGGCTGGCACACGTCAACTTGGCGACGTGGGCCCTCAGTTGGGAGTTGGTGCCTGCTGGGAGTCTCCTACCCTCGGTAACGAGGGCCCTCTGTCTTCAGACCCTAACTCCTGGGCTCCCAAAATTTTCTGATGTGCGCCCTGTGGTGCGAGTACACTCCTGCCAGGATCCCAACCCCATGGGAATGTGGGTTTTCTGTTCTGAGGTCCCAATGGTACGTTGCTCAGTTTCATGATGAGGGCCCTCTGTTTTGAGTTCAGTCAGGTCTGGATCCCATAGCCTCGCTGCTCCTGGCCACCTGCTGGGAGGTTCCAACTGCGGGATTCCTCACCTTTTTTCTTCTATGGGCCCTCTGTTTTGAGACTCCTCCTGCCTGCCTCACTCCCAGCCCCTTGGTGATGTGTGTCCTCTGGTTTGAGGCCACGTGTGCTGGGTCACTCACATTTCGTTGATGAGGTCCCACTGGTGTGAGGACACTCCTGCCTGGTTCCCATTCTCTTGGTGATGTGGGCCCTCTGGTGAGAGTCTGATCCTCCTTGGGTTCCTCACACTTTTGTGAGGTGGGCCCTCTGCCCTGAGGTCACTCTTGCCTGGCTGGCACACCCCGCATTGGCGACGGCGGCCCACTGGTAGCAGTTGGAGCCTGCTGGGAGCCTCCTCTCCTCGGTGATGAGAGCCCTCTGGTGTCAGGCCCTAACTGCTGGGCTCCCCACATTTTCTGATGTGTGCCCACTGGTGCGATGACACTCCTACTTGGTTCCCTTCCCCATGGGGATGTGGGCCTTGTGCTCTGAGGTCACAACGGCTGGTTTGCTCACAGTTTCATGATGAGGGCCCTCTGTTGTGAGTTCATCACTGCCTGGATCCCATAGCCTCGGTGCTCTGGGCCGCCTGCTGGGATGTTCCAACTGCTGGATTCCTCACCTTTTTTATACAATGGGCCATGTGTTGTGAGGTTAATCCTGCCTGCCTCGCTCCAAGACCCATGGTGATGTGGGTCCTCTGGTTTGAGGCCACATTTTCTTGTTACCTCAACTTTTGATGATATGGCCCCACGGGTGTGATGACACTCCTGCCTGGTTCACAGCCCCTTGCTGATGTGGGCACTCTGGTGAGAGTCTGATCCTGGCTGGGTTCCTTACCCTTGTCTGAGGTGTGCCCTCTGATGTGAGGTCACTCCTGCCTGGCTGGCTCACGTCGCCTTGATGATGTGGGCCCTCTGTTGGCCACTAAAGCATTCTGGGAGCCTCCTACCCTCTTTAATGAGGGCCCTGGAAAAAACGCATATGCACATTTTGACCAAGTGCATCATTGTCCAGGATCTGCCTCTTCTCCTATGCTTTCAGAGCACTTCCCGTCTACGTCCTGAAATCATATTCCAGGAATACTGCCCCGCTTTCAAGTCCTCCTCGCAGCCTTACTTCAATATATTTTTGTATGATACCTGTCATTAATAACTCTGCAGGTTTGTTAAATACAGTGTCCCTGAGCTCCATTCTTCAACACGCTTTCTTGTGAGCTGGCCGCAAAACCGCAGGATTGCTTCAGGCTGTAATCTGGATTCGGCACGGCACGCTGAGCCTTTGGTAAATTCCTCTTTCTGGTGAGAAATGAGCATTCAATTTGCCCGTGGAGACACCTATAGCTAGTCTCTCATTGGTTCTCCCTATTCCTGTTCATCTTGTGCAGAAATTGCAAACTGTGCCAAACAGGAGGTTAAAGGCACTGACTCTCCAAGTGGGTAGAGGGTTAGTAAAGCATCTGGAATGGTGAACCCAAGTACCAGGGAACGAAACCTGAGAGCCATTTAAAATGGTTTCCCAGTCTCACAGTGGACAATACTCTGAGTTTCCCATGCATGTTTTAGCTGAAGGAAGAATTCCTTAAACCTGGAGATTATTGACCCATGGAATGGGTACCATGCAGTATGACTAAAAAGGGTCTGAATTTGCTCACTGAACCTCACCAATGCTATCAGTTCAAAGTGTCCAGCCTTATGCCTCACCCAGCTCTGGGTGTAGATGTGGTAAATCCAGGTTTCATCACAAGCCCTGAATCAATTATTTAAGAATTGCTGTCTCTTTCACTGTCATTGTGTTTTGTTTCCAAAACTTTGGGGTGGCTGTGTGTTTTTGATTTTAATTTCACTAAGCTATAGGACCATAAGTGGAAGTGCTGTAGGCTCCGTTGCTTGGTTTTTTAGGTGTTTGAGGAAACACCATACACTTCTCCAGAGTGGCTGTTGGCAAATTACATCCCGCCCATCAGCATAACAAGGCTCCCTCTTCTCCATGGTCTGTGCTGCCTTTCTGGATTTTACACTTTTTTCAGATGGCCCTTTTGACTGGGGGGCAGTGAGACTTCATTGTAGTGCAGATTTCCTTTACACGCTTGCTTGGTTGGCCAAAAAGGGCGTATGCCCTTTTTCCTGAATATATTCAGGAAAAAACGCATACGCCCTTTTTGGCCAAGTGCATCATTGTCGTCGTTCTGCCTCTTTTCCTATGCTTTAAATGCAATTCCAGTCTACCCCCTGAAATCGTTTTCCTGAAATTCTGCCCCACTTTCAAGTCCTCTTCGCAGCCTTCCTTCAATATATTTTTAGACCATAGCTGTCATTTATAACTCTGCAGGTTTGTGAATTACAGTGCCCGTGATTTTCTTTCTTAACTCGTTTCCTTGAAAACTGGACACAGAACCGCAGTGTTGCTTCAGGCCATAATCAGTGTCCGGCACGGAACTCTGAGACTTTGGTTCATTCCACTTCCTGGTGGGAAATTAGAGTTAAATGTGCCCCTCCAGACACCTGCCTCATTCCTAGCCCTTGGTGATGTGTGTCCTCTGGTTTGAGGCCACATGTGCTGGGTTCCTCACTTTGGCTGATGTGGCCCCACTGGTGTGAGGACACTCCTGCCTGCTTCCCATCCCCTTGGTGATGTGGGCCCTCCGGTGAGAGTCTGATCCTGGTTGGGTTCCTCACACTTCTGTGAGGTGGGCCCTCTTCTCTGAGGTCAATCCTGCCTGGCTGGCACACCCCGCCTTGGCGACGTGGGCCCTCATTTGCGAGTTGGTGCCTGCTGGGAGTCTCCTCCCCTCGGTAATGAGGGCCCTCTGACGTCAGGCCCTAACTCCTGGGCTCCCATACTTTTCTGATGTGTGCCCTCTGGTGGGAGTACACTCCTGCCAGTTTCCCAACCCCATGGGAATGTGGGCCTTCTTCTCTGTGGTCCCAACCGCTGGGTTGTTCACAGTTTCGTGATGAGGGCCTTCTGTTGTGAGTTCACACCGGCCGGGATCCCATAGCCTCGCTGCTCCTTGCCGCCTGCTGGGAGGTTCCAACTGCGGGTTACCTCACCTTTTTTATTTTATGGCCCTCTGTTTGAGACACCTCCTGCCTGCCTCACTCTGAGCCCCTTGTTGATGTGGGTCCTCTGGTTTAGGCCATATGTTCTGGGTTCCTCACTTTTCTACGATTTGGCCACACTGGTGTGAGGCCACTCCTGCCTGGTTCTGATCCCCTTGGTGATGTGGGCCCTCTGGTGAGAGTCTTATCCTGGCTGGGTTCCTCCCCCTTCTGTGACATAGGCCCTCTGCTGTGAGGTCACTCCTGCCTGGCTAACGCACATCACCTTGGAGACGTGGGCCCTCAGGTGGGAGTTGGTGCCTTCTAGGAGTCTGCTCCCCTCGGTAATTAGGGCCGTCTGGCGTCAGGCCCTAACTCCTGGGCTCCCAAAATTTTCTGATGTGTGCCCTGTGGTGCGAGTACACTCCTGCCAGGTTCCCAACCCCATGGGAATGTGGGCCTTCTGTTCTGTGGTCCCAACAGCTGTGTTGTTCACAGTTTCATGATGAGGGTCCTCTGTTGTGAGTTCACAACGGCCGGGACCCCATAGCCTCGCTGCTCCTTGCTGCATGCTAGGAGGTTCCAACTGCGGGATTCCTCACCTTTTTTATTCTATGGGTCCTCTGTTTTGAGGCTCCTCCTGCCTGCCTCACTCCGAGCCCCTTGGAGATGTGGGTCCTCTTGTTTAGGCCACATGTTCTGGGTTCCTCACCTTTCTATGATTTGGCCACACTGGTGTGAGGCCACTCCTGCCTGGATCAGATCCCCTTGGTGATGTGGGCCCTCTGGTGAGAGTCTGATCCTGGCTGGGTTCCTCACTCTTCTGTGAGGTGGGCCCTCTGCTGTGAGGTAACTCCTGCCTGGCTTGCTCCCGTTGCCCTGGTGACGTCGGACTTCTGGTGGCAGTTGGAGCCTTCTTGTACCCTCCTCTCCAAGGTGATGAGGGCCCTCTTGCGTCAGGCTCTAACTGCTGGGCTCCCCACGATTTCTGATGTGAGCCCAGTGATGCCAGGACACTCCTGTAAGGTTCCAATACTCATGGGGATGTGTGCCTTCTGCTCTGTGGTCGCAACGCCTGGGTTGCTCACAGTTTCGTTATGTTGGCACTCCGGTGTTAGTTCACTCAGGCCTAGATCCCATAGCCTCTGTGCTCTGGGCCGCCTGCTGGGAGGTTCCAACTGCTGGATTCCTCACCTTTCTTATACTTTGGGCCCTGTGTGGTGAAGCTCCTCCTGCCTGCCTCACACCGAGCCCCTTGGTGATGTAGGTCTTCTGGTTTGAGACCACGTGTGCCGTTTGTCTCACCTTTTAGGGATGTGGCCCTACTGGTGTGAGGACACTCCTGACTGGTTCCCATTCCCTTGTTGATGTGGGCCCTCTGGTGAGAGTCTGATCCTGGCTTGATTCCTCACACTTCTGTGAGGCGGGCCCTCTGCTGTGAGGTCACACCTGCCTGGCTGGCACACGATGCCTTGGCCACATGGGCCCTCTGGTTGCAGTTGGAGCGTGCTGGGAACCTCCTCCCATCGGTGATGAGGGCCCTCTGGCGTCCGGCCCTAACTGCTGGGCTCACCACATTTTCTGATGTGCACCCACTTGTGCGATGACACTCCTGCCAGGTTCCCATCCCCATGCAGATTTGGGCCTTCTGTTCTGAGGTGCCAACGGCTGGCTTGCTCACAGTGTCAGGATGTGGGCCTTCTGCTGTGAGTTCACTCCGGCATGCATCCCATAGCCTCGGTGCTCTGGGCCACCTGCTTGGAGCTTCCAACTGCAGGATTCCTTACCTTTTTTCTTCTATGGGCCGTGTGTTGTGAGACACTTCCTGCCTGCCTCACTCTGAGCCCCTTGTTGATGTGGGTCTTCTGGTTTGAGGCCACATGTGGTGGGTTACCTGCCTTTCAATGATGTGGCCCCACTGGTGTGAGCACACTCCTGCCTGGTTCGCATCCCCTTGGTGATGTGGGCCCTCTGGTGAGAATCTGATCCGGGTTGGGTTCCTCACACTTCCGTGAGCTTGGCCCTCAGCTCTGAGGTCACTCCTGCCTGGCTGGCACACCCCGCCTTGGCGACGTCGGCCCTCTGGTGGCAGTTGGAGCCTGCTGGGAGCCTCCTCCCCTCAGTGATGAGAGCCCTTTGGCGTCAGACCCTAACTGCTGGGTACCCACATTTTCTAATACGTACTAAGTGGTGCGAGGATACGCCTGCCACGTTCCCATCCCCATGGGGATGTGGGCGTTCTGCTCTGAGGTCCCAACGGCTGGGTTGCTCACAGTTTCATGATGTGGGCCCTCTGCTGTGAGTTCACTTTGGCCTGGATCCCATAGACTCGGTGCTCTGGGCCTCCTGCTGCGAGGTTCCAACTGCTGGATTCCTCACATTTTTTAATCTATGGGCCCTGTGTTGTTAGGCTAGTCCTGCCTGCCTCACTCCGAGCCCCTTGGAGATGTGGTTCCTCTGGTTTAGGCCACATGTTCTGGGTCCCTCACCTTTCCATTATTTGGCCACACTGGTGTGAGTATACTTCTGCCTGGTTCCGATCCCCTTGGTGATGCGGGCCCTCTGGTGAGAGTCTTATCCTGGCTGGGTTCCTCACCCTTCTGTGACGTATGCCCTCTGCTGTGATGTCACTCCTGCCTGGCTGGCGCACGTCACCTTGGCGACGTGGGCCCTCAGTTGGGATTTGGTGTCTGCTGGGAGTTTCCTCCCTTTGGTAATGAGGGCCCTCTGGCGTCAGGCCTTAAATCCTGGGCTCCCAAACTTTTCTGATGTGTGCCCTGTGGTGCGAGTACACTCCTGCCAGGTTCCCAACCCCATGGCAATGTGGGCCTTCTGCTCTGTGGACCCAATGGCTGGGCTATTCACAGTTTCATGATGAGGGCCATCTTTTGTGAGTTCACACCGGCCAGGATCCCATAGCCTCGTTGTTCCTTGCCGCCTGCTGGGATGTTCCAACTGCGGGATTCCTCACCTTTTTTATTCTATGGGCCCTCTGTTTTGAGACTACTCCTGCCTGCCTCCCTCCCAGCCCCTTGCTGATGTGTGTCCTCTGGTTTGAGGCCACCTGTGGTGGTTTCCTCGCCTTTCAATGATGTGGCCCCACTGGACTGAGAACACTCCTGCCTGGTTCCCATCCTCTTGGTGATGTGGGCCCTCTGGTGAGAGTCTGATCCTGGTTGGGTTCCTCACACTTCCGTGAACTTGGCCCTCTGCTCTGAGGTCACTCCTGCCTGGCTGGCACACCCCGCCTTGGTGACGTCGGCCCTCTGGTGGCAGTTGGAGCGTGCTGGGAGCCTCCTTCCCTCAGTAATGAGGGCCCTTTGGCGTCAGGCCCTAACTGCTGTGTACCCACATTTTCTAATACGTACTAAGTGGTGCGAGGACACTCCTGCCAGGTTCCCATCCCCGTGGGGATGTGGGACTTCTGCTCTGATGTCCAAACGGCTGGGTTGCTCAAAGTTTCATGATGTTGGCCCTCTGATATGAGTGCACTGCGGCCTGGATCCCATAGACTGGGTGCTCTGGGCCACCTGCTGGGAGGTTCCAACTGCGGGATTCCTCACCTTTTTTACGCAATGGGCCCTCTGTTTGGAGGCTCCTCCTGCCTGCCTCACTCCCAGCCCCTTGGTGATGTGTGTCCTGTAGTTTGAGGCCACGTGTGCTGGGTCCGTCACATTTCGGTGGTGTGGCCCCACTGGTGTGAGGACACTCCTGCCTGGTTTCCATTCCCTTGGTGACGTGGGCCCTCCGGTGAGAGTCTGATCCTCTTTGGGTTCCTCACACTTTTGTGTGGTTGGCCCTCTGCTCTGAGGTCACTCCTGCCTGGTTGGCAGACCCCGCATTGGCGACGTCTGCCTTCTGGTAGCAGTTGGAGCTTGCTGGGAGCCTCCTCTCCTCAGTGATGAGGGCCCTCTGGCGTCCGGCCCTAACTGCTGGGCTCCCCACGTTTTCTGATGTGTGCCCACTGGTGCGATGACACTCCTGCTTGGTTCCCTTCCCCATGGAGATGTGGGCCTTGTGCTCTGAGGTTACAGCGGCTGGGTTGCTTACAGTATCACGATGAGGGCCCTCTGTTGTGAGTTCATCACTGCCTGGATCCCATAGCCTCGGTGCTCTGGGCCGCCTGCTGGGATGTTCCAACTGCAGGATTCCTCACCTTTTTTATACAATGGGCCATGTGTTGTGAGGTTAATCCTGCCTGCCTCGCTCCGAGACCCATGGTGATGTGGGTCCTCTGGTTTGAGGCCACATGTGCTGGGTACCTCAACTTTCGATGATGTGGCCCCACGGGTGTGAGGACACTCCTGCCTGGTTCCCAGCCCCTTGCTTATGTGGGCACTCTGGTGAGAGTCTGATCCTGACTGGGTTCCTTACCCTTCTGTGAGGTGGGCCCTCTGATGTGAGGTCACTCCTGCCTGGATGGCTCATTTCACCTTGGCGACATAGGCCCTCTGTTGGCCACTGAAGCATGCTGGGAGCCTCCTACCCCCTTTAATAAGGGCCCTGGAAGAAACGCATATGCCCTTTTTGACCAAGTGCATCATTGTCGAGGTTCTGCCTCTTCTCCTATACTTTCAGAGGACTTCCCGTCTACCTCCTGAAATCGTATTCCTGGAATTCTGCCCCGCGTTCAAGTCCTCTTTGCAGCCTTACTTCAATATATTTTTGGACGATAGCTGTCATTTATAACTCTGCAGGTTTGTGAATTACAGTGCCCCTGAGCTCCTTTCTTCAACTCGCTTTCTTGTGAGCTGGCCGCAAAACCGGCGGATTGCTTCAGGCCCTAATCTGGTTCCGGCACGGCATGCTGAGCCTTTGGCTAATTCCTCTTCCTGGTGGGAAATGAGCGTTAAATTTGTTCGTGCAGACACCTACAGCTAATCTCTCATTGGTTCTCCCTATTCCTGTTCATCTTGCGCAGAAATTCCAAACTGTGCCAAACAGGAGGTTAAAGGCACTGACTCTCCAAGTGGGGAGAGTGTTAGTAAAGCGTCTGGAATGGTAAAACCGAGTACGAGGTGACGAAAACTGAGATGCATTTAAAAAGGTTTCCCGGTCACACGGTGGACGATATTCTGGGTTTCCCATGCATGTGTTACCTGAAGGAAGAATCCCTTCAACCTGGAGAGTTGGGACCCATGGAATGGGTACCATGCAGTATGAATTCAAAGGGTTGCCTTTGCTCACCGAATGTCACCAAGGCTATCAGCCCGAAGTGTCCAGCCTTATGTCTCACTCAGCTCGGGGTGTAGATGTGGTAAATCCACGTTGCATCACAAGCCCTGAATGAATTATTTAAGAATTGCTCTCTATTTCACTGTCATTGTGTTTTGTTTTTGTAATTTATTTTGATAATGGGATTTATTGGATTTTCACTGCTGCATTTATGCCGCTGTACACATGCTTGATTCTCTTATGGAGACATATAAAACATGGGTTTGAAGATTCTTACTAGTCAGGTATATTCCTAGGCATTGAATATGGGGTGTTGAGTCCATTTCGTGGAGCAAGGAGTAGGTCCTGACTATTACATATTTGCTTATGGAGAGGTATCTGTGCTAATTTCAATCTCTGGTTTTATGCAGCCGCACAACTCACCTTTCCCCTTAAGCGAGCATAAGTTGGTTTTCTAAATTTGAGACCCTTTTCTGTTTTGTAATTGAGTTCATGTGCAGCCATGTTTGCATTCCGTGTATTTGAGATATCTTATGGTGTTTCTTTTTCTGTGTGACTTAGTTAACTTAGAATGATCGTACCTGAATCCACTCATTATGCCGCGACGGGCCTCATGACATAGATTTCATTGCTGAGTGATATTCCATTGTACGTACGTACAACAACTTCTTTATCCATTTTTGCTTCCTGGGATATTTCACTTGTACCGTAAACGCGGTTCTTGTAAGCAGAGCCGTGCAAAATTTATGGGTAGCTGTGTCTTTTTGATTTTAATTTCCCTAAGCTATAGAACCATAAGTTGAAGAGCCATAGGCTCCGTTGCTTAGTTTTTTAGGTGTTTGAGGAAACACCATACACTTCTCCAGAGTGGCTGCGGCAATTTACATCCCGCCCATCAGCATAACAAGGCTTCCTCTTCTCCATGGTCTGTGCTGCCTTTCTGGATTTTACACTTTTTTCAGATGGCCCTTTTGACTGGGGGGCAGTCAGACTTCATTGTAGTGCATAATTCTTTAACATGTTTGCTTGGTTGGCCAAAAAGTGCGTATGCGTGTTTTCCTGAATATATTCAAGAAAAAACGCATATGCCTCTTTTGGCCAAGTGCATCATTGTCGTCGTTCTGCCTCTTTTCCTATGCTTTAAATGCAATTCCAGTCTACCCCCTGAAATCCTTTTCCTGCAATTCTGCCCCACATTCAAGCCCTCTTCGTAGCCTTCCTTCAATATATTTTTGGACGATAGCTGTCATTTATAACTCTGCAGGTTTGTGAATTACAGTGCCCCTGAGCTCCTTTCTTCAACTCGCTTTCTTGTGAGCTGGCCGCAAACACACATGATTGCTTCAGGCCCTAATCTGGTTCCGGCACGGCATGCTGAGCCTTTGGTGAATTCCTCTTCCTGGTGGGAAATGAGCGTTAAATTTGCCTGTGCAGACACCTCCAGCTAGTCTCTCATTGATTCCCACTATTCCTGTTCATCTTGCGCAGATATTGCAAACTGTGCCAAACAGGAGGTTAAAGGCACTGAGTCACCAAGTGGGGAGAGTGTTAGTAAAGGGTCTGGAATGGTGAACCCGAGTAAAAGGGGACGAAAACTGAGATGCATTTGAAAACGTTTCCCGGTCACATGGTGCACCATACTTGGGTTTTCCATGCATGTTTTAGCTGAAGGAAGAATCCCTCAAACCTGGAGAGTTGGGACCCATGGAATGGGTACCATGCAGTATGACTTCAAAGGGTCTGCACTTGCTCATCGAACCTCACCAATGCTATCAGCCCGAAGTGTCCAACCTTATGTCTCACTCAGCTCTGGGTGTAGATGTGGTAAATCCAGGTTGCATCACAAGCCCTGAATGAATTATTTAAAAATTGCTCTCTATTTCACTGTCATTGTGTTTTGTTTCTGTAATTCATTTTGATAATGGGATTTATCGGATTTTCTCTGCTGCATTCTTGCAGCTGTACACACGCTTGATTCTCTTATGGAGACATATAAATCCATGGGTTTGAAGATTCTGATCAGTCAGGTGTATTCCTAGGCTTTGAATATGGGGTGTTTAGTCCATTTCGTTGAGCAAGGGGTAGGTCTTGAGTATTATATATTTGGCTTATGGAAAGGTATCTGTGCTAATTTCTATCTCTGGTTTTATGCAGCACCCCAACTCACATTTCGCCTTAAGCAAGCATAAGTTGGTTTTCTAAATTTGAGACCCTGTTCTGTTTTGTAATTCAGTTCGTGTGTAGCCAAGTTTACATTCCTTGTATTAGTGATAACTTATGATGTTTCATTTTTTGTGTGACTTATTTCACTTAGAATCATCGTACCTGAATCCACTCATTATGCCGCAATGGGCCTGATGACATAGATTTCATTGGTGAGTGATATTCCATTGTACGTACGTACCACAATTTCTTTATCCATTTTTCGCTTTCTTGGATATTTAACTTGTACCGTAGACGAGGTTCTTGTAAACAGAGCCGTCCGAAACTTTGGGGTGGCTGTGTGTTTTTGATTTTAATTTCCCTAAGCTATAGGACCATAAGTGGAAGTGCCATAGGCTGTGTTGCTTTGTTTCCTACGTGTTTCTGGAAACACCATACACTTCTCCAGAGTGGTTGTTGGCAATTTACATCCCGCCCATCAGCATGACAAGGCTCCCTCTTCTCCATGGTCTGTGCTGCCTTTCTGGATTTTACACTTTTTTCAGATGGCCCTTTTGACCGGGGGGCAGTGAGACTTCATTGTAGTGCAGATTTCCTTTACACGCTTGCTTGGTTGGCCAAAAAGGGCGTATGCGTTTTTTCCTGAATATATTCAGGAAAAAACGCATACGCCCTTTTTGGCCAAGTGCATCATTGTCGTCGTTCTGCCTCTTTTCCTATGCTTTAAATGCAATTCCAGTCTACCCCCTGAAATCGTTTTCCTGAAATTCTGCCCCACTTTCAAGTCCTCTTCGCAGCCTTCCTTCAATATATTTTTAGACCATAGCTGTCATTTATAACTCTGCAGGTTTGTGAATTACAGTGTCCCTGAGCTCCTTTCTTCAACTCGCTTTCTTGTGAGCTGGCCGCAAACCCGCAGGAATGCTTCAGGCCCTAATCTGGTTCCGGCACGGCATGCTGAGCCTTTGGTTAATTCCTCTTTCTGGTGAGAAATGAGCGTTAAATTTGCCTGTGCAGACACCTCCAGCTAGTCTCTCATTGATTCCCACTATTCCTGTTCATCTTGCGCAGATATTGCAAACTGTGCCAAACAGGAGGTTAAAGGCACTGAGTCACCAAGTGGGGAGAGTGTTAGTAAAGGGTCTGGAATGGTGAACCCGAGTAAAAGGGGACGAAAACTGAGATGCATTTGAAAACGTTTCCCGGTCACATGGTGCACCATACTTGGGTTTTCCATGCATGTTTTAGCTGAAGGAAGAATCCCTCAAACCTGGAGAGTTGGGACCCATGGAATGGGTACCATGCAGTATGACTTCAAAGGGTCTGCACTTGCTCATCGAACCTCACCAATGCTATCAGCCCGAAGTGTCCAACCTTATGTCTCACTCAGCTCTGGGTGTAGATGTGGTAAATCCAGGTTGCATCACAAGCCCTGAATGAATTATTTAAAAATTGCTCTCTATTTCACTGTCATTGTGTTTTGTTTCTGTAATTCATTTTGATAATGGGATTTATCGGATTTTCTCTGCTGCATTCTTGCAGCTGTACACACGCTTGATTCTCTTATGGAGACATATAAATCCATGGGTTTGAAGATTCTGATCAGTCAGGTGTATTCCTAGGCTTTGAATATGGGGTGTTTAGTCCATTTCGTTGAGCACTGACTCTCCAAGTGGGTAGAGGGTTAGTAAAGCATCTGGAATGGTGAACCCGAGTACCAGGGAACGAAACCTGAGAGCCATTTAAAATGGTTTCCCAGTCTCACAGTGGACAATACTCTGGGTTTCCCATGCATGTTTTAGCTGAAGGAAGAATTCCTTAAACCTGGAGATTATTGACCCATGGAATGGGTACCATGCAGTATGACTAAAAAGGGTCTGAATTTGCTCACCGAACCTCACCAATGCTATCAGTTCGAAGTGTCCAGCCTTATGCCTCACCCAGCTCTGGGTGTAGATGTGGTAAATCCAGGTTTCATCACAAGCCCTGAATCAATTATTTAAGAATTGCTGTCTCTTTCACTGTCATTGTGTTTTGTTTTTGTAATTTAGTTTGATAATGGGATTTATCGGATTTTCACTGCTGCGTTCATGCCGCTGTACAAACGCTTGATTCTCCTACAGAGAAATATAAATCCACGGGTTTTAAGATTCTTACTAGTCAGGTATATTCCTAGGCGTTGAATATGTGGTGTTGAGTCCATGTCGTTGAACAAGGAGTACGTCTTGACTATTATATATTTGGCTTATGGAACGGTATCTGTGCTATTTTCAATCTCTGGTTTTATGCAGCACCCCAACTCACCTTTGCCCTTAAGCAAGCATAAGTTGGTTTTCTAAATTTGAGTCCCTGTTCTGTTTTGTAATTCAGTTCATGTGTAGCCAAGTTTACATTCCGTGTATTAGTGATATCTTATGATGTTTCATTTTCTGTGTGACTTATTTCACTTAGAATCACTGTAGCTGAATCCACTCATTATGCCGTGATGGGCCTGATGACATAGATTTCATTGCTGAGTGATATTCCATTGTACGTACGAACCACAACTTCTTTATCCATTTTTCACATTCTGGGATATTTAACTTGTACCGTAGATGAGGTTCTTGTAAACAGAGCCGTCCGAAAATTTGGGGTGGCTGTGTGTTTTTGATTTTAATTTCCCTAAGCTATAGGACCATAACTGGAAGTGCCGTAGGCTCCGTTGCTTTGATTTTTAGGTGTTTCAGGAAACACCATACACTTCTCCAGGGTGGCTGTTGGCAATTTACATCCCGCCCATCAGCATAACAAGGCTCCCTGTTCTCCATGGCCTGTGCTGTCTTTCTGGATTTTACACTTTTTTTAGATGGCCCTTTTGACCAGGGGGCTGTGAGACTTCATTGTAGTGCATAATTCTTTAACATGCTTGCATGGTTGGCCAAAAAGGGCGTATGCGTTTTTTCCTGAATATATTCAGGAAAAAACGCATACGCCCTTTTTGGCCAAGTGCATCATTGTCGACGTTCTGCCTCTTTTCCTATGCTTTAAATGCAATTCCAGTCTACCCCCTGAAATCGTTTTCTTGCAATTCTGCCCACTTACAAGTCCTCTTCGCAGCCTTCCTTCAATATATTTTTGGACGATAGCTGTCATTTATAACTCTGCAGGTTTGTGAATTACAGTGCCCCTGAGCTCCTTTCTTCAACTCGCTTTCTTGTGAGCTGGCCGCAAACACACATGATTGCTTCAGGCCCTAATCTGGTTCCGGCACGGCATGCTGAGCCTTTGGTGAATTCCTCTTCCTGGTGGGAAATGAGCGTTAAATTTGCCTGTGCAGACACCTCCAGCTAGTCTCTCATTGATTCCCCCTATTCCTGTTCATCTTGCGCAGATATTGCAAACTGTGCCAAACAGGAGGTTAAAGGCACTGAGTCACCAAGTGGGGAGAGTGTTAGTAAAGGGTCTGGAATGGTGAACCCGAGTAAAAGGGGACGAAAACTGAGATGCATTTGAAAACGTTTCCCGGTCACATGGTGCACCATACTTGGGTTTTCCATGCATGTTTTAGCTGAAGGAAGAATCCCTCAAACCTGGAGAGTTGGGACCCATGGAATGGGTACCATGCAGTATGACTTCAAAGGGTCTGCACTTGCTCATCGAACCTCACCAATGTTATCAGCCCGAAGTGTCCAACCTTATGTCTCACTCAGCTCTGGGTGTAGATGTGGTAAATCCAGGTTGCATCACAAGCCCTGAATGAATTATTTAAAAATTGCTCTCTATTTCACTGTCATTGTGTTTTGTTTCTGTAATTCATTTTGATAATGGGATTTATCGGATTTTCTCTGCTGCATTCTTGCAGCTGTACACACGCTTGATTCTCTTATGGAGACATATAAATCCATGGGTTTGAAGATTCTGATCAGTCAGGTGTATTCCTAGGCTTTGAATATGGGGTGTTTAGTCCATTTCGTTGAGCAAGGGGTAGGTCTTGAGTATTATATATTTGGCTTATGGAAAGGTATCTGTGCTAATTTCTATCTCTGGTTTTATGCAGCACCCCAACTCACATTTCCCCTTAAGCAAGCATAAGTTGGTTTTCTAAATTTGAGACCCTGTTCTGTTTTGTAATTCAGTTCATGTGTAGCCAAGTTTACATTCCTTGTATTAGTGATATCTTATGATGTTTCATTTTCTGTGTGACTTATTTCACTTAGAATCATCGTACCTGAATCCACTCATTATGCCGCAATGGGCCTGATGACATAGATTTCATTGGTGAGTGATATTCCATTGTACGTACGTACCACAATTTCTTTATCCATTTTTCGCTTTCTTGGATATTTAACTTGTACCGTAGACGAGGTTCTTGTAAACAGAGCCGTCCGAAACTTTGGGGTGGCTGTGTGTTTTTGATTTTAATTTCCCTAAGCTATAGGACCATAAGTGGAAGTGCCATAGGCTGTGTTGCTTTGTTTCCTACGTGTTTCTGGAAACACCATACACTTCTCCAGAGTGGTTGTTGGCAATTTACATCCCGCCCATCAGCATGACAAGGCTCCCTCTTCTCCATGGTCTGTGCTGCCTTTCTGGATTTTACACTTTTTTCAGATGGCCCTTTTGACCGGGGGGCAGTGAGACTTCATTGTAGTGCAGATTTCCTTTACACGCTTGCTTGGTTGGCCAAAAAGGGCGTATGCGTTTTTTCCTGAATATATTCAGGAAAAAACGCATACGCCCTTTTTGGCCAAGTGCATCATTGTCGTCGTTCTGCCTCTTTTCCTATGCTTTAAATGCAATTCCAGTCTACCCCCTGAAATCGTTTTCCTGAAATTCTGCCCCACTTTCAAGTCCTCTTCGCAGCCTTCCTTCAATATATTTTTAGACCATAGCTGTCATTTATAACTCTGCAGGTTTGTGAATTACAGTGTCCCTGAGCTCCTTTCTTCAACTCGCTTTCTTGTGAGCTGGCCGCAAACCCGCAGGAATGCTTCAGGCCCTAATCTGGTTCCGGCACGGCATGCTGAGCCTTTGGTTAATTCCTCTTCCTGGTGGGAAATGAGCGTTAAATTTGCCCGTGCAGACACCTTCACACGAGTCGTCATGGTGCCCCTTTGCCCCGGTTATCTCTATGGAGGTTGGAGTTGGAGGGCCTCCTCACTCAAGGTCAGTGTGCCCATGGAGCCAACCCTGCAACTTCAGGGCATGTTTGGTGGTTAGGATCACCACGTGGGGTCCTTTCACCTTAGGAGGGAGGTGGCCTTCTGGGCTGCTGATTTCCAGGTTTTCGGATACTGCCAGTATCTTGGCCAGATGTGGCGGTGGGCCAAGCCCCTTGGTGACCGTAGTTTATCCTACCTGGATCGCATTCTTGCATTGTTCCATTTCAAGTGGTCCCAGGTTTTGCACTAATACTCCAATGGCGATTCACCGTTCACCAGGAATGTAAAGGTCAAAGGGTTTAGCTAAATTAGGGAGTTCCTATTCAAGGGTCTGAATTGACTGCTCTTTCCATTCTTGAAAGGCCACTTCTGCATTCTATTCAAAAGGATCATCACCTTTTCCTTTCAGTGTTTCATATAGAGGCCCAGCTAGTAGACTGTAGTTAGGGATCCAGAAGCAGCAAACCCTGGCCTCCCCAGGAACCCCTAAGCTGTCTTCTAGTTTTAGAAATGGGTAAGGCTGTAAATTGTTTCTTCCCTTTCTTGGGATGGGCTTCTCCGACCTTCTGTGAGAATGAAGCCCAGGCAGGTCACCGTAGTCTGTGATATTTGAGCTTTTTCTTGGACAACTTGTATCCTTTATTGGCTTGGTAGTTCAGAGGTCTCCTTAGTAGGGCTGGCGATCAGAATGTCGTCTGCATATTGAATGAGTGTTTCCTTTTCCAGAGGTAGAACTTTTAGGTCTTTAGCTGAGCTTTCCCCAAAGATGGTGTGGGAATTTTTGAACCCTTGGGGTAACACGGCCCGGAAGTATTGTTTTAGTTGTATGTTGAGTCCTGCCACTCACAAGCCAAAATTTCTTGTGACTCTGGGACTAATAGAATACAAAAGAAGGCATCATTGAAGACTAATACAGAATACCATGTCCTGGTGGTTGGTAGAATGACCAGCAGGGTGTAGGGTTTAGGAACTACTGGAGGTATATCCTCAGTGGCTTAACTGACTGTCCTGACATCCTTTACCAGGACTCCAGCAGCCCATGGGGCTCTCGAGGTCAGGCCAATCCCAGGATATGGAGCTCACCTGGGCAGGTACCCCAACCCAGCCCACGGGGCTCTCATGTTCAGGACCCTCCCAGGATATGGTGTTCCCTGGGCAGGTCCCCCTGCAGCCCATGGGGCTCTCGTGGTCAGGCCCCTCCCAGGATACAGAGCTACCCTTGCAGGTACCATGGCAGGGCTGGGAACACAGGAACCGTGCATATCGCCCTCATTGCAGAGCACTCCCAGCTCACCTGTCACTCAGATCTGACACAGAGCACCTCAGAGCAGGACTTGAACTAACAAACAGCAGCTCCGACAGGTCTGTGACCCTGGGCATCACTCTGTGTGGCCTCCCTCCACCTGGTCTTCCAGAGACTTCCACTGCACCCGGGGCACCAGGCCTCTGTCTCCACCCACCAGCCACCCCTCCTCTCCCTGACTCCTGGGTTCCTCTCATTAGGAGAGGGTTTTCTTGAAGTTGTCTCCCACTCATGGGCCAGATAATATAATTAGAAAACAAGCCAGAGCTGCAGCCCCTTGTCTATCCTGACTCTCAGGAGCCCACACCTGTTCCTTGGACCTGGCCGATTCAGCAAGTTCCAGTTTCTGCAACTGTGAGCCCCTGAGGGGTGATTATTGGCTGGCCTGGGAAGCCTGACCATGCCGGCCAGCCCTCCCCAGGTGTGCCTGGGTTCAGATCAATATAAACACCGCTCCAGGCAGCAAGAGCCCCTGCAGCTGTGCCTGACGCCATTTTCTCTGCCCTGTCAGCAGTCTTGGGGCTGGACTGGTGGGAGGGAGTGAGAGGCCACGGCTTTGTGGGTGGCCCAGTGTGAGTGGGGCTCTGCTGGACTTTCTGCAGCAGTTGCCAAGATGCCACCTGCTAAAGAAGAGGATGTGTCACCCATACGTGCCGCTGGAATTTCTCCCTGGGCAGAGGTGAGTGAGGAAGAAAGCAGTGGGGGCCGGGACAGCAGGGGTATCTCAGGCAGGGAAATGGAAAGCTTCCAGAAGAGCACCCAGGGCCAGGACCACCCTGGCTGGCCTGCAGGCACCAAGTCGACTGGCATGCTGTCGCTCATGTGGCTCCATGGCCCTTCCTCTAGGCTTTCAAGTCCTTGTACATATTCAGGTGTTTTACCTGGGAAGGGTGGGAACATTTCAGCAGCAGCTGGCCTGGGGCTCAGCCCACGTTTACTCACAGATGCCTCGGCACGGTCCCCCAGCTTTGCAATGAGGACGCTTGTTGCGTGGGGCCTGCTGGCTGAATGGGAGATGATTCCCCACCACTGACCAACTTCAGAATTGCTTACAACTGGAGCAAGTGCCCTGATACGGTTTTCCTCTGTGTAACTGGTGGGTTCTGTTTTTTTTTCTTTTTTTCGTTTTTGGTTCAAGGTAGATTTTATTCCTCTTTTTTGTATTTACAGATATAAGCATGGAAATAATTTATTCATATAAATACATGTATGTGAAGGGAAGAATATTTTCTCTGTTTTACTTTTTGTAATTTGAATTTTATTTTATTTTTTTATACAGCAGGTTCTTTTTGGTTATCTCTTTTATACATATAAATGTATATATGCCAATCCCAATCTCTCAACTCCTCCCACCACCACCCCCCAACAGCTTTCCCCCCTTGGTGTCCATACGTTTGTTGTCTACATCTGTTGCTCTATTTCTGCCTTGCAAAACGGTTCATCTGTAAAATTTGTCTAGGTTCCACATATAGGCATTAATAGACAAGATTTGTTTTTCTATTTCTGACTTACTTCACTCTGTATGACAGTCTCTAGATCCATCAACGTCTCTACAAATGACCCAATTTCATTCCTTTTTATGGCTTAGTAATATTCCATTTTATATATGTACCACTTCTTTATGCATTCGTCTGTCTGTGGGCATTTAGGTTGCTTCCATTACCTGGATATTGTAAATAGTGATGCAATGAACATTGCGGTGAATGTCTCTTTTTGATTTATGGTTTTGTCTGGGTATATGCCCAGTAGTGGGATTGCTGTATCATATGGTAATTCTATTCTTAATTTTATAAGAAACTCCATAATGTTCTCCACAGTGACTGTATCAATTTACATTCCCAACAATAGTGGAAGAGGGTTCCTTATCTCCACACCCTTTCCAGCATTTGTTGTTTGTAGATTTTCTGATGATGCCCATTCTAACATGTGTGAGGTGATACACCATGGATGAGTCTATTTCGTTGAGCAAAGAGTAGGTCTTGTCTAGTACATATTTGGCTTATGGAACGGTATGTGTGCTAATTTCAATCTCTGGTTTTATACAGCACCCCAACTCAACATTCCCCTTAAGCAAGCATAAGTTTTTATCTAAATGTGAGACTCTGTTCGGTTTTGTATTTCAGTTTATGTGTAACCAAGTTTACACTCCCTCTATTAGTGATATCTTATGATACTTATCTTTCTCTGTGTGACGTATTTCTCTTAGAATCATCATATTTAAATCCACTCAATTTGCTGCTACAGGCCTGATGACATTGATTTCATTGCTGAGTGATATTCCGTTGTACGTAAGTAGCACAACTCCTTTATCCATTTTTTTCTTTCTGAGATATTTAATTTGTACTGGACTCGAGTTTCTTGTAAACACAGCAGCCCTAAATTTTGTGCTGGCTGTGTCTTGTTGATTTTAATTTTCCTAAGCTATAGGGCTAAAAGTGGAAGTACCCTAGGCTCTGTAGCTTTGTTTTTCAGATGTTTCAGGATACACCATAAACATCTCCAGAGTGTCTGTTGGCAATTTACATCCCGCCCATCAGCATAACAAGGCTCCCTGTTCTCCATGGCCTGTCCTGTGTTTCTGGTTTTTACACTTTTTTCAGATGGCCCTTTTGACGAATGGGAAACGAGACTTCATTGTAGTGCCGATTTCCATTGCTGGAGTGCTTGGTTGGCCAAAAAGGGCATATGCGTTTTTTCCTGAATATATTCAGGAAAAAATGTTTACGCACTTTTGTCCAAGTGCATCAGTGTCAAAGATCTGCCGCTTTTCACATGCTTTAAATGCAATTCCAATCTACCTCCTGAAATATGATTCCTGCAATTCTGCCTCGTTTTCAAGTCCTCTTTGCAGACTTACTTCAATATATTTTTGCCAATAGCTGTCATTTATATCTCTGCAGGTTTGTGAATTACAGTGCCCGTGATTTCCTTTCTTAACTCGTTTCCTTGAAAGCTGGCCACAGAACCGCAGGTTTGCTTTAGGCCATAATCAGGGTCCGACACGGCACTCTGAGCCTTTGGTTAATTCCTCTTCCTGGTGGGAAATTAGAGTTAAATGTGCCCCTCCGGACACCTGCCTCACTCCCAGCCCCTTGGTTATGTGTGTCCTGTAGTTTGAGGCCACATGTGCTGGGTTCCTCACCTTTGGCTGATGTGGCCCCACTGGTGTGAGGACACTCCTGCCTGGTTCCCATCCCCTTGGTGATGTGGACCCTCCGGTGAGAGTCTGATCCTGGCTGGGTTCCTCACACTTCTGAGAGGTGGGCCCTCTTCTCTGAGGTCACTCCTGCCTGGCTGGCCCACCCCGCCTTGACGACGTCGGCTCTCTCGTGGGAGTTGGTGCCTGCTGCGAGTCTCCTCCCCTTGGTAATGAGGGCCCTCTGGCGTCAGGCCCTAACTCCTGGCCTCCCAAAATTTTCTGATGTGCGCCCTGTGGTGCGAGTACACTCCTGCCAGGTTCCCAACACCATGGGAATGTGGGCCTTCTGCTCTGAGGTCCCAACGATGGGTTGCTCAGTTTCATGATGAGGGCCCTCTGGTGTGAGTTCACTCCGGCCTGGATCCCATAGCCTCGCTGCTCCTGGCCACCTGCGGGGAGGTTACAACTGCGGGATTCCTCACCTTTTTTCTTCTATGGGCCCTCTGTTTTGAGACTCCTCCTGCCTGCCTCACTCCCAGCCCCTTGGTGATGTGTGTCCTCTGGTTTGAGGCCACGTGTGCTGGGTCCCTCACCTTTCGATGATGTGGCCCCACTGGTGTGAGGACACTCTTGCCTGGTTCCTATCCCCTTGAAGATGTGGGCTCTCTGGTGAGAGTCTGATCCTGGCTGGGTTCCTCACCCTTCTGTGAGGTGGGCCCTCTGCTGTGAGATCACTCCTGCCTGGCTGGCACACCCCGCCTGGGCAACATCGGCCCTCTTGTGGCAGTTGGAGCATGCTGGGAGCCTCCTCCCCTCGGTGATGAGGGCCCTCTTGCGTCAGGCCCTAACTGCTGGGTACCCACATTTTCTGATACGTGCTAAGTGGTGCGAGGACACTCCTGCGAGGTTCCCATCCCCATGGGGATGTGGGCCTTCTGCTCTGAGGTCCCAATGGCTGGGTTGCTCACAGTTTCATGATGTGGGCCCTCTGCTGTGAGTTCACTGCAGCCTGGATCACATAGACTCGGTGCTCTGGGCCGCCTGCTGGGAGGTTCCCACTGCAGGATTCCTCACCTTTTTTATTCTATTGGCCCTGTGTTGTGAGGCTACTCATGCCTGCCTCAATCCGAGCCCCTTGGAGATGTGGGTCCTCTGGTTTAGGCCTCATGTGCTGGTTTCCTCACCTTTCTATGATGTGGTCACCCTGGTGTGAAGACAGTCCTGCCTGGTTCTGATCCCCTTGGTGATGTGGGCCCTCTGGTGAGAGTCTTATCCTGGCTGGGTTCCTCACCCTTCTGTGAGGTAGGCCCTCTGCTGTGAGGTCACTCCTGCCTGGCTGTCACACGTCACCTTGTCGACATGGGCCCTCAGTTGGGAGTTGGTGCCTGCTTGGAGTCTCCTCCCCTTGGTAATGAGGGCCCTCTGGCGTCAGACCCTAACTTCTGGGCTCCCAAAATTCTCTGATGTGTGCCCTGAGGTGCGAGTACACTTATGCCATGTTCCCAACCACATAGGAATGTGGGCCTTCTGCTCTGAGGTCCCAAAGCCTGGGTTGCTCACAGTTTCATGATGAGGGCCCTCTGTTTTGAGTTCAGTCAGGTCTGGATCCCATAGCCTCGCTGCTCCTGGCCGCCTGCTGGGAGGTTCCAACTGCGGGATTCCTCACCTTTTTTCTTCTATGGGCCCTCTGTTTTGAGACTCCTCCTGCCTGCCTCACTCCCAGCCCCTTGGTGATGTGTGTCCTCTGGTTTGAGGCCACGTGTGCTGGGTCACTCACATTTCGTTGATGAGGTCCCACTGGTGTGAGGACACTCCAGCCTGGTTCCCATTCTCTTGGTGATGTGGGCCCTCTGGTGAGAGTCTGATCCTCCTTGGGTTCCTCACACTTTTGTGAGGTGGGCCCTCTGCTCTGAGGTCACTCTTGCCTGGCTGGCACACCCCGCATTGGCGACGGCAGCCCACTGGTAGCAGTTGGAGCCTGCTGGGAGCCTCCTCTCCTCGGTGATGAGAGCCCTCTGGTGTCAGGCCCTAACTGCTGGGCTCCCCACCTTTTCTGATGTGTGCCCACTGGTGCGATGACACTCCTACTTGGTTCCCTTCCCCATGGGGATGTGGGCCTTGTGCTCTGAGGTCACAACGGCTGGTTTGCTCACAGTTTCATGATGAGGGCCCTCTGTTGTGAGTTCATCACTGCCTGGATCCCATAGCCTCGGTGCTCTGGGCCGCCTGCTGGGATGTTCCAACTGCTGGATTCCTCACCTTTTTTATACAATGGGCCATGTGTTGTGAGGTTAATCCTGCCTGCCTCGCTCCAAGACCCATGGTGATGTGGGTCCTCTGGTTTGAGGCCACATTTTCTTGTTACCTCAACTTTTGATGATATGGCCCCACGGGTGTGATGACACTCCTGCCTGGTTCACAGCCCCTTGCTGATGTGGGCACTCTGGTGAGAGTCTGATCCTGGCTGGGTTCCTTACCCTTCTGTGAGGTGGGCCCTCTGATGTGAGGTCACTCCTGCCTGGCTGGCTCACGTCGCCTTGATGATGTGGGCCCTCTGTTGGCCACTAAAGCATTCTGGGAGCCTCCTACCCTCTTTAATGAGGGCCCTGGAAAAAACGCATATGCACATTTTGACCAAGTGCATCATTGTCCAGGATCTGCCTCTTCTCCTATGCTTTCAGAGCACTTCCCGTCTACGTCCTGAAATCATATTCCAGGAATACTGCCCCGCTTTCAAGTCCTCCTCGCAGCCTTACTTCAATATATTTTTGTATGATACCTGTCATTAATAACTCTGCAGGTTTGTTAAATACAGTGTCCCTGAGCTCCTTTCTTCAACATGCTTTCTTGTGAGCTGGCCGCAAAACCGCAGGATTGCTTCAGGCTGTAATCTGGTTTCGGCACGGCACGCTGAGCCTTTGGTAAATTCCTCTTTCTGGTGAGAAATGAGCATTCAATTTGCCCGTGGAGACACCTACAGCTAGTCTCTCATTGGTTCTCCCTATTCCTGTTCATCTTGTGCAGAAATTGCAAACTGTGCCAAACAGGAGTTTAAAGGCACTGACTCTCCAAGTGGGTAGAGGGTTAGTAAAGCATCTGGAATGGTGAACCCGAGTACCAGGGAACGAAACCTGAGAGCCATTTAAAATGGTTTCCCAGTCTCACAGTGGACAATACTCTGGGTTTCCCATGCATGTTTTAGCTGAAGGAAGAATTCCTTAAACCTGGAGATTATTGACCCATGGAATGGGTACCATGCAGTATGACTAAAAAGGGTCTGAATTTGCTCACCGAACCTCACCAATGCTATCAGTTCGAAGTGTCCAGCCTTATGCCTCACCCAGCTCTGGGTGTAGATGTGGTAAATCCAGGTTTCATCACAAGCCCTGAATCAATTATTTAAGAATTGCTGTCTCTTTCACTGTCATTGTGTTTTGTTTTTGTAATTTAGTTTGATAATGGGATTTATCGGATTTTCACTGCTGCGTTCATGCCGCTGTACAAACGCTTGATTCTCCTACAGAGAAATATAAATCCACGGGTTTTAAGATTCTTACTAGTCAGGTATATTCCTAGGCGTTGAATATGTGGTGTTGAGTCCATGTCGTTGAACAAGGAGTACGTCTTGACTATTATATATTTGGCTTATGGAACGGTATCTGTGCTATTTTCAATCTCTGGTTTTATGCAGCACCCCAACTCACCTTTGCCCTTAAGCAAGCATAAGTTGGTTTTCTAAATTTGAGTCCCTGTTCTGTTTTGTAATTCAGTTCATGTGTAGCCAAGTTTACATTCCGTGTATTAGTGATATCTTATGATGTTTCATTTTCTGTGTGACTTATTTCACTTAGAATCACTGTAGCTGAATCCACTCATTATGCCGTGATGGGCCTGATGACATAGATTTCATTGCTGAGTGATATTCCATTGTACGTACGAACCACAACTTCTTTATCCATTTTTCACATTCTGGGATATTTAACTTGTACCGTAGATGAGGTTCTTGTAAACAGAGCCGTCCGAAAATTTGGGGTGGCTGTGTGTTTTTGATTTTAATTTCCCTAAGCTATAGGACCATAACTGGAAGTGCCGTAGGCTCCGTTGCTTTGATTTTTAGGTGTTTCAGGAAACACCATACACTTCTCCAGGGTGGCTGTTGGCAATTTACATCCCGCCCATCAGCATAACAAGGCTCCCTGTTCTCCATGGCCTGTGCTGTCTTTCTGGATTTTACACTTTTTTTAGATGGCCCTTTTGACCAGGGGGCTGTGAGACTTCATTGTAGTGCATAATTCTTTAACATGCTTGCATGGTTGGCCAAAAAGGGCGTATGCGTTTTTTCCTGAATATATTCAGGAAAAAACGCATACGCCCTTTTTGGCCAAGTGCATCATTGTCGACGTTCTGCCTCTTTTCCTATGCTTTAAATGCAATTCCAGTCTACCCCCTGAAATCGTTTTCTTGCAATTCTGCCCACTTACAAGTCCTCTTCGCAGCCTTCCTTCAATATATTTTTGGACGATAGCTGTCATTTATAACTCTGCAGGTTTGTGAATTACAGTGCCCCTGAGCTCCTTTCTTCAACTCGCTTTCTTGTGAGCTGGCCGCAAACACACATGATTGCTTCAGGCCCTAATCTGGTTCCGGCACGGCATGCTGAGCCTTTGGTGAATTCCTCTTCCTGGTGGGAAATGAGCGTTAAATTTGCCTGTGCAGACACCTCCAGCTAGTCTCTCATTGATTCCCCCTATTCCTGTTCATCTTGCGCAGATATTGCAAACTGTGCCAAACAGGAGGTTAAAGGCACTGAGTCACCAAGTGGGGAGAGTGTTAGTAAAGGGTCTGGAATGGTGAACCCGAGTAAAAGGGGACGAAAACTGAGATGCATTTGAAAACGTTTCCCGGTCACATGGTGCACCATACTTGGGTTTTCCATGCATGTTTTAGCTGAAGGAAGAATCCCTCAAACCTGGAGAGTTGGGACCCATGGAATGGGTACCATGCAGTATGACTTCAAAGGGTCTGCACTTGCTCATCGAACCTCACCAATGCTATCAGCCCGAAGTGTCCAACCTTATGTCTCACTCAGCTCTGGGTGTAGATGTGGTAAATCCAGGTTGCATCACAAGCCCTGAATGAATTATTTAAAAATTGCTCTCTATTTCACTGTCATTGTGTTTTGTTTCTGTAATTCATTTTGATAATGGGATTTATCGGATTTTCTCTGCTGCATTCTTGCAGCTGTACACACGCTTGATTCTCTTATGGAGACATATAAATCCATGGGTTTGAAGATTCTGATCAGTCAGGTGTATTCCTAGGCTTTGAATATGGGGTGTTTAGTCCATTTCGTTGAGCAAGGGGTAGGTCTTGAGTATTATATATTTGGCTTATGGAAAGGTATCTGTGCTAATTTCTATCTCTGGTTTTATGCAGCACCCCAACTCACATTTCCCCTTAAGCAAGCATAAGTTGGTTTTCTAAATTTGAGACCCTGTTCTGTTTTGTAATTCAGTTCATGTGTAGCCAAGTTTACATTCCTTGTATTAGTGATATCTTATGATGTTTCATTTTCTGTGTGACTTATTTCACTTAGAATCATCGTACCTGAATCCACTCATTATGCCGCAATGGGCCTGATGACATAGATTTCATTGGTGAGTGATATTCCATTGTACGTACGTACCACAATTTCTTTATCCATTTTTCGCTTTCTTGGATATTTAACTTGTACCGTAGACGAGGTTCTTGTAAACAGAGCCGTCCGAAACTTTGGGGTGGCTGTGTGTTTTTGATTTTAATTTCCCTAAGCTATAGGACCATAAGTGGAAGTGCCATAGGCTGTGTTGCTTTGTTTCCTACGTGTTTCTGGAAACACCATACACTTCTCCAGAGTGGTTGTTGGCAATTTACATCCCGCCCATCAGCATGACAAGGCTCCCTCTTCTCCATGGTCTGTGCTGCCTTTCTGGATTTTACACTTTTTTCAGATGGCCCTTTTGACCGGGGGGCAGTGAGACTTCATTGTAGTGCAGATTTCCTTTACACGCTTGCTTGGTTGGCCAAAAAGGGCGTATGCGTTTTTTCCTGAATATATTCAGGAAAAAACGCATACGCCCTTTTTGGCCAAGTGCATCATTGTCGTCGTTCTGCCTCTTTTCCTATGCTTTAAATGCAATTCCAGTCTACCCCCTGAAATCGTTTTCCTGAAATTCTGCCCCACTTTCAAGTCCTCTTCGCAGCCTTCCTTCAATATATTTTTAGACCATAGCTGTCATTTATAACTCTGCAGGTTTGTGAATTACAGTGTCCCTGAGCTCCTTTCTTCAACTCGCTTTCTTGTGAGCTGGCCGCAAACCCGCAGGAATGCTTCAGGCCCTAATCTGGTTCCGGCACGGCATGCTGAGCCTTTGGTTAATTCCTCTTCCTGGTGGGAAATGAGCGTTAAATTTGCCCGTGCAGACACCTTCACACGAGTCGTCATGGTGCCCCTTTGCCCCGGTTATCTCTATGGAGGTTGGAGTTGGAGGGCCTCCTCACTCAAGGTCAGTGTGCCCATGGAGCCAACCCTGCAACTTCAGGGCATGTTTGGTGGTTAGGATCACCACGTGGGGTCCTTTCACCTTAGGAGGGAGGTGGCCTTCTGGGCTGCTGATTTCCAGGTTTTCGGATACTGCCAGTATCTTGGCCAGATGTGGCGGTGGGCCAAGCCCCTTGGTGACCGTAGTTTATCCTACCTGGATCGCATTCTTGCATTGTTCCATTTCAAGTGGTCCCAGGTTTTGCACTAATACTCCAATGGCGATTCACCGTTCACCAGGAATGTAAAGGTCAAAGGGTTTAGCTAAATTAGGGAGTTCCTATTCAAGGGTCTGAATTGACTGCTCTTTCCATTCTTGAAAGGCCACTTCTGCATTCTATTCAAAAGGATCATCACCTTTTCCTTTCAGTGTTTCATATAGAGGCCCAGCTAGTAGACTGTAGTTAGGGATCCAGAAGCAGCAAACCCTGGCCTCCCCAGGAACCCCTAAGCTGTCTTCTAGTTTTAGAAATGGGTAAGGCTGTAAATTGTTTCTTCCCTTTCTTGGGATGGGCTTCTCCGACCTTCTGTGAGAATGAAGCCCAGGCAGGTCACCGTAGTCTGTGATATTTGAGCTTTTTCTTGGACAACTTGTATCCTTTATTGGCTTGGTAGTTCAGAGGTCTCCTTAGTAGGGCTGGCGATCAGAATGTCGTCTGCATATTGAATGAGTGTTTCCTTTTCCAGAGGTAGAACTTTTAGGTCTTTAGCTGAGCTTTCCCCAAAGATGGTGTGGGAATTTTTGAACCCTTGGGGTAACACGGCCCGGAAGTATTGTTTTAGTTGTATGTTGAGTCCTGCCACTCACAAGCCAAAATTTCTTGTGACTCTGGGACTAATAGAATACAAAAGAAGGCATCATTGAAGACTAATACAGAATACCATGTCCTGGTGGTTGGTAGAATGACCAGCAGGGTGTAGGGTTTAGGAACTACTGGAGGTATATCCTCAGTGGCTTAACTGACTGTCCTGACATCCTTTACCAGGACTCCAGCAGCCCATGGGGCTCTCGAGGTCAGGCCAATCCCAGGATATGGAGCTCACCTGGGCAGGTACCCCAACCCAGCCCACGGGGCTCTCATGTTCAGGACCCTCCCAGGATATGGTGTTCCCTGGGCAGGTCCCCCTGCAGCCCATGGGGCTCTCGTGGTCAGGCCCCTCCCAGGATACAGAGCTACCCTTGCAGGTACCATGGCAGGGCTGGGAACACAGGAACCGTGCATATCGCCCTCATTGCAGAGCACTCCCAGCTCACCTGTCACTCAGATCTGACACAGAGCACCTCAGAGCAGGACTTGAACTAACAAACAGCAGCTCCGACAGGTCTGTGACCCTGGGCATCACTCTGTGTGGCCTCCCTCCACCTGGTCTTCCAGAGACTTCCACTGCACCCGGGGCACCAGGCCTCTGTCTCCACCCACCAGCCACCCCTCCTCTCCCTGACTCCTGGGTTCCTCTCATTAGGAGAGGGTTTTCTTGAAGTTGTCTCCCACTCATGGGCCAGATAATATAATTAGAAAACAAGCCAGAGCTGCAGCCCCTTGTCTATCCTGACTCTCAGGAGCCCACACCTGTTCCTTGGACCTGGCCGATTCAGCAAGTTCCAGTTTCTGCAACTGTGAGCCCCTGAGGGGTGATTATTGGCTGGCCTGGGAAGCCTGACCATGCCGGCCAGCCCTCCCCAGGTGTGCCTGGGTTCAGATCAATATAAACACCGCTCCAGGCAGCAAGAGCCCCTGCAGCTGTGCCTGACGCCATTTTCTCTGCCCTGTCAGCAGTCTTGGGGCTGGACTGGTGGGAGGGAGTGAGAGGCCACGGCTTTGTGGGTGGCCCAGTGTGAGTGGGGCTCTGCTGGACTTTCTGCAGCAGTTGCCAAGATGCCACCTGCTAAAGAAGAGGATGTGTCACCCATACGTGCCGCTGGAATTTCTCCCTGGGCAGAGGTGAGTGAGGAAGAAAGCAGTGGGGGCCGGGACAGCAGGGGTATCTCAGGCAGGGAAATGGAAAGCTTCCAGAAGAGCACCCAGGGCCAGGACCACCCTGGCTGGCCTGCAGGCACCAAGTCGACTGGCATGCTGTCGCTCATGTGGCTCCATGGCCCTTCCTCTAGGCTTTCAAGTCCTTGTACATATTCAGGTGTTTTACCTGGGAAGGGTGGGAACATTTCAGCAGCAGCTGGCCTGGGGCTCAGCCCACGTTTACTCACAGATGCCTCGGCACGGTCCCCCAGCTTTGCAATGAGGACGCTTGTTGCGTGGGGCCTGCTGGCTGAATGGGAGATGATTCCCCACCACTGACCAACTTCAGAATTGCTTACAACTGGAGCAAGTGCCCTGATACGGTTTTCCTCTGTGTAACTGGTGGGTTCTGTTTTTTTTTCTTTTTTTCGTTTTTGGTTCAAGGTAGATTTTATTCCTCTTTTTTGTATTTACAGATATAAGCATGGAAATAATTTATTCATATAAATACATGTATGTGAAGGGAAGAATATTTTCTCTGTTTTACTTTTTGTAATTTGAATTTTATTTTATTTTTTTATACAGCAGGTTCTTTTTGGTTATCTCTTTTATACATATAAATGTATATATGCCAATCCCAATCTCTCAACTCCTCCCACCACCACCCCCCAACAGCTTTCCCCCCTTGGTGTCCATACGTTTGTTGTCTACATCTGTTGCTCTATTTCTGCCTTGCAAAACGGTTCATCTGTAAAATTTGTCTAGGTTCCACATATAGGCATTAATAGACAAGATTTGTTTTTCTATTTCTGACTTACTTCACTCTGTATGACAGTCTCTAGATCCATCAACGTCTCTACAAATGACCCAATTTCATTCCTTTTTATGGCTTAGTAATATTCCATTTTATATATGTACCACTTCTTTATGCATTCGTCTGTCTGTGGGCATTTAGGTTGCTTCCATTACCTGGATATTGTAAATAGTGATGCAATGAACATTGCGGTGAATGTCTCTTTTTGATTTATGGTTTTGTCTGGGTATATGCCCAGTAGTGGGATTGCTGTATCATATGGTAATTCTATTCTTAATTTTATAAGAAACTCCATAATGTTCTCCACAGTGACTGTATCAATTTACATTCCCAACAATAGTGGAAGAGGGTTCCTTATCTCCACACCCTTTCCAGCATTTGTTGTTTGTAGATTTTCTGATGATGCCCATTCTAACATGTGTGAGGTGATACACCATGGATGAGTCTATTTCGTTGAGCAAAGAGTAGGTCTTGTCTAGTACATATTTGGCTTATGGAACGGTATGTGTGCTAATTTCAATCTCTGGTTTTATACAGCACCCCAACTCAACATTCCCCTTAAGCAAGCATAAGTTTTTATCTAAATGTGAGACTCTGTTCGGTTTTGTATTTCAGTTTATGTGTAACCAAGTTTACACTCCCTCTATTAGTGATATCTTATGATACTTATCTTTCTCTGTGTGACGTATTTCTCTTAGAATCATCATATTTAAATCCACTCAATTTGCTGCTACAGGCCTGATGACATTGATTTCATTGCTGAGTGATATTCCGTTGTACGTAAGTAGCACAACTCCTTTATCCATTTTTTTCTTTCTGAGATATTTAATTTGTACTGGACTCGAGTTTCTTGTAAACACAGCAGCCCTAAATTTTGTGCTGGCTGTGTCTTGTTGATTTTAATTTTCCTAAGCTATAGGGCTAAAAGTGGAAGTACCCTAGGCTCTGTAGCTTTGTTTTTCAGATGTTTCAGGATACACCATAAACATCTCCAGAGTGTCTGTTGGCAATTTACATCCCGCCCATCAGCATAACAAGGCTCCCTGTTCTCCATGGCCTGTCCTGTGTTTCTGGTTTTTACACTTTTTTCAGATGGCCCTTTTGACGAATGGGAAACGAGACTTCATTGTAGTGCCGATTTCCATTGCTGGAGTGCTTGGTTGGCCAAAAAGGGCATATGCGTTTTTTCCTGAATATATTCAGGAAAAAATGTTTACGCACTTTTGTCCAAGTGCATCAGTGTCAAAGATCTGCCGCTTTTCACATGCTTTAAATGCAATTCCAATCTACCTCCTGAAATATGATTCCTGCAATTCTGCCTCGTTTTCAAGTCCTCTTTGCAGACTTACTTCAATATATTTTTGCCAATAGCTGTCATTTATATCTCTGCAGGTTTGTGAATTACAGTGCCCGTGATTTCCTTTCTTAACTCGTTTCCTTGAAAGCTGGCCACAGAACCGCAGGTTTGCTTTAGGCCATAATCAGGGTCCGACACGGCACTCTGAGCCTTTGGTTAATTCCTCTTCCTGGTGGGAAATTAGAGTTAAATGTGCCCCTCCGGACACCTGCCTCACTCCCAGCCCCTTGGTTATGTGTGTCCTGTAGTTTGAGGCCACATGTGCTGGGTTCCTCACCTTTGGCTGATGTGGCCCCACTGGTGTGAGGACACTCCTGCCTGGTTCCCATCCCCTTGGTGATGTGGACCCTCCGGTGAGAGTCTGATCCTGGCTGGGTTCCTCACACTTCTGAGAGGTGGGCCCTCTTCTCTGAGGTCACTCCTGCCTGGCTGGCCCACCCCGCCTTGACGACGTCGGCTCTCTCGTGGGAGTTGGTGCCTGCTGCGAGTCTCCTCCCCTTGGTAATGAGGGCCCTCTGGCGTCAGGCCCTAACTCCTGGCCTCCCAAAATTTTCTGATGTGCGCCCTGTGGTGCGAGTACACTCCTGCCAGGTTCCCAACACCATGGGAATGTGGGCCTTCTGCTCTGAGGTCCCAACGATGGGTTGCTCAGTTTCATGATGAGGGCCCTCTGGTGTGAGTTCACTCCGGCCTGGATCCCATAGCCTCGCTGCTCCTGGCCACCTGCGGGGAGGTTACAACTGCGGGATTCCTCACCTTTTTTCTTCTATGGGCCCTCTGTTTTGAGACTCCTCCTGCCTGCCTCACTCCCAGCCCCTTGGTGATGTGTGTCCTCTGGTTTGAGGCCACGTGTGCTGGGTCCCTCACCTTTCGATGATGTGGCCCCACTGGTGTGAGGACACTCTTGCCTGGTTCCTATCCCCTTGAAGATGTGGGCTCTCTGGTGAGAGTCTGATCCTGGCTGGGTTCCTCACCCTTCTGTGAGGTGGGCCCTCTGCTGTGAGATCACTCCTGCCTGGCTGGCACACCCCGCCTGGGCAACATCGGCCCTCTTGTGGCAGTTGGAGCATGCTGGGAGCCTCCTCCCCTCGGTGATGAGGGCCCTCTTGCGTCAGGCCCTAACTGCTGGGTACCCACATTTTCTGATACGTGCTAAGTGGTGCGAGGACACTCCTGCGAGGTTCCCATCCCCATGGGGATGTGGGCCTTCTGCTCTGAGGTCCCAATGGCTGGGTTGCTCACAGTTTCATGATGTGGGCCCTCTGCTGTGAGTTCACTGCAGCCTGGATCACATAGACTCGGTGCTCTGGGCCGCCTGCTGGGAGGTTCCCACTGCAGGATTCCTCACCTTTTTTATTCTATTGGCCCTGTGTTGTGAGGCTACTCATGCCTGCCTCAATCCGAGCCCCTTGGAGATGTGGGTCCTCTGGTTTAGGCCTCATGTGCTGGTTTCCTCACCTTTCTATGATGTGGTCACCCTGGTGTGAAGACAGTCCTGCCTGGTTCTGATCCCCTTGGTGATGTGGGCCCTCTGGTGAGAGTCTTATCCTGGCTGGGTTCCTCACCCTTCTGTGAGGTAGGCCCTCTGCTGTGAGGTCACTCCTGCCTGGCTGTCACACGTCACCTTGTCGACATGGGCCCTCAGTTGGGAGTTGGTGCCTGCTTGGAGTCTCCTCCCCTTGGTAATGAGGGCCCTCTGGCGTCAGACCCTAACTTCTGGGCTCCCAAAATTCTCTGATGTGTGCCCTGAGGTGCGAGTACACTTATGCCATGTTCCCAACCACATAGGAATGTGGGCCTTCTGCTCTGAGGTCCCAAAGCCTGGGTTGCTCACAGTTTCATGATGAGGGCCCTCTGTTTTGAGTTCAGTCAGGTCTGGATCCCATAGCCTCGCTGCTCCTGGCCGCCTGCTGGGAGGTTCCAACTGCGGGATTCCTCACCTTTTTTCTTCTATGGGCCCTCTGTTTTGAGACTCCTCCTGCCTGCCTCACTCCCAGCCCCTTGGTGATGTGTGTCCTCTGGTTTGAGGCCACGTGTGCTGGGTCACTCACATTTCGTTGATGAGGTCCCACTGGTGTGAGGACACTCCAGCCTGGTTCCCATTCTCTTGGTGATGTGGGCCCTCTGGTGAGAGTCTGATCCTCCTTGGGTTCCTCACACTTTTGTGAGGTGGGCCCTCTGCTCTGAGGTCACTCTTGCCTGGCTGGCACACCCCGCATTGGCGACGGCAGCCCACTGGTAGCAGTTGGAGCCTGCTGGGAGCCTCCTCTCCTCGGTGATGAGAGCCCTCTGGTGTCAGGCCCTAACTGCTGGGCTCCCCACCTTTTCTGATGTGTGCCCACTGGTGCGATGACACTCCTACTTGGTTCCCTTCCCCATGGGGATGTGGGCCTTGTGCTCTGAGGTCACAACGGCTGGTTTGCTCACAGTTTCATGATGAGGGCCCTCTGTTGTGAGTTCATCACTGCCTGGATCCCATAGCCTCGGTGCTCTGGGCCGCCTGCTGGGATGTTCCAACTGCTGGATTCCTCACCTTTTTTATACAATGGGCCATGTGTTGTGAGGTTAATCCTGCCTGCCTCGCTCCAAGACCCATGGTGATGTGGGTCCTCTGGTTTGAGGCCACATTTTCTTGTTACCTCAACTTTTGATGATATGGCCCCACGGGTGTGATGACACTCCTGCCTGGTTCACAGCCCCTTGCTGATGTGGGCACTCTGGTGAGAGTCTGATCCTGGCTGGGTTCCTTACCCTTCTGTGAGGTGGGCCCTCTGATGTGAGGTCACTCCTGCCTGGCTGGCTCACGTCGCCTTGATGATGTGGGCCCTCTGTTGGCCACTAAAGCATTCTGGGAGCCTCCTACCCTCTTTAATGAGGGCCCTGGAAAAAACGCATATGCACATTTTGACCAAGTGCATCATTGTCCAGGATCTGCCTCTTCTCCTATGCTTTCAGAGCACTTCCCGTCTACGTCCTGAAATCATATTCCAGGAATACTGCCCCGCTTTCAAGTCCTCCTCGCAGCCTTACTTCAATATATTTTTGTATGATACCTGTCATTAATAACTCTGCAGGTTTGTTAAATACAGTGTCCCTGAGCTCCTTTCTTCAACATGCTTTCTTGTGAGCTGGCCGCAAAACCGCAGGATTGCTTCAGGCTGTAATCTGGTTTCGGCACGGCACGCTGAGCCTTTGGTAAATTCCTCTTTCTGGTGAGAAATGAGCATTCAATTTGCCCGTGGAGACACCTACAGCTAGTCTCTCATTGGTTCTCCCTATTCCTGTTCATCTTGTGCAGAAATTGCAAACTGTGCCAAACAGGAGTTTAAAGGCACTGACTCTCCAAGTGGGTAGAGGGTTAGTAAAGCATCTGGAATGGTGAACCCGAGTACCAGGGAACGAAACCTGAGAGCCATTTAAAATGGTTTCCCAGTCTCACAGTGGACAATACTCTGGGTTTCCCATGCATGTTTTAGCTGAAGGAAGAATTCCTTAAACCTGGAGATTATTGACCCATGGAATGGGTACCATGCAGTATGACTAAAAAGGGTCTGAATTTGCTCACCGAACCTCACCAATGCTATCAGTTCGAAGTGTCCAGCCTTATGCCTCACCCAGCTCTGGGTGTAGATGTGGTAAATCCAGGTTTCATCACAAGCCCTGAATCAATTATTTAAGAATTGCTGTCTCTTTCACTGTCATTGTGTTTTGTTTTTGTAATTTAGTTTGATAATGGGATTTATCGGATTTTCACTGCTGCGTTCATGCCGCTGTACAAACGCTTGATTCTCCTACAGAGAAATATAAATCCACGGGTTTTAAGATTCTTACTAGTCAGGTATATTCCTAGGCGTTGAATATGTGGTGTTGAGTCCATGTCGTTGAACAAGGAGTACGTCTTGACTATTATATATTTGGCTTATGGAACGGTATCTGTGCTATTTTCAATCTCTGGTTTTATGCAGCACCCCAACTCACCTTTGCCCTTAAGCAAGCATAAGTTGGTTTTCTAAATTTGAGTCCCTGTTCTGTTTTGTAATTCAGTTCATGTGTAGCCAAGTTTACATTCCGTGTATTAGTGATATCTTATGATGTTTCATTTTCTGTGTGACTTATTTCACTTAGAATCACTGTAGCTGAATCCACTCATTATGCCGTGATGGGCCTGATGACATAGATTTCATTGCTGAGTGATATTCCATTGTACGTACGAACCACAACTTCTTTATCCATTTTTCACATTCTGGGATATTTAACTTGTACCGTAGATGAGGTTCTTGTAAACAGAGCCGTCCGAAAATTTGGGGTGGCTGTGTGTTTTTGATTTTAATTTCCCTAAGCTATAGGACCATAACTGGAAGTGCCGTAGGCTCCGTTGCTTTGATTTTTAGGTGTTTCAGGAAACACCATACACTTCTCCAGGGTGGCTGTTGGCAATTTACATCCCGCCCATCAGCATAACAAGGCTCCCTGTTCTCCATGGCCTGTGCTGTCTTTCTGGATTTTACACTTTTTTTAGATGGCCCTTTTGACCAGGGGGCTGTGAGACTTCATTGTAGTGCATAATTCTTTAACATGCTTGCATGGTTGGCCAAAAAGGGCGTATGCGTTTTTTCCTGAATATATTCAGGAAAAAACGCATACGCCCTTTTTGGCCAAGTGCATCATTGTCGACGTTCTGCCTCTTTTCCTATGCTTTAAATGCAATTCCAGTCTACCCCCTGAAATCGTTTTCTTGCAATTCTGCCCACTTACAAGTCCTCTTCGCAGCCTTCCTTCAATATATTTTTGGACGATAGCTGTCATTTATAACTCTGCAGGTTTGTGAATTACAGTGCCCCTGAGCTCCTTTCTTCAACTCGCTTTCTTGTGAGCTGGCCGCAAACACACATGATTGCTTCAGGCCCTAATCTGGTTCCGGCACGGCATGCTGAGCCTTTGGTGAATTCCTCTTCCTGGTGGGAAATGAGCGTTAAATTTGCCTGTGCAGACACCTCCAGCTAGTCTCTCATTGATTCCCCCTATTCCTGTTCATCTTGCGCAGATATTGCAAACTGTGCCAAACAGGAGGTTAAAGGCACTGAGTCACCAAGTGGGGAGAGTGTTAGTAAAGGGTCTGGAATGGTGAACCCGAGTAAAAGGGGACGAAAACTGAGATGCATTTGAAAACGTTTCCCGGTCACATGGTGCACCATACTTGGGTTTTCCATGCATGTTTTAGCTGAAGGAAGAATCCCTCAAACCTGGAGAGTTGGGACCCATGGAATGGGTACCATGCAGTATGACTTCAAAGGGTCTGCACTTGCTCATCGAACCTCACCAATGCTATCAGCCCGAAGTGTCCAACCTTATGTCTCACTCAGCTCTGGGTGTAGATGTGGTAAATCCAGGTTGCATCACAAGCCCTGAATGAATTATTTAAAAATTGCTCTCTATTTCACTGTCATTGTGTTTTGTTTCTGTAATTCATTTTGATAATGGGATTTATCGGATTTTCTCTGCTGCATTCTTGCAGCTGTACACACGCTTGATTCTCTTATGGAGACATATAAATCCATGGGTTTGAAGATTCTGATCAGTCAGGTGTATTCCTAGGCTTTGAATATGGGGTGTTTAGTCCATTTCGTTGAGCAAGGGGTAGGTCTTGAGTATTATATATTTGGCTTATGGAAAGGTATCTGTGCTAATTTCTATCTCTGGTTTTATGCAGCACCCCAACTCACATTTCCCCTTAAGCAAGCATAAGTTGGTTTTCTAAATTTGAGACCCTGTTCTGTTTTGTAATTCAGTTCATGTGTAGCCAAGTTTACATTCCTTGTATTAGTGATATCTTATGATGTTTCATTTTCTGTGTGACTTATTTCACTTAGAATCATCGTACCTGAATCCACTCATTATGCCGCAATGGGCCTGATGACATAGATTTCATTGGTGAGTGATATTCCATTGTACGTACGTACCACAATTTCTTTATCCATTTTTCGCTTTCTTGGATATTTAACTTGTACCGTAGACGAGGTTCTTGTAAACAGAGCCGTCCGAAACTTTGGGGTGGCTGTGTGTTTTTGATTTTAATTTCCCTAAGCTATAGGACCATAAGTGGAAGTGCCATAGGCTGTGTTGCTTTGTTTCCTACGTGTTTCTGGAAACACCATACACTTCTCCAGAGTGGTTGTTGGCAATTTACATCCCGCCCATCAGCATGACAAGGCTCCCTCTTCTCCATGGTCTGTGCTGCCTTTCTGGATTTTACACTTTTTTCAGATGGCCCTTTTGACCGGGGGGCAGTGAGACTTCATTGTAGTGCAGATTTCCTTTACACGCTTGCTTGGTTGGCCAAAAAGGGCGTATGCGTTTTTTCCTGAATATATTCAGGAAAAAACGCATACGCCCTTTTTGGCCAAGTGCATCATTGTCGTCGTTCTGCCTCTTTTCCTATGCTTTAAATGCAATTCCAGTCTACCCCCTGAAATCGTTTTCCTGAAATTCTGCCCCACTTTCAAGTCCTCTTCGCAGCCTTCCTTCAATATATTTTTAGACCATAGCTGTCATTTATAACTCTGCAGGTTTGTGAATTACAGTGTCCCTGAGCTCCTTTCTTCAACTCGCTTTCTTGTGAGCTGGCCGCAAACCCGCAGGAATGCTTCAGGCCCTAATCTGGTTCCGGCACGGCATGCTGAGCCTTTGGTTAATTCCTCTTCCTGGTGGGAAATGAGCGTTAAATTTGCCCGTGCAGACACCTTCACACGAGTCGTCATGGTGCCCCTTTGCCCCGGTTATCTCTATGGAGGTTGGAGTTGGAGGGCCTCCTCACTCAAGGTCAGTGTGCCCATGGAGCCAACCCTGCAACTTCAGGGCATGTTTGGTGGTTAGGATCACCACGTGGGGTCCTTTCACCTTAGGAGGGAGGTGGCCTTCTGGGCTGCTGATTTCCAGGTTTTCGGATACTGCCAGTATCTTGGCCAGATGTGGCGGTGGGCCAAGCCCCTTGGTGACCGTAGTTTATCCTACCTGGATCGCATTCTTGCATTGTTCCATTTCAAGTGGTCCCAGGTTTTGCACTAATACTCCAATGGCGATTCACCGTTCACCAGGAATGTAAAGGTCAAAGGGTTTAGCTAAATTAGGGAGTTCCTATTCAAGGGTCTGAATTGACTGCTCTTTCCATTCTTGAAAGGCCACTTCTGCATTCTATTCAAAAGGATCATCACCTTTTCCTTTCAGTGTTTCATATAGAGGCCCAGCTAGTAGACTGTAGTTAGGGATCCAGAAGCAGCAAACCCTGGCCTCCCCAGGAACCCCTAAGCTGTCTTCTAGTTTTAGAAATGGGTAAGGCTGTAAATTGTTTCTTCCCTTTCTTGGGATGGGCTTCTCCGACCTTCTGTGAGAATGAAGCCCAGGCAGGTCACCGTAGTCTGTGATATTTGAGCTTTTTCTTGGACAACTTGTATCCTTTATTGGCTTGGTAGTTCAGAGGTCTCCTTAGTAGGGCTGGCGATCAGAATGTCGTCTGCATATTGAATGAGTGTTTCCTTTTCCAGAGGTAGAACTTTTAGGTCTTTAGCTGAGCTTTCCCCAAAGATGGTGTGGGAATTTTTGAACCCTTGGGGTAACACGGCCCGGAAGTATTGTTTTAGTTGTATGTTGAGTCCTGCCACTCACAAGCCAAAATTTCTTGTGACTCTGGGACTAATAGAATACAAAAGAAGGCATCATTGAAGACTAATACAGAATACCATGTCCTGGTGGTTGGTAGAATGACCAGCAGGGTGTAGGGTTTAGGAACTACTGGAGGTATATCCTCAGTGGCTTAACTGACTGTCCTGACATCCTTTACCAGGACTCCAGCAGCCCATGGGGCTCTCGAGGTCAGGCCAATCCCAGGATATGGAGCTCACCTGGGCAGGTACCCCAACCCAGCCCACGGGGCTCTCATGTTCAGGACCCTCCCAGGATATGGTGTTCCCTGGGCAGGTCCCCCTGCAGCCCATGGGGCTCTCGTGGTCAGGCCCCTCCCAGGATACAGAGCTACCCTTGCAGGTACCATGGCAGGGCTGGGAACACAGGAACCGTGCATATCGCCCTCATTGCAGAGCACTCCCAGCTCACCTGTCACTCAGATCTGACACAGAGCACCTCAGAGCAGGACTTGAACTAACAAACAGCAGCTCCGACAGGTCTGTGACCCTGGGCATCACTCTGTGTGGCCTCCCTCCACCTGGTCTTCCAGAGACTTCCACTGCACCCGGGGCACCAGGCCTCTGTCTCCACCCACCAGCCACCCCTCCTCTCCCTGACTCCTGGGTTCCTCTCATTAGGAGAGGGTTTTCTTGAAGTTGTCTCCCACTCATGGGCCAGATAATATAATTAGAAAACAAGCCAGAGCTGCAGCCCCTTGTCTATCCTGACTCTCAGGAGCCCACACCTGTTCCTTGGACCTGGCCGATTCAGCAAGTTCCAGTTTCTGCAACTGTGAGCCCCTGAGGGGTGATTATTGGCTGGCCTGGGAAGCCTGACCATGCCGGCCAGCCCTCCCCAGGTGTGCCTGGGTTCAGATCAATATAAACACCGCTCCAGGCAGCAAGAGCCCCTGCAGCTGTGCCTGACGCCATTTTCTCTGCCCTGTCAGCAGTCTTGGGGCTGGACTGGTGGGAGGGAGTGAGAGGCCACGGCTTTGTGGGTGGCCCAGTGTGAGTGGGGCTCTGCTGGACTTTCTGCAGCAGTTGCCAAGATGCCACCTGCTAAAGAAGAGGATGTGTCACCCATACGTGCCGCTGGAATTTCTCCCTGGGCAGAGGTGAGTGAGGAAGAAAGCAGTGGGGGCCGGGACAGCAGGGGTATCTCAGGCAGGGAAATGGAAAGCTTCCAGAAGAGCACCCAGGGCCAGGACCACCCTGGCTGGCCTGCAGGCACCAAGTCGACTGGCATGCTGTCGCTCATGTGGCTCCATGGCCCTTCCTCTAGGCTTTCAAGTCCTTGTACATATTCAGGTGTTTTACCTGGGAAGGGTGGGAACATTTCAGCAGCAGCTGGCCTGGGGCTCAGCCCACGTTTACTCACAGATGCCTCGGCACGGTCCCCCAGCTTTGCAATGAGGACGCTTGTTGCGTGGGGCCTGCTGGCTGAATGGGAGATGATTCCCCACCACTGACCAACTTCAGAATTGCTTACAACTGGAGCAAGTGCCCTGATACGGTTTTCCTCTGTGTAACTGGTGGGTTCTGTTTTTTTTTCTTTTTTTCGTTTTTGGTTCAAGGTAGATTTTATTCCTCTTTTTTGTATTTACAGATATAAGCATGGAAATAATTTATTCATATAAATACATGTATGTGAAGGGAAGAATATTTTCTCTGTTTTACTTTTTGTAATTTGAATTTTATTTTATTTTTTTATACAGCAGGTTCTTTTTGGTTATCTCTTTTATACATATAAATGTATATATGCCAATCCCAATCTCTCAACTCCTCCCACCACCACCCCCCAACAGCTTTCCCCCCTTGGTGTCCATACGTTTGTTGTCTACATCTGTTGCTCTATTTCTGCCTTGCAAAACGGTTCATCTGTAAAATTTGTCTAGGTTCCACATATAGGCATTAATAGACAAGATTTGTTTTTCTATTTCTGACTTACTTCACTCTGTATGACAGTCTCTAGATCCATCAACGTCTCTACAAATGACCCAATTTCATTCCTTTTTATGGCTTAGTAATATTCCATTTTATATATGTACCACTTCTTTATGCATTCGTCTGTCTGTGGGCATTTAGGTTGCTTCCATTACCTGGATATTGTAAATAGTGATGCAATGAACATTGCGGTGAATGTCTCTTTTTGATTTATGGTTTTGTCTGGGTATATGCCCAGTAGTGGGATTGCTGTATCATATGGTAATTCTATTCTTAATTTTATAAGAAACTCCATAATGTTCTCCACAGTGACTGTATCAATTTACATTCCCAACAATAGTGGAAGAGGGTTCCTTATCTCCACACCCTTTCCAGCATTTGTTGTTTGTAGATTTTCTGATGATGCCCATTCTAACATGTGTGAGGTGATACACCATGGATGAGTCTATTTCGTTGAGCAAAGAGTAGGTCTTGTCTAGTACATATTTGGCTTATGGAACGGTATGTGTGCTAATTTCAATCTCTGGTTTTATACAGCACCCCAACTCAACATTCCCCTTAAGCAAGCATAAGTTTTTATCTAAATGTGAGACTCTGTTCGGTTTTGTATTTCAGTTTATGTGTAACCAAGTTTACACTCCCTCTATTAGTGATATCTTATGATACTTATCTTTCTCTGTGTGACGTATTTCTCTTAGAATCATCATATTTAAATCCACTCAATTTGCTGCTACAGGCCTGATGACATTGATTTCATTGCTGAGTGATATTCCGTTGTACGTAAGTAGCACAACTCCTTTATCCATTTTTTTCTTTCTGAGATATTTAATTTGTACTGGACTCGAGTTTCTTGTAAACACAGCAGCCCTAAATTTTGTGCTGGCTGTGTCTTGTTGATTTTAATTTTCCTAAGCTATAGGGCTAAAAGTGGAAGTACCCTAGGCTCTGTAGCTTTGTTTTTCAGATGTTTCAGGATACACCATAAACATCTCCAGAGTGTCTGTTGGCAATTTACATCCCGCCCATCAGCATAACAAGGCTCCCTGTTCTCCATGGCCTGTCCTGTGTTTCTGGTTTTTACACTTTTTTCAGATGGCCCTTTTGACGAATGGGAAACGAGACTTCATTGTAGTGCCGATTTCCATTGCTGGAGTGCTTGGTTGGCCAAAAAGGGCATATGCGTTTTTTCCTGAATATATTCAGGAAAAAATGTTTACGCACTTTTGTCCAAGTGCATCAGTGTCAAAGATCTGCCGCTTTTCACATGCTTTAAATGCAATTCCAATCTACCTCCTGAAATATGATTCCTGCAATTCTGCCTCGTTTTCAAGTCCTCTTTGCAGACTTACTTCAATATATTTTTGCCAATAGCTGTCATTTATATCTCTGCAGGTTTGTGAATTACAGTGCCCGTGATTTCCTTTCTTAACTCGTTTCCTTGAAAGCTGGCCACAGAACCGCAGGTTTGCTTTAGGCCATAATCAGGGTCCGACACGGCACTCTGAGCCTTTGGTTAATTCCTCTTCCTGGTGGGAAATTAGAGTTAAATGTGCCCCTCCGGACACCTGCCTCACTCCCAGCCCCTTGGTTATGTGTGTCCTGTAGTTTGAGGCCACATGTGCTGGGTTCCTCACCTTTGGCTGATGTGGCCCCACTGGTGTGAGGACACTCCTGCCTGGTTCCCATCCCCTTGGTGATGTGGACCCTCCGGTGAGAGTCTGATCCTGGCTGGGTTCCTCACACTTCTGAGAGGTGGGCCCTCTTCTCTGAGGTCACTCCTGCCTGGCTGGCCCACCCCGCCTTGACGACGTCGGCTCTCTCGTGGGAGTTGGTGCCTGCTGCGAGTCTCCTCCCCTTGGTAATGAGGGCCCTCTGGCGTCAGGCCCTAACTCCTGGCCTCCCAAAATTTTCTGATGTGCGCCCTGTGGTGCGAGTACACTCCTGCCAGGTTCCCAACACCATGGGAATGTGGGCCTTCTGCTCTGAGGTCCCAACGATGGGTTGCTCAGTTTCATGATGAGGGCCCTCTGGTGTGAGTTCACTCCGGCCTGGATCCCATAGCCTCGCTGCTCCTGGCCACCTGCGGGGAGGTTACAACTGCGGGATTCCTCACCTTTTTTCTTCTATGGGCCCTCTGTTTTGAGACTCCTCCTGCCTGCCTCACTCCCAGCCCCTTGGTGATGTGTGTCCTCTGGTTTGAGGCCACGTGTGCTGGGTCCCTCACCTTTCGATGATGTGGCCCCACTGGTGTGAGGACACTCTTGCCTGGTTCCTATCCCCTTGAAGATGTGGGCTCTCTGGTGAGAGTCTGATCCTGGCTGGGTTCCTCACCCTTCTGTGAGGTGGGCCCTCTGCTGTGAGATCACTCCTGCCTGGCTGGCACACCCCGCCTGGGCAACATCGGCCCTCTTGTGGCAGTTGGAGCATGCTGGGAGCCTCCTCCCCTCGGTGATGAGGGCCCTCTTGCGTCAGGCCCTAACTGCTGGGTACCCACATTTTCTGATACGTGCTAAGTGGTGCGAGGACACTCCTGCGAGGTTCCCATCCCCATGGGGATGTGGGCCTTCTGCTCTGAGGTCCCAATGGCTGGGTTGCTCACAGTTTCATGATGTGGGCCCTCTGCTGTGAGTTCACTGCAGCCTGGATCACATAGACTCGGTGCTCTGGGCCGCCTGCTGGGAGGTTCCCACTGCAGGATTCCTCACCTTTTTTATTCTATTGGCCCTGTGTTGTGAGGCTACTCATGCCTGCCTCAATCCGAGCCCCTTGGAGATGTGGGTCCTCTGGTTTAGGCCTCATGTGCTGGTTTCCTCACCTTTCTATGATGTGGTCACCCTGGTGTGAAGACAGTCCTGCCTGGTTCTGATCCCCTTGGTGATGTGGGCCCTCTGGTGAGAGTCTTATCCTGGCTGGGTTCCTCACCCTTCTGTGAGGTAGGCCCTCTGCTGTGAGGTCACTCCTGCCTGGCTGTCACACGTCACCTTGTCGACATGGGCCCTCAGTTGGGAGTTGGTGCCTGCTTGGAGTCTCCTCCCCTTGGTAATGAGGGCCCTCTGGCGTCAGACCCTAACTTCTGGGCTCCCAAAATTCTCTGATGTGTGCCCTGAGGTGCGAGTACACTTATGCCATGTTCCCAACCACATAGGAATGTGGGCCTTCTGCTCTGAGGTCCCAAAGCCTGGGTTGCTCACAGTTTCATGATGAGGGCCCTCTGTTTTGAGTTCAGTCAGGTCTGGATCCCATAGCCTCGCTGCTCCTGGCCGCCTGCTGGGAGGTTCCAACTGCGGGATTCCTCACCTTTTTTCTTCTATGGGCCCTCTGTTTTGAGACTCCTCCTGCCTGCCTCACTCCCAGCCCCTTGGTGATGTGTGTCCTCTGGTTTGAGGCCACGTGTGCTGGGTCACTCACATTTCGTTGATGAGGTCCCACTGGTGTGAGGACACTCCAGCCTGGTTCCCATTCTCTTGGTGATGTGGGCCCTCTGGTGAGAGTCTGATCCTCCTTGGGTTCCTCACACTTTTGTGAGGTGGGCCCTCTGCTCTGAGGTCACTCTTGCCTGGCTGGCACACCCCGCATTGGCGACGGCAGCCCACTGGTAGCAGTTGGAGCCTGCTGGGAGCCTCCTCTCCTCGGTGATGAGAGCCCTCTGGTGTCAGGCCCTAACTGCTGGGCTCCCCACCTTTTCTGATGTGTGCCCACTGGTGCGATGACACTCCTACTTGGTTCCCTTCCCCATGGGGATGTGGGCCTTGTGCTCTGAGGTCACAACGGCTGGTTTGCTCACAGTTTCATGATGAGGGCCCTCTGTTGTGAGTTCATCACTGCCTGGATCCCATAGCCTCGGTGCTCTGGGCCGCCTGCTGGGATGTTCCAACTGCTGGATTCCTCACCTTTTTTATACAATGGGCCATGTGTTGTGAGGTTAATCCTGCCTGCCTCGCTCCAAGACCCATGGTGATGTGGGTCCTCTGGTTTGAGGCCACATTTTCTTGTTACCTCAACTTTTGATGATATGGCCCCACGGGTGTGATGACACTCCTGCCTGGTTCACAGCCCCTTGCTGATGTGGGCACTCTGGTGAGAGTCTGATCCTGGCTGGGTTCCTTACCCTTCTGTGAGGTGGGCCCTCTGATGTGAGGTCACTCCTGCCTGGCTGGCTCACGTCGCCTTGATGATGTGGGCCCTCTGTTGGCCACTAAAGCATTCTGGGAGCCTCCTACCCTCTTTAATGAGGGCCCTGGAAAAAACGCATATGCACATTTTGACCAAGTGCATCATTGTCCAGGATCTGCCTCTTCTCCTATGCTTTCAGAGCACTTCCCGTCTACGTCCTGAAATCATATTCCAGGAATACTGCCCCGCTTTCAAGTCCTCCTCGCAGCCTTACTTCAATATATTTTTGTATGATACCTGTCATTAATAACTCTGCAGGTTTGTTAAATACAGTGTCCCTGAGCTCCTTTCTTCAACATGCTTTCTTGTGAGCTGGCCGCAAAACCGCAGGATTGCTTCAGGCTGTAATCTGGTTTCGGCACGGCACGCTGAGCCTTTGGTAAATTCCTCTTTCTGGTGAGAAATGAGCATTCAATTTGCCCGTGGAGACACCTACAGCTAGTCTCTCATTGGTTCTCCCTATTCCTGTTCATCTTGTGCAGAAATTGCAAACTGTGCCAAACAGGAGTTTAAAGGCACTGACTCTCCAAGTGGGTAGAGGGTTAGTAAAGCATCTGGAATGGTGAACCCGAGTACCAGGGAACGAAACCTGAGAGCCATTTAAAATGGTTTCCCAGTCTCACAGTGGACAATACTCTGGGTTTCCCATGCATGTTTTAGCTGAAGGAAGAATTCCTTAAACCTGGAGATTATTGACCCATGGAATGGGTACCATGCAGTATGACTAAAAAGGGTCTGAATTTGCTCACCGAACCTCACCAATGCTATCAGTTCGAAGTGTCCAGCCTTATGCCTCACCCAGCTCTGGGTGTAGATGTGGTAAATCCAGGTTTCATCACAAGCCCTGAATCAATTATTTAAGAATTGCTGTCTCTTTCACTGTCATTGTGTTTTGTTTTTGTAATTTAGTTTGATAATGGGATTTATCGGATTTTCACTGCTGCGTTCATGCCGCTGTACAAACGCTTGATTCTCCTACAGAGAAATATAAATCCACGGGTTTTAAGATTCTTACTAGTCAGGTATATTCCTAGGCGTTGAATATGTGGTGTTGAGTCCATGTCGTTGAACAAGGAGTACGTCTTGACTATTATATATTTGGCTTATGGAACGGTATCTGTGCTATTTTCAATCTCTGGTTTTATGCAGCACCCCAACTCACCTTTGCCCTTAAGCAAGCATAAGTTGGTTTTCTAAATTTGAGTCCCTGTTCTGTTTTGTAATTCAGTTCATGTGTAGCCAAGTTTACATTCCGTGTATTAGTGATATCTTATGATGTTTCATTTTCTGTGTGACTTATTTCACTTAGAATCACTGTAGCTGAATCCACTCATTATGCCGTGATGGGCCTGATGACATAGATTTCATTGCTGAGTGATATTCCATTGTACGTACGAACCACAACTTCTTTATCCATTTTTCACATTCTGGGATATTTAACTTGTACCGTAGATGAGGTTCTTGTAAACAGAGCCGTCCGAAAATTTGGGGTGGCTGTGTGTTTTTGATTTTAATTTCCCTAAGCTATAGGACCATAACTGGAAGTGCCGTAGGCTCCGTTGCTTTGATTTTTAGGTGTTTCAGGAAACACCATACACTTCTCCAGGGTGGCTGTTGGCAATTTACATCCCGCCCATCAGCATAACAAGGCTCCCTGTTCTCCATGGCCTGTGCTGTCTTTCTGGATTTTACACTTTTTTTAGATGGCCCTTTTGACCAGGGGGCTGTGAGACTTCATTGTAGTGCATAATTCTTTAACATGCTTGCATGGTTGGCCAAAAAGGGCGTATGCGTTTTTTCCTGAATATATTCAGGAAAAAACGCATACGCCCTTTTTGGCCAAGTGCATCATTGTCGACGTTCTGCCTCTTTTCCTATGCTTTAAATGCAATTCCAGTCTACCCCCTGAAATCGTTTTCTTGCAATTCTGCCCACTTACAAGTCCTCTTCGCAGCCTTCCTTCAATATATTTTTGGACGATAGCTGTCATTTATAACTCTGCAGGTTTGTGAATTACAGTGCCCCTGAGCTCCTTTCTTCAACTCGCTTTCTTGTGAGCTGGCCGCAAACACACATGATTGCTTCAGGCCCTAATCTGGTTCCGGCACGGCATGCTGAGCCTTTGGTGAATTCCTCTTCCTGGTGGGAAATGAGCGTTAAATTTGCCTGTGCAGACACCTCCAGCTAGTCTCTCATTGATTCCCCCTATTCCTGTTCATCTTGCGCAGATATTGCAAACTGTGCCAAACAGGAGGTTAAAGGCACTGAGTCACCAAGTGGGGAGAGTGTTAGTAAAGGGTCTGGAATGGTGAACCCGAGTAAAAGGGGACGAAAACTGAGATGCATTTGAAAACGTTTCCCGGTCACATGGTGCACCATACTTGGGTTTTCCATGCATGTTTTAGCTGAAGGAAGAATCCCTCAAACCTGGAGAGTTGGGACCCATGGAATGGGTACCATGCAGTATGACTTCAAAGGGTCTGCACTTGCTCATCGAACCTCACCAATGCTATCAGCCCGAAGTGTCCAACCTTATGTCTCACTCAGCTCTGGGTGTAGATGTGGTAAATCCAGGTTGCATCACAAGCCCTGAATGAATTATTTAAAAATTGCTCTCTATTTCACTGTCATTGTGTTTTGTTTCTGTAATTCATTTTGATAATGGGATTTATCGGATTTTCTCTGCTGCATTCTTGCAGCTGTACACACGCTTGATTCTCTTATGGAGACATATAAATCCATGGGTTTGAAGATTCTGATCAGTCAGGTGTATTCCTAGGCTTTGAATATGGGGTGTTTAGTCCATTTCGTTGAGCAAGGGGTAGGTCTTGAGTATTATATATTTGGCTTATGGAAAGGTATCTGTGCTAATTTCTATCTCTGGTTTTATGCAGCACCCCAACTCACATTTCCCCTTAAGCAAGCATAAGTTGGTTTTCTAAATTTGAGACCCTGTTCTGTTTTGTAATTCAGTTCATGTGTAGCCAAGTTTACATTCCTTGTATTAGTGATATCTTATGATGTTTCATTTTCTGTGTGACTTATTTCACTTAGAATCATCGTACCTGAATCCACTCATTATGCCGCAATGGGCCTGATGACATAGATTTCATTGGTGAGTGATATTCCATTGTACGTACGTACCACAATTTCTTTATCCATTTTTCGCTTTCTTGGATATTTAACTTGTACCGTAGACGAGGTTCTTGTAAACAGAGCCGTCCGAAACTTTGGGGTGGCTGTGTGTTTTTGATTTTAATTTCCCTAAGCTATAGGACCATAAGTGGAAGTGCCATAGGCTGTGTTGCTTTGTTTCCTACGTGTTTCTGGAAACACCATACACTTCTCCAGAGTGGTTGTTGGCAATTTACATCCCGCCCATCAGCATGACAAGGCTCCCTCTTCTCCATGGTCTGTGCTGCCTTTCTGGATTTTACACTTTTTTCAGATGGCCCTTTTGACCGGGGGGCAGTGAGACTTCATTGTAGTGCAGATTTCCTTTACACGCTTGCTTGGTTGGCCAAAAAGGGCGTATGCGTTTTTTCCTGAATATATTCAGGAAAAAACGCATACGCCCTTTTTGGCCAAGTGCATCATTGTCGTCGTTCTGCCTCTTTTCCTATGCTTTAAATGCAATTCCAGTCTACCCCCTGAAATCGTTTTCCTGAAATTCTGCCCCACTTTCAAGTCCTCTTCGCAGCCTTCCTTCAATATATTTTTAGACCATAGCTGTCATTTATAACTCTGCAGGTTTGTGAATTACAGTGTCCCTGAGCTCCTTTCTTCAACTCGCTTTCTTGTGAGCTGGCCGCAAACCCGCAGGAATGCTTCAGGCCCTAATCTGGTTCCGGCACGGCATGCTGAGCCTTTGGTTAATTCCTCTTCCTGGTGGGAAATGAGCGTTAAATTTGCCCGTGCAGACACCTTCACACGAGTCGTCATGGTGCCCCTTTGCCCCGGTTATCTCTATGGAGGTTGGAGTTGGAGGGCCTCCTCACTCAAGGTCAGTGTGCCCATGGAGCCAACCCTGCAACTTCAGGGCATGTTTGGTGGTTAGGATCACCACGTGGGGTCCTTTCACCTTAGGAGGGAGGTGGCCTTCTGGGCTGCTGATTTCCAGGTTTTCGGATACTGCCAGTATCTTGGCCAGATGTGGCGGTGGGCCAAGCCCCTTGGTGACCGTAGTTTATCCTACCTGGATCGCATTCTTGCATTGTTCCATTTCAAGTGGTCCCAGGTTTTGCACTAATACTCCAATGGCGATTCACCGTTCACCAGGAATGTAAAGGTCAAAGGGTTTAGCTAAATTAGGGAGTTCCTATTCAAGGGTCTGAATTGACTGCTCTTTCCATTCTTGAAAGGCCACTTCTGCATTCTATTCAAAAGGATCATCACCTTTTCCTTTCAGTGTTTCATATAGAGGCCCAGCTAGTAGACTGTAGTTAGGGATCCAGAAGCAGCAAACCCTGGCCTCCCCAGGAACCCCTAAGCTGTCTTCTAGTTTTAGAAATGGGTAAGGCTGTAAATTGTTTCTTCCCTTTCTTGGGATGGGCTTCTCCGACCTTCTGTGAGAATGAAGCCCAGGCAGGTCACCGTAGTCTGTGATATTTGAGCTTTTTCTTGGACAACTTGTATCCTTTATTGGCTTGGTAGTTCAGAGGTCTCCTTAGTAGGGCTGGCGATCAGAATGTCGTCTGCATATTGAATGAGTGTTTCCTTTTCCAGAGGTAGAACTTTTAGGTCTTTAGCTGAGCTTTCCCCAAAGATGGTGTGGGAATTTTTGAACCCTTGGGGTAACACGGCCCGGAAGTATTGTTTTAGTTGTATGTTGAGTCCTGCCACTCACAAGCCAAAATTTCTTGTGACTCTGGGACTAATAGAATACAAAAGAAGGCATCATTGAAGACTAATACAGAATACCATGTCCTGGTGGTTGGTAGAATGACCAGCAGGGTGTAGGGTTTAGGAACTACTGGAGGTATATCCTCAGTGGCTTAACTGACTGTCCTGACATCCTTTACCAGGACTCCAGCAGCCCATGGGGCTCTCGAGGTCAGGCCAATCCCAGGATATGGAGCTCACCTGGGCAGGTACCCCAACCCAGCCCACGGGGCTCTCATGTTCAGGACCCTCCCAGGATATGGTGTTCCCTGGGCAGGTCCCCCTGCAGCCCATGGGGCTCTCGTGGTCAGGCCCCTCCCAGGATACAGAGCTACCCTTGCAGGTACCATGGCAGGGCTGGGAACACAGGAACCGTGCATATCGCCCTCATTGCAGAGCACTCCCAGCTCACCTGTCACTCAGATCTGACACAGAGCACCTCAGAGCAGGACTTGAACTAACAAACAGCAGCTCCGACAGGTCTGTGACCCTGGGCATCACTCTGTGTGGCCTCCCTCCACCTGGTCTTCCAGAGACTTCCACTGCACCCGGGGCACCAGGCCTCTGTCTCCACCCACCAGCCACCCCTCCTCTCCCTGACTCCTGGGTTCCTCTCATTAGGAGAGGGTTTTCTTGAAGTTGTCTCCCACTCATGGGCCAGATAATATAATTAGAAAACAAGCCAGAGCTGCAGCCCCTTGTCTATCCTGACTCTCAGGAGCCCACACCTGTTCCTTGGACCTGGCCGATTCAGCAAGTTCCAGTTTCTGCAACTGTGAGCCCCTGAGGGGTGATTATTGGCTGGCCTGGGAAGCCTGACCATGCCGGCCAGCCCTCCCCAGGTGTGCCTGGGTTCAGATCAATATAAACACCGCTCCAGGCAGCAAGAGCCCCTGCAGCTGTGCCTGACGCCATTTTCTCTGCCCTGTCAGCAGTCTTGGGGCTGGACTGGTGGGAGGGAGTGAGAGGCCACGGCTTTGTGGGTGGCCCAGTGTGAGTGGGGCTCTGCTGGACTTTCTGCAGCAGTTGCCAAGATGCCACCTGCTAAAGAAGAGGATGTGTCACCCATACGTGCCGCTGGAATTTCTCCCTGGGCAGAGGTGAGTGAGGAAGAAAGCAGTGGGGGCCGGGACAGCAGGGGTATCTCAGGCAGGGAAATGGAAAGCTTCCAGAAGAGCACCCAGGGCCAGGACCACCCTGGCTGGCCTGCAGGCACCAAGTCGACTGGCATGCTGTCGCTCATGTGGCTCCATGGCCCTTCCTCTAGGCTTTCAAGTCCTTGTACATATTCAGGTGTTTTACCTGGGAAGGGTGGGAACATTTCAGCAGCAGCTGGCCTGGGGCTCAGCCCACGTTTACTCACAGATGCCTCGGCACGGTCCCCCAGCTTTGCAATGAGGACGCTTGTTGCGTGGGGCCTGCTGGCTGAATGGGAGATGATTCCCCACCACTGACCAACTTCAGAATTGCTTACAACTGGAGCAAGTGCCCTGATACGGTTTTCCTCTGTGTAACTGGTGGGTTCTGTTTTTTTTTCTTTTTTTCGTTTTTGGTTCAAGGTAGATTTTATTCCTCTTTTTTGTATTTACAGATATAAGCATGGAAATAATTTATTCATATAAATACATGTATGTGAAGGGAAGAATATTTTCTCTGTTTTACTTTTTGTAATTTGAATTTTATTTTATTTTTTTATACAGCAGGTTCTTTTTGGTTATCTCTTTTATACATATAAATGTATATATGCCAATCCCAATCTCTCAACTCCTCCCACCACCACCCCCCAACAGCTTTCCCCCCTTGGTGTCCATACGTTTGTTGTCTACATCTGTTGCTCTATTTCTGCCTTGCAAAACGGTTCATCTGTAAAATTTGTCTAGGTTCCACATATAGGCATTAATAGACAAGATTTGTTTTTCTATTTCTGACTTACTTCACTCTGTATGACAGTCTCTAGATCCATCAACGTCTCTACAAATGACCCAATTTCATTCCTTTTTATGGCTTAGTAATATTCCATTTTATATATGTACCACTTCTTTATGCATTCGTCTGTCTGTGGGCATTTAGGTTGCTTCCATTACCTGGATATTGTAAATAGTGATGCAATGAACATTGCGGTGAATGTCTCTTTTTGATTTATGGTTTTGTCTGGGTATATGCCCAGTAGTGGGATTGCTGTATCATATGGTAATTCTATTCTTAATTTTATAAGAAACTCCATAATGTTCTCCACAGTGACTGTATCAATTTACATTCCCAACAATAGTGGAAGAGGGTTCCTTATCTCCACACCCTTTCCAGCATTTGTTGTTTGTAGATTTTCTGATGATGCCCATTCTAACATGTGTGAGGTGATACACCATGGATGAGTCTATTTCGTTGAGCAAAGAGTAGGTCTTGTCTAGTACATATTTGGCTTATGGAACGGTATGTGTGCTAATTTCAATCTCTGGTTTTATACAGCACCCCAACTCAACATTCCCCTTAAGCAAGCATAAGTTTTTATCTAAATGTGAGACTCTGTTCGGTTTTGTATTTCAGTTTATGTGTAACCAAGTTTACACTCCCTCTATTAGTGATATCTTATGATACTTATCTTTCTCTGTGTGACGTATTTCTCTTAGAATCATCATATTTAAATCCACTCAATTTGCTGCTACAGGCCTGATGACATTGATTTCATTGCTGAGTGATATTCCGTTGTACGTAAGTAGCACAACTCCTTTATCCATTTTTTTCTTTCTGAGATATTTAATTTGTACTGGACTCGAGTTTCTTGTAAACACAGCAGCCCTAAATTTTGTGCTGGCTGTGTCTTGTTGATTTTAATTTTCCTAAGCTATAGGGCTAAAAGTGGAAGTACCCTAGGCTCTGTAGCTTTGTTTTTCAGATGTTTCAGGATACACCATAAACATCTCCAGAGTGTCTGTTGGCAATTTACATCCCGCCCATCAGCATAACAAGGCTCCCTGTTCTCCATGGCCTGTCCTGTGTTTCTGGTTTTTACACTTTTTTCAGATGGCCCTTTTGACGAATGGGAAACGAGACTTCATTGTAGTGCCGATTTCCATTGCTGGAGTGCTTGGTTGGCCAAAAAGGGCATATGCGTTTTTTCCTGAATATATTCAGGAAAAAATGTTTACGCACTTTTGTCCAAGTGCATCAGTGTCAAAGATCTGCCGCTTTTCACATGCTTTAAATGCAATTCCAATCTACCTCCTGAAATATGATTCCTGCAATTCTGCCTCGTTTTCAAGTCCTCTTTGCAGACTTACTTCAATATATTTTTGCCAATAGCTGTCATTTATATCTCTGCAGGTTTGTGAATTACAGTGCCCGTGATTTCCTTTCTTAACTCGTTTCCTTGAAAGCTGGCCACAGAACCGCAGGTTTGCTTTAGGCCATAATCAGGGTCCGACACGGCACTCTGAGCCTTTGGTTAATTCCTCTTCCTGGTGGGAAATTAGAGTTAAATGTGCCCCTCCGGACACCTGCCTCACTCCCAGCCCCTTGGTTATGTGTGTCCTGTAGTTTGAGGCCACATGTGCTGGGTTCCTCACCTTTGGCTGATGTGGCCCCACTGGTGTGAGGACACTCCTGCCTGGTTCCCATCCCCTTGGTGATGTGGACCCTCCGGTGAGAGTCTGATCCTGGCTGGGTTCCTCACACTTCTGAGAGGTGGGCCCTCTTCTCTGAGGTCACTCCTGCCTGGCTGGCCCACCCCGCCTTGACGACGTCGGCTCTCTCGTGGGAGTTGGTGCCTGCTGCGAGTCTCCTCCCCTTGGTAATGAGGGCCCTCTGGCGTCAGGCCCTAACTCCTGGCCTCCCAAAATTTTCTGATGTGCGCCCTGTGGTGCGAGTACACTCCTGCCAGGTTCCCAACACCATGGGAATGTGGGCCTTCTGCTCTGAGGTCCCAACGATGGGTTGCTCAGTTTCATGATGAGGGCCCTCTGGTGTGAGTTCACTCCGGCCTGGATCCCATAGCCTCGCTGCTCCTGGCCACCTGCGGGGAGGTTACAACTGCGGGATTCCTCACCTTTTTTCTTCTATGGGCCCTCTGTTTTGAGACTCCTCCTGCCTGCCTCACTCCCAGCCCCTTGGTGATGTGTGTCCTCTGGTTTGAGGCCACGTGTGCTGGGTCCCTCACCTTTCGATGATGTGGCCCCACTGGTGTGAGGACACTCTTGCCTGGTTCCTATCCCCTTGAAGATGTGGGCTCTCTGGTGAGAGTCTGATCCTGGCTGGGTTCCTCACCCTTCTGTGAGGTGGGCCCTCTGCTGTGAGATCACTCCTGCCTGGCTGGCACACCCCGCCTGGGCAACATCGGCCCTCTTGTGGCAGTTGGAGCATGCTGGGAGCCTCCTCCCCTCGGTGATGAGGGCCCTCTTGCGTCAGGCCCTAACTGCTGGGTACCCACATTTTCTGATACGTGCTAAGTGGTGCGAGGACACTCCTGCGAGGTTCCCATCCCCATGGGGATGTGGGCCTTCTGCTCTGAGGTCCCAATGGCTGGGTTGCTCACAGTTTCATGATGTGGGCCCTCTGCTGTGAGTTCACTGCAGCCTGGATCACATAGACTCGGTGCTCTGGGCCGCCTGCTGGGAGGTTCCCACTGCAGGATTCCTCACCTTTTTTATTCTATTGGCCCTGTGTTGTGAGGCTACTCATGCCTGCCTCAATCCGAGCCCCTTGGAGATGTGGGTCCTCTGGTTTAGGCCTCATGTGCTGGTTTCCTCACCTTTCTATGATGTGGTCACCCTGGTGTGAAGACAGTCCTGCCTGGTTCTGATCCCCTTGGTGATGTGGGCCCTCTGGTGAGAGTCTTATCCTGGCTGGGTTCCTCACCCTTCTGTGAGGTAGGCCCTCTGCTGTGAGGTCACTCCTGCCTGGCTGTCACACGTCACCTTGTCGACATGGGCCCTCAGTTGGGAGTTGGTGCCTGCTTGGAGTCTCCTCCCCTTGGTAATGAGGGCCCTCTGGCGTCAGACCCTAACTTCTGGGCTCCCAAAATTCTCTGATGTGTGCCCTGAGGTGCGAGTACACTTATGCCATGTTCCCAACCACATAGGAATGTGGGCCTTCTGCTCTGAGGTCCCAAAGCCTGGGTTGCTCACAGTTTCATGATGAGGGCCCTCTGTTTTGAGTTCAGTCAGGTCTGGATCCCATAGCCTCGCTGCTCCTGGCCGCCTGCTGGGAGGTTCCAACTGCGGGATTCCTCACCTTTTTTCTTCTATGGGCCCTCTGTTTTGAGACTCCTCCTGCCTGCCTCACTCCCAGCCCCTTGGTGATGTGTGTCCTCTGGTTTGAGGCCACGTGTGCTGGGTCACTCACATTTCGTTGATGAGGTCCCACTGGTGTGAGGACACTCCAGCCTGGTTCCCATTCTCTTGGTGATGTGGGCTCTCTGGTGAGAGTCTGATCCTCCTTGGGTTCCTCACACTTTTGTGAGGTGGGCCCTCTGCTCTGAGGTCACTCTTGCCTGGCTGGCACACCCCGCATTGGCGACGGCGGCCCACTGGTAGCAGTTGGAGCCTGCTGGGAGCCTCCTCTCCTCGGTGATGAGAGCCCTCTGGTGTCAGGCCCTAACTGCTGGGCTCCCCACCTTTTCTGATGTGTGCCCACTGGTGCGATGACACTCCTACTTGGTTCCCTTCCCCATGGGGATGTGGGCCTTGTGCTCTGAGGTCACAACGGCTGGTTTGCTCACAGTTTCATGATGAGGGCCCTCTGTTGTGAGTTCATCACTGCCTGGATCCCATAGCCTCGGTGCTCTGGGCCGCCTGCTGGGATGTTCCAACTGCTGGATTCCTCACCTTTTTTATACAATGGGCCATGTGTTGTGAGGTTAATCCTGCCTGCCTCGCTCCAAGACCCATGGTGATGTGGGTCCTCTGGTTTGAGGCCACATTTTCTTGTTACCTCAACTTTTGATGATATGGCCCCACGGGTGTGATGACACTCCTGCCTGGTTCACAGCCCCTTGCTGATGTGGGCACTCTGGTGAGAGTCTGATCCTGGCTGGGTTCCTTACCCTTCTGTGAGGTGGGCCCTCTGATGTGAGGTCACTCCTGCCTGGCTGGCTCACGTCGCCTTGATGATGTGGGCCCTCTGTTGGCCACTAAAGCATTCTGGGAGCCTCCTACCCTCTTTAATGAGGGCCCTGGAAAAAACGCATATGCACATTTTGACCAAGTGCATCATTGTCCAGGATCTGCCTCTTCTCCTATGCTTTCAGAGCACTTCCCGTCTACGTCCTGAAATCATATTCCAGGAATACTGCCCCGCTTTCAAGTCCTCCTCGCAGCCTTACTTCAATATATTTTTGTATGATACCTGTCATTAATAACTCTGCAGGTTTGTTAAATACAGTGTCCCTGAGCTCCTTTCTTCAACATGCTTTCTTGTGAGCTGGCCGCAAAACCGCAGGATTGCTTCAGGCCGTAATCTGGTTTCGGCACGGCACGCTGAGCCTTTGGTAAATTCCTCTTTCTGGTGAGAAATGAGCATTCAATTTGCCCGTGGAGACACCTACAGCTAGTCTCTCATTGGTTCTCCCTATTCCTGTTCATCTTGTGCAGAAATTGCAAACTGTGCCAAACAGGAGGTTAAAGGCACTGACTCTCCAAGTGGGTAGAGGGTTAGTAAAGCATCTGGAATGGTGAACCCGAGTACCAGGGAACGAAACCTGAGAGCCATTTAAAATGGTTTCCCAGTCTCACAGTGGACAATACTCTGGGTTTCCCATGCATGTTTTAGCTGAAGGAAGAATTCCTTAAACCTGGAGATTATTGACCCATGGAATGGGTACCATGCAGTATGACTAAAAAGGGTCTGAATTTGCTCACCGAACCTCACCAATGCTATCAGTTCGAAGTGTCCAGCCTTATGCCTCACCCAGCTCTGGGTGTAGATGTGGTAAATCCAGGTTTCATCACAAGCCCTGAATCAATTATTTAAGAATTGCTGTCTCTTTCACTGTCATTGTGTTTTGTTTTTGTAATTTAGTTTGATAATGGGATTTATCGGATTTTCACTGCTGCGTTCATGCCGCTGTACAAACGCTTGATTCTCCTACAGAGAAATATAAATCCACGGGTTTTAAGATTCTTACTAGTCAGGTATATTCCTAGGCGTTGAATATGTGGTGTTGAGTCCATGTCGTTGAACAAGGAGTAGGTCTTGACTATTACATATTTGGCTTATGGAACGGTATCTGTGCTATTTTCAATCTCTGGTTTTATGCAGCACCCCAACTCACCTTTGCCCTTAAGCAAGCATAAGTTGGTTTTCTAAATTTGAGTCCCTGTTCTGTTTTGTAATTCAGTTCATGTGTAGCCAAGTTTACATTCCGTGTATTAGTGATATCTTATGATGTTTCATTTTCTGTGTGACTTATTTCACTTAGAATCACTGTAGCTGAATCCACTCATTATGCCGTGATGGGCCTGATGACATAGATTTCATTGCTGAGTGATATTCCATTGTACGTACGAACCACAACTTCTTTATCCATTTTTCACATTCTGGGATATTTAACTTGTACCGTAGATGAGGTTCTTGTAAACAGAGCCGTCCGAAAATTTGGGGTGGCTGTGTGTTTTTGATTTTAATTTCCCTAAGCTATAGGACCATAACTGGAAGTGCCGTAGGCTCCGTTGCTTTGTTTTTTAGGTGTTTCAGGAAACACCATACACTTCTCCAGGGTGGCTGTTGGCAATTTACATCCCGCCCATCAGCATAACAAGGCTCCCTGTTCTCCATGGCCTGTGCTGTCTTTCTGGATTTTACACTTTTTTTAGATGGCCCTTTTGACCAGGGGGCTGTGAGACTTCATTGTAGTGCATAATTCTTTAACATGCTTGCATGGTTGGCCAAAAAGGGCGTATGCGTTTTTTCCTGAGGAAAAAACGCATACGCCCTTTTTGGCCAAGTGCATCATTGTCGACGTTCTGCCTCTTTTCCTATGCTTTAAATGCAATTCCAGTCTACCCCCTGAAATCGTTTTCTTGCAATTCTGCCCCGCTTTCAAGTCCTCTTCGCAGCCTTCCTTCAATATATTTTTGGGTGATAGCTGTCATTTATAACTCTGCAGGTTTGTGAATTACAGTGTCCCTGAGCTCCTTTCTTCAACTCGCTTTCTTGTGAGCTGGCCGCAAACCCGCAGGATTGCTTCAGGCCCTAATCTGGTTCCGGCACGGCATGCTGAGCCTTTGGTTAATTCCTCTTCCTGGTGGGAAATGAGCGTTAAATTTGCCCGTGCAGACACCTTCACACGAGTCTTCATGGTGCCACTTTGCCCCGGTTATCTCTATGGAGGTTGGAGTTGGAGGGCCTCCTCACTCAAGGTCAGTGTGCCCATGGAGCCCACCCTGCAACTTCAGGGCATGGTTGGGGGTTAGGATCACCACGTGGGGTCCTTTTCCCTTCGGAGTGAGGTGGCCTTTAGGGCTGCTGATTTCCAGGTTTTCAGATACTGCCAGTATCTTGGCCAGATGTGGCGGTGGGCCAAGCCCCTTGGTGACCGTAGTTTATCCTACCTGGATCGCATTCTTGCATTGTTCCATTTCAAGTGGTCCCAGGTTTTGCACTAATACTCCAATGGCGATTCACCGTTCACCAGGAATGTAAAGGTCAAAGGGTTTAGCTAAATTAGGGAGTTCCAGGGCAAGGGTCTGAATTGACTGCTCTTTCCATTCTTGAAAGGCCACTTCTGCATTCTATTCAAAAGGATCATCATCTTTTCCTTTCAGTGTTTCATATAGAGGCCGAGCTAGTAGACTGTAGTTAGGGATCCATAAGCAGCAATCCCTGGCCTCCCCAGGAGCCCCTATGCTGTCTTCTAGTTTCAGAAATGGGTAAGGCTGTAAATTGTTTCTTCCCTTTCCTGGGATGGGCTTCTCCGACCTTCTGTGAGAATGAAGCCCAGGCAGGTCACCGTAGTCTGTGATATTTGAGCTTTTTCTTGGACAACTTGTATCCTTTATTGGCTTGGTAGTTCAGAGGTCTCCTTAGTAGGGCTGGCGATCAGAATGTCGTCTGCATATTGAAGGAGTGTTTCCTTTTCCAGAGGTAGAACTTTTAGGTCTTTAGCTGGGCTTTCCCCAAAGATGGTGTGGGAATTTTTGAACCCTTGGGGCAACACGGCCCGGAAGTATTGTTTTAGTTGTATGTTGAGTCCTGCCACTCACAAGCCAAAATTTCTTGTGACTCTGGGATTAATAGAATACAAAAGAAGGCATCATTGAAGACTAATACAGAATACCATGTCCTGGTGGTTGGTAGAATGACCAGCAGGGTGTAGGATTTAGGAACTACTGGAGGTATATCCTCGGTGGCTTCACTGACTGTCCTGACATCCTTTACCAGGACTCCAGCAGCCCATGGGGCTCTCGAGGTCAGGCCAATCCCAGGATATGGAGCTCACCTGGGCAGGTACCCCACCCCCACCCCAGCCCACGGGGCTCTCGTGTTCAGGCCCCTCCCAGGATATGGTGTTCCCTGGGCAGGTTCCCCTGCAGCCCATGGGGCTCTCGTGGTCAGGCCCCTCCCAGGATACAGAGCTACCCTTGCAGGTACCATGGCAGGGCTGGGAACACAGGAACCGTGCATATCGCCCTCATTGCAGAGCACTCCCAGCTCACCTGTCACTCAGATCTGACACAGAGCACCTCAGAGCAGGACTTGAACTAACAAACAGCAGCTCCGACAGGTCTGTGACCCTGGGCATCACTCTGTGTGGCCTCCCTCCACCTGGTCTTCCAGAGACTTCCACTGCACCCGGGGCACCAGGCCTCTGTCTCCACCCACCAGCCACCCCTCCTCTCCCTGACTCCTGGGTTCCTCTCATTAGGAGAGGGTTTTCTTGAAGTTGTCTCCCACTCATGGGCCAGATAATATAATTAGAAAACAAGCCAGAGCTGCAGCCCCTTGTCTATCCTGACTCTCAGGAGCCCACACCTGTTCCTTGGACCTGGCCGATTCAGCAAGTTCCAGTTTCTGCAACTGTGAGCCCCTGAGGGGTGATTATTGGCTGGCCTGGGAAGCCCGACCGTGCCGGCCAGCCCTCCCCAGGTGTGCCTGGGTTCAGATCAATATAAACACCGCTCCAGGCAGCAAGAGCCCCTGCAGCTGTGCCTGACGCCATTTTCTCTGCCCTGTCAGCAGTCTTGGGGCTGGACTGGTGGGAGGGAGTGAGAGGCCACGGCTTTGTGGGTGGCCCAGTGTGAGTGGGGCTCTGCTGGACTTTCTGCAGCAGTTGCCAAGATGCCACCTGCTAAAGAAGAGGATGTGTCACCCATACCTGCCGCTGGAATTTCTCCCTGGGCAGAGGTGAGTGAGGAAGAAAGCAGTGGGGGCCGGGACAGCAGGGGTATCTCAGGCAGGGAAATTGAAAGCTTCCAGAAGAGCACCCAGGGCCAGGACCATCCTGGCTGGCCTGCAGGCACCAAGTCGACTGGCATGCTGTCACTCATGTGGCTCCATGGCCCTTCCTCTAGGCTTTCAAGTCCTTGTACATATTCAGGTGTTTTACCTGGGAAGGGTGGGAACATTTCAGCAGCAGCTGGCCTGGGGCTCAGCCCACGTTTACTCACAGATGCCTCGGCACGGTCCCCCAGCTTTGCAATGAGGACGCTTGTTGCGTGGGGCCTGCTGGCTGAATGGGAGATGATTCCCCACCACTGACCAACTTCAGAATTGTTTACAACTGGAGCAAGTGCCCTGATACGGTTTTCCTCTGTGTAACTGGTGGGTTCTGTTTTTTTTTCTTTTTTTCGTTTTTGGTTCAAGGTAGATTTTATTCCTCTTTTTTGTATTTACAGATATAAGCATGGAAATAATTTATTCATATAAATACATGTATGTGAAGGGAAGAATATTTTTTCTGTTTTACTTTTTGTAATTTGAATTTTATTTTATTTTTTTATACAGCAGGTTCTTTTTGGTTATCTATTTTATACATATAAATGTATACATGCCAATCCCAATCTCTCAACTCCTCCCACCACCACCCCCCAACAGCTTTCCCCCCTTGGTGTCCATACGTTTGTTGTCTACATCTGTTGCTCTATTTCTGCCTGGCAAAACGGTTCATCTGTACAATTTTTCTAGGTTCCACATATATGCATTAATAGACAAGATTTGTTTTTCTCTTTCTGACTTACTTCACTCTGTATGACAGTCTCTAGATCCATCAACGTCTCTACAAATGACCCAATTTCATTCCTTTTTATGGCTTAGTAATATTCCATTTTATATATGTACCACATCTTTATGCATTCGTCTGTCTGTGGGCATTTAGGTTGCTTCCATTACCTGGATATTGTAAATAGTGATGCAATGAACATTGCGGTGAATGTCTCTTTCTGATTTATGGTTTTGTCTGGGTATATGCCCAGTAGTGGGATTGCTGTATCATATGGTAATTCTATTCTTAGTTTTATAAGAAACTCCATAATGTTCTCCACAGTGACTGTATCAATTTACATTCCCAACAATAGTGGAAGAGGGTTCCTTATCTCCACACCCTTTCCAGCATTTGTTGTTTGTAGATTTTCTGATGATGCCCATTCTAACAGGTGTGAGGTGATACACCATGGATGAGTCTATTTCGTTGAGCAAAGAGTAGGTCTTGTCTATTACATATTTGGCTTATGGAACGGTATGTGTGCTAATTTCAATCTCTGGTTTTATACAGCACCCCAACTCAACTTTCCCCTTAAGCAAGCATAAGTTTTTATCTAAATGTGAGACTCTGTTCGGTTTTGGAATTCAGTTTATGTGTAGCCAAGTTTACACTCTCTCTATTAGTGATATCTTATGATAATTCTCTTTCTCTGTGTGACCTATTTCTCTTAGAATCATCATACTTAAATCCACTCAATTTGCTGCTACAGGCCTGATGACATTGATTTCATTGCTGAGTGATATTCCGTTGTACGTAAGTAGCACAACTCCTTTATCCATTTTTTTCTTTCTGGGATATTTAATTTGTACTGGACTCAAGGTTCTTGTAAACACAGCAGCCCTAAATTTGGTGTTGGCTGTGTCTTGTTGATTTTAATTTTCCTAAGCTATAGGGCCAAAAGTGGAAGTGCCCTAGGGTCTGTAGCTTTGTTTTTCAGATGTTTCAGGATACACCATAAACATCTCCAGAGTGTCTGTTGGCAATTTACACCCCGCCCATCAGCATAACAAGGCTCCCTGTTCTCCATGGCCTGTCCTGTGTTTCTGGTTTTTACACTTTTTTCAGATGGCCCTTTTGACGAATGGGAAATGAGACTTCATTGTAGTGCGGATTTCCATTTCTCGAGTGCTTGGTTGGCCAAAAAGGGCATATGTGTTTTTTCCTGAATATATTCAGGAAAAAATGTTTACGCACTTTTGTCCAAGTGCATCACTGTCAAAGATCTGCCGCTTTTCACATGCTTTAAATGCAATTCCAATCTACCTCCTGAAATATGATTCCTGCAATTCTGCCTCGTTTTCAAGTCCTCTTTGCAGACTTACTTCCATATAATTTTGCCAATAGCTGTCATTTATAACACTGCAGGTTTGTGAATTACAGTGCCCGTGATTTCCTTTCTTAACTCGTTTCCTTGAAAACTGGCCAAAGAACCGCAGGTTTGCTTCAGGCCGTAATCAGGGTCCGGCACGGCACTCTGAGACTTTGGTTCATTCCACTTCCTGGTGGGAAATTAGAGTTAAATGTGCCCCTCCAGACACCTGCCTCACTCCTAGCCCCTTGGTGATGTGTGTCCTGTGGTTTGAGGCCACATGTGCTGGGTTCCTCACCTTTGGCTGATGTGGCCCCACTGGTGTGAGGACACTCCTGCCTGGTTCCCATCCCCTTGGTGATGTGGGCCCTCCGGTGAGAGTCTGATCCTGGTTGGGTTCCTCACACTTCTGTGAGGTGGGCCCTCTTCTCTGAGGTCACTCCTGCCTGGCTGGCACACCCCGCCTTGGCGACGTCGGCCCTCTGGTGGGATTTGGTGCCTGCTGGGTGTCTCCTCCCCTCGGTAATGAGGGCCCTCTGGCGTCAGACCCTAACTCCTGGGCTCCCAATATTTTCTGATATGCGCCCTGTGGTGCGAGTACACTCCTGCCAGGTTCCCAACCCCATGGGAAGGTGGGCCTTCTGCTCTGAGGTCCCAACCGTGGGTTGCTCAGTTTCATGATGAGGGCCCTCTCCTGTGAGTTCTCTCCGGCCTGGATCCCATAGCCTCGCTGCTCCTGGCCACCTGCTGGGAGGTTACAACTGCGGGATTCCTCACCTTTTTTCTTCTATGGGCCCTCTGTTTTGAGACTCCTCCTGCCTGCCTCACTCCCAGCCCCTTGGTGATGTGTGTCCTCTGGTTTGAGGCCACGTATGCTGGGTCCCTCGCCTTTCGATGATGTGGCCCCACTGGTGTGAGGACACTCCTGCCTGGTTCCTATCCCCTTGATGATGTGGGCCCTCTGGTGAGAGTCTGATCCTGGCTGGGTTCCTCACCCTTCTGTGAGGTGGGCCCTCTGCTGTGAGGTCACTCCTGCCTGGCTGGCACACCCCACCTGGGCAACATCGGCCCTCTTGTGGCAGTTGGAGCCTGCTGGGAACCTCCCCTCGGTGATGGGGGCCCTCTTGCCTCAGGCCCTAACTGGTGGGTACCCACATTTTCTGATACGTGCTAAGTGGTGCGAGGACACTCCTGCGAGGTTCCCATCCCCATGGGCATGTGGGCCTTCTGCTCTAAGGTCCCAACACCTGTGTTGTTCACCGTTTCATGATGTTGGCTCTCTGGTGTTAGTTCACCCAGGCCTAGATCCCATAGCCTCTGTGCTCTGAGCGGCCTGCTGGGAGGTTCCTACTGCTGGATTCCTTACCTTTTTTATTCTTTGGGTCCTGTGTTTTCATGCTCCTACTTCCTGACTCACTCCCAGCCCATTTGTGATGTAGGTCCTCTGGTTTAAGGCCACATGTACCAGTTTCCTCACCTTTATTGATGTGGCCCCACTGGTGTGAGGACACTCCTGCCTGGTTCCCATCCCCTTGGTGATGGGGGCCCTCTGGTGAGAGTCTGATCCTGTCTGGATTCCTCACACTTCTGGGAGGTGGGCCCTCTGCTGTGAGGTCACTCCTGCCTGGCTGGCACACGTCACCTTGGCGATGTGGGCCCTCTGTTGGGAGTTGGTGCCTGCTGGGAGTGTCCTCCCCTCGGTAATGAGGGCCCTCTGGCGTCAGGCCCTAACTCATGGGCTCCCAAAATTTTCTGATGTGCGCCCTGTCGTGCGAGGACACTCCAGCCAGGTTACCATCCCCATGGGGATGTGGGCTTTCTGCCCTGTGGTCCCAACGCCTGGGTTGCTCACAGTGTCAGAATGTGGGCCCTCTGCTGTGAGTTCACTCCGGCATGGTCCCCATAGCCTCGGTGCTCTGGGCCACCTGCTTGGAGCTTCCAACTACGGGGTTCCTCACCTTTTTTATTCTATGGGCGCTCTGTTGTGAGTCTCCTCCTGCATGCCTCACTCCCAGCCCTTTCGTGATGTGTGTCCCCTTGTTTGAGGCCACATGTGCTGTGTTCCTCACCTTTCGCTGATGTGGCCCCACTGGTGTGAGGACACTCCTGCCTGGTTTCCATCCCCTTGGTGATGTGGGCGCTCTGGTTAGAGTCTGATCCTGTTTGGGCTCCTCACACTTCTGTGAGGTGGGCCCTCTGCTGTGAGGTAACTCCTGCCTGGCTTGCTCCCATTGCCTTGGTGACGTCGGACCTCTGGTGGCATTTGGAGCCTACTGGTAGCCTCCTCTCCTCCGTGATGAGGGCCCTCTGGCGCCAGGCCATAACTGCTGGGTTCCCACATTTTCTGATACGTGCTAAGTTGTGCGAGGACACTCCTGCGAGGTTCCCATCCCCATGGGGATGTGGGCCTTCTGCTCTGAGGTCCCACTGGCTGGGTTGCTCACAGTTTCATGATGTGGGCCCTCTGCTGTGAGTTCACTGTGGCCTGGATCCCATAGACTCCATGCTCTGGGCCACCTGCTGGGAGGTTCAAACTGCTGGATTCCTCACATTTTTTATTCTGTGGGCCCTGTGTTGTTAGGCTACTCCTGCCTGCCTCACTCGGAGCACCTTGGAAATGTGGGTCCTCTGGTTTAGGCCACATGTGCTGGGTTCCTCACCTTTCTATAATGTGGCCACACTGGTGTGAGGACACTCCTGCCTTTTTCTGATCCCCTTGGTGATGTGGGCCCTCTGGTGAGAGTCTTATCCTGGCTGGGTTCCTCACCCTTCTGTGAGGTAGGCCCTCTGCTGTGAGGTCACTCCTGCCTGGCTGGCACACGTCAACGTGGCGACGTGGGCCCTCAGTTGGGAGTTGGTGCCTGCTGGGAGTCTCCTCCCCTCGGTAATGAGGGCCCTCTGGCGTCAGACCCTAACTCCTGGGCTCCCAAAATTTTCTGATGTGCGCCCTGTGGTGCGAGTACACTCCTGCCAGGATCCCAACCCCATGGGAATGTGGGCCTTCTGCTCTAAGGTCCCAACGGCTGGGTTGCTCACAGTTTCATAATGAGGGCCCTCTGTTTTGAGTTCAGTCAGGCCTGGATCCCATAGCCTCGCTGCTCCTGGCCACCTGCTGGGAGGTTCCAACTGCGGGATCCCTCACCTTTTTTACGCTATGGGCCCTCTGTTTGGAGGCTCCTCCTGCCTGCCTCACTCCCAGCCCCTTGGTGTTGTGTGTCCTGTAGTTTGAGGCCACGTGTGCTGGGTCCGTCACATTTCGGTGATGTGACCACACTGGTGTGAGAACACTCCTGCCTGGTTTCCATTCCCTTGGTGATGTGGGCCCTCCGGTGAGAGTCTGATCCTCTTTGGGTTCCTCACACTTTTGTGTGGTTGGCCCTCTGCTCTGAGGTCACTCCTGCCTGGCTGGCACACCCTGCATTGGTGACGTCGGCCTTCTGGTAGCAGTTGGAGCTTGCTGGGAGCCTCCTCTCCTCAGTGATGAATGCCCTCTGGCGTCCGGCCCTAACTGCTGGGCTCCCCACCTTTTCTGATGTGTGCCCACTGGTGCGATGACACTCCTGCTTGGTTCCCTTCCCCATGGGGATGTGGGCCTTTTGCTCTGAGGTTACAAAAGCTGGGTTGCTTACAGTATCACGATGAGGGCCCTCTGTTGTGAGTTCATCACTGCCTGGATCCCATAGCCTCGGTGCTCTGGGCCGCCTGCTGGGATGTTCCAACTGCTGGATTCCTCACCTTTTTTATACAATGGGCCATGTGTTTTGAGGTTAATCCTGCCTGCCTCGCTCCGAGACCCATGGTGATGTGGGTCCTCTGGTTTGAGGCCACATGTGCTGGGTACCTCAACTTTCGATGATGTGGCCCCACGGGTGTGAGGACACTCCTGCCTGGTTCCCAGCCCCTTGCTTATGTGGGCACTCTGGTGAGAGTCTGATCTTGACTGGGTTCCTTACCCTTCTGTGAGGTGGGCCCTCTGATGTGAGGTCACTCCTGCCTGGATGGCTCATGTCGCCTTGGCGACGTAGGCCCTCTGTTGGCCACTGAAGCATGCTGGGAGCCTCCTACCCTCTTTAATAAGGGCCCTGGAAGAAACGCATATGCCCTTTTTGACCAAGTGCATCATTGTCGAGGTTCTGCCTCTTCTCCTATACTTTCAGAGGACTTCCCGTCTACCTCCTGAAATCGTATTCCTGGAATTCTGCCCCGCGTTCAAGTCCTCTTTGCAGCCTTACTTCAATATATTTTTGGACGATAGCTGTCATTTATAACTCTGCAGGTTTGTGAATTACACTGCCCCTGAGCTCCTTTCTTCAACTCGCTTTCTTGTGAGCTGGCCGCAAAACCGCAGGATTGCTTCAGGCCCTAATCTGGTTCCGACACGGCATGCTGAGCCTTTGGCTAATTCCTCTTCCTGGTGGGAAATGAGCGTTAAATTTGTTCGTGCAGACACCTACAGCTAATCTCTCATTGGTTCTCCCTATTCCTGTTCATCTTGCGCAGAAATTCCAAACTGTGCCAAACAGGAGGTTAAAGGCACTGACTCTCCAAGTGGGGAGAGTGTTAGTAAAGCGTCTGGAATGGTAAAACCGAGTACGAGGGGACGAAAACTGAGACGCATTTAAAAAGTTTTCACGGTAACACGGTGGACCATATTCTGGGTTGCCCATGCATGTTTTACCTGAAGGAAGAATCCCTTCAACCTGGAGAGTTGGGACCCATGGAATGGGTACCACGCAGTATGACATCAAAGGGTTGCCTTTGCTCACCGAACGTCACCAATGCTATCAGCCCAAAGTGTCCAGCCTTATGTCTCACTCAGCTCGGGGTGTAGATGTGGTAAATCCACGTTGCATCACAAGCCCTGAATGAATTATTTAAGAATTGCCCTCTATTTCACTGTCATTGTGTTTTGTTTTTGTAATTTATTTTGATAATGGGATTTATCGGATTTTCACTGCTGCGTTTATGTCGCCGTACACATGCTTGATTCTCTTATGGAGACATATAAATCCATGGGTTTTCAGATTCTTACTAGTCAGGTATATTCCTAGGCATTGAATATGGGATGTTGAGTCCATTTCGTGGAGCAAGGAGTAGGTCCTGACTATTACATATTTGCTTATGGAAAGGTATCTGTGCTAATTTCAATCTCTAGTTTTATGCAGCACCACAACTCACCTTTCCCCTTAAGCAAGCATAAGTTGGTTTTCTAAATTTGAGACCCTTTTCTGTTTTGTAATTGAGTTCATGTGCAGCCATGTTTGCATTCCTTGTATTTGAGATATCTTATGGTGTTTCTTTTTCTGTGTGACTTAGTTAACTTAGAATGATCGTACCTGAATCCACTCATTATGCCGCGACGGGCCTCATGACATAGATTTCATTGCTGAGTGATATTCCATTGTACGTACGTACAACAACTTCTTTATCCATTTTTTGCTTTCTGGGATATTTCACTTGTACCGTAAATGAGGTTCTTGTAAGCAGAGCCGTCCAAAATTTATGGGTGGCTGTGTCTTTTTGATTTTAATTTCCCTAAGCTATAGAACCATAAGTTGAAGTGCCGTAGGCTCCGTTGCTTAGTTTTTTAGGTGTTTGAGGAAACACCATACACTTCTCCAGAGTGGCTGTTGGCAAGTTACATCCCGCCCATCAGCATAACAAGGCTCCCTGTTCTCCATGGCCTGTCCTGCCTTTCTGGATTTTTCACTTTTTTCAGATGTCCCTTTAGACAGGGGGGCAGTGAGACTTCATTGTAATGCAGATTTCTTTACAGGCTTCCTTGTTTGGCCAAAAAGGGCGTATGTGTTTTTTCTTGAGTATATTCAGGAAAAAACGCATACGCCCTTTTTGACCAAGTGCATCATTGTCGACTTTCTGTCTCTTTCCTTATGCTTTAAATGCAATTCCAGTCTGCCCCTGAACTCGTTTTCCTGCAATTCTGCCCCGCTTTCAAGTCCTCTACGCAGCCTTACTTCAATACATTTTTGGACAATAGCTGACATTTATAACTCTGCAGGTTTGTGAATGACAGTGCGCCTGAGCTCCTTTCTTCTACTCGCTTTCTTGTGAGCTGGCCGCAAACCCGCAGGATTGCTTCATGCCCTAATCTGGTTCCGGCACAGCATGCTGATCCTTTGGTAAATTCCTCTTCCTGGTGGGAAATGAGTGTTATATTTGAACGTGCAGACACCTAGAGCTAGTCTCTCATTGGTTCTCCCTATTCTTGTTCATCTTGCGCAGAAATTGCAAACTGTGCCAAACAGGAGGTTAAAGGCACTGACTCTCTAAGTGGGGAGAGTATTAGTAAAGGGTCTTCAATCGTGAACCCGAGTAAAAGGGGACGAAAACTGAGATGCATTTGAAAAGGTTTCCCGGTCACACGGTGCACCATACTGTGGGTTTCCCATGCATGTTTTAGCTGAAGGAAGAATCCCTTAAACCTGGAGAGTTGGGACCCATGGAATGGGTACCATGCAGTATGACTTCAAAGGGCCTGCATTTTCTCAACGAACCTCACCAATGCTATCAGGCTGAAGTGTACAGCCTTATGTCTCACTCAGCTCTGGTTGTAGATGTGGTAAATCCAGGTTGCATCACAAGCCCTGAATGAATTACTTAAAAATTGCTCTCTATTTCACTGTCATTGTGTTTGTTTTTGTAATTCATTTTGATAATGGGATTTATCGGATTTTCTCTGCTGCATTCATGCCGCTGTACACACACTTGAGTCTCTTATGGAGACATATAAATCCATGGGTTTGAAGATACTTACTAGTCAGGTGTATTCCTAGGCGTTGAATATGGGGTGTTTAGTCCATTTCGTTGAGCAAGGGCTAGGTCTTGACTATTACATATTTGGCTTATGGAAAGGTATCTGTGCTAATTTCTATCTCTGGTTTTATGCAGCACCCCAACTCACTTTTCCCCTTAAGCAAGCATAAGGTGGTTTTCTAAATTTGAGACCCTGTTCTGTTTTGTAATTCAGTTCATGTGTAGCCAAGTTTACATTCCGTGTATTAGTGATATCTTATGATGTTTCATTTTCTGTGTGACTTATTTCACTTAGAATCATCGTACCTGAATCCACTCATTATGCCACGATGGGCCTGATGACATAGATTTCATTGCTGAGTGATATTCCATTGAATGTGTGTACCACAACTTCTTTATCCATTTTTCGCTTTCTGGGATATTTAACTTGTACCGTAGACGAGATTCCTGTAAACAGAGCCATCTGAAACTTTGGGGTGGCTGTCTGTTTTTGATTTTAATTTCCGTGATCTATAAGACCATAAGTGGAAGTGCCGTAGTCTCCGTTGCTTTGTTTCTTAGGTGTTTCAGGAAACACCATACACTTCTCCAGAGTGGCTGTTGGCAATTTACATCCCGCCCATCAGCATAACAAGGCTCCCTGTTCTCCATGGCCTGTGCTGTCTTTCTGGATTTTACACTTTTTTCAGATGGCCCTTTTGACCTGGGGGCAGTGAGACTTCTTTGTAGTGCAGATTTCTTTAACATGCTGGCTTGGTTGGCCAAAAAGGGCGTATGCGTTTTTTCCTGAATATATTCAGGAAAAAACGCATACGCCCTTTTTGGCCAAGTGCATCATTGTCGACGTTCTGCCTCTTTTCCTATGCTTTAAAGGCAATTCCAGTCTACCCCCTGAAATCGTTTTCCTGCAATTCTGCCCTGCTTTCCAGTCCTCTTCGCAGCCTTCCTTCAATATATTTTTGGACGATAGCTGTCATTTATAACTCTGCAGGTTTGTGAATTACAGTGCCCCTGAGCTCCTTTCTTCAACTCGCTTTCTTGTGAGCTGGCCGCAAACCCGCAGGAATGCTTCAGGCCCTAATCTGGTTCCGGCATGGCATGCTGAGCCTTTGGTTAATTCCTCTTCCTGGTGGGAAATGAGCGTTCCATTTGCCCGTCCAGACACCTACAGCTAGTCTCTCATTGGTTCTCCCTATTCCTGTTCATCTTGCGCAGAAATTGCAAACTGTGCCAAACAGGAGGTTAAAGGCACTGACTCTCCAAGTGGGGAGAGTGTTAGTAAACGGTCTGGAATGGTGAACCCGAGTAAAAGGGGACGAAAACTGAGATGCATTTGAAAACGTTTCCCGGTCACACAGTGCACTGTACTGTGGGTTTCCCATGCATGTTTTAGCTGAAGGAAGAATCCCTTAAACCTGGAGAGTTGGGACCCATGGAATGGGTACCATGCAGTATGACTTCAAAGGGTCTGCATTTGCTCATCGAACCTCACCAATGCTATCAGCCTGAAGTGTCCAGCCTTATGTCTCGCTCAGCTCTGGGTGTAGATGTGGTAAATCCAGGTTGCATCACAAGCCCTGAATGAATTATTTAAGAATTGCTCTCTATTTCACTGTCATTGTGTTTGTTTTTGTAATTCATTTTGATAATGGGTTTTATCGGATTTTCTCTGCTGCATTCATGCCGCTGTACACACACTTGAGTCTCTTACGGAGACATATAAATCCATGGGTTTGAAGATTCTTACTAGTCATGTGTAATCCTAGGTGTTGAATATGGGGTGTTTAGTCCATTTCGTTGAGCAAGGGCTAGGTCTTGACTATTACATATTTGGCTTATGGAAAGGTATCTGTGCTAATTTCTATCTCTGGTTTTATGCAGCACCACAACTCACCTTTCCCCTTAAGCAAGCATAAGTTGGTTTTCTAAATTTGAGACCCTGTTCTGTTTTGTAATTCAGTTCATGTGTAGCCAAGTTTACATTCCGTGTATTAGTGATATCTTATGATGTTTCATTTTCTGTGTGACTTATTTCACTTAGAATCATCGTACCTGAATCCACTCATTATGCCGCGACGGGCCTGATGACATAGATTTCATTGGTGAGTGATATTCCTTTGTACGTACGTACCACACTTCTTTATCCATTTTTCGCTTTCTGGGATATTTAACTTGTACCGTAGACGAGGTTCTTGTAAACAGAGCCGTAAACAGAAACTTTGCGGTGGCTGTGTGTTTTTGATTTTAATTTCCCTAAGCTATAGGAAAAAAAGTGGTAATGCCGTAGGCTCCGTTGCTTTGTTTTTTAGGTTTTTGAGGAAACACCATACACATCTCCAGAGTGGCTGTTGGCAATTTACATCTCGCCCATCAGCATAACAAGGCTCCCTGTTCTCCATGGCCTGTGCTGCCTTTCTGGATTTTACACTTTTTTCAGATGGCCCTTTTGAACGGGGGGCAGTGAGACTTCATTGTAGTGCAGATTTCTTTAACATGCTTGCTTGGTTGGCCAAAAAGGGCGTATGCGTTTTTTCCTGAATATATTCAGGAAAAAACGCATACGCCCTTTTTGGCCAAGTGCATCATTGTCGACGTTCTGCCTCTTTTCCTATGCTTTAAATGCAATTCCAGTCTACCCCCTGAAATCGTTTTCTTGCAATTCTGCCCCGCTTTCAAGTCCTCTTCGCAGCCTTCCTTCAATATATTTTTGGACGATAGCTGTCATTTATAACTCTGCAGGTTTGTGAATTACAGTGTCCCTGAGCTCCTTTCTTCAACTCGCTTTCTTGTGAGCTGGCCGCAAACCCGCAGGATTGCTTCAGGCCCTAATCTGGTTCCGGCACGGCATGCTGAGCCTTTGGTTAATTCCTCTTCCTGGTGGGAAATGAGCGTTAAATTTGCCCGTGCAGACACCTTCACACGAGTCTTCATGGTGCCACTTTGCCCCGGTTATCTCTATGGAGGTTGGAGTTGGAGGGCCTCCTCGCTCAAGGTCAGTGTGCCCATGGAGCCAACCCTGCAACTTCAGGGCATGGTTGGGTGTGAGGATCACCACGTGGGGTCCTTTTCCCTTCGGAGGGAGGTGGCCTTTTGGGCTGCTGATTTCCAGGTTTTCAGATACTGCCAGTATCTTGGCCAGATGTGGCGGTGGGCCAAGCCCCTTGGTGACCGTAGTTTATCCTACCTGGATCGCATTCTTGCATTGTTCCATTTCAAGTGGTCCCAGGTTTTGCACTAATACTCCAATGGCGATTCACCGTTCACCAGGAATGTAAAGGTCAAAGGGTTTAGCTAAATTAGGGAGTTCCAGGGCAAGGGTCTGAATTGACTGCTCTTTCCATTCTTGAAAGGCCACTTCTGCATTCTATTCAAAAGGATCATCATCTTTTCCTTTCAGTGTTTCATATAGAGGCCCAGCTAGTAGACTGTAGTTAGGGATCCAGAAGCAGCAAACCCTGGCCTCCCCAGGAACCCATAAGCTGTCTTCTAGTTTCAGAAATGGATAAGGCTGCAAATTGTTTCTTCCCTTTCCTGGGATGGGCTTCTCCGACCTTCTGTGAGAATGAAGCCCAGGCAGGTCACCGTAGTCTGTGATATTTGAGCTTTTTCTTGGACAACTTGTATCCTTTATTGGCTTGGTAGTTCAGAGGTCTCCTTAGTAGAGCTGGCGATCAGAATGTCGTCTGCATATTGAAGGAGTGTTTCCTTTTCCAGAGGTAGAACTTTTAGTTCTTTAGCTGAGCTTTCCCCAAAGATGGTGTGGGAATTTTTGAACCCTTGGGGCAACACGGCCCGGAATTATTGTTTTAGTTGTATGTTGAGTCCTGCCACTCACAAGCCAAAATTTCTTGTGACTCTGGGACTAATAGAATACAAAAGAAGGCATCATTGAAGACTAATACAGAATACCATGTCCTGGTGGTTGGTAGAATGACCAGCAGGGTGTAGGATTTAGGAACTACTGGAGGTATATCCTCGGTGGCTTCACTGACTGTCCTGACATCCTTTACCAGGACTCCAGCAGCCCATGGGGCTCTCGAGGTCAGGCCAATCCCAGGATATGGAGCTCACCTGGGCAGGTATCCCACCCCAACCCCAGCCCATGGGGCTCTCGTGTTCAGGCCCCTCCCAGGATATGGGGTTCCCTGGGCATGTTCCCCTCAGCCCATGGGGCTCTCGTGGTCAGGCCCCTCCCAGGATACAGAGCTACCCTTGCAGGTACCATGGCAGGGCTGGGAACACAGGAACCCTGCATATCGCCCTCATTGCAGAGCACTCCCAGCCACCTGTCACTCAGATCTGACACAGAGCACCTCAGAGCAGGACTTGAACTAACAAACAGCAGCTCCGACAGGTCTGTGACCCTGGGCATCACTCTGTGTGGCCTCCCTCCACCTGGTCTTCCAGAGACTTCCACTGCACCCGGGGCACCAGGCCTCTGTCTCCACCCACCAGCCACCCCTCCTCTCCCTGACTCCTGGGTTCCTCTCATTAGGAGAGGGTTTTCTTGAAGTTGTCTCCCACTCATGGGCCAGATAATATAATTAGAAAACAAGCCAGAGCTGCAGCCCCTTGTCTATCCTGACTCTCAGGAGCCCACACCTGTTCCTTGGACCTGGCCGATTCAGCAAGTTCCAGTTTCTGCAACTGTGAGCCCCTGAGGGGTGATTATTGGCTGGCCTGGGAAGCCCGACCGTGCCGGCCAGACCTCCCCAGGTGTGCCTGGGTTCAGATCAATATAAACACCGCTCCAGGCAGCAAGAGCCCCTGCAGCTGTGCCTGACGCCATTTTCTCTGCCCTGTCAGCAGTCTTGGGGCTGGACTGGTGGGAGGGAGTGAGAGGCCACGGCTTTGTGGGTGGCCCAGTGTGAGTGGGGCTCTGCTGGACTTTCTGCAGCAGTTGCCAAGATGCCACCTGCTAAAGAAGAGGATGTGTCACCCATACCTGCCGCTGGAATTTCTCCCTGGGCAGAGGTGAGTGAGGAAGAAAGCAGTGGGGGCCGGGACAGCAGGGGTATCTCAGGCAGGGAAATGGAAAGCTTCCAGAAGAGCACCCAGGGCCAGGACCATCCTGGCTGGCCTGCAGGCACCAAGTCGGCTGGCATGCTGTCACTCATGTGGCTCCATGGCCCTTCCTCTAGGCTTTCAAGTCCTTGTACATATTCAGGTGTTTTACCTGGGAAGGGTGGGAACATTTCAGCAGCAGCTGGCCTGGGGCTCAGCCCACGTTTACTCACAGATGCCTCGGCACGGTCCCCCAGCTTTGCAATGAGGACGCTTGTTGCGTGGGGCCTGCTGGCTGAATGGGAGATGATTCCCCACCACTGACCAACTTCAGAATTGTTTACAACTGGAGCAAGTGCCCTGATACGGTTTTCCTCTGTGTAACTGGTGGGTTCTGTTTTTTTTTCTTTTTTTCGTTTTTGGTTCAAGGTAGATTTTATTCCTCTTTTTTGTATTTACAGATATAAGCATGGAAATAATTTATTCATATAAATACATGTATGTGAAGGGAAGAATATTTTTTCTGTTTTACTTTTTGTAATTTGAATTTTTTTTTATTTTTTTATACAGCAGGTTCTTTTTGGTTATCTATTTTATACATATAAATGTATACATGCCAATCCCAATCTCTCAACTCCCCCCACCACCACCCCCCAACAGCTTTCCCCCCTTGGTGTCCATACGTTTGTTGTCTACATCTGTTGCTCTATTTCTGCCTGGCAAAACGGTTCATCTGTACAATTTTTCTAGGTTCCACATATATGCATTAATAGACAAGATTTGTTTTTCTCTTTCTGACTTACTTCACTCTGTATGACAGTCTCTAGATCCATCAACGTCTCTACAAATGACCCAATTTCATTCCTTTTTATGGCTTAGTAATATTCCATTTTATATATGTACCACTTCTTTATGCATTCGTCTGTCTGTGGGCATTTAGGTTGCTTCCATTACCTGGATATTGTAAATAGTGATGCAATGAACATTGCGGTGAATGTCTCTTTTTGATTTATGGTTTTGTCTGGGTATATGCCCAGTAGTGGGATTGCTGTATCATATGGTAATTCTATTCTTAGTTTTATAAGAAACTCCATAATGTTCTCCACAGTGACTGTATCAATTTACATTCCCAACAATAGTGGAAGAGGGTTCCTTATCTCCACACCCTTTCCAGCATTTGTTGTTTGTTGATTTTCTGATGATGCCCATTCTAACAGGTGTGAGGTGATACACCATGGATGAGTCTATTTCGTTGAGCAAAGAGTAGGTCTTGTCTATTACATATTTGGCTTATGGAACGGTATGTGTGCTAATTTCAATCTCTGGTTTTATACAGCACCCCAACTCAACTTTCCCCTTAAGCAAGCATAAGTTTTTATCTAAATGTGAGACTCTGTTCGGTTTTGGAATTCAGTTTATGTGTAGCCAAGTTTACACTCTCTCTATTAGTGATATCTTATGATAATTCTCTTTCTCTGTGTGACCTATTTCTCTTAGAATCATCATACTTAAATCCACTCAATTTGCTGCTACAGGCCTGATGACATTGATTTCATTGCTGAGTGATATTCCGTTGTACGTAAGTAGCACAACTCCTTTATCCATTTTTTTCTTTCTGGGATATTTAATTTGTACTGGACTCAAGGTTCTTGTAAACACAGCAGCCCTAAATTTTGTGTTGGCTGTGTCTTGTTGATTTTAATTTTCCTAAGCTATAGGGCCAAAAGTGGAAGTGCCCTAGGGTCTGTAGCTTTGTTTTTCAGATGTTTCAGGATACACCATAAACATCTCCAGAGTGTCTGTTGGCAATTTACATCCCGCCCATCAGCATAACAAGGCTCCCTGTTCTCCATGGCCTGTCCTGTGTTTCTGGTTTTTACACTTTTTTCAGATGGCCCTTTTGACGAATGGGAAATGAGACTTCATTGTAGTGCGGATTTCCATTTCTCGAGTGCTTGGTTGGCCAAAAAGGGCATATGTGTTTTTTCCTGAATATATTCAGGAAAAAATGTTTACGCACTTTTGTCCAAGTGCATCACTGTCAAAGATCTGCCGCTTTTCACATGCTTTAAATGCAATTCCAATCTACCTCCTGAAATATGATTCCTGCAATTCTGCCTCGTTTTCAAGTCCTCTTTGCAGACTTACTTCCATATAATTTTGCCAATAGCTGTCATTTATAACACTGCAGGTTTGTGAATTACAGTGCCCGTGATTTCCTTTCTTAACTCGTTTCCTTGAAAACTGGCCACAGAACCGCAGGTTTGCTTCAGGCCGTAATCAGGGTCCGGCACGGCACTCTGAGACTTTGGTTCATTCCACTTCCTGGTGGGAAATTAGAGTTAAATGTGCCCCTCCAGACACCTGCCTCACTCCTAGCCCCTTGGTGATGTGTGTCCTGTGGTTTGAGGCCACATGTGCTGGGTTCCTCACCTTTGGCTGATGTGGCCCCACTGGTGTGAGGACACTCCTGCCTGGTTCCCATCCCCTTGGTGATGTGGGCCCTCCGGTGAGAGTCTGATCCTGGTTGGGTTCCTCACACTTCTGTGAGGTGGGCCCTCTTCTCTGAGGTCACTCCTGCCTGGCTGGCACACCCCGCCTTGGCGACGTCGGCCCTCTGGTGGGATTTGGTGCCTGCTGGGTGTCTCCTCCCCTCGGTAATGAGGGCCCTCTGGCGTCAGACCCTAACTCCTGGGCTCCCAATATTTTCTGATATGCGCCCTGTGGTTCGAGTACACTCCTGCCAGGTTCCCAACCCCATGGGAATGTGGGCCTTCTGCTCTGAGGTCCCAACCGTGGGTTGCTCAGTTTCATGATGAGGGCCCTCTGCTGTGAGTTCTCTCCGGCCTGGATCCCATAGCCTCGCTGCTCCTGGCCACCTGCTGGGAGGTTACAACTGCGGGATTCCTCACCTTTTTTCTTCTATGGACCCTCTGTTTTGAGACTCCTCCTGCCTGCCTCACTCCCAGGCCCTTGGTGATGTGTGTCCTCTGGTTTGAGGCCATGTATGCTGGGTCCCTCGCCTTTTGATGATGTGGCCCCACTGGTGTGAGGACACTCCTGCCTGGTTCCTATCCCCTTGATGATTTGGGCCCTCTGGTGAGAGTCTGATCCTGGCTGGGTTCCTCACCCTTCTGTGAGGGGCGACCTCTGCTGTGAGGTCACTCCTGCCTGGCTGGCACACCCCACCTGGCCAACATCGGCCCTCTTGTGGCAGTTGGAGCCTGCTGGGAACCTCCCCTCGGTGATGGGGGCCCTCTTGCCTCAGGCCCTAACTGCTGGGTACCCACATTTTCTGATACGTGCTAAGTGGTGCGAGGACACTCCTGCGAGGTTCCCATCCCCATGGACATGTGGGCCTTCTGCTCTAAGGTCCCAACACCTGTGTTGTTCACCGTTTCATGATGTTGGCTCTCTGGTGTTAGTTCACCCAGGCCTAGATCCCATAGCCTCTGTGCTCTGAGCGGCCTGCTGGGAGGTTCCTACTGCTGGATTCCTTAGCTTTTTTATTCTTTGTGTCCTGTGTTTTCATGCTCCTACTTCCTGACTCACTCCCAGCCCATTTGTGATGTAGGTCCTCTTGTTTAAGGCCACATGTACCAGTTTCCTCACCTTTATTGATGTGGCCCCACTGGTGTGAGGACACTCCTGCCTGGTTCCCATCCCCTTGGTGATGTGGGCCCTCTGGTGAGAGTCTGATCCTGTCTGGATTCCTCACACTTCTGTGAGGTGGGCCCTCTGCTGTGAGGTAACTCCTGCCTGGCTTGCTCCCATTGCCTTGGTGACGTCGGCCCTCTGGTGGCATTTGGAGCCTGCTGGTAGCCTCCTCTCCTCCGTGATGAGGGCCCTCTGGCGCCAGGCCATAACTGCTGGGTTCCCACATTTTCTGATACGTGCTAAGTTGTGCGAGGACACTCCTGCGAGGTTCCCATCCCCATGGGGATGTGGGCCTTCTGCTCTGAGGTCCCACTGGCTGGGTTGCTCACAGTTTCATGATGTGGGCCCTCTGCTGTGAGTTCACTGTGGCCTGGATCCCATAGACTCCATGCTCTGGGCCACCTGCTGGGAGGTTCAAACTGCTGGATTCCTCACATTTTTTATTCTGTGGGCCCTGTGTTGTTAGGCTACTCCTGCCTGCCTCACTCGGAGCACCTTGGAAATGTGGGTCCTCTGGTTTAGGCCACATGTGCTGGGTTCCTCACCTTTCTATAATGTGGCCACACTGGTGTGAGGACACTCCTGCCTTGTTCCGATCCCCTTGGTGATGTGGGCCCTCTGGTGAGAGTCTTATCCTGGCTGGGTTCCTCACCCTTCTGTGCGGTAGGCCCTCTGCTGTGAGGTCACTCCTGCCTGGCTGGCACACGTCAACTTGGCGATGTGGGCCCTCAGTTGGGAGTTGGTGCCTGCTGGGAGTCTCCTCCCCTCGGTAATGAGGGCCCTCTGGCGTCAGACCCTAACTCCTGGGCTCCCAAAATTTTCTGATGTGCGCCCTGTGGTGCAAGTACACTCCTGCCAGGATCCCAACCCCATGGGAATGTGTGTCTTCTGCTCTGAGGTCCCAATGGTACATTGTTCAGTTTCATGATGAGGGCCCTCTGGTGTGAGTTCACTCCGGCATGGACCCCATAGCCTCGCTGCTCCTGGCCACCTGCGGGGAGGTTCCAACTGCGGGATTCCTCACCTTTTTCCTTCTATGGGCCCTCTGTTTTGAGACTCCTCCTGCCTGCCTCACTCCCAGCCCCTTGGTGATGTGTGTCCTGTAGTTTGAGGCCACGTGTGCTGGGTCCGTCACATTTCGGTGATGTGACCACACTGGTGTGAGAACACTCCTGCCTGGTTTCCATTCCCTTGGTGATGTGGGCCCTCCGGTGAGAGTCTGATCCTCTTTGGGTTCCTCACACTTTTGTGTGGTTGGCCCTCTGCTCTGAGGTCACTCCTGCCTGGCTGGCACACCCTGCATTGGTGACGTCGGCCTTCTGGTAGCAGTTGGAGCTTGCTGGGAGCCTCCTCTCCTCAGTGATGAGGGCCCTCTGGCGTCCGGCCCTAACTGCTGGGCTCCCCACCTTTTCTGATGTGTGCCCACTGGTGCGATGACACTCCTGCTTGGTTCCCTTCCCCATGGGGATGTGGGCCTTGTGCTCTGAGGTTACAACGGCTGGGTTGCTTACAGTATCACGATGAGGGCCCTCTGTTGTGAGTTCATCACTGCCTGGATCCCATAGCCTCGGTGCTCTGGGCCACCTGCTGGGATGTTCCAACTGCTGGATTCCTCACCTTTTTTATACAATGGGCCATGTGTTTTGAGGTTAATCCTGCCTGCCTCGCTCCGAGACCCATGGTGATGTGGGTCCTCTGGTTTGAGGCCACATGTGCTGGGTACCTCAACTTTCGATGATGTGGCCCCATGGGTGTGAGGACACTCCTGCCTGGTTCCCAGCCCCTTGCTTATGTGGGCACTCTGGTGAGAGTCTGATCTTGACTGGGTTCCTTACCCTTCTGTGAGGTGGGCCCTCTGATGTGAGGTCACTCCTGCCTGGATGGCTCATGTCGCCTTGGCGACGTAGGCCCTCTGTTGGCCACTGAAGCATGCTGGGAGCCTCCTACCCTCTTTAATAATGGCCCTGGAAGAAACGCATATGCCCTTTTTGACCAAGTGCATCATTGTCGAGGTTCTGCCTCTTCTCCTATACTTTCAGAGGACTTCCCGTCTACCTCCTGAAATCGTGTTCCTGGAATTCTGCCCCGCGTTCAAGTCCTCTTTGCAGCCTTACTTCAATATATTTTTGGACGATAGCTGTCATTTATAACTCTGCAGGTTTGTGAATTACAGTGCCCCTGAGCTCCTTTCTTCAACTCGCTTTCTTGTGAGCTGGCCGCAAAACCGCAGGATTGCTTCAGGCCCTAATCTGGTTCCGACACGGCATGCTGAGCCTTTGGCTAATTCCTCTTCCTGGTGGGAAATGAGCGTTAAATTTGTTCGTGCAGACACCTACAGCTAATCTCTCATTGGTTCTCCCTATTCCTGTTCATCTTGCGCAGAAATTCCAAACTGTGCCAAACAGGAGGTTAAAGGCACTGACTCTCCAAGTGGGGAGAGTGTTAGTAAAGCGTCTGGAATGGTAAAACCGAGTACGAGGGGACGAAAACTGAGACCCATTTAAAAAGTTTTCCCGGTCACATGGTGGACCATATTCTGGGTTGCCCATGCATGTTTTACCTGAAGGAAGAATCCCTTCAACCTGGAGAGTTGGGACCCATGGAATGGGTACCACGCAGTATGACTTCAAAGGATTGCCTTTGCTCACCGAACGTCAGCAATGCTATCAGCCCGAAGTGTCCAGCCTTATGTCTCACTCAGCTCGGGGTGTAGATGTGGTAAATCCACGTTGCATCACAAGCCCTGAATGAATTATTTAAGAATTGCTCTCTATTTCACTGTCATTGTGTTCTGTTTTTGTAATTTATTTTGATAATGGGATTTATCGTATTTTCACTGCTGCGTTTATGCCGCTGTACACATGCTTGATTCTCTTATGGAGACATATAAATCCATGAGTTTTCAGATTCTTACTAGTCAGGTATATTCCTAGGCATTGAATATGGGGTGTTGAGTCCATTTCGTGGAGCAAGGAGTAGGTCCTGACTATTACATATTTGCTTATGGAAAGGTATCTGTGCTAATTTCAATCTCTGGTTTTATGCAGCACCACAACTCACCTTTCCCCTTAAGCAAGCATAAGTTGGTTTTCTAAATTTGAGACCCTTTTCTGTTTTGTAATTGAGTTCATGTGCAGCCATGTTTGCATTCCGTGTATTTGAGATATCTTATGGTGTTTCTTTTTCTGTGTGACTTAGTTAACTTAGAATGATCGTACCTGAATCCACTCATTATGCCGCAACGGGCCTCATGACATAGATTTCATTGCTGAGTGATATTCCATTGTACGTACGTACAACAACTTCTTTATCCATTTTTTGCTTTCTGGGATATTTCACTTGTACCGTAAATGAGGTTCTTGTAAGCAGAGCCGTCCAAAATTTATGGGTGGCTGCGTCTTCTTGATTTTAATTTCCCTAAGCTATAGAACCATAAGTTGAAGTGCCGTAGGCTCCGTTGCTTAGTTTTTTAGGTGTTTGAGGAAACACCATACATTTCTCCAGAGTGGCTGTTGGCAATTTACATCCCGCCCATCAGCATAACAAGGCTCCCTGTTCTCCATGGCCTGTGCTGTCTTTCTGGATTTTACACTTTTTTCAGATGGCCCTTTTGACCTGGGGGCAGTGAGACTTCTTTGTAGTGCAGATTTCCTTAACATGCTGGCTTGGTTGGCCAAAAAGGGCGTATGCGTTTTTTCCTGAATATATTCAGGAAAAAACGCATACGCCCTTTTTGGCCAAGTGCATCATTGTCGACGTTCTGCCTCTTTTCCTATGCTTTAAATGCAATTCCAGTCTACCCCCGAAATCGTTTTCCTGCAATTCTGCCCCGCTTTCCAGTCCTCTTCGCAGCCTTCCTTCAATATATTTTTGGACGATAGCTGTCATTTATAACTCTGCAGGTTTGTGAATTACAGTGCCCCTGAGCTCCTTTCTTCAACTCGCTTTCTTGTGAGCTGGCCGCAAACCCGCAGGAATGCTTCAGGCCCTAATCTGGTTCCGGCACGGCATGCTGAGCCTTTGGTTAATTCCTCTTCCTGGTGGGAAATGAGCGTTCCATTTGCCCGTCCAGACACCTACAGCTAGTCTCTCATTGGTTCTCCCTATTCCTGTTCATCTTGCGCAGAAATTGCAAACTGTGCCAAACAGGAGGTTAAAGGCACTGACTCTCCAAGTGGGGAGAGTGTTAGTAAACGGTCTGGAATGGTGAACCCGAGTAAAAGGGGACGAAAACTGAGATGCATTTGAAAACGTTTCCCGGTCACACAGTGCACCGTACTGTGGATTTCCCATGCATGTTTTAGCTGAAGGAAGAATCCCTTAAACCTGGAGAGTTGGGACCCATGGAATGGGTACCATGCAGTATGACTTCAAAGGGTCTGCATTTGCTCATCGAACCTCACCAATGCTATCAGCCCGAAGTGTCCAGCCTTATGTCTCACTCAGCTCTGGGTGTAGATGTGGTAAATCCAGGTTGCATCACAAGCCCTGAATGAATTATTTAAGAATTGCTCTCTATTTCACTGTCATTGTGTTTGTTTTTGTAATTCATTTTGATAATGGGTTTTATCGGATTTTCTCTGCTGCATTCATGCCGCTCTACACACACTTGAGTCTCTTACGGAGACATATAAATCCATGGGTTTGAAGGTTCTTACTAGTCATGTGTAATCCTAGGCGTTGAATATGGGGTGTTTAGTCCATTTCGTTGAGCAAGGGCTAGGTCTTGACTATTACATATTTGGCTTATGGAAAGGTATCTGTGCTAATTTCTATCTCTGGTTTTATGCAGCACCACAACTCACCTTTCCCCTTAAGCAAGCATAAGTAGGTTTTCTAAATTTGAGACCCTGTTCTGTTTTGTAATTCAGTTCATGTGTAGCCAAGTTTACATTCCGTGTATTAGTGATATCTTATGATGTTTCATTTTCTGTGTGACTTATTTCACTTAGAATCATCGTACCTGAATCCACTCATTATGCCACGATGGGCCTGATGACATAGATTTCATTGGTGAGTGATATTCCTTTGTACGTACGTACCACACTTCTTTATCCATTTTTCGCTTTCTGGGATATTTAACTTGTACCGTAGATGAGGTTCTTGTAAACAGACCCGTAAACAGAAACTTTGCGGTGGCTGTGTGTTTTTGATTTTAATTTCCCTAAGCTATAGGAAAATAAGTGGTAATGCCGTAGGCTCCGTTGCTTTGTTTTTTAGGTTTTTGAGGAAACACCATACACATCTCCAGAGTGGCTGTTGGCAATTTACATCCCGCCCATCAGCATAACAAGGCTCCCTGTTCTCCATGGCCTGTGCTGCCTTTCTGGATTTTACACTTTTTTCAGATGGCCCTTTTGAACGGGGGGCAGTGAGACTTCATTGTAGTGCAGATTTCTTTAACATGCTTGCTTGGTTGGCCAAAAAGTGCGTATGCGCATACGCCCTTTTTGGCCAAGTGCATCATTGTCGACATTCTCCCTCTTTTCCTATGCTTTAAATGCAATTCCAGTCTACCCCCTGAAATCGTTTTCTTGCAATTCTGCCCCGCTTTCACGTCCTCTTCGCAGCCTTCCTTCAATATATTTTTGGGTGATAGCTGTCATTTATAACTCTGCAGGTTTGTGAATTACAGTGTCCCTGAGCTCCTTTCTTCAACTCGCTTTCTTGTGAGCTGGCCGCAGACCCGCAGGATTGCTTCAGGCCCTAATCTGGTTCCGGCACGGCATGCTGAGCCTTTGGTTAATTCCTCTTCCTGGTGGGAAATGAGCGTTAAATTTGCCCGTGCAGACACCTTCACACGAGTCTTCATGGTGCCACTTTGCCCCGGTTATCTCTATGGAGGTTGGAGTTGGAGGGCCTCCTCGCTCAAGGTCAGTGTGCCCATGGAGCCAACCCTGCAACTTCAGGGCATGGTTGGGTGTTAGGATCACCACGTGGGGTCCTTTTCCCTTCGGAGGGAGGTGGCCTTTTGGGCTGCTGATTTCCAGGTTTTCAGATACTGCCAGTATCTTGGCCAGATGTGGCGGTGGGCCAAGCCCCTTGGTGACCGTAGTTTATCCTACCTGGATCGCATTCTTGCATTGTTCCATTTCAAGTGGTCCCAGGTTTTGCACTAATACTCCAATGGCGATTCACCGTTCACCAGGAATGTAAAGGTCAAAGGGTTTAGCTAAATTAGGGAGTTCCAGGGCAAGGGTCTGAATTGACTGCTCTTTCCATTCTTGAAAGGCCACTTCTCCATTCTATTCAAAAGGATCATCATCTTTTCCTTTCAGTGTTTCATATAGAGGCCCAGCTAGTAGACTGTAGTTAGGGATCCAGAAGCAGCAAACCCTGGCCTCCCCAGGAACCCCTAAGCTGTCTTCTAGTTTCAGAAATGGGTAAGGCTGTAAATTGTTTCTTCCCTTTCCTGGGATGGGCTTCTCCGACCTTCTGTGAGAATGAAGCCCAGGCAGGTCACCGTAGTCTGTGATATTTGAGCTTTTTCTTGGACAACTTGTATCCTTTATTGGCTTGGTAGTTCAGAGGTCTCCTTAGTAGGGCTGGCGATCAGAATGTCGTCTGCATATTGAAGGTGTGTTTCTTTTTCCAGAGGTAGAACTTTTAGTTCTTTAGCTGAGCTTTCCCCAAAGATGGTGTGGGAATTTTTGAACCCTTGGGGCAACACGGCCCGGAAGTATTGTTTTAGTTGTATGTTGAGTCCTGCCACTCACAAGCCAAAATTTCTTGTGACTCTGGGACTAATAGAATACAAAAGAAGGCATCATTGAAGACTAATACAGAATACCATGTCCTGGTGGTTGGTAGAATGACCAGCAGGGTGTAGGATTTAGGAACTACTGGATGTATATCCTCGGTGGCTTCACTGACTGTACTGACATCATTTACCAGGACTCCAGCAGCCCATGGGGCTCTCGAGGTCAGGCCCCTCCCAGGATATGGGGTTCCCTGGGCATGTTCCCCTCAGCCCATGGGGCTCTCGTGGTCAGGCCCCTCCCAGGATACAGAGCTACCCTTGCAGGTACCATGGCAGGGCTGGGAACACAGGAACCCTGCATATCGCCCTCATTGCAGAGCACTCCCAGCCACCTCTCACTCAGATCTGACACAGAGCACCTCAGAGCAGGACTTGAACTAACAAACAGCAGCTCCGACAGGTCTGTGACCCTGGGCATCACTCTGTGTGGCCTCCCTCCACCTGGTCTTCCAGAGACTTCCACTGCACCCGGGGCACCAGGCCTCTGTCTCCACCCACCAGCCACCCCTCCTCTCCCTGACTCCTGGGTTCCTCTCATTAGGAGAGGGTTTTCTTGAAGTTGTCTCCCACTCATGGGCCAGATAATATAATTAGAAAACAAGCCAGAGCTGCAGCCCCTTGTCTATCCTGACTCTCAGGAGCCCACACCTGTTCCTTGGACCTGGCCGATTCAGCAAGTTCCAGTTTCTGCAACTGTGAGCCCCTGAGGGGTGATTATTGGCTGGCCTGGGAAGCCCGACCGTGCCGGCCAGACCTCCCCAGGTGTGCCTGGGTTCAGATCAATATAAACACCGCTCCAGGCAGCAAGAGCCCCTGCAGCTGTGCCTGACGCCATTTTCTCTGCCCTGTCAGCAGTCTTGGGGCTGGACTGGTGGGAGGGAGTGAGAGGCCACGGCTTTGTGGGTGGCCCAGTGTGAGTGGGGCTCTGCTGGACTTTCTGCAGCAGTTGCCAAGATGCCACCTGCTAAAGAAGAGGATGTGTCACCCATACCTGCCGCTGGAATTTCTCCCTGGGCAGAGGTGAGTGAGGAAGAAAGCAGTGGGGGCCGGGACAGCAGGGGTATCTCAGGCAGGGAAATGGAAAGCTTCCAGAAGAGCACCCAGGGCCAGGACCATCCTGGCTGGCCTGCAGGCACCAAGTCGGCTGGCATGCTGTCACTCATGTGGCTCCATGGCCCTTCCTCTAGGCTTTCAAGTCCTTGTACATATTCAGGTGTTTTACCTGGGAAGGGTGGGAACATTTCAGCAGCAGCTGGCCTGGGGCTCAGCCCACGTTTACTCACAGATGCCTCGGCACGGTCCCCCAGCTTTGCAATGAGGACGCTTGTTGCGTGGGGCCTGCTGGCTGAATGGGAGATGATTCCCCACCACTGACCAACTTCAGAATTGTTTACAACTGGAGCAAGTGCCCTGATACGGTTTTCCTCTGTGTAACTGGTGGGTTCTGTTTTTTTTTCTTTTTTTCGTTTTTGGTTCAAGGTAGATTTTATTCCTCTTTTTTGTATTTACAGATATAAGCATGGAAATAATTTATTCATATAAATACATGTATGTGAAGGGAAGAATATTTTTTCTGTTTTACTTTTTGTAATTTGAATTTTATTTTATTTTTTTATACAGCAGGTTCTTTTTGGTTATCTATTTTATACATATAAATGTATACATGCCAATCCCAATCTCTCAACTCCCCCCACCACCACCCCCCAACAGCTTTCCCCCCTTGGTGTCCATACGTTTGTTGTCTACATCTGTTGCTCTATTTCTGCCTGGCAAAACGGTTCATCTGTACAATTTTTCTAGGTTCCACATATATGCATTAATAGACAAGATTTGTTTTTCTCTTTCTGACTTACTTCACTCTGTATGACAGTCTCTAGATCCATCAACGTCTCTACAAATGACCCAATTTCATTCCTTTTTATGGCTTAGTAATATTCCATTTTATATAATTACCACATCTTTATGCATTCGTCTGTCTGTGGGCATTTAGGTTGCTTCCATTACCTGGATATTGTAAATAGTGATGCAATGAACATTGCGGTGAATGTCTCTTTTTGATTTATGGTTTTGTCTGGGTATATGCCCAGTAGTGGGATTGCTGTATCATATGGAAATTCTATTCTTAGTTTTATAAGAAACTCCATAATGTTCTCCACAGTGACTGTATCAATTTACATTCCCAACAATAGTGGAAGAGGGTTCCTTATCTCCACACCCTTTCCAGCATTTGTTGTTTGTAGATTTTCTGATGATGCCCATTCTAACAGGTGTGAGGTGATACACCATGGATGAGTCTATTTCGTTGAGCAAAGAGTAGGTCTTGTCTATTACATATTTGGCTTATGGAACGGTATGTGTGCTAATTTCAATCTCTGGTTTTATACAGCACCCCAACTCAACTTTCCCCTTAAGCAAGCATAAGTTTTTATCTAAATGTGAGACTCTGTTCGGTTTTGGAATTCAGTTTATGTGTAGCCAAGTTTACACTCTCTCTATTAGTGATATCTTATGATAATTATCTTTCTCTGTGTGACCTATTTCTCTTAGAATCATCATACTTAAATCCACTCACTTTGCTGCTACAGGCCTGATGACATTGATTTCATTGCTGAGTGATATTCCGTTGTACGTAAGTAGCACAACTCCTTTATCCATTTTTTTCTTTCTGGGATATTTAATTTGTACTGGACTCAAGGTTCTTGTAAACACAGCAGCCCTAAATTTTGTGTTGGCTGTGTCTTGTTGATTTTAATTTTCCTAAGCTATAGGGCCAAAAGTGGAAGTGCCCTAGGGTCTGTAGCTTTGTTTTTCAGATGTTTCAGGATACACCATAAACATCTCCAGAGTGTCTGTTGGCAATTTACATCCCGCCCATCAGCATAACAAGGCTCCCTGTTCTCCATGGCCTGTCCTGTGTTTCTGGTTTTTACACTTTTTTCAGATGGCCCTTTTGACGAATGGGAAATGAGACTTCATTGTAGTGCGGATTTCCATTTCTCGAGTGCTTGGTTGGCCAAAAAGGGCATATGTGTTTTTTCCTGAATATATTCAGGAAAAAATGTTTACGCACTTTTGTCCAAGTGCATCACTGTCAAAGATCTGCCGCTTTTCACATGCTTTAAATGCAATTCCAATCTACCTCCTGAAATATGATTCCTGCAATTCTGCCTCGTTTTCAAGTCCTCTTTGCAGACTTACTTCCATATAATTTTGCCAATAGCTGTCATTTATAACACTGCAGGTTTGTGAATTACAGTGCCCGTGATTTCCTTTCTTAACTCGTTTCCTGGAAAACTGGCCACAGAACCGCAGGTTTGCTTCAGGCCGTAATCAGGGTCCGGCACGGCACTCTGAGACTTTGGTTCATTCCACTTCCTGGTGGGAAATTAGAGTTAAATGTGCCCCTCCAGACACCTGCCTCACTCCTAGCCCCTTGGTGATGTGTGTCCTGTGGTTTGAGGCCACATGTGCTGGGTTCCTCACCTTTGGCTGATGTGGCCCCACTGGTGTGAGGACACTCCTGCCTGGTTCCCATCCCCTTGGTGATGTGGGCCCTCCGGTGAGAGTCTGATCCTGGTTGGGTTCCTCACACTTCTGTGAGGTGGGCCCTCTTCTCTGAGGTCACTCCTGCCTGGCTGGCACACCCCGCCTTGGCGACGTCGGCCCTCTGGTGGGATTTGGTGCCTGCTGGGTGTCTCCTCCCCTCGGTAATGAGGGCCCTCTGGCGTCAGACCCTAACTCCTGGGCTCCCAATATTTTCTGATATGCGCCCTGTGGTTCGAGTACACTCCTGCCAGGTTCCCAACCCCATGGGAATGTGGGCCTTCTGCTCTGAGGTCCCAACCGTGGGTTGCTCAGTTTCATGATGAGGGCCCTCTGCTGTGAGTTCTCTCCGGCCTGGATCCCATAGCCTCGCTGCTCCTGGCCACCTGCTGGGAGGTTACAACTGCGGGATTCCTCACCTTTTTTCTTCTATGGGCCCTCTGTTTTGAGACTCCTCCTGCCTGCCTCACTCCCAGCCCCTTGGTGATGTGTGTCCTCTGGTTTGAGGCCACGTATGCTGGGTCCCTCGCCTTTCGATGATGTGGCCCCACTGGTGTGGGGACACTCCTGCCTGGTTCCTATCCCCTTGATGATGTGGGCCCTCTGGTGAGAGTCTGATCCTGGCTGGGTTCCTCACCCTTCTGTGAGGGGGGCCCTCTGCTGTGAGGTCACTCCTGCCTGGCTGGCACACCCCACCTGGGCAACATCGGCCCTCTTGTGGCAGTTGGAGCCTGCTGGGAACCTCCCCTCGGTGATGGGGGCCCTCTTGCCTCAGGCCCTAACTGCTGGGTACCCACATTTTCTGATACGTGCTAAGTGGTGCGAGGACACTCCTGCGAGGTTCCCATCCCCATGGGCATGTGGGCCTTCTGCTCTAAGGTCCCAACACCTGTGTTGTTCACCGTTTCATGATGTTGGCTCTCTGGTGTTAGTTCACCCAGGGCTAGATCCCATAGACTCTGTGCTCTGAGCGGCCTGCTGGGAGGTTCCTACTGCTGGATTCCTTAGCTTTTTTATTCTTTGTGTCCTGTGTTTTCATGCTCCTACTTCCTGACTCACTCCCAGCCCATTTGTGATGTAGGTCCTCTGGTTTAAGGCCACATGTACCGGTTTCCTCACCTTTATTGATGTGGCCCCACTGGTGTGAGGACACTCCTGCCTGGTTCCCATCCCCTTGGTGATGGGGGCCCTCTGGTGAGAGTCTGATCCTGTCTGGATTCCTCACACTTCTGTGAGGTGGGCCCTCTGCTGTGAGGTAACTCCTGCCTGGCTTGCTCCCATTGCCTTGGTGACGTCGGCCCTCTGGTGGCATTTGGAGCCTGCTGGTAGCCTCCTCTCCTCCGTGATGAGGGCCCTCTGGCGCCAGGCCATAACTGCTGGGTTCCCACATTTTCTGATACGTGTTAAGTTGTGCGAGGACACTCCTGCGAGGTTCCCATCCCCATGGGGATGTGGGCCTTCTGCTCTGAGGTCTCACTGGCTGGGTTGCTCACAGTTTCATGATGTGGGCCCTCTGCTGTGAGTTCACTGTGGCCTGGATCCCATAGACTCCATGCTCTGGGCCACCTGCTGGGAGGTTCAAACTGCTGGATTCCTCACATTTTTTATTCTGTGGGCCCTGTGTTGTTAGGCTACTCCTGCCTGCCTCACTCGGAGCACCTTGGAAATGTGGGTCCTCTGGTTTAGGCCACATGTGCTGGGTTCCTCACCTTTCTATAATGTGGCCACACTGGTGTGAGGACACTCCTGCCTTGTTCCGATCCCCTTGGTGATGTGGGCCCTCTGGTGAGAGTCTTATCCTGGCTGGGTTCCTCACCCTTCTGTGCGGTAGGCCCTCTGCTGTGAGGTCACTCCTGCCTGGCTGGCACACGTCAACTTGGCGATGTGGGCCCTCAGTTGGGAGTTGGTGCCTGCTGGGAGTCTCCTCCCCTCGGTAATGAGGGCCCTCTGGCGTCAGACCCTAACTCCTGGGCTCCCAAAATTTTCTGATGTGCGCCCTGTGGTGCAAGTACACTCCTGCCAGGATCACAACCCCATGGGAATGTGTGTCTTCTGCTCTGAGGTCCCAATGGTACGTTGTTCAGTTTCATGATGAGGGCCCTCTGGTGTGAGTTCACTCCGGCATGGACCCCATAGCCTCGCTGCTCCTGGCCACCTGCGGGGAGGTTCCAACTGCGGGATTCCTCACCTTTTTCCTTCTATGGGCCCTCTGTTTTGAGACTCCTCCTGCCTGCCTCACTCCCAGCCCCTTGGTGATGTGTGTCCTGTAGTTTGAGGCCACGTGTGCTGGGTCCGTCACATTTCGGTGATGTGACCACACTGGTGTGAGAACACTCCTGCCTGGCTTCCATTCCCTTGGTGATGTGGGCCCTCCGGTGAGAGTCTGATCCTCTTTGGGTTCCTCACACTTTTGTGTGGTTGGCCCTCTGCTCTGAGGTCACTCCTGCCTGGCTGGCACACCCTGCATTGGTGACGTCGGCCTTCTGGTAGCAGTTGGAGCTTGCTGGGAGCCTCCTCTCCTCAGTGATGAGGGCCCTCTGGCGTCCGGCCCTAACTGCTGGGCTCCCCACCTTTTCTGATGTGTGCCCACTGGTGCGATGACACTCCTGCTTGGTTCCCTTCCCCATGGGGATGTGGGCCTTGTGCTCTGAGGTTACAACGGCTGGGTTGCTTACAGTATCACGATGAGGGCCCTCTGTTGTGAGTTCATCACTGCCTGGATCCCATAGCCTCGGTGCTCTGGGCCACCTGCTGGGATGTTCCAACTGCTGGATTCCTCACCTTTTTTATACAATGGGCCATGTGTTTTGAGGTTAATCCTGCCTGCCTCGCTCCGAGACCCATGGTGATGTGGGTCCTCTGGTTTGAGGCCACATGTGCTGGGTACCTCAACTTTCGATGATGTGGCCCCACGGGTGTGAGGACACTCCTGCCTGGTTCCCAGCCCCTTGCTTATGTGGGCACTCTGGTGAGAGTCTGATCTTGACTGGGTTCCTTACCCTTCTGTGAGGTGGGCCCTCTGATGTGAGGTCACTCCTGCCTGGATGGCTCATGTCGCCTTGGCGACGTAGGCCCTCTGTTGGCCACTGAAGCATGCTGGGAGCCTCCTACCCTCTTTAATAAGGGCCCTGGAAGAAACGCATATGCCCTTTTTGACCAAGTGCATCATTGTCGAGGTTCTGCCTCTTCTCCTATACTTTCAGAGGACTTCCCGTCTACCTCCTGAAATCGTGTTCCTGGAATTCTGCCCCGCGTTCAAGTCCTCTTTGCAGCCTTACTTCAATATATTTTTGGACGATAGCTGTCATTTATAACTCTGCAGGTTTGTGAATTACAGTGCCCCTGAGCTCCTTTCTTCAACTCGCTTTCTTGTGAGCTGGCCGCAAAACCGCAGGATTGCTTCAGGCCCTAATCTGGTTCCGACACGGCATGCTGAGCCTTTGGCTAATTCCTCTTCCTGGTGGGAAATGAGCGTTAAATTTGTTCGTGCAGACACCTACAGCTAATCTCTCATTGGTTCTCCCTATTCCTGTTCATCTTGCGCAGAAATTCCAAACTGTGCCAAACAGGAGGTTAAAGGCACTGACTCTCCAAGTGGGGAGAGTGTTAGTAAAGCGTCTGGAATGGTAAAACCGAGTACGAGGGGACGAAAACTGAGACGCATTTAAAAAGTTTTCCCGGTCACATGGTGGACCATATTCTGGGTTGCCCATGCATGTTTTACCTGAAGGAAGAATCCCTTAAACCTGGAGAGTTGGGACCCATGGAATGGGTACCACACAGTATGACTTCAAAGGATTGCCTTTGCTCACCGAACGTCAGCAATGCTATCAGCCCGAAGTGTCCAGCCTTATGTCTCACTCAGCTCGGGGTGTAGATGTGGTAAATCCACGTTGCATCACAAGCCCTGAATGAATTATTTAAGAATTGCTCTCTATTTCACTGTCATTGTGTTCTGTTTTTGTAATTTATTTTGATAATGGGATTTATCGTATTTTCACTGCTGCGTTTATGCCGCTGTACACATGCTTGATTCTCTTATGGAGACATATAAATCCATGGGTTTTCAGATTCTTACTAGTCAGGTATATTCCTAGGCATTGAATATGGGGTGTTGAGTCCATTTCGTGGAGCAAGGAGTAGGTCCTGACTATTACATATTTGCTTATGGAAAGGTATCTGTGCTAATTTCAATCTCTGGTTTTATGCAGCACCACAACTCACCTTTCCCCTTAAGCAAGCATAAGTTGGTTTTCTACATTTGAGACCCTTTTCTGTTTTGTAATTGAGTTCATGTGCAGCCATGTTTGCATTCCGTGTATTTGAGATATCTTATGGTGTTTCTTTTTCTGTGTGACTTAGTTAACTTAGAATGATCGTACCTGAATCCACTCATTATGCCGCAACGGGCCTCATGACATAGATTTCATTGCTGAGTGATATTCCATTGTACGTACGTACAACAACTTCTTTATCCATTTTTTGCTTTCTGGGATATTTCACTTGTACCGTAAATGAGGTTCTTGTAAGCAGAGCCGTCCAAAATTTATGGGTGGCTGCGTCTTCTTGATTTTAATTTCCCTAAGCTATAGAACCATAAGTTGAAGTGCCGTAGGCTCCGTTGCTTAGTTTTTTAGGTGTTTGAGGAAACACCATACATTTCTCCAGAGTGGCTGTTGGCAATTTACATCCCGCCCATCAGCATAACAAGGCTCCCTGTTCTCCATGGCCTGTGCTGTCTTTCTGGATTTTACACTTTTTTCAGATGGCCCTTTTGACCTGGGGGCAGTGAGACTTCTTTGTAGTGCAGATTTCCTTAACATGCTGGCTTGGTTGGCCAAAAAGGGCGTATGCGTTTTTTCCTGAATATATTCAGGAAAAAACGCATACGCCCTTTTTGGCCAAGTGCATCATTGTCGACGTTCTGCCTCTTTTCCTATGCTTTAAATGCAATTCCAGTCTACCCCCGAAATCGTTTTCCTGCAATTCTGCCCCGCTTTCCAGTCCTCTTCGCAGCCTTCCTTCAATATATTTTTGGACGATAGCTGTCATTTATAACTCTGCAGGTTTGTGAATTACAGTGCCCCTGAGCTCCTTTCTTCAACTCGCTTTCTTGTGAGCTGGCCGCAAACCCGCAGGAATGCTTCAGGCCCTAATCTGGTTCCGGCACGGCATGCTGAGCCTTTGGTTAATTCCTCTTCCTGGTGGGAAATGAGCGTTCCATTTGCCCGTCCAGATACCTAGAGCTAGTCTCTCATTGGTTCTCCCTATTCCTGTTCATCTTGCGCAGAAATTGCAAACTGTGCCAAACAGGAGGTTAAAGGCACTGACTCTCCAAGTGGGGAGAGTGTTAGTAAACGGTCTGGAATGGTGAACCCGAGTAAAAGGGGACGAAAACTGAGATGCATTTGAAAACGTTTCCCGGTCACACAGTGCACCGTACTGTGGGTTTCCCATGCATGTTTTAGCTGAAGGAAGAATCCCTTAAACCTGGAGAGTTGGGACCCATGGAATGGGTACCATGCAGTATGACTTCAAAGGGTCTGCATTTGCTCATCGAACCTCACGAATGCTATCAGCCCGAAGTGTCCAGCCTTATGTCTCACTCAGCTCTGGGTGTAGATGTAGTAAATCCAGGTTGCATCACAAGCCCTGAATGAATTATTTAAGAATTGCTCTCTATTTCACTGTCATTGTGTTTGTTTTTGTAATTCATTTTGATAATGGGTTTTATCGGATTTTCTCTGCTGCATTCATGCCGCTGTACACACACTTGAGTCTCTTACGGAGACATATAAATCCATGGGTTTGAAGGTTCTTACTAGTCATGTGTAATCCTAGGCATTGAATATGGGGTGTTTAGTCCATTTCGTTGAGCAAGGGCTAGGTCTTGACTATTACATATTTGGCTTATGGAAAGGTATCTGTGCTAATTTCTATCTCTGGTTTTATGCAGCACCACAACTCACCTTTCCCCTTAAGCAAGCATAAGTAGGTTTTCTAAATTTGAGACCCTGTTCTGTTTTGTAATTCAGTTCATGTGTAGCCAAGTTTACATTCCGTGTATTAGTGATATCTTATGATGTTTCATTTTCTGTGTGACTTATTTCACTTAGAATCATCGTACCTGAATCCACTCATTATGCCGCGACGGGCCTGATGACATAGATTTCATTGGTGAGTGATATTCCTTTGTACGTACGTACCACACTTCTTTATCCATTTTTCGCTTTCTGGGATATTTAACTTGTACCGTAGATGAGGTTCTTGTAAACAGACCCGTAAACAGAAACTTTGCGGTGGCTGTGTGTTTTTGATTTTAATTTCCCTAAGCTATAGGAAAATAAGTGGTAATGCCGTAGGCTCCGTTGCTTTGTTTTTTAGGTTTTTGAGGAAACACCATACACATCTCCAGAGTGGCTGTTGGCAATTTACATCCCGCCCATCAGCATAACAAGGCTCCCTGTTCTCCATGGCCTGTGCTGCCTTTCTGGATTTTACACTTTTTTCAGATGGCCCTTTTGAACGGGGGGCAGTGAGACTTCATTGTAGTGCAGATTTCTTTAACATGCTTGCTTGGTTGGCCAAAAAGGGCGTATGCGCATACGCCCTTTTTGGCCAAGTGCATCATTGTCGACATTCTCCCTCTTTTCCTATGCTTTAAATGCAATTCCAGTCTACCCCCTGAAATCGTTTTCTTGCAATTCTGCCCCGCTTTCACGTCCTCTTCGCAGCCTTCCTTCAATATATTTTTGGGTGATAGCTGTCATTTATAACTCTGCAGGTTTGTGAATTACAGTGTCCCTGAGCTCCTTTCTTCAACTCGCTTTCTTGTGAGCTGGCCGCAAACCCGCAGGATTGCTTCAGGCCCTAATCTGGTTCCGGCACGGCATGCTGAGCCTTTGGTTAATTCCTCTTCCTGGTGGGAAATGAGCGTTAAATTTGCCCGTGCAGACACCTTCACACGAGTCTTCATGGTGCCACTTTGCCCCGGTTATCTCTATGGAGGTTGGAGTTGGAGGGCCTCCTCGCTCAAGGTCAGTGTGCCCATGGAGCCAACCCTGCAACTTCAGGGCATGGTTGGGTGTTAGGATCACCACGTGGGGTCCTTTTCCCTTCGGAGGGAGGTGGCCTTTTGGGCTGCTGATTTCCAGGTTTTCAGATACTGCCAGTATCTTGGCCAGATGTGGCGGTGGGCCAAGCCCCTTGGTGACCGTAGTTTATCCTACCTGGATCGCATTCTTGCATTGTTCCATTTCAAGTGGTCCCAGGTTTTGCACTAATACTCCAATGGCGATTCACCATTCACCAGGAATGTAAAGGTCAAAGGGTTTAGCTAAATTAGGGAGTTCCAGGGCAAGGGTCTGAATTGACTGCTCTTTCCATTCTTGAAAGGCCACTTCTCCATTCTATTCAAAAGGATCATCATCTTTTCCTTTCAGTGTTTCATATAGAGGCCCAGCTAGTAGACTGTAGTTAGGGATCCAGAAGCAGCAAACCCTGGCCTCCCCAGGAACCCCTAAGCTGTCTTCTAGTTTCAGAAATGGGTAAGGCTGTAAATTGTTTCTTCCCTTTCCTGGGATGGGCTTCTCCGACCTTCTGTGAGAATGAAGCCCAGGCAGGTCACCGTAGTCTGTGATATTTGAGCTTTTTCTTGGACAACTTGTATCCTTTATTGGCTTGGTAGTTCAGAGGTCTCCTTAGTAGGGCTGGCGATCAGAATGTCGTCTGCATATTGAAGGTGTGTTTCTTTTTCCAGAGGTAGAACTTTTAGTTCTTTAGCTGAGCTTTCCCCAAAGATGGTGTGGGAATTTTTGAACCCTTGGGGCAACACGGCCCGGAAGTATTGTTTTAGTTGTATGTTGAGTCCTGCCACTCACAAGCCAAAATTTCTTGTGACTCTGGGACTAATAGAATACAAAAGAAGGCATCATTGAAGACTAATACAGAATACCATGTCCTGGTGGTTGGTAGAATGACCAGCAGGGTGTAGGATTTAGGAACTACTGGATGTATATCCTCGGTGGCTTCACTGACTGTACTGACATCATTTACCAGGACTCCAGCAGCCCATGGGGCTCTCGAGGTCAGGCCCCTCCCAGGATATGGGGTTCCCTGGGCAGGTTCCCCTCAGCCCATGGGGCTCTCGTGGTCAGGCCCCTCCCAGGATACAGAGCTACCCTTGCAGGTACCATGGCAGGGCTGGGAACACAGGAACCCTGCATATCGCCCTCATTGCAGAGCACTCCCAGCCACCTGTCACTCAGATCTGACACAGAGCACCTCAGAGCAGGACTTGAACTAACAAACAGCAGCTCCGACAGGTCTGTGACCCTGGGCATCACTCTGTGTGGCCTCCCTCCACCTGGTCTTCCAGAGACTTCCACTGCACCCGGGGCACCAGGCCTCTGTCTCCACCCACCAGCCACCCCTCCTCTCCCTGACTCCTGGGTTCCTCTCATTAGGAGAGGGTTTTCTTGAAGTTGTCTCCCACTCATGGGCCAGATAATATAATTAGAAAACAAGCCAGAGCTGCAGCCCCTTGTCTATCCTGACTCTCAGGAGCCCACACCTGTTCCTTGGACCTGGCCGATTCAGCAAGTTCCAGTTTCTGCAACTGTGAGCCCCTGAGGGGTGATTATTGGCTGGCCTGGGAAGCCCGACCGTGCCGGCCAGACCTCCCCAGGTGTGCCTGGGTTCAGATCAATATAAACACCGCTCCAGGCAGCAAGAGCCCCTGCAGCTGTGCCTGACGCCATTTTCTCTGCCCTGTCAGCAGTCTTGGGGCTGGACTGGTGGGAGGGAGTGAGAGGCCACGGCTTTGTGGGTGGCCCAGTGTGAGTGGGGCTCTGCTGGACTTTCTGCAGCAGTTGCCAAGATGCCACCTGCTAAAGAAGAGGATGTGTCACCCATACCTGCCGCTGGAATTTCTCCCTGGGCAGAGGTGAGTGAGGAAGAAAGCAGTGGGGGCCGGGACAGCAGGGGTATCTCAGGCAGGGAAATGGAAAGCTTCCAGAAGAGCACCCAGGGCCAGGACCATCCTGGCTGGCCTGCAGGCACCAAGTCGGCTGGCATGCTGTCACTCATGTGGCTCCATGGCCCTTCCTCTAGGCTTTCAAGTCCTTGTACATATTCAGGTGTTTTACCTGGGAAGGGTGGGAACATTTCAGCAGCAGCTGGCCTGGGGCTCAGCCCACGTTTACTCACAGATGCCTCGGCACGGTCCCCCAGCTTTGCAATGAGGACGCTTGTTGCGTGGGGCCTGCTGGCTGAATGGGAGATGATTCCCCACCACTGACCAACTTCAGAATTGTTTACAACTGGAGCAAGTGCCCTGATACGGTTTTCCTCTGTGTAACTGGTGGGTTCTGTTTTTTTTTCTTTTTTTCGTTTTTGGTTCAAGGTAGATTTTATTCCTCTTTTTTGTATTTACAGATATAAGCATGGAAATAATTTATTCATATAAATACATGTATGTGAAGGGAAGAATATTTTTTCTGTTTTACTTTTTGTAATTTGAATTTTATTTTATTTTTTTATACAGCAGGTTCTTTTTGGTTATCTATTTTATACATATAAATGTATACATGCCAATCCCAATCTCTCAACTCCCCCCACCACCACCCCCCAACAGCTTTCCCCCCTTGGTGTCCATACGTTTGTTGTCTACATCTGTTGCTCTATTTCTGCCTGGCAAAACGGTTCATCTGTACAATTTTTCTAGGTTCCACATATATGCATTAATAGACAAGATTTGTTTTTCTCTTTCTGACTTACTTCACTCTGTATGACAGTCTCTAGATCCATCAACGTCTCTACAAATGACCCAATTTCATTCCTTTTTATGGCTTAGTAATATTCCATTTTATATATGTACCACATCTTTATGCATTCGTCTGTCTGTGGGCATTTAGGTTGCTTCCATTACCTGGATATTGTAAATAGTGATGCAATGAACATTGCGGTGAATGTCTCTTTTTGATTTATGGTTTTGTCTGGGTATATGCCCAGTAGTGGGATTGCTGTATCATATGGAAATTCTATTCTTAGTTTTATAAGAAACTCCATAATGTTCTCCACAGTGACTGTATCAATTTACATTCCCAACAATAGTGGAAGAGGGTTCCTTATCTCCACACCCTTTCCAGCATTTGTTGTTTGTAGATTTTCTGATGATGCCCATTCTAACAGGTGTGAGGTGATACACCATGGATGAGTCTATTTCGTTGAGCAAAGAGTAGGTCTTGTCTATTACATATTTGGCTTATGGAACGGTATGTGTGCTAATTTCAATCTCTGGTTTTATACAGCACCCCAACTCAACTTTCCCCTTAAGCAAGCATAAGTTTTTATCTAAATGTGAGACTCTGTTCGGTTTTGGAATTCAGTTTATGTGTAGCCAAGTTTACACTCTCTCTATTAGTGATATCTTATGATAATTATCTTTCTCTGTGTGACCTATTTCTCTTAGAATCATCATACTTAAATCCACTCACTTTGCTGCTACAGGCCTGATGACATTGATTTCATTGCTGAGTGATATTCCGTTGTACGTAAGTAGCACAACTCCTTTATCCATTTTTTTCTTTCTGGGATATTTAATTTGTACTGGACTCAAGGTTCTTGTAAACACAGCAGCCCTAAATTTTGTGTTGGCTGTGTCTTGTTGATTTTAATTTTCCTAAGCTATAGGGCCAAAAGTGGAAGTGCCCTAGGGTCTGTAGCTTTGTTTTTCAGATGTTTCAGGATACACCATAAACATCTCCAGAGTGTCTGTTGGCAATTTACATCCCGCCCATCAGCATAACAAGGCTCCCTGTTCTCCATGGCCTGTCCTGTGTTTCTGGTTTTTACACTTTTTTCAGATGGCCCTTTTGACGAATGGGAAATGAGACTTCATTGTAGTGCGGATTTCCATTTCTCGAGTGCTTGGTTGGCCAAAAAGGGCATATGTGTTTTTTCCTGAATATATTCAGGAAAAAATGTTTACGCACTTTTGTCCAAGTGCATCACTGTCAAAGATCTGCCGCTTTTCACATGCTTTAAATGCAATTCCAATCTACCTCCTGAAATATGATTCCTGCAATTCTGCCTCGTTTTCAAGTCCTCTTTGCAGACTTACTTCCATATAATTTTGCCAATAGCTGTCATTTATAACACTGCAGGTTTGTGAATTACAGTGCCCGTGATTTCCTTTCTTAACTCGTTTCCTGGAAAACTGGCCACAGAACCGCAGGTTTGCTTCAGGCCGTAATCAGGGTCCGGCACGGCACTCTGAGACTTTGGTTCATTCCACTTCCTGGTGGGAAATTAGAGTTAAATGTGCCCCTCCAGACACCTGCCTCACTCCTAGCCCCTTGGTGATGTGTGTCCTGTGGTTTGAGGCCACATGTGCTGGGTTCCTCACCTTTGGCTGATGTGGCCCCACTGGTGTGAGGACACTCCTGCCTGGTTCCCATCCCCTTGGTGATGTGGGCCCTCCGGTGAGAGTCTGATCCTGGTTGGGTTCCTCACACTTCTGTGAGGTGGGCCCTCTTCTCTGAGGTCACTCCTGCCTGGCTGGCACACCCCGCCTTGGCGACGTCGGCCCTCTGGTGGGATTTGGTGCCTGCTGGGTGTCTCCTCCCCTCGGTAATGAGGGCCCTCTGGCGTCAGACCCTAACTCCTGGGCTCCCAATATTTTCTGATATGCGCCCTGTGGTTCGAGTACACTCCTGCCAGGTTCCCAACCCCATGGGAATGTGGGCCTTCTGCTCTGAGGTCCCAACCGTGGGTTGCTCAGTTTCATGATGAGGGCCCTCTGCTGTGAGTTCTCTCCGGCCTGGATCCCATAGCCTCGCTGCTCCTGGCCACCTGCTGGGAGGTTACAACTGCGGGATTCCTCACCTTTTTTCTTCTATGGGCCCTCTGTTTTGAGACTCCTCCTGCCTGCCTCACTCCCAGCCCCTTGGTGATGTGTGTCCTCTGGTTTGAGGCCACGTATGCTGGGTCCCTCGCCTTTCGATGATGTGGCCCCACTGGTGTGGGGACACTCCTGCCTGGTTCCTATCCCCTTGATGATGTGGGCCCTCTGGTGAGAGTCTGATCCTGGCTGGGTTCCTCACCCTTCTGTGAGGGGGGCCCTCTGCTGTGAGGTCACTCCTGCCTGGCTGGCACACCCCACCTGGGCAACATCGGCCCTCTTGTGGCAGTTGGAGCCTGCTGGGAACCTCCCCTCGGTGATGGGGGCCCTCTTGCCTCAGGCCCTAACTGCTGGGTACCCACATTTTCTGATACGTGCTAAGTGGTGCGAGGACACTCCTGCGAGGTTCCCATCCCCATGGGCATGTGGGCCTTCTGCTCTAAGGTCCCAACACCTGTGTTGTTCACCGTTTCATGATGTTGGCTCTCTGGTGTTAGTTCACCCAGGGCTAGATCCCATAGACTCTGTGCTCTGAGCGGCCTGCTGGGAGGTTCCTACTGCTGGATTCCTTAGCTTTTTTATTCTTTGTGTCCTGTGTTTTCATGCTCCTACTTCCTGACTCACTCCCAGCCCATTTGTGATGTAGGTCCTCTGGTTTAAGGCCACATGTACCGGTTTCCTCACCTTTATTGATGTGGCCCCACTGGTGTGAGGACACTCCTGCCTGGTTCCCATCCCCTTGGTGATGGGGGCCCTCTGGTGAGAGTCTGATCCTGTCTGGATTCCTCACACTTCTGTGAGGTGGGCCCTCTGCTGTGAGGTAACTCCTGCCTGGCTTGCTCCCATTGCCTTGGTGACGTCGGCCCTCTGGTGGCATTTGGAGCCTGCTGGTAGCCTCCTCTCCTCCGTGATGAGGGCCCTCTGGCGCCAGGCCATAACTGCTGGGTTCCCACATTTTCTGATACGTGCTAAGTTGTGCGAGGACACTCCTGCGAGGTTCCCATCCCCATGGGGATGTGGGCCTTCTGCTCTGAGGTCCCACTGGCTGGGTTGCTCACAGTTTCATGATGTGGGCCCTCTGCTGTGAGTTCACTGTGGCCTGGATCCCATAGACTCCATGCTCTGGGCCACCTGCTGGGAGGTTCAAACTGCTGGATTCCTCACATTTTTTATTCTGTGGGCCCTGTGTTGTTAGGCTACTCCTGCCTGCCTCACTCGGAGCACCTTGGAAATGTGGGTCCTCTGGTTTAGGCCACATGTGCTGGGTTCCTCACCTTTCTATAATGTGGCCACACTGGTGTGAGGACACTCCTGCCTTGTTCCGATCCCCTTGGTGATGTGGGCCCTCTGGTGAGAGTCTTATCCTGGCTGGGTTCCTCACCCTTCTGTGCGGTAGGCCCTCTGCTGTGAGGTCACTCCTGCCTGGCTGGCACACGTCAACTTGGCGATGTGGGCCCTCAGTTGGGAGTTGGTGCCTGCTGGGAGTCTCCTCCCCTCGGTAATGAGGGCCCTCTGGCGTCAGACCCTAACTCCTGGGCTCCCAAAATTTTCTGATGTGCGCCCTGTGGTGCGAGTACACTCCTGCCAGGATCCCAACCCCATGGGAATGTGTGTCTTCTGCTCTGAGGTCCCAATGGTACGTTGTTCAGTTTCATGATGAGGGCCCTCTGGTGTGAGTTCACTCCGGCATGGACCCCATAGCCTCGCTGCTCCTGGCCACCTGCGGGGAGGTTCCAACTGCGGGATTCCTCACCTTTTTCCTTCTATGGGCCCTCTGTTTTGAGACTCCTCCTGCCTGCCTCACTCCCAGCCCCTTGGTGATGTGTGTCCTGTAGTTTGAGGCCACGTGTGCTGGGTCCGTCACATTTCGGTGATGTGACCACACTGGTGTGAGAACACTCCTGCCTGGTTTCCATTCCCTTGGTGATGTGGGCCCTCCGGTGAGAGTCTGATCCTCTTTGGGTTCCTCACACTTTTGTGTGGTTGGCCCTCTGCTCTGAGGTCACTCCTGCCTGGCTGGCACACCCTGCATTGGTGACGTCGGCCTTCTGGTAGCAGTTGGAGCTTGCTGGGAGCCTCCTCTCCTCAGTGATGAGGGCCCTCTGGCGTCCGGCCCTAACTGCTGGGCTCCCCACCTTTTCTGATGTGTGCCCACTGGTGCGATGACACTCCTGCTTGGTTCCCTTCCCCATGGGGATGTGGGCCTTGTGCTCTGAGGTTACAACGGCTGGGTTGCTTACAGTATCACGATGAGGGCCCTCTGTTGTGAGTTCATCACTGCCTGGATCCCATAGCCTCGGTGCTCTGGGCCACCTGCTGGGATGTTCCAACTGCTGGATTCCTCACCTTTTTTATACAATGGGCCATGTGTTTTGAGGTTAATCCTGCCTGCCTCGCTCCGAGACCCATGGTGATGTGGGTCCTCTGGTTTGAGGCCACATGTGCTGGGTACCTCAACTTTCGATGATGTGGCCCCACGGGTGTGAGGACACTCCTGCCTGGTTCCCAGCCCCTTGCTTATGTGGGCACTCTGGTGAGAGTCTGATCTTGACTGGGTTCCTTACCCTTCTGTGAGGTGGGCCCTCTGATGTGAGGTCACTCCTGCCTGGATGGCTCATGTCGCCTTGGCGACGTAGGCCCTCTGTTGGCCACTGAAGCATGCTGGGAGCCTCCTACCCTCTTTAATAAGGGCCCTGGAAGAAACGCATATGCCCTTTTTGACCAAGTGCATCATTGTCGAGGTTCTGCCTCTTCTCCTATACTTTCAGAGGACTTCCCGTCTACCTCCTGAAATCGTGTTCCTGGAATTCTGCCCCGCGTTCAAGTCCTCTTTGCAGCCTTACTTCAATATATTTTTGGACGATAGCTGTCATTTATAACTCTGCAGGTTTGTGAATTACAGTGCCCCTGAGCTCCTTTCTTCAACTCGCTTTCTTGTGAGCTGGCCGCAAAACCGCAGGATTGCTTCAGGCCCTAATCTGGTTCCGACACGGCATGCTGAGCCTTTGGCTAATTCCTCTTCCTGGTGGGAAATGAGCGTTAAATTTGTTCGTGCAGACACCTACAGCTAATCTCTCATTGGTTCTCCCTATTCCTGTTCATCTTGCGCAGAAATTCCAAACTGTGCCAAACAGGAGGTTAAAGGCACTGACTCTCCAAGTGGGGAGAGTGTTAGTAAAGCGTCTGGAATGGTAAAACCGAGTACGAGGGGACGAAAACTGAGACGCATTTAAAAAGGTTTCCCGGTCACATGGTGGACCATATTCTGGGTTGCCCATGCATGTTTTACCTGAAGGAAGAATCCCTTCAACCTGGAGAGTTGGGACCCATGGAATGGGTACCACGCAGTATGACTTCAAAGGGTTGCCTTTGCTCACCGAACGTCACCAATGCTATCAGCCTGAAGTGTCCAGCCTTATGTCTCACTCAGCTCGGGGTGTAGATGTGGTAAATCCACGTTGCATCACAAGCCCTGAATGAATTATTTAAGAATTGCTCTCTATTTCACTGTCATTGTGTTCTGTTTTTGTAATTTATTTTGATAATGGGATTTATCGTATTTTCACTGCTGCGTTTATGCCGCTGTACACATGCTTGATTCTCTTATGGAGACATATAAATCCATGGGTTTTCAGATTCTTACTAGTCAGGTATATTCCTAGGCATTGAATATGGGGTGTTGAGTCCATTTCGTGGAGCAAGGAGTAGGTCCTGACTATTACATATTTGCTTATGGAAAGGTATCTGTGCTAATTTCAATCTCTGGTTTTATGCAGCACCACAACTCACCTTTCCCCTTAAGCAAGCATAAGTTGGTTTTCTAAATTTGAGACCCTTTTCTGTTTTGTAATTGAGTTCATGTGCAGCCATGTTTGCATTCCGTGTATTTGAGATATCTTATGGTGTTTCTTTTTCTGTGTGACTTAGTTAACTTAGAATGATCGTACCTGAATCCACTCATTATGCCGCAACGGGCCTCATGACATAGATTTCATTGCTGAGTGATATTCCATTGTACGTACGTACAACAACTTCTTTATCCATTTTTTGCTTTCTGGGATATTTCACTTGTACCGTAAATGAGGTTCTTGTAAGCAGAGCCGTCCAAAATTTATGGGTGGCTGTGTCTTTTTGATTTTAATTTCCCTAAGCTATAGAACCATAAGTTGAAGTGCCGTAGGCTCCGTTGCTTAGTTTTTTAGGTGTTTGAGGAAACACCATACACTTCTCCAGAGTGGCTGTTGGCAATTTACATCCCGCCCATCAGCATAACAAGGCTCCCTGTTCTCCATGGCCTGTGCTGTCTTTCTGGATTTTACACTTTTTTCAGATGGCCCTTTTGAACGGGGGGCAGTGAGACTTCTTTGTAGTGCAGATTTCTTTAACATGCTGGCTTGGTTGGCCAAAAAGGGCGTATGCGTTTTTTCCTGAATATATTCAGGAAAAAACGCATACGCCCTTTTTGGCCAAGTGCATCATTGTCGACGTTCTGCCTCTTTTCCTATGCTTTAAATGCAATTCCAGTCTACCCCCTGAAATGGTTTTCCTGCAATTCTGCCCCGCTTTCCAGTCCTCTTCGCAGCCTTCCTTCAATATATTTTTGGACGATAGCTGTCATTTATAACTCTGCAGGTTTGTGAATTACAGTGCCCCTGAGCTCCTTTCTTCAACTCGCTTTCTTGTGAGCTGGCCGCAAACCCGCAGGAATGCTTCAGGCCCTAATCTGGTTCCGGCACGGCATGCTGAGCCTTTGGTTAATTCCTCTTCCTGGTGGGAAATGAGCGTTCCATTTGCCCGTCCAGACACCTACAGCTAGTCTCTCATTGGTTCTCCCTATTCCTGTTCATCTTGCGCAGAAATTGCAAACTGTGCCAAACAGGAGGTTAAAGGCACTGACTCTCCAAGTGGGGAGAGTGTTAGTAAACGGTCTGGAATGGTGAACCCGAGTAAAAGGGGACGAAAACTGAGATGCATTTGAAAACGTTTCCCGGTCACACAGTGCACTGTACTGTGGGTTTCCCATGCATGTTTTAGCTGAAGGAAGAATCCCTTAAACCTGGAGAGTTGGGACCCATGGAATGGGTACCATGCAGTATGACTTCAAAGGGTCTGCATTTGCTCATCGAACCTCACCAATGCTATCAACCTGAAGTGTCCAGCCTTATGTCTCACTCAGCTCTGGGTGTAGATGTGGTAAATCCAGGTTGCATCACAAGCCCTGAATGAATTATTTAAGAATTGCTCTCTATTTCACTGTCATTGTGTTTGTTTTTGTAATTCATTTTGATAATGGGTTTTATCGGATTTTCTCTGCTGCATTCATGCCGCTGTACACACACTTGAGTCTCTTACGGAGACATATACATCCATGGGTTTGAAGGTTCTTACTAGTCATGTGTAATCCTAGGCGTTGAATATGGGGTTTTTAGTCCATTTCGTTGAGCAAGGGCTAGGTCTTGACTATTACATATTTGGCTTATGGAAAGGTATCTGTGCTAATTTCTATCTCTGGTTTTATGCAGCACCACAACTCACATTTCCCCTTAAGCAAGCATAAGTTGGTTTTCTAAATTTGAGACCCTGTTCTGTTTTGTAATTCAGTTCATGTGTAGCCAAGTTTACATTCCGTGTATTAGTGATATCTTATGATGTTTCATTTTCTGTGTGACTTATTTCACTTAGAATCATCGTACCTGAATCCACTCATTATGCCGCGACGGGCCTGATGACATAGATTTCATTGGTGAGTGATATTCCTTTGTACGTACGTACCACACTTCTTTATCCATTTTTCGCTTTCTGGGATAGTTAACTTGTACCGTAGACGAGGTTCTTGTAAACAGAGCTGAAAACAGAAACTTTGCGGTGGCTGTGTGTTTTTGATTTTAATTTCCCTAAGCTATAGGAAAAAAAGTGGTAATGCCGTAGGCTCCGTTGCTTTGTTTTTTAGGTTTTTGAGGAAACACCATACACATCTCCAGAGTGGCTGTTGGCAATTTACATCCCGCCCATCAGCATAACAACGCTCCCTGTTCTCCATGGCCTGTGCTGCCTTTCTGGATTTTACACTTTTTTCAGATGGCCCTTTTGAACGGGGGGCAGTGAGACTTCATTGTAGTGCAGATTTCTTTAACATGCTTGCTTGGTTGGCCAAATAGGGCGTATGCGTTTTTTCCTGAATATATTCAGGAAAAAACGCATACGCCCTTTTTGGCCAAGTGCATCATTGTCGACGTTCTGCCTCTTTTCCTATGCTTTAAATGCAATTCCAGTCTACCCCCTGAAATCGTTTTCTTGCAATTCTGCCCCGCTTTCAAGTCCTCTTCGCAGCCTTCCTTCAATATATTTTTGGACGATAGCTGTCATTTATAACTCTGCAGGTTTGTGAATTACAGTGTCCCTGAGCTCCTTTCTTCAACTCGCTTTCTTGTGAGCTGGCCGCAAACCCGCAGGATTGCTTCAGGCCCTAATCTGGTTCCGGCACGGCATGCTGAGCCTTTGGTTAATTCCTCTTCCTGGTGGGAAATGAGCGTTAAATTTGCCCGTGCAGACACCTTCACACGAGTCTTCATGGTGCCACTTTGCCCCGGTTATCTCTATGGAGGTTGGAGTTGGAGGGCCTCCTCGCTCAAGGTCAGTGTGCCCATGGAGCCAACCCTGCAACTTCAGGGCATGGTTGGGTGTTAGGATCACCACGTGGGGTCCTTTTCCCTTCGGAGGGAGGTGGCCTTTTGGGCTGCTGATTTCCAGGTTTTCAGATACTGCCAGTATCTTGGCCAGATGTGGCGGTGGGCCAAGCCCCTTGGTGACCGTAGTTTATCCTACCTGGATCGCATTCTTGCATTGTTCCATTTCAAGTGGTCCCAGGTTTTGCACTAATACTCCAATGGCGATTCACCGTTCACCAGGAATGTAAAGGTCAAAGGGTTTAGCTAAATTAGGGAGTTCCAGGGCAAGGGTCTGAATTGACTGCTCTTTCCATTCTTGAAAGGCCACTTCTCCATTCTATTCAAAAGGATCATCATCTTTTCCTTTTAGTGTTTCATATAGAGGCCCAGCTAGTAGACTGTAGTTAGGGATCCAGAAGCAGCAAACCCTGGCCTCCCCAGGAACCCCTAAGCTGTCTTCTAGTTTCAGAAATGGGTAAGGCTGTAAATTGTTTCTTCCCTTTCCTGGGATGGGCTTCTCCGACCTTCTGTGAGAATGAAGCCCAGGCAGGTCACCGTAGTCTGTGATATTTGAGCTTTGTCTTGGACAACTTGTATCTTTTATTGGCTTGGTAGTTCAGAGGTCTCCTTAGTAGGGCTGGCGATCAGAATGTCGTCTGCATATTGAAGGACTGTTTCCTTTTCCAGAGGTAGAACTTTTAGTTCTTTAGCTGAGCTTTCCCCAAAGATGGTGTGGGAATTTTTGAACCCTTGGGGCAACACGGCCCGGAAGTATTGTTTTAGTTGTATGTTGAGTCCTGCCACTCACAAGCCAAAATTTCTTGTGACTCTGGGACTAATAGAATACAAAAGAAGGCATCATTGAAGACTAATACAGAATACCATGTCCTGGTGGTTGGTAGAATGACCAGCAGGGTGTAGGATTTAGGAACTACTGGAGGTATATCCTCGGTGGCTTCACTGACTGTCCTGACATCCTTTACCAGGACTCCAGCAGCCCATGGGGCTCTCGAGGTCAGGCCAATCCCAGGATATGGAGCTCACCTGGGCAGGTACCCCACCCCCACCCCAGCCCATGGGGCTCTCGTGTTCAGGCCCCTCCCAGGATATGGGGTTCCCTGGGCAGGTTCCCCTGCAGCCCATGGGGCTCTCGTGGTCAGGCCCCTCCCAGGATACAGAGCTACCCTTGCAGGTACCATGGCAGGGCTGGGAACACAGGAACCCTGCATATCGCCCTCATTGCAGAGCACTCCCAGCTCACCTGTCACTCAGATCTGACACAGAGCACCTCAGAGCAGGACTTGAACTAACAAACAGCAGCTCCCACAGGTCTGTGACCCTGGGCATCACTCTGTGTGGCCTCCCTCCACCTGGTCTTCCAGAGACTTCCACTGCACCCGGGGCACCAGGCCTCTGTCTCCACCCACCAGCCACCCCTCCTCTCCCTGACTCCTGGGTTCCTCTCATTAGGAGAGGGTTTTCTTGAAGTTGTCTCCCACTCATGGGCCAGATAATATAATTAGAAAACAAGCCAGAGCTGCAGCCCCTTGTCTATCCTGACTCTCAGGAGCCCACACCTGTTCCTTGGACCTGGCCGATTCAGCAAGTTCCAGTTTCTGCAACTGTGAGCCCCTGAGGGGTGATTATTGGCTGGCCTGGGAAGCCCGACCGTGCCGGCCAGCCCTCCCCAGGTGTGCCTGGGTTCAGATCAATATAAACACCGCTCCAGGCAGCAAGAGCCCCTGCAGCTGTGCCTGACGCCATTTTCTCTGCCCTGTCAGCAGTCTTGGGGCTGGACTGGTGGGAGGGAGTGAGAGGCCACGGCTTTGTGGGTGGCCCAGTGTGAGTGGGGCTCTGCTGGACTTTCTGCAGCAGTTGCCAAGATGCCACCTGCTAAAGAAGAGGATGTGTCACCCATACCTGCCGCTGGAATTTCTCCCTGGGCAGAGGTGAGTGAGGAAGAAAGCAGTGGGGGCCGGGACAGCAGGGGTATCTCAGGCAGGGAAATGGAAAGCTTCCAGAAGAGCACCCAGGGCCAGGACCATCCTGGCTGGCCTGCAGGCACCAAGTCGGCTGGCATGCTGTCACTCATGTGGCTCCATGGCCCTTCCTCTAGGCTTTCAAGTCCTTGTACATATTCAGGTGTTTTACCTGGGAAGGGTGGGAACATTTCAGCAGCAGCTGGCCTGGGGCTCAGCCCACGTTTACTCACAGATGCCTCGGCACGGTCCCCCAGCTTTGCAATGAGGACGCTTGTTGCGTGGGGCCTGCTGGCTGAATGGGAGATGATTCCCCACCACTGACCAACTTCAGAATTGTTTACAACTGGAGCAAGTGCCCTGATACGGTTTTCCTCTGTGTAACTGGTGGGTTCTGTTTTTTTTTCTTTTTTTCGTTTTTGGTTCAAGGTAGATTTTATTCCTCTTTTTTGTATTTACAGATATAAGCATGGAAATAATTTATTCATATAAATACATGTATGTGAAGGGAAGAATATTTTTTCTGTTTTACTTTTTGTAATTTGAATTTTATTTTATTTTTTTATACAGCAGGTTCTTTTTGGTTATCTATTTTATACATATAAATGTATACATGCCAATCCCAATCTCTCAACTCCTCCCACCACCACCCCCCAACAGCTTTCCCCCCTTGGTGTCCATACGTTTGTTGTCTACATCTGTTGCTCTATTTCTGCCTGGCAAAACGGTTCATCTGTACAATTTTTCTAGGTTCCACATATATGCATTAATAGACAAGATTTGTTTTTCTCTTTCTGACTTACTTCACTCTGTATGACAGTCTCTAGATCCATCAACGTCTCTACAAATGACCCAATTTCATTCCTTTTTATGGCTTAGTAATATTCCATTTTATATATGTACCACTTCTTTATGCATTCGTCTGTCTGTGGGCATTTAGGTTGCTTCCATTACCTGGATATTGTAAATAGTGATGCAATGAACATTGCGGTGAATGTCTCTTTTTGATTTATGGTTTTGTCTGGGTATATGCCCAGTAGTGGGATTGCTGTATCATATGGTAATTCTATTCTTAGTTTTATAAGAAACTCCATAATGTTCTCCACAGTGACTGTATCAATTTACATTCCCAACAATAGTGGAAGAGGGTTCCTTATCTCCACACCCTTTCCAGCATTTGTTGTTTGTAGATTTTCTGATGATGCCCATTCTAACAGGTGTGAGGTGATACACCATGGATGAGTCTATTTCGTTGAGCAAAGAGTAGGTCTTGTCTATTACATATTTGGCTTATGGAACGGTATGTGTGCTAATTTCAATCTCTGGTTTTATACAGCACCCCAACTCAACTTTCCCCTTAAGCAAGCATAAGTTTTTATCTAAATGTGAGACTCTGTTCGGTTTTGGAATTCAGTTTATGTGTAGCCAAGTTTACACTCTCTCTATTAGTGATATCTTATGATAATTCTCTTTCTCTGTGTGACCTATTTCTCTTAGAATCATCATACTTAAATCCACTCAATTTGCTGCTACAGGCTTGATGACATTGATTTCATTGCTGAGTGATATTCCGTTGTACGTAAGTAGCACAACTCCTTTATCCATTTTTTTCTTTCTGGGATATTTAATTTGTACTGGACTCAAGGTTCTTGTAAACACAGCAGCCCTAAATTTTGTGTTGGCTGTGTCTTGTTGATTTTAATTTTCCTAAGCTATAGGGCCAAAAGTGGAAGTGCCCTAGGGTCTGTAGCTTTGTTTTTCAGATGTTTCAGGATACACCATAAACATCTCCAGAGTGTCTGTTGGCAATTTACATCCCGCCCATCAGCATAACAAGGCTCCCTGTTCTCCATGGCCTGTCCTGTGTTTCTGGTTTTTACACTTTTTTCAGATGGCCCTTTTGACGAATGGGAAATGAGACTTCATTGTAGTGCGGATTTCCATTTCTCGAGTGCTTGGTTGGCCAAAAAGGGCATATGTGTTTTTTCCTGAATATATTCAGGAAAAAATGTTTACGCACTTTTGTCCAAGTGCATCACTGTCAAAGATCTGCCGCTTTTCACATGCTTTAAATGCAATTCCAATCTACCTACTGAAATATGATTCCTGCAATTCTGCCTCGTTTTCAAGGCCTCTTTGCAGACTTACTTCCATATAATTTTGCCAATAGCTGTCATTTATAACACTGCAGGTTTGTGAATTACAGTGCCCGTGATTTCCTTTCTTAACTCGTTTCCTGGAAAACTGGCCACAGAACCGCAGGTTTGCTTCAGGCCGTAATCAGGGTCCGGCACGGCACTCTGAGACTTTGGTTCATTCCAATTCCTGGTGGGAAATTAGAGTTAAATGTGCCCCTCCAGACACCTGCCTCACTCCTAGCCCCTTGGTGATGTGTGTCCTGTGGTTTGAGGCCACATGTGCTGGGTTCCTCACCTTTGGCTGATGTGGCCTCACTGGTGTGAGGACACCCCTGCCTGGTTCCAATCCCCTTGGTGATGTGGGCCCTCCGGTGAGAGTCTGATCCTGGTTGGGTTCCTCACACTTCTGTGAGGTGGGCCCTCTTCTCTGAGGTTAATCCTGCCTGGCTGGCACACCCCGCCTTGGCGACGTCGGCTCTCTGGTGGGATTTGGTGCCTGCTGGGTGTCTCCTCCCCTCGGTAATGAGGGCCCTCTGGCGTCAGGCCCTAACTCCTGGGCTCCCAATATTTTCTGATATGCGCCCTGTGGTTCGAGTACACTCCTGCCAGGTTCCCAACCGCATGGGAATGTGGGCCTTCTGCTCTGAGGTCCCAACCGTGGGTTGCTCAGTTTCATGATGAGGGCCCTCTGCTGTGAGTTCTCTCCGGCCTGGATCCCATAGCCTCGCTGCTCCTGGCCACCTGCTGGGAGGTTACAACTGCGGGATTCCTCACCTTTTTTCTTCTATGGGCCCTCTGTTTTGAGACTCCTCCTGCCTGCCTCACTCCCAGCCCCTTGGTGATGTGTGTCCTCTGGTTTGAGGCCACGTATGCTGGGTCCCTCGCCTTTCGATGATGTGGCCCCACTGGTGTGAGGACACTCCTGCCTGGTTCCTATCCCCTTGATGATGTGGGCCCTCTGGTGAGAGTCTGATCCTGGCTGGGTTCCTCAACCTTCTGTGAGGGGGGCCCTCTGCTGTGAGGTCACTCCTGCCTGGCTGGCACACCCCACCTGGGCAACATCGGCCCTCTTGTGGCAGTTGGAGCCTGCTGGGAACCTCCCCTCGGTGATGGGGGCCCTCTTGCCTCAGGCCCTAACTGCTGGGTATCCACATTTTCTGATACGTGCTAAGTGGTGCGAGGACACTCCTGCGAGGTTCCCATTCCCATGGGCATGTGGGCCTTCTGCTCTAAGGTCCCAACACCTGTGTTGTTCACCGTTTCATGATGTTGGCTCTCTAGTGTTAGTTCACCCAGGCCTAGATCCCATAGCCTCTGTGCTCTGATCGGCCTGCTGGGAGGTTCCTACTGCTGGATTCCTTACCTATTTTATTCTTTGTGTCCTGTGTTTTCATGCTCCTACTTCCTGACTCACTCCCAGCCCATTTGTGATGTAGGTCCTCTTGTTTAAGGCCACATGTACCAGTTTCTTCACCTTTATTGATGTGGCCCCACTGGTGAGAGGACACTCCTGCCTGGTTCCCATCCCCTTGGTGATGTGGGCCCTCTGGTGAGAGTCTGATCCTGTCTGGATTCCTCACACTTCTGTGAGGTGGGCCCTCTGCTGTGAGGTAACTCCTGCCTGGCTTGCTCCCATTGCCTTGGTGACGTCGGCCCTCTGGTGGCATTTGGTGCCTGCTGGTAGCCTCCTCTCCTCCGTGATGAGGGTCCTCTGGCGCCAGGCCATAACTGCTGGGTTCCCACATTTTCTGATACGTGCTAAGTTGTGCGAGGACACTCCTGCGAGGTTCCCATCCCCATGGGGATGTGGGCCTTCTGCTCTGAGGTCCCACTGGCTGGGTTGCTCACAGTTTCATGATGTGGGCCCTCTGCTGTGAGTTCACTGTGGCCTGGATCCCATAGACTCCATGCTCTGGGCCACCTGCTGGGAGGTTCAAACTGCTGGATTCCTCACATTTTTTATTCTGTGGGCCCTGTGTTGTTAGGCTACTCCTGCCTGCCTCACTCGGAGCACCTTGGAAATGTGGGTCCTCTGGTTTAGGCCACATGTGCTGGGTTCCTCACCTTTCTATAATGTGGCCACACTGGTGTGAGGACACTCCTGCCTTGTTCCGATCCCCTTGGTGATGTGGGCCCTCTGGTGAGAGTCTTATCCTGGCTGGGTTCCTCACCCTTCTGTGAGGTAGGCCCTCTGCTGTGAGGTCACTCCTGCCTGGCTGGCACACGTCAACGTGGCGACGTGGGCCCTCAGTTGGGAGTTGGTGCCTGCTGGGAGTCTCCTCCCCTCGGTAATGAGGGCCCTCTGGCGTCAGACCCTAACTCCTGGGCTCCCAAAAGTTTCTGATGTGCGCCCTGTGGTGCGAGTACACTCCTGCCAGGATCCCAACCCCATGGGAATGTGGGCCTTCTGCTCTAAGGTCCCAACGGCTGGGTTGCTCACAGTTTCATAATGAGGGCCCTCTGTTTTGAGTTCAGTCAGGCCTGGATCCCATAGCCTCGCTGCTCCTGGCCACCTGCTGGGAGGTTCCAACTGCGGGATTCCTCACCTTTTTTACGCTATGGGCCCTCTGTTTGGAGGCTCCTCCTGCCTGCCTCACTCCCAGCCCCTTGGTGATGTGTGTCCTGTAGTTTGAGGCCACGTGTGCTGGGTCCGTCACATTTCGGTGATGTGACCACACTGGTGTGAGAACACTCCTGCCTGGTTTCCATTCCCTTGGTGATGTGGGCCCTCCGGTGAGAGTCTGATCCTCTTTGGGTTCCTCACACTTTTTTGTGGTTGGCCCTCTGCTCTGAGGTCACTCCTGCCTGGCTGGCACACCCTGCATTGGCGACGTCGGCCTTCTGGTAGCAGTTGGAGCTTGCTGGGAGCCTCCTCTCCTCAGTGATGAGGTCCCTCTGGCGTCCGGCCCTAACTGCTGGGCTCCCCACCTTTTCTGATGTGTGCCCACTGGTGCGATGACACTCCTGCTTGGTTCCCTTCCCCATGGGGATGCGGGCCTTGTGCTCTGAAGTTACAACGGCTGGGTTGCTTACAGTATCACGATGAGGGCCCTCTGTTGTGAGTTCATCACTGCCTGGATCCCATAGCCTCGGTGCTCTGGGCCGCCTGCTGGGATGTTCCAACTGCTGGATTCCTCACCTTTTTTATACAATGGGCCATGTGTTTTGAGGTTGATCCTGCCTGCCTCGCTCCGAGACCCATGGTGATGTGGGTCCTCTGGTTTGAGGCCACATGTGCTGGGTACCTCAACTTTCGATGATGTGGCCCCACGGGTGTGAGGACACTCCTGCCTGGTTCCCAGCCCCTTGCTTATGTGGGCACTCTGGTGAGAGTCTGATCTTGACTGGGTTCCTTACCCTTCTGTGAGGTGGGCCCTCTGATGTGAGGTCACTCATGCCTGGATGGCTCATGTCGCCTTGGCGACGTAGGCCCTCTGTTGGCCACTGAAGCATGCTGGGAGCCTCCTACCCTCTTTAATAAGGGCCCTGGAAGAAACGCATATGCCCTTTTTGACCAAGTGCATCATTGTCGAGGTTCTGCCTCTTCTCCTATACTTTCAGAGGACTTCCCGTCTACCTCCTGAAATCGTATTCCTGGAATTCTGCCCCGCGTTCAAGTCCTCTTTGCAGCCTTACTTCAATATATTTTTGGACGATAGCTGTCATTTATAACTCTGCAGGTTTGTGAATTACAGTGCCCCTGAGCTCCTTTCTTCAACTCGCTTTCTTGTGAGCTGGCCGCAAAACCGCAGGATTGCTTCAGGCCGTAATCTGGTTCCGACACGGCATGCTGAGCCTTTGGCTAATTCCTCTTCCTGGTGGGAAATGAGCGTTAAATTTGTTCGTGCAGACACCTACAGCTAATCTCTCATTGGTTCTCCCTATTCCTGTTCATCTTGCGCAGAAATTCCAAACTGTGCCAAACAGGAGGTTAAAGGCACTGACTCTCCAAGTGGGGAGAGTGTTAGTAAAGCGTCTGGAATGGTAAAACCGAGTACGAGGGGACGAAAACTGAGACGCATTTAAAAAGGTTTCCCGGTCACACGGTGGACCATATTCTGGGTTGCCCATGCATGTTTTACCTGAAGGAAGAATCCCTTAAACCTGGAGAGTTGGGACCCATGGAATGGGTACCATGCAGTATGACTTCAAAGGGTTGCCTTTGCTCACCGAACGTCACCAATGCTATCAGCCCGAAGTGTCCAGCCTTATGTCTCACTCAGCTCGGGGTGTAGATGTGGTAAATCCACGTTGCATCACAAGCCCTGAATGAATTATTTAAGAATTGCTCTCTATTTCACTGTCATTGTGTGCTGTTTTTGTAATTTATTTTGATAATGGGATTTATCGTATTTTCACTGCTGCGTTTATGCCGCTGTACACATGCTTGATTCTCTTATGGAGACATATAAATCCATGGGTTTTCAGATACTTACTAGTCAGGTATATTCCTAGGCATTGAATATGGGGTGTTGAGTCCATTTCGTGGAGCAAGGAGTAGGTCCTGACTATTACATATTTGCTTATGGAAAGGTATCTGTGCTAATTTCAATATCTGGTTTTATGCAGCACCACAACTCACCTTTCCCCTTAAGCAAGCATAAGTTGGTTTTCTAAATTTGAGACCCTTTTCTGTTTTGTAATTGAGTTCATGTGCAGCCATGTTTGCATTCCGTGTATTTGAGATATCTTATGGTGTTTCTTTTTCTGTGTGACTTAGTTAACTTAGAATGATCGTACCTGAATCCACTCATTATGCCGCAACGGGCCTCATGACATAGATTTCATTGCTGAGTGATATTCCATTGTACGTACGTACAACAACTTCTTTATCCATTTTTTGCTTTCTGGGATATTTCACTTGTACCGTAAATGAGGTTCTTGTAAGCAGAGCCGTCCAAAATTTATGGGTGGCTGTGTCTTTTTGATTTTAATTTCCCTAAGCTATAGAACCGTAAGTTGAAGTGCCGTAGGCTCCGTTGCTTAGTTTTTTAGGTGTTTGAGGAAACACCATACACTTCTCCAGAGTGGCTGTTGGCAATTTACATCCCGCCCATCAGCATAACAAGGCTCCCTGTTCTCCATGGCCTGTCCTGCCTTTCTGGATTTTTCACTTTTTTCAGATGTCCCTTTTGACAGGGTGGCAGTGAGACTTCATTGTAATGCAGATTTCTTTACAGGCTTGCTTGTTTGGCCAAAAAGGGCATATGTGTTTTTTCTTGAATATATTCAGGAAAAAACGCATACGCCCTTTTTGACCAAGTGCATTATTGTCGACTTTCTGTCTCTTTCCTTATGCTTTAAATGCAATTCCAGTCTGCCCCTGAACTCGTTTTCCTGCAATTCTGCCCCGCTTTCAAGTCCTCTACGCAGCTTTACTTCAATACGTTTTTGGACAATAGCTGACATTTATAACTCTGCAGGTTTGTGAATGACAGTGCGCCTGAGCTCCTTTCTTCTACTCGCTTTCTTGTGAGCTGGCCGCAAACCCCCAGGATTGCTTCATGCCCTAATCTGGTTCCGGCACAGCATGCTGATCCTTTGGTAAATTCCTCTTCCTGGTGGGAAATGAGTGTTATATTTGAACGTGCAGACACCTAGAGCTAGTCTCTCATTGGTTCTCCCTATTCTTGTTCATCTTGCGCAGAAATTGCAAACTGTGCCAAACAGGAGGTTAAAGGCACTGACTCTCGAAGTGGGGAGAGTATTAGTAAAGGGTCTTCAATCGTGAACCCGAGTAAAAGGGGACGAAAACTGAGATGCATTTGAAAAGGTTTCCCGGTCACACGGTGCACCATACTGTGGGTTTCCCATGCATGTTTTAGCTGAAGGAAGATTCCCTTAAACCTGGAGAGTTGGGACCCATGGAATGGGTACCATGCAGTATGACTTCAAAGGGCCTGCATTTTCTCAACGAACCTCACCAATGCTATCAGGCCGAAGTGTACAGCCTTATGTCTCACTCAGCTCTGGTTGTAGATGTGGTAAATCCAGGTTGCATCACAAGCCCTGAATGAATTATTTAAGAATTGCTCTCTATTTCACTGTCATTGTGTTTGTTTTTGTAATTCATTTTGATAATGGGATTTATCGGATTTTCTCTGCTGCATTCATGCCGCTGTACACACACTTGAGTCTCTTATGGAGACATATAAATCCATGGGTTTGAAGATACTTACTAGTCAGGTGTATTCCTAGGCGTTGAATATGGGGTGTTTAGTCCATTTCGTTGAGCAAGGGCTAGGTCTTGACTATTACATATTTGGCTTATGGAAAGGTATCTGTGCTAATTTCTATCTCTGGTTTTATGCAGCACCCCAACTCACTTTTCCCCTTAAGCAAGCATAAGGTGGTTTTCTAAATTTGAGACCCTGTTCTGTTTTGTAATTCAGTTCATGTGTAGCCAAGTTTACATTCCGTGTATTAGTGATATCTTATGATGTTTCATTTTCTGTGTGACTTATTTCACTTAGAATCATCGTACCTGAATCCACTCATTATGCCACGATGGGCCTGATGACATAGATTTCATTGCTGAGTGATATTCCATTGAATGTGTGTACCACAACTTCTTTATCCATTTTTCACATTCTGGGATATTTAACTTGTACCGTAGACGAGATTCCTGTAAACAGAGCCGTCTGAAACTTTGGGGTGGCTGTCTGTTTTTGATTTTAATTTCCGTGATCTATAAGACCATAAGTGGAAGTGCCGTAGTCTCCGTTGCTTTGTTTCTTAGGTGTTTCAGGAAACACCATACACTTCTCCAGAGTGGCTGTTGGCAATTTACATCCCGCCCATCAGCATAACAAGGCTCCCTGTTCTCCATGGCCTGTGCTGTCTTTCTGGATTTTACACATTTTTCAGATGGCCCTTTTGACCTGGGGGCAGTGAGACTTCTTTGTAGTGCAGATTTCTTTAACATGCTGGCTTGGTTGGCCAAAAAGGGCGTATGCGTTTTTTCCTGAATATATTCAGGAAAAAACGCATACGCCCTTTTTGGCCAAGTGCATCATTGTCGACGTTCTGCCTCTTTTCCTATGCTTTAAATGCAATTCCAGTCTACCCCCTGAAATCGTTTTCCTGCAATTCTGCCCCGCTTTCCAGTCCTCTTCGCAGCCTTCCTTCAATATATTTTTGGACGATAGCTGTCATTTATAACTCTGCAGGTTTGTGAATTACAGTGCCCCTGAGCTCCTTTCTTCAACTCGCTTTCTTGTGAGCTGGCCGCAAACCCGCAGGAATGCTTCAGGCCCTAATCTGGTTCCGGCACGGCATGCTGAGCCTTTGGTTAATTCCTCTTCCTGGTGGGAAATGAGCGTTCCATTTGCCCGTCTAGACACCTACAGCTAGTCTCTCATTGGTTCTCCGTATTCCTGTTCATCTTGCCCAGAAATTGCAAACTGTGCCAAACAGGAGGTTAAAGGCACTGACTCTCCAAGTGGGGAGAGTGTTAGTAAACGGTCTGGAATGGTGAACCCGAGTAAAGGGGACGAAAACTGAGATGCATTTGAAAACGTTTCCCGGTCACACAGTGCACTGTACTGTGGGTTTCCCATGCATGTTTTAGCTGAAGGAAGAATCCCTTAAACCTGGAGAGTTGGGACCCATGGAATGGGTACCATGCAGTATGACTTCAAAGGGTCTGCATTTGCTCATCGAACCTCACCAATGCTATCAGCCCGAAGTGTCCAGCCTTATGTCTCACTCAGCTCTGGGTGTAGATGTGGTAAATCCAGGTCGCATCACAAGCCCTGAATGAATTATTTAAGAATTGCTCTCTATTGCACTGTCATTGTGTTTGTTTTTGTAATTCATTTTGATAATGGGTTTTATCGGATTTTCTCTGCTGCATTCATGCCGCTGTACACACACTTGAGTCTCTTAAGGAGACATATAAATCCATGGGTTTGAAGATTCTTACTACTCATGTGTAATCCTAGACGTTGAATATGGGGTGTTTAGTCCATTTCGTTGAGCAAGGGCTAGGTCTTGACTATTACATATTTGGCTTATGGAAAGGTATCTGTGCTAATTTCTATCTCTGGTTTTATGCAGCACCACAACTCACCTTTCCCCTTAAGCAAGCATAAGTTGGTTTTCTAAATTTGAGACCCTGTTCTGTTTTTGTAATTCAGTTCATGTGTAGCAAAGTTTACATTCCGTGTATTAGTGATATCTTATGATGTTTCATTTTCGTGTGACTTATTTCACTTAGAATCATCGTACCTGAATCCACTCATTATGCCGCGACGGGCCTGATGACATAGATTTCATTGGTGAGTGATATTCCTTTGTACGTACGTACCACACTTCTTTATCCATTTTTCGCTTTCTGGGATATTTAACTTGTACCGTAGACGAGGTTCTTGTAAACATGGCCGTAAACAGAAACTTGGCGGTGGCTGTGTGTTTTTGATTTTAATTTCACTAAGCTATAGGAAAATAAGTGGTAATGCCATAGGCTCCGTTGCTTTGTTTTTTAGGTTTTTGAGGAAACACCATACACATCTCCAGAGTGGCTGTTGGCAATTTACATCCCGCCCATCAGCATAACAAGGCTCCCTGTTCTCCATGGCCTGTGCTGCCTTTCTGGATTTTACACCTTTTTCAGATGGCCCTTTTGAACGGGGGGCAGTGAGACTTCATTGTAGTGCAGATTTCTTTAACATGCTTGCTTGGTTGGCCAAAAAGGGCCATTTTCCTGAATATATTCAGGAAAAAACGCATACGCCCTTTTTGGCCCTTTTTGGCCAAGAGCATTATTGTCGACGTTCTGCCTCTTTTCCTATGCTTTAAATGCAATTCCAGTCTACCCCCTGAAATCATTTTCTTGCAATTCTGCCCCGCTTTCAAGTCCTCTTCGCAGCCTTCCTTCAATATATTTTTGGGTGATAGCTGTCATTTATAACTCTGCAGGTTTGTGAATTACAGTGTCCCTGAGCTCCTTTCTTCAACTCGCTTTCTTGTGAGCTGGCCGCAAACCCGCAGGATTGCTTCAGGCCCTAATCTGGTTCCGGCACGGCATGCTGAGCCTTTGGTTAATTCCTCTTCCTGGTGGGAAATGAGCGTTAAATTTGCCCGTGCAGACACCTTCACACGAGTCGTCATGGTGCCACTTTGCCCCGGTTATCTCTATGGAGGTTTGAGTTGGAGGGCCTCCTCACTCAAGGTCAGTGTGCCCATGGAGCCAACCCTGCAACTTCAGGGCATGGTTGGGTGTTAGGATCACCACGTGGGGTCCTTTTCCCTTAGGAGGGAGGTGGCCTTTTGGGCTGCTGATTTCCAGGTTTTCAGATACTGCCAGTATCTTGGTCAGATGTGGCGGTGGGCCAAGCCCCTTGGTGACCGTAGTTTATCCTACCTGGATCGCATTCTTGCATTGTTCCATTTCAAGTGGTCCCAGGTTTTGCACTAATACTCCAATGGCGATTCACCGTTCACCAGGAATGTAAAGGTCAAAGGGTTTAGCTAAATTAGGGAGTTCCAGGGCAATGGTCTGAATTGACTGCTCTTTCCATTCTTGAAAGGCCTCTTCTGCATTCTATTCAAAAGGATCATCATCTTTTCCTTTCAGTGTTTCATATAGAGGCCCAGCTAGTAGACTGTAGTTAGGGATCCAGAAGCAGCAAACCCTGGCCTCCCCAGGAACCCCTAAGCTGTCTTCTAGTTTCAGAAATGGGTAAGGCTGCAAATTGTTTCTTCCCTTTCCTGGGATGGGCTTCTCCGACCTTCTGTGAGAATGAAGCCCAGGCAGGTCACCGTAGTCTGTGATATTTGAGCTTTTTCTTGGACAACTTGTATCCTTTATTGGCTTGGTAGTTCAGAGGTCTCCTTAGTAGGGCTGGCGATCAGAATGTCGTCTGCATATTGAAGGAGTGTTTCCTTTTCCAGAGGTAGAACTTTTAGGTCTTTAGCTGAGCTTTCCCCAAAGATGGTGTGGGAATTTTTGAACCCTTGGGGCAACACGGCCCGGAAGTATTGTTTTAGTTGTATGTTGAGTCCTGCCACTCACAAGCCAAAATTTCTTGTGACTCTGGGACTAATAGAATACAAAAGAAGGCATCATTGAAGACTAATACAGAATACCATGTCCTGGTGGTTGGTAGAATGACCAGCAGGGTGTAGGATTCAGGAACTTACTGGAGGTATATCCTCGGTGGCTTCACTGACTGTCCTGACATCCTTTACCAGGACTCCAGCAGCCCATGGGGCTCTCGAGGTCAGGCCGATCCCAGGATATGGAGCTCACCTGGGCAGGTACCCCACCCCCACCCCAGCCCATGGGGCTCTCGTGTTCAGGCCCCTCCCAGGATATGGTGTTCCCTGGGCAGGTCCCCCTGCAGCCCATGGGGCTCTCGTGGTCAGGCCCCTCCCAGGATACAGAGCTACCCTTGCAGGTACCATGGCAGGGCTGGGAACACAGGAACCCTGCATATCGCCCTCATTGCAGAGCACTCCCAGCTCACCTGTCACTCAGATCTGACACAGAGCACCTCAGAGCAGGACTTGAACTAACAAACAGCAGCTCCCACAGGTCTGTGACCCTGGGCATCACTCTGTGTGGCCTCCCTCCACCTGGTCTTCCAGAGACTTCCACTGCACCCGGGGCACCAGGCCTCTGTCTCCACCCACCAGCCACCCCTCCCCTCCCTGACTCCTGGGTTCCTCTCATTAGGAGAGGGTTTTCTTGAAGTTGTCTCCCACTCATGGGCCAGATAATATAATTAGAAAACAAGCCAGAGCTGCAGCCCCTTGTCTATCCTGACTCTCAGGAGCCCACACCTGTTCCTTGGACCTGGCCGATTCAGCAAGTTCCAGTTTCTGCAACTGTGAGCCCCTGAGGGGTGATTATTGGCTGGCCTGGGAAGCCCGACCGTGCCGGCCAGCCCTCCCCAGGTGTGCCTGGGTTCAGATCAATATAAACACCGCTCCAGGCAGCAAGAGCCCCTGCAGCTGTGCCTGACGCCATTTTCTCTGCCCTGTCAGCAGTCTTGGGGCTGGACTGGTGGGAGGGAGTGAGAGGCCACGGCTTTGTGGGTGGCCCAGTGTGAGTGGGGCTCTGCTGGACTTTCTGCAGCAGTTGCCAAGATGCCACCTGCTAAAGAAGAGGATGTGTCACCCATACCTGCCGCTGGAATTTCTCCCTGGGCAGAGGTGAGTGAGGAAGAAAGCAGTGGGGGCCGGGACAGCAGGGGTATCTCAGGCAGGGAAATGGAAAACTTCCAGAAGAGCACCCAGGGCCAGGACCATCCTGGCTGGCCTGCAGGCACCAAGTCGGCTGGCATGCTGTCACTCATGTGGCTCCATGGCCCTTCCTCTAGGCTTTCAAGTCCTTGTACATATTCAGGTGTTTTACCTGGGAAGGGTGGGAACATTTCAGCAGCAGCTGGCCTGGGGCTCAGCCCACGTTTACTCACAGATGCCTCGGCACGGTCCCCCAGCTTTGCAATGAGGATGCTTGTTGCGTGGGGCCTGCTGGCTGAATGGGAGATGATTCCCCACCACTGACCAACTTCAGAATTGTTTACAACTGGAGCAAGTGCCCTGATATGGTTTTCCTCTGTGTAACTGGTGGGTTCTGTTTTTTTTTCTTTTTTTCGTTTTTGGTTCAAGGTAGATTTTATTCCTCTTTTTTGTATTTACAGATATAAGCATGGAAATAATTTATTCATATAAATACATGTATGTGAAGGGAAGAATATTTTTTCTGTTTTACTTTTTGTAATTTGAATTTTATTTTATTTTTTTATACAGCAGGTTCTTTTTGGTTATCTATTTTATACATATAAATGTATACATGCCAATCCCAATCTCTCAACTCCTCCCACCACCACCCCCCAACAGCTTTCCCCCCTTGGTGTCCATACGTTTGTTGTCTACATCTGTTGCTCTATTTCTGCCTGGCAAAACGGTTCATCTGTACAATTTTTCTAGGTTCCACATATATGCATTAATAGACAAGATTTGTTTTTCTCTTTCTGACTTACTTCACTCTGTATGACAGTCTCTAGATCCATCAACGTCTCTACAAATGACCCAATTTCATTCCTTTTTATGGCTTAGTAATATTCCATTTTATATATGTACCACATCTTTATGCATTCGTCTGTCTGTGGGCATTTAGGTTGCTTCCATTACCTGGATATTGTAAATAGTGATGCAATGAACATTGCGGTGAATGTCTCTTTTTGATTTATGGTTTTGTCTGGGTATATGCCCAGTAGTGGGATTGCTGTATCATATGGTAATTCTATTCTTAGTTTTATAAGAAACTCCATAATGTTCTCCACAGTGACTGTATCAATTTACATTCCCAACAATAGTGGAAGAGGGTTCCTTATCTCCACACCCTTTCCAGCATTTGTTGTTTGTAGATTTTCTGATGATGCCCATTCTAACAGGTGTGAGGTGATACACCATGGATGAGTCTATTTCGTTGAGCAAAGAGTAGGTCTTGTCTATTACATATTTGGCTTATGGAACGGTATGTGTGCTAATTTCAATCTCTGGTTTTATACAGCACCCCAACTCAACTTTCCCCTTAAGCAAGCATAAGTTTTTATCTAAATGTGAGACTCTGTTCGGTTTTGGAATTCAGTTTATGTGTAGCCAAGTTTACACTCTCTCTATTAGTGATATCTTATGATAATTCTCTTTCTCTGTGTGACCTATTTCTCTTAGAATCATCATACTTAAATCCACTCAATTTGCTGCTACAGGCCTGATGACATTGATTTCATTGCTGAGTGATATTCCGTTGTACGTAAGTAGCACAACTCCTTTATCCATTTTTTTCTTTCTGGGATATTCAATTTGTACTGGACTCAGGGTTCTTGTAAACACAGCAGCCCTAAATTTTGTGTTGGCTGTGTCTTGTTGATTTTAATTTTCCTAAGCTATAGGGCCAAAAGTGGAAGTGCCCTAGGGTCTGTAGCTTTGTTTTTCAGATGTTTCAGGATACACCATACACATCTCCAGAGTGTCTGTTGGCAATTTACATCCCGCCCATCAGCATAACAAGGCTCCCTGTTCTCCATGGCCTGTCCTGTGTTTCTGGTTTTTACACTTTTTTCAGATGGCCCTTTTGACGAATGGGAAATGAGACTTCATTGTAGTGCGGATTTCCATTTCTCGAGTGCTTGGTTGGCCAAAAAGGGCATATGTGTTTTTTCCTTAATATACTCAGGAAAAAATGTTTCGCACTTTTGTCCAAGTGCATCACTGTCAAAGATCTGCCGCTTTTCACATGCTTTAAATGCAATTCCAATCTACCTCCTGAAATATGATTCCTGCAATTCTGCCTCGTTTTCAAGTCCTCTTTGCAGACTTACTTCCATATATTTTTGCCAATAGCTGTCATTTATAACTCTGCAGGTTTGTGAATTACAGTGCCCGTGATTTCCTTTCTTAACTCGTTTCCTTGAAAACTGGCCACAGAACCGCAGGTTTGCTTCAGGCCGTAATCAGGGTCCGGCACGGCACTCTGAGACTTTGGTTCATTCCACTTCCTGGTGGGAAATTAGAGTTAAATGTGCCCCTCCAGACACCTGCCTCACTCCTAGCCCCTTGGTGATGTGTGTCCTCTGGTTTGAGGCCACATGTGCTGGGTTCCTCACCTTTGGCTGATGTGGCCCCACTGGTGTGAGGACACTCCTGCCTGGTTCCCATCCCTTTGGTGATGTGGGCCCTCCGGTGAGAGTCTGATCCTGGTTGGGTTCCTCACACTTCTGTGAGGTGGGCCCTCTTCTCTGAGGTCACTCCTGCCTGGCTGGCACACCCCGCCTTGGCGACGTCGGCCCTCTGGTGGGATTTGGTGCCTGCTGGGTGTCTCCTCCCCTCGGTAATGAGGGCCCTCTTGCGTCAGGCCCTAACTCCTGGGCTCCCAATATTTTCTGATATGCGCCCTGTGGTTCGAGTACACTCCTGCCAGGTTCCCAACCCCATGGGAATGTGGGCCTTCTGCTCTGAGGTCCCAACCGTGGGTTGCTCAGTTTCATGATGAGGGCCCTCTGCTGTGAGTTCTCTCAGGCCTGGATCCCATAGCCTCGCTGCTCCTGGCCACCTGCTGGGAGGTTACAACTGCGGGATTCCTCACCTTTTTTCTTCTATGGGCCCTCTGTTTTGAGACTCCTCCTGCCTGCCTCACTCCCAGCCCCTTGGTGATGTGTGTCCTCTGGTTTGAGGCCACGTATGCTGGGTCCCTCGCTTTTCGATGATGTGGCCCCACTGGTGTGGGGACACTCCTGCCTGGTTCCTATCCCCTTGATGATGTGGGCCCTCTGGTGAGAGTCTGATCCTGGCTGGGTTCCTCACCCTTCTGTGAGGGGGGCCCTCTGCTGTGAGGTCACTCCTGCCTGGCTGGCACACCCCACCTGGGCAACATCGGCCCTCTTGTGGCAGTTGGAGCCTGCTGGGAACCTCCCCTCGGTGATGGGGGCCCTCTTGCCTCAGGCCCTAACTGCTGGGTACCCACATTTTCTGATACGTGCTAAGTGGTGCGAGGACACTCCTGCGAGGTTCCCATCCCCATGGGCATGTGGGCCTTCTGCTCTAAGGTCCCAACACCTGTGTTGTTCACCGTTTCATGATGTTGGCTCTCTGGTGTTAGTTCACCCAGGCCTAGATCCCATAGACTCTGTGCTCTGAGCGGCCTGCTGGGAGGTTCCTACTGCTGGATTCCTTAGCTTTTTTATTCTTTGGGTCCTGTGTTTTCATGCTCCTACTTCCTGACTCACTCCCAGCCCATTTGTGATGTAGGTCCTCTGGTTTAAGGCCACATGTACCGGTTTCCTCACCTTTATTGATGTGGCCCCACTGGTGTGAGGACACTCCTGCCTGGTTCCCATCCCCTTGGTGATGGGGGCCCTCTGGTGAGAGTCTGATCCTGTCTGGATTCCTCACACTTCTGGGAGGTGGGCCCTCTGCTGTGAGGTCACTCCTGCCTGGCTGGCACACGTCACCTTGGCGATGTGGGCCCTCAGTTGGGAGTTGGTGCCTGCTGGGAGTCTCCTCCCCTTGGTAATGAGGGCCCTCTGGCGTCAGGCCCTAACTCATGGGCTCCCAAAATTTTCTGATGTGCGCCCTGTCGTGCGAGTGCACTCCAGCCAGGGTCCCATCCCCATGGGGATGTGGGCTTTCTGCTCTGAGGTCCCAACGGCTGGGTTGCTCACAGTGTCAGAATGTGGGCCCTCTGCTGTGAGTTCACTCCGGCATGGATCCCATAGCCTCGGTGCTCTGGGCCACCTGCTTGGAGCTTCCAACTGTGGGGTTCCTCACCTTTTTTATTCTATGGGCGCTCTGTTGTGAGTCTCCTCCTGCATGCCTCACTCCCAGCCCTTTCGTGATGTGTGTCCCCTTGTTTGAGGCCACATGTGCTGTGTTCCTCACCTTTCGCTGATGTGGCCCCACTGGTGTGAGGACACTCCTGCCTGGTTTCCATCCCCTTGGTGATGTGGGCGCTCTGGTTAGAGTCTGATCCTGTTTGGGCTCCTCACACTTCTGTGAGGTGAGCCCTCTGCTGTGAGGTAACTCCTGCCTGGCTTGCTCCCATTGCCTTGGTGACGTCGGCCCTCTGGTGGCATTTGGAACCTGCTGGTAGCCTCCTCTCCTCCGTGATGAGGGCCCTCTGGCGTCAGGCCATAACTGCTGGGTTCCCACATGTTCTGATACGTGCTAAGTTGTGCGAGGACACTCCTGCGAGGTTCCCATCCCCATGGGGATGTGGGCCTTCTGCTCTGAGGTCCCACTGGCTGGGTTGCTCACAGTTTCATGATGTGGGCCCTCTGCTGTGAGTTCACTGTGGCCTGGATCCCATAGACTCCATACTCTGGGCCACCTGCTGGGAGGTTCAAACTGCTGGATTCCTCACATTTTTTATTCTGTGGGCCCTGTGTTGTTAGGCTACTCCTGCCTGCCTCACTCAGAGCACCTTTGAAATGTCGGTCCTCTGGTTTAGGCCACATGTGCTGGGTTCCTCACCTTTCTATAATGTGGCCAAACTGGTGTGAGGACACTCCTGCCTTGTTCCGATCCCCTTGGTGATGTGGGCCCTCTGGTGAGAGTCTTATCCTGGCTGGGTTCCACACCCTTCTGTGAGGTAGGCCCTCTGCTGTGAGGTCACTCCTGCCTGGCTGGCACACGTCAACTTGGCGACGTGGGCCCTCAGTTGGGAGTTGGTGCCTGCTGGGAGTCTCCTCCCCTCGGTAATGAGGGCCCTCTGGCGTCAGACCCTAACTCCTGGGCTCCCAAAATTTTCTGATGTGCACCCTGTGGTGCAAGTACACTCCTGCCAGGATCCCAACCACATGTGAATGTGGGTCTTCTGCTCTGAAGTCCCAATGGTACGTTGTTCAGTTTCATGATGAGGGCCCTCTGGTGTGAGTTCACTCCGGCATGGGCCCCATAGCCTCGCTGCTCCTGGCCACCTGCGGGGAGGTTCCAACTGCGGGATTCCTCACCTTTTTCCTTCTATGGGCCCTCTGTTTTGAGACTTCTCTTGCCTGCCTCACTCCCAGCCCCTTGGTGATGTGTGTCCTGTAGTTTGAGTCCACGTGTGCTGGGTCCGTCACATTTCGGTGATGTGGCCCCACTGGTGTGAGGACACTCCTGCCTGGTTTCCATTCCCTTGGTGATGTGGGCCCTCCGGTGAGAGTCTGCGTGCCTTTGGGTTCCTCACACTTTTGTGTGGTTGGCCCTCTGCTCTGAGGTCACTCCTGCCTGGCTGGCACACCCTGCATTGGCGACGTCGGCCTTCTGGTAGCAGTTGGAGCTTGCTGGGAGCCTCCTCTCCTCAGTGATGAATGCCCTCTGGCGTCCGGCCCTAACTGCTGGGCTCCCCACCTTTTATGTGTGCCCACTGGTGCGATGACACTCCTGCTTGGTTCCGTTCCCCATGGGGATGTGGGCATTGTGCTCTGAGGTTACAACGGCTGGGTTGCTTACAGTATCACGATGAGTGCCCTCTGTTGTGAGTTCATCACTGCCTGGATCCCATAGCCTCGGTGCTCTGGGCCGCCTGCTGGGATGTTCCAACTGCTGGTTTCCTCACCTTTTTTATACAATGGGCCATGTGTTTTGAGGTTAATCCTGCCTGCCTTGCTCCGAGACCCATGGTGATGTGGGTCCTCTTGTTTGAGGCCACATGTGCTGGGTACCTCAACTTTCGATGATGTGGCCCCACGGGTGTGAAGACACTCCTGCCTGGTTCCCAGCCCCTTGCTTATGTGGGCACTCTGGTGAGAGTCTGATCCTGACTGGGTTCCTTACCCTTCTGTGAGGTGGGCCCTCTGATGTGAGGTCACTCCTGCCTGGATGTCTCATGTCGCCTTGGCGACGTAGGCCCTCTGTTGGCCACTGAAGCATGCTGGGAGCCTCCTACCCTCTTTAATAAGGGCCCTGGAAGAAACGCATGTGCCCTTTTTGACCAAGTGCATCATTGTCGAGGTTCTGCCTCTTCTCCTATACTTTCAGAGGACTTCCCGTCTACCTCCTGAAATCGTATTCCTGGAATTCTGCCCGCGTTCAAGTCCTCTTTGCAGCCTTACTTCAATATATTTTTGGACGATAGCTGTCATTTATAACTCTGCAGGTTTGTGAATTACAGTGCCCCTGAGCTCCTTTCTTCAACTCGCTTTCTTGTGAGCTGGCCGCAAAACCGCAGGATTGCTTCAGGCCCTAATCTGGTTCCGGCACGGCATGCTGAGCCTTTGGCTAATTCCTCTTCCTGGTGGGAAATGAGTGTTAAATTTGTTCGTGCAGACACCTACAGCTAATCTCTCATTGGTTCTCCCTATTCCTGTTCATCTTGCGCAGAAATTGCAAACTGTGCCAAACAGGAGGTTAAAGGCACTGACTCTCCAAGTGGGGAGAGAGTTAGTAAAGCGTCTGGAATGGTAAAACCGAGTACGAGGGGACGAAAACTGAGATGCATTTAAAAAGGTTTCCCGGTTACATGGTGGACCATATTCTGTGTTGCCCATGCATGTTTTACCTGAAGGAAGAATCCCTTCAACCTGGAGAGTTGGGACCCATGGAATGGGTACCATGTAGTATGACTTCAAAGGGTTGCCTTTGCTCACCGAACGTCACCAATGTTATCAGCCCGAAGTGTCCAGCCTTATGTCTCACTCAGCTCGGGGTGTAGATGTGGTAAATCCACGTTGCATCACAAGCCCTGAATGAATTATTTAAGAATTGCTCTCTATTTCACTGTCATTGTGTTTTGTTTTTGTAATTTATTTTGATAATGGGATTTATCGGATTTTCACTGCTGCGTTTATGCCCCTGTACACATGCTTGATTCTCTTATGGAGACATATAAATCCATGGGTTTTCAGATTCTTACTAGTCAGGTATATTCCTAGGCATTGAATATGGGGTGTTGAGTCCATTTCGTGGAGCAAGGAGTAGGTCCTGACTATTACATATTTGCTTATGGAAAGGTATCTGTGCTAATTTCAATCTCTGGTTTTATGCAGCACCACAACTCACCTTTCCCCTTAAGCAAGCATTAGTTGGTTTTCTAAATTTGAGACCCTTTTCTGTTTTGTAATTGAGTTCATGTGCAGCCATGTTTGCATTCCGTGTATTTGAGATATCTTATGGTGTTTCTTTTTCTGTGTGACTTAGTTAACTTAGAATGATCGTACCTGAATCCACTCATTATGCCGCGACGGGCCTCATGACATAGATTTCATTGCTGAGTGATATTCCATTGTACGTACGTACAACAACTTCTTTATCCATTTTTGCTTTCTGGGATATTTCACTTGTACCGTAAATGAGGTTCTTGTAAGCAGAGCCGTCCAAAATTTATGGGTGGCTGTGTCTTTTTGATTTTAATTTCCCTAAGCTATAGAACCATAAGTTGAAGTGCCGTAGGCTCCGTTGCTTAGTTTTTTAGGTGTTTGAGGAAACACCATACACTTCTCCAGAGTGGCTGTTGGCAATTTACATCCCGCCCATCAGCATAACAAGGCTCCCTGTTCTCCATGGCCTGTCCTGCCTTTCTGGATTTTTCACTTTTTTCAGATGTCCCTTTTGACAAGGGAGGCAGTGAGACTTCATTGGAATGCAGATTTCTTTACAGGCTTGCTTGTTTCGCCAAAAAGGGCATATGTGTTTTTTCTTGAATATATTCAGGAAAAAACGCATACGCCCTTTTAGACCAAGTGCATCATTGTCGACTTTCTGTCTCTTTCCTTATGCTTTAAATGCAATTCCAGTCTGCCCCTGAAATCATTTTCCTGCAATTCTGCCCCGCTTTCCAGTCCTCTTCGCAGCCTTCCTTCAATATATTTTTGGACGATAGCTGTCATTTATAACTCTGCAGGTTTGTGAATTACAGTGCCCCTGAGCTCCTTTCTTCAACTCGCTTTCTTGTGAGCTGGCCGCAAACCCGCAGGATTGCTTCAGGCCTTAATCAGGTTCCGGCATGGCATGCTGAGCCTTTGGTTAATTCTTCTTCCTGGTGGGAAATGAGCGTTAAATTTCCAGTGCAGACACCTACAGCTAGTCTCTCATTGGTTCTCCCTATTCCTTTTCATCTTGCGCAGAAATTGCAAACTGTGCCAAACAGGAGGTTAAAGGCACTGACTCTCCAAGTGGGGAGAGTGTTAGTAAAGGTCTGGAATGGTGAACCCGAGTAAAAGGGGATGAAAACTGAGATGCATTTGAAAACGTTTCCAGGTCACACGGTGCACCATACTGTGGGTTTCCCATGCACGTTTTAGCTGAAGGAAGAATCCCTTAAAACTGGACAGTTGGGACCCATGGAATGGGTACCATGCAGTATGACTTCAAAGGGTCTGCATTTGCTCATCGAACCTCACCAATGCTATCAGCCCGAAGTGTCCAACCTTATGTCTCACTCAGCTCTGGGTGTAGATGTGGTAAATCCAGGTTGCATCACATGCCCTGAATGAATTATTTAAGAATTGCTCTCTATTTCACTGTCATTGTGTTTTGTTTTTGTAATTCATTTTGATAATGGGATTTATTGGATTTTCTCTGCTGCGTTCATGCAGCTGTACACACGCTTGATTGTCTTACGGAGACATATAAATCCATGGGTTTGAAGATTCTTACTAGTCAGGTGTATTCCTAGGTGTTGAATATGAGGTGTTTAGTCCATTTCGTTGAGCAAGGGGTAGGTCTTGACTGTTACATATTTGGCTTATGGAAAGGTATCTGTGCTAATTTCTATCTCTGCTTTTATGCAGCACCCCAACTCACTTTTCCCCTTAAGCAAACATAAGGTGGTTTTCTAAATTTGAGACCCTGTTCTGTTTTGTAATTCAGTTCATGTGTAGCCAAGTTTACATTCCGTGTATTAGTGATAACTTATGATGTTTCATTTTCTGTGTGACTTATTTCACTTAGAATCATCGTACCTGAATCCACTCATTATGCCGCGACGGGCCTGATGAAATAGATTTCATTGGTGAGTGATATTCCTTTGTACGTACGTACTGCACTTCTTTATCCATTTTTCGCTTTCTGGGATATTTAACTTGTACCGTAGACGAGGTTTTTGTAAACAGAGCCATAAACAGAAACTTTGGGGTGGCTGTGTGTTTTTGATTTTAATTTCCCTAAGCTATAGGAAAATAAGTGGTAATGCCGTAGGCTCCGTTGCTTTGTTTTTTAGGTTTTTGAGGAAACACCATACACAACTCCAGAGTGGCAGTTGGCAATTTACATCCCGCCCATCAGCATAACAAGGCTCCCTGTTCTCCATGGCCTGTCCTGTGTTTCTGGTTTTTACACTTTTTTCAGATGGCCCTTTTGAACGGGGGGCAGTGAGACTTCATTGTAGTGCAGATTTCTTTAACATGCTTGCTTGGTTGGCCAAAAAGGGCGTATGCGTTTTTTCCTGAATATATTCAGGAAAAAACGCATACGCCCTTTTTGGCCAAGTGCATCATTGTCGACGTTCTGCCTCTTTTCCTATGCTTTAAATGCAATTCCAGTCTACCCCCTGAAATCGTTTTCTTGCAATTCTGCCCCGCTTTCAAGTCCTCTTCGAAGACTTACTTCAATACATTTTTGGACGATAGCTGTCATTCAGATCTCTGCAGGTTTGTGAATTACAGTGCCCCAGATCTCCTTTCCTCAACTCGCCTTCATGTGAACTGGTCGCAAAACCGCAGGATTGTTTCAGGCCCTAATCTGTTTCCGGCATGGCATGCTGAGCCTTTGGTTAATTCCTCTTCCTGGTGGGAAATGAGCATTCCATTTGCCAGTGCAGACACCTACAGTTAGTCTCTCATTGGTTCTCCCTATTCCTGTTCATCTTACGCAGAAATTGCAAACTGAGCCAAACAGGAGTTTAAAGGCACTGACTCTCCAAGTGGGGAGAGTGTTAGTAAAGCGTCTGGAATGGTGAACCCGAGTACCAGCGTTCGAAAACTTAGATGCATTTGAAAACGTTTCCCAATCACACGGTGGACCATACTCTGGGTTTCCCATGCATGTTTTAGCTGAAGGAAGAATCCCTTAAACCTGGAGAGTTGGGACCCATGGAATGAGTACCATGCAGTATGACTTCAAAGGTCTCTGCGTTTGCTCACCGAACCTCACCAATGCTATCAGCCCGAAGTGCCCAGCCTTATGTCTCACCCAGCTCTGGGTGTAGATGTGGTAAATCCAGGTTGCATCACAAGCCCTGAATCAATTATTTAAGAATTGCTCTCTATTTCACTGTCATTGTGTTTTGTTTTTGAAATTTATTTTGATAATGGGATTTATCGGATTTTCACTGCTGCGTTTAGGCCGAATGTACAGACATTTGATTTCCTTATGGCAGACATATAAATCCATGGGTTTTAAGATTCTTACTTGTCAGGTATATTCCCAGGCGTTGAATATGGGGTGTTGAGTCTATTTCGCTGAGCAAGGAGTAGGTCTTGTCTATTATATATTTGGCTTATGGAACGGTATCTGTGCTAATTTCAATCTCTGTTTTTATGCAGCACCCCAACTCACCTTTCCCCATAAGCAAGCATAAGTTGGTTGTCTCAATTTGAGACCCTTTTCTGTTTTGTAATTCAGTTCATGTGTAGCCAAGTTTACATTCCGTGTATTAGTCATATCTTTGATGTTTCTTTTTCTGTGTGACTTATTTCTCGTAGAATCATCGTACCTACTCCACTCATTATGGCGCTACGGGCCTGATGACGTAGATTTCATTGCTGTGTGATATTCCATTGTACGTACGTAGCACTACTTCTTTATCCATTTTTTGCTTTCTTGGATATTTAACTTGTACTGTAGACGAGGTTCCTGTAAACGGAGCCGTCCCATAATTTGGGGTGGCTGTGTGTTTTTGATTTTAATTTCCCTAAGCTATAGATCCATAAGTGGAAGTGCCATAGGCTGTGTTGCTTTGTTTCCTACGTGTTTCAGGAAACACCATACACTTCTCCAGAGTGGCTGTTGGCAATTTACATCCCGCCCATCAGCATAACAAGGCTCCATGTTCTCCATGACCTGTCCTGCCTTTCTGGATTTTACACTTTTTTCAGATGGCCCTTTTGACCGGGGCAGTGAGACTCTATTGTAGTGCAGATTTCCTTTACACGCTTGCTTGGTTGACCAAAAAGTGCGTATGCGTTTTTTCCTGAATATATTCAGGAAAAAACACATACGCCCTTTTTGGCCAAGTGCATCATTGTCGACATTCTGCCTCATTTCCTATGCTTTCAGTGCAATTCCAGTCTAACCCCTGAAATCGTTTTGCAGAAATTCTGCCCCGCTTTCAAGTCCTCTTCGAAGACTTACTTCAATACATTTTTGGACGATAGCTGTCATTCATAACTCTGCAGGTTTGTGAATTTCAGTGGCCCTGAGCTCCTTTCTTCAACTCACTTTCTTGTGAGCTGGCTGCAAAACCGCAGGAGTGCTTCAGGCCCTAATCTGTTTCCGGCAGGGCACGCTGAGCCTTTGGTTAATTCGTCTTCCTGGTGGGAAATGAGCGTTCCATTTGCCCGTGCAGACACCTACAGCTAGTCTCTCATTGGTTCTCCCTATTCCTGTTCATCTTGTGCAGAAATTGCAAACTGTGCCAAACAGGAGTTTAAAGGCACTGACTCTCCAAGTGGGGAGAGTGTTAGTAAAGCGTCTGGAATTGTGAACCCGAGTACCAGGGTTCGAAAACTGAGATGCATTTGAAAACGTTTCCCAATCACACGGTGGACCATATTCTGGGTTTCCCATGCATGATTTAGCTGAAGGAAGAATCCCTTAAACCTGGAAAGTTGGGACCCATGGAATGGATACCAGGCAGTATGACTTCAAAGGGTCTGCGTTTGCTCACCGAACCTCACCAATGCTATCAGCCTGAAGTGTCCAGCCTTATGTCTCACACAGCTCTGCGTGTAGATGTGGTAAATCCAGGTTGCATCACAAGCCCTGAATGAATTATTTAAGAATTGCTCTCTATTTCACTCTCATTGTGTTTTGTTTTCGAAATTTATCTTGATAATGGGATTTATCTGATTTTCACTGCTGCGTTTAGGCCCCTTTACACATGCTTGATTTCCTTATGGAGACATATAAATCCATGGGTTTTAAGATTCTTACTTGTCAGATATGTTCCCAGGCGTTGAATATGGGCTGTTGAGTCCATTTTCGCTGAGCAAGGAGTAGGTCTTGTCTATTATATATTTGGCTTATGGAATGGTATCTGTGCTAATTTCAATCTCTGTTTTTATGCAGCACCCCAACTCACCTTTCCCCATAAGCAAACATAAGTTGGTTGTCTCAATTTGAGACCCTTTTCTGTTTTGTAATTCAGTTCATGTGTAGCCAAGTTTACATTCCGTGTATTAGTCATATGTTATGATGTTTCTTTTTCTGTGTGACTTATTTCTCGTAGAATCATCGTACCTGAATCCACTCATTATGGCGCTACGGGCCTGATGACGTAGATTTCATTGCTGTGTGATATTCCATTGTACATACGTAGCACTACTTCTTTATCCATTTTTTGCTTTCTCGGATATTTAACTTGTACCGTCGACGAGGTTCCTGTAAACGGAGCCGTCCCAAACTTTGGGGTAGCTGTGTGTTTTTGATTTTAATTTCCCTAAGCTATAGATCCATAAGTGGAAGTGCCATAGGCTGTGTTGTTTTGTTTCCTACGTGTTTCAGGAAACACCATACACTTCTCCAGAGTGGCTGTTGGCAATTTACATCCTGCCCATCAGCATAACAAGGCTCCCTGTTCTCCATGACCTGTCCTGCCTTTCTGGATTTTACACTTTTTTCAGATGGCCCTTTTGACCGGTGGGCAGTGAGACTTCATTGTAGTGCAGATTTCCTTTACACGCTTGCTTGGTTGGCCAAAAAGTGCGTATGCGTTTTTTCAGGAAAAAACGCATATGCCCTTTTTGGCCAAGTGCATCATTGTCGACATTCTGCCTCTTTTCCTATGCTTTAAGTGCAATTCCTGTCTACCTCCTGAAATCGTTTTCCTGAAATTCTTCCGCGCTTTCAAGTCCTCTTCGAAGACTTACTTCAATACATTTTTGGACGATAGCTGTCATTCATAACTCTGCAGGTTTGTGAATTACAGTGCCCCTGAGCTCCTTTCCTCAACACGCTTTCTTGTGAGCTGGCCGCAAAACCACAGGATTGCTTCAGGCCCTAATCTCTTTCCGGCAGGGCACGATGAGCCTTTGGTTAATTCCACTTCCTGGTGGGAAATGAGCTTTATTTGCCAGTGCAGACACCTACAGCTAGTCTCTCATTGGTTCTCCCAATTCCTGTTCATCTTGCGCAGAAATTGCAAACTGTGCCTAACAGGAGTTTAAAGTCCCTGACTCTCCAAGTGGGGAGAGTGTTAGTAAAGCGTCTGGAGTGGTGAGCTGAACCCGAGCACCAGGGTTCGAAAACTGAGATGCATTTGAAAACGTTTCCCAATCACTCGGTTGACCATACTCTGGGTTTCCCAGGATGTTTTAGCTGAAGGAAGAATCCCTTAAACCTTGAGAGTTGGGACCCATGGAATGGGTACCATGCAGTATGACTTCAAAGGGTTTGCGTTTGCTCATCGAACCTCAGCAATGCTATCAGCCCGAAGTGTCCAGCCTTATGTCTCACCCAGCTCTGGGTGTAGATGTGGTAAATCCAGGTTGCATCACAAGCCCTGAATGAATTATTTAAGAATTGCTCTCTATTTCACTGTCATTGTGTTTTGTTTTTGAAATTTATTTTGATAATGGGATTTATCGGATTTTCACTGCTGCGTTTAGCCGCTATACACATGCTTGGTTTCCTTATGGACACATATAAATCCATGGGTTTTAAGATTCTTACTTGTCAGGTATCTTGCCAGGCGTTGAATATGGGGTGTTGAGTCCATTTCGTTGAGCAAGGAGTAGGTCTTGTCTATTATATATTTGGCTTATGGTACGGTATCTGTGCTAATTTCAATCTCTGGTTTTATGCAGCACCCCAACTCACCTTTCCCAATAAGCAAGCATAAGTTGGTTTTCTAACATTGAGACCCTGTTCTGTTTTGTAATTCAGTTCATGTGTAGCCAGGTTTACATTCCGTGTATTAGTGATATCTTATGATGTTTCATTTTCTGTGTGACTTAATTCTTGTAGAATCATCGTACCTGAATCCACTCATTATGCCGCCACGGGCCTGATGACGTAGATTTCATTGCTGAGTGATATTCCATTGTACGTGCGTACCACAACTTCTTTATCCATTTTTTGTATTATCAGATATTTAACTAGTATCATAGATGACGTTCTTGTAAACAGAGCCTTCCCAAACTTTGGGGTGGCTGTGTGTTTTTTATTTTAATTTCCCTAAGCTATAGGACCATAAGTGGAAGTGCCATAGGCTGTGTTGCTTTGTTTCCTACGTGTTTCAGGAAACACCATACACTTCTCCAGTGGCTGTTGGCAATTTACGTCTCGCCCATCAGCATAACAAGGCTCCGTGTTCTCCATGACCTGTCCTGCCTTTCTGGATTTTACACTTTTTTCAGATGGCCCTTTTGACCGGGGGCAGTGAGACTTGAGTTCATTGTAGTGCAGATTTCCTTTACATGCCAAGTTTAAGTTGGCCAAAGGATGCGTTTTTTCCTGAATATATTCAGGAAAAAACGCATATGCCCTTTTTGGCCAAGTGCATCATTGTCGACATTCTGCCTCTAATCCTATTCTTTAAGTGCAATTCCAGTCTACCCCCTGAAATCGTTTTCCTGAAATTCTTCCCCGCTTTCAAGTCCTCTTCGAAGACTTACTTCAAAACATTTTTGGACGATAGCTGTCATTCATTACTCTGCAGGTTTGTGAATTACAGTGCCCCTGAGCTCCTTTCTTCAACTCGCTTTCTTATGAGCTGGCCGCAAACCCACAGGATTGCTTCAGGCCCTAATCTGGTTCCGCATGGCATGCTGAGCCTTTGGTTAATTCCTCTTCCTGGTGGGAAATTAGCGTTAAATTTGCACGTGTACACCTTCACATGAGTCGTCATGGTGCCCCTTTGCCCCGGTTATCTCTATGGAGGTTGGAGTTGGAGGGCCTCCTCACTTAAGATCAGTGTGCCCACGGAGCCAACCCTGCAACTTCAGGGCATGGTTGGGGGTTAGGTTCACCACGAGGGTTCCTTTTCCCTTAGGAAGGAGGTGGCCATTTGGGCTGCTGATTTCCAGGTTATCAGATACTGCCAGTATCTTGGTCAGATGTGGCGGTGGGCCAAGCCCCTTGGTGACCGTAGTTTTTCCTACCTGGATCGCATTCTTGCATTGTTCCATTTCAAGTGGTCCCAGGTTTTGCACTAATACTCCAATGGCGATTCACCGTTCACCAGGAATGTAAAGGTCAAAGGGTTTAGCTAAATTCAGGGAGTTCCAGGGCAAGGGTCTGAATTGACTGCTCTTTCCATTCTTGAACTTCACTTCTGCATTCTATTCAAAAGGATCATCACCTTTTCCTTTCAGTGTTTCATATAGAGGCCGAGCTAGTAGACTGTAGTTAGGGATCCAGAAGCAGAAAACCCTGGCCTCCCCAGGAACCCCTAAGCTGTCTTCTAGTTTTAGAAATGGGTAAGGCTGTAAATTGTTTCTTCCCTTTCCTGGGATGGGCTTCTCCGACCTTCTGTGAGAATGAAGCCCAGGCAGGTCACCGTAGTCTGTGATATTTGAGCTTTTTCTTGGACAACTTGTATCTTTTATTGGCTTGGTAGTTCAGAGGTCTCCTTAGTAGGGATGGCGATCAGAATGTCGTCTGCATATTGAAGGAGTGTTTCCTTTTCCAGACGTAGAACTTTTAGGTCTTTAGCTGAGCTTTCCCCAAAGATGGTGTGGGAATTTTTGAACCCTTGGGGCAACACGGCCCGGAAGTATTGTTTTAGTTGTATGTTGAGCCCTGCCACTCGCAAGCCAAAATTTCTTGTGACTCTGGGACTAATAGAATACAAAAGAAGGCATCATTGAAGACTAATACAGAATACCATGTCCTGGTGGTTGGTAGAATGACCAGCAGGGTGTAGGGTTTAGGAACTACTGGAGGTATATCCACGGTGGCTTCACTGACTGTCCTGACATCCTTTACCAGGACTCCAGCAGCCCATGGGGCTCTCGAGGTCAGGCCAATCCCAGGATATGGAGCTCACCTGGGCAGGTACCCCACCCCAGCCCACGGGGCTCTCGTGTTCAGGACCCTCCCAGGATATGGGGTTCCCTGGGCAGGTCCCCCTGCAGCCCATGGGGCTCTCGTGGTCAGGCCCCTCCCAGGATACAGAGCTACCCTTGCAGGTACCATGGCAGGGCTGGGAACACAGGAACCGTGCATATCGCCCTCATTGCAGAGCACTCCCAGCTCACCTGTCACTCAGATCTGACACAGAGCACCTCAGAGCAGGACTTGAACTAACAAACAGCAGCTCCGACAGGTCTGTGACCCTGGGCATCACTCTGTGTGGCCTCCCTCCACCTGGTCTTCCAGAGACTTCCACTGCACCCGGGGCACCAGGCCTCTGTCTCCACCCACCAGCCACCCCTCCTCTCCCTGACTCCTGGGTTCCTCTCATTAGGAGAGGGTTTTTCTTGAAGTTGTCTCCCACTCATGGGCCAGATAATATAATTAGAAAACAAGCCAGAGCTGCAGCCCCTTGTCTATCCTGACTCTCAGGAGCCCACACCTGTTCCTTGGACCTGGCCGATTCAGCAAGTTCCAGTTTCTGCAACTGTGAGCCCCTGAGGGGCTAGTATTGGCTTGGCCCTGGGAAGCCTGACCGTGCCGGCCAGCCCTCCTCAGGTGTGCCTGGGTTCAGATCAATATAAACACCGCTCCAGGCAGCAAGAGCCCCTGCAGCTGTGCCTGACGCCATTTTCTCTGCCCTGTCAGCAGTCTTGGGGCTGGACTGGTGGGAGGGAGTGAGAGGCCACGGATTTGTGGGTGGCCCAGTGTGAGTGGGGCTCTGCTGGACTTTCTGCAGCAGTTGCCAAGATGCCACCTGCTAAGAAGAGGATGTGTCACCCATACCTGCCGCTGGAATTTCTCCCTGGGCAGAGGTGAGTGAGGAAGAAAGCAGTGGGGGCCGGGACAGCAGGGGTATCTCAGGCAGGGAAATGGAAAGCTTCCAGAAGAGCACCCAGGGCCAGGACCATCCTGGCTGGCCTGCAGGCACCAAGTCGGCTGGCATGCTGTCGCTCATGTGGCTCCATTGCCCTTCCTCTAGGCTTTCAAGTCCTTGTACATATTCAGGTGTTTTACCTGGGAAGGGTGGGAACATTTCAGCAGCAACTGGCCTGGGGCTCAGCCCACGTTTACTCACAGATGCCTCGGCACTGTCCCCCAGCTTTGCAATGAGGACGCTTGTTGCGTGGGACCTGCTGGCTGAATGGGAGATGATTCCTCACCACTGAAAAACTTCAGAATTGTTTACAACTGGAGCAAGTGCCCTGATACGGTTTTCCTCTGTGTAGCTGGTGGGTTCTGTTTTTTTTTCTTTTTTTCTTTTTTGGTTCAAGGTAGATTTTATTCCTCTTTGTATTTCCAGATATAAGCATGGAAATAATTTATTCATATAAATACATGTATGTGAAGGGAAGAATAATTTTTCTGTTTTACTTTTTGTAATTTGAATTTTATTTTATTTTTTTATACAGCAGGTTCTTTTTGGTTCTATTTTATACATATAAATGTATACATGCCAATCCCAATCTCTCAACTCCTCCCACCACCACCCCCCAACATCTTTACCCCCTTGGTGTCCATACGTTTGTTGTCTACATCTGTTGCTCTATTTCTGCCTTGCAAAACGGTTCATCTGTACAATTTGTCTAGGTTCCACATATAGGCATTAATAGACAAGATTTCTTTTTCTCTTTCTGACTTACTTCACTCTGTATGACAATCTCTAGAGCCATCAACGTCTCTACAAATGACCCAATTTCATTCCTTTTTATGGCTTAGTAATATTCCATTTTATATATGTACCACATCTTTATGCATTCGTCTGTCTGTGGGCATTTAGGTTGCTTCCATTACCTGGATATTGTAAATAGTGATGCAATGAACATTGCGGTGAATGTCTCTTTTTGATTTATGGTTTTGTCTGGGTATATGCCCAGTAGTGGGACTGCTGTATCATATGGTAATTCTATTCTTAGTTTTATAAGAAACTCCATAACGTTCTCCACAGTGACTTTATCAATTTCATTCCCAACAATAGCGGAGGAGGGTTCCTTATCTCCACACCCTTTCCAGCATTTGTTGTTTGTAGATTTTCTGATGATGCCCATTCTAACAGGTGTGAGGTGATACACCATGGATGAGTCTATTTCGTTGAGCAAAGAGTAGGTCTTGTCTATTACATATTTGGCTTATGGAACGGTATGTGTGCTAATTTCAATTTCTGGTCCAGACAGCACCGCAACTCAACTTTCCCCTTAAGCAAGCATAAGTTTTTATCTAAATGTGAGACTCTGTTCGGTTTTGGAATTCAGTTTATGTGTAGCCAAGTTTACACTCTCTCTATTAGTGATATCTTATGATAATTCTCTTTCTCTGTGTGACCTATTTCTCTTAGAATCATCATACTTAAATCCACTCAATTTGCTGCTACAGACCTGATGACATTGATTTCATTGCTGAGTGATATTCCGTTGTACGTAAGTAGCAACTCCTTTATCCATTTTTTTCTTTCTGGGATATTTAATTTGTACTGGACTCAAGGTTCTTGAAAACACAGCAGCCCTAAATTTTGTGTTGGCTGTGTCTTGTTGATTTTAATTTTCCTAAGCTATAGGGCCAAAAGTGGAAGTGCCCTAGTGTCTGTAGCTTTGTTTTTCAGATGTTTCAGGATACACCATAAACATCTCCAGAGTGTCTGTTGGCAATTTACATCCCGCCCATCAGCATAACAAGGCTCCCTGTTCTTCATGGCCTGTCCTGTGTTTCTGGTTTTTACACTTTTCTCAGATGGCCCTTTTGACGAATGGGAAATGAGACTTCATTGTAGTGCGGATTTCCATTGCTCGAGTGCTTGGTTGGCCAAAAAGGGCATATGTGTTTTTTCCTGAATATATTCAGGAAAAAATGTTTACGCACTTTTGTCCAAGTGCATCACTGTCAAAGATCTGCAGCTTTTCACATGCTTTAAATGCAATTCCAATCTACTTCCTGAAATATGATTCCTGCAATTCTGCCTCGTTTTGAAGTCCTCTTTGCAGACTTACTTCAGTATATTTTTGCGAATAGCTGTCATTTATAACTCTGCAGGTTTGTGAATTACAGTGCCCGTGATTTCCTTTCTTAACTCGTTTCCTTGAAAGCTGGCCACAGAACCGCAGGTTTGCTTTAGGCCATAATCAGGGTCTGGCACGGCACTCTGAGCCTTTGGTTAATTCCTCTTCCTGGTGGGAATTTAGAGTTAAATGTGCCCCTCTGGACACCTGCCTCACTCCCAGCCCCTTGGTGATGTGTGTCCTGTGGTTTGAGGCCACATGTGCTGGGTTCCTCACCTTTGGCTGATGTGGCCCCACTGGTGTGAGGACACTCCTGCCTGGTTCCCATCCCCTTGGTGATGTGGGCCATCCGCTGAGAGTCTGATCCTGGTTGGGTTCCTCACACTTCTGTGAGGTGGGCCCTCTTCTCTGAGGTCACTCCTGCCTGGCTGGCACACCCCGCCTTGGCGACGTCGGCCCTCTGGTGGGATTTGGTGCCTGCTGGGTGTCTCCTCCCCTCGGTAATGAGGGCCCTCTGGCGTCAGGCCCTAATTCCTGGGCTCCCAATATTTTCTGATATGCACCCTGTGGTTCGAGTACACTCCTGCCAGGTTCCCAACCCCATGGGAATGTGGGCCTTCTGCTCTGAGGTCCCAACCGTGGGTTGCTCAGTTTCATGATGAGGGCCCTCTGCTCTCAGTCTCTCTGTGGATCCCATAGCCTCGCTGCTCCTGGCCACCTGCTGGGAGGTTCCAACTGCGGGATTCCTCACCTTTTTTCTTCTATGGACCCTCTGTTTTGAGACTCCACCTGCCTGCCTCACTCCCAGTCCCTTGGTGATGTGTGTCCTCTGGTGTGAGGCCACGTGTGCTGGGTCCCTCGCCTTTCGATGATGTGGCCCCACTGGTGTGAGGACTCTCCTGCCTGCTTCCTATCCCCTTGATGATGTGGGCCCTCTGGTGAGAGTCTGATCCTGGCTGGGGTCCTCACCCTTCTGTGAGGTGGGCCCTCTGCTGTGAGCTCACTCCTGCCTGGCTGGCACACCCCACCTGGGCAACATCGGCCCTCTTGCCTGGCACTTGGAGCCTGCTGGGAGCCTCCTCCCCTCAGTGATGGGGCCCCTCAGCGTCAGGACCGAACTGCTGGGTACCCACATTTTCTGATACGTGCTAAGTGGTGCGAGGACACTCCTGCGAGGTTCCCATCCCCATGGGCATGTGGGCCTTCTGCTCTAAGGTCCCAACACCTGTGTTGTTCACCGTTTCATGATGTTGTCTCTCTGGTGTTAGTTCACTCAGGCCTAGATCCCATAGACTCTGTGCTCTGAGCCGACTGCTGGGAGGTTCCTACTGCTGGATTCCTTACCTTTTTTATTCTTTGGGTCCTGTGTTTTTATGCTCCTACTTCCTGACTCACTCCAAGCCCCTTTGTGATGTAGGTCCTCTGGTTTAAGGCCACATGTACCGGTTTCCTCACCTTTATTGATGTGGCCCCACTGGTGTGAGGACACTCCTGCCTGGTTCCCATCCCCTTGGTGATGGGGACCCTCTGGTGAGAGTCTGATCCTGTCTGGATTCCTCACACTTCTGGGAGGTGGGCCCTCTGCTGTGAGGTCACTCCTGCCTGGCTGGCACACGTCACCTTGGCGATGTGGGCCCTCAGTTGGTAGTTGGTGCCTGCTGGGAGTCTCCTCCCCTCGGTAATGAGGGCCCTCTGTCGTCAGGCCCTAACTCATGGGCTCCCAAAATTTTCTGATGTGCGCCCTGTCGTGTGAGTACACTCCAGCCAGGGTCTCTTCCCTAGGGGATGTGGGCTTTCTGCTCTGTGGTCCCAACGGCTGGGTTGCTCACAGTGTCAGAATGTGGGCCCTCTGCTCTGAGTTCACTCCGGCATGGATCCCATAACCTCGGTGCTCTGGGCCACCTGCTTGGAGCTTCCAACTGCGGGGTTCCTCACCTTTTTTATTCTATTGGCCCTCTGTTCTGAGTCTCCTCCTGCATGCCTCACTCCCAGCCCTTTCGTGATGTATGTCCCCTTGTTTGAGGCCACATGTGCTGTGTTCCTCACCTTTCGCTGATGTGGCCCCACTGGTGTGAGGACACTCCTGCCTTGTTCCTATTCTCTCGTGATGTGGGCCCTCTGGTGAGAGTCTTATCCTGGCTGGGTTCCTCACCCTTCTGTGAGGTAGGCCCTCTGCTGTGAGGTCACTCCTACCTGGCTGGCCCACGTCACCTTGGCGACGTGGGCCCTCAGTTGGGAGATGGTGCCTGCTGCGAGTCTCCTCCCCTCGGTAATGAGGGCCCTCTGGCGTCAGACCCTAACTCCTGGGCTCCCAAAATTTTCTGTTGTGCGCCCTGTGGTGCTAGTACACTCCTACCAGGTTCCAAACCCCATGGGAATGTGGGCCTTCTGCTCTGAGGTTCCAACCTTGGGTTGCTCAGTTTCTTGATGAGGGCCCTCTGGTGTGAGTTCACTCCAGCATGGATCCCATAGCCTCGCTGCTCCTGGCCACCTGCGGGGAAATTCCAACTGCGGGATTCCTCACCTTTTTCCTTCTATGGGCCCTCTGTTTTGAGACTCCTCCTGCCTGCCTCACTCCCAGCCCCTTTGTGATGTGTGTCCTCTGGTTTGAGGCCACGTGTGCTGGGTCCCTCACCTTTCGATGATGTGGCCCCACTGGTGTGAGGACACTCCTGCCTGGTTCCTATCCCCTTGGTGACGTGGGCCCTCTGGTGAGAGTCTGATCCTGCTGGGTTCCTCACACTTCTGTGAGGTGGGCCCTCTGCTGTAGGTCACTCCTGCCTGGCTGTCACACCCCGCCTTGGCAATGTCGGCCCTCTTGTGGCAGTTGGAGCCTACTGGGAGCCTCCTCCCCTCGGTGATGAGGGCCCTCTGGCGTCAGGCCCTAACTGCTGGGTACCCAAATTTTCTGATACGTGCTAAGTTGTGCGAGGACACTCGTGCCATGTTCCCAACCCCATGGTGATGTGGGCCTTCTGCTCTGAGGTCCAAACGGCTGGGTTGCTCACAGTTTCATGATGTGGGCCCTCTGCTGTGAGTTCACTGTGGCCTGGATCGCATAGACTCGGTGCTCTGGCCGCCTGCTGGGAGGTTCCCACTGCAGGATTCCTCAGCTTTTTTATTCTATTCGCCCTGTGTTGTGAGGCTACTCATGCCTGCCTCACTCCGAACCCCTTGGAGATCTGGGTCCTCTGGTTTAGGCCACATGTGCTGGGTTCCTCACCTTTCTATGATGTGGTCACCCTGGTGTGAAGACAGTCCTGCCTGGTTCTGATGCCCTTGGTGATGTGGGCCCTCTGGTGAGAGTCTTATCCTGGCTGGGTTCCTCACCATTCTGTGAGGTAGGCCCTCAGCTGTGAGGTCACTCCTGCCTGGCTGTTGCACGTCACCTTGGCGACATGGTCCCTCCGTAGGGAGTTGGTGCCTGCTTGGGGTCTCCTCCCCTTGGTAATGAGGGCCCTCTGGCATCAGGCCCTAATTTCTGGGTTCCCAAAATTCTCTGATGTGCGCCCTGTGGTGCGAGTACCCTTCTGCCAAGTTCCCAACCACATGGGAATGTGGGCCTTCTGCTCTATGGTCCCAACGGCTGGGTTGCTCACAGTTTCATGATGAGGGCCCTCTGTTTTGAGTTCAGTCAGGCCTGGATCCCATAGCCTCGCTGCTCCTGGCCGCCTGCTGGGAGCTCCAACTGTGGGATTCCTCACCTTTTTTACGCAATGGTCCCCCTGTTTTGAGGCTCCCCCTGCCTGCCTCACTCCCAGCCCCTTGGTGATGTGTGTCCTGTAGTTTGAGGCCACGTGTGCTGGGTCCGTCACATTTCGGTGATGTGGCCCCACTGGTGTGAGGACACTCCTGCCTGGTTTCCATTCCCTTGGTGATGTGGGCCCTCTGGTGAGAGTCTGATCCTCTTTGGGTTCCTCACACTTTTGTGTGGTTGGCCCTCTGCTCTGAGGTCACTCCTGCCTGGCTGGCACACCCCGCATTGGCGACGTCGGCCCTCTCGGCAGTTGGAGTCTGCTGGCAGCTCCCTCCTCAGTGATGAGAGCCCTCTCGGGTCCCGGCCCAAACTCCTGCCCTGTGCAGCCGCCCAGCACTTCTGTTGTGTGCCCACTGGTGCGATGACACTCCTGCTTGGTTCCCTTCCCCATGGGGATGTGGGCCTTGTGCTCTGAAGTCACAACGGCTGGGTTGCTTACAGTATCACGATGAGGGCCCTCTGTTGTGAGGTCATCACTGCCTGGATCCCATAGCCTCGGTGCTCTGGGCCGCCTGCTGGGATGTTCCAACTGCTGGATTCCTCACCTTTTTATACAATGTGCCATGTGTTTTGAGGTTAATCCTGCCTGCCTCGCTCTGAGACCCATGGTGATGTGGGTCCTCTGGTTTGAGGCCACATGTGCTGGGTACCTCAACTTTCGATGATGTGGCCCCACGGGTGTGAGGACACTCGTGCCTGATTCCCAGCCCCTTGCTTCTGTGGGCACTCTGGTGAGAGTCTGATCATGACTGGGTTCCTTACCCTTCTGTGAGGTGGGCGCTCTGATGTGAGGTCACTCCTGCCTGGATGGCTCACGTCGCCTTGGCGACGTAGGCCCTCTGTTGGCCACTGAAGCATGCTGGGAGCCTCCTACCCTCTTTAATGAGGGCCCTGGAAGAAACGCATATGCCCTTTTTGACCAAGTGCATCATTGTCGAAGTTCTGCCTCTTCTCCTATACTTTCAGAGGACTTCCCGTCTACCTCCTGAAATCGTATTCCTGGAATTCTGCCCCGCGTTCAAGTCCTCTTTGCAGCCTTACTTCAATATATTTTTGGACGATAGCTGTCATTTATAACTCTGCAGGTTTGTGAATTACAGTGCCCCTGAGCTCCATTCTTCAACTCGCTTTCTTGTGAGCTGGCCGCAAAACCGCAGGATTGCTTCAGGCCCTAATCTGGTTCCGGCACGGCATGCTGAGCCTTTGGCTAATTCCTCTTCCTGGTGGGAAATGAGCGTTAAATTTGCTCGTGCAGACACCTACAGCTAATCTCTTATTGGTTCTCCCTATTCCTGTTCATCTTGCGCAGAAATTCCAAACTGTGCCAAACAGGAGGTTAAAGGCACTGACTCTCCAATTGGGGAAAGGGTTAGTAAAGCGTCTGGAATGGTAAAACCGAGTATGAGGGGACGAAAACTGAGATGCCTTTAAAAAGGTTTCCCGGTCACACGGTGGACCATATTCTGGGTTTCCCATGCGTGTTTTACCTGAAGGAAGAATCCCTTAAACCTGGAGAGGTGGGACCCATGGAATGGGTACCATGCAGTATGACTTCAAAGGGCCTGCATTTTCTCACCGAACCTCAGCAATGCTATCAGCCCAAAGTGTCGAACCTTATGTCTCACTCAGCTCTAGGTGTAGATGTGGTAAATCCAGGTTGCATCACAAGCCCTGAATGAATTATATAAGAATTGCTCTCTATTTCACTGTCATTGTGTTTGTTTTTGTAGTTTATTTTGATAATGGGATTTATCGGATTTTCTCTGCTGCATTCATGCCGCTGTACACACACTTGATTCTCTTACGGAGACATATAAATCCATGGGTTTGAAAATTCTTACTAGTCATGTGTAATCCTAGGACTTGAATATGGTGTGTTTAGTCCATTTCGTTGAGCAAGGTGTAGGTCTTGACTATTACATATTTGGCTTATGGAAAGGTATGCGTGCTAATTTCTATCTCTGGTTTTATGCAGCACCCCACCTCATCTTTCCCCATAAACAAGCATAAGTTGGTTTTCTAAATTTGAGACCCTGTTCTGTTTTGTAATTCAGTTCATGTGTAGCCAAGTTTACATTCCGTTTATTAGTGATATCTTATGATGTTTCATTTTCTGTGTGACTTATTTCACTTAGAATCATCGTACCTGGATCCACTCAATATGCCGCGACGGGCCTGATGACATAGATTTCATTGGTGAGTGATATTCCATTGTACGTACGTACCACAACTTCTTTAACCATTTTTCACATTCTGGGATATTTCACTTGTACCGTAGACGAGGTTCTTGTAAAGAGAGCCGTCCCAAACTTTGGGGTGGCTGTGTGTTTTTGATTTTAATTTCCCTAAGCTATAGGACCATAAGTGGAAGTGCCATAGGCTCTGTTGCTTTGTTTCCTACCTGTTTCAGGAAACCCCATACACTTCTCCAGAGCTGGGGGTGTTTTCAATTTACATCACCCCCATCAGCATAACAAGGCTCCCTGTTCTCCATGACCTGTCCTGCCTTTCTGGATTTTACACTTTTTCAGATGGCCCTTTTGACCGGGGGGCAGTGAGACTTCATTGTAGTGCAGATTTCACTTACATGCTTGCTTGCTTGGCCAAAAATGGCGTATGCGTTTTTTCATGAATATATTCAGGAAAAAAACGCATACGCCCTTTTTGGCCAAGTGCATCATTGTCGACATTCTGCCTCATTTCCTATGCTTTAAGTGCAATTCCAGTCTACCCCCTGAAATCGTTTTCCTGAAATTCTGCCCCGCTTTCAAGTCCTCTTCGAAGACTTACTTCAATACATTTTTGGACGATAGCTGTCATTCATAACTCTGCAGGTTTGTGAATTACAGTGCCCCTGAGCTCGTTTCCTCAACTCGCTTTCTTGTGAGCTGGCCCAAAAACCCCAGGATTGCTTCAGGCCCTAATCTGTTTCTGGCAGGGCACATTGAGCCTTTGGTTAATTCCTCTTCCTGGTGGGAAATGAGCGTTCCATTTGCCCGTGCAGACACCTACAGCTAGTCTCTCATTGGTTCTCCCTATTCCTGTTAATCTTACGTAGAAATTGCAAACTGTGCCAAACAGGAGGTTAAAGGCACTGACTCTCCAAGTGGGGAGAATGTTAGTAAAGTGTCTGGAATGGTGAACCCGAGTACCAGGGTTCGAAAACTGAGATATATTTGCAAAGGTTTCCCAATCACACGGTGGACAATACTCTGCGTTTCCCATGCATGTTTTAGCTGAAGGAAGAATCCCTTAAACCTGGAGAGCTGGGAACCATGGAATGGGTACCATGCAGTATGACTTCAAAGGGTCTGCGTTTGCTCACCGAACCTCACAAATGCTATCAGCCTGAAGTGTCCAGCCTTATGTCTCACCCAGCTCTGGGTGTAGATGTGGTAAATCCAGGTTGCATCACAAGCCCTGAATGAATTATTTAAGAATTGCTCTCTATTTCACTGTCAATGTGTTTTGGTTTTGAAATTTATTTTGATAATGGGATTTATCGGATTTTCACTGTTGCGTTTAGGCCGCTGTTCACACGCTTGATTTCCTTATGGAGACATATAAATCCATGGGTTTTAAGATTCTTACTTGTCAGGTATATTCCCAGGCGTTGAGTCCGTTTCGCTGAGCAAGGAGTAGGTCTTTTCTATTATATATTTGGCTTATGGAACGGTATCTGTGCTAATTTCAATCTCTGTTTTTATGCAGCACCCCAACTCACCTTTCCCCATAAGCAAGCATAAGTTGGTTGTCTCAATTTGAGACCCTTTTCTGTTTTGTAATTCAGTTCATGTGTAGCCAAGTTTACATTCCCTGTATTAGTCATATCTTATGATGTTTCTTTTTCTGTGTGACTTATTTCTCGTAGAATCATCGTACCTGAATCCACTCATTATGGCGCTACAGGCCTGATGACGTAGATTTCATTGCTGTGTGATATTCCATTGTACGTACGTAGCACTACTTCTTTATCCATTTTTTGCTTTCTAGGATATTTAACTTGTACTGTAGACGAGGTTCCTGTAAACGGAGCCGTCCCAAACTTTGGGGTGGCTGTGTGTTTTTGTTTTTAATTACCCTAAGCTATAGATCCATAAGTGGAAGTGCCATAGGCTGTGTTGTTTTGTTTCCTACGTGTTTCAGGAAACACCATACACTTCTCCAGAGTGGCTGTTGGCAATTTACTTCCTGCCCATAAGCATAACAAGGCTCCCTGTTCTCCATGACCTGTCCTGCCTTTCTGGATTTTACACTTTTTTCAGATGGCCATTTTGACCGGGGGGCAGTGAGACTTCATTGTAGTGCAGATTTCCTTTACACGCTTGCTTGGTTGACCAAAAAGTGCGTATGCGTTTTTTCCTGAATATATTCAGGAAAAAACACATACGCCCTTTTTGGCCAAGTGCATCATTGTCGACATTCTGCCTCATTTCCTATGCTTTAAGTGCAATTCCAGTCTACCCCCTGAAATCGTTTTCCAGAAATTCTGCCCCGCATTCAAGTCCTCTTCGAAGACTTACTTCAATACATTTTTGGACGATAGCTATCATTCATAACTCTGCAGGTTTGTGAATTTCAGTGGCCCTGAGCTCCTTTCTTCAACTCACTTTCTTGTGAGCTAGCTGCAAAACCGCAGGATTGCTTCAGGCCCTAATCTGTTTCCGGCAGGGCACGCTGAGCCTTTGGTTTATTCGTCTTCCTGGTGGGAAATGAGCGTTCCATTTGCCCGTGCAGACACCTACAGCTAGTCTCTCATTGGTTCTCCCTATTCCTGTCCATCTTGCGCAGAAATTGCAAACTGTGCCAAACAGGAGTTTAAAGGCACTGACTCTCCAAGTGGGGAGAGTGTTAGTAAAGCGTCTGGAATGGTGAACCTGAGTACCAGCGTTCGAAAACTGAGATGCATTTGAAAACGTTTCCCAATCACACGGTGGACCATACTCTGGGTTTCCCATGAATGTTTTAGCTGAAGGAAGAATCCCTTAAACCTGGAGAGTTGGGATCCATGGAATGGGTACCATGCAGTATTACTTCAAAGGGTCTGCGTTTGCTCACCGAACCTCACCAAAGCTATCAGCCCGAAGTGTCCAGCCTTATGTCTCACCCAGCTCTGGGTGTAGATGTGGTAAATCCAGGTTGCATCACAAGCCCTCAATGAATTATTTACGAATTGCTCTCTATTTCACTGTCATTGTGTTTTGTTTTTGAAATTTATTTTGATAATGGGATTTATCGGATTTTCACTGCTGCGTTTATGTCGCTGTACACACACTTGATTTCCTTGTGGAGACATATAAATCCATGGGTTTTAAGATTCTTACTTGTCAGGTATATTCCCAGGCGTTGAATATGGAGTGTTGAGTCCATTTCGTTGAGCAAGGAGTAGGTCTTGTCTATTATATAATTGGCTTATGGAAAGCTTTCTGTGCTAATTTCAATCTCTGGTTTTATGCAGCACCCCAACTCACCTTTCCAAATAAGCAAACATAAGTTGGTTTTCTAAATTTGATACCATGTTCTGTTTTGTAATTCAGTTCATGTGTAGTCAAATTTACATTCCGTGTATTAGTGATATCTTATGATGTTTCTTTTTCTGTGTGACTAATTTCTCGTAGAATCATCGTACCTGAACCCACTCATTATGCTGATACGGGCCTGATGACGTAGATTTCATTGCTGAGTGATATTCCATTGTACGTGCATACCATAACTTCTTTATCCATTTTTTGCTTTCTCGGATATTTAACTTGTACCGTAGACGACGTTCTTGTAAACAGAGACGTCCCAAACATTGGGGTGGCTGTGTGTTTTTGATTTTAATTTCCATAAGCTATAGGACCATAAGTGGAAGTGCCATAGGCTGTGTTGCTTTGTTTCCTATGTGTTTCAGGAAACACCATAAACTTCTCCAGATTGGCTGTTGGCAATTTACATCCCGCCCATCAGCATAACAAGGGTCCCTGTTCTCCATGACCTGTCCTGCCTTTCTGGATTTTACACTTTTTTCAGATGGCCCTTTTGACCGGGGGGCAGTGAGACTTCATTGTAGTGCAGATTTCCTTTACACGCCTGCTTGGTTGGCCAAAAAGTGCGTATGCGTTTTTTCCTGAATATATTCAGGAAAAATCGCATACGCCCTTTTTGGCCAAGTGCATCATTGTCGACATTCTGCCTCTTTTCCTATGCTTTAAGTGCAATTCCAGTCTACCCCCTGAAATCGTTTTCCTGAAATTCTGCCCCACATTCAAGTCCTATTCGAAGACTTACTTCAGTACATTTTTGGACGATAGCTGTCATTCATAACTCTGCAGGTTTGTGAATTACAGTGCCCCTGAGCTCCTTTCCTCAACTCGCTTTCTCGTGAGCTGGCTGCAAAACCGCAGGATTGTTTCAGGCCCTAATCTGTTTCCGGCAGGGCACGCTGAGCCTTTGGTTAATTCGTCTTCCTGGTGGGAAATGAGCGTTCCATTTGCCCGTGCAGACACCTACAGCTAGTCTCTCATTGGTTCTCCCTATTCCTGTTCATCTTGCGCAGAAATTGCAAACTGTGCCAAACAGGATGTTAAAGGCACTGACTCTCCAAGTGGGGAGAGTGTTAGTAAAGCGGCTGGAATAGTGAACCCGAGTACCAGGGTTCGAAAACTGAGATGCATTTGAAAACGTTTCCCAATCACACGGTGGACCATACTCTGGGTTTCCCATGCATGATTTAGCTGAAGGAAGAATCCCTTAAACCTGGAAAGTTGGGACCCATGGAATGGATACCAGGCAGTATGACTTCAAAGGGTCTGCGTTTGCTCACCGAACCTCACCAATGCTATTAGCCTGAAGTGTCCAGCCTTATGTCTCACACAGCTCTGCGTGTAGATGTGGTAAATCCAGGTTGCATCACAAGCCCTGAATGAATTATTTAAGAATTGCTCTCTATTTCACTCTCATTGTGTTTTGTTTTCGAAATTTATCTTGATAATGGGATTTATCGGATTTTCACTGCTGCGTTTAGGCCGCTGTACACATGCTTGATTTCCTTATGGAGACATATAAATCCATGGGTTTTAAGATTCTTACTTGTCAGGTATGTTCCCAGGCGTTGAATATGGGCTGTTGAGTCCATTTCGCTGAGCAAGGAGTAGGTCTTGTCTACTATATATTTGGCTTATGGAATGGTATCTGTGCTAATTTCAATCTCTGGTTTTATACAGCACCCAAATTCACCTTTCCCCATAAGCAAGCATAAGTAGGTTTTCTAAATTTGAGACCCTGTTCTGTTTTGTAATTCAGTTCATGGGTAGTCAGTTTACATTCCGTGTATTAGTGATATCTTATGATGTTTCTTATTTTGTGTGACTTATTTCCCGTAGAATCATCGTACTTGGATCCACTCATTATGCCGCTACGGGCCTGATGACGGAGATTTCATTGCTGAGTGATATTCCATTGTACGTGCATACCACAACTTCTTTATCCATTTTTTGCTTTCTAGGATATTTAACTTGTACCGTAGATGAGGTTCTGGTAAACAGAGCCGTCCCAAACTTTGGGGTGCCTGTGTGTTTTTGATTTTAATTTCCCTAAGCTATAGGACCATAAGTGGAAGTGCAATAGGCTGTGTTGCTTTGTTTCCTACGTGTTTCAGGAAACACCATACACTTCTCCAGAGTGGCTGTTGGCAATTTACATCCTGCCCAGCAGCATAACAAGGCTCCCTGTTCTCCATGACCTGTCCTGCCTTTCTGGATTTTACACTTTTTTCAGATGGCCCTTTTGACCGGGGAGCAGTGGGACTTCTTTGTAGTGCAGATTTCTTTACACGCTTGCTTGGTTGGCCAAAAAGTGCGTATGCCTTTTATCCTGAATATATTCAAGAAAAAACGCATATGCCCTATTTGGCCAAGTGCATCATTGTCGACATTCTGCCTCTTTTCCTATGCTTTAAGTGCAATTCCAGTCTACCCCCTGAAAACTTTTTCCTGAAATTTTGCCCCGCTTTCAAGTCCTCTTCGAAGACTTACTTCAATACATTTTTGGATGACAGTCTGTCATTCATAACTCTTCATGTTTGTGAATTATAGTGCCCCTTAGCTCCTTTCTTCAACTCGCTTTCTTGTGAGATGGCCGCAAAACCGCAGGATTGTTCAGGCCCTAATATGTTTCCGGCAGGGCATGCTGAGTCTTTGGTGAATTCCTCTTCCTGGTGGGAAATGAGCGTTCCATTTGCCCTTGCAGACACCTACAGCTAGTCTCTCATTGGTTCTCCCTATTCCTGTTCATCTTGTGCAGAAATTGCAAACTGTGCCAAACAGGAGGTTAAAGGCACTGACTCTCCAAGTGGGGAGAGTGTTAGTAAAGCTTCTGGAATGGTGAACCCGAGTACCAGGGTTCGAAAACTGAGATGCATTTGAAAACGTTTCCCAATCACACGGCGGACGATAGTCTGGGTTTCCCATGCATGTTTTAGCTGAAGGAAGAATCCCTTAAACCTGGAGAGTTGGGACCCATGGAATGGGTACCATGCAGTATGACTTCAAAGGGTTTGCGTTTGCTCACCGAACCTCACCAATGCTATCAGCCCGAAGTGTCCAGCCTTATGTCTCACCCAGCTCTGGGTGTAGATGTGGTAAATCCAGGTTGCATCACAAGCCCTGAATGAATTATTTAAGAATTGCTCTCTATTTCACTGTCATTGTGTTTTGTTTTTGAAATTTATTTTGATAATGGGATTTATCGGATGTTCACTGCTGCGTTTAGGTCGCTGTACACATGCTTGATTTCCTTATGGAGACATATAAATCCATGGGTTTTAAGATTCTTACTTGTCAAGTATCTTGCCAGGCGTTGAATATGCGGTGTTGAGTCGATTTCGTTGAGCAAGGAGTAGGTTTTGTCTATTATATATTTGGCTTATGGAATGGTATGTGTGCTAATTTCAATCTCTGATTTTATGCAGCACTGCAACTCACCTTTCCCCATAAGCAAGCATAAGTTGGTTTTCTAAATTTGAGACCCTGTTCTGTTTTGTAATTCAGTTCATGTGTAGCCAAGTTTACATTCCGTGTATTAGTGATATCTTATGATGTTTCTTTTTCTGTGTGACTTATTTCTCGTAGAATCATCGTACCTGAATCCACTCATTATGCCGCTACGGGCCTGATGACGTAGATTACATTGCTGAGTGATATTCCATTGTACGTACATACCACAACTTCTTTATCCATTTTTTGCTTTCTCAGATATTTAACTTGTACCGTAGACGAAGTTCTTGTAAACAGAGCCGTCCCAAATTTGGGGTAGATGTGTGTTTTTGATTTTAATTTCCCTAAGCTATAGGGCCATAAGTGGAAGTGCCATAGGCTGTGTTGCTTTGTTTCCTACGTGTTTCAGGAAACACCATACACTTCTCCAGAGTGGCTGTTGGCTATTTACATCCCGCCCATCAGCATAACAAGGCTCCCTGTTCTCCATGACCTCTCCTGCCTTTCTGGATTTTACACTTTTTTCAGATGGCCCTTTTGACCGGGGGGCAGTGAGACTTCATTGTAGTGCAGATTTCCTTTACACGCTTGCTTGGTTGGCCAAAAAGGGCGTATGCGTTTTTTCCTGAATAGATTCAGGAAAAAACGCATACGCCCTTTTTGGCCAAGTGCATCATTGTCGACATTCTGCCTCTATACCTATGCTTTAAGTGCAATTCCAGTCTACCCCGTGAAATCGTTTTCCTGAAATTCTGCCCCGCTTTCAAGTCCTCTTCGAAGACTTACTTCAATACATTTTTGGACGATAGCTGTCATTCATAACTCTGCAGGTTTCTGAATTACACTGCCCCTGAGCTCCTTTCTTCAACTCGCTTTCTGGTGAGCTGGCCGCAAAACCGCAGGATTGCTTCACGCCATAATCTCTTTCTGGCAGGGCACGCTGAACCTTTGGTTAATTCCTCTTCCTGGTGGGAAATGAGCGTTCCATTTGCACGTGCAGACACCTACATCTAGTCTCTCATTGGTTCTCCCTATTCCTGTTCATCTTGCGCAGAAATTGCAAACTGTGCCAAACAGGAGGTTAAAGGCACTGACTCTCCAAGTGGGGAGAGTGTTAGTAAAGCGTCTGGAAAGGTGAACCCGAGTACCAGGGGACGAAAACTGAGATGCATTTGAAAACGTTTCCCGGTCATACAGTGCACTGTACTGTGGGTTTCCCATGCATGTTTTAGCTGAAGGAAGAATCCCTTAAACCTGGAGAGTTGGGACCCAAGGAATGGGTACCATGCAGTATGACTTCAAAGGGTCTGCGTTTGCTCACCGAACCTCACCAATGCTATCAGCCCGAAGTGTCCAGCCTTATGTCTCACCCAGCTCTGGGTGTAGATGTGGTAAATCCAGGTTGCATCACAAGCCCTGAATGAATTATTTAAGAATTGCTCTCTATTTCACTGTCATTGTGTTTTGTTTTTGAAATTCATTTTGATAATGGGATTTATCAGATGTTCACTGCTGCGTTTAGGCCGCTGTACACATGCTTGATTTCCTTATGGAGCATATAAATCCATGGGTTTTAATTTTCTCTACTTGTCAGGTATCTTCCCAAGCGTTGAATATGGGGTGTTGAGTCCATTTCGTTGAGCAAGGAGTAGGTTTTGTCTATTATATGTTTGGCTTATGGAACGGTATGTGTGCTAATTTCAATCTCTGGTTTTATGCAGCACCCGAACTCACCTTTCCCCATAAGCAAGTATAAGTTGGTTTTCTAAATTTGAGACCCTGTTCTGTTTTGTAATTCAGTTCATGTGTAGCCAAGTTTACATTCCGTGTATTAGTGATATCTTATGATGTTTCTTTTTCTGTGTGACTTATTTCTCGTAGAATCATCGTACCTGAATCCACTCATTATGCCGATAGGGACCTGATGACGTAGATTTCATTGCTGAGTGATATTCCATTGTACATGCGTAGCACAACTTCTTTATCCATTTTTTGCTTTCTCGGATATTTAACTTGTACCGTAGACGAGGTTCTTGTAAACAGAGCCGGCCCAAACTTTGGGGTGGCTGTGTCTTTTTGATTTTAATTTACCTAATCTATAGGACCATAAGTGGAAGTGCCATAGGCTGTGTTGCTTTGTTTCCTACGTGTTTCAGGAAACACCATACACTTCTCCAGAGTGGTTGTTGGCAATTTACATCCCGCCCATCAGCATAACAAGGCTCCCTGTTTCTCCATGACCTGTCCTGCCTTTCTGGATTTTACACTTTTTTCAGATGGCACTTTTGACCAGGGGGGCATTGAGACTTCATTGTAGTGCAGATTTCCTTTACACGCTTGCTTGGTTGGCCAAAAAGGGCGTATGCGTTTTTTCCTGAATATATTCAGGAAAAAACGCATGCGCCCTTTTTCGCCAAGTGCATCATTGTCGACATTCTGCCTCTTTTCCTATGCTTTAAGTGCAATTCCACTCTATCCCCTGAAATCTTGTTCCTGAAATTCTGCCCCGCTTTCAAGTCCTCTTCGAAGACTTACTTCAATACAATTTTGGACGATAGCTGTCATTCATAACTCTGCAGTTTTGTGAATTACAGTGCCCCTTAGCTCCTTTTTTCAACTCGCTTTTTTGTGAGATGGCCGCAAAACCGCAGGATTGCCTTAGGCCCTAATCTGTTTCCTGCAGGGCACGCTGAGCCTTTGGTTAATTCCTCTTCCTGGTGGGAAATGAGCGTTCCATTTGCCCGTGCAGACACCTACAGCTAGTCTCTCATTTGTTCTCCCTATTCCTGTTAATCTTGCGCAGAAATTGCAAACTGTGCCAAACAGGATGTTAAAGGCACTGACTCTCCAAGTGGGGAGAGTGTTAGTAAAGCGTCTGGAATGGTGAACCCGAGTACCAGGGTTCGAAAACTCAGATGCATTTGAAAACGTTTCCCAATCACATGGTGGACCATTCTGTGGGTTTCCCATGCATGTTTTAGCTGAAGTAAGAATCCCTTAAACCTGGAGAGTTGGGACCCATGGAATGGGTACCATGCAGTATGACTTCAAAGGGTCTGCGTTTGCTCACCGAACCTCACCAATGCTATCAGCCCGAAGTGTCCAGCCTTATGTCTCACCCAGCTCTGGGTGTAGATGTGGTAAATCCAGGTTGCATCACAAGCCCTGAATGAATTATTTAAGAATTGCTCTCTATTTCACTGTCATTGTGTTTTGTTTTTGAAATTTATTTTGGTAATGGGATTTATCGGATGTTCACTGCTGCGTTTAGGCCGCTGTACACACGCTTGATTTCCTTATGGAGACATATAAATCCATGGGTTTTAAGATTCTTACTTGTCAGGTATCTTGCCAGGCGTTGAATATGGGGTGTTGAGTCCATTTCGTTGAGCAAGGAGTAGGTCTTGTCTATTATATATTTGGCTTATGGAACAGTATCTGTGCTAATTTCAATCTCTGGTTTTATGCAGCACCCCAACTCACCTCTCCCCATAAGCAAGCATAAGTTGGTTTTCTAAATTTGGGACAGTTTGTCTGTTTTGTAATTCAGTTCATGTGTAGCCAAGTTTACATTCCGTGTATTAGGGATATCTAATGATGTTTCTTTTTCTGTGTGACTTATTTCTCGAAGAATCATCGTACCTGAATCCACTCATTATGCCGCTACGGGCCTGATGACGTAGATTTCATTGCTGAGTGATATTCCATTTTACGTGCGTACCACAACTTCTTTATCCATTTTTTGCTTTCTTGGATATTTAACTTGTACCGTAGACGAAGGATCTGTAAACAGAGCCGTCCCAAACTTTGGGGTGGCTGTGTGTTTTTGATTTTAATTTCCCTAAGCTATAGGACCATAAGTGGAAGTGCCATAGGCTGTGTTGCTTTGTTTCCTTCGTGTTTCAGGATACACCATACACTTCTCCAGAGTGGCTGTTGGCAATTTACATCGAGCCCATCAGCATAACAAGGCTCCCTGTTCTCCATGACCTGTCCTGCCTTTCTGGATCTTGCACTTTTTTCAGATGGCCCTTTTGACCGGGGGGCATTGAGACTTCATTGTAGTGCAGATTTCCTTTACACGCTTGCTTGGTTGGCCAAAAAGGGCGTATGCGTTTTTTCCTGAATATATTCAGGATAAAACGCATACGCCCTTTTTGGCCAAGTGCATCATTGTCGACATTGTGCCCTTTTCCTATGCTTTAAGTGCAATTCCAGTCTACCCCCTGAAATCGTTTTCCTGAAATTCTGCCCCGCTTTCAAGTCCTCTTCGAAGACTTACTTCAGTACATTTTTGGACGATAGCTGTCATTCATAACTCTGCAGGTTTGTGAATTACAGTGCCCCTGAGCTCCTTTCCTCAACACGCTTTCTTGTGAGCTGGCCGCAAAACCACAGGATTGCTTCAGGCCCTAATCTCTTTCCGGCAGGGCACGCTGAGCCTTTGGTTAATTCCTCTTCCTGGTGGGAAATGAGCGTTCCATTTGCCAGTGCAGACACCTACAGCTAGTCTCTCATTGGTTCTCCCAATTCCTGTTCATCTTGCGCAGAAATTGCAAACTGTGCCAAACAGGAGTTTAAAGTCCCTGACTCTACAAGTGGGGAGAGTGTTAGTAAAGCGTCTGGAATGGTGAACCCGAGCACCAGGGTTCGAAAACTGAGATGCATTTGAGAACGTTTCCCAATCACACGTGTGGACCATACTCTGGATTTCCCATGCATGTTTTAGCTGAAGGAAGAATCCCTTAAACGTGGAGAGTTGGGACCCATGGAATGGGTACCATGCAGTATGACTTCAAAGGGTCTGCGTTTGCTCACCGAACCTCACAAATGCTATCAGCCCGAAGTGTCCAGCCTTATGTCTCACCCAGCTCTGGGTGTAGATGTGGTAAATCCAGGTTGCATCACAAGCCCTGAATGAATTATTTAAGAATTGCTCTGTATTTCACTGTCATTGTGTTTTGTTTTTGAAATTTATTTTGATAATGGGATTTATCAGAGTTCACTGCTGCGTTTAGGCCGCTGTACACACGCTTGATTTCCTTATGGAGACATATAAATCCATGGGTTTTGAGATTTCTTGCTTGTGAGGTATCTTCCCAGGCGTGAATATGGGGTGTTGAGTCCATTTCGTTGAGCAAGGAGTAGGTCTTGTCTATTATATATTTAGCTTATGGAAAGGTATCTGTGCTAATTTCAATCTCTGGTTTTATGCAGCACCCCAACTCACCTTTCCCCATAAGCAAGCATAAGTTGGTTTTCTAAATTTGAGACCCTGTTCTGTTTTGTAATTCAGTTCATGTGTAGCCAAGTTTACATTCCGTGTATTAGTGATATCTTATGATATTTCTTTTTCTGTGTGACTTATTTCTCGTAAAATCATCGTACCTGAATCCACTCATTATGCCGCTACGGGCCTGATGACGTAGATTTCATTTGCTTCGTGAGATCTCCATTGTACGTGCGTACCACAACTTCTTTATGAATTTTTTGCTTTCTGGATATTTAACTTGTACCGTAGACGAGGTTCTTGTAAACAGAGCCGTCCCAAAGTTTGGGGTGGCTGTGTGTTTTTGTTTTTAATTTCCCTATGCTATAGGACCATAAGTGGAAGTGCCATAGGCTGTGTTGCTTTGTTTCCTATGTGTTTCAGGAAACACCATACACTTCTCCAGAGTGGCTGTTGGCAATTTACATCCCGCCCATCAGCATAACAAGGCTCCCTGTTCTCCATGACCTGTCCTGCCTTTCTGGATTTTACACTTTTTTCAGATGGCCCTTTTGACCGGGGGGCATTGAGACTTCATTGTAGTGCAGATTTCCTTTACACGCTTGCTTGGTTGGCCAAAAAGGGCGTATGCGTTTTTTCCTGAATATATCCAGGAAAAAACGCATCCGCCCTTTTTGGCCAAGTGCATCATTGTCGACATTCTGCCTCTTTTCCTATGCTTTAAGTGCAATTCCACTCTATCCCCTGAAATCTTGTTCCTGAAATTCGGCCCCGCTTTCAAGTCCTCTTCGAAGACTTACTTCAATACAATTTTGGACGATAGCTGTCATTCATAACTCTGCAGTTGAATTACAGTGCCCCTTAGCTCCTTTTTTCAACTCGCTTTTTTGTGAGATGGCCGCAAAACCGCAGGATTGCCTTAGGCCCTAATCTGTTTCCTGCAGGGCACGCTGAGCCTTTGGTTAATTCCTCTTCCTGGTGGGAAATGAGCGTTCCATTTGCCCGTGCAGACACCTACAGCTAGTCTCTCATTTGTTCTCCCTATTCCTGTTAATCTTGCGCAGAAATTGCAAACTGTGCCAAACAGGATGTTAAAGGCACTGACTCTCCAAGTGGGGAGAGTGTTAGTAAAGCGTCTGGAATGGTGAACCCGAGTACCAGGGTTCGAAAACTGAGATGCATTTGAAAACGTTTCCCAATCACATGGTGGACCATTCTGTGGGTTTCCCATGCATGTTTTAGCTGAAGTAAGAATCCCTTAAACCTGGAGAGTTGGGACCCATGGAATGGGTTCCATGCAGTATGACTTCAAAGGGTCTGCGTTTGCTCACCGAACCTCACCAATGCTATCAGCCCGAAGTGTCCAGCCTTATGTCTCACCCAGCTCTGGGTGTAGATGTGGTAAATCCAGGTTGCATCACAAGCCCTGAATGAATTATTTAAGAATTGCTCTCTATTTTGCAGACCTGTCATTGTGTTTTGTTTTTGAAATTTATTTTGGTAATGGGATTTATTGGATGTTCACTGCTGCGTTTAGGCCGCTGTACACATGCTTGATTTCCTTATGGAGACATATAAATCCATGGGTTTTAAGATTCTTACTTGTCAGGTATCTTGCCAGGCGTTGAATATGGGGTGTTGGTGGACTCGTTTGAGCAAGGAGTAGGTCTTGTCTATTATATATTTGGCTTATGGAACAGTATCTGTGCTAATTTCAATCTCTGGTTTTATGCAGCACCCCAACTCACCTTTCCCCATAAGCAAGCATAAGTTGGTTTTCTAAATTTGAGACCCTGTTCTGTTTTGTAATTCAGTTCATGTGTAGCCAAGTTTACATTCCGTGTATTAGGGATATCTAATGATGTTTCTTTTTCTGTGTGACTTATTCTTCGAAGAATCATCGTACCTGAATCCACTCATTATGCCGCTACGGGCCTGATGACGTAGATTTCATTGCTGAGTGATATTCCATTTTACGTGCGTACCACAACTTCTTTATCCATTTTTTGCTTTCTCGGATATTTAACTTGTACCGTAGAAGTGGTTCTTGTAAACAGAGCCGTCCCAAACTTTGGGGTGGCTGTGTGTTTTTGATTTTAATTTCCCTAAGCTATAGGACCATAAGTGGAAGTGCCATAGGCTGTGTTGCTTTGTTTCCTTCGTGTTTCAGGATACACCATACACTTCTCCAGAGTGGCTGTTGGCAATTTACATCGAGCCCATCAGCATAACAAGGCTCCCTGTTCTCCATGACCTGTCCTGCCTTTCTGGATCTTGCACTTTTTTCAGATGGCCCTTTTGACCTGGGGGCAGTGAGACTTCTTTGTAGTGCAGATTTCTTTAACATGCTGGCTTGGTTGGCCAAAAAGGGCGTATGCGTTTTTTCCTGAATATATTCAGGATAAAACGCATACGCCCTTTTTGGCCAAGTGCATCATTGTCGACATTCTGCCTCTTTTCCTATGCTTTAAGTGCAATTCCAGTCTACCCCCTGAAATCGTTTTCCTGAAATTCTGCCCCGCTTTCAAGTCCTCTTCGAAGACTTACTTCAGTACATTTTTGGACGATAGCTGTCATTCATAACTCTGCAGGTTTGTGAATTACAGTGCCCCTGAGCTCCTTTCCTCAACACGCTTTCTTGTGAGCTGGCCGCAAAACCACAGGATTGCTTCAGGCCCTAATCTCTTTCCGGCAGGGCACGCTGAGCCTTTGGTTAATTCCTCTTCCTGGTGGGAAATGAGCGTTCCATTTGCCAGTGCAGACACCTACAGCTAGTCTCTCATTGGTTCTCCCAATTCCTGTTCATCTTGCGCAGAAATTGCAAACTGTGCCAAACAGGAGTTTAAAGTCCCTGACTCTACAAGTGGGGAGAGTGTTAGTAAAGCGTCTGGAATGGTGAACCCGAGCACCAGGGTTCGAAAACTGAGATGCATTTGAGAACGTTTCCCAATCACACGGTGGACCATACTCTGGGTTTCCCATGCATGTTTTAGCTGAAGGAAGAATCCCTTAAACGTGGAGAGTTGGGACCCATGGAATGGGTACCATGCAGTATGACTTCAAAGGGTCTGCGTTTGCTCACCGAACCTCACAAATGCTATCAGCACGAAGTGTCCAGCCTTATGTCTCACCCAGCTCTGGGTGTAGATGTGGTAAATCCAGGTTGCATGACAAGCCCTGAATGAATTATTTAAGAATTGCTCTCTATTTCACTGTCATTGTGTTTTGTTTTTGAAATTTATTTTGATAATGGGATTTATCGGATTTTCACTGCTGCGTTTAGGCCGCTGTACACATGCTTGATTTCCTTATGGAGACATATAAATCCATGAGTTTTAAGATTCTTACTTGTCAGGTATATTCCCAGGCGTTGAATATGGGGTGTTGAGTCCATGTCGTTGAGCAAGGAGTAGGTCTTGTCTGTTATATATTTGGCTTATGGAACGGTATCTGTGCTAATTTCAATCTCTGGTTTTATGCAGCACCCCAACTCACCTTTCCCCATAAGCAAGCATAAGTTGGTTTTCTAAATTTGAGACCCTGTTCTGTTTTGTAATTCAGTTCATGGGTAGCCAAGTTTACATTCCGTGTATTAGTGATATCTTATGATGTTTCTTTCTCTGTGTGATTTATTTCTCGTAGAATCATCGTACCTGAATCCACTCAATATGCTTCTAGGGACCTGATGACGTAGATTTCATTGCTGAGTGATATTCCATTGTACGTGCATACCACAACTTCTTTATCCATTTTTTGCTTTCTCGGATATTTAACTTGTACCGTAGACGAGGTTCTTGTAAACAGAGCCGTTCCAAATTTTGGTGTGGCTGTATCTTTTTGATTTTAATTTCCCTAAGCTATAGGACCATAAGTGGAAGTGCCATAGGCTGTTTTGTTTTGTTTCCTACCTGTTTCAGGGAACACCATAAACTTCTCCAGAGTGGCTGTTGGCAATTTATATCCCGCCCATCAGCATTACAAGGCTCCCTGTTCTCCATGACCTGTCGTGCATTTCTGGATTTTACACATTTTTCAGATGGCCCTTTTGACCGGGGGGCAGTGAGACTTCATTGTAGTGCAGATTTCCTTTACACGCTTGCTTGGTTGGCCAAAAAGGGCGTATGCGTTTTTTCCTGAATATATTCAGGAAAAAACGCATACGCCCTTTTTGGCCAAGTGCATCATTGTCGTCGTTCTGCCTCTTTTCCTATGCTTTAAATGCAATTCCAGTCTACCCCCTGAAATCGTTTTCCTAAAATTCTGCCCCACTTTCAAGTCCTCTTCGCAGCCTTCCTTCAATATATTTTTAGACCATAGCTGTCATTTATAACTCTGCAGGTTTGTGAATTACAGTGCCCGTGATTTTCTTTCTTAACTCGTTTCCTTGAAAACTGGACACAGAACCGCAGTGTTGCTTCAGGCCATAATCAGTGTCCGGCACGGAACTCTGAGACTTTGGTTCATTCCACTTCCTGGTGGGAAATTAGAGTTAAATGTGCCCCTCCAGACACCTGCCTCATTCCTAGCCCCTTGGTGATGTGTGTCCTCTGGTTTGAGGCCACATGTGCTGGGTTCCTCACTTTGGCTGATGTGGCCCCACTGGTGTGAGGACACTCCTGCCTGCTTCCCATCCCCTTGGTGATGTGGGCCCTCCGGTGAGAGTCTGATCCTGGTTGGGTTCCTCACACTTCTGTGAGGTGGGCCCTCTTCTCTGAGGTCAATCCTGCCTGGCTGGCACACCCCGCCTTGGCGACGTGGGCCCTCATTTGGGAGTTGGTGCCTGCTGGGAGTCTCCTCCCCTCGGTAATGAGGGCCCTCTGACGTCAGGCCCTAACTCCTGGGCTCCCATACTTTTCTGATGTGTGCCCTCTGGTGGGAGTACACTCCTGCCAGGTTCCCAACCCCATGGGAATGTGGGCCTTCTTCTCTGTGGTCCCAACCGCTGGGTTGTTCACAGTTTCGTGATGAGGGCCTTCTGTTGTGAGTTCACACCGGCCGGGATCCCATAGCCTCGCTGCTCCTTGCCGCCTGCTGGGAGGTTCCAACTGCGGGTTACCTCACCTTTTTATTTTATGGCCCTCTGTTTGAGACACCTCCTGCCTGCCTCACTCTGAGCCCCTTGTTGATGTGGGTCCTCTGGTTTAGGCCATATGTTCTGGGTTCCTCACTTTTCTACGATTTGGCCACACTGGTGTGAGGCCACTCCTGCCTGGTTCTGATCCCCTTGGTGATGTGGGCCCTCTGGTGAGAGTCTTATCCTGGCTGGGTTCCTCCCCCTTCTGTGACATAGGCCCTCTGCTGTGAGGTCACTCCTGCCTGGCTAACGCACATCACCTTGGAGACGTGGGCCCTCAGGTGGGAGTTGGTGCCTTCTAGGAGTCTGCTCCCCTCGGTAATTAGGGCCGTCTGGCGTCAGGCCCTAACTCCTGGGCTCCCAAAATTTTCTGATGTGTGCCCTGTGGTGCGAGTACACTCCTGCCAGGTTCCCAACCCCATGGGAATGTGGGCCTTCTGTTCTGTGGTCCCAACAGCTGTGTTGTTCACAGTTTCATGATGAGGGTCCTCTGTTGTGAGTTCACAACGGCCGGGACCCCATAGCCTCGCTGCTCCTTGCTGCATGCTAGGAGGTTCCAACTGCGGGATTCCTCACCTTTTTTATTCTATGGGTCCTCTGTTTTGAGGCTCCTCCTGCCTGCCTCACTCCGAGCCCCTTGGAGATGTGGGTCCTCTTGTTTAGGCCACATGTTCTGGGTTCCTCACCTTTCTATGATTTGGCCACACTGGTGTGAGGCCACTCCTGCCTGGATCAGATCCCCTTGGTGATGTGGGCCCTCTGGTGAGAGTCTGATCCTGGCTGGGTTCCTCACTCTTCTGTGAGGTGGGCCCTCTGCTGTGAGGTAACTCCTGCCTGGCTTGCTCCCGTTGCCCTGGTGACGTCGGACTTCTGGTGGCAGTTGGAGCCTTCTTGTACCCTCCTCTCCAAGGTGATGAGGGCCCTCTTGCGTCAGGCTCTAACTGCTGGGCTCCCCACGATTTCTGATGTGAGCCCAGTGATGCCAGGACACTCCTGTAAGGTTCCAATACTCATGGGGATGTGTGCCTTCTGCTCTGTGGTCGCAACGCCTGGGTTGCTCACAGTTTCGTTATGTTGGCACTCCGGTGTTAGTTCACTCAGGCCTAGATCCCATAGCCTCTGTGCTCTGGGCCGCCTGCTGGGAGGTTCCAACTGCTGGATTCCTCACCTTTCTTATACTTTGGGCCCTGTGTGGTGAAGCTCCTCCTGCCTGCCTCACACCGAGCCCCTTGGTGATGTAGGTCTTCTGGTTTGAGACCACGTGGGCCGTTTGTCTCACCTTTTAGGGATGTGGCTCTACTGGTGTGAGGACACTCCTGACTGGTTCCCATCCCCTTGATGATGTGGGCCCTCTGGTGAGAGTCTGATCCTGGCTTGATTCCTCACACTTCTGTGAGGCGGGCCCTCTGCTGTGAGGTCACACCTGCCTGGCTGGCACACGACGCCTTGGCCACATGGGCCCTCTGGTTGCAGTTGGAGCGTGCTGGGAACCTCCTCCCATCGGTGATGAGGGCCCTCTGGCGTCCGGCCCTAACTGCTGGGCTCACCACATTTTCTGATGTGCACCCACTTGTGCGATGACACTCCTGCCAGGTTCCCATCCCCATGCAGATTTGGGCCTTCTGTTCTGAGGTGCCAACGGCTGGCTTGCTCACAGTGTCAGGATGTGGGCCCTCTGCTGTGAGTTCACTCCGGCATGCATCCCATAGCCTCGGTGCTCTGGGCCACCTGCTTGGAGCTTCCAACTGCAGGATTCCTTACCTTTTTTCTTCTATGGGCCGTGTGTTGTGAGACACTTCCTGCCTGCCTCACTCTGAGCCCCTTGTTGATGTGGGTCTTCTGGTTTGAGGCCACATGTGGTGGGTTCCTTGCCTTTCAATGATGTGGCCCCACTGGTGTGAGCACACTCCTGCCTGGTTCGCATCCCCTTGGTGATGTGGGCCCTCTGGTGAGAATCTGATCCGGGTTGGGTTCCTCACACTTCCGTGAGCTTGGCCCCCAGCTCTGAGGTCACTCCTGCCTGGCTGGCACACCCCGCCTTGGCGACGTCGGCCCTCTGGTGGCAGTTGGAGCCTGCTGGGAGCCTCCTCCCCTCAGTGATGAGAGCCCTTTGGCGTCAGGCCCTAACTGCTGGGTACCCACATTTTCTAATACGTACTAAGTGGTGCGAGGATACGCCTGCCACGTTCCCATCCCCATGGGGATGTGGGCGTTCTGCTCTGAGGTCCCAACGGCTGGGTTGCTCACAGTTTCATGATGTGGGCCCTCTGCTGTGAGTTCACTTTGGCCTGGATCCCATAGACTCGGTGCTCTGGGCCTCCTGCTGCGAGGTTCCAACTGCTGGATTCCTCACATTTTTTAATCTATGGGCCCTGTGTTGTTAGGCTAGTCCTGCCTGCCTCACTCCGAGCCCCTTGGAGATGTGGTTCCTCTGGTTTAGGCCACATGTTCTGGGTCCCTCACCTTTCCATTATTTGGCCACACTGGTGTGAGTATACTTCTGCCTGGTTCCGATCCCCTTGGTGATGCGGGCCCTCTGGTGAGAGTCTTATCCTGGCTGGGTTCCTCACCCTTCTGTGACGTATGCCCTCTGCTGTGATGTCACTCCTGCCTGGCTGGCGCACGTCACCTTGGCGACGTGGGCCCTCAGTTGGGATTTGGTGTCTGCTGGGAGTTTCCTCCCTTCGGTAATGAGGGCCCTCTGGCGTCAGGCCTTAAATCCTGGGCTCCCAAACTTTTCTGATGTGTGCCCTGTGGTGCGAGTACACTCCTGCCAGGTTCCCAACCCCATGGCAATGTGGGCCTTCTGCTCTGTGGACCCAATGGCTGGGCTATTCACAGTTTCATGATGAGGGCCCTCTTTTGTGAGTTCACACCGGCCGGGATCCCATAGCCTCGTTGTTCCTTGCTGCCTGCTGGGATGTTCCAACTGTGGGATTCCTCACCTTTTTTATTCTATGGGCCCTCTGTTTTGAGACTACTCCTGCCTGCCTCCCTCCCAGCCCCTTGGTGATGTGTGTCCTCTGGTTTGAGGCCACATGTGGTGGTTTCCTCGCCTTTCAATGATGTGGCCCCACTGGACTGAGAACACTCCTGCCTGGTTCCCATCCTCTTGGTGATGTGGGCCCTCTGGTGAGAGTCTGATCCTGGTTGGGTTCCTCACACTTCCGTGAACTTGGCCCTCTGCTCTGAGGTCACTCCTGCCTGGCTGGCACACCCCGCCTTGGTGACGTCGGCCCTCTGGTGGCAGTTGGAGCGTGCTGGGAGCCTCCTTCCCTCAGTAATGAGGGCCCTTTGGCGTCAGGCCCTAACTGCTGTGTACCCACATTTTCTAATACGTACTAAGTGGTGCGAGGACACTCCTGCCAGGTTCCCATCCCCGTGGGGATGTGGGACTTCTGCCCTGATGTCCAAACGGCTGGGTTGCTCAAAGTTTCATGATGTGGGCCCTCTGCTGTGAGTGCACTGCGGCCTGGATCCCATAGACTGGGTGCTCTGGGCCACCTGCTGGGAGGTTCGAACTGTTGGATTCCTCACATTTTTTATTCTATGGGCCCTGCGTTGTGAGGCTAGTCCTGCCTGCCTCACTCTGAACCCCTTGGAGATGTGGATCCTCTGGTTTAGGCCACGTGTTCTGGGTTCCTCACCTTTCTATGATTTGGCCACACTGGTGTGAGGCCACTCTTGCCTGGATCCGATCCCCTTGGTGATGCGGGCCCTCTGGTGAGACTCTTATCCTGGCTGGGTGCCTCACCCTTCTGGGACGTATGCCCTCTGCTGTGAGGTCACTCCTGCCTGGCTGGCGCACGTCACCTTGGCGACGTGGCCCCTCAGTTGGGAGTTGGTGCCTGCTGGGAGTCTCCTCCCCTCGGTAATGAGGGCCCTCTGACGTCAGGCCCTAACTCCTGGGCTCCCATACTTTTCTGATGTGTGCCCTCTGGTGGGAGTACACTCCTGCCAGGTTCCCAACCCCATGGGAATGTGGGCCTCCTTCTCTGTGGTCCCAACCGCTGGGTTGTTCACAGTTTCGTGATGAGGGCCTTCTGTTGTGAGTTCACACCGGCCGGGATCCCATAGCCTCGCTGCTCCTTGCCGCCTGCTGGGAGGTTCCAACTGCGGGTTACCTCACCTTTTTTATTTTATGGCCCTCTGTTTGAGACACCTCCTGCCTGCCTCACTCTGAGCCCCTTGTTGATGTGGGTCCTCTGGTTTAGGCCATATGTTCTGGGTTCCTCACTTTTCTATGATTTGGCCACACTGGTGTGAGGCCACTCCTGCCTGGTTCTGATCCCCTTGGTGATGTGGGCCCTCTGGTGAGAGTCTTATCCTGGCTGGGTTCCTCCCCCTTCTGTGACATAGGCCCTCTGCTGTGAGGTCACTCCTGCCTGGCTAACGCACATCACCTTGGAGACGTGGGCCCTCAGGTGGGAGTTGGTGCCTTCTAGGAGTCTGCTCCCCTCGGTAATTAGGGCCGTCTGGCGTCAGGCCCTAACTCCTGGGCTCCCAAAATTTTCTGATGTGTGCCCTGTGGTGCGAGTACACTCCTGCCAGGTTCCCAACCCCATGGGAATGTGGGCCTTCTGTTCTGTGGTCCCAACAGCTGTGTTGTTCACAGTTTCATGATGAGGGTCCTCTGTTGTGAGTTCACAACGGCCGGGACCCCATAGCCTCGCTGCTCCTTGCTGCATGCTAGGAGGTTCCAACTGCGGGATTCCTCACCTTTTTTATTCTATGGGTCCTCTGTTTTGAGGCTCCTCCTGCCTGCCTCACTCCGAGCCCCTTGGAGATGTGGGTCCTCTTGTTTAGGCCACATGTTCTGGGTTCCTCACCTTTCTATGATTTGGCCACACTGGTGTGAGGCCACTCCTGCCTGGATCAGATCCCCTTGGTGATGTGGGCCCTCTGGTGAGAGTCTGATCCTGGCTGGGTTCCTCACTCTTCTGTGAGGTGGGCCCTCTGCTGTGAGGTAACTCCTGCCTGGCTTGCTCCCGTTGCCCTGGTGACGTCGGACTTCTGGTGGCAGTTGGAGCCTTCTTGTACCCTCCTCTCCAAGGTGATGAGGGCCCTCTTGCGTCAGGCTCTAACTGCTGGGCTCCCCACGATTTCTGATGTGAGCCCAGTGATGCCAGGACACTCCTGTAAGGTTCCAATACTCATGGGGATGTGTGCCTTCTGCTCTGTGGTCGCAACGCCTGGGTTGCTCACAGTTTCGTTATGTTGGCACTCCGGTGTTAGTTCACTCAGGCCTAGATCCCATAGCCTCTGTGCTCTGGGCCGCCTGCTGGGAGGTTCCAACTGCTGGATTCCTCACCTTTCTTATACTTTGGGCCCTGTGTGGTGAAGCTCCTCCTGCCTGCCTCACACCGAGCCCCTTGGTGATGTAGGTCTTCTGGTTTGAGACCACGTGGGCCGTTTGTCTCACCTTTTAGGGATGTGGCCCTACTGGTGTGAGGACACTCCTGACTGGTTCCCATCCCCTTGTTGATGTGGGCCCTCTGGTGAGAGTCTGATCCTGGCTTGATTCCTCACACTTCTGTGAGGCGGGCCCTCTGCTGTGAGGTCACACCTGCCTGGCTGGCACACGACGCCTTGGCCACATGGGCCCTCTGGTTGCAGTTGGAGCGTGCTGGGAACCTCCTCCCATCGGTGATGAGGGCCCTCTGGCGTCCGGCCCTAACTGCTGGGCTCACCACATTTTCTGATGTGCGCCCACTTGTGCGATGACACTCCTGCCAGGTTCCCATCCCCATGCAGATTTGGGCCTTCTGTTCTGAGGTGCCAACGGCTGGCTTGCTCACAGTGTCAGGATGTGGGCCCTCTGCTGTGAGTTCACTCCGGCATGCATCCCATAGCCTCGGTGCTCTGGGCCACCTGCTTGGAGCTTCCAACTGCAGGATTCCTTACCTTTTTTCTTCTATGGGCCGTGTGTTGTGAGACACTTCCTGCCTGCCTCACTCTGAGCCCCTTGTTGATGTGGGTCTTCTGGTTTGAGGCCACATGTGGTGGGTTCCTTGCCTTTCAATGATGTGGCCCCACTGGTGTGAGCACACTCCTGCCTGGTTCGCATCCCCTTGGTGATGTGGGCGCTCTGGTTAGAGTCTGATCCTGTTTGGGCTCCTCACACTTCTGTGAGGTGGGCCCTCTGCTGTGAGGTAACTCCTGCCTGGCTTGCTCCCGTTCCATTGGTGACGTCGGCCCTCTGGTGGCATTTGGAGCCTGCTGGTAGCCTCCTCTCCTCCGTGATGAGGGCCCTCTGGCGTCAGGCCATAACTGCGGGGTTCCCACATTTTCTGATACGTGCTAAGTTGTGCGAGGACACTCCTGCGAGGTTCCCATCCCCATGGGGATGTGGGCCTTCTGCTCTGAGGTCCCACTGGCTGGGTTGCTCACAGTTTCATGATGTGGGCCCTCTGCTGTGAGTTCACTGTGGCCTGGATCCCATAGACTCCATGCTCTGGGCCACCTGCTGGGAGGTTCAAACTGCTGGATTCCTCACATTTTTTATTCTGTGGGCCCTGTGTTGTTAGGCTACTCCTGCCTGCCTCACTCGGAGCACCTTGGAAATGTGGGTCCTCTGGTTTAGGCCACATGTGCGGGGTTCCTCAACTTTCTATAATGTGGCCACACTGGTGTGAGGACACTCCTGCCTTGTTCCGATCCCCTTGGTGATGTGGGCCCTCTGGTGAGAGTCTTATCCTGGCTGGGTCCCTCACCCTTCTGTGAGGTAGGCCCTCTGCTGTGAGGTCACTCCTGCCTGGCTGGCACACGTCAACTTGGCGACGTGGGCCCTCAGTTGGGAGTTTGTGCCTGCTGGGAGTCTCCTCCCCTCGGTAATGAGGGCCCTCTGGCGTCAGACCCTAACTCCTGGGCTCCCAAAATTTTCTGATGTGCGCCCTGTGGTGCGAGTACACTCCTGCCAGGATCCCAACCCCATGGGAATGTGGGTCTTCTGATCTGAGGTCCCAATGGTACGTTGTTCAGTTTCATGATGAGGGCCCTCTGGTGTGAGTTCACTCCGGCATGGACCCCATAGCCTCGCTGCTCCTGGCCACCTGCGGGGAGGTTCCCACTGTGGGATTCCTCACCTTTTCCTTCTATGGGCCCTCTGTTTTGAGACTCCTCCTGCCTGCCTCACTCCCAGCCCCTTGGTGATGTGTGTCCTCTGGTTTGAGGCCACGTGTGCTGGGTCCCTCACCTTTCGATGATGTGGCCCCACTGGTGTGAGGACACTCCTGCCTGGTTCCTATCCCCTTGGTGATGTGGGCCCTCTGGTGAGAGTCTGATCCTGGCTGGGTTCCTCCCACTTCTGTGAGGTGGGCCCTCTGCTGTGAGGTCACTCCTGCCTGGCTGGCACACCCCGCCTTGGCAATGTCGGCCCTCTTGTGGCAGTTGGAGCCTGCTCGGAGCCTCCTCCCCTCGGTGATGAGGGCCCTCTGGCGTCAGGCTCTAACTGCTGGGTACCCACATTTTCTGATACGTGCTAAGTGGTGCGAGGACACTCGTGCCATGTTCCCAACCCCATGGGGATGTGGGTCTTCTGCTCTGAGGTCCCAACGGCTGGGTTGCTCACAGTTTCATGATGTGGGCCCTCTGCTGTGAGTTCACTGCGGCCTGGATCGCATAGACTCGGTGCTCTGGGCCGCCTGCTGGGAGGTTCTCACTGCAGGATTCCTCACCTTTTTTATTCTATTGGCCCTGTGTTGTGAGGCTACTCCTGCCTGCCTCACTCCGAGCCCCTTGGAGATCTGGATCCACTGGTTTAGGCCACATGTGCTGGGTTCCTCACCTTTCTATGATGTGGCCACCCTGGTGTGAAGACAGTCCTGCCTGGTTCTGATGCCCTTGGTGATGTGGGCCCTCTGGTGAGAGTCTTACCTTGGCTGGGTTCCTCACCATTCTGTGAGGTAGGCCCTCTGCTGTGAGGTCACTCCTGCCTGGCTGGCAGACGTCAACTTGGCGACGTGGGCCCTCAGTTGGGAGTTGGTGCCTGCTGGGAGTCTCCTACCCTTGGTAATGAGGGCCCTCTGGCTTCAGACCCTAACTCCTGGGCTCCCAAAATTTTCTGATGTGCGCCCTGTGGTGCGAGTACACTCCTGCCAGGATCCCAACCCCATGGGAATGTGGGTCTTCTGCTCTGAGGTCCCAATGGTACGTTGCTCAGTTTCATGATGAGGGCCCTCTGGTGTGAGTTCACTCCGGCATGGACCCCATAGCCTCGCTGCTCCTGGCCTCCTGCGGGGAGGTTCCCACTGCGGTATTCCTCACCTTTTTCCTTCTATGGGCCCTCTGTTTTGAGACTTCTCTTGCCTGCCGCACTCTCATCCCCTTGGTGATGTGTGTCCTGTAGTTTGAGTCCACGTGTGCTGGGTCCGTCACATTTCGGTGATGTGGCCCCACTGGTGTGAGGACACTCCTGCCTGGTTTCCATTCCCTTGGTGATGTGGGCCCTCCGGTGAGAGTCTGATCCTCTTTGGGTTCCTCACACTTTTGTGTGGTTGGCCCTCTGCTCTGAGGTCACTCCTGCCTTGTTGGCAGACCCCGCATTGGTGACGTCGGCCTTCTGGTAGCAGTTGGAGCTTGCTGGGAGCCTCCTCTCCTCAGTGATGAGGGCCCTCTGGCGTCCGGCCCTAACTGCTGGGCTCCCCACCTTTTCTGATGTGTGCCCACTGGTGCGATGACACTCCTGCTTGGTTCCCTTCCCCATGGGGATGTGGGCCTTGTGCTCTGAGGTTACAACGGCTGGGTTGCTTACAGTATCACGATGAGTGCCCTCTGTTGTGAGTTCATCACTGCCTGGATCCCATAGCCTCGGTGCTCTGGGCCGCCTGCTGGGATGTTCCAACTGCTGGATTCCTCACCTTTTTTATACAATGGGCCATGTGTTTTGAGGTTAATCCTGCCTGCCTCGCTCCGAGACCCATGGTGATGTGGGTCCTCTGGTTTGAGGACACATGTGCTGGGTACCTCAACTTTCGATGATGTGGCCCCACGGGTGTGAGGACACTCCTGCCTGGTTCCCAGCCCCTTGCTTATGTGGGCACTCTGGTGAGAGTCTGATCCTGACTGGGTTCCTTACCCTTCTGTGAGGTGGGCCCTCTGATGTGAGGTCACTCCTGCCTGGATGGCTCATGTCGCCTTGGCGACGTAGGCCCTCTGTTGGCCACTGAAGCATGCTGGGAGCCTCCTACCCTCTTTAATAAGGGCCCTGGAAGAAACGCATATGCCCTTTTTGATCAAGTGCATCATTGTCGAGGTTCTGCCTCTTCTCCTATACTTTCAGAGGACTTCCCGTCTACCTCCTGAAATCGTATTCCTGGAATTCTGCCCCACATTCAAGTCCTCTTTGCAGCCTTACTTCAATATATTTTTGGACGATAGCTGTCATTTATAACTCTGCAGGTTTGTGAATTACAGTGCCCCTGAGCTCCTTTCTTCAACTCGCTTTCTTGTGAGCTGGCCGCAAAACCGCAGGATTGCTTCAGGCCCTAATCTGGTTCCGGCACGGCATGCTGAGCCTTTGGCTAATTCCTCTTCCTGGTGGGAAATGAGCGTTAAATTTGTTCGTGCAGACACCTACAGCTAATCTCTCATTGGTTCTCCCTATTCCTGTTCATCTTGCGCAGAAATTCCAAACTGTGCCAAACAGGAGGTTAAAGGCACTGACTCTCCAAGTGGGGAGAGTGTTAGTAAAGCGTCTGGAATGGTAAAACCGAGTACGAGGGGACGAAAACTGAGATGCATTTAAAAAGGTTTCCCGGTCACACGGTGGACCATATTCTGGGTTGCCCATGCATGTTTTACCTGAAGGAAGAATCCCTTCAACCTGGAGAGTTGGGACCCATGGAATGGGTACCATGCAGTATGACTTCAAAGGGTTGCCTTTGCTCACCGAACGTCACCAATGTTATCAGCCCAAAGTGTCCAGCCTTATGTCTCACTCAGCTCGGGGTGTAGATGTGGTAAATCCACGTTGCATCACAAGCCCTGAATGAATTATTTAAGAATTGCTCTCTATTTCACTGTCATTGTGTTTTGTTTTTGTAATTAATTTTGATAATGGGATTTATTGGATTTTCTCTGCTGCATTCATGCAGCTGTACACACGCTTGATTGTCTTACGGAGACATATAAATCCATGGGTTTGAAGATTCTTACTAGTCAGGTGTATTCCTAGGTGTTGAATATGAGGTGTTTAGTCCATTTCGTTGAGCAAGGGGTAGGTCTTGACTATGACATATTTGGCTTATGGAAAGCTATCTGTGCTAATTTCTATCTCTGCTTTTATGCAGCACCCCAACTCACTTTTCCCCTTAAGCAAACATAAGGTGGTTTTCTAAATTTGAGACCCTGTTCTGTTTTGTAATTCAGTTCATGTGTAGCCAAGTTTACATTCCGTGTATTAGTGATAACTTATGATGTTTCATTTTCTGTGTGACTTATTTCACTTAGAATCATCGTACCTGAATCCACTCATTATGCCGCGACGGGCCTGATGAAATAGATTTCATTGGTGAGTGATATTCCTTTGTACGTACGTACCACACTTCTTTATCCATTTTTCGCTTTCTGGGATATTTAACTTGTACTGTAGACGAGGTTCTTGTAAACAGAGCCGTAAACAGAAACTTTGGGGTGGCTGTGTGTTTTTGATTTTAATTTCCCTAAGCTATAGGAAAATAAGTGGTAATGCCGTAGGCTCCGTTGCTTTGTTTTTTAGGTTTTTGAGGAAACACCATACACATCTCCAGAGTGGCTGTTGGCAATTTACATCCCGCCCATCAGCATAACAAGGCTCCCTGTTCTCCATGGCCTGTCCTGTGTTTCTGGTTTTTACACTTTTTTCAGATGGCCTTTTAGAACGGGGGGCAGTGAGACTTCATTGTAGTGCAGATTTCTTTAACATGCTTGCTTGGTTGGCCAAAAAGGGCGTATGCGTTTTTTCCTGAAGAAAAAACGCATACGCCCTTTTTGGCCAAGTGCATCATTGTCGACGTTCTGCCTCTTTTCCTATGCTTTAAATGCAATTCCAGTCTACCCCCTGAAATCGTTTTCTTGCAATTCTGCCCCGCTTTCTTGTCCTTTTCGCAGCCTTTCTTCAATATATTTTTGGGTGATAGCTGTCATTTATAACTCTGCAGGTTTGTGAATTACAGTGTCCCTGAGCTCCTTTATTCAACTCGCTTTCTTGTGAGCTGGCCGCAAACCCGCAGGATTGCTTCAGGCCCTAATCTGGTTCCGGCACGGCATGCTGAGCCTTTGGTTAATTCCTCTTCCTGGTGGATAATGAGCGTTAAATTTGCCCGTGCAGACACCTTCACACGAGTCGTCATGGTGCCACTTTGCCCCGGTTATCTCTATGGAGGTTGGAGTTGGAGGGCCTCCTTACTCAAGGTCAGTGTGCCCATGGAGCCAACCCTGCAACTTCAGGGCATGGTTGGGTGTTAGGATCACCACGTGGGGTCCTTTTCCCTTAGGAGTGAGGTGGCCTTTTGGGCTGCTGATTTCCAGGTTTTCAGATACTGCCAGTATCTTGGCCAGATGTGGCGGTGGGCCAAGCCCCTTGGTGACCGTAGTTTATCCTACCTGGATCGCATTCTTGCATTGTTCCATTTCAAGTGGTCCCAGGTTTTGCACTAATACTCCAATGGCGATTCACCGTTCACCAGGAATGTAAAGGTCAAAGGGTTTAGCTAAATTAGGGTGTTCCAGGGCAAGGGTCTGAATTGACTGCTCTTTCCATTCTTGAAAGGCCTCTTCTGCATTCTATTCAAAAGGATCATCATCTTTTCCTTTCAGTGTTTCATATAGAGGCCCAGCTAGTAGACTGTAGTTAGGGATCCAGAAGCAGCAAACCCTGGCCTCCCCAGGAACCCCTAAGCTGTCTTCTAGTTTCAGAAATGGGTAAGGCTGCAAATTGTTTCTTCCCTTTCCTGGGATGGGCTTCTCCGACCTTCTGTGAGAATGAAGCCCAGGCAGGTCACCGTAGTCTGTGATATTTGAGCTTTGTCTTGGACAACTTGTATCCTTTATTGGCTTGGTAGTTCAGAGGTCTCCTTAGTAGGGTTGGCGATCAGAATGTCGTCTGCATATTGAAGGAGTGTTTCCTTTTCCAGAGGTAGAACTTTTAGTTCTTTAGCTGAGCTTTCCCCAAAGATGGTGTGGGAATTTTTGAACCCTTGGGGCAACACGGCCCGGAAGTATTGTTTTAGTTGTATGTTGAGTCCTGCCACTCACAAGCCAAAATTTCTTGTGACTCTGGGACTAATAGAATACAAAAGAAGGCATCATTGAAGACTAATACAGAATACCATGTCCTGGTGGTTGGTAGAATGACCAGCAGGGTGTAGGATTTAGGAACTAATGGAGGTATATCCTCGGTGGCTTCACTGACTGTCCTGACATCCTTTACCAGGACTCCAGCAGCCCATGGGGCTCTCGAGGTCAGGCCAATCCCAGGATATGGAGCTCACCTGGGCAGATACCCCACCCCCACCCCAGCCCATGGGGCTCTCGTGTTCAGGCCCCTCCCAGGATATGGGGTTCCCTGGGCAGGTTCCCCTGCAGCCCATGGGGCTCTCGTGGTCAGGCCCCTCCCAGGATACAGAGCTACCCTTGCAGGTACCATGGCAGGGCTGGGAACACAGGAACCGTGCATATCGCCCTCATTGCAGAGCACTCCCAGCTCACCTGTCACTCAGATCTGACACAGAGCACCTCAGAGCAGGACTTGAACTAACAAACAGCAGCTCCGACAGGTCTGTGACCCTGGGCATCACTCTGTGTGGCCTCCCTCCACCTGGTCTTCCAGAGACTTCCACTGCACCTGGGGCACCAGGCCTCTGTCTCCACCCACCAGCCACCCCTCCTCTCCCTGACTCCTGGGTTCCTCTCATTAGGAGAGGGTTTTCTTGAAGTTGTCTCCCACTCATGGGCCAGATAATATAATTAGAAAACAAGCCAGAGCTGCAGCCCCTTGTCTATCCTGACTCTCAGGAGCCCACACCTGTTCCTTGGACCTGGCCGATTCAGCAAGTTCCAGTTTCTGCAACTGTGAGCCCCTGAGGGGTGATTATTGGCTGGCCTGGGAAGCCCGACCGTGCCGGCCAGCCCTCCCCAGGTGTGCCTGGGTTCAGATCAATATAAACACCGCTCCAGGCAGCAAGAGCCCCTGCAGCTGTGCCTGACGCCATTTTCTCTGCCCTGTCAGCAGTCTTGGGGCTGGACTGGTGGGAGGGAGTGAGAGGCCACGGCTTTGTGGGTGGCCCAGTGTGAGTGGGGCTCTGCTGGACTTTCTGCAGCAGTTGCCAAGATGCCACCTGCTAAAGAAGAGGATGTGTCACCCATACCTGCCGCTGGAATTTCTCCCTGGGCAGAGGTGAGTGAGGAAGAAAGCAGTGGGGGCCGGGACAGCAGGGGTATCTCAGGCAGGGAAATGGAAAACTTCCAGAAGAGCACCCATGGCCAGGACCATCCTGGCTGGCCTGCAGGCACCAAGTCGGCTGGCATGCTGTCACTCATGTGGCTCCATGGCCCTTCCTCTAGGCTTTCAAGTCCTTGTACATATTCAGGTGTTTTACCTGGGAAGGGTGGGAACATTTCAGCAGCAGCTGGCCTGGGGCTCAGCCCACGTTTACTCACAGATGCCTCGGCACGGTCCCCCAGCTTTGCAATGAGGACGCTTGTTGCATGGGGCCTGCTGGTTGAATGGGAGATGATTCCCCACCACTGACCAACTTCAGAATTGTTTACAACTGGAGCAAGTGCCCTGATACGGTTTTCCTCTGTGTAACTGGTGGGTTCTGTTTTTTTTTCTTTTTTTCGTTTTTGGTTCAAGGTAGATTTTATTCCTCTTTTTTGTATTTACAGATATAAGCATGGAAATAATTTATTCATATAAATACATGTATGTGAAGGGAAGAATATTTTTTCTGTTTTACTTTTTGTAATTTGAATTTTATTTTATTTTTTTATACAGCAGGTTCTTTTTGGTTATCTATTTTATACATATAAATGTATACATGCCAATCCCAATCTCTCAACTCCTCCCACCACCACCCCCCAACAGCTTTCCCCCCTTGGTGTCCATACGTTTGTTGTCTACATCTGTTGCTCTATTTCTGCCTGGCAAAACGGTTCATCTGTACAATTTTTCTAGGTTCCACATATATGCATTAATAGACAAGATTTGTTTTTCTCTTTCTGGCTTACTTCACTCTGTATGACAGTCTCTAGATCCATCAACGTCTCTACAAATGACCCAATTTCATTCCTTTTTATGGCTTAGTAATATTCCATTTTATATATGTACCACATCTTTATGCATTCGTCTGTCTGTGGGCATTTAGGTTGCTTCCATTACCTGGATATTGTAAATAGTGATGCAATGAACATTGCGGTGAATGTCTCTTTTTGATTTATGGTTTTGTCTGGGTATATGCCCAGTAGTGGGATTGCTGTATCATATGGTAATTCTATTCTTAGTTTTATAAGAAACTCCATAATGTTCTCCACAGTGACTGTATCAATTTACATTCCCAACAATAGTGGAAGAGGGTTCCTTATCTCCACACCCTTTCCAGCATTTGTTGTTTGTAGATTTTCTGATGATGCCCATTCTAACAGGTGTGAGGTGATACACCATGGATGAGTCTATTTCGTTGAGCAAAGAGTAGGTCTTGTCTATTATATATTTGGCTTATGGAACGGTATGTGTGCTAATTTCAATCTCTGGTTTTATACAGCACCCCAACTCAACTTTCCCCTTAAGCAAGCATAAGTTTTTATCTAAATGTGAGACTCTGTTCGGTTTTGGAATTCAGTTTATGTGTAGCCAAGTTTACACTCTCTCTATTAGTGATATCTTATGATAATTATCTTTCTCTGTGTGACCTATTTCTCTTAGAATCATCATACTTAAATCCACTCAATTTGCTGCTACAGGCCTGATGACATTGATTTCATTGCTGAGTGATATTCTGTTGTACGTAAGTAGCACAACTCCTTTATCCATTTTTTTCTTTCTGGGATATTTAATTTGTACTGGACTCAAGGTTCTTGTAAACACAGCAGCCCTAAATTTTGTGTTGGCTGTGTCTTGTTGATTTTAATTTTCCTAAGCTATAGGGCCAAAAGTGGAAGTGCCCTAGGGTCTGTAGCTTTGTTTTTCAGATGTTTCAGGATACACCATACACATCTCCAGAGTGTCTGTTGGCAATTTACATCCCGCCCATCAGCATAACAAGGCTCCCTGTTCTCCATGGCCTGTCCTGTGTTTCTGGTTTTTACACTTTTTTCAGATGGCCCTTTTGACGAATGGGAAATGAGACTTCATTGTAGTGCGGATTTCCATTTCTCGAGTGCTTGGTTGGCCAAAAAGGGCATATGTGTTTTTTCCTGAATATATTCAGGAAAAAATGTTTACGCACTTTTGTCCAAGTGCATCACTGTCAAAGATCTGCCGCTTTTCACATGCTTTAAATGCAATTCCAATCTACCTCCTGAAATATGATTCCTGCAATTCTGCCTCGTTTTCAAGTCCTCTTTGGAGACTTACTTCCATATATTTTTGCCAATAGCTGTCATTTATAACTCTGCAGGTTTGTGAATTACAGTGCCCGTGATTTCCTTTCTTAACTCGTTTCCTTGAAAACTGGCCACAGAACCGCAGGTTTGCTTCAGGCCGTAATCAGGGTCCGGCACGGCACTCTGAGACTTTGGTTCATTCCACTTCCTGGTGGGAAATTAGAGTTAAATGTGCCCCTCCAGACACCTGCCTCACTCCTAGCCCCTTGGTGATGTGTGTCCTCTGGTTTGAGGCCACATGTGCTGGGTTCCTCACCTTTGGCTGATGTGGCCCCACTGGTGTGAGGACACTCCTGCCTGCTTCCCATCCCCTTGGTGATGTGGGCCCTCCGGTGAGAGTCTGATCCTGGTTGGGTTCCTCACACTTCTGTGAGGTGGGCCCTCTTCTCTGAGGTCACTCCTGCCTGGCTGGCACACCCCGCCTTGGCGACGTCGGCCCTCTGGTGGGATTTGGTGCCTGCTGGGTGTCTCCTCCCCTCGGTAATGAGGGCCCTCTGGCGTCAGGCCCTAACTCCTGGGCTCCCAATATTTTCTGATATGCGCCCTGTGGTTCGAGTACACTCCTGCCAGGTTCCCAACCCCATGGGAATGTGGGCCTTCTGCTCTGAGGTCCCAACCGTGGGTTACTCAGTTTCATGATGAGGGCCCTCTGCTGCGAGTTCTCTCCGGCCTGGATCCCATAGCCTCGCTGCTCTTGGCCACCTGCTGGGAGGTTACAACTGCGGGATTCCTCACCTTTTTTCTTCTATGGGCCCTCTGTTTTTGAGACTCCTCCTGCCTGCCTCACTCCCAGCCCCTTGGTGATGTGTGTCCTCTGGTTTGAGGCCACGTATGCTGGGTCCCTCGCCTTTCGATGATGTGGCCCCACTGATGTGAGGACACTCCTGCCTGGTTCCTATACCCTTGATGATGTGGGCCCTCTGGTGAGAGTCTGATCCTGGCTGGGTTCCTCACCCTTCTGTGAGGGGGGCCCTCTGCTGTGAGGTCACTCCTGCCTGGCTGGCACACCCCACCTGGGCAACATCGGCCCTCTTGTGGCAGTTGGAGCCTGCTGGGAACCTCCCCTCGGTGATGGGGGCCCTCTTGCCTCAGGCCCTAACTGCTGGGTACCCACATTTTCTGATACGTGCTAAGTGGTGCGAGGACACTCCTGCGAGGTTCCCATCCCCATGGGCATGTGGGCCTTCTGCTCTAAGGTCCCAACACCTGTGTTGTTCACCGTTTCATGATGTTGGCTCTCTGGTGTTAGTTCACCCAGGCCTAGATCCCATAGACTCTGTGCTCTGAGCGGCCTGCTGGGAGGTTCCTACTGCTGGATTCCTTAACTCTTTTATTCTTTGGGTCCTGTGTTTTCATGCTCCTACTTCCTGACTCACTTCCAGCCCATTTGTGATGTAGGTCCTCTGGTTTAAGGCCACATGTACCGGTTTCCTCACCTTTATTGATGTGGCCCCACTGGTGTGAGGACACTCCTGCCTGGTTCCCATCCCCTTGGTGATGGGGGCCCTCTGGTGAGAGTCTGATCCTGTCTGGATTCCTCACACTTCTGGGAGGTGGGCCCTCTGCTGTGAGGTCACTCCTGCCTGGCTGGCACACGTCACCTTGGCGATGTGGGCCCTCAGTTGGGAGTTGGTGCCTGCTGGGAGTCTCCTCCCCTCGGTAATGAGGGCCCTCTGACGTCAGGCCCTAACTCCTGGGCTCCCATACTTTTCTGATGTGTGCCCTCTGGTGGGAGTACACTCCTGCCAGTTTCCCAACCCCATGGGAATGTGGGCCTTCTTCTCTGTGGTTCCAACCGCTGGGTTGTTCACAGTTTCGTGATGAGGGCCTTCTGTTGTGAGTTCACACCGGCCGGGATCCCATAGCCTCGCTGCTCCTTGCCGCCTGCTGGGAGGTTCCAACTGCAGGTTACCTCACCTTTTTTATTTTATGGCCCTCTGTTTGAGACACCTCCTGCCTGCCTCACTCTGAGCCCCTTGTTGATGTGGGTCCTCTGGTTTAGGCCATATGTTCTGGGTTCCTCACTTTTCTACGATTTGGCCACACTGGTGTGAGGCCACTCCTGCCTGGTTCTGATCCCCTTGGTGATGTGGGCCCTCTGGTGAGAGTCTTATCCTGGCTGGGTTCCTCCCCCCTTCTGTGACATAGGCCCTCTGCTGTGAGGTCACTCCTGCCTGGCTAACGCACATCACCTTGGAGACGTGGGCCCTCAGGTGGGAGTTGGTGCCTTCTAGGAGTCTGCTCCCCTCGGTAATTAGGGCCGTCTGGCGTCAGGCCCTAACTCCTGGGCTCCCAAAATTTTCTGATGTGTGCCCTGTGGTGCGAGTACACTCCTGCCAGGTTCCCAACCCCATGGGAATGTGGGCCTTCTGTTCTGTGGTCCCAACAGCTGTGTTGTTCACAGTTTCATGATGAGGGTCCTCTGTTGTGAGTTCACAACGGCCGGGACCCCATAGCCTCGCTGCTCCTTGCTGCATGCTAGGAGGTTCCAACTGCGGGATTCCTCACCTTTTTTATTCTATGGGTCCTCTGTTTTGAGGCTCCTCCTGCCTGCCTCACTCCGAGCCCCTTGGAGATGTGGGTCCTCTTGTTTAGGCCACATGTTCTGGGTTCCTCACCTTTCTATGATTTGGCCACACTGGTGTGAGGCCACTCCTGCCTGGATCAGATCCCCTTGGTGATGTGGGCCCTCTGGTGAGAGTCTGATCCTGGCTGGGTTCCTCACTCTTCTGTGAGGTGGGCCCTCTGCTGTGAGGTAACTCCTGCCTGGCTTGCTCCCGTTGCCCTGGTGACGTCGGACTTCTGGTGGCAGTTGGAGCCTTCTTGTACCCTCCTCTCCAAGGTGATGAGGGCCCTCTTGCGTCAGGCTCTAACTGCTGGGCTCCCCACGATTTCTGATGTGAGCCCAGTGATGCCAGGACACTCCTGTAAGGTTCCAATACTCATGGGGATGTGTGCCTTCTGCTCTGTGGTCGCAACGCCTGGGTTGCTCACAGTTTCGTTATGTTGGCACTCCGGTGTTAGTTCACTCAGGCCTAGATCCCATAGCCTCTGTGCTCTGGGCCGCCTGCTGGGAGGTTCCAACTGCTGGATTCCTCACCTTTCTTATACTTTGGGCCCTGTGTGGTGAAGCTCCTCCTGCCTGCCTCACACCGAGCCCCTTGGTGATGTAGGTCTTCTGGTTTGAGACCACGTGGGCCGTTTGTCTCACCTTTTAGGGATGTGGCCCTACTGGTGTGAGGACACTCCTGACTGGTTCCCATCCCCTTGTTGATGTGGGCCCTCTGGTGAGAGTCTGATCCTGGCTTGATTCCTCACACTTCTGTGAGGCGGGCCCTCTGCTGTGAGGTCACACCTGCCTGGCTGGCACACGACGCCTTGGCCACATGGGCCCTCTGGTTGCAGTTGGAGCGTGCTGGGAACCTCCTCCCATCGGTGATGAGGGCCCTCTGGCGTCCGGCCCTAACTGCTGGGCTCACCACATTTTCTGATGTGCGCCCACTTGTGCGATGACACTCCTGCCAGGTTCCCATCCCCATGCAGATTTGGGCCTTCTGTTCTGAGGTGCCAACGGCTGGCTTGCTCACAGTGTCAGGATGTGGGCCCTCTGCTGTGAGTTCACTCCGGCATGCATCCCATAGCCTCGGTGCTCTGGGCCACCTGCTTGGAGCTTCCAACTGCAGGATTCCTTACCTTTTTTCTTCTATGGGCCGTGTGTTGTGAGACACTTCCTGCCTGCCTCACTCTGAGCCCCTTGTTGATGTGGGTCTTCTGGTTTGAGGCCACATGTGGTGGGTTCCTTGCCTTTCAATGATGTGGCCCCACTGGTGTGAGCACACTCCTGCCTGGTTCGCATCCCCTTGGTGATGTGGGCGCTCTGGTTAGAGTCTGATCCTGTTTGGGCTCCTCACACTTCTGTGAGGTGGGCCCTCTGCTGTGAGGTAACTCCTGCCTGGCTTGCTCCCGTTCCATTGGTGACGTCGGCCCTCTGGTGGCATTTGGAGCCTGCTGGTAGCCTCCTCTCCTCCGTGATGAGGGCCCTCTGGCGTCAGGCCATAACTGCGGGGTTCCCACATTTTCTGATACGTGCTAAGTTGTGCGAGGACACTCCTGCGAGGTTCCCATCCCCATGGGGATGTGGGCCTTCTGCTCTGAGGTCCCACTGGCTGGGTTGCTCACAGTTTCATGATGTGGGCCCTCTGCTGTGAGTTCACTGTGGCCTGGATCCCATAGACTCCATGCTCTGGGCCACCTGCTGGGAGGTTCAAACTGCTGGATTCCTCACATTTTTTATTCTGTGGGCCCTGTGTTGTTAGGCTACTCCTGCCTGCCTCACTCGGAGCACCTTGGAAATGTGGGTCCTCTGGTTTAGGCCACATGTGCTGGGTTCCTCACCTTTCTATAATGTGGCCACACTGGTGTGAGGACACTCCTGCCTTGTTCCGATCCCCTTGGTGATGTGGGCCCTCTGGTGAGAGTCTTATCCTGGCTGGGTCCCTCACCCTTCTGTGAGGTAGGCCCTCTGCTGTGAGGTCACTCCTGCCTGGCTGGCACACGTCAACTTGGCGACGTGGGCCCTCAGTTGGGAGTTTGTGCCTGCTGGGAGTCTCCTCCCCTCGGAAATGAGGGCCCTCTGGCGTCAGACCCTAACTCCTGGGCTCCCAAAATTTTCTGATGTGCGCCCTGTGGTGCGAGTACACTCCTGCCAGGATCCCAACCCCATGGGAATGTGGGTCTTCTGATCTGAGGTCCCAATGGTACGTTGTTCAGTTTCATGATGAGGGCCCTCTGGTGTGAGTTCACTCCGGCATGGACCCCATAGCCTCGCTGCTCCTGGCCACCTGCGGGGAGGTTCCCACTGTGGGATTCCTCACCTTTTTCCTTCTATGGGCCCTCTGTTTTGAGACTCCTCCTGCCTGCCTCACTCCCAGCCCCTTGGTGATGTGTGTCCTCTGGTTTGAGGCCACGTGTGCTGGGTCCCTCACCTTTCGATGATGTGGCCCCACTGGTGTGAGGACACTCCTGCCTGGTTCCTATCCCCTTGGTGATGTGGGCCCTCTGGTGAGAGTCTGATCCTGGCTCGGTTCCTCCCACTTCTGTGAGGTGGGCCCTCTGCTGTGAGGTCACTCCTGCCTGGCTGGCACACCCCGCCTTGGCAATGTCGGCCCTCTTGTGGCAGTTGGAGCCTGCTCGGAGCCTCCTCCCCTCGGTGATGAGGGCCCTCTGGCGTCAGGCTCTAACTGCTGGGTACCCACATTTTCTGATACGTGCTAAGTGGTGCGAGGACACTCGTGCCATGTTCCCAACCCCATGGGGATGTGGGTCTTCTGCTCTGAGGTCCCAACGGCTGGGTTGCTCACAGTTTCATGATGTGGGCCCTCTGCTGTGAGTTCACTGCGGCCTGGATCGCATAGACTCGGTGCTCTGGGCCGCCTGCTGGGAGGTTCTCACTGCAGGATTCCTCACCTTTTTTATTCTATTGGCCCTGTGTTGTGAGGCTACTCCTGCCTGCCTCACTCCGAGCCCCTTGGAGATCTGGATCCACTGGTTTAGGCCACATGTGCTGGGTTCCTCACCTTTCTATGATGTGGCCACCCTGGTGTGAAGACAGTCCTGCCTGGTTCTGATGCCCTTGGTGATGTGGGCCCTCTGGTGAGAGTCTTACCTTGGCTGGGTTCCTCACCATTCTGTGAGGTAGGCCCTCTGCTGTGAGGTCACTCCTGCCTGGCTGGCAGACGTCAACTTGGCGACGTGGGCCCTCAGTTGGGAGTTGGTGCCTGCTGGGAGTCTCCTACCCTTGGTAATGAGGGCCCTCTGGCTTCAGAACCTAACTCCTGGGCTCCCAGAATTTTCTGATGTGCGCCCTGTGGTGCGAGTACACTCCTGCCAGGATCCCAACCCCATGGGAATGTGGGTCTTCTGCTCTGAGGTCCCAATGGTACGTTGCTCAGTTTCATGATGAGGGCCCTCTGGTGTGAGTTCACTCCGGCATGGACCCCATAGCCTCGCTGCTCCTGGCCTCCTGCGGGGAGGTTCCCACTGCGGTATTCCTCACCTTTTTCCTTCTATGGGCCCTCTGTTTTGAGACTTCTCTTGCCTGCCGCACTCTCATCCCCTTGGTGATGTGTGTCCTGTAGTTTGAGTCCACGTGTGCTGGGTCCGTCACATTTCGGTGATGTGGCCCCACTGGTGTGAGGACACTCCTGCCTGGTTTCCATTCCCTTGGTGATGTGGGCCCTCCGGTGAGAGTCTGATCCTCTTTGGGTTCCTCACACTTTTGTGTGGTTGGCCCTCTGCTCTGAGGTCACTCCTGCCTTGTTGGCAGACCCCGCATTGGTGACGTCGGCCTTCTGGTAGCAGTTGGAGCTTGCTGGGAGCCTCCTCTCCTCAGTGATGAGGGCCCTCTGGCGTCCGGCCCTAACTGCTGGGCTCCCCACCTTTTCTGATGTGTGCCCACTGGTGCGATGACACTCCTGCTTGGTTCCCTTCCCCATGGGGATGTGGGCCTTGTGCTCTGAGGTTACAACGGCTGGGTTGCTTACAGTATCACGATGAGTGCCCTCTGTTGTGAGTTCATCACTGCCTGGATCCCATAGCCTCGGTGCTCTGGGCCGCCTGCTGGGATGTTCCAACTGCTGGATTCCTCACCTTTTTTATACAATGGGCCATGTGTTTTGAGGTTAATCCTGCCTGCCTCGCTCCGAGACCCATGGTGATGTGGGTCCTCTGGTTTGAGGACACATGTGCTGGGTACCTCAACTTTCGATGATGTGGCCCCACGGGTGTGAGGACACTCCTGCCTGGTTCCCAGCCCCTTGCTTATGTGGGCACTCTGGTGAGAGTCTGATCCTGACTGGGTTCCTTACCCTTCTGTGAGGTGGGCCCTCTGATGTGAGGTCACTCCTGCCTGGATGGCTCATGTCGCCTTGGCGACGTAGGCCCTCTGTTGGCCACTGAAGCATGCTGGGAGCCTCCTACCCTCTTTAATAAGGGCCCTGGAAGAAACGCATATGCCCTTTTTGACCAAGTGCATCATTGTCGAGGTTCTGCCTCTTCTCCTATACTTTCAGAGGACTTCCCGTCTACCTCCTGAAATCGTATTCCTGGAATTCTGCCCCACATTCAAGTCCTCTTTGCAGCCTTACTTCAATATATTTTTGGACGATAGCTGTCATTTATAACTCTGCAGGTTTGTGAATTACAGTGCCCCTGAGCTCCTTTCTTCAACTCGCTTTTTTGTGAGCTGGCCGCAAAACCGCAGGATTGCTTCAGGCCCTAATCTGGTTCCGGCACGGCATGCTGAGCCTTTGGCTAATTCCTCTTCCTGGTGGGAAATGAGCGTTAAATTTGTTCGTGCAGACACCTACAGCTAATCTCTCATTGGTTCTCCCTATTCCTGTTCATCTTGCGCAGAAATTCCAAACTGTGCCAAACAGGAGGTTAAAGGCACTGACTCTCCAAGTGGGGAGAGTGTTAGTAAAGCGTCTGGAATGGTAAAACCGAGTACGAGGGGACGAAAACTGAGATGCATTTAAAAAGGTTTCCCGGTCACACGGTGGACCATATTCTGGGTTGCCCATGCATGTTTTACCTGAAGGAAGAATCCCTTCAACCTGGAGAGTTGGGACCCATGGAATGGGTACCATGCAGTATGACTTCAAAGGGTTGCCTTTGCTCACCGAACGTCACCAATGTTATCAGCCCAAAGTGTCCAGCCTTATGTCTCACTCAGCTCGGGGTGTAGATGTGGTAAATCCACGTTGCATCACAAGCCCTGAATGAATTATTTAAGAATTGCTCTCTATTTCACTGTCATTGTGTTTTGTTTTTGTAATTTATTTTGATAATGGGATTTATTGGATTTTCTCTGCTGCGTTCATGCAGCTGTACACACGCTTGATTGTCTTACGGAGACATATAAATCCATGGGTTTGAAGATTCTTACTAGTCAGGTGTATTCCTAGGTGTTGAATATGAGGTGTTTAGTCCATTTCGTTGAGCAAGGGGTAGGTCTTGACTATGACATATTTGGCTTATGGAAAGCTATCTGTGCTAATTTCTATCTCTGCTTTTATGCAGCACCCCAACTCACTTTTCCCCTTAAGCAAACATAAGGTGGTTTTCTAAATTTGAGACCCTGTTCTGTTTTGTAATTCAGTTCATGTGTAGCCAAGTTTACATTCCGTGTATTAGTGATAACTTATGATGTTTCATTTTCTGTGTGACTTATTTCACTTAGAATCATCGTACCTGAATCCACTCATTATGCCGCGACGGGCCTGATGAAATAGATTTCATTGGTGAGTGATATTCCTTTGTACGTACGTACCACACTTCTTTATCCATTTTTCGCTTTCTGGGATATTTAACTTGTACTGTAGACGAGGTTCTTGTAAACAGAGCCGTAAACAGAAACTTTGGGGTGGCTGTGTGTTTTTGATTTTAATTTCCCTAAGCTATAGGAAAATAAGTGGTAATGCCGTAGGCTCCGTTGCTTTGTTTTTTAGGTTTTTGAGGAAACACCATACACATCTCCAGAGTGGCTGTTGGCAATTTACATCCCGCCCATCAGCATAACAAGGCTCCCTGTTCTCCATGGCCTGTCCTGTGTTTCTGGTTTTTACACTTTTTTCAGATGGCCTTTTAGAACGGGGGGCAGTGAGACTTCATTGTAGTGCAGATTTCTTTAACATGCTTGCTTGGTTGGCCAAAAAGGGCGTATGCGTTTTTTCCTGAGGAAAAAACGCATACGCCCTTTTTGGCCAAGTGCATCATTGTCGACGTTCTGCCTCTTTTCCTATGCTTTAAATGCAATTCCAGTCTACCCCCTGAAATCGTTTTCTTGCAATTCTGCCCCGCTTTCTTGTCCTTTTCGCAGCCTTTCTTCAATATATTTTTGGGTGATAGCTGTCATTTATAACTCTGCAGGTTTGTGAATTACAGTGTCCCTGAGCTCCTTTATTCAACTCGCTTTCTTGTGAGCTGGCCGCAAACCCGCAGGATTGCTTCAGGCCCTAATCTGGTTCCGGCACGGCATGCTGAGCCTTTGGTTAATTCCTCTTCCTGGTGGATAATGAGCGTTAAATTTGCCCGTGCAGACACCTTCACACGAGTCGTCATGGTGCCACTTTGCCCCGGTTATCTCTATGGAGGTTGGAGTTGGAGGGCCTCCTTACTCAAGGTCAGTGTGCCCATGGAGCCAACCCTGCAACTTCAGGACATGGTTGGGTGTTAGGATCACCACGTGGGGTCCTTTTCCCTTAGGAGTGAGGTGGCCTTTTGGGCTGCTGATTTCCAGGTTTTCAGATACTGCCAGTATCTTGGCCAGATGTGGCGGTGGGCCAAGCCCCTTGGTGACCGTAGTTTATCCTACCTGGATCGCATTCTTGCATTGTTCCATTTCAAGTGGTCCCAGGTTTTGCACTAATACTCCAATGGCGATTCACCGTTCACCAGGAATGTAAAGGTCAAAGGGTTTAGCTAAATTAGGGTGTTCCAGGGCAAGGGTCTGAATTGACTGCTCTTTCCATTCTTGAAAGGCCTCTTCTGCATTCTATTCAAAAGGATCATCATCTTTTCCTTTCAGTGTTTCATATAGAGGCCCAGCTAGTAGACTGTAGTTAGGGATCCAGAAGCAGCAAACCCTGGCCTCCCCAGGAACCCCTAAGCTGTCTTCTAGTTTCAGAAATGGGTAAGGCTGCAAATTGTTTCTTCCCTTTCCTGGGATGGGCTTCTCCGACCTTCTGTGAGAATGAAGCCCAGGCAGGTCACCGTAGTCTGTGATATTTGAGCTTTGTCTTGGACAACTTGTATCCTTTATTGGCTTGGTAGTTCAGAGGTCTCCTTAGTAGGGTTGGCGATCAGAATGTCGTCTGCATATTGAAGGAGTGTTTCCTTTTCCAGAGGTAGAACTTTTAGTTCTTTAGCTGAGCTTTCCCCAAAGATGGTGTGGGAATTTTTGAACCCTTGGGGCAACACGGCCCGGAAGTATTGTTTTAGTTGTATGTTGAGTCCTGCCACTCACAAGCCAAAATTTCTTGTGACTCTGGGACTAATAGAATACAAAAGAAGGCATCATTGAAGACTAATACAGAATACCATGTCCTGGTGGTTGGTAGAATGACCAGCAGGGTGTAGGATTTAGGAACTAATGGAGGTATATCCTCGGTGGCTTCACTGACTGTCCTGACATCCTTTACCAGGACTCCAGCAGCCCATGGGGCTCTCGAGGTCAGGCCAATCCCAGGATATGGAGCTCACCTGGGCAGATACCCCACCCCCACCCCAGCCCATGGGGCTCTCGTGTTCAGGCCCCTCCCAGGATATGGGGTTCCCTGGGCAGGTTCCCCTGCAGCCCATGGGGCTCTCGTGGTCAGGCCCCTCCCAGGATACAGAGCTACCCTTGCAGGTACCATGGCAGGGCTGGGAACACAGGAACCGTGCATATCGCCCTCATTGCAGAGCACTCCCAGCTCACCTGTCACTCAGATCTGACACAGAGCACCTCAGAGCAGGACTTGAACTAACAAACAGCAGCTCCGACAGGTCTGTGACCCTGGGCATCACTCTGTGTGGCCTCCCTCCACCTGGTCTTCCAGAGACTTCCACTGCACCCGGGGCACCAGGCCTCTGTCTCCACCCACCAGCCACCCCTCCTCTCCCTGACTCCTGGGTTCCTCTCATTAGGAGAGGGTTTTCTTGAAGTTGTCTCCCACTCATGGGCCAGATAATATAATTAGAAAACAAGCCAGAGCTGCAGCCCCTTGTCTATCCTGACTCTCAGGAGCCCACACCTGTTCCTTGGACCTGGCCGATTCAGCAAGTTCCAGTTTCTGCAACTGTGAGCCCCTGAGGGGTGATTATTGGCTGGCCTGGGAAGCCCGACCGTGCCGGCCAGCCCTCCCCAGGTGTGCCTGGGTTCAGATCAATATAAACACCGCTCCAGGCAGCAAGAGCCCCTGCAGCTGTGCCTGACGCCATTTTCTCTGCCCTGTCAGCAGTCTTGGGGCTGGACTGGTGGGAGGGAGTGAGAGGCCACGGCTTTGTGGGTGGCCCAGTGTGAGTGGGGCTCTGCTGGACTTTCTGCAGCAGTTGCCAAGATGCCACCTGCTAAAGAAGAGGATGTGTCACCCATACCTGCCGCTGGAATTTCTCCCTGGGCAGAGGTGAGTGAGGAAGAAAGCAGTGGGGGCCGGGACAGCAGGGGTATCTCAGGCAGGGAAATGGAAAACTTCCAGAAGAGCACCCAGGGCCAGGACCATCCTGGCTGGCCTGCAGGCACCAAGTCGGCTGGCATGCTGTCACTCATGTGGCTCCATGGCCCTTCCTCTAGGCTTTCAAGTCCTTGTACATATTCAGGTGTTTTACCTGGGAAGGGTGGGAACATTTCAGCAGCAGCTGGCCTGGGGCTCAGCCCACGTTTACTCACAGATGCCTCGGCACGGTCCCCCAGCTTTGCAATGAGGACGCTTGTTGCATGGGGCCTGCTGGTTGAATGGGAGATGATTCCCCACCACTGACCAACTTCAGAATTGTTTACAACTGGAGCAAGTGCCCTGATACGGTTTTCCTCTGTGTAACTGGTGGGTTCTGTTTTTTTTTCTTTTTTTCGTTTTTGGTTCAAGGTAGATTTTATTCCTCTTTTTTGTATTTACAGATATAAGCATGGAAATAATTTATTCATATAAATACATGTATGTGAAGGGAAGAATATTTTTTCTGTTTTACTTTTTGTAATTTGAATTTTATTTTATTTTTTTATACAGCAGGTTCTTTTTGGTTATCTATTTTATACATATAAATGTATACATGCCAATCCCAATCTCTCAACTCCTCCCACCACCACCCCCCAACAGCTTTCCCCCCTTGGTGTCCATACGTTTGTTGTCTACATCTGTTGCTCTATTTCTGCCTGGCAAAACGGTTCATCTGTACAATTTTTCTAGGTTCCACATATATGCATTAATAGACAAGATTTGTTTTTCTCTTTCTGGCTTACTTCACTCTGTATGACAGTCTCTAGATCCATCAACGTCTCTACAAATGACCCAATTTCATTCCTTTTTATGGCTTAGTAATATTCCATTTTATATATGTACCACATCTTTATGCATTCGTCTGTCTGTGGGCATTTAGGTTGCTTCCATTACCTGGATATTGTAAATAGTGATGCAATGAACATTGCGGTGAATGTCTCTTTTTGATTTATGGTTTTGTCTGGGTATATGCCCAGTAGTGGGATTGCTGTATCATATGGTAATTCTATTCTTAGTTTTATAAGAAACTCCATAATGTTCTCCACAGTGACTGTATCAATTTACATTCCCAACAATAGTGGAAGAGGGTTCCTTATCTCCACACCCTTTCCAGCATTTGTTGTTTGTAGATTTTCTGATGATGCCCATTCTAACAGGTGTGAGGTGATACACCATGGATGAGTCTATTTCGTTGAGCAAAGAGTAGGTCTTGTCTATTATATATTTGGCTTATGGAACGGTATGTGTGCTAATTTCAATCTCTGGTTTTATACAGCACCCCAACTCAACTTTCCCCTTAAGCAAGCATAAGTTTTTATCTAAATGTGAGACTCTGTTCGGTTTTGGAATTCAGTTTATGTGTAGCCAAGTTTACACTCTCTCTATTAGTGATATCTTATGATAATTATCTTTCTCTGTGTGACCTATTTCTCTTAGAATCATCATACTTAAATCCACTCAATTTGCTGCTACAGGCCTGATGACATTGATTTCATTGCTGAGTGATATTCTGTTGTACGTAAGTAGCACAACTCCTTTATCCATTTTTTTCTTTCTGGGATATTTAATTTGTACTGGACTCAAGGTTCTTGTAAACACAGCAGCCCTAAATTTTGTGTTGGCTGTGTCTTGTTGATTTTAATTTTCCTAAGCTATAGGGCCAAAAGTGGAAGTGCCCTAGGGTCTGTAGCTTTGTTTTTCAGATGTTTCAGGATACACCATACACATCTCCAGAGTGTCTGTTGGCAATTTACATCCCGCCCATCAGCATAACAAGGCTCCCTGTTCTCCATGGCCTGTCCTGTGTTTCTGGTTTTTACACTTTTTTCAGATGGCCCTTTTGACGAATGGGAAATGAGACTTCATTGTAGTGCGGATTTCCATTTCTCGAGTGCTTGGTTGGCCAAAAAGGGCATATGTGTTTTTTCCTGAATATATTCAGGAAAAAATGTTTACGCACTTTTGTCCAAGTGCATCACTGTCAAAGATCTGCCGCTTTTCACATGCTTTAAATGCAATTCCAATCTACCTCCTGAAATATGATTCCTGCAATTCTGCCTCGTTTTCAAGTCCTCTTTGCAGACTTACTTCCATATATTTTTGCCAATAGCTGTCATTTATAACTCTGCAGGTTTGTGAATTACAGTGCCCGTGATTTCCATTCTTAACTCGTTTCCTTGAAAACTGGCCACAGAACCGCAGGTTTGCTTCAGGCCGTAATCAGGGTCCGGCACGGCACTCTGAGACTTTGGTTCATTCCACTTCCTGGTGGGAAATTAGAGTTAAATGTGCCCCTCCAGACACCTGCCTCACTCCTAGCCCCTTGGTGATGTGTGTCCTCTGGTTTGAGGCCACATGTGCTGGGTTCCTCACCTTTGGCTGATGTGGCCCCACTGGTGTGAGGACACTCCTGCCTGGTTCCCATCCCCTTGGTGATGTGGGCCCTCCGGTGAGAGTCTGATCCTGGTTGGGTTCCTCACACTTCTGTGAGGTGGGCCCTCTTCTCTGAGGTCACTCCTGCCTGGCTGGCACACCCCGCCTTGGCGACGTCGGCCCTCTGGTGGGATTTGGTGCCTGCTGGGTGTCTCCTCCCCTCGGTAATGAGGGCCCTCTGGCGTCAGGCCCTAACTCCTGGGCTCCCAATATTTTCTGATATGCGCCCTGTGGTTCGAGTACACTCCTGCCAGGTTCCCAACCCCATGGGAATGTGGGCCTTCTGCTCTGAGGTCCCAACCGTGGGTTACTCAGTTTCATGATGAGGGCCCTCTGCTGCGAGTTCTCTCCGGCCTGGATCCCATAGCCTCGCTGCTCTTGGCCACCTGCTGGGAGGTTACAACTGCGGGATTCCTCACCTTTTTTCTTCTATGGGCCCTCTGTTTTGAGACTCCTCCTGCCTGCGTCACTCCCAGCCCCTTGGTGATGTGTGTCCTCTGGTTTGAGGCCACGTATGCTGGGTGTCTCGCCTTTCGATGATGTGGCCCCACTGATGTGAGGACACTCCTGCCTGGTTCCTATACCCTTGATGATGTGGGCCCTCTGGTGAGAGTCTGATCCTGGCTGGGTTCCTCACCCTTCTGTGAGGGGGGCCCTCTGCTGTGAGGTCACTCCTGCCTGGCTGGCACACCCCACCTGGGCAACATCGGCCCTCTTGTGGCAGTTGGAGCCTGCTGGGAACCTCCCCTCGGTGATGGGGGCCCTCTTGCCTCAGGCCCTAACTGCTGGGTACCCACATTTTCTGATACGTGCTAAGTGGTGCGAGGACACTCCTGCGAGGTTCCCATCCCCATGGGCATGTGGGCCTTCTGCTCTAAGGTCCCAACACCTGTGTTGTTCACCGTTTCATGATGTTGGCTCTCTGGTGTTAGTTCACCCAGGCCTAGATCCCATAGACTCTGTGCTCTGAGCGGCCTGCTGGGAGGTTCCTACTGCTGGATTCCTTACCTCTTTTATTCTTTGGGTCCTGTGTTTTCATGCTCCTACTTCCTGACTCACTTCCAGCCCATTTGTGATGTAGGTCCTCTGGTTTAAAGCCACATGTACCGGTTTCCTCACCTTTATTGATGTGGCCCCACTGGTGTGAGGACACTCCTGCCTGGTTCCCATCCCCTTGGTGATGGGGGCCCTCTGGTGAGAGTCTGATCCTGTCTGGATTCCTCACACTTCTGGGAGGTGGGCCCTCTGCTGTGAGGTCACTCCTGCCTGGCTGGCACACGTCACCTTGGCGATGTGGGCCCTCAGTTGGGAGTTGGTGCCTGCTGGGAGTCTCCTCCCCTCGGTAATGAGGGCCCTCTGACGTCAGGCCCTAACTCCTGGGCTCCCATACTTTTCTGATGTGTGCCCTCTGGTGGGAGTACACTCCTGCCAGGTTCCCAACCCCATGGGAATGTGGGCCTTCTTCTCTGTGGTCCCAACCGCTGGGTTGTTCACAGTTTCGTGATGAGGGCCTTCTGTTGTGAGTTCACACCGGCCGGGATCCCATAGCCTCGCTGCTCCTTGCCGCCTGCTGGGAGGTTCCAACTGCAGGTTACCTCACCTTTTTTATTTTATGGCCCTCTGTTTGAGACACCTCCTGCCTGCCTCACTCTGAGCCCCTTGTTGATGTGGGTCCTCTGGTTCAGGCCATATGTTCTGGGTTCCTCACTTTTCTACGATTTGGCCACACTGGTGTGAGGCCACTCCTGCCTGGTTCTGATCCCCTTGGTGATGTGGGCCCTCTGGTGAGAGTCTTATCCTGGCTGGGTTCCTCCCCCTTCTGTGACATAGGCCCTCTGCTGTGAGGTCACTCCTGCCTGGCTAACGCACATCACCTTGGAGACGTGGGCCCTCAGGTGGGAGTTGGTGCCTTCTAGGAGTCTGCTCCCCTCGGTAATTAGGGCCGTCTGGCGTCAGGCCCTAACTCCTGGGCTCCCAAAATTTTCTGATGTGTGCCCTGTGGTGCGAGTACACTCCTGCCAGGTTCCCAACCCCATGGGAATGTGGGCCTTCTGTTCTGTGGTCCCAACAGCTGTGTTGTTCACAGTTTCATGATGAGGGTCCTCTGTTGTGAGTTCACAACGGCCGGGACCCCATAGCCTCGCTGCTCCTTGCTGCATGCTAGGAGGTTCCAACTGCGGGATTCCTCACCTTTTTTATTCTATGGGTCCTCTGTTTTGAGGCTCCTCCTGCCTGCCTCACTCCGAGCCCCTTGGAGATGTGGGTCCTCTTGTTTAGGCCACATGTTCTGGGTTCCTCACCTTTCTATGATTTGGCCACACTGGTGTGAGGCCACTCCTGCCTGGATCAGATCCCCTTGGTGATGTGGGCCCTCTGGTGAGAGTCTGATCCTGGCTGGGTTCCTCACTCTTCTGTGAGGTGGGCCCTCTGCTGTGAGGTAACTCCTGCCTGGCTTGCTCCCGTTGCCCTGGTGACGTCGGACTTCTGGTGGCAGTTGGAGCCTTCTTGTACCCTCCTCTCCAAGGTGATGAGGGCCCTCTTGCGTCAGGCTCTAACTGCTGGGCTCCCCACGATTTCTGATGTGAGCCCAGTGATGCCAGGACACTCCTGTAAGGTTCCAATACTCATGGGGATGTGTGCCTTCTGCTCTGTGGTCGCAACGCCTGGGTTGCTCACAGTTTCGTTATGTTGGCACTCCGGTGTTAGTTCACTCAGGCCTAGATCCCATAGCCTCTGTGCTCTGGGCCGCCTGCTGGGAGGTTCCAACTGCTGGATTCCTCACCTTTCTTATACTTTGGGCCCTGTGTGGTGAAGCTCCTCCTGCCTGCCTCACACCGAGCCCCTTGGTGATGTAGGTCTTCTGGTTTGAGACCACGTGGGCCGTTTGTCTCACCTTTTAGGGATGTGGCCCTACTGGTGTGAGGACACTCCTGACTGGTTCCCATCCCCTTGTTGATGTGGGCCCTCTGGTGAGAGTCTGATCCTGGCTTGATTCCTCACACTTCTGTGAGGCGGGCCCTCTGCTGTGAGGTCACACCTGCCTGGCTGGCACACGACACCTTGGCCACATGGGCCCTCTGGTTGCAGTTGGAGCGTGCTGGGAACCTCCTCCCATCGGTGATGAGGGCCCTCTGGCGTCCGGCCCTAACTGCTGGGCTCACCACATTTTCTGATGTGCGCCCACTTGTGCGATGACACTCCTGCCAGGTTCCCATCCCCATGCAGATTTGGGCCTTCTGTTCTGAGGTGCCAACGGCTGGCTTGCTCACAGTGTCAGGATGTGGGCCCTCTGCTGTGAGTTCACTCCGGCATGCATCCCATAGCCTCGGTGCTCTGGGCCACCTGCTTGGAGCTTCCAACTGCAGGATTCCTTACCTTTTTTCTTCTATGGGCCGTGTGTTGTGAGACACTTCCTGCCTGCCTCACTCTGAGCCCCTTGTTGATGTGGGTCTTCTGGTTTGAGGCCACATGTGGTGGGTTCCTTGCCTTTCAATGATGTGGCCCCACTGGTGTGAGCACACTCCTGCCTGGTTCGCATCCCCTTGGTGATGTGGGCGCTCTGGTTAGAGTCTGATCCTGTTTGGGCTCCTCACACTTCTGTGAGGTGGGCCCTCTGCTGTGAGGTAACTCCTGCCTGGCTTGCTCCCGTTCCATTGGTGACGTCGGCCCTCTGGTGGCATTTGGAGCCTGCTGGTAGCCTCCTCTCCTCCGTGATGAGGGCCCTCTGGCGTCAGGCCATAACTGCGGGGTTCCCACATTTTCTGATACGTGCTAAGTTGTGCGAGGACACTCCTGCGAGGTTCCCATCCCCATGGGGATGTGGGCCTTCTGCTCTGAGGTCCCACTGGCTGGGTTGCTCACAGTTTCATGATGTGGGCCCTCTGCTGTGAGTTCACTGTGGCCTGGATCCCATAGACTCCATGCTCTGGGCCACCTGCTGGGAGGTTCAAACTGCTGGATTCCTCACATTTTTTATTCTGTGGGCCCTGTGTTGTTAGGCTACTCCTGCCTGCCTCACTCGGAGCACCTTGGAAATGTGGGTCCTCTGGTTTAGGCCACATGTGCTGGGTTCCTCACCTTTCTATAATGTGGCCACACTGGTGTGAGGACACTCCTGCCTTGTTCCGATCCCCTTGGTGATGTGGGCCCTCTGGTGAGAGTCTTATCCTGGCTGGGTCCCTCACCCTTCTGTGAGGTAGGCCCTCTGCTGTGAGGTCACTCCTGCCTGGCTGGCACACGTCAACTTGGCGACGTGGGCCCTCAGTTGGGAGTTTGTGCCTGCTGGGAGTCTCCTCCCCTCGGTAATGAGGGCCCTCTGGCGTCAGACCCTAACTCCTGGGCTCCCAAAATTTTCTGATGTGCGCCCTGTGGTGCGAGTACACTCCTGCCAGGATCCCAACCCCATGGGAATGTGGGTCTTCTGATCTGAGGTCCCAATGGTACGTTGTTCAGTTTCATGATGAGGGCCCTCTGGTGTGAGTTCACTCCGGCATGGACCCCATAGCCTCGCTGCTCCTGGCCACCTGCGGGGAGGTTCCCACTGTGGGATTCCTCACCTTTTTCCTTCTATGGGCCCTCTGTTTTGAGACTCCTCCTGCCTGCCTCACTCCCAGCCCCTTGGTGATGTGTGTCCTCTGGTTTGAGGCCACGTGTGCTGGGTCCCTCACCTTTCGATGATGTGGCCCCACTGGTGTGAGGACACTCTTGCCTGGTTCCTATCCCCTTGGTGATGTGGGCCCTCTGGTGAGAGTCTGATCCTGGCTCGGTTCCTCCCACTTCTGTGAGGTGGGCCCTCTGCTGTGAGGTCACTCCTGCCTGGCTGGCACACCCCGCCTTGGCAATGTCGGCCCTCTTGTGGCAGTTGGAGCCTGCTCGGAGCCTCCTCCCCTCGGTGATGAGGGCCCTCTGGCGTCAGGCTCTAACTGCTGGGTACCCACATTTTCTGATACGTGCTAAGTGGTGCGAGGACACTCGTGCCATGTCCCAACCCCCATGGGGATGTGGGTCTTCTGCTCTGAGGTCCCAACGGCTGGGTTGCTCACAGTTTCATGATGTGGGCCCTCTGCTGTGAGTTCACTGCGGCCTGGATCGCATAGACTCGGTGCTCTGGGCCGCCTGCTGGGAGGTTCTCACTGCAGGATTCCTCACCTTTTTTATTCTATTGGCCCTGTGTTGTGAGGCTACTCCTGCCTGCCTCACTCCGAGCCCCTTGGAGATCTGGATCCACTGGTTTAGGCCACATGTGCTGGGTTCCTCACCTTTCTATGATGTGGCCACCCTGGTGTGAAGACAGTCCTGCCTGGTTCTGATGCCCTTGGTGATGTGGGCCCTCTGGTGAGAGTCTTACCTTGGCTGGGTTCCTCACCATTCTGTGAGGTAGGCCCTCTGCTGTGAGGTCACTCCTGCCTGGCTGGCAGACGTCAACTTGGCGACGTGGGCCCTCAGTTGGGAGTTGGTGCCTGCTGGGAGTCTCCTACCCTTGGTAATGAGGGCCCTCTGGCTTCAGACCCTAACTCCTGGGCTCCCAAAATTTTCTGATGTGCGCCCTGTGGTGCGAGTACACTCCTGCCAGGATCCCAACCCCATGGGAATGTGGGTCTTCTGCTCTGAGGTCCCAATGGTACGTTGCTCAGTTTCATGATGAGGGCCCTCTGGTGTGAGTTCACTCCGGCATGGACCCCATAGCCTCGCTGCTCCTGGCCTCCTGCGGGGAGGTTCCCACTGCGGGATTCCTCACTTTTTCCTTCTATGGGCCCTCTGTTTTGAGACTTCTCTTGCCTGCCGCACTGTCATCCCCTTGGTGATGTGTGTCCTGTAGTTTGAGTCCACGTGTGCTGGGTCCGTCACATTTCGGTGATGTGGCCCCACTGGTGTGAGGACACTCCTGCCTGGTTTCCATTCCCTTGGTGATGTGGGCCCTCCGGTGAGAGTCTGATCCTCTTTGGGTTCCTCACACTTTTGTGTGGTTGGCCCTCTGCTCTGAGGTCACTCCTGCCTGGCTGGCACACCCCGCATTGGTGACGTCGGCCTTCTGGTAGCAGTTGGAGCTTGCTGGGAGCCTCCTCTGCCTCAGTGATGAGGGCCCTCTGGCGTCCGGCCCTAACTGCTGGGCTCCCCACCTTTTCTGATGTGTGCCCACTGGTGCGATGACACTCCTGCTTGGTTCCCTTCCCCATGGGGATGTGGGCCTTGTGCTCTGAGGTTACAACGGCTGGGTTGCTTACAGTATCACGATGAGGGCCCTCTGTTGTGAGTTCATCACTGCCTGGATCCCATAGCCTCGGTGCTCTGGGCCGCCTGCTGGGATGTTCCAACTGCTGGATTCCTCACCTTTTTTATACAATGGGCCATGTGTTTTGAGGTTAATCCTGCCTGCCTCGCTCCGAGACCCATGGTGATGTGGGTCCTCTGGTTTGAGGACACATGTGCTGGGTACCTCAACTTTCGATGATGTGGCCCCACGGGTGTGAGGACACTCCTGCCTGGTTCCCAGCCCCTTGCTTATGTGGGCACTCTGGTGAGAGTCTGATCCTGACTGGGTTCCTTACCCTTCTGTGAGGTGGGCCCTCTGATGTGAGGTCACTCCTGCCTGGATGGCTCATGTCGCCTTGGCGACGTAGGCCCTCTGTTGGCCACTGAAGCATGCTGGGAGCCTCCTACCCTCTTTAATAAGGGCCCTGGAAGAAACGCATATGCCCTTTTTGACCAAGTGCATCATTGTCGAGGTTCTGCCTCTTCTCCTATACTTTCAGAGGACTTCCCGTCTACCTCCTGAAATCGTATTCCTGGAATTCTGCCCCACATTCAAGTCCTCTTTGCAGCCTTACTTCAATATATTTTTGGACGATAGCTGTCATTTATAACTCTGCAGGTTTGTGAATTACAGTGCACCTGAGCTCCTTTCTTCAACTCGCTTTCTTGTGAGCTGGCCGCAAAACCGGCGGATTGCTTCAGGCCCTAATCTGGTTCCGGCACGGCATGCTGAGCCTTTGGCTAATTCCTCTTCCTGGTGGGAAATGAGCGTTAAATTTGTTCGTGCAGACACCTACAGCTAATCTCTCATTGGTTCTCCCTATTCCTGTTCATCTTGCGCAGAAATTGCAAACTGTGCCAAACAGGAGGTTAAAGGCACTGACTCTCCAAGTGGGGAGAGTGTTAGTAAAGCGTCTGGAATGGTAAAACCGAGTACGAGGGGACGAAAACTGAGATGCATTTAAAAAGGTTTCCCGGTCACACGGTGGACCATATTCTGGGTTGCCCATGCATGTTTTACCTGAAGGAAGAATCCCTTCAACCTGGAGAGTTGGGACCCATGGAATGGGTACCATGCAGTATGACTTCAAAGGGTTGCCTTTGCTCACCGAACGTCACCAATGTTATCAGCCCAAAAGTGTCCAGCCTTATGTCTCACTCAGCTCGGGGTGTAGATGTGGTAAATCCACGTTGCATGACAAGCCCTGAATGAATTATTTAAGAATTGCTCTCTATTTCACTGTCATTGTGTTTTGTTTTTGTAATTTATTTTGATAATGGGATTTATTGGATTTTCTCTGCTGCGTTCATGCAGCTGTACACACGCTTGATTGTCTTACGGAGACATATAAATCCATGGGTTTGAAGATTCTTACTAGTCAGGTGTATTCCTAGGTGTTGAATATGAGGTGTTTAGTCCATTTCGTTGAGCAAGGGGTAGGTCTTGACTATTACATATTTGGCTTATGGAAAGCTATCTGTGCTAATTTCTATCTCTGCTTTTATGCAGCACCCCAACTCACTTTTCCCCTTAAGCAAACATAAGGTGGTTTTCTAAATTTGAGACCCTGTTCTGTTTTGTAATTCAGTTCATGTGTAGCCAAGTTTACATTCCGTGTATTAGTGATAACTTATGATGTTTCATTTTCTGTGTGACTTATTTCACTTAGAATCATCGTACCTGAATCCACTCATTATGCCGCGATGGGCCTGATGAAATAGATTTCATTGGTGAGTGATATTCCTTTGTACGTACGTACCACACTTCTTTATCCATTTTTCGCTTCTGGGATATTTAACTTGTACCGTAGACGAGGTTCTTGTAAACAGAGCCGTAAACAGAAACTTTGGGGTGGCTGTGTGGTTTCATTCTAATTTCCCTAAGCTATAGGAAAATAAGAGGTAATGCCGTAGGCTTCGTTGCTTTGTTTTTTAGGTTTTTGAGGAAACACCATACACATCTCCAGAGTGGCTGTTGGCAATTTACATCCCGCCCATCAGCATAACAAGGCTCCCTGTTCTCCATGGCCTGTCCTGTGTTTCTGGTTTTTACACTTTTTTCAGATGGCCCTTTAGAACGGGGGGCAGTGAGACTTCATTGTAGTGCAGATTTCTTTAACATGCTTGCTTGGTTGGCCAAAAAGGGCGTATGCGTTTTTTCCTGAATATATTCAGGAAAAAACGCATACGCCCTTTTTGGCCAAGTGCATCATTGTCGACGTTCTGTCTCTTTTCCTATGCTTTAAATGCAATTCCAGTCTACCCCCTGAAATCGTTTTCTTGCAATTCTGCCCCGCTTTCAAGTCCTTTTCGCAGCCTTCCTTCAATATATTTTTGGGTGATAGCTGTCATTTATAACTCTGCAGGTTTGTGAATTACAGTGTCCCTGAGCTCCTTTCTACAACTCGCTTTCTTGTGAGCTGGCCGCAAACCCGCAGGATTGCTTCAGGCCCTAATCTGGTTCCAACAGAGCATATAGAGCCTTGGTTAATTCCTCTTCCTGGTGGGAAATGAGCGTTAAATTTGCCCGTGCAGACACCTTTAGCACGAGTCGTCATGGTGCCACTTTGCCCCGGTTATCTCTATGGAGGTTGGAGTTGGAGGGCCTCCTCACTCAAGGTCAGTGTGCCCATGGAGCCAACCCTGCAACTTCAGGGCATGGTTGGGTGTTAGGATCACCACGTGGGGTCCTTTTCCCTTAGGAGGGAGGTGGCCTTTTGGGCTGCTGATTTCCAGGTTTTCAGATACTGCCAGTATCTTGGCCAGATGTGGCGGTAGGGCCAAGCCCCTTGGTGACCGTAGTTTATCCTACCTGGATCGCATTCTTGCATTGTTCCATTTCCAAGTGGTCCCAGGTTTTGCACTAATACTCCAATGGCGATTCACCGTTCACCAGGAATGTAAAGGTCAAAGGGTTTAGCTAAATTAGGGAGTTCCAGGGCAAGGGTCTGAATTGACTGCTCTTTCCCATTCTTGAAAGGCCTCTTCTGCATTCTATTCAAAAGGATCATCATCTTTTCCTTTCAGTGTTTCATATAGAGGCCCAGCTAGTAGACTGTAGTTAGGGATCCAGAAGCAGCAAACCCTGGCCTCCCCAGGGAACCCCTAAGCTGTCTTCTAGTTTCAGAAATGGGTAAGGCTGCAAATTGTTTCTTCCCTTTCCTGGGATAGGGCTTCTCCGACCTTCTGTGAGAATGAAGCCCAGCAGGCTCACCGTAGTCTGTGATATTTGAGCTTTGTGAAAAGGAATCTGTATCCTTTATTGGCTTGGTAGTTCAGAGGTCTCCTTAGTAGGGCTGGCGATCAGAATGTCGTCTGCATATTGAAGGAGTGTTTCCTTTTCCAGAGGTAGAACTTTTAGGTCTTTAGCTGAGCTTTCCCCAAAGATGGTGTGGGAATTTTTGAACCCTTGGGGCAACACGGCCCGGAAGTATTGTTTTAGTTGTATGTTGAGTCCTGCCACTCACAAGCCAAAATTTCTTGTGACTCTGGGACTAATAGAATACAAAAGAAGGCATCATTGAAGACTAATACAGAATACCATGTCCTGGTGGTTGGTAGAATGACCAGCAGGGTGTAGGATTTAGGAACTACTGGAGGTATATCCTCGGTGGCTTCACTGACTGTCCTGACATCCTTTACCAGGACTCCAGCAGCCCATGGGGCTCTCGAGGTCAGGCCAATCCCAGGATATGGAGCTCACCTGGGCAGGTACCCCACCCCCACCCCAGCCCACGGGGCTCTCGTGTTCAGGCCCCTCCCAGGATATGGGGTTCCCTGGGCAGGTTCCCCTGCAGCCCATGGGGCTCTCGTGGTCAGGCCCCTCCCAGGATACAGAGCTACCCTTGCAGGTACCATGGCAGGGCTGGGAAAACAGGAGGAACCGAGCATATCGCCCTCATTGCAGAGCACTCCCAGCTCACCTGTCACTCAGATCTGACGCAGAGCACCTCAGAGCAGGACTTGAACTAACAAGCAGCAGCTCCGACAGGTCTGTGACCCTGGGCATCACTCTGTGTGGCCTCCCTCCACCTGGTCTTCCAGAGACTTCCACTGCACCCGGGGCACCAGGCCTCTGTCTCCACCCACCAGCCACCCCTCCTCTCCCTGACTCCTGGGTTCCTCTCATTAGGAGAGGGTTTTCTTGAAGTTGTCTCCCACTCATGGGCCAGATAATATAATTAGAAAACAAGCCAGAGCTGCAGCCCCTTGTCTATCCTGACTCTCAGGAGCCCACACCTGTTCCTTGGACCTGGCCGATTCAGCAAGTTCCAGTTTCTGCAAGAGTGAGCCCCTGAGGGGTGATTATTGGCTGGCCTGGGAAACCCGACCGTGCCGGCCAGCCCTCCCCAGGTGTGCCTGGGTTCAGATCAATATAAACACCGCTCCAGGCAGCAAGAGCCCCTGCAGCTGTGCCTGACGCCATTTTCTCTGCCCTGTCAGCAGTCTTGGGGCTGGACTGGTGGGAGGGAGTGAGAGGCCACGGCTTTGTGGGTGGCCCAGTGTGAGTGGGGCTCTGCTGGACTTTCTGCAGCAGTTGCCAAGATGCCACCTGCTAAAGAAGAGGATGTGTCACCCATACCTGCCGCTGGAATTTCTCCCTGGGCAGAGGTGAGTGAGGAAGAAAGCAGTGGGGGCCGGGACAGCAGGGGTATCTCAGGCAGGGAAATGGAAAACTTCCAGAAGAGCACCCAGGGCCAGGACCATCCTGGCTGGCCTGCAGGCACCAAGTCGGCTGGCATGCTGTCACTCATGTGGCTCCATGGCCCTTCCTCTAGGCTTTCAAGTCCTTGTACATATTCAGGTGTTTTACCTGGGAAGGGTGGGAACATTTCAGCAGCAGCTGGCCTGGGGCTCAGCCCACGTTTACTCACAGATGCCTCGGCACGGTCCCCCAGCTTTGCAATGAGGACGCTTGTTGCGTGGGGCCTGCTGGTTGAATGGGAGATGATTCCCCACCACTGACCAACTTCAGAATTGTTTACAACTGGAGCAAGTGCCCTGATACGGTTTTCCTCTGTGTAACTGGTGGGTTCTGTTTTTTTTCTTTTTTTCGTTTTTGGTTCAAGGTAGATTTTATTCCTCTTTTTTGTATTTACAGATATAAGCATGGAAATAATTTATTCATATAAATACATGTATGTGAAGGGAAGTATATTTTTTCTGTTTTACTTTTTGTAATTTGAATTTTATTTTATTTTTTTATACAGCAGGTTCTTTTTGGTTATCTATTTTATACGTATAAATGTATACATGCCAATCCCAATCTCTCAACTCCTCCCACCACCACCCCCCAACAGCTTTCCCCCCTTGGTGTCCATACGTTTGTTGTCTACATCTGTTGCTCTATTTCTGCCTGGCAAAACGGTTCATCTGTACAATTTTTCTAGGTTCCACATATATGCATTAATAGACAAGATTTGTTTTTCTCTTTCTGGCTTACTTCACTCTGTATGACAGTCTCTAGATCCATCAACGTCTCTACAAATGACCCAATTTCATTCCTTTTTATGGCTTAGTAATATTCCATTTTATATATGTACCACATCTTTATGCATTCGTCTGTCTGTGGGCATTTAGGTTGCTTCCATTACCTGGATATTGTAAATAGTGATGCAATGAACATTGCGGTGAATGTCTCTTTTTGATTTATGGTTTTGTCTGGGTATATGCCCAGTAGTGGGATTGCTGTATCATATGGTAATTCTATTCTTAGTTTTATAAGAAACTCCATAATGTTCTCCACAGTGACTGTATCAATTTACATTCCCAACAATAGTGGAAGAGGGTTCCTTATCTCCACACCCTTTCCAGCATTTGTTGTTTGTAGATTTTCTGATGATGCCCATTCTAACAGGTGTGAGGTGATACACCATGGATGAGTCTATTTCGTTGAGCAAAGAGTAGGTCTTGTCTATTATATATTTGGCTTATGGAACGGTATGTGTGCTAATTTCAATCTCTGGTTTTATACAGCACCCCAACTCAACTTTCCCCTTAAGCAAGCATAAGTTTTTATCTAAATGTGAGACTCTGTTCGGTTTTGGAATTCAGTTTATGTGTAGCCAAGTTTACACTCTCTCTATTAGTGATATCTTATGATAATTATCTTTCTCTGTGTGACCTATTTCTCTTAGAATCATCATACTTAAATCCACTCAATTTGCTGCTACAGGCCTGATGACATTGATTTCATTGCTGAGTGATATTCTGTTGTACGTAAGTAGCACAACTCCTTTATCCATTTTTTTCTTTCTGGGATATTTAATTTGTACTGGACTCAAGGTTCTTGTAAACACAGCAGCCCTAAATTTTGTGTTGGCTGTGTCTTGTTGATTTTAATTTTCCTAAGCTATAGGGCCAAAAGTGGAAGTGCCCTAGGGTCTGTAGCTTTGTTTTTCAGATGTTTCAGGATACACCATACACATCTCCAGAGTGTCTGTTGGCAATTTACATCCCGCCCATCAGCATAACAAGGCTCCCTGTTCTCCATGGCCTGTCCTGTGTTTCTGGTTTTTACACTTTTTTCAGATGGCCCTTTTGACGAATGGGAAATGAGACTTCATTGTAGTGCGGATTTCCATTTCTCGAGTGCTTGGTTGGCCAAAAAGGGCATATGTGTTTTTTCCTGAATATATTCAGGAAAAAATGTTTACGCACTTTTGTCCAAGTGCATCACTGTCAAAGATCTGCCGCTTTTCACATGCTTTAAATGCAATTCCAATCTACCTCCTGAAATATGATTCCTGCAATTCTGCCTCGTTTTCAAGTCCTCTTTGCAGACTTACTTCCATATATTTTTGCCAATAGCTGTCATTTATAACTCTGCAGGTTTGTGAATTACAGTGCCCGTGATTTCCTTTCTTAACTCGTTTCCTTGAAAACTGGCCACAGAACCGCAGGTTTGCTTCAGGCCGTAATCAGGGTCCGGCACGGCACTCTGAGACTTTGGTTCATTCCACTTCCTGGTGGGAAATTAGAGTTAAATGTGCCCCTCCAGACACCTGCCTCACTCCTAGCCCCTTGGTGATGTGTGTCCTCTGGTTTGAGGCCACATGTGCTGGGTTCCTCACCTTTGGCTGATGTGGCCCCACTGGTGTGAGGACACTCCTGCCTGGTTCCCATCCCCTTGGTGATGTGGGCCCTCCGGTGAGAGTCTGATCCTGGTTGGGTTCCTCACACTTCTGTGAGGTGGGCCCTCTTCTCTGAGGTCACTCCTGCCTGGCTGGCACACCCCGCCTTGGCGACGTCGGCCCTCTGGTGGGATTTGGTGCCTGCTGGGTGTCTCCTCCCCTCGGTAATGAGGGCCCTCTGGCGTCAGGCCCTAACTCCTGGGCTCCCAATATTTTCTGATATGCACCCTGTGGTTCGAGTACACTCCTGCCAGGTTCCCAACCCCATGGGAATGTGGGCCTTCTGCTCTGAGGTCCCAACCGTGGGTTACTCAGTTTCATGATGAGGGCCCTCTGCTGCGAGTTCTCTCCGGCCTGGATCCCATAGCCTCGCTGCTCTTGGCCACCTGCTGGGAGGTTACAACTGCGGGATTCCTCACCTTTTTTCTTCTATGGGCCCTCTGTTTTGAGACTCCTCCTGCCTGCCTCACTCCCAGCCCCTTGGTGATGTGTGTCCTCTGGTTTGAGGCCACGTATGCTGGGTCCCTCGCCTTTCGATGATGTGGCCCCACTGGTGTGAGGACACTCCTGCCTGGTTCCTATACCCTTGATGATGTGGGCCCTCTGGTGAGAGTCTGATCCTGGCTGGGTTCCTCACCCTTCTGTGAGGTGGGCCCTCTGCTGTGAGGTCACTCCTGCCTGGCTGGCACACCCCACCTGGCCAACATCGGCCCTCTTGTGGCAGTTGGAGCCTGCTGGGAACCTCCCCTCGGTGATGGGGGCCCTCTTGCCTCAGGCCCTAACTGCTGGGTACCCACATTTTCTGATACGTGCTAAGTGGTGCGAGGACACTCCTGCGAGGTTCCCATCCCCATGGGCATGTGGGCCTTCTGCTCTAAGGTCCCAACACCTGTGTTGTTCACCGTTTCATGATGTTGGCTCTCTGGTGTTAGTTCACCCAGGCCTAGATCCCATAGACTCTGTGCTCTGAGCGGCCTGCTGGGAGGTTCCTACTGCTGGATTCCTTACCTCTTTTATTCTTTGGGTCCTGTGTTTTCATGCTCCTACTTCCTGACTCACTTCCAGCCCATTTGTGATGTAGGTCCTCTGGTTTAAAGCCACATGTACCGGTTTCCTCACCTTTATTGATGTGGCCCCACTGGTGTGAGGACACTCCTGCCTGGTTCCCATCCCCTTGGTGATGGGGGCCCTCTGGTGAGAGTCTGATCCTGTCTGGATTCCTCACACTTCTGGGAGGTGGGCCCTCTGCTGTGAGGTCACTCCTGCCTGGCTGGCACACGTCACCTTGGCGATGTGGGCCCTCAGTTGGGAGTTGGTGCCTGCTGGGAGTCTCCTCCCCTCGGTAATGAGGGCCCTCTGGCATCAGGCCCTAACTCATGGGCTCCCAAAATTTTCTGATGTGCGCCCTGTCGTGCGAGTACACTCCAGCCAGGGTCCCATCCCCATGGGGATGTGGGCTTTCTGCTCTGAGGTCCCAACGGCTGGGTTGCTCACAGTGTCAGAATGTGGGCCCTCTGCTGTGAGTTCACTCCGGCATGGATCCCATAGCCTCGGTGCTCTGGGCCACCTGCTTGGAGCTTCCAACTGCGGGGTTCCTCACCTTTTTTATTCTATGGGCGCTCTGTTGTGAGTCTCCTCCTGCATGCCTCACTCCCAGCCCTTTCGTGATGTGTGTCCCCTTGTTTGAGGCCACATGTGCTGTGTTCCTCACCTTTCGCTGATGTGGCCCCACTGGTGTGAGGACACTCCTGCCTGGTTTCCATCCCCTTGGTGATGTGGGCGCTCTGGTTAGAGTCTGATCCTGTTTGGGCTCCTCACACTTCTGTGAGGTGGGCCCTCTGCTGTGAGGTAACTCCTGCCTGGCTTGCTCCCATTGCCTTGGTGACGTCGGCCCTCTGGTGGCATTTGGAGCCTGCTGGTAGCCTCCTCTCCTCAGTGATGAGGGCCCTCTGGCGTCAGGCCATAACTGCTGGGTTCCCACATTTTCTGATACGTGCTAAGTTGTGCGAGGACAGTCCTGCGAGGTTCCCATCCCCATGGGGATGTGGGCCTTCTGCTCTGAGGTCCCACTGGCTGGGTTGCTCACAGTTTCATGATGTGGGCCCTCTGCTGTGAGTTCACTGTGGCCTGGATCCCATAGACTCCATGCTCTGGGCCACCTGCTGGGAGGTTCAAACTGCTGGATTCCTCACATTTTTTATTCTGTGGGCCCTGTGTTGTTAGGCTACTCCTGCCTGCCTCACTCGGAGCACCTTGGAAATGTGGGTCCTCTGGTTTAGGCCACATGTGCGGGGTTCCTCAACTTTCTATAATGTGGCCGCACTGGTGTGAGGACACTCCTGCCTTGTTCCGATCCCCTTGGTGATGTGGGCCCTCTGGTGAGAGTCTTATCCTGGCTGGGTTCCTCACCCTTCTGTGAGGTATGCCCTCTGCTGTGAGGTCACTCCTGCCTGGCTGGCACACGTCAACTTGGCGAAGTGGGCCCTCAGTTGGGAGTTGGTGCCTGCTGGGAGTCTCCTACCCTCGGTAACGAGGGCCCTCTGTCTTCAGACCCTAACTCCTGGGCTCCCAAAATTTTCTGATGTGCGCCCTGTGGTGCGAGTACACTCCTGCCAGGATCCCAACCCCATGGGAATGTGGGTTTTCTGTTCTGAGGTCCCAATGGTACGTTGCTCAATTTCATGATGAGGGCCCTCTGTTTTGAGTTCAGTCAGGTCTGGATCCCATAGCCTCGCTGCTCCTGGCCACCTGCTGGGAGGTTCCAACTGCGGGATTCCTCACCTTTTTTCTTCTATGGGCCCTCTGTTTTGAGACTCCTCCTGCCTGCCTCACTCCCAGCCCCTTGGTGATGTGTGTCCTCTGGTTTGAGGCCACGTGTGCTGGGTCACTCACATTTCGTTGATGAGGTCCCACTGGTGTGAGGACACTCCAGCCTGGTTCCCATTCTCTTGGTGATGTGGGCCCTCTGGTGAGAGTCTGATCCTCCTTGGGTTCCTCACACTTTTGTGAGGTGGGCCCTCTGCCCTGAGGTCACTCTTGCCTGGCTGGCACACCCCGCATTGGCGACGGCGGCCCACTGGTAGCAGTTGGAGCCTGCTGGGAGCCTCCTCTCCTCGGTGATGAGAGCCCTCTGGTGTCAGGCCCTAACTGCTGGGCTCCCCACATTTTCTGATGTGTGCCCACTGGTGCGATGACACTCCTACTTGGTTCCCTTCCCCATGGGGATGTGGGCCTTGTGCTCTGAGGTCACAACGGCTGGTTTGCTCACAGTTTCATGATGAGGGCCCTCTGTTGTGAGTTCATCACTGCCTGGATCCCATAGCCTCGGTGCTCTGGGCCGCCTGCTGGGATGTTCCAACTGCTGGATTCCTCACCTTTTTTATACAATGGGCCATGTGTTGTGAGGTTAATCCTGCCTGCCTCACTCCAAGACCCATGGTGATGTGGGTCCTCTGGTTTGAGGCCACATTTTCTTGTTGCCTCAACTTTTGATGATATGGCCCCACGGGTGTGATGACACTCCTGCCTGGTTCACAGCCCCTTGCTGATGTGGGCACTCTGGTGAGAGTCTGATCCTGGCTGGGTTCCTTACCCTTGTCTGAGGTGTGCCCTCTGATGTGAGGTCACTCCTGCCTGGCTGGCTCACGTCGGCTTGATGATGTGGGCCCTCTGTTGGCCACTAAAGCATTCTGGGAGCCTCCTACCCTCTTTAATGAGGGCCCTGGAAAAAACGCATATGCACATTTTGACCAAGTGCATCATTGTCCAGGATCTGCCTCTTCTCCTATGCTTTCAGAGCACTTCCCGTCTACGTCCTGAAATCATATTCCAGGAATACTGCCCCGCTTTCAAGTCCTCCTCGCAGCCTTACTTCAATATATTTTTGTATGATACCTGTCATTAATAACTCTGCAGGTTTGTTAAATACAGTGTCCCTGAGCTCCTTTCTTCAACACGCTTTCTTGTGAGCTGGCCGCAAAACCGCAGGATTGCTTCAGGCCGTAATCTGGTTTCGGCACGGCACGCTGAGCCTTTGGTAAATTCCTCTTTCTGGTGAGAAATGAGCATTCAATTTGCCCGTGGAGACACCTATAGCTAGTCTCTCATTGGTTCTCCCTATTCCTGTTCATCTTGTGCAGAAATTGCAAACTGTGCCAAACAGGAGGTTAAAGGCACTGACTCTCCAAGTGGGTAGAGGGTTAGTAAATCATCTGGAATGGTGAACCCAAGTACCAGGGAACGAAACCTGAGAGCCATTTAAAATGGTTTCCCAGTCTCACAGTGGACAATACTCTGAGTTTCCCATGCATGTTTTAGCTGAAGGAAGAATTCCTTAAACCTGGAGATTATTGACCCATGGAATGGGTACCATGCAGTATGACTAAAAAGGGTCTGAATTTGCTCACTGAACCTCACCAATGCTATCAGTTCAAAGTGTCCAGCCTTATGCCTCACCCAGCTCTGGGTGTAGATGTGGTAAATCCAGGTTTCATCACAAGCCCTGAATCAATTATTTAAGTATTGCTGTCTCTTTCACTGTCATTGTGTTTTGTTTCCAAAACTTTGGGGTGGCTGTGTGTTTTTGATTTTAATTTCACTAAGCTATAGGACCATAAGTGGAAGTGCTGTAGGCTCCGTTGCTTGGTTTTTTAGGTGTTTGAGGAAACACCATACACTTCTCCAGAGTGGCTGTTGGCAAATTACATCCCGCCCATCAGCATAACAAGGCTCCCTCTTCTCCATGGTCTGTGCTGCCTTTCTGGATTTTACACTTTTTTCAGATGGCCCTTTTGACCGGGGGGCAGTGAGACTTCATTGTAGTGCAGATTTCCTTTACACGCTTGCTTGGTTGGCCAAAAAGGGCGTATGCCCTTTTTCCTGAATATATTCAGGAAAAAACGCATACGCCCTTTTTGGCCAAGTGCATCATTGTCGTCGTTCTGCCTCTTTTCCTATGCTTTAAATGCAATTCCAGTCTACCCCCTGAAATCGTTTTCCTGAAATTCTGCCCCACTTTCAAGTCCTCTTCGCAGCCTTCCTTCAATATATTTTTAGACCATAGCTGTCATTTATAACTCTGCAGGTTTGTGAATTACAGTGCCCGTGATTTTCTTTCTTAACTCGTTTCCTTGAAAACTGGACACAGAACCGCAGTGTTGCTTCAGGCCATAATCAGTGTCCGGCACGGAACTCTGAGACTTTGGTTCATTCCTCTTCCTGGTGGGAAATTAGAGTTAAATGTGCCCCTCCAGACACCTGCCTCATTCCTAGCCCTTGGTGATGTGTGTCCTCTGGTTTGAGGCCACATGTGCTGGGTTCCTCACTTTGGCTGATGTGGCCCCACTGGTGTGAGGACACTCCTGCCTGCTTCCCATCCCCTTGGTGATGTGGGCCCTCCGGTGAGAGTCTGATCCTGGTTGGGTTCCTCACACTTCTGTGAGGTGGGCCCTCTTCTCTGAGGTCAATCCTGGCTGGCTGGCACACCCCGCCTTGGCGACGTGGGCCCTCATTTGGGAGTTGGTGCCTGCTGGGAGTCTCCTCCCCTCGGTAATGAGGGCCCTCTGACGTCAGGCCCTAACTCCTGGGCTCCCATACTTTTCTGATGTGTGCCCTCTGGTGGGAGTACACTCCTGCCAGTTTCCCAACCCCATGGGAATGTGGGCCTTCTTCTCTGTGGTCCCAACCGCTGGGTTGTTCACAGTTTCGTGATGAGGGCCTTCTGTTGTGAGTTCACACCGGCCGGGATCCCATAGCCTCGCTGCTCCTTGCCGCCTGCTGGGAGGTTCCAACTGCAGGTTACCTCACCTTTTTTATTTTATGGCCCTCTGTTTGAGACACCTCCTGCCTGCCTCACTCTGAGCCCCTTGTTGATGTGGGTCCTCTGGTTTAGGCCATATGTTCTGGGTTCCTCACTTTTCTACGATTTGGCCACACTGGTGTGAGGCCACTCCTGCCTGGTTCTGATCCCCTTGGTGATGTGGGCTCTCTGGTGAGAGTCTTATCCTGGCTGGGTTCCTCCCCCTTCTGTGACATAGGCCCTCTGCTGTGAGGTCACTCCTGCCTGGCTAACGCACATCACCTTGGAGACGTGGGCCCTCAGGTGGGAGTTGGTGCCTTCTAGGAGTCTGCTCCCCTCGGTAATTAGGGCCGTCTGGCGTCAGGCCCTAACTCCTGGGCTCCCAAAATTTTCTGATGTGTGCCCTGTGGTGCGAGTACACTCCTGCCAGGTTCCCAACCCCATGGGAATGTGGGCCTTCTGTTCTGTGGTCCCAACAGCTGTGTTGTTCACAGTTTCATGATGAGGGTCCTCTGTTGTGAGTTCACAACGGCCGGGACCCCATAGCCTCGCTGCTCCTTGCTGCATGCTAGGAGGTTCCAACTGCGGGATTCCTCACCTTTTTTATTCTATGGGTCCTCTGTTTTGAGGCTCCTCCTGCCTGCCTCACTCCGAGCCCCTTGGAGATGTGGGTCCTCTTGTTTAGGCCACATGTTCTGGGTTCCTCACCTTTCTATGATTTGGCCACACTGGTGTGAGGCCACTCCTGCCTGGATCAGATCCCCTTGGTGATGTGGGCCCTCTGGTGAGAGTCTGATCCTGGCTGGGTTCCTCACTCTTCTGTGAGGTGGGCCCTCTGCTGTGAGGTAACTCCTGCCTGGCTTGCTCCCGTTGCCCTGGTGACGTCGGACTTCTGGTGGCAGTTGGAGCCTTCTTGTACCCTCCTCTCCAAGGTGATGAGGGCCCTCTTGCGTCAGGCTCTAACTGCTGGGCTCCCCATGATTTCTGATGTGAGCCCAGTGATGCCAGGACACTCCTGTAAGGTTCCAATACTCATGGGGATGTGTGCCTTCTGCTCTGTGGTCGCAACGCCTGGGTTGCTCACAGTTTCGTTATGTTGGCACTCCGGTGTTAGTTCACTCAGGCCTAGATCCCATAGCCTCTGTGCTCTGGGCCGCCTGCTGGGAGGTTCCAACTGCTGGATTCCTCACCTTTCTTATACTTTGGGCCCTGTGTGGTGAAGCTCCTCCTGCCTGCCTCACACCGAGCCCCTTGGTGATGTAGGTCTTCTGCTTTGAGACCACGTGTGCCGTTTGTCTCACCTTTTAGGGATGTGGCCCTACTGGTGTGAGGACACTCCTGACTGGTTCCCATTCCCTTGTTGATGTGGGCCCTCTGGTGAGAGTCTGATCCTGGCTTGATTCCTCACACTTCTGTGAGGCGGGCCCTCTGCTGTGAGGTCACACCTGCCTGGCTGGCACACGATGCCTTGGCCACATGGGCCCTCTGGTTGCAGTTGGAGCGTGCTGGGAACCTCCTCCCATCGGTGATGAGGGCCCTCTGGCGTCCGGCCCTAACTGCTGGGCTCACCACATTTTCTGATGTGCGCCCACTTGTGCGATGACACTCCTGCCAGGTTCCCATCCCCATGCAGATTTGGGCCTTCTGTTCTGAGGTGCCAACGGCTGGCTTGCTCACAGTGTCAGGATGTGGGCCTTCTGCTGTGAGTTCACTCCAGCATGCATCCCATAGCCTCGGTGCTCTGGGCCACCTGCTTGGAGCTTCCAACTGCAGGATTCCTTACCTTTTTTCTTCTATGGGCCGTGTGTTGTGAGACACTTCCTGCCTGCCTCACTCTGGGCCCCTTGTTGATGTGGGTCTTCTGGTTTGAGGCCACATGTGGTGGGTTCCCTGCCTTTCAATGATGTGGCCCCACTGGTGTGAGCACACTCCTGCCTGGTTCGCATCCCCTTGGTGATGTGGGCCCTCTGGTGAGAATCTGATCCGGGTTGGGTTCCTCACACTTCCGTGAGCTTGGCCCTCAGCTCTGAGGTCACTCCTGCCTGGCTGGCACACCCCGCCTTGGCGACGTCGGCCCTCTGGTGGCAGTTGGAGCCTGCTGGGAGCCTCCTCCCCTCAGTGATGAGAGCCCTTTGGCGTCAGACCCTAACTGCTGGGTACCCACATTTTCTAATACGTACTAAGTGGTGCGAGGATACGCCTGCCACGTTCTCATCCCCATGGGGATGTGGGCGTTCTGCTCTGAGGTCCCAACGGCTGGGTTGCTCACAGTTTCATGATGTGGGCCCTCTGCTGTGAGTTCACTTTGGCCTGGATCCCATAGACTCGGTGCTCTGGGCCTCCTGCTGCGAGGTTCCAACTGCTGGATTCCTCACATTTTTTAATCTATGGGCCCTGTGTTGTTAGGCTAGTCCTGCCTGCCTCACTCCGAGCCCCTTGGAGATGTGGTTCCTCTGGTTTAGGCCACATGTTCTGGGTCCCTCACCTTTCCATTATTTGGCCACACTGGTGTGAGTATACTTCTGCCTGGTTCCGATCCCCTTGGTGATGCGGGCCCTCTGGTGAGAGTCTTATCCTGGCTGGGTTCCTCACCCTTCTGTGACGTATGCCCTCTGCTGTGATGTCACTCCTGCCTGGCTGGCGCACGTCACCTTGGCGACGTGGGCCCTCAGTTGGGATTTGGTGTCTGCTGGGAGTTTCCTCCCTTTGGTAATGAGGGCCCTCTGGCGTCAGGCCTTAAATCCTGGGCTCCCAAACTTTTCTGATGTGTGCCCTGTGGTGCGAGTACACTCCTGCCAGGTTCCCAACCCCATGGCAATGTGGGCCTTCTGCTCTGTGGACCCAATGGCTGGGCTATTCACAGTTTCATGATGAGGGCCCTCTTTTGTGAGTTCACACCGGCCGGGATCCCATAGCCTCGTTGTTCCTTGCCGCCTGCTGGGATGTTCCAACTGCGGGATTCCTCACCTTTTTTATTCTATGGGCCCTCTGTTTTGAGACTACTCCTGCCTGCCTCCCTCCCAGCCCCTTGCTGATGTGTGTCCTCTGGTTTGAGGCCACCTGTGGTGGTTTCCTCGCCTTTCAATGATGTGGCCCCACTGGACTGAGAACACTCCTGCCTGGTTCCCATCCTCTTGGTGATGTGGGCCCTCTGGTGAGAGTCTGATCCTGGTTGGGTTCCTCACACTTCCGTGAACTTGGCCCTCTGCTCTGAGGTCACTCCTGCCTGGCTGGCACACCCCGCCTTGGTGACGTCGGCCCTCTGGTGGCAGTTGGAGCGTGCTGGGAGCCTCCTTCCCTCAGTAATGAGGGCCCTTTGGCGTCAGGCCCTAACTGCTGTGTACCCACATTTTCTAATACGTACTAAGTGGTGCGAGGACACTCCTGCCAGGTTCCCATCCCCGTGGGGATGTGGGACTTCTGCTCTGATGTCCAAACGGCTGGGTTGCTCAAAGTTTCATGATGTTGGCCCTCTGATATGAGTGCACTGCGGCCTGGATCCCATAGACTGGGTGCTCTGGGCCACCTGCTGGGAGGTTCCAACTGCGGGATTCCTCACCTTTTTTACGCAATGGGCCCTCTGTTTGGAGGCTCCTCCTGCCTGCCTCACTCCCAGCCCCTTGGTGATGTGTGTCCTGTAGTTTGAGGCCACGTGTGCTGGGTCCGTCACATTTCGGTGGTGTGGCCCCACTGGTGTGAGGACACTCCTGCCTGGTTTCCATTCCCTTGGTGACGTGGGCCCTCCGGTGAGAGTCTGATCCTCTTTGGGTTCCTCACACTTTTGTGTGGTTGGCCCTCTGCTCTGAGGTCACTCCTGCCTGGTTGGCAGACCCCGCATTGGCGACGTCTGCCTTCTGGTAGCAGTTGGAGCTTGCTGGGAGCCTCCTCTCCTCAGTGATGAGGGCCCTCTGGCGTCCGGCCCTAACTGCTGGGCTCCCCACGTTTTCTGATGTGTGCCCACTGGTGCGATGACACTCCTGCTTGGTTCCCTTCCCCATGGAGATGTGGGCCTTGTGCTCTGAGGTTACAGCGGCTGGGTTGCTTACAGTATCACGATGAGGGCCCTCTGTTGTGAGTTCATCACTGCCTGGATCCCATAGCCTCGGTGCTCTGGGCCGCCTGCTGGGATGTTCCAACTGCAGGATTCCTCACCTTTTTTATACAATGGGCCATGTGTTGTGAGGTTAATCCTGCCTGCCTCGCTCCGAGACCCATGGTGATGTGGGTCCTCTGGTTTGAGGTCACATGTGCTGGGTACCTCAACTTTCGATGATGTGGCCCCACGGGTGTGAGGACACTCCTGCCTGGTTCCCAGCCCCTTGCTTATGTGGGCACTCTGGTGAGAGTCTGATCCTGACTGGGTTCCTTACCCTTCTGTGAGGTGGGCCCTCTGATGTGAGGTCACTCCTGCCTGGATGGCTCATTTCACCTTGGCGACATAGGCCATCTGTTGGCCACTGAAGCATGCTGGGAGCCTCCTACCCCCTTTAATAAGGGCCCTGGAAGAAACGCATATGCCCTTTTTGACCAAGTGCATCATTGTCGAGGTTCTGCCTCTTCTCCTATACTTTCAGAGGACTTCCCGTCTACCTCCTGAAATCGTATTCCTGGAATTCTGCCCCGCGTTCAAGTCCTCTTTGCAGCCTTACTTCAATATATTTTTGGACGATAGCTGTCATTTATAACTCTGCAGGTTTGTGAATTACAGTGCCCCTGAGCTCCTTTCTTCAACTCGCTTTCTTGTGAGCTGGCCGCAAAACCGGCGGATTGCTTCAGGCCCTAATCTGGTTCCGGCACGGCATGCTGAGCCTTTGGCTAATTCCTCTTCCTGGTGGGAAATGAGCGTTAAATTTGTTCGTGCAGACACCTACAGCTAATCTCTCATTGGTTCTCCCTATTCCTGTTCATCTTGCGCAGAAATTCCAAACTGTGCCAAACAGGAGGTTAAAGGCACTGACTCTCCAAGTGGGGAGAGTGTTAGTAAAGCGTCTGGAATGGTAAAACCGAGTACGAGGGGACGAAAACTGAGATGCATTTAAAAAGGTTTCCCGGTCACACGGTGGACGATATTCTGGGTTTCCCATGCATGTGTTACCTGAAGGAAGAATCCCTTCAACCTGGAGAGTTGGGACCCATGGAATGGGTACCATGCAGTATGACTTCAAAGGGTTGCCTTTGCTCACCGAATGTCACCAAGGCTATCAGCCCGAAGTGTCCAGCCTTATGTCTCACTCAGCTCGGGGTGTAGATGTGGTAAATCCACGTTGCATCACAAGCCCTGAATGAATTATTTAAGAATTGCTCTCTATTTCACTGTCATTGTGTTTTGTTTTTGTAATTTATTTTGATAATGGGATTTATTGGATTTTCACTGCTGCATTTATGCCGCTGTACACATGCTTGATTCTCTTATGGAGACATATAAAACATGGGTTTGAAGATTCTTACTAGTCAGGTATATTCCTAGGCATTGAATATGGGGTGTTGAGTCCATTTCGTGGAGCAAGGAGTAGGTCCTGACTATTACATATTTGCTTATGGAGAGGTATCTGTGCTAATTTCAATCTCTGGTTTTATGCAGCCGCACAACTCACCTTTCCCCTTAAGCAAGCATAAGTTGGTTTTCTAAATTTGAGACCCTTTTCTGTTTTGTAATTGAGTTCATGTGCAGCCATGTTTGCATTCCGTGTATTTGAGATATCTTATGGTGTTTCTTTTTCTGTGTGACTTAGTTAACTTAGAATGATCGTACCTGAATCCACTCATTATGCCGCGACGGGCCTCATGACATAGATTTCTTTGCTGAGTGATATTCCATTGTACGTACGTACAACAACTTCTTTATCCATTTTTGCTTCCTGGGATATTTCACTTGTACCGTAAACGCGGTTCTTGTAAGCAGAGCCGTGCAAAATTTATGGGTAGCTGTGTCTTTTTGATTTTAATTTCCCTAAGCTATAGAACCATAAGTTGAAGTGCCATAGGCTCCGTTGCTTAGTTTTTTAGGTGTTTGAGGAAACACCATACACTTCTCCAGAGTGGCTGCGGCAATTTACATCCCGCCCATCAGCATAACAAGGCTTCCTCTTCTCCATGGTCTGTGCTGCCTTTCTGGATTTTACACTTTTTTCAGATGGCCCTTTTGACTGGGGGGCAGTCAGACTTCATTGTAGTGCAGATTTCTTTAACATGTTTGCTTGGTTGGCCAAAAAGTGCGTATGCGTGTTTTCCTGAATATATTCAAGAAAAAACGCATATGCCTCTTTTGGCCAAGTGCATCATTGTCGTCGTTCTGCCTCTTTTCCTATGCTTTAAATGCAATTCCAGTCTACCCCCTGAAATCCTTTTCCTGCAATTCTGCCCCACATTCAAGCCCTCTTCGTAGCCTTCCTTCAATATATTTTTGGACGATAGCTGTCATTTATAACTCTGCAGGTTTGTGAATTACAGTGCCCCTGAGCTCCTTTCTTCAACTTGCTTTCTTGTGAGCTGGCCGCAAACCCGCAGGAATGCTTCAGGCCCTAATCTGGTTCCGGCATGGCATGCTGAGCCTTTGGTTAATTCCTCTTCCTGGTGGGAAATGAGCATTAAATTTGCCCGTGCAGACACCTACTGCTACTCTCTCATTGATTCTCCCTATTCCTGTTCATCTTGCGCAGAAATTGCAAACTGTGCCAAACAGGAGGTTAAAGGCACTGACTCTCCAAGTGGGGAGAGTGTTAGTAAAGGGTCTGGAATCGTGAACCCGAGTAAAAGGGGACGAAAACTGAGATGCATTTGAAAACGTTTCCCGGTCACACGGTGCACCATACTGTGGGTTTCCCATGCACGTTTTAGCTGAAGGAAGAATCCCTTAAACCTGAAAATTTGGGAAACATGGAATGGGTACCATGCAGTATGACTTCAAAGGGTCTGCATTTCCTCATGGATCCTCACCAATGCTATTAGCCCGAAATGTCCAACCTTATGTCTCACTCAGCTCTTGGTATAGATGTGGTAAATCCAGGTTGCATCACAAGCCCTGAATGAATTATTTAAGAAGTGCTCTCTATTTCACTGTAATTGTGTTTGTTTTTGCAATTCATTTTGATAATGGGATTTATCGGATTTTCTCTGCTGCATTCATGCCGCTGAACACACACTTGAGTCTCTTATGGAGACATATAAATCCATGGGTTTGTAGATTCTTACTAGTCAGGTGTATTCCTAGGCATTGAATATGGGGTGTTTAGTCGATTTCGTTGAGCAAGTAGTAGGTCTTGACTATTACATATTTGGCTTATGGAAAGGTATCTGTGCTAATTTCTATCTCTGGTATATGCAGCACCCCAACTTACCTTTCCCCTTAAGAAAGCATATGTTGGGTTTCTAAATTTGAGACCCTGTTCTGTTTTGTAATTCAGTTCATGTGTAGCAAAGTTTACATTCCGTGTATTAGTAATATCTTATGATGTTTCATTTTCTGTGTGACTTATTTCACTTAGAATCATCGTACCTGAATCCACTCATTATGCCGTGACGGGCCTGATGACATAGATTTCATTGCTGAGTGATATTCCATTGTACGTGCGTACCACATATTCTTCATACATTTTTCACGTTCTGGGGTATTTAACTTGTTCCGTAGACAAGGTTCTTGTAAAAATAGATGTCCAAAACTTTAGGGTGGCTGTGTCTTTTTGATTTTATTTTCCCTAAGCTATAGGACCATAAGTGGAAGTGCCATAGGCTCCGTTGCTTTGTTTTTTAGGTGTTTCAGGGTACACCGTACACTTTTCCAAAGTGGCTGTTGGCAATTTACATCCCGACAATCAACATAATAAGGCTCCCTGTTCTCCAAGGCCTGTCCTGATTTTCTGGATTTTTCACTTTTTTCAGATAACCCTTTTGACCGGGGGGCAGTGAGACTTCTTTGTAGTGCAGATTTCCTTTACACGCTTGCTTGGTTGGCCAAAAAGGGCGTATGCATTTTTTCCTGAATATATTCAGGAAAAAACGCATACGCCCTTTTTGGCCAAGTGCATCATTGTCGTCGTTCTGCCTCTTTTCCTATGCTTTAAATGCAATTCCAGTCTACCCCCTGAAATCGTTTTCCTGAAATTCTGCCCCACTTTCAAGTCCTCTTCGCAGCCTTCCTTCAATATATTTTTAGACCATAGCTCTCATTTATAACTCTGCAGGTTTGTGAATTACAGTGCCCCTGAGCTCCTTTCTTCAACTCGCTTTCTTGTGAGCTGGCCGCAAACCCACAGGAATGCTTCAGGCCCTAATCTGGTTCCGGCACGGCATGCTGAGCCTTTGGTTAATTCCTCTTCCTGGTGGGAAATGAGCGTTAAATTTGCCCGTGCAGACACCTTCACATGAGTCGTCATGGTGCTCTTTGCCCCGGTTATCTCTATGGAGGTTGGAGTTGGAGGGCCTCCTCACTCAAGGTCAGTGTGCCCACGGAGCCAACCCTGCAACTTCAGGGCATGTTTGGTGGTTAGGATCACCACGTGGGGTCCTTTTACCTTAGGAGGGAGGTGGCCTTTTGGGCTGCTGATTTCCAGGTTTTCGGATACTGCCAGTATCTTGGCCAGATGTGGCGGTGGGCCAATCCCCTTGGTGACCGTAGTTTATCCTACCTGGATCGCATTCTTGCATTGTTCCATTTCAAGTGGTCCCAGGTTTTGCACTAATACTCCAATGGCGATTCACCGTTCACCAGGAATGTAAAGGTCAAAGGGTTTAGCTAAATTAGGGAGTTCCTGTGCAAGGGACTGAATTGACTGCTCTTTCCATTCTTGAAAGGCCACTTCTGCATTCTATTCAAAAGGATCATCACCTTTTCCTTTCAGTGTTTCATATAGAGGCCGAGCTAGTAGACTGTAGTTAGGGATCCAGAAGCAGCAAACCCTGGCCTCCCCAGGAACCCCTAAGCTGTCTTCTAGTTTCAGAAATGGGTAAGGCTGTAAATTGTTTCTTCCCTTTCCTGGGATGGGCTTCTCCGACCTTCTGTGAGAATGAAGCCCAGGCAGGTCACCGTAGTCTGTGATATTTGAGCTTTTTCTTGGACAACTTGTATCCTTTATTGGCTTCGTAGTTCAGAGGTCTCCTTAGTAGGGCTGGCGATCAGAATGTCGTCTGCATATTGAAGGAGTGTTTCCTTTTCCAGAGGTAGAACTTTTAGGTCTTTAGCTGAGCTTTCCCCAAAGATGGTGTGGGAATTTTTGAACCCTTGGGGCAACACGGCCCGGAAGTATTGTTTTAGTTGTATGTTGAGTCCTGCCACTAACAAGCCAAAATTTCTTGTGACTCTGGGACTAATAGAATACAAAAGAAGGCATCATTGAAGACTAATACAGAATACCATGTCCTGGTGGTTGGTAGAATGACCAGCAGGGTGTAGGGTTTAGGAACTACTGGAGGTATATCCTCAGTGGCTTAACTGACTGCCCTGACATCCTTTACCAGGACTCCAGCAGCCCATGGGGCTCTCGAGGTCAGGCCAATCCCAGGATATGGAGCTCACCTGGGCAGGTACCCCACCCCAGCCCACGGGGCTCTCATGTTCAGGACCCTCCCACGATATGGGGTTCCCTGGGCAGGTCCCCCTGCAGCCCATGGGGCTCTCGTGGTCAGGCCCCTCCCAGGATACAGAGCTACCCTTGCAGGTACCATGGCAGGGCTGGGAACACAGGAACCGTGCATATCGCCCTCATTGCAGAGCACTCCCAGCTCACCTGTCACTCAGATCTGACACAGAGCACCTCAGAGCAGGACTTGAACTAACAAACAGCAGCTCCGACAGGTCTGTGACCCTGGGCATCACTCTGTGTGGCCTCCCTCCACCTGGTCTTCCAGAGACTTCCACTGCACCCGGGGCACCAGGCCTCTGTCTCCACACACCAGCCACCCCTCCTCTCCCTGACTCCTGGGTTCCTCTCATTAGGAGAGGGTTTTCTTGAAGTTGTCTCCCACTCATGGGCCAGATAATATAATTAGAAAACAAGCCAGAGCTGCAGCCCCTTGTCTATCCTGACTCTCAGGAGCCCACACCTGTTCCTTGGACCTGGCCGATTCAGCAAGTTCCAGTTTCTGCAACTGTGAGCCCCTGAGGGGTGATTATTGGCTGGCCTGGGAAGCCCGACCGTGCCGGCCAGCCCTCCCCAGGTGTGCCTGGGTTCAGATCAATATAAACACCGCTCCAGGCAGCAAGAGCCCCTGCAGCTGTGCCTGACGCCATTTTCTCTGCCCTGTCAGCAGTCTTGGGGCTGGACTGGTGGGAGGGAGTGAGAGGCCACGGCTTTGTGGGTGGCCCAGTGTGAGTGGGGCTCTGCTGGACTTTCTGCAGCAGTTGCCAAGATGCCACCTGCTAAAGAAGAGGATGTGTCACCCATACCTGCCGCTGGAATTTCTCCCTGGGCAGAGGTGAGTGAGGAAGAAAGCAGTGGGGGCCGGGACAGCAGGGGTATCTCAGGCAGGGAAATGGAAAGCTTCCAGAAGAACACCCAGGGCCAGGACCACCCTGGCTGGCCTGCAGGCACCAAGTCGGCTGGCATGCTGTCACTCATGTGGCTCCATGGCCCTTCCTCTAGGCTTTCAAGTCCTTGTACATATTCAGGTGTTTTACCTGGGAAGGGTGGGAACATTTCAGCAGCAGCTGGCCTGGGGCTCAGCCCACGTTTACTCACAGATGCCTCGGCACGGTCCCCCAGCTTTGCAATGAGGACGCTTGTTGCGTGGGGCCTGCTGGCTGAATGGGAGATGATTCCCCACCACTGACCAACTTCAGAATTGTTTACAACTGGAGCAAGTGCCCTGATACGGTTTTCCTCTGTGTAACTGGTGGGTTCTGTTTTTTTTTCTTTTTTTCGTTTTTGGTTCAAGGTAGATTTTATTCCTCTTTTTTGTATTTACAGATATAAGCATGGAAATAATTTATTCATATAAATACATGTATGTGAAGGGAAGAATATTTTCTCTGTTTTACTTTTTGTAATTTGAATTTTATTTTATTTTTTTATACAGCAGGTTCTTTTTGGTTATCTCTTTTATACATATAAATGTATATATGCCAATCCCAATCTCTCAACTCCTCCCACCACCACCCCCCAACAGCTTTCCCCCCTTGGTGTCCATACGTTTGTTGTCTACATCTGTTGCTCTATTTCTGCCTTGGAAAACGGTTCATCTGTAAAGTTTGTCTAGGTTCCACATATAGGCATTAATATACAAGATTTGTTTTTCTATTTCTGACTTACTTCACTCTGTATGACAGTCTCTAGATCCATCAACGTCTCTACAAATGACCCAATTTCATTCTTTTTTATGGCTTAGTAATATTCCATTTTATATATGTACCACTTCTTTATGCATTCGTCTGTCTGTGGGCATTTAGGTTGCTTCCATTACCTGGATATTGTAAATAGTGATGCAATGAACATTGCGGTGAATGTCTCTTTTTGATTTATGGTTTTGTCTGGGTATATGCCCAGTAGTGGGATTGCTGTATCATATGGTAATTCTATTCTTAATTTTATAAGAAACTCCATAATGTTCTCCACAGTGACTGTATCAATTTACATTCCCAACAATAGTGGAAGAGGGTTCCTTATCTCCACACCCTTTCCAGCATTTGTTGTTTGTAGATTTTCTGATGATGCCCATTCTAACATGTGTGAGGTGATACACCATGGATGAGTCTATTTCGTTGAGCAAAGAGTAGGTCTTGTCTAGTACATATTTGGCTTATGGAACGGTATGTGTGCTAATTTCAATCTCTGGTTTTATACAGCACCCCAACTCAACATTCCCCTTAAGCAAGCATAAGTTTTTATCTAAATGTGAGACTCTGTTCGGTTTTGTATTTCAGTTTAAGTGTAGCCAAGTTTACACTCCCTCTATTAGTGATATCTTAATGATACTTATCTTTCTCTGTGTGACGTATTTCTCTTAGAATCATCATATTTAAATCCACTCAATTTGCTGCTACAGGCCTGATGACATTGATTTCATTGCTGAGTGACATTCCGTTGTACGTAAGTAGCACAACTCCTTTATCCATTTTTTTCTTTCTGGGATATTTAATTTGTACTGGACTCGAGTTTCCTGTAAACACAGCAGCCCTAAATTTTGTGCTGGCTGTGTCTTGTTGATTTTAATTTTCCTAAGCTATAGGGCTAAATGTGGAAGTACCCTAGGCTCTGTAGCTTTGTTTTTCAGATGTTTCAGGATACACCATAAACATCTCCAGAGTGTCTGTTGGCAATTTACATCCCGCCCATCAGCATAACAAGGCTCCCTGTTCTCCATGGCCTGTCCTGTGTTTCTGGTTTTTACACTTTTTTCAGATGGCCCTTTTGACGAATGGGAAATGAGACTTCATTGTAGTGCGGATTTCCATTGCTGGAGTGCTTGGTTGGCCAAAGAGGGCATATGCGTTTTTTCCTGAATATATGCAGGAAAAAATGTTTTACGCACTTTTGTCCAAGTGCATCAGTGTCAAAGATCTGCCGCTTTTCACATGCTTTAAATGCAATTCCAATCTACCTCCTGAAATATGATTCCTGCAATTCTGCCTCGTTTTCAAGTCCTCTTTGCAGACTTACTTCAATATATTTTTGCCAATAGCTGTCATTTATATCTCTGCAGGTTTGTGAATTACAGTGCCCGTGATTTCCTTTCTTAACTCGTTTCCTTGAAAGCTGGCCACAGAACCGCAGGTTTGCTTTAGGCCATAATCAGGGTCCGACACGGCACTCTGAGCCTTTGGTTAATTCCTCTTCCTGGTGGGAAATTAGAGTTAAATGTGCCCCTCCAGACACCTGCCTCACTCCCAGCCCCTTGGTTATGTGTGTCCTGTAGTTTGAGGCCACATGTGCTGGGTTCCTCACCTTTGGCTGATGTGGCCCCACTGGTGTGAGGGCACTCCTGCCTGGTTCCCATCCCCTTGGTGATGTGGACCCTCCGGTGAGAGTCTGATCCTGGCTGGGTTCCTCACACTTCTGAGAGGTGGGCCCTCTTCTCTGAGGTCACTCCTGCCTGGCTGGCCCACCCCGCTTTGACGACGTCGGCTCTCTCGTGGGAGTTGGTGCCTGCTGCGAGTCTCCTCCCCTTGGAAATGAGGGCCCTCTGACGTCAGGCCCTAACTCCTGGCCTCCCAAAATTTTCTGATGTGCGCCCTGTGGTGCGAGTACACTCCTGCCAGGTTCCCAACACCATGGGAATGTGGGCCTTCTGCTCTGAGGTCCCAACGATGGGTTGCTCAGTTTCATGATGAGGGCCCTCTGGTGTGAGTTCACTCCGGCCTGGATCCCATAGCCTCGCTGCTCCTGGCCACCTGCGGGGAGGTTACAACTGCGGGATTCCTCACCTTTTTTCTTCTGTGGGCCCTCTGTTTTGAGACTCCTCCTGCCTGCCTCACTCCCAGCCCCTTGGTGATGTGTGTCCTCTGGTTTGAGGCCACGTGTGCTGGGTCCCTCACCTTTCGATGATGTGGCCCCACTGGTGTGAGGACACTCTTGCCTGGTTCCTATCCCCTTGATGATGTGGGCTCTCGGGTGAGAGTCTGATCCTGGCTGGGTTCCTCACCCTTCTGTGAGGTGGGCCCTCTGCTGTGAGGTCACTCCTGCCTGGCTGGCACACCCCGCCTGGGCAACATCGGCCCTCTTGTGGCAGTTGGAGCATGCTGGGAGCCTCCTCCCCTCGGTGATGAGGCCCTCTTGCGTCAGGCCCTAACTGCTAGGTACCCACATTTTCTGATACGTGCTAAGTGGTGCGAGGACACTCCTGCGAGGTTCCCATCCCCATGGGGATGTGGGCCTTCTGCTCTGAGGTCCCAATGGCTGGGTTGCTCACAGTTTCATGATGTGGGCCCTCTGCTGTGAGTTCACTGCAGCCTGGATCACATAGACTCGGTGCTCTGGGCCGCCTGCTGGGAGGTTCCCACTGCAGGATTCCTCACCTTTTTTATTCTATTGGCCCTGTGTTGTGAGGCTACTCATGCCTGCCTCAATCCGAGCCCCTTGGAGATGTGGGTCCTCTGGTTTAGGCCTCATGTGCTGGTTTCCCCACCTTTCTATGATGTGGTCACCCTGGTGTGAAGACAGTCCTGCCTGGTTCTGATCCCCTTTGTAATGTGGGCCCTCTGGTGAGAGTCTTATCCTGGCTGGGTTCCTCACCCTTCTGTGAGGTAGGCCCTCTGCTGTGAGGTCACTCCTGCCTGGCTGTCACACGTCACCTTGTCGACATGGGCCCTCAGTTGGGAGTTGGTGCCTGCTTGGAGTCTCCTCCCCTTGGTAATGAGGGCCCTCTGGCGTCAGACCCTAACTTCTGGGCTCCCAAAATTCTCTGATGTGTGCCCTGAGGTGCGAGTACACTTATGCCATGTTCCCAACCACATAGGAATGTGGGCCTTCTGCTCTGAGGTCCCAAAGCCTGGGTTGCTCACAGTTTCATGATGAGGGCCCTCTGTTTGGGCTCAGTCAGGTCTGGATCCCATAGCCTCGCTGCTCCTGGCCGCCTGCTGGGAGGTTCCAACTGCGGGATTCCTCACCTTTTTTCTTCTATGGGCCCTCTGTTTTGAGACTCCTCCTGCCTGCCTCACTCCCAGCCCCTTGGTGATGTGTGTCCTCTGGTTTGAGGCCACGTGTGCTGGGTCACTCACATTTCGTTGATGAGGTCCCACTGGTGTGAGGACACTCCAGCCTGGTTCCCATTCTCTTGGTGATGTGGGCCCTCTGGTGAGAGTCTGATCCTCCTTGGGTTCCTCACACTTTTGTGAGGTGGGCCCTCTGCCCTGAGGTCACTCTTGCCTGGCTGGCACACCCCGCATTGGCGACGGCGGCCCACTGGTAGCAGTTGGAGCCTGCTGGGAGCCTCCTCTCCTCGGTGATGAGAGCCCTCTCGTGTCAGGCCCTAACTGCTGGGCTCCCCACATTTTCTGATGTGTGCCCACTGGTGCGATGACACTCCTACTTGGTTCCCTTCCCCATGGGGATGTGGGCCTTGTGCTCTGAGGTCACAACGGCTGGTTTGCTCACAGTTTCATGATGAGGGCCCTCTGTTGTGAGTTCATCACTGCCTGGATCCCATAGCCTCGGTGCTCTGGGCCGCCTGCTGGGATGTTCCAACTGCTGGATTCCTCACCTTTTTTATACAATGGGCCATGTGTTGTGAGGTTAATCCTGCCTGCCTCGCTCCAAGACCCATGGTGATGTGGGTCCTCTGGTTTGAGGCCACATTTTCTTGTTACCTCAACTTTTGATGATATGGCCCCACGGGTGTGATGACACTCCTGCCTGGTTCACAGCCCCTTGCTGATGTGGGCACTCTGGTGAGAGTCTGATCCTGGCTGGGTTCCTTACCCTTCTGTGAGGTGGGCCCTCTGATGTGAGCTCACTCCTGCCTGGCTGGCTCACGTCGCCTTGATGATGTGGGCCCTCTGTTGGCCACTAAAGCATTCTGGGAGCCTCCTACCCTCTTTAATGAGGGCCCTGGAAAAAACGCATATGCACATTTTGACCAAGTGCATCATTGTCCAGGATCTGCCTCTTCTCCTATGCTTTCAGCGCACTTCCCGTCTACGTCCTGAAATCATATTCCAGGAATACTGCCCCGCTTTCAAGTATCCTTCCTCGCAGCCTTACTTCAATATATTTTTGTATGATACCTGTCATTAATAACTCTGCAGGTTTGTTAAATACAGTGTCCCTGAGCTCCTTTCTTCAACACGCTTTCTTGTGAGCTGGCCGCAAAACCGCAGGATTGCTTCAGGCCGTAATCTGGTTTCGGCACGGCACGCTGAGCCTTTGGTAAATTCCTCTTTCTGGTGAGAAATGAGCATTCAATTTGCCCGTGGAGACACCTACAGCTAGTCTCTCATTGGTTCTCCCTATTCCTGTTCATCTTGTGCAGAAATTGCAAACTGTGCCAAACAGGAGGTTAAAGGCACTGACTCTCCAAGTGGGTAGAGGGTTAGTAAAGCATCTGGAATGGTGAACCCGAGTACCAGGGAACGAAACCTGAGAGCCATTTAAAATGGTTTCCCAGTCTCACAGTGGACAATACTCTGGGTTTCCCATGCATGTTTTAGCTGAAGGAAGAATTCCTTAAACCTGGAGATTATTGACCCATGGAATGGGTACCATGCAGTATGACTAAAAAGGGTCTGAATTTGCTCACCGAACCTCACCAATGCTATCAGTTCGAAGTGTCCAGCCTTATGCCTCACCCAGCTCTGGGTGTAGATGTGGTAAATCCAGGTTTCATCACAAGCCCTGAATCAATTATTTAAGAATTGCTGTCTCTTTCACTGTCATTGTGTTTTGTTTTTGTAATTTAGTTTGATAATGGGATTTATCGGATTTTCACTGCTGCGTTCATGCCGCTGTACAAACGCTTGATTCTCCGACAGAGAAATATAAATCCACGGGTTTTAAGATTCTTACTAGTCAGGTATATTCCTAGGCGTTGAATATGTGGTGTTGAGTCCATGTCGTTGAACAAGGAGTAGGTCTTGACTATTACATATTTGGCTTATGGAACGGTATCTGTGCTATTTTCAATCTCTGGTTTTATGCAGCACCCCAACTCACCTTTGCCCTTAAGCAAGCATAAGTTGGTTTTCTAAATTTGAGTCCCTGTTCTGTTTTGTAATTCAGTTCATGTGTAGCCAAGTTTACATTCCGTGTATCCGTGATATCTTATGATGTTTCATTTTCTGTGTGACTTATTTCACTTAGAATCACTGTAGCTGAATCCACTCATTATGCCGTGATGGGCCTGATGACATAGATTTCATTGCTGAGTGATATTCCATTGTACGTACGAACCACAACTTCTTTATCCATTTTTCACATTCTGGGATATTTAACTTGTACCGTAGATGAGGTTCTTGTAAACAGAGCCGTCCGAAAATTTGGGGTGGCTGTGTGTTTTTGATTTTAATTTCCCTAAGCTATAGGACCATAACTGGAAGTGCCGTAGGCTCCGTTGCTTTGTTTTTTAGGTGTTTCAGGAAACACCATACACTTCTCCAGGGTGGCTGTTGGCAATTTACATCCCGCCCATCAGCATAACAAGGCTCCCTGTTCTCCATGGCCTGTGCTGTCTTTCTGGATTTTACACTTTTTTTAGATGGCCCTTTTGACCAGGGGGCTGTGAGACTTCATTGTAGTGCATAATTCTTTAACATGCTTGCATGGTTGGCCAAAAAGGGCGTATGCGTTTTTTCCTGAATATATTCAGGAAAAAACGCATACGCCCTTTTTGGCCAGTCATCATTGTCGACGTTCTGCCTCTTTTCCTATGCTTTAAATGCAATTCCAGCCTACCCCCGAAATCGTTTTCTTGCAATTCTGCCCACTTACAAGTCCTCTTCGCAGGCTTCCTTCAATATATTTTTGGACGATAGCTGTCATTTATAACTCTGCAGGTTTGTGAATTACAGTGCCCCTGAGCTCCTTTCTTCAACTCGCTTTCTTGTGAGCTGGCCGCAAACACACATGATTGCTTCAGGCCCTAATCTGGTTCCGGCACGGCATGCTGAGCCTTTGGTGAATTCCTCTTCCTGGTGGGAAATGAGCGTTAAATTTGCCTGTGCAGACACCTCCAGCTAGTCTCTCATTGATTCCCCCTCTCCTCTACATATTGCGCAGATATTGCAAACTGTGCCAAACAGGAGGTTAAAGGCACTGAGTCTCCAAGTGGGGAGAGTGTTAGTAAAGGGTCTGGAATGGTGAACCCGAGTAAAAGGGGACGAAAACTGAGATGCATTTGAAAACGTTTCCCGGTCACATGGTGCACCATACTTGGGTTTTCCATGCATGTTTTAGCTGAAGGAAGAATCCCTCAAACCTGGAGAGTTGGGACCCATGGAATGGGTACCATGCAGTATGACTTCAAAGGGTCTGCACTTGCTCATCGAACCTCACCAATGCTATCAGCTCGAAGTGTCCAACCTTATGTCTCACTCAGCTCTGGGTGTAGATGTGGTAAATCCAGGTTGCATCACAAGCCCTGAATGAATTATTTAAAAATTGCTCTCTATTTCACTGTCATTGTGTTTTGTTTCTGTAATTCATTTTGATAATGGGATTTATCGGATTTTCTCTGCTGCATTCTTGCAGCTGTACACACGCTTGATTCACTTATGGAGACATATAAATCCATGGGTTTGAAGATTCTGATCAGTCAGGTGTATTCCTAGGCTTTGAATATGGGGTGTTTAGTCCATTTCGTTGAGCAAGGGGTAGGTCTTGAGTATTATATATTTGGCTTATGGAAAGGTATCTGTGCTAATTTCTATCTCTGGTTTTATACAGCACCCCAACTCACATTTCCCCTTAAGCAAGCATAAGTTGGTTTTCTAAATTTGAGACCCTGTTCTGTTTTGTAATTCAGTTCATGTGTAGCCAAGTTTACATTCCGTGTATTAGTGATATCTTATGATGTTTCATTTTCTGTGTGACATATTTCACTTAGAATCATCGTACCTGAATCCACTCATTATGCCGCAATGGGCCTGATGACATAGATTTCATTGGTGAGTGATATTCCATTGTACATACGTACCACAATTTCTTTATCCATTTTTCGCTTTCTTGGATATTTAACTTGTACCGTAGACGAGGTTCTTGTAAACAGAGCCGTCCGAAACTTTGGGGTGGCTGTGTGTTTTTGATTTTAATTTCCCTAAGCTATAGGACCATAAGTGGAAGTGCCATAGGCTGTGTTGCTTTGTTTCCTACGTGTTTCTGGAAACACATACACTTCTCCAGAGTGGTTGTTGGCAATTTACATCCCGCCCATCAGCATGACAAGGCTCCCACTTCTCCATGGTCTGTGCTGCCTTTTTCTGGATTTTACACTTTTTTCAGATGCCCCTTTTGACCGGGGGGCAGTGAGATTTCATTGTAGTGCAGATTTCCTTTACACGCTTGCTTGGTTGTCCAAAAAGGGCGTATGCGTTTTTCCTGAATATATTCAGGAAAAAACGCATACGCCCTTTTTGGCCAAGTGCATCATTGTCGTCGTTCTGCCTCTTTTCCTATGCTTTAAATGCAATTCCAGTCTACCCCCTGAAATCGTTTTCCTGAAATTCTGCCCCACTTTCAAGTCCTCTTCGCAGCCTTCCTTCAATATATTTTTAGACCATAGCTGTCATTTAAAACTCTGCAGGTTTGTGAATTACAGTGCCCCTGAGCTCCTTTCTTCAACTCCCTTTCTTGTGAGCTGGCCGCAAACCCGCAGGAATGATTCAGGCTCTAATCTGGTTCCGGCACGGCGTGCTGAGCATTTGGTTAATTCCTCTTCCTGGTGGGAAATGAGCGTTCCATTTGCCCGTCCAGACACCTACAGCTAGTCTCTCATTGCTTCTCCCTATTCCTGTTCATCTTGCGCAGAAATTGCAAACTGTGACAAACAGGAGGTTAATGGCACTGACTCTCCAAGTGAGGAGGGTATTAGTAAAGCGTTCAAATGTTGAACCCGAGTACCAGGGGACGAAAACTGAGATGCATTTGAAAACGTTTCCCAATCACACTGTGGACCATACTCTGGGTTTCCCATGCATGTTTTAGCTGAAGGAAGGATCCCTTAAACCTGGAGAGTTGGGACCCATGGAATGGGTACCATGCAGTATGACTTCAAAGGGTCTGCGTTGCTCACCGAACCTCACCAATGCTATCAGCCCGAAGTGTCCAGCCTTATGTCTCATCCAGCTCTGGGTGTAGATGTGGTAAATACAGGTTGCATCACAAGCCCTGAATGAATTATTTAAGAATTGCTCTCTATTTCACTCTCATTGTGTTTTGTTTTTGAAATTCATTTTGATAATGGGATTTATCGTATTTTCACTGCTGCTTTTAGGCCACTGTACACACGCTTGATTTCCTTATGGAGACATATAAATCCATGGGTTTTAAGATTCTTACTTGTCAGGTATTTCCCCAGGCATTGAATATAGGGTGTTGAGTCCATTTCGTTGAGCAAGGAGTAGGTTTTGTCTATTATATATTTCGCTTATGGAACGGTATCTGTGCTAATTTCAATCTCTGGTTTTATTCAGCATCCCAACTGACCTTTCCCCATTAGCAAGCATAAGTTGGTTTGCTGAATTTGAGACCCTCTTCTGTTTTGTAATTCAGTTCATGGGTAGCCAAGTTTACATTCCGTGTATTAGTGATATCTTATGAGGTTTCTTTTTTCTGTGTGACTTATTTCTCATAGATTCATCGTACCTGAATCCACTCATTATGCCGCTACGGGCCTGATCACGTAGATTTCATTGCTCAGTGATATTCCATTGTACTTGCATACCACAACTTCTTTATGAATTTTTTGCTTTCTCGGATATTTAACTTGTACCGTAGACGAGGTTCTTGTAAACAGAGACGTCCCAAATATTGGGGTGGCTGTGTGTTTTTGATTTTAATTTCCATAATCTATAGGACCATAAGTGGAAGTGCCATAGGCTGTGTTGCTTTGTTTCCTACGTGTTTCAGGAAACACCATACACTTCCCAGAGTGGCTGTTGGCAATTTACATCCCGCCCATCAGCATAACAAGGCTCCCTTTTCTCCATGACCTGTCCTGCCTTTCTGGATTTTACACTTTTTTCAGATGGCCCTTTTGACCGGGGGGCAGTGAGACTTCATTGTAGTGCAGATTTCCTTTATACGCTTGCTTGGTTGGCCAAAAAGGGCATATGCGTTTTTTCCTGAATATATTCAGGAAAAAACGCATACGCCCTTTTTGGCCAAGTGCATTATTGTTGACATTCTGCCTCTTTTCCTATGCTTTAAGTGCAATTCCCAGATACTACCCCTGAAATCGTTTTCCTGAAATTCTGCCCCACTTTCAAGTTCTCTTCGGAGACTTACTTCAATACATTTTTGGACGATAGCTGTCATTCATAACTCTGCAGGTTTGTGAATTACAGTGCCCCTAGACTGCTTCCTCAACTCGCTTTCTCGTGAGCTGGCTGCAAAACCGCAGGATTGCTTCAGGCCCTTATCTGTTTCCGGCAGGGCATGCTGAGCCTTTGGTTAATTCCTCTTCCTGGTGGGAAATGAGCATTCCATTTGCCCGTGCAGACACCTACAGATAGTTTCTCATTGGTTCTCCCTATTCCTGTTCATCTTGCGCAGAAATTGCAAACTGTGCCAAACAGGAGGTTAAAGGCACTGACTCTCCAAGTGGGGAGAGTTTTAGTAAAGCGTCTGGAATGGTGCACCCGAGTACCGGGGTTCGAAAACTGAGATGCATTTGGAAACGTTTCCCAATCACACGGTGGACCATACTCCGGGTTCCCATGCATGTTTTAGCTGAAGGAAGAATCCCTTAAACCTCGAGAGTTGGGACCCATGGAATGAGTACCATGAAGTATGACTTCAAAGGGTCTGCGTTTGCTCACCGAACCTCACCAATGCTATCAGCCCAAAGTGCCAAGCCTTATGTCTCACCCAGCTCTAGGAGTACATGTGGTAAATCCAAGTTGCATCACAAGCCCTGAATCAATTATTTAAGAATTGCTCTCTATTTCACTGTCACTGTGTTTTGTTTTTGAAATTTATTTTGATAATGGGATTTATCAGATTTTCACTGCTGCGTTTAGGCCGATGTACAGACATTTGATTTCCTTATGGAGACATATAAATCCATGGGTTTTAAGATTCTTACTTGTCAGGTATATTCCCAGGCGTTGAATATGTGGTGTTGAGTCTATTTCGCTGAGCAAGGAGTAGGTCTTGTCTATTATATATTTGGCTTATGGAACGGTATCTGTGCTAATTTCAATCTCTGTTTTTATGCAGCACCCCAACTCACCTTTCCCCATAAGCAAGCATAAGTTGGTTTTCTAAATTTGAGACCCTGTTCTGTTTTGTAATTCAGTTCATGTGTAGCCAAGTTTACATTCCGTGTATTAGTGATATCTTATGATGTTTCTTTTTCTGTATAACTTATTTCTCGTAGAATCATCGTTCCTGAATCCACTCATTATGGCGCTACGGGCCTGATGACGTAGATTTCATTGCTGTGTGATATTCCATTGTACGTGAGTACCACAACTTCTTTATCCGTTTTTTGCTTTCTTGGATAGTTAACTTATACCGTAGACAAGGTTCTTGTTAACAGAGCCGTCCGAAACTTTGGGGTGGCTGTGTGTTTTTGATTTTAATTTCCCTAAGCTATAGGACCATAAGTGGAAGTGCCATAGGCTGTGTTGCTTTGTTTCCTACGTGTTTCAGGAAACACCATACACTCTCCAGAGTGGCTGTTGGCAATTTATATCCCGCACATCAGCATAACAAAGCTCCCTGTTCTCCATGACCTGTCCTGCCTTTCTGGATTTTACACTTTTTCAGATGGCCCTTTTGACCGGTGGGCAGTGGGACTTCATTGTAGTGCAGATTTCCTTTACACGCTTGCTTGGTTGGCCAAAAAGGGTGTATGCGTTTTTTACTGAATATATTCAGGAAAAAACGCATACGACCTTTTTTTGGCCAAGTGCATCATTGTCGACATTCTGCCTCTTTTCCTATGCTTTAAGTGCAATTCCAGTTTACCCCCTGAAATCGTTTTCCGGAAATTCTTCCCCGCTTTCAAGTCGTCTTGGACGACTTACTTCAATACATTTTTGGACGATAGCTGTCATTCATAACTCTGCAGGTTTGTGAATTACAGTGCCCCTGAGCTCCTTTCCTCAACTCGCTTTCTCCTGAGCTGGCCGCAAAACCGCAGGATTGCTTCAGGCCCTAAACTGTTTCTGGCAGGGCATGCTGAGCCTTTGGTTAATTCCTCTTCCTGGTGGGAAATGAGAGTTCCATTTGGCCGTGCAGACACCTACAGCTAGTCTCTCATTGGTTCTCCCTATTCCTGTTCATCTTGCGCAGAAATTGCAAACTGTGCCAAACAGGAGGTTAAAGTCCCTGACTCTCCAAGTGGGGAGAGTGTTAGTAAAGCGTCTGGAATGGTGAACCCGAGTACCAGGGTTCGAAAATTGAGATGCATTTGAAAACGTTTCCCAATAAAAGGTGGACCATACTCTGGGTTTCCCATGCATGTTTAGCTGAAGGAAGAATCCCTTAAACGTTGAGAGTTGGGACCCATGGAATGGGTACCATGCAGTATGACTTCAAAGGGTCTGCGTTTGCTCACCGAACCTCACCAATGCTATCAGCCCGAAGTGTCCAGCCTTATGTCTCACCCAACTCTGGGTGTAGATGTGGTAAATCCAGGTTGCATCACAAGCCCTCAATGAATTATTTAAGAATTGCTCTCTATTTCACTGTCATTGTGTTTTGTTTTTGAAATTTATGTTTATAATGGGATTTATCGGATTTTCACTGCTGCGTTTAGGCCGCTGTACACATGCTTGATTTCCTTATGGAGACATATAAATCCATGGGTTTTAAGATTCTTACTTGTCAGGTATCTTCCCAGGCGTTGAATATGGGGTGTTGAGTCCATTTCGCTGAGCAAGGAGTAGGTCTTGTCTATTATATATTTGGCTTATGGAACGGTATCTGTGCTAATTTCAATCTCTGGTTTTATGCAGCACCCCAACTCACCGTTCCCCATATGCAAACATAAGTTGGTTTTCTAAATTTGAGACCCTGTTCTGTTTTGTAATTCAGTTCGTGTGTAGCCAAGAGTACATTCGGTGTATTAGTGATATCTCATGATGTTTCTTTTTCTGTGTGACTTATTTCTCGTAGAATCATCGTACCTGAATCCACTCATTATGCCGCTACGGGCCTGATGACGTAGATTTCATTACTGAGTGATATTCCATTGTACGTGCGTACCACAACTTCTTTATCCATTTTTTGCTTTCTCGGATAGTTAACTTATACCGTAGACAAGGTTCTTGTAAACAGAGCCGTCCCAAACTTTGGGGTGGCTGTGTGTTTTTGATTTTAATTTCCCTAAGCTATAGGACCATAAGTGGAAGTGCCATAGGCTGTGTTGCTTTGTTTCCTACATGTTTCTGGAAACACCATACACTTCTCCAGAGTGGCTGTTGGCAATTTACATCCCGCCCATCAGCATAACAAGGCTCCCTGTTTCTCCATGACCTGTCCTGCCTTTCTGGATTTTACACTTTGTTCAGATGTGCCTTTTGACCGGTGGGCAGTGTGACTTCATTTTAGTGCAGATTTCCTTTACACGCTTGCTTGTTTGGCCATAAACCGCGTATGCGTTTTTTCCTGAATATATTCAGGAAAAAACGCATACGTCCTTTTTGGCCAAGTGCATCATTTTCGACATTCTGCCTCTTTTCCTATGCTTTAAGTGCAATTCCTGTCTACCCCCTGAAATTGTGTTCCTGAAATTCTGCCCCGCTTTCAAGTCCTCTTCGAAGACTTACTTCAATACATTTTTGGACGATAGCTGTCATTCATAACTCTGCAGGTTTCTGAATTACACTGCCCCTGAGCTCCGTTCTTCAACTCGCTTTCTTGTGAGCTCGCCGCAAAACCGCAGGATTGCTTAGCGCCATAATCTCTTTCTGGCAGGGCACGCTGAGCCTTTGGTTAATTCCTCTTCCTGGTGGGAAATGAGCGTTCCATTTGCACGTGCAGACACCTACATCTAGTCTCATTGCTTCTCCCTATTCCTGTTCATCTTGCGCAGAAATTGCAAACTGGGCCAAACAGGAGGTTAAAGGCACTGACTCTCCAAGTGGGGAGAGTGTTAGTAAAGCGTCTGGAATGGTGAACCCGAGTACCAGGGGCAAAAACTGAGATGCATTTGAAAACGTTTCCCAATCACACGGTGGTCCATACTCTGGGTTTCCCATGCATGTTTTAGCTGAAGGAAGAATCCCTTAAACCTGGAGAGTTGGGACCCATAGAATGGGTACCATGTAGTATAGACTCAAAGGGTCTGCGTTTGCTCACCGAACCTCACCAATGCTATCAGGCCGAAGTGCCCAGCCTTATGTCTCACCCAGCTCTGGGTGTACATGTGGTAAATCCAGGTTGCATCACAAGCCCTGAATCAATTATTTAAGAAATGCTCTCTATTTCACTGTCATTGTGTTTTGTTTTTGAAATTTATTTTGATAATGGGATTTATCGTATTTTCACTGCTGCGTTTAGGCCGATGTACAGACATATGATTTCCTTATGGAGACATATAAATCCATGGGTTTTAAAATTCTTACTTGTCAGGTATATTCCCAGGCGTTGAATATGGGGTGTTGAGTCTATTTCGCTGAGCTAGGAGTAGGTCTTGTCTATTATATATTTGGCTTATGGAACGGTATCTGTGCTAATTTCAATCTCTGTTTTTATGCAGCACCCCAACTCACCTTTCCCCATAAGCAAGTATAAGTTGGTTGTCTCCGTGAGACCCTTTTCTGTTTTGTAATTCAGTTTATGTGTAGTCAAGTTTACGTTCCGTGTATTAGTGATATCTTATGATGTTTCTTTTTCTGTGTGACTTATTTCTCGTAGAATCAGCGTACTTGAATCCACTCATTATGGCGCTACGGGCCTGATGACGTAGATTTCATTGCTGTGTGATATTCCATTGTACGTACGTAGCACTACTTCTTTATCCATTTTTGGCTTTCTCGGATATTTAACTTGTACCGTAGACGAGGTTCCTGTAAACGGAGCCGTCTGCCAACTTTTGGGGTGGCTGTGTGTTTTTGATTTTAATTTCCCTAAGCTATAGATCCATAAGTGGAAGTGCCATAGGCTGTGTTGTTTTGTTTCCTACGTGTTTCAGGAAACACCATACACTTCTCCAGAGTGGCTGTTGGCATTTTACATCCTGCCCATCAGCATAACAAGGCTCCCTGTTCTCCATGACCTATCCTTCCTTTCTGGATTTTACACTTTTTTCAGATGGCCCTTTTGACCTGGGGGCAGTGAGACTTCTTTGTTGTGCAGTTTCTTAACCTGCTTGCTTTCTGGTTCGCCAAAAAGGGCGTATGCGTTTTTTCCTGAATATATTCAGGAAAAAACGCATACGCCCGACATGCAGTCATTGTCGACGTTCTGCCTCTTTTCCTATGCTTTAAATGCAATTCCAGTCTACCCCCTGAAATCGTTTTCTTGCAATTCTGCCCCGCTTTCAAGTCCTCTTCGCAGCCTTCCTTCAATATATTTTTGGGTGATAGCTGTCATTTATAACTCTGCAGGTTTGTGATTTCCAGTGTCCCTGAGCTCCTTTCTTCAACTCGCTTTCTTGTGAGCTGGCCGCAAACCCGCAGGATTGCTTCAGGCCCTAATCTGGTTCCGGCACGGCATGCTGAGCCTTTTGGTTAATTCCTCTTCCTGGTGGGAAATGAGCGTTAAATTTGCCCGTGCAGACACCTTCACACGAGTCTTCATGGTGCCACTTTGCCCCGGTTATCTCTATGGAGGTTGGAGTTGGAGGGCCTCCTCACTCAAGGTCAGTGTGCCCATGGAGCCCACCCTGCAACTTCAGGGCATGGATGGGGGTTAGGATCACCACGTGGGGTCCTTTTCCCTTCGGAGTGAGGTGGCCTTTAGGGCTGCAGATTCCAGGTTTTCAGATACTGCCAGTATCTTGGCCAGATGTGGCGGTGGGCCAAGCCCCTTGGTGACCGTAGTTTATCCTACCTGGATCGCATTCTTGCATTGTTCCATTTCAAGTGGTCCCAGGTTTTGCACTAATACTCCAATGGCGATTCACCGTTCACCAGGAATGTAAAGGTCAAAGGGTTTAGCTAAATTAGGGAGTTCCAGGGCAAGGGTCTGAATTGACTGCTCTTTCCATTCTTGAAAGGCCACTTCTGCATTCTATTCAAAAGGATCATCATCTTTTCCTTTCAGTGTTTCATATAGAGGCCGAGCTAGTAGACTGTAGTTAGGGATCCAGAAGCAGCAATCCCTGGCCTCCCAGGAGCCCCTAAGCTGTCTTCTAGTTTCAGAAATGGGTAAGGCTGTAAATTGTTTCTTCCCTTTCCTGGGATGGGCTTCTCCGACCTTCTGTGAGAATGAAGCCCAGGCAGGTCACCGTAGTCTGTGATATTTGAGCTTTTTCTTGGACAACTTGTATCCTTTATTGGCTTGGTAGTTCAGAGGTCTCCTTAGTAGGGCTGGCGATCAGAATGTCGTCTGCATATTGAATGAGTGTTTCCTTTTCCAGAGGTAGAACTTTAGGTCTTTAGCTGAGCTTTCCCCAAAGATGGTGTGGGAATTTTTGAACCCTTGGGGCAACACGGCCCGGAAGTATTGTTTTAGTTGTATGTTGAGTCCTGCCACTCACAAGCCAAAATTTCTTGTGACTCTGGGACTAATAGAATACAAAAGAAGGCATCATTGAAGACTAATACAGAATACCATGTCCTGGTGGTTGGTAGAATGACCAGCAGGGTGTAGGGTTTAGGAACTACTGGAGGTATATCCTCAGTGGCTTAACTGACTGTCCTGACATCCTTTACCAGGACTCCAGCAAAGAAAGGCTATCGAGGTCAGGCCAATCCCAGGATATGGAGCTCACCTGGGCAGGTACCCCAACCCAGCCCACGGGGCTCTCATGTTCAGGACCCTCCCAGGATATGGTGTTCCCTGTGCAGGTCCCCCTGCAGCCCATGGGGCTCTCGTGGTCAGGCCCCTCCCAGGATACAGAGCTACCCTTGCAGGTACCATGGCAGGGCTGGGAACACAGGAACCGTGCATATCGCCCTCATTGCAGAGCACTCCCAGCTCACCTGTCACTCAGATCTGACACAGAGCACCTCAGAGCAGGACTTGAACTAACAAACAGCAGCTCCGACAGGTCTGTGACCCTGGGCATCACTCTGTGTGGCCTCCCTCCACCTGGTGTTCCAGAGACTTCCACTGCACCCGGGGCACCAGGCCTCTGTCTCCACCCACCAGCCACCCCTCCTCTCCCTGACTCCTGGGTTCCTCTCATTAGGAGAGGGTTTTCTTGAAGTTGTCTCCCACTCATGGGCCAGATAATATAATTAGAAAACAAGCCAGAGCTGCAGCCCCTTGTCTATCCTGACTCTCAGGAGCCCACACCTGTTCCTTGGACCATTCAGCAAGTTCCAGTTTCTGCAACTGTGAGCCCCTGAGGGGTGATTATTGGCTGGCCTGGGAAGCCTCAGCATGCCGGGCCAGCCCTCCCCAGGTGTGCCTGGGTTCAGATCAATATAAACACCGCTCCAGGCAGCAAGAGCCCCTGCAGCTGTGCCTGACGCCATTTTCTCTGCCCTGTCAGCAGTCTTGGGGCTGGACTGGTGGGAGGGAGTGAGAGGCCACGGCTTTGTGGGTGGCCCGGTGTGAGTGGGGCTCTGCTGGACTTTCTGCAGCAGTTGCCAAGATGCCACCTGCTAAAGAAGAGGATGTGTCACCCATACGTGCCGCTGGAATTTCTCCCTGGGCAGAGGTGAGTGAGGAAGAAAGCAGTGGGGGCCGGGACAGCAGGGGTATCTCAGGCAGGGAAATGGAAAGCTTCCAGAAGAGCACCCAGGGCCAGGACCACCCTGGCTGGCCTGCAGGCACCAAGTCGACTGGCATGCTGTCGCTCATGTGGCTCCATGGCCCTTCCTCTAGGCTTTCAAGTCCTTGTACATATTCAGGTGTTTTACCTGGGAAGGGTGGGAACATTTCAGCAGCAGCTGGCCTGGGGCTCAGCCCACGTTTACTCACAGATGCCTCGGCACGGTCCCCCAGCTTTGCAATGAGGACGCTTGTTGCGTGGGGCCTGCTGGCTGAATGGGAGATGATTCCCCACCACTGACCAACTTCAGAATTGCTTACAACTGGAGCAAGTGCCCTGATACGGTTTTCCTCTGTGTAACTGGTGGGTTCTGTTTTTTTTTCTTTTTTTCGTTTTTGGTTCAAGGTAGATTTTATTCCTCTTTTTTGTATTTACAGATATAAGCATGGAAATAATTTATTCATATAAATACATGTATGTGAAGGGAAGAATATTTTCTCTGTTTTACTTTTTGTAATTTGAATTTTATTTTATTTTTTTATACAGCAGGTTCTTTTTGGTTATCTCTTTTATACATATAAATGTATATATGCCAATCCCAATCTCTCAACTCCTCCCACCACCACCCCCCAACAGCTTTCCCCCCTTGGTGTCCATACGTTTGTTGTCTACATCTGTTGCTCTATTTCTGCCTTGCAAAACGGTTCATCTGTAAAATTTGTCTAGGTTCCACATATAGGCATTAATAGACAAGATTTGTTTTTCTATTTCTGACTTACTTCACTCTGTATGACAGTCTCTAGATCCATCAACGTCTCTACAAATGACCCAATTTCATTCCTTTTTATGGCTTAGTAATATTCCATTTATATATGTACCACTTCTTTATGCATTCGTCTGTCTGTGGGCATTTAGGTTGCTTCCATTACCTGGATATTGTAAATAGTGATGCAATGAACATTGCGGTGAATGTCTCTTTTTGATTTATGGTTTTGTCTGGGTATATGCCCAGTAGTGGGATTGCTGTATCATATGGTAATTCTATTCTTAATTTTATATGAAACTCCATAATGTTCTCCACAGTGACTGTATCAATTTACATTCCCAACAATAGTGGAAGAGGGTTCCTTATCTCCACACCCTTTCCAGCATTTGTTGTTTGTAGATTTTCTGATGATGCCCATTCTAACATGTGTGAGGTGATACACCATGGATGAGTCTATTTCGTTGAGCAAAGAGTAGGTCTTGTCTAGTACATATTTGGCTTATGGAACGGTATGTGTGCTAATTTCAATCTCTGGTTTTATACAGCACCCCAACTCAACATTCCCCTTAAGCAAGCATAAGTTTTTATCTAAATGTGAGACTCTGTTCGGTTTTGTATTTCAGTTTATGTGTAGCCAAGTTTACACTCCCTCTATTAGTGATATCTTATGATACTTATCTTTCTCTGTGTGACGTATTTCTCTTAGAATCATCATATTTAAATCCACTCAATTTGCTGCTACAGGCCTGATGACATTGATTTCATTGCTGAGTGATATTCCGTTGTACGTAAGTAGCACAACTCCTTTATCCATTTTTTTCTTTCTGAGATATTTAATTTGTACTGGACTCGAGTTTCTTGTAAACACAGCAGCCCTAAATTTTGTGCTGGCTGTGTCTTGTGGGATTTTTAATTTTCCTAAGCTATAGGGCTAAAAGTGGAAGTACCCTAGGCTCTGTAGCTTTGTTTTTCAGATGTTTCAGGATACACCATAAACATCTCCAGAGTGTCTGTTAACAATCTTCACTGCCGGCCATCCGCATGGCCAGGGCCTGGTCTCCATGGCCTGTCCTGTGTTTCTGGTTTTTACACTTTTTTCAGATGGCCCTTTTGACGAATGGGAAACGAGACTTCATTGTAGTGCGGATTTCCATTGCTGGAGTGCTTGGTTGGCCAAAAAGGGCATATGCGTTTTTTCCTGAATATATTCAGGAAAAAATGTTTACGCACTTTTGTCCAAGTGCATCAGTGTCAAAGATCTGCCGCTTTTCACATGCTTTAAATGCAATTCCAATCTACCTCCTGAAATATGATTCCTGCAATTCTGCCTCGTTTTCAAGTCCTCTTTGCAGACTTACTTCAATATATTTTTGCCAATAGCTGTCATTTATATCTCTGCAGGTTTGTGAATTACAGTGCCCGTGATTTCCTTTCTTAACTCGTTTCCTTGAAAGCTGGCCACAGAACCGCAGGTTTGCTTTAGGCCATAATCAGGGTCCGACACGGCACTCTGAGCCTTTGGTTAATTCCTCTTCCTGGTGGGAAATTAGAGTTAAATGTGCCCCTCCGGACACCTGCCTCACTCCCAGCCCCTTGGTTATGTGTGTCCTGTAGTTTGAGGGATATTTTATGGGTTCCTCACCTTTGGCTGATGTGGCCCCACTGGTGTGAGGACACTCCTGCCTGGTTCCCATCCCCTTGGTGATGTGGACCCTCCGGTGAGAGTCTGATCCTGGCTGGGTTCCTCACACTTCTGAGAGGTGGGCCCTCTTCTCTGAGGTCACTCCTGCCTGGCTGGCCCACCCCGCCTTGACGACGTCGGCTCTCTCGTGGGAGTTGGTGCCTGCTGAGTCTCCTCCCCTTGGTAATGAGGGCCCTCTGGCGTCAGGCCCTAACTCCTGGCCTCCCAAAATTTTCTGATGTGCGCCCTGTGGTGCGGGGGCTCACTCCTGCCAGGTTCCCAACACCATGGGAATGTGGGCCTTCTGCTCTGAGGTCCCAACGATGGGTTGCTCAGTTTCATGATGAGGGCCCCCTGGTGTGAGTTCACTCCGGCCTGGATCCCATAGCCTCGCTGCTCCTGGCCACCTGCGGGGAGGTTACAACTGCGGGATTCCTCACCTTTTTTCTTCTATGGGCCCTCTGTTTTGAGACTCCTCCTGCCTGCCTCACTCCCAGCCCCTTGGTGATGTGTGTCCTCTGGTTTGAGGCCACGTGTGCTGGGTCCCTCACCTTTCGATGATGTGGCCCCACTGGTGTGAGGACACTCTTGCCTGGTTCCTATCCCCTTGAAGATGTGGGCTCTCTGGTGAGAGTCTGATCCTGGCTGGGTTCCTCACCCTTCTGTGAGGTGGGCCCTCTGCTGTGAGGTCACTCCTGCCTGGCTGGCACACCCCGCCTGGGCAACATCGGCCCTCTTGTGGCAGTTGGAGCATGCTGGGAGCCTCCTCCCCTCGGTGATGAGGGCCCTCTTGCGTCAGGCCCTAACTGCTGGGTACCCACATTTTCTGATACGTGCTAAGTGGTGCGAGGACACTCCTGCGAGGTTCCCATCCCCATGGGGATGTGGGCCTTCTGCTCTGAGGTCCCAATGGCTGGGTTGCTCACAGTTTCATGATGTGGGCCCTCTGCTGTGAGTTCACTGCAGCCTGGATCACATAGACTCGGTGCTCTGGGCCGCCTGCTGGGAGGTTCCCACTGCAGGATTCCTCACCTTTTTTTATTCTATTGGCCCTGTGTTGTGAGGCTACTCATGCCTGCCTCAATCCGAGCCCCTTGGAGATGTGGGTCCTCTGGTTTAGGCCTCATGTGCTGGTTTCCTCACCTTTCTATGATGTGGTCACCCTGGTGTGAAGACAGTCCTGCCTGGTTCTGATCCCCTTGGTGATGTGGGCCCTCTGGTGAGAGTCTTATCCTGGCTGGGTTCCTCACCCTTCTGTGAGGTAGGCCCTCTGCTGTGAGGTCACTCCTGCCTGGCTGTCACACGTCACCTTGTCGACATGGGCCCTCAGTTGGGAGTTGGTGCCTGCTTGGAGTCTCCTCCCCTTGGTAATGAGGGCCCTCTGGCGTCAGACCCTAACTTCTGGGCTCCCAAAATTCTCTGATGTGTGCCCTGAGGTGCGAGTACACTTATGCCATGTTCCCAACCACATAGGAATGTGGGCCTTCTGCTCTGAGGTCCCAAAGCCTGGGTTGCTCACAGTTTCATGATGAGGGCCCTCTGTTTTGAGTTCAGTCAGGTCTGGATCCCATAGCCTCGCTGCTCCTGGCCGCCTGCTGGGAGGTTCCAACTGCGGGATTCCTCACCTTTTTTCTTCTATGGGCCCTCTGTTTTGAGACTCCTCCTGCCTGCCTCACTCCCAGCCCCTTGGTGATGTGTGTCCTCTGGTTTGAGGCCACGTGTGCTGGGTCACTCACATTTCGTTGATGAGGTCCCACTGGTGTGAGGACACTCCAGCCTGGTTCCCATTCTCTTGGTGATGTGGGCCCTCTGGTGAGAGTCTGATCCTCCTTGGGTTCCTCACACTTTTGTGAGGTGGGCCCTCTGCTCTGAGGTCACTCTTGCCTGGCTGGCACACCCCGCATTGGCGACGGCGGCCCACTGGTAGCAGTTGGAGCCTGCTGGGAGCCTCCTCTCCTCGGTGATGAGAGCCCTCTGGTGTCAGGCCCTAACTGCTGGGCTCCCCACCTTTTCTGATGTGTGCCCACTGGTGCGATGACACTCCTACTTGGTTCCCTTCCCCATGGGGATGTGGGCCTTGTGCTCTGAGGTCACAACGGCTGGTTTGAGAACAGTTTCATGATGAGGGCCCTCTGTTGTGAGTTCATCACTGCCTGGATCCCATAGCCTCGGTGCTCTGGGCCGCCTGCTGGGATGTTCCAACTGCTGGATTCCTCACCTTTTTTATACAATGGGCCATGTGTTGTGAGGTTAATCCTGCCTGCCTCGCTCCAAGACCCATGGTGATGTGGGTCCTCTGGTTTGAGGCCACATTTTCTTGTTACCTCAACTTTTGATGATATGGCCCCACGGGTGTGATGACACTCCTGCCTGGTTCACAGCCCCTTGCTGATGTGGGCACTCTGGTGAGAGTCTGATCCTGGCTGGGTTCCTTACCCTTCTGTGAGGTGGGCCCTCTGATGTGAGCTCACTCCTGCCTGGCTGGCTCACGTCGCCTTGATGATGTGGGCCCTCTGTTGGCCACTAAAGCATTCTGGGAGCCTCCTACCCTCTTTAATGAGGGCCCTGGAAAAAACGCATATGCACATTTTGACCAAGTGCATCATTGTCCAGGATCTGCCTCTTCTCCTATGCTTTCGAAAACTGCCGTCTACGTCCTGAAATCATATTCCAGGAATATTTGCCCGCTTTCAAGTCCTCCTCGCAGCCTTACTTCAATATATTTTTGTATGATACCTGTCATTAATAACTCTGCAGGTTTGTTAAATACAGTGTCCCTGAGCTCCTTTCTTCAACATGCTTTCTTGTGAGCTGGCCGCAAAACCGCAGGATTGCTTCAGGCCGTAATCTGGTTTCGGCACGGCACGCTGAGCCTTTGGTAAATTCCTCTTTCTGGTGAGAAATGAGCATTCAATTTGCCCGTGGAGACACCTACAGCTAGTCTCTCATTGGTTCTCCCTATTCCTGTTCATCTTGTGCAGAAATTGCAAACTGTGCCAAACAGGAGGTTAAAGGCACTGACTCTCCAAGTGGGTAGAGGGTTAGTAAAGCATCTGGAATGGTGAACCCGAGTACCAGGGAACGAAACCTGAGAGCCATTTAAAATGGTTTCCCAGTCTCACAGTGGACAATACTCTGGGTTTCCCATGCATGTTTTAGCTGAAGGAAGAATTCCTTAAACCTGGAGATTATTGACCCATGGAATGGGTACCATGCAGTATGACTAAAAAGGGTCTGAATTTGCTCACCGAACCTCACCAATGCTATCAGTTCGAAGGTCCAGCCTTATGCCTCACCCAGCTCTGGGTGTAGATGTGGTAAATCCAGGTTTCATCACAAGCCCTGAATCAATTATTTAAGAATTGCTGTCTCTTTCACTGTCATTGTGTTTTGTTTTTGTAATTTAGTTTGATAATGGGATTTATCGGATTTTCACTGCTGCGTTCATGCCGCTGTACAAACGCTTGATTCTCCTACAGAGAAATATAAATCCACGGGTTTTAAGATTCTTACTAGTCAGGTATATTCCTAGGCGTTGAATATGTGGTGTTGAGTCCATGTCGTTGAACAAGGAGTAGGTCTTGACTATTACATATTTGGCTTATGGAACGGTATCTGTGCTATTTTCAATCTCTGGTTTTATGCAGCACCCCAACTCACCTTTGCCCTTAAGCAAGCATAAGTTGGTTTTCTAAATTTGAGTCCCTGTTCTGTTTTGTAATTCAGTTCATGTGTAGCCAAGTTTACATTCCGTGTATTAGTGATATCTTATGATGTTTCATTTTCTGTGTGACTTATTTCACTTAGAATCACTGTAGCTGAATCCACTCATTATGCCGTGATGGGCCTGATGACATAGATTTCATTGCTGAGTGATATTCCATTGTACGTACGAACCACAACTTCTTTATCCATTTTTCACATTCTGGGATATTTAACTTGTACCGTAGATGAGGTTCTTGTAAACAGAGCCGTCCAAAAATTTGGGGTGGCTGTGTGTTTTTGATTTTAATTTCCCTAAGCTATAGGACCATAACTGGAAGTGCCGTAGGCTCCGTTGCTTTGAACTTCAGGTTTTTCAGGAAACACCATACACTTCTCCAGGGTGGCTGTTGGCAATTTACATCCCGCCCATCAGCATAACAAGGCTCCCTGTTCTCCATGGCCTGTGCTGTCTTTCTGGATTTTACACTTTTTTTAGATGGCCCTTTTGACCAGGGGGCTGTGAGACTTCATTGTAGGGCATAATTCTTTAACATGCTTGCATGGTTGGCCAAAAAGGGCGTATGCGTTTTTCCTGAATATATTCAGGAAAAAACGCATACGCCCTTTTTTGGCCAAGTGCATCATTGTCGACGTTCTGCCTCTTTTCCTATGCTTTAAATGCAATTCCAGTCTACCCCCTGAAATCGTTTTCTTGCAATTCTGCCCACTTACAAGTCCTCTTCGCAGCCTTCCTTCAATATATTTTTGGACGATAGCTGTCATTTATAACTCTGCAGGTTTGTGAATTACAGTGCCCCTGAGCTCCTTTCTTCAACTCGCTTTCTTGTGAGCTGGCCGCAAACACACATGATTGCTTCAGGCCCTAATCTGGTTCCGGCACGGCATGCTGAGCCTTTGGTGAATTCCTCTTCCTGGTGGGAAATGAGCGTTAAATTTGCCTGTGCAGACACCTCCAGCTAGTCTCTCATTGATTCCCCCTATTCCTGTTCATCTTGCGCAGATATTGCAAACTGTGCCAAACAGGAGGTTAAAGGCACTGAGTCACCAAGTGGGGAGAGTGTTAGTAAAGGGTCTGGAATGGTGAACCCGAGTAAAAGGGGACGAAAACTGAGATGCATTTGAAAACGTTTCCCGGTCACATGGTGCACCATACTTGGGTTTTCCATGCATGTTTTAGCTGAAGGAAGAATCCCTCAAACCTGGAGAGTTGGGACCCATGGAATGGGTACCATGCAGTATGACTTCAAAGGGTCTGCACTTGCTCATCGAACCTCACCAATGCTATCAGCCCGAAGTGTCCAACCTTATGTCTCACTCAGCTCTGGGTGTAGATGTGGTAAATCCAGGTTGCATCACAAGCCCTGAATGAATTATTTAAAAATTGCTCTCTATTTCACTGTCATTGTGTTTTGTTTCTGTAATTCATTTTGATAATGGGATTTATTGGATTTTCTCTGCTGCATTCTTGCAGCTGTACACACGCTTGATTCTCTTATGGAGACATATAAATCCATGGGTTTGAAGATTCTGATCAGTCAGGTGTATTCCTAGGCTTTGAATACGGGGTGTTTAGTCCATTTCGTTGAGCAAGGGGTAGGTCTTGAGTATTATATATTTGGCTTATGGAAAGGTATCTGTGCTAATTTCTATCTCTGGTTTTATGCAGCACCCCAACTCACATTTCCCCTTAAGCAAGCATAAGTTGGTTTTCTAAATTTGAGACCCTGTTCTGTTTTGTAATTCAGTTCATGTGTAGCCAAGTTTACATTCCTTGTATTAGTGATATCTTATGATGTTTCATTTTCTGTGTGACTTATTTCACTTAGAATCATCGTACCTGAATCCACTCATTATGCCGCAATGGGCCTGATGACATAGATTTCATTGGTGAGTGATATTCCATTGTACGTACGTACCACAATTTCTTTATCCATTTTTCGCTTTCTTGGATATTTAACTTGTACCGTAGACGAGGTTCTTGTAAACAGAGCCGTCCGAAACTTTGGGGTGGCTGTGTGTTTTTGATTTTAATTTCCCTAAGCTATAGGACCATAAGTGGAAGTGCCATAGGCTGTGTTGCTTTGTTTCCTACGTGTTTCTGGAAACACCATACACTTCTCCAGAGTGGTTGTTGGCAATTTACATCCCGCCCATCAGCATGACAAGGCTCCCTCTTCTCCATGGTCTGTGCTGCCTTTCTGGATTTTACACTTTTTTCAGATGGCCCTTTTGACCGGGGGGCAGTGAGACTTCATTGTAGTGCAGATTTCCTTTACACGCTTGCTTGGTTGTCCAAAAAGGGCGTATGCGTTTTTTCCTGAATATATTCAGGAAGAAACGCATATGCCCTTTTTGACCAAGTGCATCATTGTCGAGGTTCTGCCTCTTCTCCTATACTTTCAGAGGACTTCCCGTCTACCTCCTGAAATCGTATTCCGGAATTCTGCCCCGCGTTCAAGTCCTCTTCGCAGCCTTACTTCAATACATTTTTGGAAAATAGTTGACATTTATAACTCTGCAGGTTTGTGAATGACAGTGCGCCTGAGCTCCTTTCTTCTACTCGCTTTCTTGTGAGCTGGCCGCAAACCCGCAGCATTGCTTCATGCCCTAATCTGGTTCCAGCACAGCATGCTGATCCTTTGGTAAATTCCTCTTCCTGGTGGGAAATGAGCGTTAAATTTGCCCGTGCAGACACCTTCACACGAGTCGTCATGGTGCCCCTTTGCCCCGGTTATCTCTATGGAGGTTGGAGTTGCAGGGCCTCCTCACTCAAGGTCAGTGTGCCCACGGAGCCAACCCTGCAACTTCAGGGCATGTTTGGTGGTTAGGATCACCACGTGGGGTCCTTTCACCTTAGGAGGGAGGTGGCCTTTTGGGCTGCTGATTTCCAGGTTTTCGGATACTGCCAGTATCTTGGCCAGATGTGGCGGTGGGCCAAGCCCCTTGGTGACCGTAGTTTATCCTACCTGGATCGCATTCTTGCATTGTTCCATTTCAAGTGGTCCCAGGTTTTGCACTAATACTCCAATGGCGATTCACCGTTCACCAGGAATGTAAAGGTCAAAGGGTTTAGCTAAATTAGGGAGTTCCTGTTCAAGGGTCTGAATTGACTGCTCTTTCCATTCTTGAAAGGCCACTTCTGCATTCTATTCAAAAGGATCATCACCTTTTCCTTTCAGTGTTTCATATAGAGGCCGAGCTAGTAGACTGTAGTTAGGGATCCAGAAGCAGCAAACCCTGGCCTCCCCAGGAACCCCTAAGCTGTCTTCTAGTTTTAGAAATGGGTAAGGCTGTAAAATGTTTCTTCCCTTTCCTGGGATGGGCTTCTCCGACCTTCTGTGAGAATGAAGCCCAGGCAGGTCACCGTAGTCTGTGATATTTGAGCTTTTTCTTGGACAACTTGTATCCTTTATTGGCTTGGTAGTTCAGAGGTCTCCTTAGTAGGGCTGGCGATCAGAATGTCGTCTGCATATTGAATGAGTGTTTCCTTTTCCAGAGGTAGAACTTTTAGGTCTTTAGCTGAGCTTTCCCCAAAGATGGTGTGGGAATTTTTGAACCCTTGGGGCAACACGGCCCGGAAGTGTTGTTTTAGTTGTATGTTGAGTCCTGCCACTCACAAGCCAAAATTTCTTGTGACTCTGGGACTAATAGAATACAAAAGAAGGCATCATTGAAGACTAATACAGAATACCATGTCCTGGTGGTTGGTAGAATGACCAGCAGGGTGTAGGGTTTAGGAACTACTGGAGGTATATCCTCAGTGGCTTAACTGACTGTCCTGACATCCTTTACCAGGACTCCAGCAGCCCATGGGGCTCTCGAGGTCAGGCCAATCCCAGGATATGTAGCTCACCTGGGCAGGTACCCCAACCCAGCCCACGGGGCTCTCATGTTCAGGACCCTCCCAGGATATGGTGTTCCCTGGGCAGGTCCCCCTGCAGCCCATGGGGCTCTCGTGGTCAGGCCCCTCCCAGGATACAGAGCTACCCTTGCAGGTACCATGGCAGGGCTGGGAACACAGGAACCGTGCATATCGCCCTCATTGCAGAGCACTCCCATCTCACCTGTCACTCAGATCTGACACAGAGCACCTCAGAGCAGGACTTGAACTAACAAACAGCAGCTCCGACAGGTCTGTGACCCTGGGCATCACTCTGTGTGGCCTCCCTCCACCTGGTCTTCCAGAGACTTCCACTGCACCCGGGGCACCAGGCCTCTGTCTCCACCCACCAGCCACCCCTCCTCTCCCTGACTCCTGGGTTCCTCTCATTAGGAGAGGGTTTTCTTGAAGTTGTCTCCCACTCATGGGCCAGATAATATAATTAGAAAACAAGCCAGAGCTGCAGCCCCTTGTCTATCCTGACTCTCAGGAGCGCACACCTGTTCCTTGGACCTGGCCGATTCAGCAAGTTCCAGTTTCTGCAACTGTGAGCCCCTGAGGGGTGATTTTTGGCTGGCCTGGGAAGCCTGACCGTGCCGGCCAGCCCTCCCCAGGTGTGTCTGGGTTCAGATCAATATAAACACCGCTCCAGGCAGCAAGAGCCCCTGCAGCTGTGCCTGACGCCATTTTCTCTGCCCTGTCAGCAGTCTTGGGGCTGGACTGGTGGGAGGGAGTGAGAGGCCACGGCTTTGTGGGTGGCCCAGTGTGAGTGGGGCTCTGCTGGACTTTCTGCAGCAGTTGCCAAGATGCCACCTGCTAAAGAAGAGGATGTGTCACCCATACCTGCCGCTGGAATTTCTCCCTGGGCAGAGGTGAGTGAGGAAGAAAGCAGTGGGGGCCGGGACAGAAGGGGTATCTCAGGCAGGGAAATGGAAAGCTTCCAGAAGAGCACCCAGGGCCAGGACCACCCTGCCTGGCCTGCAGGCACCAAGTCGGCTGGCATGCTGTCGCTCATGTGGCTCCATGGCCCTTCCTCTAGGCTTTCAAGTCCTTGTACATATTCAGGTGTTTTACCTGGGAAGGGTGGGAACATTTCAGCAGCAGCTGGCCTGGGGCTCAGCCCACGTTTACTCACAGATGCCTCGGCACGGTCCCCCAGCTTTGCAATGAGGACGCTTGTTGCGTGGGGCCTGCTGGCTGAATGGGAGATGATTCCCCACCACTGACCAACTTCAGAATTGCTTACAACTGGAGCAAGTGCCCTGATACGGTTTTCCTCTGTGTAACTGGTGGGTTCTGTTTTTTTTTCTTTTTTTCGTTTTTGGTTCAAGGTAGATTTTATTCCTCTTTTTTGTATTTACAGATATAAGCATGGAAATAATTTATTCATATAAATACATGTATGTGAAGGGAAGAATATTTTCTCTGTTTTACTTTTTGTAATTTGAATTTTATTTTATTTTTTTATACAGCAGGTTCTTTTTGGTTATCTCTTTTATACATATAAATGTATATATGCCAATCCCAATCTCTCAACTCCTCCCACCACCACCCCCCAACAGCTTTCCCCCCTTGGTGTCCATACGTTTGTTGTCTACATCTGTTGCTCTATTTCTGCCTTGCAAAACGGTTCATCTGTAAAATTTGTCTAGGTTCCACATATATGCATTAATAGACAAGATTTGTTTTTCTCTTTCTGACTTACTTCACTCTGTATGACAGTCTCTAGATCCATCAACGTCTCTACAAATGACCCAATTTCATTCCTTTTTATGGCTTAGTAATATTCCATTTTATATATGTACCACTTCTTTATGCATTCGTCTGTCTGTGGGCATTTAGGTTGCTTCCATTACCTGGATATTGTAAATAGTGATGCAATGAACATTGCGGTGAATGTCTCTTTTTGATTTATGGTTTTGTCTGGGTATATGCCCAGTAGTGGGATTGCTGTATCATATGGTAATTCTATTCTTAATTTTATAAGAAACTCCATAATGTTCTCCACAGTGACTGTATCAATTTACATTCCCAACAATAGTGGAAGAGGGTTCCTTATCTCCACACCCTTTCCAGCATTTGTTGTTTGTAGATTTTCTGATGATGCCCATTCTAACATGTGTGAGGTGATACACCATGGATGAGTCTATTTCGTTGAGCAAAGAGTAGGTCTTGTCTAGTACATATTTGGCTTATGGAACGGTATGTGTGCTAATTTCAATCTCTGGTTTTATACAGCACCCCAACTCAACATTCCCCTTAAGCAAGCATAAGTTTTTATCTAAATGTGAGACTCTGTTCGGTTTTGTATTTCAGTTTATGTGTAACCAAGTTTACACTCCCTCTATTAGTGATATCTTATGATACTTATCTTTCTCTGTGTGACGTATTTCTCTTAGAATCATCATATTTAAATCCACTCAATTTGCTGCTACAGGCCTGATGACATTGATTTCATTGCTGAGTGATATTCCGTTGTACGTAAGTAGCACAACTCCTTTATCCATTTTTTTCTTTCTGAGATATTTAATTTGTACTGGACTCGAGTTTCTTGTAAACACAGCAGCCCTAAATTTTGTGCTGGCTGTGTCTTGTTGATTTTAATTTTCCTAAGCTATAGGGCTAAAAGTGGAAGTACCCTAGGCTCTGTAGCTTTGTTTTTCAGATGTTTCAGGATACACCATAAACATCTCCAGAGTGTCTGTTGGCAATTTACATCCCGCCCATCAGCATAACAAGGCTCCCTGTTCTCCATGGCCTGTCCTGTGTTTCTGGTTTTTACACTTTTTTCAGATGGCCCTTTTGACGAATGGGAAACGAGACTTCATTGTAGTGCGGATTTCCATTGCTGGAGTGCTTGGTTGGCCAAAAAGGGCATATGCGTTTTTTCCTGAATATATTCAGGAAAAAATGTTTACGCACTTTTGTCCAAGTGCATCAGTGTCAAAGATCTGCCGCTTTTCACATGCTTTAAATGCAATTCCAATCTACCTCCTGAAATATGATTCCTGCAATTCTGCCTCGTTTTCAAGTCCTCTTTGCAGACTTACTTCAATATATTTTTGCCAATAGCTGTCATTTATATCTCTGCAGGTTTGTGAATTACAGTGCCCGTGATTTCCTTTCTTAACTCGTTTCCTTGAAAGCTGGCCACAGAACCGCAGGTTTGCTTTAGGCCATAATCAGGGTCCGACACGGCACTCTGAGCCTTTGGTTAATTCCTCTTCCTGGTGGGAAATTAGAGTTAAATGTGCCCCTCCGGACACCTGCCTCACTCCCAGCCCCTTGGTTATGTGTGTCCTGTAGTTTGAGGCCACATGTGCTGGGTTCCTCACCTTTGGCTGATGTGGCCCCACTGGTGTGAGGACACTCCTGCCTGGTTCCCATCCCCTTGGTGATGTGGACCCTCCGGTGAGAGTCTGATCCTGGCTGGGTTCCTCACACTTCTGAGAGGTGGGCCCTCTTCTCTGAGGTCACTCCTGCCTGGCTGGCCCACCCCGCCTTGACGACGTCGGCTCTCTCGTGGGAGTTGGTGCCTGCTGCGAGTCTCCTCCCCTTGGTAATGAGGGCCCTCTGGCGTCAGGCCCTAACTCCTGGCCTCCCAAAATTTTCTGATGTGCGCCCTGTGGTGCGAGTACACTCCTGCCAGGTTCCCAACACCATGGGAATGTGGGCCTTCTGCTCTGAGGTCCCAAAGATGGGTTGCTCAGTTTCATGATGAGGGCCCTCTGGTGTGAGTTCACTCCGGCCTGGATCCCATAGCCTCGCTGCTCCTGGCCACCTGCGGGGAGGTTACAACTGCGGGATTCCTCACCTTTTTTCTTCTATGGGCCCTCTGTTTTGAGACTCCTCCTGCCTGCCTCACTCCCAGCCCCTTGGTGATGTGTGTCCTCTGGTTTGAGGCCACGTGTGCTGGGTCCCTCACCTTTCGATGATGTGGCCCCACTGGTGTGAGGACACTCTTGCCTGGTTCCTATCCCCTTGAAGATGTGGGCTCTCTGGTGAGAGTCTGATCCTGGCTGGGTTCCTCACCCTTCTGTGAGGTGGGCCCTCTGCTGTGAGGTCACTCCTGCCTGGCTGGCACACCCCGCCTGGGCAACATCGGCCCTCTTGTGGCAGTTGGAGCATGCTGGGAGCCTCCTCCCCTCGGTGATGAGGGCTCTCTTGCGTCAGGCCCTAACTGCTGGGTACCCACATTTTCTGATACGTGCTAAGTGGTGCGAGGACACTCCTGCGAGGTTCCCATCCCCATGGGGATGTGGGCCTTCTGCTCTGAGGTCCCAATGGCTGGGTTGCTCACAGTTTCATGATGTGGGCCCTCTGCTGTGAGTTCACTGCAGCCTGGATCACATAGACTCGGTGCTCTGGGCCGCCTGCTGGGAGGTTCCCACTGCAGGATTCCTCACCTTTTTTATTCTATTGGCCCTGTGTTGTGAGGCTACTCATGCCTGCCTCAATCCGAGCCCCTTGGAGATGTGGGTCCTCTGGTTTAGGCCTCATGTGCTGGTTTCCTCACCTTTCTATGATGTGGTCACCCTGGTGTGAAGACAGTCCTGCCTGGTTCTGATCCCCTTGGTGATGTGGGCCCTCTGGTGAGAGTCTTATCCTGGCTGGGTTCCTCACCCTTCTGTGAGGTAGGCCCTCTGCTGTGAGGTCACTCCTGCCCGGCTGTCACACGTCACCTTGTCGACATGGGCCCTCAGTTGGGAGTTGGTGCCTGCTTGGAGTCTCCTCCCCTTGGTAATGAGGGCCCTCTGGCGTCAGACCCTAACTTCTGGGCTCCCAAAATTCTCTGATGTGTGCCCTGAGGTGCGAGTACACTTATGCCATGTTCCCAACCACATAGGAATGTGGGCCTTCTGCTCTGAGGTCCCAAAGCCTGGGTTGCTCACAGTTTCATGATGAGGGCCCTCTGTTTTGAGTTCAGTCAGGTCTGGATCCCATAGCCTCGCTGCTCCTGGCCGCCTGCTGGGAGGTTCCAACTGCGGGATTCCTCACCTTTTTTCTTCTATGGGCCCTCTGTTTTGAGACTCCTCCTGCCTGCCTCACTCCCAGCCCCTTGGTGATGTGTGTCCTCTGGTTTGAGGCCACGTGTGCTGGGTCACTCACATTTCGTTGATGAGGTCCCACTGATGTGAGGACACTCCAGCCTGGTTCCCATTCTCTTGGTGATGTGGGCCCTCTGGTGAGAGTCTGATCCTCCTTGGGATCCTCACACTTTTGTGAGGTGGGCCCTCTGCTCTGAGGTCACTCTTGCCTGGCTGGCACACCCCGCATTGGCGACGGCGGCCCACTGGTAGCAGTTGGAGCCTGCTGGGAGCCTCCTCTCCTCGGTGATGAGAGCCCTCTGGTGTCAGGCCCTAACTGCTGGGCTCCCCACCTTTTCTGATGTGTGCCCACTGGTGCGATGACACTCCTACTTGGTTCCCTTCCCCATGGGGATGTGGGCCTTGTGCTCTGAGGTCACAATGGCTGGTTTGCTCACAGTTTCATGATGAGGGCCCTCTGTTGTGAGTTCATCACTGCCTGGATCCCATAGCCTCGGTGCTCTGGGCCGCCTGCTGGGATGTTCCAACTGCTGGATTCCTCACCTTTTTTATACAATGGGCCATGTGTTGTGAGGTTAATCCTGCCTGCCTCGCTCCAAGACCCATGGTGATGTGGGTCCTCTGGTTTGAGGCCACATTTTCTTGTTACCTCAACTTTTGATGATATGGCCCCACGGGTGTGATGACACTCCTGCCTGGTTCACAGCCCCTTGCTGATGTGGGCACTCTGGTGAGAGTCTGATCCTGGCTGGGTTCCTTACCCTTCTGTGAGGTGGGCCCTCTGATGTGAGGTCACTCCTGCCTGGCTGGCTCACGTCGCCTTGATGATGTGGGCCCTCTGTTGGCCACTAAAGCATTCTGGGAGCCTCCTACCCTCTTTAATGAGGGCCCTGGAAAAAACGTATATGCACATTTTGACCAAGTGCATCATTGTCCAGGATCTGCCTCTTCTCCTATGCTTTCAGAGCACTTCCCGTCTACGTCCTGAAATCATATTCCAGGAATACTGCCCCGCTTTCAAGTCCTCCTCGCAGCCTTACTTCAATATATTTTTGTATGATACCTGTCATTAATAACTCTGCAGGTTTGTTAAATACAGTGTCCCTGAGCTCCTTTCTTCAACATGCTTTCTTGTGAGCTGGCCGCAAAACCGCAGGATTGCTTCAGGCCGTAATCTGGTTTCGGCACGGCACGCTGAGCCTTTGGTAAATTCCTCTTTCTGGTGAGAAATGAGCATTCAATTTGCCCGTGGAGACACCTACAGCTAGTCTCTCATTGGTTCTCCCTATTCCTGTTCATCTTGTGCAGAAATTGCAAACTGTGCCAAACAGGAGGTTAAAGGCACTGACTCTCCAAGTGGGTAGAGGGTTAGTAAAGCATCTGGAATGGTGAACCCGAGTACCAGGGAACGAAACCTGAGAGCCATTTAAAATGGTTTCCCAGTCTCACAGTGGACAATACTCTGGGTTTCCCATGCATGTTTTAGCTGAAGGAAGAATTCCTTAAACCTGGAGATTATTGACCCATGGAATGGGTACCATGCAGTATGACTAAAAAGGGTCTGAATTTGCTCACCGAACCTCACCAATGCTATCAGTTCGAAGTGTCCAGCCTTATGCCTCACCCAGCTCTGGGTGTAGATGTGGTAAATCCAGGTTTCATCACAAGCCCTGAATCAATTATTTAAGAATTGCTGTCTCTTTCACTGTCATTGTGTTTTGTTTTTGTAATTTAGTTTGATAATGGGATTTATCGGATTTTCACTGCTGCGTTCATGCCGCTGTACAAACGCTTGATTCTCCTACAGAGAAATATAAATCCACGGGTTTTAAGATTCTTACTAGTCAGGTATATTCCTAGGCGTTAAATATGTGGTGTTGAGTCCATGTCGTTGAACAAGGAGTAGGTCTTGACTATTACATATTTGGCTTATGGAACGGTATCTGTGCTATTTTCAATCTCTGGTTTTATGCAGCACCCCAACTCACCTTTGCCCTTAAGCAAGCATAAGTTGGTTTTCTAAATTTGAGTCCCTGTTCTGTTTTGTAATTCAGTTCATGCGTAGCCAAGTTTACATTCCGTGTATTAGTGATATCTTATGATGTTTCATTTTCTGTGTGACTTATTTCACTTAGAATCACTGTAGCTGAATCCACTCATTATGCCGTGATGGGCCTGATGACATAGATTTCATTGCTGAGTGATATTCCATTGTACGTACGAACCACAACTTCTTTATCCATTTTTCACATTCTGGGATATTTAATTTGTACCGTAGATGAGGTTCTTGTAAAGAGAGCCGTCCGAAAATTTGGGGTGGCTGTGTGTTTTTGATTTTAATTTCCCTAAGCTATAGGACCATAACTGGAAGTGCCGTAGGCTTCGTTGCTTTGTTTTTTAGGTGTATCAGGAAACACCATACACTTCTCCAGGGTGGCTGTTGGCAATTTACATCCCGCCCATCAGCATGACAAGGCTCCCTCTTCTCCATGGTCTGTGCTGCCTTTCTGGATTTTACACTTTTTTCAGATGGCCCTTTTGACCGGGGGGCAGTGAGACTTCATTGTAGTGCAGATTTCCTTTACATGCTTGCTTGGTTGTCCAAAAAGGGCGTATGCGTTTTTTCCTGAATATATTCAGGAAAAAACGCATACGCCCTTTTTGGCCAAGTGCATCATTGTCGTCGTTCTGCCTCTTTTCCTATGGTTTAAATGCAATTCCAGTCTACCCCCTGAAATCGTTTTCCTGAAATTCTGCCCCACTTTCAAGTCCTCTTCGCAGCCTTCCTTCAATATATTTTTAGACCATAGCTGTCATTTATAACTCTGCAGGTTTGTGAATTACAGTGCCCCTGAGCTCCTTTCTTCAACTCGCTTTCTTGTGAGCTGGCCACAAACCCGCAGGAATGCTTCAGGCCCTAATCTGGTTCCGGCCCGGCATGCTGAGCCTTTGGTTAATTCCTCTTCCTAGTGGGAAATTAGCGTTAAATTTGCCCGTGCAGACACCTTCACACGAGTCGTCATGGTGCCCCTTTGCCCCGGTTATCTCTATGGAGGTTGGAGTTGGAGGGCCTCCTCACTCAAGGTCAGTGTGCCCACGGAGCCAACCCTGCAACTTCAGGGCATGTTTGGTGGTTAGGATCACCACGTGGGGTCCTTTCACCTTCGGAGGGAGGTGGCCTTTTGGGCTGCTGATTTCCAGGTTTTCGGATACTGCCAGTATCTTGGCCAGATGTGGCGGTGGGCCAAGCCCCTTGGTGACCGTAGTTTATCCTACCTGGATCGCATTCTTGCATTGTTCCATTTCAAGTGGTCCCAGGTTTTGCACTAATACTCCAATGGCGATTCACCGTTCACCAGGAATGTAAAGGTCAAAGGGTTTAGCTAAATTAGGGAGTTCCTGTTCAAGGGTCTGAATTGACTGCTCTTTCCATTCTTGAAAGGCCACTTCTGCATTCTATTCAAAAGGATCATCACCTTTTCCTTTCAGTGTTTCATATAGAGGCCGAGCTAGTAGACTGTAGTTAGGGATCCAGAAGCAGCAAACCCTGGCCTCCCCAGGAACCCCTAAGCTGTCTTCTAGTTTTAGAAATGGGTAAGGCTGTAAATTGTTTCTTCCCTTTCCTGGGATGGGCTTCTCCGACCTTCTGTGAGAATGAAGCCCAGGCAGGTCACCGTAGTCTGTGATATTTGAGCTTTTTCTTGGACAACTTGTATCCTTTATTGGCTTCGTAGTTCAGAGGTCTCCTTAGTAGGGCTGGCGATCAGAATGTCGTCTGCATATTGAATGAGTGTTTCCTTTTCCAGAGGTAGAACTTTTAGGTCTTTAGCTGAGCTTTCCCCAAAGATGGTGTGGGAATTTTTGAACCCTTGGGGCAACACGGCCCGGAAGTATTGTTTTAGTTGTATGTTGAGTCCTGCCACTCACAAGCCAAAATTTCTTGTGACTCTGGGACTAATAGAATACAAAAGAAGGCATCATTGAAGACTAATACAGAATACCATGTCCTGGTGGTTGGTAGAATGACCAGCAGGGTGTAGGGTTTAGGAACTACTGGAGGTATATCCTCAGTGGCTTAACTGACTGTCCTGACATCCTTTACCAGGACTCCAGCAGCCCATGGGGCTCTCGAGGTCAGGCCAATCCCAGGATATGGAGCTCACCTGGGCAGGTACCCCAACCCAGCCCACGGGGCTCTCATGTTCAGGACCCTCCCAGGATATGGTGTTCCCTGGGCAGGTCCCCCTGCAGCCCATGGGGCTCTCGTGGTCAGGCCCCTCCCAGGATACAGAGCTACCCTTGCAGGTACCATGGCAGGGCTGGGAACACAGGAACCGTGCATATCGCCCTCATTGCAGAGCACTCCCAGCTCACCTGTCACTCAGATCTGACACAGAGCACCTCAGAGCAGGACTTGAACTAACAAACAGCAGCTCCGACAGGTCTGTGACCCTGGGCATCACTCTGTGTGGCCTCCCTCCACCTGGTCTTCCAGAGACTTCCACTGCACCCGGGGCACCAGGCCTCTGTCTCCACCCACCAGCCACCCCTCCTCTCCCTGACTCCTGGGTTCCTCTCATTAGGAGAGGGTTTTCTTGAAGTTGTCTCCCACTCATGGGCCAGATAATATAATTAGAAAACAAGCCAGAGCTGCAGCCCCTTGTCTATCCTGACTCTCAGGAGCGCACACCTGTTCCTTGGACCTGGCCGATTCAGCAAGTTCCAGTTTCTGCAACTGTGAGCCCCTGAGGGGTGATTATTGGCTGGCCTGGGAAGCCTGACCGTGCCGGCCAGCCCTCCCCAGGTGTGCCTGGGTTCAGATCAATATAAACACCGCTCCAGGCAGCAAGAGCCCCTGCAGCTGTGCCTGACGCCATTTTCTCTGCCCTGTCAGCAGTCTTGGGGCTGGACTGGTGGGAGGGAGTGAGAGGCCACGGCTTTGTGGGTGGCCCAGTGTGAGTGGGGCTCTGCTGGACTTTCTGCAGCAGTTGCCAAGATGCCACCTGCTAAAGAAGAGGATGTGTCACCCATACGTGCCGCTGGAATTTCTCCCTGGGCAGAGGTGAGTGAGGAAGAAAGCAGTGGGGGCCGGGACAGCAGGGGTATCTCAGGCAGGGAAATGGAAAGCTTCCAGAAGAGCACCCAGGGCCAGGACCACCCTGGCTGGCCTGCAGGCACCAAGTCGACTGGCATGCTGTCGCTCATGTGGCTCCATGGCCCTTCCTCTAGGCTTTCAAGTCCTTGTACATATTCAGGTGTTTTACCTGGGAAGGGTGGGAACATTTCAGCAGCAGCTGGCCTGGGGCTCAGCCCACGTTTACTCACAGATGCCTCGGCACGGTCCCCCAGCTTTGCAATGAGGACGCTTGTTGCGTGGGGCCTGCTGGCTGAATGGGAGATGATTCCCCACCACTGACCAACTTCAGAATTGCTTACAACTGGAGCAAGTGCCCTGATACGGTTTTCCTCTGTGTAACTGGTGGGTTCTGTTTTTTTTTCGTTTTTGGTTCAAGGTAGATTTTATTCCTCTTTTTTGTATTTACAGATATAAGCATGGAAATAATTTATTCATATAAATACATGTATGTGAAGGGAAGAATATTTTCTCTGTTTTACTTTTTGTAATTTGAATTTTATTTTATTTTTTTATACAGCAGGTTCTTTTTGGTTATCTCTTTTATACATATAAATGTATATATGCCAATCCCAATCTCTCAACTCCTCCCACCACCACCCCCCAACAGCTTTCCCCCCTTGGTGTCCATACGTTTGTTGTCTACATCTGTTGCTCTATTTCTGCCTTGCAAAACGGTTCATCTGTAAAATTTGTCTAGGTTCCACATATAGGCATTAATATACAAGATTTGTTTTTCTATTTCTGACTTACTTCACTCTGTATGACAGTCTCTAGATCCATCAACGTCTCTACAAATGACCCAATTTCATTCCTTTTTATGGCTTAGTAATATTCCATTTTATATATGTACCACTTCTTTATGCATTCGTCTGTCTGTGGGCATTTAGGTTGCTTCCATTACCTGGATATTGTAAATAGTGATGCAATGAACATTGCGGTGAATGTCTCTTTTTGATTTATGGTTTTGTCTGGGTATATGCCCAGTAGTGGGATTGCTGTATCATATGGTAATTCTATTCTTAATTTTATAAGAAACTCCATAATGTTCTCCACAGTGACTGTATCAATTTACATTCCCAACAATAGTGGAAGAGGGTTCCTTATCTCCACACCCTTTCCAGCATTTGTTGTTTGTAGATTTTCTGATGATGCCCATTCTAACATGTGTGAGGTGATACACCATGGATGAGTCTATTTCGTTGAGCAAAGAGTAGGTCTTGTCTAGTACATATTTGGCTTATGGAACGGTATGTGTGCTAATTTCAATCTCTGGTTTTATACAGCACCCCAACTCAACATTCCCCTTAAGCAAGCATAAGTTTTTATCTAAATGTGAGACTCTGTTCGGTTTTGTATTTCAGTTTATGTGTAACCAAGTTTACACTCCCTCTATTAGTGATATCTTATGATACTTATCTTTCTCTGTGTGACGTATTTCTCTTAGAATCATCATATTTAAATCCACTCAATTTGCTGCTACAGGCCTGATGACATTGATTTCATTGCTGAGTGATATTCCGTTGTACGTAAGTAGCACAACTCCTTTATCCATTTTTTTCTTTCTGAGATATTTAATTTGTACTGGACTCGAGTTTCTTGTAAACACAGCAGCCCTAAATTTTGTGCTGGCTGTGTCTTGTTGATTTTAATTTTCCTAAGCTATAGGGCTAAAAGTGGAAGTACCCTAGGCTCTGTAGCTTTGTTTTTCAGATGTTTCAGGATACACCATAAACATCTCCAGAGTGTCTGTTGGCAATTTACATCCCGCCCATCAGCATAACAAGGCTCCCTGTTCTCCATGGCCTGTCCTGTGTTTCTGGTTTTTACACTTTTTTCAGATGGCCCTTTTGACGAATGGGAAACGAGACTTCATTGTAGTGCGGATTTCCATTGCTGGAGTGCTTGGTTGGCCAAAAAGGGCATATGCGTTTTTTCCTGAATATATTCAGGAAAAAATGTTTACGCACTTTTGTCCAAGTGCATCAGTGTCAAAGATCTGCCGCTTTTCACATGCTTTAAATGCAATTCCAATCTACCTCCTGAAATATGATTCCTGCAATTCTGCCTCGTTTTCAAGTCCTCTTTGCAGACTTACTTCAATATATTTTTGCCAATAGCTGTCATTTATATCTCTGCAGGTTTGTGAATTACAGTGCCCGTGATTTCCTTTCTTAACTCGTTTCCTTGAAAGCTGGCCACAGAACCGCAGGTTTGCTTTAGGCCATAATCAGGGTCCGACACGGCACTCTGAGCCTTTGGTTAATTCCTCTTCCTGGTGGGAAATTAGAGTTAAATGTGCCCCTCCGGACACCTGCCTCACTCCCAGCCCCTTGGTTATGTGTGTCCTGTAGTTTGAGGCCACATGTGCTGGGTTCCTCACCTTTGGCTGATGTGGCCCCACTGGTGTGAGGACACTCCTGCCTGGTTCCCATCCCCTTGGTGATGTGGACCCTCCGGTGAGAGTCTGATCCTGGCTGGGTTCCTCACACTTCTGAGAGGTGGGCCCTCTTCTCTGAGGTCACTCCTGCCTGGCTGGCCCACCCCGCCTTGACGACGTCGGCTCTCTCGTGGGAGTTGGTGCCTGCTGCGAGTCTCCTCCCCTTGGTAATGAGGGCCCTCTGGCGTCAGGCCCTAACTCCTGGCCTCCCAAAATTTTCTGATGTGCGCCCTGTGGTGCGAGTACACTCCTGCCAGGTTCCCAACACCATGGGAATGTGGGCCTTCTGCTCTGAGGTCCCAACGATGGGTTGCTCAGTTTCATGATGAGGGCCCTCTGGTGTGAGTTCACTCCGGCCTGGATCCCATAGCCTCGCTGCTCCTGGCCACCTGCGGGGAGGTTACAACTGCGGGATTCCTCACCTTTTTTCTTCTATGGGCCCTCTGTTTTGAGACTCCTCCTGCCTGCCTCACTCCCAGCCCCTTGGTGATGTGTGTCCTCTGGTTTGAGGCCACGTGTGCTGGGTCCCTCACCTTTCGATGATGTGGCCCCACTGGTGTGAGGACACTCTTGCCTGGTTCCTATCCCCTTGAAGATGTGGGCTCTCTGGTGAGAGTCTGATCCTGGCTGGGTTCCTCACCCTTCTGTGAGGTGGGCCCTCTGCTGTGAGGTCACTCCTGCCTGGCTGGCACACCCCGCCTGGGCAACATCGGCCCTCTTGTGGCAGTTGGAGCATGCTGGGAGCCTCCTCCCCTCGGTGATGAGGGCCCTCTTGCGTCAGGCCCTAACTGCTGGGTACCCACATTTTCTGATACGTGCTAAGTGGTGCGAGGACACTCCTGCGAGGTTCCCATCCCCATGGGGATGTGGGCCTTCTGCTCTGAGGTCCCAATGGCTGGGTTGCTCACAGTTTCATGATGTGGGCCCTCTGCTGTGAGTTCACTGCAGCCTGGATCACATAGACTCGGTGCTCTGGGCCGCCTGCTGGGAGGTTCCCACTGCAGGATTCCTCACCTTTTTTATTCTATTGGCCCTGTGTTGTGAGGCTACTCATGCCTGCCTCAATCCGAGCCCCTTGGAGATGTGGGTCCTCTGGTTTAGGCCTCATGTGCTGGTTTCCTCACCTTTCTATGATGTGGTCACCCTGGTGTGAAGACAGTCCTGCCTGGTTCTGATCCCCTTGGTGATGTGGGCCCTCTGGTGAGAGTCTTATCCTGGCTGGGTTCCTCACCCTTCTGTGAGGTAGGCCCTCTGCTGTGAGGTCACTCCTGCCCGGCTGTCACACATCACCTTGTCGACATGGGCCCTCAGTTGGGAGTTGGTGCCTGCTTGGAGTCTCCTCCCCTTGGTAATGAGGGCCCTCTGGCGTCAGACCCTAACTTCTGGGCTCCCAAAATTCTCTGATGTGTGCCCTGAGGTGCGAGTACACTTATGCCATGTTCCCAACCACATAGGAATGTGGGCCTTCTGCTCTGAGGTCCCAAAGCCTGGGTTGCTCACAGTTTCATGATGAGGGCCCTCTGTTTTGAGTTCAGTCAGGTCTGGATCCCATAGCCTCGCTGCTCCTGGCCGCCTGCTGGGAGGTTCCAACTGCGGGATTCCTCACCTTTTTTCTTCTATGGGCCCTCTGTTTTGAGACTCCTCCTGCCTGCCTCACTCCCAGCCCCTTGGTGATGTGTGTCCTCTGGTTTGAGGCCACGTGTGCTGGGTCACTCACATTTCGTTGATGAGGTCCCACTGATGTGAGGACACTCCAGCCTGGTTCCCATTCTCTTGGTGATGTGGGCCCTCTGGTGAGAGTCTGATCCTCCTTGGGTTCCTCACACTTTTGTGAGGTGGGCCCTCTGCTCTGAGGTCACTCTTGCCTGGCTGGCACACCCCGCATTGGTGACGGCGGCCCACTGGTAGCAGTTGGAGCCTGCTGGGAGCCTCCTCTCCTCGGTGATGAGAGCCCTCTGGTGTCAGGCCCTAACTGCTGGGCTCCCCACCTTTTCTGATGTGTGCCCACTGGTGCGATGACACTCCTACTTGGTTCCCTTCCCCATGGGGATGTGGGCCTTGTGCTCTGAGGTCACAATGGCTGGTTTGCTCACAGTTTCATGATGAGGGCCCTCTGTTGTGAGTTCATCACTGCCTGGATCCCATAGCCTCGGTGCTCTGGGCCGCCTGCTGGGATGTTCCAACTGCTGGATTCCTCACCTTTTTTATACAATGGGCCATGTGTTGTGAGGTTAATCCTGCCTGCCTCGCTCCAAGACCCATGGTGATGTGGGTCCTCTGGTTTGAGGCCACATTTTCTTGTTACCTCAACTTTTGATGATATGGCCCCACGGGTGTGATGACACTCCTGCCTGGTTCACAGCCCCTTGCTGATGTGGGCACTCTGGTGAGAGTCTGATCCTGGCTGGGTTCCTTACCCTTCTGTGAGGTGGGCCCTCTGATGTGAGGTCACTCCTGCCTGGCTGGCTCACGTCGCCTTGATGATGTGGGCCCTCTGTTGGCCACTAAAGCATTCTGGGAGCCTCCTACCCTCTTTAATGAGGGCCCTGGAAAAAACGTATATGCACATTTTGACCAAGTGCATCATTGTCCAGGATCTGCCTCTTCTCCTATGCTTTCAGAGCACTTCCCGTCTACGTCCTGAAATCATATTCCAGGAATACTGCCCCGCTTTCAAGTCCTCCTCGCAGCCTTACTTCAATATATTTTTGTATGATACCTGTCATTAATAACTCTGCAGGTTTGTTAAATACAGTGTCCCTGAGCTCCTTTCTTCAACATGCTTTCTTGTGAGCTGGCCGCAAAACCGCAGGATTGCTTCAGGCCGTAATCTGGTTTCGGCACGGCACGCTGAGCCTTTGGTAAATTCCTCTTTCTGGTGAGAAATGAGCATTCAATTTGCCCGTGGAGACACCTACAGCTAGTCTCTCATTGGTTCTCCCTATTCCTGTTCATCTTGTGCAGAAATTGCAAACTGTGCCAAACAGGAGGTTAAAGGCACTGACTCTCCAAGTGGGTAGAGGGTTAGTAAAGCATCTGGAATGGTGAACCCGAGTACCAGGGAACGAAACCTGAGAGCCATTTAAAATGGTTTCCCAGTCTCACAGTGGACAATACTCTGGGTTTCCCATGCATGTTTTAGCTGAAGGAAGAATTCCTTAAACCTGGAGATTATTGACCCATGGAATGGGTACCATGCAGTATGACTAAAAAGGGTCTGAATTTGCTCACCGAACCTCACCAATGCTATCAGTTCGAAGTGTCCAGCCTTATGCCTCACCCAGCTCTGGGTGTAGATGTGGTAAATCCAGGTTTCATCACAAGCCCTGAATCAATTATTTAAGAATTGCTGTCTCTTTCACTGTCATTGTGTTTTGTTTTTGTAATTTAGTTTGATAATGGGATTTATCGGATTTTCACTGCTGCGTTCATGCCGCTGTACAAACGCTTGATTCTCCTACAGAGAAATATAAATCCACGGGTTTTAAGATTCTTACTAGTCAGGTATATTCCTAGGCGTTAAATATGTGGTGTTGAGTCCATGTCGTTGAACAAGGAGTAGGTCTTGACTATTACATATTTGGCTTATGGAACGGTATCTGTGCTATTTTCAATCTCTGGTTTTATGCAGCACCCCAACTCACCTTTGCCCTTAAGCAAGCATAAGTTGGTTTTCTAAATTTGAGTCCCTGTTCTGTTTTGTAATTCAGTTCATGCGTAGCCAAGTTTACATTCCGTGTATTAGTGATATCTTATGATGTTTCATTTTCTGTGTGACTTATTTCACTTAGAATCACTGTAGCTGAATCCACTCATTATGCCGTGATGGGCCTGATGACATAGATTTCATTGCTGAGTGATATTCCATTGTACGTACGAACCACAACTTCTTTATCCATTTTTCACATTCTGGGATATTTAATTTGTACCGTAGATGAGGTTCTTGTAAAGAGAGCCGTCCGAAAATTTGGGGTGGCTGTGTGTTTTTGATTTTAATTTCCCTAAGCTATAGGACCATAACTGGAAGTGCCGTAGGCTTCGTTGCTTTGTTTTTTAGGTGTATCAGGAAACACCATACACTTCTCCAGGGTGGCTGTTGGCAATTTACATCCCGCCCATCAGCATGACAAGGCTCCCTCTTCTCCATGGTCTGTGCTGCCTTTCTGGATTTTACACTTTTTTCAGATGGCCCTTTTGACCGGGGGGCAGTGAGACTTCTTTGTAGTGCAGATTTCCTTTACATGCTTGCTTGGTTGTCCAAAAAGGGCGTATGCGTTTTTTCCTGAATATATTCAGGAAAAAACGCATACGCCCTTTTTGGCCAAGTGCATCATTGTCGTCGTTCTGCCTCTTTTCCTATGGTTTAAATGCAATTCCAGTCTACCCCCTGAAATCGTTTTCCTGAAATTCTGCCCCACTTTCAAGTCCTCTTCGCAGCCTTCCTTCAATATATTTTTAGACCATAGCTGTCATTTATAACTCTGCAGGTTTGTGAATTACAGTGCCCCTGAGCTCCTTTCTTCAACTCGCTTTCTTGTGAGCTGGCCACAAACCCGCAGGAATGCTTCAGGCCCTAATCTGGTTCCGGCACGGCATGCTGAGCCTTTGGTTAATTCCTCTTCCTGGTGGGAAATGAGCGTTAAATTTGCCCGTGCAGACACCTTCACACGAGTCGTCATGGTGCCCCTTTGCCCCGGTTATCTCTATGGAGGTTGGAGTTGGAGGGCCTCCTCACTCAAGGTCAGTGTGCCCACGGAGCCAACCCTGCAACTTCAGGGCATGTTTGGTGGTTAGGATCACCACGTGGGGTCCTTTCACCTTCGGAGGGAGGTGGCCTTTTGGGCTGCTGATTTCCAGGTTTTCGGATACTGCCAGTATCTTGGCCAGATGTGGCGGTGGGCCAAGCCCCTTGGTGACCGTAGTTTATCCTACCTGGATCGCATTCTTGCATTGTTCCATTTCAAGTGGTCCCAGGTTTTGCACTAATACTCCAATGGCGATTCACCGTTCACCAGGAATGTAAAGGTCAAAGGGTTTAGCTAAATTAGGGAGTTCCTGTTCAAGGGTCTGAATTGACTGCTCTTTCCATTCTTGAAAGGCCACTTCTGCATTCTATTCAAAAGGATCATCACCTTTTCCTTTCAGTGTTTCATATAGAGGCCGAGCTAGTAGACTGTAGTTAGGGATCCAGAAGCAGCAAACCCTGGCCTCCCCAGGAACCCCTAAGCTGTCTTCTAGTTTTAGAAATGGGTAAGGCTGTAAATTGTTTCTTCCCTTTCCTGGGATGGGCTTCTCCGACCTTCTGTGAGAATGAAGCCCAGGCAGGTCACCGTAGTCTGTGATATTTGAGCTTTTTCTTGGACAACTTGTATCCTTTATTGGCTTGGTAGTTCAGAGGTCTCCTTAGTAGGGCTGGCGATCAGAATGTCGTCTGCATATTGAATGAGTGTTTCCTTTTCCAGAGGTAGAACTTTTAGGTCTTTAGCTGAGCTTTCCCCAAAGATGGTGTGGGAATTTTTGAACCCTTGGGGCAACACGGCCCGGAAGTATTGTTTTAGTTGTATGTTGAGTCCTGCCACTCACAAGCCAAAATTTCTTGTGACTCTGGGACTAATAGAATACAAAAGAAGGCATCATTGAAGACTAATACAGAATACCATGTCCTGGTGGTTGGTAGAATGACCAGCAGGGTGTAGGGTTTAGGAACTACTGGAGGTATATCCTCAGTGGCTTAACTGACTGTCCTGACATCCTTTACCAGGACTCCAGCAGCCCATGGGGCTCTCGAGGTCAGGCCAATCCCAGGATATGGAGCTCACCTGGGCAGGTACCCCAACCCAGCCCACGGGGCTCTCATGTTCAGGACCCTCCCAGGATATGGTGTTCCCTGGGCAGGTCCCCCTGCAGCCCATGGGGCTCTCGTGGTCAGGCCCCTCCCAGGATACAGAGCTACCCTTGCAGGTACCATGGCAGGGCTGGGAACACAGGAACCGTGCATATCGCCCTCATTGCAGAGCACTCCCAGCTCACCTGTCACTCAGATCTGACACAGAGCACCTCAGAGCAGGACTTGAACTAACAAACAGCAGCTCCGACAGGTCTGTGACCCTGGGCATCACTCTGTGTGGCCTCCCTCCACCTGGTCTTCCAGAGACTTCCACTGCACCCGGGGCACCAGGCCTCTGTCTCCACCCACCAGCCACCCCTCCTCTCCCTGACTCCTGGGTTCCTCTCATTAGGAGAGGGTTTTCTTGAAGTTGTCTCCCACTCATGGGCCAGATAATATAATTAGAAAACAAGCCAGAGCTGCAGCCCCTTGTCTATCCTGACTCTCAGGAGCGCACACCTGTTCCTTGGACCTGGCCGATTCAGCAAGTTCCAGTTTCTGCAACTGTGAGCCCCTGAGGGGTGATTATTGGCTGGCCTGGGAAGCCTGACCGTGCCGGCCAGCCCTCCCCAGGTGTGCCTGGGTTCAGATCAATATAAACACCGCTCCAGGCAGCAAGAGCCCCTGCAGCTGTGCCTGACGCCATTTTCTCTGCCCTGTCAGCAGTCTTGGGGCTGGACTGGTGGGAGGGAGTGAGAGGCCACGGCTTTGTGGGTGGCCCAGTGTGAGTGGGGCTCTGCTGGACTTTCTGCAGCAGTTGCCAAGATGCCACCTGCTAAAGAAGAGGATGTGTCACCCATACGTGCCGCTGGAATTTCTCCCTGGGCAGAGGTGAGTGAGGAAGAAAGCAGTGGGGGCCGGGACAGCAGGGGTATCTCAGGCAGGGAAATGGAAAGCTTCCAGAAGAGCACCCAGGGCCAGGACCACCCTGGCTGGCCTGCAGGCACCAAGTCGACTGGCATGCTGTCGCTCATGTGGCTCCATGGCCCTTCCTCTAGGCTTTCAAGTCCTTGTACATATTCAGGTGTTTTACCTGGGAAGGGTGGGAACATTTCAGCAGCAGCTGGCCTGGGGCTCAGCCCACGTTTACTCACAGATGCCTCGGCACGGTCCCCCAGCTTTGCAATGAGGACGCTTGTTGCGTGGGGCCTGCTGGCTGAATGGGAGATGATTCCCCACCACTGACCAACTTCAGAATTGCTTACAACTGGAGCAAGTGCCCTGATACGGTTTTCCTCTGTGTAACTGGTGGGTTCTGTTTTTTTTTCGTTTTTGGTTCAAGGTAGATTTTATTCCTCTTTTTTGTATTTACAGATATAAGCATGGAAATAATTTATTCATATAAATACATGTATGTGAAGGGAAGAATATTTTCTCTGTTTTACTTTTTGTAATTTGAATTTTATTTTATTTTTTTATACAGCAGGTTCTTTTTGGTTATCTCTTTTATACATATAAATGTATATATGCCAATCCCAATCTCTCAACTCCTCCCACCACCACCCCCCAACAGCTTTCCCCCCTTGGTGTCCATACGTTTGTTGTCTACATCTGTTGCTCTATTTCTGCCTTGCAAAACGGTTCATCTGTAAAATTTGTCTAGGTTCCACATATAGGCATTAATATACAAGATTTGTTTTTCTATTTCTGACTTACTTCACTCTGTATGACAGTCTCTAGATCCATCAACGTCTCTACAAATGACCCAATTTCATTCCTTTTTATGGCTTAGTAATATTCCATTTTATATATGTACCACTTCTTTATGCATTCGTCTGTCTGTGGGCATTTAGGTTGCTTCCATTACCTGGATATTGTAAATAGTGATGCAATGAACATTGCGGTGAATGTCTCTTTTTGATTTATGGTTTTGTCTGGGTATATGCCCAGTAGTGGGATTGCTGTATCATATGGTAATTCTATTCTTAATTTTATAAGAAACTCCATAATGTTCTCCACAGTGACTGTATCAATTTACATTCCCAACAATAGTGGAAGAGGGTTCCTTATCTCCACACCCTTTCCAGCATTTGTTGTTTGTAGATTTTCTGATGATGCCCATTCTAACATGTGTGAGGTGATACACCATGGATGAGTCTATTTCGTTGAGCAAAGAGTAGGTCTTGTCTAGTACATATTTGGCTTATGGAACGGTATGTGTGCTAATTTCAATCTCTGGTTTTATACAGCACCCCAACTCAACATTCCCCTTAAGCAAGCATAAGTTTTTATCTAAATGTGAGACTCTGTTCGGTTTTGTATTTCAGTTTATGTGTAACCAAGTTTACACTCCCTCTATTAGTGATATCTTATGATACTTATCTTTCTCTGTGTGACGTATTTCTCTTAGAATCATCATATTTAAATCCACTCAATTTGCTGCTACAGGCCTGATGACATTGATTTCATTGCTGAGTGATATTCCGTTGTACGTAAGTAGCACAACTCCTTTATCCATTTTTTTCTTTCTGAGATATTTAATTTGTACTGGACTCGAGTTTCTTGTAAACACAGCAGCCCTAAATTTTGTGCTGGCTGTGTCTTGTTGATTTTAATTTTCCTAAGCTATAGGGCTAAAAGTGGAAGTACCCTAGGCTCTGTAGCTTTGTTTTTCAGATGTTTCAGGATACACCATAAACATCTCCAGAGTGTCTGTTGGCAATTTACATCCCGCCCATCAGCATAACAAGGCTCCCTGTTCTCCATGGCCTGTCCTGTGTTTCTGGTTTTTACACTTTTTTCAGATGGCCCTTTTGACGAATGGGAAACGAGACTTCATTGTAGTGCGGATTTCCATTGCTGGAGTGCTTGGTTGGCCAAAAAGGGCATATGCGTTTTTTCCTGAATATATTCAGGAAAAAATGTTTACGCACTTTTGTCCAAGTGCATCAGTGTCAAAGATCTGCCGCTTTTCACATGCTTTAAATGCAATTCCAATCTACCTCCTGAAATATGATTCCTGCAATTCTGCCTCGTTTTCAAGTCCTCTTTGCAGACTTACTTCAATATATTTTTGCCAATAGCTGTCATTTATATCTCTGCAGGTTTGTGAATTACAGTGCCCGTGATTTCCTTTCTTAACTCGTTTCCTTGAAAGCTGGCCACAGAACCGCAGGTTTGCTTTAGGCCATAATCAGGGTCCGACACGGCACTCTGAGCCTTTGGTTAATTCCTCTTCCTGGTGGGAAATTAGAGTTAAATGTGCCCCTCCGGACACCTGCCTCACTCCCAGCCCCTTGGTTATGTGTGTCCTGTAGTTTGAGGCCACATGTGCTGGGTTCCTCACCTTTGGCTGATGTGGCCCCACTGGTGTGAGGACACTCCTGCCTGGTTCCCATCCCCTTGGTGATGTGGACCCTCCGGTGAGAGTCTGATCCTGGCTGGGTTCCTCACACTTCTGGGAGGTGGGCCCTCTGCTGTGAGGTCACTCCTGCCTGGCTGGCACACGTCACCTTGGCGATGTGGGCCCTCAGTTGGGAGTTGGTGCCTGCTGGGAGTCTCCTCCCCTCGGTAATGAGGGCCCTCTGGCGTCAGGCCCTAACTCATGGGCTCCCAAAATTTTCTGATGTGCGCCCTGTCGTGCGAGTACACTCCAGCCAGGGTCCCATCCCCATGGGGATGTGGGCTTTCTGCCCTGAGGTCCCAACGGCTGGGTTGCTCACAGTGTCAGAATGTGGGCCCTCTGCTGTGAGTTCACTCCGGCATGGATCCCATAGCCTCGGTGCTCTGGGCCACCTTCTTGGAGCTTCCGACTGCGGGGTTCCTCACCTTTTTTATTCTATGGGCGCTCTGTTGTGAGTCTCCTCCTGCATGCCTCACTCCCAGCCCTTTTGTGATGTGTGTCCCCTTGTTTGAGGCCACATGTGCTGTGTTCCTCACCTTTCGCTGATGTGGCCCCACTGGTGTGAGGACACTCCTGCCTGGTTTCCATCCCCTTGGTGATGTGGGCACTCTGGTTAGAGTCTGATCCTGTTTGGGCTCCTCACACTTCTGTGAGGTGGGCCCTCTGCTGTGAGGTAACTCCTGCCTGGCTTGCTCCCATTGCCTTGGTGACGTCGGCCCTCTGGTGGCATTTGGAGCCTGCTGGTAGCCTCCTCTCCTCCGTGATGAGGGCCCTCTGGCATCAGGCCATAACTGCTGGGTTCCCACATTTTCTGATAAGTGCTAAGTTGTGCGAGGACACTCCTGCGAGGTTCCCATCTCCATGGGGATGTGGGCCTTCTGCTCTGAGGTCCCACTGGCTGGGTTGCTCACAGTTTCATGATGTGGGCCCTCTGCTGTGAGTTCACTGTGGCCTGGATCCCATAGACTCCATGCTCTGGGCCACCTGCTGGGAGGTTCAAACTGCTGGATTCCTCACATTTTTTATTCTGTGGGCCCTGTGTTGTTAGGCTACTCCTGCCTGCCTCACTCGGAGCACCTTGGAAATGTGGGTCCTCTGGTTTAAGCCACATGTGCTGGGTTCCTCACCTTTCTATAATGTGGCCACACTGGTGTGAGGACACTCCTGCCTTGTTCCGATCCCCTTGGTGATGTGGGCCCTCTGGTGAGAGTCTTATCCTGGCTGGGTTCCTCACCCTTCTGTGAGGTAGGCCCTCTGCTGTGAGGTCACCCCTGCCTGGCTGGCACACGTCAACGTGGCGACGTGGGCCCTCAGTTGGGAGTTGGTGCCTGCTGGGAGTCTCCTCCCCTCGGTAATGAGGGCCCTCTGGCGTCAGACCCTAACTCCTGGGCTCCCAAAAGTTTCTGATGTGCGCCCTGTGGTGCGAGTACACTCCTGCCAGGATCCCAACCCCATGGGAATGTGGGCCTTCTGCTCTAAGGTCCCAACGGCTGGGTTGCTCACAGTTTCATAATGAGGGCCCTCTGTTTTGAGTTCAGTCAGGCCTGGATCCCATAGCCTCGCTGCTCCTGGCCACCTGCTGGGAGGTTCCAACTGCGGGATTCCTCACCTTTTTTACGCTATGGGCCCTCTGTTTGGAGGCTCCTCCTGCCTGCCTCACTCCCAGCCCCTTGGTGATGTGTGTCCTGTAGTTTGAGGCCACGTGTGCTGGGTCCATCACATTTCGGTGATGTGACCACACTGGTGTGAGAACACTCCTGCCTGGTTTCCATTCCCTTGGTGATGTGGGCCCTCCGGTGAGAGTCTGATCCTCTTTGGGTTCCTCACACTTTTGTGTGGTTGGCCCTCTGTTCTGAGGTCACTCCTGCCTGGCTGGCACACCCTGCATTGGCGACGTCGGCCTTCTGGTAGCAGTTGGAGCTTGCTGCGAGCCTCCTCTCCTCAGTGATGAGGGCCCTCTGGCGTCCGGCCCTAACTGCTGGGCTCCCCACCTTTTCTGATGTGTGCCCACTGGTGCGATGACACTCCTGCTTGGTTCCCTTCACCATGGGGATGTGGGCCTTGTGCTCTGAGGTTACAACGGCTGGGTTGCTTACAGTATCACGATGAGGGCCCTCTGTTGTGAGTTCATCACTGCCTGGATCCCATAGCCTCGGTGCTCTGGGCCGCCTGCTGGGATGTTCCAACTGCTGGATTCCTCACCTTTTTTATACAATGGGCCATGTGTTTTGAGGTTAATCCTGCCTGCCTCGCTCCAAGACCCATGGTGATGTGGGTCCTCTGGTTTGAGGCCACATGTGCTGGGTACCTCAACTTTCGATGATGTGGCCCCACGGGTGTGAGGACACTCCTGCCTGGTTCCCAGCCCCTTGCTTATGTGGGCACTCTGGTGAGAGTCTGATCTTGACTGGGCTCCTTACCCTTCTGTGAGGTGGGCCCTCTGATGTGAGGTCACTCCTGCCTGGATGGCTCATGTCGCCTTGGTGACGTAGGCCCTCTGTTGGCCACTGAAGCATGCTGGGAGCCTCCTACCCTCTTTAATAAGGGCCCTGGAAGAAACGCATATGCCCTTTTTGACCAAGTGCATCATTGTCGAGGTTCTGCCTCTTCTCCTATACTTTCAGAGGACTTCCCGTCTACCTCCTGAAATCGTATTCCTGGAATTCTGCCCCGCGTTCAAGTCCTCTTTGCAGCCTTACTTCAATATATTTTTGGACGATAGCTGTCATTTATAACTCTGCAGGTTTGTGAATTACAGTGCCCCTGAGCTCCTTTCTTCAACTCGCTTTCTTGTGAGCTGGCCGCAAAACCGCAGGATTGCTTCAGGCCCTAATCTGGTTCCGACACGGCATGCTGAGCCTTTGGCTAATTCCTCTTCCTGGTGGGAAATGAGCGTTAAATTTGTTCGTGCAGACACCTACAGCTAATCTCTCATTGGTTCTCCATATTCCTGTTCATCTTGCGCAGAAATTCCAAACTGTGCCAAACAGGAGGTTAAAGACACTGACTCTCCAAGTTGGGAAAGTGTTAGTAAAGCGTCTGGAATGGTAAAACTGAGTACGAGGGGACGAAAACTGAGACGCATTTAAAAAGTTTTCCCGGTCACACGGTGGACCATATTCTGGGTTGCCCATGCATGTTTTACCTGAAGGGAGAATCCCTTCAACCTGGAGAGTTGGGACCCATGGAATGGGTACCACGCAGTATGACTTCAAAGGGTTGCCTTTGCTCACCGAACGTCACTAATGTTATCAGCCCGAAGTGTCCAGCCTTATGTCTCACTCAGCTCGGGGTGTAGATGTGGTAAATCCACGTTGCATCACAAGCCCTGAATGAATTATTTAAGAATTGCTCTCTATTTCACTGTCATTGTGTTTGTTTTTGTAATTCATTTTGATAATGGGATTTATCGGATTTTCTCTGCTGCATTCATGGCGCTGTACACACACTTGAGTCTCTTATGGAGACATATAAATCCATGGGTTTGAAGATACTTACTAGTCAGGTGTATTCCTAGGCTTTGAATACGGGGTGTTTAGTCCATTTCGTTGAGCAAGGGCTAGGTCTTGACTATTACATATTTGGCTTATGGAAAGGTATCTGTGCTAATTTCTATCTCTGGTTTTATGCAGCACCCCAACTCACTTTTCCCCTTAAGCAAGCATAAGGTGGTTTTCTAAATTTGAGACCCTGTTCTGTTTTGTAATTCAGTTCATGTGTAGCCAAGTTTACATTCCGTGTATTAGTGATATCTTATGATGTTTCATTTTCTGTGTGACTTATTTCACTTAGAATCATCGTACCTGAATCCACTCATTATGCCACGATGGGCCTGATGACATAGATTTCATTGCTGAGTGATATTCCATTGAATGTGTGTACCACAACTTCTTTATCCATTTTTCACATTCTGGGATATTTAACTTGTACCGTAGACGAGATTCCTGTAAACAGAGCCGTCTGAAACTTTGGGGTGGCTGTCTGTTTTTGATTTTAATTTCCGTGATCTATAAGACCATAAGTGGAAGTGCCATAGTCTCCGTTGCTTTGTTTCTTAGGTGTTTCAGGAAACACCATACACTTCTCCAGAGTGGCTGTTGGAAATTTACATCCCGCCCATCAGCATAACAAGGCTCCCTGTTCTCCATGGCCTGTGCTGTCTTTCTGGATTTTACACTTTTTTCAGATGGCCCTTTTGACCTGGGGGCAGTGAGACTTCTTTGTAGTGCAGATTTCTTTAACATGCTGGCTTGGTTGGCCAAAAAGGGCGTATGCGTTTTTTCCTGAATATATTCAGGAAAAAACGCATACGCCCTTTTTGGCCAAGTGCATCATTGTCGACGTTCTGCCTCTTTTCCTATGCTTTAAATGCAATTCCAGTCTACCCCCTGAAATCGTTTTCCTGCAATTCTGCCCCGCTTTCCAGTCCTCTTCGCAGCCTTCCTTCAATATATTTTTGGACGATAGCTGTCATTTATAACTCTGCAGGTTTGTGAATTACAGTGCCCCTGAGCTCCTTTCTTCAACTCGCTTTCTTGTGAGCTGGCCGCAAACCCGCAGGAATGCTTCAGGCCCTAATCTGGTTCCGGCACGGCATGCTGAGCCTTTGGTTAATTCCTCTTCCTGGTGGGAAATGAGCGTTAAATTTGCCCGTGCAGACACCTTCACACGAGTCTTCATGGTGCCACTTTGCCCCGGTTATCTCTATGGAGGTTGGAGTTGGAGGGCCTCCTCGCTCAAGGTCAGTGTGCCCATGGAGCCAACCCTGCAACTTCAGGGCATGGTTGGGTGTTAGGATCACCACGTGGGGTCCTTTTCCCTTCGGAGGGAGGTGGCCTTTTGGGCTGCTGATTTCCAGGTTTTCAGATACTGCCAGTATCTTGGCCAGATGTGGCGGTGGGCCAAGCCCCTTGGTGACCGTAGTTTATCCTACCTGGATCGCATTCTTGCATTGTTCCATTTCAAGTGGTCCCAGGTTTTGCACTAATACTCCAATGGCGATTCACCGTTCACCAGGAATGTAAAGGTCAAAGGGTTTAGCTAAATTAGGGAGTTCCAGGGCAAGGGTCTGAATTGACTGCTCTTTCCATTCTTGAAAGGCCACTTCTGCATTCTATTCAAAAGGATCATCATCTTTTCCTTTCAGTGTTTCATATAGAGGCCCAGCTAGTAGACTGTAGTTAGGGATCCAGAAGCAGCAAACCCTGGCCTCCCCAGGAACCCCTAAGCTGTCTTCTAGTTTCAGAAATGGGTAAGGCTGTAAATTGTTTCTTCCCTTTCCTGGGATGGGCTTCTCCGACCTTCTGTGAGAATGAAGCCCAGGCAGGTCACCGTAGTCTGTGATATTTGAGCTTTGTCTTGGACAACTTGTATCCTTTATTGGCTTTGTAGTTCAGAGGTCTCCTTAGTAGGGCTGGCGATCAGAATGTCGTCTGCATATTGACGGAGTGTTTCCTTTTCCAGAGGTAGAACTTTTAGTTCTTTAGCTGAGCTTTCCCCAAAGATGGTGTGGGAATTTTTGAACCCTTGGGGCAACACGGCCCGGAAGTATTGTTTTAGTTGTATGTTGAGTCCTGCCACTCACAAGCCAAAATTTCTTGTGACTCTGGGACTAATAGAATACAAAAGAAGGCATCATTGAAGACTAATACAGAATACCATGTCCTGGTGGTTGGTAGCATGACCAGAAGGGTGTAGGATTTAGGAACTACTGGAGGTATACCCTCGGTGGCTTCACTGACTGTCCTGACATCCTTTACCAGGACTCCAGCAGCCCATGGGGCTCTCGAGGTCAGGCCAATCCCAGGATATGGAGCTCACCTGGGCAGGTACCCCACCCCCACCCCAGCCCACGGGGCTCTCGTGTTCAGGCCCCTCCCAGGATATGGGGTTCCCTGGGCAGGTTCCCCTGCAGCCCATGGGGCTCTCGTGGTCAGGCCCCTCCCAGGATACAGAGCTACCCTTGCAGGTACCATGGCAGGGCTGGGAACACAGGAACCGTGCATATCGCCCTCATTGCAGAGCACTCCCAGCTCACCTGTCACTCAGATCTGACACAGAGCACCTCAGAGCAGGACTTGAACTAACAAACAGCAGCTCCAACAGGTCTGTGACCCTGGGCATCACTCTGTGTGGCCTCCTTCCACCTGGTCTTCCAGAGACTTCCACTGCACCCGGGGCACCAGGCCTCTGTCTCCACCCACCAGCCACCCCTCCTCTCCCTGACTCCTGGGTTCCTCTCATTAGGAGAGGGTTTTCTTGAAGTTGTCTCCCACTCATGGGCCAGATAATATAATTAGAAAACAAGCCAGAGCTGCAGCCCCTTGTCTATCCTGACTCTCAGGAGCCCACACCTGTTCCTTGGACCTGGCCGATTCAGCAAGTTCCAGTTTCTGCAACTGTGAGCCCCTGAGGGGTGATTATTGGCTGGCCTGGGAAGCCCGACCGTGCCGGCCAGACCTCCCCAGGTGTGCCTGGGTTCAGATCAATATAAACACCGCTCCAGGCAGCAAGAGCCCCTGCAGCTGTGCCTGACGCCATTTTCTCTGCCCTGTCAGCAGTCTTGGGGCTGGACTGGTGGGAGGGAGTGAGAGGCCACGGCTTTGTGGGTGGCCCAGTGTGAGTGGGGCTCTGCTGGACTTTCTGCAGCAGTTGCCAAGATGCCACCTGCTAAAGAAGAGGATGTGTCACCCATACCTGCCGTTGGAATTTCTCCCTGGGCAGAGGTGAGTGAGGAAGAAAGCAGTGGGGGCCGGGACAGCAGGGGTATCTCAGGCAGGGAAATGGAAAGCTTCCAGAAGAGCACCCAGGGCCAGGACCATCCTGGCTGGCCTGCAGGCACCAAGTCGGCTGGCATGCTGTCACTCATGTGGCTCCATGGCCCTTCCTCTAGGCTTTCAAGTCCTTGTACATATTCAGGTGTTTTACCTGGGAAGGGTGGGAACATTTCAGCAGCAGCTGGCCTGGGGCTCAGCCCACGTTTACTCACAGATGCCTCGGCACGGTCCCCCAGCTTTGCAATGAGGACGCTTGTTGCGTGGGGCCTGCTGGCTGAATGGGAGATGATTCCCCACCACTGACCAACTTCAGAATTGTTTACAACTGGAGCAAGTGCCCTGATACGGTTTTCCTCTGTGTAACTGGTGGGTTCTGTTTTTTTTTCTTTTTTTCGTTTTTGGTTCAAGGTAGATTTTATTCCTCTTTTTTGTATTTACAGATATAAGCATGGAAATAATTTATTCATATAAATACATGTATGTGAAGGGAAGAATATTTTTTCTGTTTTACTTTTTGTAATTTGAATTTTATTTTATTTTTTTATACAGCAGGTTCTTTTTGGTTATCTCTTTTATACATATAAATGTATACATGCCAATCCCAATCTCTCAACTCCTCCCACCACCACCCCCCAACAGCTTTCCCCCCTTGGTGTCCATACGTTTGTTGTCTACATCTGTTGCTCTATTTCTGCCTGGCAAAACGGTTCATCTGTACAATTTTTCTAGGTTCCACATATATGCATTAATAGACAAGATTTGTTTTTCTCTTTCTGACTTACTTCACTCTGTATGACAGTCTCTAGATCCATCAACATCTCTACAAATGACCCAATTTCATTCCTTTTTATGGCTTAGTAATATTCCATTTTATATATGTACCACATCTTTATGCATTCGTCTGTCTGTGGGCATTTAGGTTGCTTCCATTACCTGGATATTGTAAATAGTGATGCAGTGAACATTGCGGTGAATGTCTCTTTTTGATTTATGGTTTTATCTGGGTATATGCCCAGTAGTGGTATTGCTGTATCATATGGTAATTCTATTCTTAGTTTTATAAGAAACTCCATAATGTTCTCCACAGTGACTGTATCAATTTACATTCCCAACAATAGTGGAAGAGGGTTCCTTATCTCCACACCCTTTCCAGCATTTGTTGTTTGTAGATTTTCTGATGATGCCCATTCTAACAGGTGTGAGGTGATACACCATGGATGAGTCTATTTCGTTGAGCAAAGAGTAGGTCTTGTCTATTACATATTTGGCTTATGGAACGGTATGTGTGCTAATTTCAATCTCTGGTTTTATACAGCACCCCAACTCAACTTTCCCCTTAAGCAAGCATAAGTTTTTATCTAAATGTGAGACTCTGTTCGGTTTTGGAATTCAGTTTATGTGTAGCCAAGTTTACACTCTCTCTATTAGTGATATCTTATGATAATTCTCTTTCTCTGTGTGACCTATTTCTCTTAGAATCATCAAACTTAAATCCACTCAATTTGCTGCTAGAGGCCTGATGACATTGATTTCATTGCTGAGTGATATTCCGTTGTACGTAAGTAGCACAACTCCTTTATCCATTTTTTTCTTTCTGGGATATTTAATTTGTACTGGACTCAAGATTCTTGTAAACACAACAGCCCTAAATTTGGTGTTGGCTGTGTCTTGTTGATTTTAATTTTCCTAAGCTATAGGGCCAAAAGTGGAAGTGCCCTAGGATCTGTAGCTTTGTTTTTCAGATGTTTCAGGATACACCATAAACATCTCCAGAGTGTCTGTTGGCAATTTACATCCCGCCCATCAGCATAACAAGGCTCCCTGTTCTCCATGGCCTGTCCTGTGTTTCTGGTTTTTACACTTTTTTCAGATGGCCCTTTTGACGAATGGGAAATGAGACTTCATTGTAGTGCGGATTTCCATTGCTCGAGTGCTTGGTTGGCCAAAAAGGGCATATGTGTTTTTTCCTGAATATATTCAGGAAAAAATGTTTACGCACTTTTGTCCAAGTGCATCACTGTCAAAGATCTGCCGCTTTTCACATGCTTTAAATGCAATTCCAATCTACCTCCTGAAATATGATTCCTGCAATTCTGCCTCGTTTTCAAGTCCTCTTTGCAGACTTACTTCCATATAATTTTGCCAATAGCTGTCATTTATAACACTGCAGGTTTGTGAATTACAGTGCCCGTGATTTCCTTTCTTAACTCGTTTCCTTGAAAACTGGCCACAGAACCGCAGGTTTGCTTCAGGCCGTAATCAGGGTCCGGCACGGCACTCTGAGACTTTGGTTCATTCCACTTCCTGGTGGGAAATTAGAGTTAAATGTGCCCCTCCAGACACCTGCCTCACTCCTAGCCCCTTGGTGATGTGTGTCCTGTGGTTTGAGGCCACATGTGCTGGGTTCCTCACCTTTGGCTGATGTGGCCCCACTGGTGTGAGGACACTCCTGCCTGGTTCCCATCCCCTTGGTGATGTGGGCCCTCCGGTGAGAGTCTGATCCTGGTTGGGTTCCTCACACTTCTGTGAGGTGGGCCCTCTTCTCTGAGGTCACTCCTGCCTGGCTGGCACACCCCGCCTTGGCGACGTCGGCCCTCTGGTGGGATTTGGTGCCTGCTGGGTGTCTCCTCCCCTCGGTAATGAGGGCCCTCTGGCGTCAGACCCTAACTCCTGGGCTCCCAATATTTTCTGATATGCGCCCTGTGGTTCGAGTACACTCCTGCCAGGTTCCCAACCCCATGGGAATGTGGGCCTTCTGCTCTGAGGTCCCAACCTTGGGTTGCTCAGTTTCATGATGAGGGTCCTCTGCTGTGAGTTCTCTCCGGCCTGGATCCCATAGCCTCGCTGCTCCTGGCCACCTGCTGGGAGGTTACAACTGCGGGATTCCTCACCTTTTTTCTTCTATGGGCCCTCTGTTTTGAGACTCCTCCTGCCTGCCTCACTCCCAGCCCCTTGGTGATGTGTGTCCTCTGGTTTGAGGCCACGTATGCTGGGTCCCTCGCCTTTCGATGATGTGGCCCCACTGGTGTGAGGACACTCCTGCCTGGTTCCTATCCCCTTGATGATGTGGGCCCTCTGGTGAGAGTCTGATCCTGGCTGGGTTCCTCACCCTTCTGTGAGGGGGGCCCTCTGCTGTGAGGTCACTCCTGCCTGGCTGGCACACCCCACCTGGGCAACATCGGCCCTCTTGTGGCAGTTGGAGCCTGCTGGGGACCTCGCCTCGGTGATGGGGGCCCTCTTGCCTCAGGCCCTAACTGCTGGGTACCCACATTTTCTGATACGTGCTAAGTGGTGCGAGGACACTCCTGCGAGGTTCCCATCCCCATGGGCATGTGGGCCTTCTGCTCTAAGGTCCCAACACCTGTGTTGTTCACCGTTTCATGATGTTGGCTCTCTGGTGTTAGTTCACCCAGGCCTAGATCCCATAGCCTCTGTGCTCTGAGCGGCCTGCTGGGAGGTTCCTACTGCTGGATTCCTTAGCTTTTTTATTCTTTGGGTCCTGTGTTTTCATGCTCCTACTTCCTGACTCACTCCCAGCCCATTTGTGATGTAGGTCCTCTGGTTTAAGGCCACATGTACCGGTTTCCTCACCTTTATTGATGTGGCCCCACTGGTGTGAGGACACTCCTGCCTGGTTCCCATCCCCTTGGTGATGGGGGCCCTCTGGTGAGAGTCTGATCCTGTCTGGATTCCTCACACTTCTGGGAGGTGGGCCCTCTGTTGTGAGGTCACTCCTGCCTGGCTGGCACACGTCACCTTGGCGATGTGGGCCCTCAGTTGGGAGTTGGTGCCTGCTGGGAGTCTCCTCCCCTCGGTAATGAGGGCCCTCTGGCGTCAGGCCCTAACTCATGGGCTCCCAAAATTTTCTGATGTGCGCCCTGTCGTGCGAGTACACTCCAGCCAGGGTCCCATCCCCATGGGGATGTGGGCTTTCTGCCCTGAGGTCCCAACGGCTGGGTTGCTCACAGTGTCAGAATGTGGGCCCTCTGCTGTGAGTTCACTCCGGCATGGATCCCATAGCCTCGGTGCTCTGGGCCACCTTCTTGGAGCTTCCGACTGCGGGGTTCCTCACCTTTTTTATTCTATGGGCGCTCTGTTGTGAGTCTCCTCCTGCATGCCTCACTCCCAGCCCTTTCGTGATGTGTGTCCCCTTGTTTGAGGCCACATGTGCTGTGTTCCTCACCTTTCGCTGATGTGGCCCCACTGGTGTGAGGACACTCCTGCCTGGTTTCCATCCCCTTGGTGATGTGGGCACTCTGGTTAGAGTCTGATCCTGTTTGGGCTCCTCACACTTCTGTGAGGTGGGCCCTCTGCTGTGAGGTAACTCCTGCCTGGCTTGCTCCCATTGCCTTGGTGACGTCGGCCCTCTGGTGGCATTTGGAGCCTACTGGTAGCCTCCTCTCCTCCGTGATGAGGGCCCTCTGGTGCCAGGCCATAACTGCTGGGTTCCCACATTTTCTGATACGTGCTAAGTTGTGCGAGCACACTCCTGCGAGGTTCCCATCCCCATGGGGATGTGGGCCTTCTGCTCTGAGGTCCCACTGGCTGGGTTGCTCACAGTTTCATGATGTGGGCCCTCTGCTGTGAGTTCACTGTGGCCTGGATCCCATAGACTCCATGCTCTGGGCCACCTGCTGGGAGGTTCAAACTGCTGGATTCCTCACATTTTGTATTCTGTGGGCCCTGTGTTGTTAGGCTACTCCTGCCTGCCTCACTCAGACCACCTTGGAAATGTGGGTCCTCTGGTTTAGGCCACATGTGCTGGGTTCCTCACCTTTCTATAATGTGGCCACACTGGTGTGAGGACACTCCTGCCTTGTTCCGATCCCCTTGGTGATGTGGGCCCTCTGGTGAGAGTCTTATCCTGGCTGGGTTCCTCACCCTTCTGTGAGGTAGGCCCTCTGCTGTGAGGTCACCCCTGCCTGGCTGGCACACGTCAACGTGGCGACGTGGGCCCTCAGTTGGGAGTTGGTGCCTGCTGGGAGTCTCCTCCCCTCGGTAATGAGGGCCCTCTGGCGTCAGACCCTAACTCCTGGGCTCCCAAAAGTTTCCGATGTGCGCCCTGTGGTGCGAGTACACTCCTGCCAGGATCCCAACCCCATGGGAATGTGGGCCTTCTGCTCTAAGGTCCCAACGGCTGGGTTGCTCACAGTTTCATAATGAGGGCCCTCTGTTTTGAGTTCAGTCAGGCCTGGATCCCATAGCCTCGCTGCTCCTGGCCACCTGCTGGGAGGTTCCAACTGCGGGATTCCTCACCTTTTTTACGCTATGGGCCCTCTGTTTGGAGGCTCCTCCTGCCTGCCTCACTCCCAGCCCCTTGGTGATGTGTGTCCTGTAGTTTGAGGCCACGTGTGCTGGGTCCGTCACATTTCGGTGATGTGACCCCACTGGTGTGAGAACACTCCTGCCTGGTTTCCATTCCCTTGGTGATGTGGGCCCTCCGGTGAGAGTCTGATCCTCTTTGGGTTCCTCACACTTTTGTGTGGTTGGCCCTCTGTTCTGAGGTCACTCCTGCCTGGCTGGCACACCCTGCATTGGCGACGTCGGCCTTCTGGTAGCAGTTGGAGCTTGCTGCGAGCCTCCTCTCCTCAGTGATGAGGGCCCTCTGGCGTCCGGCCCTAACTGCTGGGCTCCCCACCTTTTCTGATGTGTGCCCACTGGTGCGATGACACTCCTGCTTGGTTCCCTTCCCCATGGGGATGTGGGTCTTGTGCTCTGAGGTTACAACGGCTGGGTTGCTTACAGTATCACGATGAGGGCCCTCTGTTGTGAGTTCATCACTGCCTGGATCCCATAGCCTCGGTGCTCTGGGCCGCCTGCTGGGATGTTCCAACTGCTGGATTCCTCACCTTTTTTATACAATGGGCCATGTGTTTTGAGGTTAATCCTGCCTGCCTCGCTCCGAGACCCATGGTGATGTGGGTCCTCTGGTTTGAGGCCACATGTGCTGGGTACCTCAACTTTCGATGATGTGGCCCCACGGGTGTGAGGACACTCCTGCCTGGTTCCCAGCCCCTTGCTTATGTGGGCACTCTGGTGAGAGTCTGATCTTGACTGGGTTCCTTACCCTTCTGTGAGGTGGGCCCTCTGATGTGAGGTCACTCCTGCCTGGATGGCTCATGTCGCCTTGGTGACGTAGGCCCTCTGTTGGCCACTGAAGCATGCTGGGAGCCTCCTACCCTCTTTAATAAGGGCCCTGGAAGAAACGCATATGCCCTTTTTGACCAAGTGCATCATTGTCGAGGTTCTGCCTCTTCTCCTATACTTTCAGAGGACTTCCCGTCTACCTCCTGAAATCGTATTCCTGGAATTCTGCCCCGCGTTCAAGTCCTCTTTGCAGCCTTACTTCAATATATTTTTGGACGATAGCTGTCATTTATAACTCTGCAGGTTTGTGAATTACAGTGCCCCTGAGCTCCTTTCTTCAACTCGCTTTCTTGTGAGCTGGCCGCAAAACCGCAGGATTGCTTCAGGCCCTAATCTGGTTCCGACACGGCATGCTGAGCCTTTGGCTAATTCTCTTCCTGGTGGGAAATGAGCGTTAAATTTGTTCGTGCCGACAACTACAGCTAATCTCTCATTGGTTCTCCCTATTCCTGTTCATCTTGCGCAGAAATTCCAAACTGTGCCAAACAGGAGGTTAAAGGCACTGACTCTCCAAGTGGGGAGAGTGTTAGTAAAGCGTCTGGAATGGTAAAACCGAGTACGAGGGGACGAAAACTGAGACGCATTTAAAAAGGTTTCCCGGTCACACGGTGGACCATATTCTGGGTTGCCCATGCATGTTTTACCTGAAGGAAGAATCCCTTCAACCTGGAGAGTTGGGACCCATGGAATGGGTACCACGCAGTATGACTTCAAAGGGTTGCCTTTGCTCACCGAACGTCACCAATGCTATCAGCCCGAAGTGTCCAGCCTTATGTCTCACTCAGCTCGGGGTGTAGATGTGGTAAATCCACGTTGCATCACAAGCCCTGAATGAATTATTTAAGAATTACTCTCTATTTCACTGTCATTGTGTTTTGTTTTTGTAATTTATTTTGATAATGGGATTTATCGGATTTTCACTGCTGCGTTTATGCCGCTGTACACATGCTTGATTCTCTTATGGAGACATATAAATCCATGGGTTTTCAGATTCTTACTAGTCAGGTATATTCCTAGGCATTGAATATGGGGTGTTGAGTCCATTTCGTGGAGGAAGGAGTAGGTCCTGACTATTACATATTTGCTTATGGAAAGGTATCTGTGCTAATTTCAATCTCTGGTTTTATGCAGCACCACAACTCACCTTTCCCCTTAAGCAAGCATAAGTTGGTTTTCTAAATTTGAGACCCTTTTCTGTTTTGTAATTGAGTTCATGTGCAGCCATGTTTGCATTCCGTGTATTTGAGATATCTTATGGTGTTTCTTTTTCTGTGTGACTTAGTTAACTTAGAATGATCGTACCTGAATCCACTCATTATGCCGCGACGGGCCTCATGACATAGATTTCATTGCTGAGTGATATTCCATTGTACGTACGTACAACAACTTCTTTATCCATTTTTTGCTTTCTGGGATATTTCACTTGTACCGTAAATGAGGTTCTTGTAAGCAGAGCCGTCCAAAATTTATGGGTGGCTGTGTCTTTTTGATTTTAATTTCCCTAAGCTATAGAACCATAAGTTGAAGTGCCGTAGGCTCCGTTGCTTAGTTTTTTAGGTGTTTGAGGAAACACCATACACTTCTCCAGAGTGGCTGTTGGCAAGTTACATCCCGCCCATCAGCATAACAAGGCTCCCTGTTCTCCATGGCCTGTCCTGCCTTTCTGGATTTTTCACTTTTTTCAGATGTCCCTTTTGACAGGGGGGCAGTGAGACTTCATTGTAATGCAGATTTCTTTACAGGCTTGCTTGTTTGGCCAAAAAGGGCGTATGTGTTTTTTCTTGAATATATTCAGGAAAAAACGCATACGCCCTTTTTGACCAAGTGCATCATTGTCGACTTTCTGTCTCTTTCCTTATGCTTTAAATGCAATTCCAGTCTGCCCCTGAACTCGTTTTCCTGCAATTCTGCCCCGCTTTCAAGTCCTCTACGCAGCCTTACTTCAATACATTTTTGGACAATAGCTGACATTTATAACTCTGCAGGTTTGTGAATGACAGTGCGCCTGAGCTCCTTTCTTCTACTCGCTTTCTTGTGAGCTGGCCGCAAACCCGCAGGATTGCTTCATGCCCTAATCTGGTTCCGGCACAGCATGCTGATCCTTTGGTAAATTCCTCTTCCTGGTGGGAAATGAGTGTTATATTTGAACGTGCAGACACCTAGAGCTAGTCTCTCATTGGTTCTCCCTATTCTTGTTCATCTTGCGCAGAAATTGCAAACTGTGCCAAACAGGAGGTTAAAGGCACTGACTCTCTAAGTGGGGAGAGTATTAGTAAAGGGTCTTCAATCGTGAACCCGAGTAAAAGGGGACGAAAACTGAGATGCATTTGAAAAGGTTTCCCGGTCACACGGTGCACCATACTGTGGGTTTCCCATGCATGTTTTAGCTGAAGGAAGAATCCCTTAAACCTGGAGAGTTGGGACCCATGGAATGGGTACCATGCAGTATGACTTCAAAGGGCCTGCATTTTCTCAACGAACCTCACCAATGCTATCAGGCCGAAGTGTACAGCCTTATGTCTCACTCAGCTCTGGTTGTAGATGTGGTAAATCCAGGTTGCATCACAAGCCCTGAATGAATTATTTAAGAATTGCTCTCTATTTCACTGTCATTGTGTTTGTTTTTGTAATTCATTTTGATAATGGGATTTATCGGATTTTCTCTGCTGCATTCATGCCGCTGTACACACACTTGAGTCTCTTATGGAGACATATAAATCCATGGGTTTGAAGATACTTACTAGTCAGGTGTATTCCTAGGCGTTGAATATGGGGTGTTTAGTCCATTTCGTTGAGCAAGGGCTAGGTCTTGACTATTACATATTTGACTTATGGAAAGGTATCTGTGCTAATTTCTATCTCTGGTTTTATGCAGCACCCCAACTCACTTTTCCCCTTAAGCAAGCATAAGGTGGTTTTCTAAATTTGAGACCCTGTTCTGTTTTGTAATTCAGTTCATGTGTAGCCAAGTTTACATTCCGTGTGTTAGTGATATCTTATGATGTTTCATTTTCTGTGTGACTTATTTCACTTAGAATCATCGTACCTGAATCCACTCATTATGCCACGATGGGCCTGATGACATAGATTTCATTGCTGAGTGATATTCCATTGAATGTGTGTACCACAACTTCTTTATCCATTTTTCACATTCTGGGATATTTAACTTGTACCGTAGACGAGATTCCTGTAAACAGAGCCGTCTGAAACTTTGGGGTGGCTGTCTGTTTTTGATTTTAATTTCCGTGATCTATAAGACCATAAGTGGAAGTGCCGTAGTCTCCATTGCTTTGTTTCTTAGGTGTTTCAGGAAACACCATACACTTCTCCAGAGTGGCTGTTGGCAATTTACATCCCGCCCATCAGCATAACAAGGCTCCCTGTTCTCCATGGCCTATGCTGCCTTTCTGGATTTTACACTTTTTTCAGATGGCCCTTTTGACCTGGGGGCAGTGAGACTTCTTTGTAGTGCAGATTTCTTTAACATGCTGGCTTGGTTGGCCAAAAAGGGCGTATGCGTTTTTTCTTGAATATATTCAGGAAAAAACGCATACGCCCTTTTTGGCCAAGTGCATCATTGTCGACGTTCTGCCTCTTTTCCTATGCTTTAAATGCAATTCCAGTCTACCCCCTGAAATCGTTTTCCTGCAATTCTGCCCCGCTTTCCAGTCCTCTTCGCAGCCTTCCTTCAATATATTTTTGGACGATAGCTGTCATTTATAACTCTGCAGGTTTGTGAATTACAGTGCCCCTGAGCTCCTTTCTTCAACTCGCTTTCTTGTGAGCTGGCCGCAAACCCGCAGGAATGCTTCAGGCCCTAATCTGGTTCCGGCACGGCATGCTGAGCCTTTGGTTAATTCCTCTTCCTGGTGGGAAATGAGCGTTCCATTTGCCCGTCCAGACACCTACAGCTAGTCTCTCATTGGATCTCCCTATTCCTGTTCATCTTGCGCAGAAATTGCAAACTGTGCCAAACAGGAGGTTAAAGGCACTGACTCTCCAAGTGGGGAGAGTGTTAGTAAACGGTCTGGAATGGTGAACCCGAGTAAAAGGGGACGAAAACTGAGATGCATTTGAAAACGTTTCCCGGTCACACAGTGCACTGTACTGTGGGTTTCCCATGCATGTTTTAGCTGAAGGAAGAATCCCTTAAACCTGGAGAGTTGGGACCCATGGAATGGGTACCATGCAGTATGACTTCAAAGGGTCTGCATTTGCTCATCGAACCTCACCAATGCTATCAGCCCGAAGTGTCCAGCCTTATGTCTCACTCAGCTCTGGGTGTAGATGTGGTAAATCCAAGTCGCATCACAAGCCCTGAATGAATTATTTAAGAATTGCTCTCTATTTCACTGTCATTGTGTTTGTTTTTGTAATTCATTTTGATAATGGGTTTTATCGGATTTTCTCTGCTGCATTCATGCCGCTGTACACACACTTGAGTCTCTTACGGAGACATATAAATCCATGGGTTTGAAGGTTCTTACTAGTCATGTGTAATCCTAGGCGTTGAATATGGGGTGTTTAGTCCATTTCGTTGAGCAAGGGCTAGGTCTTGACTATTACATATTTGGCTTATGGAAAGGTATCTGTGCTAATTTCTATCTCTGGTTTTATGCAGCACCACAACTCACCTTTCCCCTTAAGCAAGCATAAGGTGGTTTTCTAAATTTGAGACCCTGTTCTGTTTTGTAATTCAGTTCATGTGTAGCCAAGTTTACATTCCGTGTATTAGTGATATCTTATGATGTTTCATTTTCTGTGTGACTTATTTCACTTAGAATCATCGTACCTGAATCCACTCATTATGCCGCGATGGGCCTGATGACATAGATTTCATTGGTGAGTGATATTCCTTTGTACGTACGTACCACACTTCTTTATCCATTTTTCGCTTTCTGGGATATTTAACTTGTACCGTAGACGAGGTTCTTGTAAACAGAGCCGTAAACAGAAACTTTGCGGTGGCTGTGTGTTTTTGATTTTAATTTCCCTAAGCTATAGGAAAATAAGTGGTAATGCCGTAGGCTCCGTTGCTTTGTTTTTTAGGTTTTTGAGGAAACACCATACACATCTCCAGAGTGGCTGTTGGCAATTTACATACCGCCCATCAGCATAACAAGGCTCCCTGTTCTCCATGGCCTGTGCTGCCTTTCTGGATTTTACACTTTTTTCAGATGGCCCTTTTGAACGGGGGGCAGTGAGACTTCATTGTAGTGCAGATTTCTTTAACATGCTTGCTTGGTTGGCCAAAAAGGGCGTATGCGTTTTTTCCTGAATATATATATTCAGGAAAAAACGCATATGCCCTTTTTGGCCAAGTGCATCATTGTCGACGTTCTGCCTCTTTTCCTATGCTTTAAATGCAATTCCAGTCTACCCCCTGAAATCGTTTTCTTGCAATTCTGCCCCGCTTTCAAGTCCTCTTCGCAGCCTTCCTTCAATATATTTTTGGACGATAGCTGTCATTTATAACTCTGCAGGTTTGTGAATTACAGTGTCCCTGAGCTCCTTTCTTCAACTCGCTTTCTTGTGAGCTGGCCGCAAACCCGCAGGATTGCTTCAGGCCCTAATCTGGTTCCGGCACGGCATGCTGAGCCTTTGGTTAATTCCTCTTCCTGGTGGGAAATGAGCGTTAAATTTGCCCGTGTAGACACCTTCACACGAGTCTTCATGGTGCCACTTTGCCCCGGTTATCTCTATGGAGGTTGGAGTTGGAGGGCCTCCTCGCTCAAGGTCAGTGTGCCCATGGAGCCAACCCTGCAACTTCAGGGCATGGTTGGGTGTTAGGATCACCACGTGGGGTCCTTTTCCCTTAGGAGGGAGGTGGCCTTTTGGGCTGCTGATTTCCAGGTTTTCAGATACTGCCAGTATCTTGGCCAGATGTGGCGGTGGGCCAAGCCCCTTGGTGACCGTAGTTTATCCTACCTGGATCGCATTCTTGCATTGTTCCATTTCAAGTGGTCCCAGGTTTTGCACTAATACTCCAATGGCGATTCACCGTTCACCAGGAATGTAAAGGTCAAAGGGTTTAGCTAAATTAGGGAGTTCCAGGGCAAGGGTCTGAATTGACTGCTCTTTCCATTCTTGAAAGGCCACTTCTGCATTCTATTCAAAAGGATCATCATCTTTTCCTTTCAGTGTTTCATATAGAGGCCCAGCTAGTAGACTGTAGTTAGGGATCCAGAAGCAGCAAACCCTGGCCTCCCCAGGAACCCCTAAGCTGTCTTCTAGTTTCAGAAATGGGTAAGGCTGTAAATTGTTTCTTCCCTTTCCTGGGATGGGCTTCTCCGACCTTCTGTGAGAATGAAGCCCAGGCAGGTCACCGTAGTCTGTGATATTTGAGCTTTGTCTTGGACAACTTGTATCCTTTATTGGCTTGGTAGTTCAGAGGTCTCCTTAGTAGGGCTGGCGATCAGAATGTCGTCTGCATATTGAAGGAGTGTTTCCTTTTCCAGAGGTAGAACTTTTAGTTCTTTAGCTGAGCTTTCCCCAAAGATGGTGTGGGAATTTTTGAACCCTTGGGGCAACACGGCCCGGAAGTATTGTTTTAGTTTTATGTTGAGTCCTGCCACTCACAAGCCAAAATTTCTTGTGGCTCTGGGTCTAATAGAATACAAAAGAAGGCATCATTGAAGACTAATACAGAATACCATGTCCTGGTGGTTGGTAGAATGACCAGCAGGGTGTAGGATTTAGGAACTACTGGAGGTATATCCTCGGTGGCTTCACTGACTGTCCTGACATCCTTTACCAGGACTCCAGCAGCCCATGGGGCTCTCGAGGTCAGGCCAATCCCAGGATATGGAGCTCACCTGGGCAGGTACCCCACCCCCACCCCAGCCCATGGGGCTCTCGTGTTCAGGCCCCTCCCAGGATATGGGGTTCCCTGGGCAGGTTCCCCTGCAGCCCATGGGGCTCTCGTGGTCAGGCCCCTCCCAGGATACAGAGCTACCCTTGCAGGTACCATGGCAGGGCTGGGAACACAGGAACCCTGCATATCGCCCTCATTGCAGAGCACTCCCAGCTCACCTGTCACTCAGATCTGACACAGAGCACCTCAGAGCAGGACTTGAACTAACAAACAGCAGCTCCGACAGGTCTGTGACCCTGGGCATCACTCTGTGTGGCCTCCCTCCACCTGGTCTTCCAGAGACTTCCACTGCACCCGGGGCACCAGGCCTCTGTCTCCACCCACCAGCCACCCCTCCTCTCCCTGACTCCTGGGTTCCTCTCATTAGGAGAGGGTTTTCTTGAAGTTGTCTCCCACTCATGGGCCAGATAATATAATTAGAAAACAAGCCAGAGCTGCAGCCCCTTGTCTATCCTGACTCTCAGGAGCCCACACCTGTTCCTTGGACCTGGCCGATTCAGCAAGTTCCAGTTTCTGCAACTGTGAGCCCCTGAGGGGTGATTATTGGCTGGCCTGGGAAGCCCGACCGTGCCGGCCAGACCTCCCCAGGTGTGCCTGGGTTCAGATCAATATAAACACCGCTCCAGGCAGCAAGAGCCCCTGCAGCTGTGCCTGACGCCATTTTCTCTGCCCTGTCAGCAGTCTTGGGGCTGGACTGGTGGGAGGGAGTGAGAGGCCACGGCTTTGTGGGTGGCCCAGTGTGAGTGGGGCTCTGCTGGACTTTCTGCAGCAGTTGCCAAGATGCCACCTGCTAAAGAAGAGGATGTGTCACCCATACCTGCCGCTGGAATTTCTCCCTGGGCAGAGGTGAGTGAGGAAGAAAGCAGTGGGGGCCGGGACAGCAGGGGTATCTCAGGCAGGGAAATGGAAAGCTTCCAGAAGAGCACCCAGGGCCAGGACCATCCTGGCTGGCCTGCAGGCACCAAGTCGGCTGGCATGCTGTCACTCATGTGGCTCCATGGCCCTTCCTCTAGGCTTTCAAGTCCTTGTACATATTCAGGTGTTTTACCTGGGAAGGGTGGGAACATTTCAGCAGCAGCTGGCCTGGGGCTCAGCCCACGTTTACTCACAGATGCCTCGGCACGGTCCCCCAGCTTTGCAATGAGGACGCTTGTTGCGTGGGGCCTGCTGGCTGAATGGGAGATGATTCCCCACCACTGACCAACTTCAGAATTGTTTACAACTGGAGCAAGTGCCCTGATACGGTTTTCCTCTGTGTAACTGGTGGGTTCTGTTTTGTTTTCTTTTTTTCGTTTTTGGTTCAAGGTAGATTTTATTCCTCTTTTTTGTATTTACAGATATAAGCATGGAAATAATTTATTCATATAAATACATGTATGTGAAGGGAAGAATATTTTTTCTGTTTTACTTTTTGTAATTTGAATTTTATTTTATTTTTTTATACAGCAGGTTCTTTTTGGTTATCTATTTTATACATATAAATGTATACATGCCAATCCCAATCTCTCAACTCCTCCCACCACCACCCCCCAACAGCTTTCCCCCCTTGGTGTCCATACGTTTGTTGTCTACATCTGTTGCTCTATTTCTGCCTGGCAAAACGGTTCATCTGTACAATTTTTCTAGGTTCCACATATATGCATTAATAGACAAGATTTGTTTTTCTCTTTCTGACTTACTTCACTCTGTATGACAGTCTCTAGATCCATCAACGTCTCTACAAATGACCCAATTTCATTCCTTTTTATGGCTTAGTAATATTCCATTTTATATATGTACCACATCTTTATGCATTCGTCTGTCTGTGGGCATTTAGGTTGCTTCCATTACCTGGATATTGTAAATAGTGATGCAATGAACATTGCGGTGAATGTCTCTTTTTGATTTATGGTTTTGTCTGGGTATATGCCCAGTAGTGGGATTGCTGTATCATATGGTAATTCTATTCTTAGTTTTATAAGAAACTCCATAATGTTCTCCACAGTGACTGTATCAATTTACATTCCCAACAATAGTGGAAGAGGGTTCCTTATCTCCACACCCTTTCCAGCATTTGTTGTTTGTAGATTTTCTGATGATGCCCATTCTAACAGGTGTGAGGTGATACACCATGGATGAGTCTATTTCGTTGAGCAAAGAGTAGGTCTTGTCTATTACATATTTGGCTTATGGAACGGTATGTGTGCTAATTTCAATCTCTGGTTTTATACAGCACCCCAACTCAACTTTCCCCTTAAGCAAGCATAAGTTTTTATCTAAATGTGAGACTCTGTTCGGTTTTGGAATTCAGTTTATGTGTAGCCAAGTTTACACTCTCTCTATTAGTGATATCTTATGATAATTCTCTTTCTCTGTGTGACCTATTTCTCTTAGAATCATCATACTTAAATCCACTCACTTTGCTGCTACAGGCCTGATGACATTGATTTCATTGCTGAGTGATATTCCGTTGTACGTAAGTAGCACAACTCCTTTATCCATTTTTTTTTTCTGGGATATTTAATTTGTACTGGACTCAAGGTTCTTGTAAACACAGCAGCCCTAAATTTTGTGTTGGCTGTGTCTTGTTGATTTTAGTTTTCCTAAGCTATAGGGCCAAAAGTGGAAGTGCCCTAGGGTCTGTAGCTTTGTTTTTCAGATGTTTCAGGATACACCATAAACATCTCCAGAGTGTCTGTTGGCAATTTACATCCCGCCCATCAGCATAACAAGGCTCCCTGTTCTCCATGGCCTGTCCTGTGTTTCTGGTTTTTACACTTTTTTCAGATGGCCCTTTTGACGAATGGGAAATGAGACTTCATTGTAGTGCGGATTTCCATTTCTCGAGTGCTTGGTTGGCCAAAAAGGGCATATGTGTTTTTTCCTGAATATATTCAGGAAAAAATGTTTACGCACTTTTGTCCAAGTGCATCACTGTCAAAGATCTGCCGCTTTTCTCATGCTTTAAATGCAATTCCAATCTACCTCCTGAAATATGATTCCTGCAATTCTGCCTCGTTTTCAAGTCCTCTTTGCAGACTTACTTCCATATAATTTTGCCAATAACTGTCATTTATAACACTGCAGGTTTGTGAATTACAGTGCCCGTGATTTCCTTTCTTAACTCGTTTCCTTGAAAACTGGCCACAGAACCGCAGGTTTGCTTCAGGCCGTAATCAGGGTCCTGCACGGCAATCTGAGACTTTGGTTCATTCCACTTCCTGGTGGGAAATTAGAGTTAAATGTGCCCCTCCAGACACCTGCCTCACTCCTAGCCCCTTGGTGATGTGTGTCCTGTGGTTTGAGGCCACATGTGCTGGGTTCCTCACCTTTGGCTGATGTGGCCCCACTGGTGTGAGGACACTCCTGCCTGGTTCCCATCCCCTTGGTGATGTGGGCCCTCCGGTGAGAGTCTGATCCTGGTTGGGTTCCTCACACTTCTGTGAGGTGGGCCCTCTTCTCTGAGGTCACTCCTGCCTGGCTGGCACACCCCGCCTTGGCGACGTCGGCTCTCTGGTGGGATTTGGTGCCTGCTGGGTGTCTCCTCCCCTTGGTAATGAGGGCCCTCTGGCGTCAGGCCCTAACTCCTGGGCTCCCAATATTTTCTGATATGCGCCCTGTGGTTCGAGTACACTCCTGCCAGGTTCCCAACCCCATGGGAATGTGGGCCTTCTGCTCTGAGGTCCCAACCGTGGGTTGCTCAGTTTCATGATGAGGGCCCTCTGCTGTGAGTTCTCTCCGGCCTGGATCCCATAGCCTCGCTGCTCCTGGCCACCTGCTGGGAGGTTACAACTGCGGGATTCCTCACCTTTTTTCTTCTATGTGCCCTCTGTTTTGAGACTCCTCCTGCCTGCCTCACTCCCAGTCCCTTGGTGATGTGTGTCCTCTGGTGTGAGGCCACGTGTGATGGGTCCCTCACCTTTCGATGATGTGGCCCCACTGGTGTGAGGACACTCCTGCCTGCTTCCTATCCCCTTGATGATGTGGGCCCTCTGGTGAGAGTCTGATCCTGGCTGGGTTCCTCACCCTTCTGTGAGGGGGGCCCTCTGCTGTGAGGTCACTCCTGCCTGGCTGGCACACCCCACCTGGGCAACATCGGCCCTCTTGTGGCAGTTGGAGCCTGCTGGGAACCTCCCCTCGGTGATGGGGGCCCTCTTGCCTCAGGCCCTAACTGCTGGGTACCCACATTTTCTGATACGTGCTAAGTGGTGCGAGGACACTCCTGCGAGGTTCCCATCCCCATGGGCATGTGGGCTTTCTGCTCTAAGGTCCCAACACCTGTGTTGTTCACCGTTTCATGATGTTGGCTCTCTGGTGTTAGTTCACCCAGGCCTAGATCCCATAGCCTCTGTGCTCTGAGCGGCCTGCTGGGAGGTTCCTACTGCTGGATTCCTTACCTTTTTTATTCTTTGGGTCCTGTGTTTTCATGCTCCTACTTCCTAACTCACTCCCAGCCCATTTGTGATGTAGGTCCTCTGGTTTAAGGCCACATGTACCAGTTTCCTCACCTTTATTGATGTGGCCCCACTGGTGTGAGGACACTCCTGCCTGGTTCCCATCCCCTTGGTGATGGGGGCCCTCTGGTGAGAGTCTGATCCTGTCTGGATTCCTCACACTTCTGGGAGGTGGGCCCTCTGCTGTGAGGTCACTCCTGCCTGGCTGGCACACGTCACCTTGGCGATGTGGGCCCTCAGTTGGGAGTTGGTGCCTGCTGGGAGTCTCCTCCCCTCGGTAATGAGGGCTCTCTGGCGTCAGGCCCTAACTCATGGGCTCCCAAAATTTTCTGATGTGCGCCCTGTCGTGCGAGTACACTCCAGCCAGGGTCCCATCCCCATGGGGATGTGGGCTTTCTGCCCTGAGGTCCCAACGGCTGGGTTGCTCACAGTGTCAGAATGTGGGCCCTCTGCTGTGAGTTCACTCCGGCATGGATCCCATAGCCTCGGTGCTCTGGGCCACCTGCTTGGAGCTTCCAACTGCGGGGTTCCTCACCTTTTTTATTCTATGGGCGCTCTGTTGTGAGTCTCCTCCTGCATGCCTCACTCCCAGCCCTTTCGTGATGTGTGTCCCCTTGTTTGAGGCCACATGTGCTGTGTTCCTCACCTTTCGCTGATGTGGCCCCACTGGTGTGAGGACACTCCTGCCTGGTTTCCATCCCCTTGGTGATGTGGGCGCTCTGGTTAGAGTCTGATCCTGTTTGGGCTCCTCACACTTCTGTGAGGTGGGCCCTCTGCTGTGAGGTAACTCCTGCCTGGCTTGCTCCCATTGCCTTGGTGACGTCGGCCCTCTGGTGGCATTTGGAGCCTGCTGGTAGCCTCCTCTCCTCCGTGATGAGGGCCCTCTGGCGCCAGGCCATAACTGCTGGGTTCCCACATTTTCTGATACGTGCTAAGTTGTGCGAGGACACTCCTGCGAGGTTCCCATCCCCATGGGGATGTGGGCCTTCTGCTCTGAGGTCCCACTGGCTGGGTTGCTCACAGTTTCATGATGTGGGCCCTCTGCTGTGAGTTCACTGTGGCCTGGATCCCATAGACTCCATGCTCTGGGCCACCGGCTGGGAGGTTCAAACTGCTGGATTCCTCACATTTTTTATTCTGTGGGCCCTGTGTTGTTAGGCTACTCCTGCCTGCCTCACTCGGAGCACCTTGGAAATGTGGGTCCTCTGGTTTAGGCCACATGTGCTGGGTTCCTCACCTTTCTATAATGTGGCCACACTGGTGTGAGGACACTCCTGCCTTGTTCCGATCCCCTTGGTGATGTGGGCCCTCTGGTGAGAGTCTTATCCTGGCTGGGTTCCTCACCCTTCTGTGAGGTAGGCCCTCTGCTGTGAGGTCACTCCTGCCTGGCTGGCACACGTCAACGTGGCGACGTGGGCCCTCAGTTGGGAGTTGGTGCCTGCTGGGAGTCTCCTCCCCTCGGTAATGAGGGCCCTCTGGCGTCAGACCCTAACTCCTGGGCTCCCAAAATTTTCTGATGTGCGCCCTGTGGTGCGAGTACACTCCTGCCAGGATCCCAACCCCATGGGGATGTGGGCCTTCTGCTCTAAGGTCCCAACGGCTGGGTTGCTCACAGTTTCATAATGAGGGCCCTCTGTTTTGAGTTCAGTCAGGCCTGGATCCCATAGCCTCGGTGCTCTGGGCCGCCTGCTGGGATGTTCCAACTGCTGGATTCCTCACCTTTTTTATACAATGGGCCATGTGTTTTGAGGTTAATCCTGCCTGCCTCGCTCCGAGACCCATGGTGATGTGGGTCCTCTGGTTTGAGGCCACATGTGCTGGGTACCTCAACTTTCGATGATGTGGCCCCACGGGTGTGAGGACACTCCTGCCTGGTTCCCAGCCCCTTGCTTATGTGGGCACTCTGGTGAGAGTCTGATCTTGACTGGGTTCCTTACCCTTCTGTGAGGTGGGCCCTCTGATGTGAGGTCACTCCTGCCTGGATGGCTCATGTCGCCTTGGCGACGTAGGCCCTCTGTTGGCCACTGAAGCATGCTGGGAGCCTCCTACCCTCTTTAATAAGGGCCCTGGAAGAAACGCATATGCCCTTTTTGACCAAGTGCATCATTGTCGAGGTTCTGCCTCTTCTCCTATACTTTCAGAGGACTTCCCGTCTACCTCCTGAAATCGTATTCCTGGAATTCTGCCCCGCGTTCAAGTCCTCTTTGCAGCCTTACTTCAATATATTTTTGGACGATAGCTGTCATTTATAACTCTGCAGGTTTGTGAATACAGCGCCCCTGAGCTCCTTTCTTCAACTCGCTTTCTTGTGAGCTGGCCGCAAAACCGCAGGATTGCTTCAGGCCCTAATCTGGTTCCGACACGGCATGCTGAGCCTTTGGCTAATTCCTCTTCCTGGTGGGAAATGAGCGTTAAATTTGTTCGTGCAGACACCTACAGCTAATCTCTCATTGTTTCTCCCTATTCCTGTTCATCTTGCGCAGAAATTCCAAACTGTGCCAAACAGGAGGTTAAAGACACTGACTCTCCAAGTGGGGAGAGTCTTAGTAAAGCGTCTGGAATGGTAAAACCGAGTACAAAGGGACGAAAACTGAGACGCATTTAAAAAGTTTTCCCGGTCACACGGTGGACCATATTCTGGGTTGCCCATGCATGTTTTACCTGAAGGAAGAATCCCTTCAACCTGGAGAGTTGGGACCCATGGAATGGGTACCACGCAGTATGACTTCAAAGGGTTGCCTTTGCTCACCGAACGTCACCAATGCTATCAGCCCGAAGTGTCCAGCCTTATGTCTCACTCAGCTCGGGGTGTAGATGTGGTAAATCCACGTTGCATCACAAGCCCTGAATGAATTATTTAAGAATTGCTCTCTATTTCACTGTCGTTGTGTTTTGTTTTTGTAATTTATTTTGATAATGGGATTTATCGGATTTTCACTGCTGCGTTTATACCGCTGTACACATGCTTGATTCTCTTATGGAGACATATAAATCCATGGGTTTTCAGATTCTTACTAGTCAGGTATATTCCTAGGCATTGAATATGGGGTGTTGAGTCCATTTCGTGGAGGAAGGAGTAGGTCCTGACTATTACATATTTGCTTATGGAAAGGTATCTGTGCTAATTTCAATCTCTGGTTTTATGCAGCACCACAACTCACCTTTCCCCTTAAGCAAGCATAAGTTGGTTTTCTAAATTTGAGACCCTTTTCTGTTTTGTAATTGAGTTCATGTGCAGCCATGTTTGCATTCCGTGTATTTGAGATATCTTATGGTGTTTCTTTTTCTGTGTGACTTAGTTAACTTAGAATGATCGTACCTGAATCCACTCATTATGCCGCGACGGGCCTCATGACATAGATTTCATTGCTGAGTGATATTCCATTGTACGTACGTACAACAACTTCTTTATCCATTTTTTGCTTTCTGGGATATTTCACTTGTACCGTAAATGAGGTTCTTGTAAGCAGAGCCGTCCAAAATTTATGGGTGGCTGTGTCTTTTTGATTTTAATTTCCCTAAGCTATAGAACCATAAGTTGAAGTGCCGTAGGCTCCGTTGCTTAGTTTTTTAGGTGTTTGAGGAAACACCATACACTTCTCCAGAGTGGCTGTTGGCAAGTTACATCCCGCCCATCAGCATAACAAGGCTCCCTGTTCTCCATGGCCTGTCCTGCCTTTCTGGATTTTTCACTTTTTTCAGATGTCCCTTTTGACAGGGGGGCAGTGAGACTTCATTGTAATGCAGATTTCTTTACAGGCTTGCTTGTTTGGCCAAAAAGGGCGTATGTGTTTTTTCTTGAATATATTCAGGAAAAAACGCATACGCCCTTTTTGACCAAGTGCATCATTGTCGACTTTCTGTCTCTTTCCTTATGCTTTAAATGCAATTCCAGTCTGCCCCTGAACTCGTTTTCCTGCAATTCTGCCCCGCTTTCAAGTCCTCTACGCAGCCTTACTTCAATACATTTTTGGACAATAGCTGACATTTATAACTCTGCAGGTTTGTGAATGACAGTGCGCCTGAGCTCCTTTCTTCTACTCGCTTTCTTGTGAGCTGGCCGCAAACCCGCAGGATTGCTTCATGCCCTAATCTGGTTCCGGCACAGCATGCTGATCCTTTGGTAAATTCCTCTTCCTGGTGGGAAATGAGTGTTATATTTGAACGTGCAGACACCTAGAGCTAGTCTCTCATTGGTTCTCCCTATTCTTGTTCATCTTGCGCAGAAATTGCAAACTGTGCCAAACAGGAGGTTAAAGGCACTGACTCTCTAAGTGGGGAGAGTATTAGTAAAGGGTCTTCAATCGTGAACCCGAGTAAAAGGGGACGAAAACTGAGATGCATTTGAAAAGGTTTCCCGGTCACACGGTGCACCATACTGTGGGTTTCCCATGCATGTTTTAGCTGAAGGAAGAATCCCTTAAACCTGGAGAGTTGGGACCCATGGAATGGGTACCATGCAGTATGACTTCAAAGGGCCTGCATTTTCTCAACGAACCTCACCAATGCTATCAGGCTGAAGTGTACAGCCTTATGTCTCACTCAGCTCTGGTTGTAGATGTGGTAAATCCAGGTTGCATCACAAGCCCTGAATGAATTATTTAAGAATTGCTCTCTATTTCACTGTCATTGTGTTTGTTTTTGTAATTCATTTTGATAATGGGATTTATCGGATTTTCTCTGCTGCATTCATGCCGCTGTACACACACTTGAGTCTCTTATGGAGACATATAAATCCATGGGTTTGAAGATACTTACTAGTCAGGTGTATTCCTAGGCGTTGAATATGGGGTGTTTAGTCCATTTCGTTGAGCAAGGGCTAGGTCTTGACTATTACATATTTGGCTTATGGAAAGGTATCTGTGCTAATTTCTATCTCTGGTTTTATGCAGCACCCCAACTCACTTTTCCCCTTAAGCAAGCATAAGGTGGTTTTCTAAATTTGAGACCCTGTTCTGTTTTGTAATTCAGTTCATGTGTAGCCAAGTTTACATTCCGTGTATTAGTGATATCTTATGATGTTTCATTTTCTGTGTGACTTATTTCACTTAGAATCATCGTACCTGAATCCACTCATTATGCCACGATGGGCCTGATGACATAGATTTCATTGCTGAGTGATATTCCATTGAATGTGTGTACCACAACTTCTTTATCCATTTTTCACATTCTGGGATATTTCACTTGTACCGTAGACGAGATTCCTGTAAACAGAGCCGTCTGAAACTTTGGGGTGGCTGTCTGTTTTTGATTTTAATTTCCGTGATCTATAAGACCATAAGTGGAAGTGCCGTAGTCTCCGTTGCTTTGTTTCTTAGGTGTTTCAGGAAACACCATACACTTCTCCAGAGTGGCTGTTGGCAATTTACATCCCGCCCATCAGCATAACAAGGCTCCCTGTTCTCCATGGCCTGTGCTGTCTTTCTGGATTTTACACTTTTTTCAGATGGCCCTTTTGACCTGGGGGCAGTGAGACTTCTTTGTAGTGCAGATTTCTTTAACATGCTGGCTTGGTTGGCCAAAAAGGGCGTATGCGTTTTTTCCTGAAAATATTCAGGAAAAAACGCATACGCCCTTTTTGGCCAAGTGCATCATTGTCGACGTTCTGCCTCTTTTCCTATGCTTTAAATGCAATTCCAGTCTACCCCCTGAAATCGTTTTCCTGCAATTCTGCCCCGCTTTCCAGTCCTCTTCGCAGCCTTCCTTCAATATATTTTTGGACGATAGCTGTCATTTATAACTCTGCAGGTTTGTGAATTACAGTGCCCCTGAGCTCCTTTCTTCAACTCGCTTTCTTGTGAGCTGGCCGCAAACCCGCAGGAATGCTTCAGGCCCTAATCTGGTTCCGGCACGGCATGCTGAGCCTTTGGTTAATTCCTCTTCCTGGTGGGAAATGAGCGTTCCATTTGCCCGTCCAGACACCTACAGCTAGTCTCTCATTGGTTCTCCCTATTCCTGTTCATCTTGCGCAGAAATTGCAAACTGTGCCAAACAGGAGGTTAAAGGCACTGACTCTCCAAGTGGGGAGAGTGTTAGTAAACGGTCTGGAATGGTGAACCCGAGTAAAAGGGGACGAAAACTGAGATGCATTTGAAAACGTTTCCTGGTCACACAGTGCACTGTACTGTGGGTTTCCCATGCATGTTTTAGCTGAAGGAAGAATCCCTTAAACCTGGAGAGTTGGGACCCATGGAATGGGTACCATGCAGTATGACTTCAAAGGGTCTGCATTTGCTCATCGAACCTCACCAATGCTATCAACCCGAAGTGTCCAGCCTTATGTCTCACTCAGCTCTGGGTGTAGATGTGGTAAATCCAGGTTGCATCACAAGCCCTGAATGAATTATTTAAGAATTGCTCTCTATTTCACTGTCATTGTGTTTGTTTTTGTAATTCATTTTGATAATGGGTTTTATCGGATTTTCTCTGCTGCATTCATGCCGCTGTACACACACTTGAGTCTCTTACGGAGACATATAAATCCATGGGTTTGAAGGTTCTTACTAGTCATGTGTAATCCTAGGCGTTGAATATGGGGTGTTTAGTCCATTTCGTTGAGCAAGGGCTAGGTCTTGACTATTATATATTTGGCTTATGGAAAGGTATCTGTGCTAATTTCTATCTCTGGTTTTATGCAGCACCACAACTCACCTTTCCCCTTAAGCAAGCATAAGTTGGCTTTCTAAATATGAGACCCTGTTCTGTTTTGTAATTCAGTTCATGTGTAGCCAAGTTTACATTCCGTGTATTAGTGATATCTTATGATGTTTCATTTTCTGTGTGACTTATTTCACTTAGAATCATCGTACCTGAATCCACTCATTATGCCGCGACGGGCCTGATGACATAGATTTCATTGGTGAGTGATATTCCTTTGTACGTACGTACCACACTTCTTTATCCATTTTTCGCTTTCTGGGATATTTAACTTGTACCGTAGACGAGGTTCTTGTAAACAGAGCCGTAAACAGAAACTTTGCGGTGGCTGTGTGTTTTTGATTTTAATTTCCCTAAGCTATAGGAAAATAAGTGGTAATGCCATAGGCTCCGTTGCTTTGTTTTTTAGGTTTTTGAGGAAACACCATACACATCTCCAGAGTGGCTGTTGGCAATTTACATCCCGCCCATCAGCATAACAAGGCTCCCTGTTCTCCATGGCCTGTGCTGCCTTTCTGGATTTTACACTTTTTTCAGATGGCCCTTTTGAACGGGGGGCAGTGAGACTTCATTGTAGTGCAGATTTCTTTAACATGCTTGCTTGGTTGGCCAAATAGGGCGTATGCGTTTTTTCCTCAATATATTCAGGAAAAAACGCATACGCCCTTTTTGGCCAAGTGCATCATTGTCGACGTTCTGCCTCTTTTCCTATGCTTTAAATGCAATTCCAGTCTACCCCCTGGAATCGTTTGCTTGCAATTCTGCCCCGCTTTCAAGTCCTCTTCGCAGCCTTCCTTCAATATATTTTTGGGTGATAGCTGTCATTTATAACTCTGCCGGTTTGTGAATTACAGTGTCCCTGAGCTCCTTTCTTCAACTCGCTTTCTTGTGAGCTGGCCGCAAAACCGCAGGATTGCTTCAGGCCCTAATCTGGTTCCGGCACGGCATGCTGAGCCTTTGGTTAATTCCTCTTCCTGGTGGGAAATGAGCGTTAAATTTGCCCGTGCAGACACCTTCACACGAGTCTTCATGGTGCCACTTTGCCCCGGTTATCTCTATGGAGGTTGGAGTTGGAGGGCCTCCTCGCTCAAGGTCAGTGTGCCCATGGAGCCAACCCTGCAACTTCAGGGCATGGTTGGGTGTTAGGATCACCACGTGGGGTCCTTTTCCCTTCGGAGGGAGGTGGCCTTTTGGGCTGCTGATTTCCAGGTTTTCAGAGACTGCCAGTATCTTGGCCAGATGTGGCGGTGGGCCAAGCCCCTTGGTGACCGTAGTTTATCCTACCTGGATCGCATTCTTGCATTGTTCCATTTCAAGTGGTCCCAGGTTTTGCACTAATACTCCAATGGCGATTCACCGTTCACCAGGAATGTAAAGGTCAAAGGGTTTAGCTAAATTAGGGAGTTCCAGGGCAAGGGTCTGAATTGACTGCTCTTTCCATACTTGAAAGGCCACTTCTGCATTCTATTCAAAAGGATCATCATCTTTTCCTTTCAGTGTTTCATATAGAGGCCCAGCTAGTAGACTGTAGTTAGGGATCCAGAAGCAGCAAACCCTGGCCTCCCCAGGAGCCCCTAAGCTGTCTTCTAGTTTCAGAAATGGGTAAGGCTGTATATTGTTTCTTCCCTTTCCTGGGATGGGCTTCTCCGAACTTCTGTGAGAATGAAGCCCAGGCAGGTCACCGTAGTCTGTGATATTTGAGCTTTGTCTTGGACAACTTGTATCCTTTATTGGCTTGGTAGTTCAGAGGTCTCCTTAGTAGGGCTGGCGATCAGAATGTCGTCTGCATATTGAAGGAGTGTTTCCTTTTCCAGAGGTAGAACTTGTAGTTCTTTAGCTGAGCTTTCCCCAAAGATGGTGTGGGAATTTTTGAACCCTTGGGGCAACACGGCCCGGAAGTATTGTTTTAGTTGTATGTTGAGTCCTGCCACTCACAAGCCAAAATTTCTTGTGACTCTGGGACTAATAGAATACAAAAGAAGGCATCATTGAAGACTAATACAGAATACCATGTCCTGGTGGTTGGTAGAATGACCAGCAGGGTGTAGGATTTAGGAACTACTGGAGGTATATCCTCGGTGGCTTCACTGACTGTCCTGACATCCTTTACCAGGACTCCAGCAGCCCATGGGGCTCTCGAGGTCAGGCCAATCCCAGGATATGGAGCTCACCTGGGCAGGTACCCCACCCCCACCCCAGCCCATGGGGCTCTCGTGTTCAGGCCCCTCCCAGGATATGGGGTTCCCTGGGCAGGTTCCCCTGCAGCCCATGGGGCTCTCGTGGTCAGGCCCCTCCCAGGATACAGAGCTACCCTTGCAGGTACCATGGCAGGGCTGGGAACACAGGAACCCTGCATATCGCCCTCATTGCAGAGCACTCCCAGCTCACCTGTCACTCAGATCTGACACAGAGCACCTCAGAGCAGGACTTGAACTAACAAACAGCAGCTCCGACAGGTCTGTGACCCTGGGCATCACTCTGTGTGGCCTCCCTCCACCTGGTCTTCCAGAGACTTCCACTGCACCCGGGGCACCAGGCCTCTGTCTCCACCCACCAGCCACCCCTCCTCTCCCTGACTCCTGGGTTCCTCTCATTAGGAGAGGGTTTTCTTGAAGTTGTCTCCCACTCATGGGCCAGATAATATAATTAGAAAACAAGCCAGAGCTGCAGCCCCTTGTCTATCCTGACTCTCAGGAGCCCACACCTGTTCCTTGGACCTGGCCGATTCAGCAAGTTCCAGTTTCTGCAACTGTGAGCCCCTGAGGGGTGATTATTGGCTGGCCTGGGAAGCCCGACCGTGCCAGCCAGACCTCCCCAGGTGTGCCTGGGTTCAGATCAATATAAACACCGCTCCAGGCAGCAAGAGCCCCTGCAGCTGTGCCTGACGCCATTTTCTCTGCCCTGTCAGCAGTCTTGGGGCTGGACTGGTGGGAGGGAGTGAGAGGCCACGGCTTTGTGGGTGGCCCAGTGTGAGTGGGGCTCTGCTGGACTTTCTGCAGCAGTTGCCAAGATGCCACCTGCTAAAGAAGAGGATGTGTCACCCATACCTGCCGCTGGAATTTCTCCCTGGGCAGAGGTGAGTGAGGAAGAAAGCAGTGGGGGCCGGGACAGCAGGGGTATCTCAGGCAGGGAAATGGAAAGCTTCCAGAAGAGCACCCAGGGCCAGGACCACCCTGGCTGGCCTGCAGGCACCAAGTCGGCTGGCATGCTGTCGCTCATGTGGCTCCATGGCCCTTCCTCTAGGCTTTCAAGTCCTTGTACATATTCAGGTGTTTTACCTGGGAAGGGTGGGAACATTTCAGCAGCAGCTGGCCTGGGGCTCAGCCCACGTTTACTCACAGATGCCTCGGCACGGTCCCCCAGCTTTGCAATGAGGACGCTTGTTGCGTGGGGCCTGCTGGCTGAATGGGAGATGATTCCCCACCACTGACCAACTTCAGAATTGCTTACAACTGGAGCAAGTGCCCTGATACGGTTTTCCTCTGTGTAACTGGTGGGTTCTGTTTTTTTTTCTTTTTTTCGTTTTTGGTTCAAGGTAGATTTTATTCCTCTTTTTTGTATTTACAGATATAAGCATGGAAATAATTTATTCATATAAATACATGTATGTGAAGGGAAGAATATTTTCTCTGTTTTACTTTTTGTAATTTGAATTTTATTTTATTTTTTTATACAGCAGGTTCTTTTTGGTTATCTCTTTTATACATATAAATGTATATATGCCAATCCCAATCTCTCAACTCCTCCCACCACCACCCCCCAACAGCTTTCCCCCCTTGGTGTCCATACGTTTGTTGTCTACATCTGTTGCTCTATTTCTGCCTTGCAAAACGGTTCATCTGTAAAATTTGTCTAGGTTCCAAATATAGGCATTAATATACAAGATTTGTTTTTCTATTTCTGACTTACTTCACTCTGTATGACAGTCTCTAGATCCATCAACGTCTCTACAAATGACCCAATTTCATTCCTTTTTATGGCTTAGTAATATTCCATTTTATATATGTACCACTTCTTTATGCATTCGTCTGTCTGTGGGCATTTAGGTTGCTTCCATTACCTGGATATTGTAAATAGTGATGCAATGAACATTGCGGTGAATGTCTCTTTTTGATTTATGGTTTTGTCTGGGTATATGCCCAGTAGTGGGATTGCTGTATCATATGGTAATTCTATTCTTAATTTTATAAGAAACTCCATAATGTTCTCCACAGTGACTGTATCAATTTACATTCCCAACAATAGTGGAAGAGGGTTCCTTATCTCCACACCCTTTCCAGCATTTGTTGTTTGTAGATTTTCTGATGATGCCCATTCTAACATGTGTGAGGTGATACACCATGGATGAGTCTATTTCGTTGAGCAAAGAGTAGGTCTTGTCTATTACATATTTGGCTTATGGAACGGTATGTGTGCTAATTTCAATCTCTGGTTTTATACAGCACCCCAACTCAACTTTCCCCTTAAGCAAGCATAAGTTTTTATCTAAATGTGAGACTCTGTTCGGTTTTGGAATTCAGTTTATGTGTAGCCAAGTTTACACTCTCTCTATTAGTGATATCTTATGATAATTATCTTTCTCTGTGTGACCTATTTCTCTTAGAATCATCATACTTAAATCCACTCAATTTGCTGCTACAGGCCTGATGACATTGATTTCATTGCTGAGTGATATTCCGTTGTACGTAAGTAGCACAACTCCTTTATCCATTTTTTTCTTTCTGGGATATTTAATTTGTACTGGACTCAAGGTTCTTGTAAACACAGCAGCCCTAAATTTTGTGTTGGCTGTGTCTTGTTGATTTTAATTTTCCTAAGCTATAGGGCCAAAAGTAGAAGTGCCCTAGGGATACACCATAAACATCTCCAGAGTGTCTGTTGGCAATTTACATCCCGCCCATCAGCATAACAAGGCTCCCTGTTCTCCATGGCCTGTCCTGTGTTTCTGGTTTTTACACTTTTTTCAGATGGCCCTTTTGACGAATGGGAAATGAGACTTCACTGTAGTGCGGATTTCCATTTCTCCAGTGCTTGGTTGGCCAAAAAGGGCATATGTGTTTTTTCCTGAATATATTCAGGAAAAAATGTTTACGCACTTTTGTCCAAGTGCATCACTGTCAAAGATCTGCCGCTTTTCACATGCTTTAAATGCAATTCCAATCTACCTCCTGAAATATGATTCCTGCAATTCTGCCTCGTTTTCAAGTCCTCTTTGCAGACTTACTTCCATATAATTTTGCCAATAGCTGTCATTTATAACACTGCAGGTTTGTGAATTACAGTGCCCGTGATTTCCTTTCTTAACTCGTTTCCTTGAAAACTGGCCACAGAACCGCAGGTTTGCTTCAGGCCGTAATCAGGGTCCGGCACGGCACTCTGAGACTTTGGTTCATTCCACTTCCTGGTGGGAAATTAGAGTTAAATGTGCCCCTCCAGACACCTGCCTCACTCCCAGCCCCTTGGTGATGTGTGTCCTGTGGTTTGAGGCCACATGTGCTGGGTTCCTCACCTTTGGCTGATGTGGCCCCACTGGTGTGAGGACACTCCTGCCTGGTTCCCATCCCCTTGGTGATGTGGGCCCTCCGGTGAGAGTCTGATCCTGGTTGGGTTCCTCACACTTCTGTGAGGTGGGCCCTCTTCTCTGAGGTCACTCCTGCCTGGCTGGCACACCCCGCCTTGGCGACGTCGGCCCTCTGGTGGGATTTGGTGCCTGCTGGGTGTCTCCTCCCCTCGGTAATGAGGGCCCTCTGGCGTCAGACCCTAACTCCTGGGCTCCCAATATTTTCTGATATGCGCCCTGTGGTTCGAGTACACTCCTGCCAGGTTCCCAACCCCATGGGAATGTGGGCCTTCTGCTCTGAGGTCCCAACCTTGGGTTGCTCAGTTTCATGATGAGGGCCCTCTGCTGTGAGTTCTCTCCGGCCTGGATCCCATAGCCTCGCTGCTCCTGGCCACCTGCTGGGAGGTTACAACTGCGGGATTCCTCACCTTTTTTCTTCTATGGGCCCTCTGTTTTGAGACTCCTCCGGCCTGCCTCACTCCCAGCCCCTTGGTGATGTGTGTCCTCTGGTTTGAGGCCACGTATGCTGGGTCCCTCGCCTTTCGATGATGTGGCCCCACTGGTGTGAGGACACTCCTGCCTGGTTCCTATCCCCTTGATGATGTGGGCCCTCTGGTGAGAGTCTGATCCTGGCTGGGTTCCTCACCCTTCTGTGAGGGGGGCCCTCTGCTGTGAGGTCACTCCTGCCTGGCTGGCACACCCCACCTGGGCAACATCGGCCCTCTTGTGGCAGTTGGAGCCTGCTGGGAACCTCCCCTCGGTGATGGGGGCCCTCTAGCGTCAGGCCCTAACTGCTGGGTACCCACATTTTCTTGTACGTGCTAAGTGGTGCGAGGACACTCCTGCGAGGTTCCCATCCCCATGGGCATGTGGGCCTTCTGCTCTAAGGTCCCAACACCTGTGTTGTTCACCGTTTCATGATGTTGGCTCTCTGGTGTTAGTTCACCCAGGCGTAGTTCCCATAGCCTCTGTGCTCTGAGCGGCCTGCTGGGAGGTTCCTACTGCTGGATTCCTTACCTTTTTTATTCTTTGTGTCCTGTGTTTTCATGCTCCTACTTCCTGACTCACTCCCAGCCCATTTGTGATGTAGGTCCTCTTGTTTAAGGCCACATGTACCAGTTTCCTCACCTTTATTGATGTGGCCCCACTGGTGTGAGGACACTCCTGCCTGGTTCCCATCCCCTTGGTGATGTGGGCCCTCTGGTGAGAGTCTGATCCTGTCTGGATTCCTCACACTTCTGTGAGGTGGGCCCTCTGCTGTGAGGTCACTCCTGCCTGGCTGGCACACGTCACCTTGGCGATGTGGGCCCTCAGTTGGGAGTTGGTGCCTGCTGGGAGTCTCCTCCCCTCGGTAATGAGGGCCCTCTGGCGTCAGGCCCTAACTCATGGGCTCCCAAAATTTTCTGATGTGCGCCCTGTCGTGCGAGTACACTCCAGCCAGGGTCCCATTCCCATGGGGATGTGGGCTTTCTGCCCTGAGGTCCCAACGGCTGGGTTGCTCACAGTGTCAGAATGTGGGCCCTCTGCTGTGAGTTCACTCCGGCATGGATCCCATAGCCTCGGTGCTCTGGGCCACCTGCTTGGAGCTTCCAACTGCGGGGTTCCTCACCTTTTTTATTCTATGGGCGCTCTGTTGTGAGTCTCCTCCTGCATGCCTCACTCCCAGCCCTTTCGTGATGTGTGTCCCCTTGTTTGAGGCCACATGTGCTGTGTTCCTCACCTTTCGCTGATGTGGCGCCACTGGTGTGAGGACACTCCTGCCTGGTTTCCATCCCCTTGGTGATGTGGGCGCTCTGGTTAGAGTCTGATCCTGTTTGGGCTCCTCACACTTCTGTGAGGTGGGCCCTCTGCTGTGAGGTAACTCCTGCCTGGCTTGCTCCCATTGCCTTGGTGACGTCGGCCCTCTGTTGGAATTTGGAGCCTGCTGGTAGCCTCCTCTCCTCCGTGATGAGGGCCCTCTGGCGTCAGGCCATAACTGCTGGTTTCCCACATTTTCTGATACGTGCTAAGTTGTGCGAGGACACTCCTGCGAGGTTCCCATCCCCATGGGGATGTGGGTCTTCTGCTCTGAGGTCCCACTGGCTGGGTTGCTCACAGTTTCATGATGTGGGCCCTCTGCTGTGAGTTCACTGTGGCCTGGATCTCATAGACTCCATGCTCTGGACCACCTGCTGGGAGGTTCAAACTGCTGGATTCCTCACATTTTTTATTCTGTGGGCCCTGTGTTGTTAGGCTACTCCTGCCTGCCTCACTCGGAGCACCTTGGAAATGTGGGTCCTCTGGTTTAGGCCACATGTGCTGGGTTCCTCACCTTTCTATAATGTGGCCACACTGGTGTGAGGACACTCCTGCCTTGTTCCGATCCCCTTGGTGATGTGGGCCCTCTGGTGAGAGTCTTATCCTGGCTGGGTTCCTCACCCTTCTGTGAGGTAGGCCCTCTGCTGTGAGGTCACTCCTGCCTGGCTGGCACACGTCAATGTGGCGACGTGGGCCCTCAGTTGGGAGTTGGTGCCTGCTGGGAGTCTCCTCCCCTCGGTAATGAGGGCCCTCTGGCGTCAGACCCTAACTCCTGGGCTCCCAAAAGTTTCTGATGTGCGCCCTGTGGTGCGAGTACACTCCTGCCAGGATCCCAACCCCATGGGGATGTGGGCCTTCTGCTCTAAGGTCCCAACGGCTGGGTTGCTCACAGTTTCATAATGAGGGCCCTCTGTTTTGAGTTCAGTCAGGCCTGCACCCCATAGCCTCGCTGCTCCTGGCCACCTGCTGGGAGGTTCCAACTGCGGGATTCCTCACCTTTTTTACACTATGGGCCCTCTGTTTGGAGGCTCCTCCTGCCTGCCTCACTCCCAGCCCCTTGGTGATGTGTGTCCTGTAGTTTGAGGCCACGTGTGCTGGGTCCATCACATTTCGGTGATGTGACCACACTGGTGTGAGAACACTCCTGCCTGGTTTCCATTCCCTTGGTGATGTGGGCCCTCCGGTGAGAGTCTGATCCTCTTTGGGTTCCTCACACTTTTGTGTGGTTGGCCCTCTGCTCTGAGGTCACTCCTGCCTGGCTGGCACACCCTGCATTGGCGACGTCGGCCTTCTGGTAGCAGTTGGAGCTTGCTGGGAGCCTCCTCTCCTCAGTGATGAGGGCCCTCTGGCGTCCGGCCCTAACTGCTGGGCTCCCCACCTTTTCTGATGTGTGCCCACTGGTGCGATGACACTCCTGCTTGGTTCCCTTCCCCATGGGGATGTGGGCCTTGTGCTCTGAGGTTACAACGGCTGGGTTGCTTACAGTATCACGATGAGGGCCCTCTGTTGTGAGTTCATCACTGCCTGGATCCCATAGCCTCGGTGCTCTGGGCCGCCTGCTGGGATGTTCCAACTGCTGGATTCCTCACCTTTTTTATACAATGGGCCATGTGTTTTGAGGTTAATCCTGCCTGCCTCGCTCCGAGACCCATGGTGATGTGGGTCCTCTGGTTTGAGGCCACATGTGCTGGGTACCTCAACTTTCGATGATGTGGCCCCACGGGTGTGAGGACACTCCTGCCTGGTTCCCAGCCCCTTGCTTATGTGGGCACTCTGGTGAGAGTCTGATCTTGACTGGGTTCCTTACCCTTCTGTGAGGTGGGCCCTCTGATGTGAGGTCACTCCTGCCTGGCTGGCTCACGTCGCCTTGATGATGTGGGCCCTCTGTTGGCCACTAAAGCATTCTGGGAGCCTCCTACCCTCTTTAATGAGGGCCCTGGAAAAAACGCATATGCACATTTTGACCAAGTGCATCATTGTCCAGGATCTGCCTCTTCTCCTATGCTTTCAGAGCACTTCCCGTCTACGTCCTGAAATCATATTCCAGGAATACTGCCCCGCTTTCAAGTCCTCCTCGCAGCCTTACTTCAATATATTTTTGTATGATACCTGTCATTAATAACTCTGCAGGTTTGTTAAATACAGTGTCCCTGAGCTCCTTTCTTCAACACGCTTTCTTGTGAGCTGGCCGCAAAACCGCAGGATTGCTTCAGGCCGTAATCTGGTTTCGGCACGGCACGCTGAGCCTTTGGTAAATTCCTCTTTCTGGTGAGAAATGAGCATTCAATTTGCCCGTGGAGACACCTACAGCTAGTCTCTCATTGGTTCTCCCTATTCCTGTTCATCTTGTGCAGAAATTGCAAACTGTGCCAAACAGGAGGTTAAAGGCACTGACTCTCCAAGTGGGTAGAGGGTTAGTAAAGCATCTGGAATGGTGAACCCGAGTACCAGGGAACGAAACCTGAGAGCCATTTAAAATGGTTTCCCAGTCTCACAGTGGACAATACTCTGGGTTTCCCATGCATGTTTTAGCTGAAGGAAGAATTCCTTAAACCTGGAGATTATTGACCCATGGAATGGGTACCATGCAGTATGACTAAAAAGGGTCTGAATTTGCTCACCGAACCTCACCAATGCTATCAGTTCGAAGTGTCCAGCCTTATGCCTCACCCAGCTCTGGGTGTAGATGTGGTAAATCCAGGTTTCATCACAAGCCCTGAATCAATTATTTAAGAATTGCTGTCTCTTTCACTGTCATTGTGTTTTGTTTTTGTAATTTAGTTTGATAATGGGATTTATCAGATTTTCACTGCTGCGTTCATGCCGCTGTACAAACGCTTGATTCTCCTACAGAGAAATATAAATCCACGGGTTTTAAGATTCTTACTAGTCAGGTATATTCCTAGGCGTTGAATATGTGGTGTTGAGTCCATGTCGTTGAACAAGGAGTAGATCTTGACTATTACATATTTGGCTTATGGAACGGTATCTGTGCTATTTTCAATCTCTGGTTTTATGCAGCACCCCAACTCACCTTTGCCCTTAAGCAAGCATAAGTTGGTTTTCTAAATTTGAGTCCCTGTTCTGTTTTGTAATTCAGTTCATGCGTAGCCAAGTTTACATTCCGTGTATTAGTGATATCTTATGATGTTTCATTTTCTGTGTGACTTATTTCACTTAGAATCACTGTAGCTGAATCCACTCATTATGCCGTGATGGGCCTGATGACATAGATTTCATTGCTGAGTGATATTCCATTGTACGTACGAACCACAACTTCTTTATCCATTTTTCACATTCTGGGATATTTAACTTGTACCGTAGATGAGGTTCTTGTAAACAGAGCCGTCCGAAAATTTGGGGTGGCTGTGTGTTTTTGATTTTAATTTCCCTAAGCTATAGGACCATAACTGGAAGTGCCGTAGGCTCCGTTGCTTTGTTTTTTAGGTGTATCAGGAAACACCATACACTTCTCCAGGGTGGCTGTTGGCAATTTACATCCCGCCCATCAGCATGACAAGGCTCCCTCTTCTCCATGGTCTGTGCTGCCTTTCTGGATTTTACACTTTTTTCAGATGGCCCTTTGACCGGGGGGCAGTGAGACTTCATTGTAGTGCAGATTTCCTTTACATGCTTGCTTGGTTGTCCAAAAAGGGCGTATGCGTTTTTTCCTGAATATATTCAGGAAAAAACGCATACGCCCTTTTTGGCCAAGTGCATCATTGTCGTCGTTCTGCCTCTTTTCCTATGGTTTAAATGCAATTCCAGTCTACCCCCTGAAATCGTTTTCCTGAAATTCTGCCCCACTTTCAAGTCCTCTTCGCAGCCTTCCTTCAATATATTTTTAGACCATAGCTGTCATTTATAACTCTGCAGGTTTGTGAATTACAGTGCCCCTGAGCTCCTTTCTTCAACTCGCTTTCTTGTGAGCTGGCCGCAAACCCGCAGGAATGCTTCAGGCCCTAATCTGGTTCCGGCACGGCATGCTGAGCCTTTGGTTAATTCCTCTTCCTGGTGGGAAATGAGCGTTAAATTTGCCCGTGCAGACACCTTCACACAAGTCGTCATGGTGCCCGTTTGCCCCGGTTATCTCTATGGAGGTTGGAGTTGGAGGGCCTCCTCACTCAAGGTCAGTGTGCCCACGGAGCCAACCCTGCAACTTCAGGGCATGTTTGGTGGTTAGGATCACCACGTGGGGTCCTTTCACCTTAGGAGGGAGGTGGCCATTTGGGCTCCTGATTTCCAGGTTTTCGGATACTGCCAGTATCTTGGCCAGATGTGGTGGTGGGCCAAGCCCCTTGGTGACCATAGTTTATCCTACCTGGATCGCATTCTTGCATTGTTCCATTTCAAGTGGTCCCAGGTTTTGCACTAATACTCCAATGGCGATTCACCGTTCACCAGGAATGTAAAGGTCAAAGGGTTTAGCTAAATTAGGGAGTTCCTGTTCAAGGGTCTGAATTGACTGCTCTTTCCATTCTTGAAAGGCCACTTCTGCATTCTATTCAAAAGGATCATCACCTTTTCCTTTCAGTGTTTCATATAGAGGCCGAGCTAGTAGACTGTAGTTAGGGATCCAGAAGCAGAAAACCCTGGCCTCCCCAGGAACCCCTAAGCTGTCTTCTAGTTTTAGAAATGGGTAAGGCTGTAAATTGTTTCTTCCCTTTCCTGGGATGGGCTTCTCCGACCTTCTGTGAGAATGAAGCCCAGGCAGGTCACCGTAGTCTGTGATATTTGAGCTTTTTCTTGGACAACTTGTATCCTTTATTGGCTTGGTAGTTCAGAGGTCTCCTTAGTAGGGCTGGCGATCAGAATGTCGTCTGCATATTGAATGAGTGTTTCCTTTTCCAGAGGTAGAACTTTTAGGTCTTTAGCTGAGCTTTCCCCAAAGATGGTGTGGGAATTTTTGAACCCTTGGGGCAACACGGCCCGGAAGTATTGTTTTAGTTGTATGTTGAGTCCTGCCACTCACAAGCCAAAATTTCTTGTGACTCTGGGACTAATAGAATACAAAAGAAGGCATCATTGAAGACTAATACAGAATACCATGTCCTGGTGGTTGGTAGAATGACCAGCAGGGTGTAGGGTTTAGGAACTACTGGAGGTATATCCTCAGTGGCTTAACTGACTGTCCTGACATCCTTTACCAGGACTCCAGCAGCCCATGGGGCTCTCGAGGTCAGGCCAATCCCAGGATATGGAGCTCACCTGGGCAGGTACCCCACCCCAGCCCACGGGGCTCTCATGTTCAGGACCCTCCCAGGATATGGTGTTCCCTGGGCAGGTCCCCCTGCAGCCCATGGGGCTCTCGTGGTCAGGCCCCTCCCAGGATACAGAGCTACCCTTGCAGGTACCATGGCAGGGCTGCGAACACAGGAACCGTGCATATCGCCCTCATTGCAGAGCACTCCCAGCTCACCTGTCACTCAGATCTGACACAGAGCACCTCAGAGCAGGACTTGAACTAACAAACAGCAGCTCCGACAGGTCTGTGACCCTGGGCATCACCCTGTGTGGCCTCCCTCCACCTGGTCTTCCAGAGACTTCCACTGCACCCGGGGCACCAGGCCTCTGTCTCCACCCACCAGCCACCCCTCCTCTCCCTGACTCCTGGGTTCCTCTCATTAGGAGAGGGTTTTCTTGAAGTTGTCTCCCACTCATGGGCCAGATAATATAATTAGAAAACAAGCCAGAGCTGCAGCCCCTTGTCTATCCTGACTCTCAGGAGCCCACACCTGTTCCTTGGACCTGGCCGATTCAGCAAGTTCCAGTTTCTGCAACTGTGAGCCCCTGAGGGGTGATTATTGGCTGGCCTGGGAAGCCCGACCGTGCCGGCCAGCCCTCCCCAGGTGTGCCTGGGTTCAGATCAATATAAACACCGCTCCAGGCAGCAAGAGCCCCTGCAGCTGTGCCTGACGCCATTTTCTCTGCCCTGTCAGCAGTCTTGGGGCTGGACTGGTGGGAGGGAGTGAGAGGCCACGGCTTTGTGGGTGGCCCAGTGTGAGTGGGGCTCTGCTGGACTTTCTGCAGCAGTTGCCAAGATGCCACCTGCTAAAGAAGAGGATGTGTCACCCATACCTGCCGCTGGAATTTCTCCCTGGGCAGAGGTGAGTGAGGAAGAAAGCAGTGGGGGCCGGGACAGCAGGGGTATCTCAGGCAGGGAAATGGAAAGCTTCCAGAAGAGCACCCAGGGCCAGGACCACCCTGGCTGGCCTGCAGGCACCAAGTCGGCTGGCATGCTGTCGCTCATGTGGCTCCATGGCCCTTCCTCTAGGCTTTCAAGTCCTTGTACATATTCAGGTGTTTTACCTGGGAAGGGTGGGAACATTTCAGCAGCAGCTGGCCTGGGGCTCAGCCCACGTTTACTCACAGATGCCTCGGCACGGTCCCCCAGCTTTGCAATGAGGACGCTTGTTGCGTGGGGCCTGCTGGCTGAATGGGAGATGATTCCCCACCACTGACCAACTTCAGAATTGCTTACAACTGGAGCAAGTGCCCTGATACGGTTTTCCTCTGTGTAACTGGTGGGTTCTGTTTTTTTTTCTTTTTTTCGTTTTTGGTTCAAGGTAGATTTTATTCCTCTTTTTTGTATTTACAGATATAAGCATGGAAATAATTTATTCATATAAATACATGTATGTGAAGGGAAGAATATTTTCTCTGTTTTACTTTTTGTAATTTGAATTTTATTTTATTTTTTTATACAGCAGGTTCTTTTTGGTTATCTCTTTTATACATATAAATGTATATATGCCAATCCCAATCTCTCAACTCCTCCCACCACCACCCCCCAACAGCTTTCCCCCCTTGGTGTCCATACGTTTGTTGTCTACATCTGTTGCTCTATTTCTGCCTTGCAAAACGGTTCATCAGTAAAATTTGTCTAGGTTCCACATATAGGCATTAATATACAAGATTTGTTTTTCTATTTCTGACTTACTTCACTCTGTATGACAGTCTCTAGATCCATCAACGTCTCTACAAATGACCCAATTTCATTCCTTTTTATGGCTTAGTAATATTCCATTTTATATATGTACCACTTCTTTATGCATTCGTCTGTCTGTGAGCATTTAGGTTGCTTCCATTACCTGGATATTGTAAATAGTGATGCAATGAACATTGCGGTGAATGTCTCTTTTTGATTTATGGTTTTGTCTGGGTATATGCCCAGTAGTGGGATTGCTGTATCATATGGTAATTCTATTCTTAATTTTATAAGAAACTCCATAATGTTCTCCACAGTGACTGTATCAATTTACATTCCCAACAATAGTGGAAGAGGGTTCCTTATCTCCACACCCTTTCCAGCATTTGTTGTTTGTAGATTTTCTGATGATGCCCATTCTAACATGTGTGAGGTGATACACCATGGATGAGTCTATTTCGTTGAGCAAAGAGTAGGTCTTGTCTAGTACATATTTGGCTTATGGAACGGTATGTGTGCTAATTTCAATCTCTGGTTTTATACAGCACCCCAACTCAACATTCCCCTTAAGCAAGCATAAGTTTTTATCTAAATGTGAGACTCTGTTCGGTTTTGTATTTCAGTTTATGTGTAACCAAGTTTAAACTCCCTCTATTAGTGATATCTTATGATACTTATCTTTCTCTGTGTGACGTATTTCTCTTAGAATCATCATATTTAAATCCACTCAATTTGCTGCTACAGGCCTGATGACATTGATTTCATTGCTGAGTGATATTCCGTTGTACGTAAGTAGCACAACTCCTTTATCCATTTTTTTCTTTCTGAGATATTTAATTTGTACTGGACTCGAGTTTCTTGTAAACACAGCAGCCCTAAATTTTGTGCTGGCTGTGTCTTGTTGATTTTAATTTTCCTAAGCTATAGGGCTAAAAGTGGAAGTACCCTAGGCTCTGTAGCTTTGTTTTTCAGATGTTTCAGGATACACCATAAACATCTCCAGAGTGTCTGTTGGCAATTTACATCCCGCCCATCAGCATAACAAGGCTCCCTGTTCTCCATGGCCTGTCCTGTGTTTCTGGTTTTTACACTTTTTTCAGATGGCCCTTTTGACGAATGGGAAATGAGACTTCATTGTAGTGCGGATTTCCATTGCTGGAGTGCTTGGTTGGCCAAAAAGGGCATATGCGTTTTTTCCTGAATATATTCAGGAAAAAATGTTTACGCACTTTTGTCCAAGTGCATCAGTGTCAAAGATCTGCCGCTTTTCACATGCTTTAAATGCAATTCCAATCTACCTCCTGAAATATGATTCCTGCAATTCTGCCTCATTTTCAAGTCCTCTTTGCAGACTTACTTCAATATATTTTTGCCAATAGCTGTCATTTATATCTCTGCAGGTTTGTGAATTACAGTGCCCGTGATTTCCTTTCTTAACTCGTTTCCTTGAAAGCTGGCCACAGAACCGCAGGTTTGCTTTAGGCCATAATCAGGGTCCGACACGGCACTCTGAGCCTTTGGTTAATTCCTCTTCCTGGTGGGAAATTAGAGTTAAATGTGCCCCTCCGGACACCTGCCTCACTCCCAGCCCCTTGGTTATATGTGTCCTGTAGTTTGAGGCCACATGTGCTGGGTTCCTCACCTTTGGCTGATGTGGCCCCACTGGTGTGAGGACACTCCTGCCTGGTTCCCATCCCCTTGGTGATGTGGACCCTCCGGTGAGAGTCTGATCCTGGCTGGGTTCCTCACACTTCTGAGAGGTGGGCCCTCTTCTCTGAGGTCACTCCTGCCTGGCTGGCCCACCCCGCCTTGACGACGTCGGCTCTCTCGTCGGAGTTGGTGCCTGCTGCGAGTCTCCTCCCCTTGGTAATGAGGGCCCTCTGGCGTCAGGCCCTAACTCCTGGCCTCCCAAAATTTTCTGATGTGTGCCCTGTGGTGCGAGTACACTCCTGCCAGGTTCCCAACACCATGGGAATGTGGGCCTTCTGCTCTGAGGTCCCAACGATGGGTTGCTCAGTTTCATGATGAGGGCCCTCTGGTGTGAGTTCACTCCGGCCTGGATCCCATAGCCTCGCTGCTCCTGGCCACCTGCGGGGAGGTTACAACTGCGGGATTCCTCACCTTTTTTCTTCTATGGGCCCTCTGTTTTGAGACTCCTCCTGCCTGCCTCACTCCCAGCCCCTTGGTGATGTGTGTCCTCTGGTTTGAGGCCACGTGTGCTGGGTCCCTCACCTTTCGATGATGTGGCCCCACTGGTGTGAGGACACTCTTGCCTGGTTCCTATCCCCTTGAAGATGTGGGCTCTCTGGTGAGAGTCTGATCCTGGCTGGGTTCCTCACCCTTCTGTGAGGTGGGCCCTCTGCTGTGAGGTCACTCCTGCCTGGCTGGCACACCCCGCCTGGGCAACATCGGCCCTCTTGTGGCAGTTGGAGCATGCTGGGAGCCTCCTCCCCTCGGTGATGAGGGCCCTCTTGCGTCAGGCCCTAACTGCTGGGTACCCACATTTTCTGATACGTGCTAAGTGGTGCGAGGACACTCCTGCGAGGTTCCCATCCACATGGGGATGTGGGCCTTCTGCTCTGAGGTCCCAATGGCTGGGTTGCTCACAGTTTCATGATGTGGGCCCTCTGCTGTGAGTTCACTGCAGCCTGGATCACATAGACTCGGTGCTCTGGGCCGCCTGCTGGGAGGTTCCCACTGCAGGATTCCTCACCTTTTTTATTCTATTGGCCCTGTGTTGTGAGGCTACTCATGCCTGCCTCAATCCGAGCCCCTTGGAGATGTGGGTCCTCTGGTTTAGGCCTCATGTGCTGGTTTCCTCACCTTTCTATGATGTGGTCACCCTGGTGTGAAGACAGTCCTGCCTGGTTCTGATCCCCTTGGTGATGTGGGCCCTCTGGTGAGAGTCTTATCCTGGCTGGGTTCCTCACCCTTCTGTGAGGTAGGCCCTCTGCTGTGAGGTCACTCCTGCCTGGCTGTCACACGTCACCTTGTCGACATGGGCCCTCAGTTGGGAGTTGGTGCCTGCTTGGAGTCTCCTCCCCTTGGTAATGAGGGCCCTCTGGCGTCAGACCCTAACTTCTGGGCTCCCAAAATTCTCTGATGTGTGCCCTGAGGTGCGAGTACACTTATGCCATGTTCCCAACCACATAGGAATGTGGGCCTTCTGCTCTGAGGTCCCAAAGCCTGGGTTGCTCACAGTTTCATGATGAGGGCCCTCTGTTTTGAGTTCAGTCAGGTCTGGATCCCATAGCCTCGCTGCTCCTGGCCGCCTGCTGGGAGGTTCCAACTGCGGGATTCCTCACCTTTTTTCTTCTATGGGCCCTCTGTTTTGAGACTCCTCCTGCCTGCCTCACTCCCAGCCCCTTGGTGATGTGTGTCCTCTGGTTTGAGGCCACGTGTGCTGGGTCACTCACATTTCGTTGATGAGGTCCCACTGGTGTGAGGACACTCCAGCCTGGTTCCCATTCTCTTGGTGATGTGGGCCCTCTGGTGAGAGTCTGATCCTCCTTGGGTTCCTCACACTTTTGTGAGGTGGGCCCTCTGCTCTGAGGTCACTCTTGCCTGGCTGGCACACCCCGCATTGGCGACGGCGGCCCACTGGTAGCAGTTGGAGCCTGCTGGGAGCCTCCTCTCCTTGGTGATGAGAGCCCTCTGGTGTCAGGCCCTAACTGCTGGGCTCCCCACATTTTCTGATGTGTGCCCACTGGTGCGATGACACTCCTACTTGGTTCCCTTCCCCATGGGGATGTGGGCCTTGTGCTCTGAGGTCACAACGGCTGGTTTGCTCACAGTTTCATGATGAGGGCCCTCTGTTGTGAGTTCATCACTGCCTGGATCCCATAGCCTCGGTGCTCTGGGCCGCCTGCTGGGATGTTCCAACTGCTGGATTCCTCACCTTTTTTATACAATGGGCCATGTGTTGTGAGGTTAATCCTGCCTGCCTCGCTCCAAGACCCATGGTGATGTGGGTCCTCTGGTTTGAGGCCACATTTTCTTGTTACCTCAACTTTTGATGATATGGCCCCACGGGTGTGATGACACTCCTGCCTGGTTCACAGCCCCTTGCTGATGTGGGCACTCTGGTGAGAGTCTGATCCTGGCTGGGTTCCTTACCCTTCTGTGAGGTGGGCCCTCTGATGTGAGGTCACTCCTGCCTGGCTGGCTCACGTCGCCTTGATGATGTGGGCCCTCTGTTGGCCACTAAAGCATTCTGGGAGCCTCCTACCCTCTTTAATGAGGGCCCTGGAAAAAACGCATATGCACATTTTGACCAAGTGCATCATTGTCCAGGATCTGCCTCTTCTCCTATGCTTTCAGAGCACTTCCCGTCTACGTCCTGAAATCATATTCCAGGAATACTGCCCCGCTTTCAAGTCCTCCTCGCAGCCTTACTTCAATATATTTTTGTATGATACCTGTCATTAATAACTCTGCAGGTTTGTTAAATACAGTGTCCCTGAGCTCCTTTCTTCAACATGCTTTCTTGTGAGCTGGCCGCAAAACCGCAGGATTGCTTCAGGCCGTAATCTGGTTTCGGCACGGCACGCTGAGCCTTTGGTAAACTCCTCTTTCTGGTGAGAAATGAGCATTCAATTTGCCCGTGGAGACACCTACAGCTAGTCTCTCATTGGTTCTCCCTATTCCTGTTCATCTTGTGCAGAAATTGCAAACTGTGCCAAACAGGAGGTTAAAGGCACTGACTCTCCAAGTGGGTAGAGGGTTAGTAAAGCATCTGGAATGGTGAACCCGAGTACCAGGGAACGAAACCTGAGAGCCATTTAAAATGGTTTCCCAGTCTCACAGTGGACAATACTCTGGGTTTCCCATGCATGTTTTAGCTGAAGGAAGAATTCCTTAAACCTGGAGATTATTGACCCATGGAATGGGTACCATGCAGTATGACTAAAAAGGGTCTGAATTTGCTCACCGAACCTCACCAATGCTATCAGTTCGAAGTGTCCAGCCTTATGCCTCACCCAGCTCTGGGTGTAGATGTGGTAAATCCAGGTTTCATCACAAGCCCTGAATCAATTATTTAAGAATTGCTGTCTCTTTCACTGTCATTGTGTTTTGTTTTTGTAATTTAGTTTGATAATGGGATTTATCGGATTTTCACTGCTGCGTTCATGCCGCTGTACAAACGCTTGATTCTCCTACAGAGAAATATAAATCCACGGGTTTTAAGATTCTTACTAGTCAGGTATATTCCTAGGTGTTGAATATGTGGTGTTGAGTCCATGTCGTTGAACAAGGAGTAGATCTTGACTATTACATATTTGGCTTATGGAACGGTATCTGTGCTATTTTCAATCTCTGGTTTTATGCAGCACCCCAACTCACCTTTGCCCTTAAGCAAGCATAAGTTGGTTTTCTAAATTTGAGTCCCTGTTCTGTTTTGTAATTCAGTTCATGCGTAGCCAAGTTTACATTCCGTGTATTAGTGATATCTTATGATGTTTCATTTTCTGTGTGACTTATTTCACTTAGAATCACTGTAGCTGAATCCACTCATTATGCCGTGATGGGCCTGATGACATAGATTTCATTGCTGAGTGATATTCCATTGTACGTACGAACCACAACTTCTTTATCCATTTTTCACATTCTGGGATATTTAACTTGTACCGTAGATGAGGTTCTTGTAAACAGAGCCGTCCGAAAATTTGGGGTGGCTGTGTGTTTTTGATTTTAATTTCCCTAAGCTATAGGACCATAACTGGAAGTGCCGTAGGCTCCGTTGCTTTGTTTTTTAGGTGTATCAGGAAACACCATACACTTCTCCAGGGTGGCTGTTGGCAATTTACATCCCGCCCATCAGCATGACAAGGCTCCCTCTTCTCCATGGTCTGTGCTGCCTTTCTGGATTTTACACTTTTTTCAGATGGCCCTTTGACCGGGGGGCAGTGAGACTTCATTGTAGTGCAGATTTCCTTTACATGCTTGCTTGGTTGTCCAAAAAGGGCGTATGCGTTTTTTCCTGAATATATTCAGGAAAAAACGCATACGCCCTTTTTGGCCAAGTGCATCATTGTCGTCGTTCTGCCTCTTTTCCTATGGTTTAAATGCAATTCCAGTCTACCCCCTGAAATCGTTTTCCTGAAATTCTGCCCCACTTTCAAGTCCTCTTCGCAGCCTTCCTTCAATATATTTTTAGACCATAGCTGTCATTTATAACTCTGCAGGTTTGTGAATTACAGTGCCCCTGAGCTCCTTTCTTCAACTCGCTTTCTTGTGAGCTGGCCGCAAACCCGCAGGAATGCTTCAGGCCCTAATCTGGTTCCGGCACGGCATGCTGAGCCATTGGTTAATTCCTCTTCCTGGTGGGAAATGAGCGTTAAATTTGCCCGTGCAGACACCTTCACACAAGTCGTCATGGTGCCCGTTTGCCCCGGTTATCTCTATGGAGGTTGGAGTTGGAGGGCCTCCTCACTCAAGGTCAGTGTGCCCACGGAGCCAACCCTGCAACTTCAGGGCATGTTTGGTGGTTAGGATCACCACGTGGGGTCCTTTCACCTTAGGAGGGAGGTGGCCATTTGGGCTCCTGATTTCCAGGTTTTCGGATACTGCCAGTATCTTGGCCAGATGTGGTGGTGGGCCAAGCCCCTTGGTGACCGTAGTTTATCCTACCTGGATCGCATTCTTGCATTGTTCCATTTCAAGTGGTCCCAGGTTTTGCACTAATACTCCAATGGCGATTCACCGTTCACCAGGAATGTAAAGGTCAAAGGGTTTAGCTAAATTAGGGAGTTCCTGTTCAAGGGTCTGAATTGACTGCTCTTTCCATTCTTGAAAGGCCACTTCTGCATTCTATTCAAAAGGATCATCACCTTTTCCTTTCAGTGTTTCATATAGAGGCCGAGCTAGTAGACTGTAGTTAGGGATCCAGAAGCAGAAAACCCTGGCCTCCCCAGGAACCCCTAAGCTGTCTTCTAGTTTTAGAAATGGGTAAGGCTGTAAATTGTTTCTTCCCTTTCCTGGGATGGGCTTCTCCGACCTTCTGTGAGAATGAAGCCCAGGCAGGTCACCGTAGTCTGTGATATTTGAGCTTTTTCTTGGACAACTTGTATCCTTTATTGGCTTCGTAGTTCAGAGGTCTCCTTAGTAGGGCTGGCGATCAGAATGTCGTCTGCATATTGAATGAGTGTTTCCTTTTCCAGAGGTAGAACTTTTAGGTCTTTAGCTGAGCTTTCCCCAAAGATGGTGTGGGAATTTTTGAACCCTTGGGGCAACACGGCCCGGAAGTATTGTTTTAGTTGTATGTTGAGTCCTGCCACTCACAAGCCAAAATTTCTTGTGACTCTGGGACTAATAGAATACAAAAGAAGGCATCATTGAAGACTAATACAGAATACCATGTCCTGGTGGTTGGTAGAATGACCAGCAGGGTGTAGGGTTTAGGAACTACTGGAGGTATATCCTCAGTGGCTTAACTGACTGTCCTGACATCCTTTACCAGGACTCCAGCAGCCCATGGGGCTCTCGAGGTCAGGCCAATCCCAGGATATGGAGCTCACCTGGGCAGGTACCCCACCCCAGCCCACGGGGCTCTCATGTTCAGGACCCTCCCAGGATATGGTGTTCCCTGGGCAGGTCCCCCTGCAGCCCATGGGGCTCTCATGGTCAGGCCCCTCCCAGGATACAGAGCTACCCTTGCAGGTACCATGGCAGGGCTGGGAACACAGGAACCGTGCATATCGCCCTCATTGCAGAGCACTCCCAGCTCACCTGTCACTCAGATCTGACACAGAGCACCTCAGAGCAGGACTTGAACTAACAAACAGCAGCTCCGACAGGTCTGTGACCCTGGGCATCACCCTGTGTGGCCTCCCTCCACCTGGTCTTCCAGAGACTTCCACTGCACCCGGGGCACCAGGCCTCTGTCTCCACCCACCAGCCACCCCTCCTCTCCCTGACTCCTGGGTTCCTCTCATTAGGAGAGGGTTTTCTTGAAGTTGTCTCCCACTCATGGGCCAGATAATATAATTAGAAAACAAGCCAGAGCTGCAGCCCCTTGTCTATCCTGACTCTCAGGAGCCCACACCTGTTCCTTGGACCTGGCCGATTCAGCAAGTTCCAGTTTCTGCAACTGTGAGCCCCTGAGGGGTGATTATTGGCTGGCCTGGGAAGCCTGACCGTGCCGGCCAGCCCTCCCCAGGTGTGCCTGGGTTCAGATCAATATAAACACCGCTCCAGGCAGCAAGAGCCCCTGCAGCTGTGCCTGACGCCATTTTCTCTGCCCTGTCAGCAGTCTTGGGGCTGGACTGGTGGGAGGGAGTGAGAGGCCACGGCTTTGTGGGTGGCCCAGTGTGAGTGGGGCTCTGCTGGACTTTCTGCAGCAGTTGCCAAGATGCCACCTGCTAAAGAAGAGGATGTGTCACCCATACCTGCCGCTGGAATTTCTCCCTGGGCAGAGGTGAGTGAGGAAGAAAGCAGTGGGGGCCGGGACAGCAGGGGTATCTCAGGCAGGGAAATGGAAAGCTTCCAGAAGAGCACCCAGGGCCAGGACCACCCTGGCTGGCCTGCAGGCACCAAGTCGGCTGGCATGCTGTCGCTCATGTGGCTCCATGGCCCTTCCTCTAGGCTTTCAAGTCCTTGTACATATTCAGGTGTTTTACCTGGGAAGGGTGGGAACATTTCAGCAGCAGCTGGCCTGGGGCTCAGCCCACGTTTACTCACAGATGCCTCGGCACGGTCCCCCAGCTTTGCAATGAGGACGCTTGTTGCGTGGGGCCTGCTGGCTGAATGGGAGATGATTCCCCACCACTGACCAACTTCAGAATTGCTTACAACTGGAGCAAGTGCCCTGATACGGTTTTCCTCTGTGTAACTGGTGGGTTCTGTTTTTTTTTCTTTTTTTCGTTTTTGGTTCAAGGTAGATTTTATTCCTCTTTTTTGTATTTACAGATATAAGCATGGAAATAATTTATTCATATAAATACATGTATGTGAAGGGAAGAATATTTTCTCTGTTTTACTTTTTGTAATTTGAATTTTATTTTATTTTTTTATACAGCAGGTTCTTTTTGGTTATCTCTTTTATACATATAAATGTATATATGCCAATCCCAATCTCTCAACTCCTCCCACCACCACCCCCCAACAGCTTTCCCCCCTTGGTGTCCATACGTTTGTTGTCTACATCTGTTGCTCTATTTCTGCCTTGCAAAACGGTTCATCAGTAAAATTTGTCTAGGTTCCACATATAGGCATTAATATACAAGATTTGTTTTTCTATTTCTGACTTACTTCACTCTGTATGACAGTCTCTAGATCCATCAACGTCTCTACAAATGACCCAATTTCATTCCTTTTTATGGCTTAGTAATATTCCATTTTATATATGTACCACTTCTTTATGCATTCGTCTGTCTGTGAGCATTTAGGTTGCTTCCATTACCTGGATATTGTAAATAGTGATGCAATGAACATTGCGGTGAATGTCTCTTTTTGATTTATGGTTTTGTCTGGGTATATGCCCAGTAGTGGGATTGCTGTATCATATGGTAATTCTATTCTTAATTTTATAAGAAACTCCATAATGTTCTCCACAGTGACTGTATCAATTTACATTCCCAACAATAGTGGAAGAGGGTTCCTTATCTCCACACCCTTTCCAGCATTTGTTGTTTGTAGATTTTCTGATGATGCCCATTCTAACATGTGTGAGGTGATACACCATGGATGAGTCTATTTCGTTGAGCAAAGAGTAGGTCTTGTCTAGTACATATTTGGCTTATGGAACGGTATGTGTGCTAATTTCAATCTCTGGTTTTATACAGCACCCCAACTCAACATTCCCCTTAAGCAAGCATAAGTTTTTATCTAAATGTGAGACTCTGTTCGGTTTTGTATTTCAGTTTATGTGTAACCAAGTTTAAACTCCCTCTATTAGTGATATCTTATGATACTTATCTTTCTCTGTGTGACGTATTTCTCTTAGAATCATCATATTTAAATCCACTCAATTTGCTGCTACAGGCCTGATGACATTGATTTCATTGCTGAGTGATATTCCGTTGTACGTAAGTAGCACAACTCCTTTATCCATTTTTTTCTTTCTGAGATATTTAATTTGTACTGGACTCGAGTTTCTTGTAAACACAGCAGCCCTAAATTTTGTGCTGGCTGTGTCTTGTTGATTTTAATTTTCCTAAGCTATAGGGCTAAAAGTGGAAGTACCCTAGGCTCTGTAGCTTTGTTTTTCAGATGTTTCAGGATACACCATAAACATCTCCAGAGTGTCTGTTGGCAATTTACATCCCGCCCATCAGCATAACAAGGCTCCCTGTTCTCCATGGCCTGTCCTGTGTTTCTGGTTTTTACACTTTTTTCAGATGGCCCTTTTGACGAATGGGAAATGAGACTTCATTGTAGTGCGGATTTCCATTGCTGGAGTGCTTGGTTGGCCAAAAAGGGCATATGCGTTTTTTCCTGAATATATTCAGGAAAAAATGTTTACGCACTTTTGTCCAAGTGCATCAGTGTCAAAGATCTGCCGCTTTTCACATGCTTTAAATGCAATTCCAATCTACCTCCTGAAATATGATTCCTGCAATTCTGCCTCATTTTCAAGTCCTCTTTGCAGACTTACTTCAATATATTTTTGCCAATAGCTGTCATTTATATCTCTGCAGGTTTGTGAATTACAGTGCCCGTGATTTCCTTTCTTAACTCGTTTCCTTGAAAGCTGGCCACAGAACCGCAGGTTTGCTTTAGGCCATAATCAGGGTCCGACACGGCACTCTGAGCCTTTGGTTAATTCCTCTTCCTGGTGGGAAATTAGAGTTAAATGTGCCCCTCCGGACACCTGCCTCACTCCCAGCCCCTTGGTTATGTGTGTCCTGTAGTTTGAGGCCACATGTGCTGGGTTCCTCACCTTTGGCTGATGTGGCCCCACTGGTGTGAGGACACTCCTGCCTGGTTCCCATCCCCTTGGTGATGTGGACCCTCCGGTGAGAGTCTGATCCTGGCTGGGTTCCTCACACTTCTGAGAGGTGGGCCCTCTTCTCTGAGGTCACTCCTGCCTGGCTGGCCCACCCCGCCTTGACGACGTCGGCTCTCTCGTCGGAGTTGGTGCCTGCTGCGAGTCTCCTCCCCTTGGTAATGAGGGCCCTCTGGCGTCAGGCCCTAACTCCTGGCCTCCCAAAATTTTCTGATGTGTGCCCTGTGGTGCGAGTACACTCCTGCCAGGTTCCCAACACCATGGGAATGTGGGCCTTCTGCTCTGAGGTCCCAACGATGGGTTGCTCAGTTTCATGATGAGGGCCCTCTGGTGTGAGTTCACTCCGGCCTGGATCCCATAGCCTCGCTGCTCCTGGCCACCTGCGGGGAGGTTACAACTGCGGGATTCCTCACCTTTTTTCTTCTATGGGCCCTCTGTTTTGAGACTCCTCCTGCCTGCCTCACTCCCAGCCCCTTGGTGATGTGTGTCCTCTGGTTTGAGGCCACGTGTGCTGGGTCCCTCACCTTTCGATGATGTGGCCCCACTGGTGTGAGGACACTCTTGCCTGGTTCCTATCCCCTTGAAGATGTGGGCTCTCTGGTGAGAGTCTGATCCTGGCTGGGTTCCTCACCCTTCTGTGAGGTGGGCCCTCTGCTGTGAGGTCACTCCTGCCTGGCTGGCACACCCCGCCTGGGCAACATCGGCCCTCTTGTGGCAGTTGGAGCATGCTGGGAGCCTCCTCCCCTCGGTGATGAGGGCCCTCTTGCGTCAGGCCCTAACTGCTGGGTACCCACATTTTCTGATACGTGCTAAGTGGTGCGAGGACACTCCTGCGAGGTTCCCATCCACATGGGGATGTGGGCCTTCTGCTCTGAGGTCCCAATGGCTGGGTTGCTCACAGTTTCATGATGTGGGCCCTCTGCTGTGAGTTCACTGCAGCCTGGATCACATAGACTCGGTGCTCTGGGCCGCCTGCTGGGAGGTTCCCACTGCAGGATTCCTCACCTTTTTTATTCTATTGGCCCTGTGTTGTGAGGCTACTCATGCCTGCCTCAATCCGAGCCCCTTGGAGATGTGGGTCCTCTGGTTTAGGCCTCATGTGCTGGTTTCCTCACCTTTCTATGATGTGGTCACCCTGGTGTGAAGACAGTCCTGCCTGGTTCTGATCCCCTTGGTGATGTGGGCCCTCTGGTGAGAGTCTTATCCTGGCTGGGTTCCTCACCCTTCTGTGAGGTAGGCCCTCTGCTGTGAGGTCACTCCTGCCTGGCTGTCACACGTCACCTTGTCGACATGGGCCCTCAGTTGGGAGTTGGTGCCTGCTTGGAGTCTCCTCCCCTTGGTAATGAGGGCCCTCTGGCGTCAGACCCTAACTTCTGGGCTCCCAAAATTCTCTGATGTGTGCCCTGAGGTGCGAGTACACTTATGCCATGTTCCCAACCACATAGGAATGTGGGCCTTCTGCTCTGAGGTCCCAAAGCCTGGGTTGCTCACAGTTTCATGATGAGGGCCCTCTGTTTTGAGTTCAGTCAGGTCTGGATCCCATAGCCTCGCTGCTCCTGGCCGCCTGCTGGGAGGTTCCAACTGCGGGATTCCTCACCTTTTTTCTTCTATGGGCCCTCTGTTTTGAGACTCCTCCTGCCTGCCTCACTCCCAGCCCCTTGGTGATGTGTGTCCTCTGGTTTGAGGCCACGTGTGCTGGGTCACTCACATTTCGTTGATGAGGTCCCACTGGTGTGAGGACACTCCAGCCTGGTTCCCATTCTCTTGGTGATGTGGGCCCTCTGGTGAGAGTCTGATCCTCCTTGGGTTCCTCACACTTTTGTGAGGTGGGCCCTCTGCCCTGAGGTCACTCTTGCCTGGCTGGCACACCCCGCATTGGCGACGGCGGCCCACTGGTAGCAGTTGGAGCCTGCTGGGAGCCTCCTCTCCTCGGTGATGAGAGCCCTCTGGTGTCAGGCCCTAACTGCTGGGCTCCCCACATTTTCTGATGTGTGCCCACTGGTGCGATGACACTCCTACTTGGTTCCCTTCCCCATGGGGATGTGGGCCTTGTGCTCTGAGGTCACAACGGCTGGTTTGCTCACAGTTTCATGATGAGGGCCCTCTGTTGTGAGTTCATCACTGCCTGGATCCCATAGCCTCGGTGCTCTGGGCCGCCTGCTGGGATGTTCCAACTGCTGGATTCCTCACCTTTTTTATACAATGGGCCATGTGTTGTGAGGTTAATCCTGCCTGCCTCGCTCCAAGACCCATGGTGATGTGGGTCCTCTGGTTTGAGGCCACATTTTCTTGTTACCTCAACTTTTGATGATATGGCCCCACGGGTGTGATGACACTCCTGCCTGGTTCACAGCCCCTTGCTGATGTGGGCACTCTGGTGAGAGTCTGATCCTGGCTGGGTTCCTTACCCTTCTGTGAGGTGGGCCCTCTGATGTGAGGTCACTCCTGCCTGGCTGGCTCACGTCGCCTTGATGATGTGGGCCCTCTGTTGGCCACTAAAGCATTCTGGGAGCCTCCTACCCTCTTTAATGAGGGCCCTGGAAAAAACGCATATGCACATTTTGACCAAGTGCATCATTGTCCAGGATCTGCCTCTTCTCCTATGCTTTCAGAGCACTTCCCGTCTACGTCCTGAAATCATATTCCAGGAATACTGCCCCGCTTTCAAGTCCTCCTCGCAGCCTTACTTCAATATATTTTTGTATGATACTTGTCATTAATAACTCTGCAGGTTTGTTAAATACAGTGTCCCTGAGCTCCTTTCTTCAACATGCTTTCTTGTGAGCTGGCCGCAAAACCGCAGGATTGCTTCAGGCCGTAATCTGGTTTCGGCACGGCACGCTGAGCCTTTGGTAAACTCCTCTTTCTGGTGAGAAATGAGCATTCAATTTGCCCGTGGAGACACCTACAGCTAGTCTCTCATTGGTTCTCCCTATTCCTGTTCATCTTGTGCAGAAATTGCAAACTGTGCCAAACAGGAGGTTAAAGGCACTGACTCTCCAAGTGGGTAGAGGGTTAGTAAAGCATCTGGAATGGTGAACCCGAGTACCAGGGAACGAAACCTGAGAGCCATTTAAAATGGTTTCCCAGTCTCACAGTGGACAATACTCTGGGTTTCCCATGCATGTTTTAGCTGAAGGAAGAATTCCTTAAACCTGGAGATTATTGACCCATGGAATGGGTACCATGCAGTATGACTAAAAAGGGTCTGAATTTGCTCACCGAACCTCACCAATGCTATCAGTTCGAAGTGTCCAGCCTTATGCCTCACCCAGCTCTGGGTGTAGATGTGGTAAATCCAGGTTTCATCACAAGCCCTGAATCAATTATTTAAGAATTGCTGTCTCTTTCACTGTCATTGTGTTTTGTTTTTGTAATTTAGTTTGATAATGGGATTTATCGGATTTTCACTGCTGCGTTCATGCCGCTGTACAAACGCTTGATTCTCCTACAGAGAAATATAAATCCACGGGTTTTAAGATTCTTACTAGTCAGGTATATTCCTAGGCGTTGAATATGTGGTGTTGAGTCCATGTCGTTGAACAAGGAGTAGATCTTGACTATTACATATTTGGCTTATGGAACGGTATCTGTGCTATTTTCAATCTCTGGTTTTATGCAGCACCCCAACTCACCTTTGCCCTTAAGCAAGCATAAGTTGGTTTTCTAAATTTGAGTCCCTGTTCTGTTTTGTAATTCAGTTCATGCGTAGCCAAGTTTACATTCCGTGTATTAGTGATATCTTATGATGTTTCATTTTCTGTGTGACTTATTTCACTTAGAATCACTGTAGCTGAATCCACTCATTATGCCGTGATGGGCCTGATGACATAGATTTCATTGCTGAGCGATATTCCATTGTACGTACGAACCACAACTTCTTTATCCATTTTTCACATTCTGGGATATTTAACTTGTACCGTAGATGAGGTTCTTGTAAACAGAGCCGTCCGAAAATTTGGGGTGGCTGTGTGTTTTTGATTTTAATTTCCCTAAGCTATAGGACCATAACTGGAAGTGCCGTAGGCTCCGTTGCTTTGTTTTTTAGGTGTATCAGGAAACACCATACACTTCTCCAGGGTGGCTGTTGGCAATTTACATCCCGCCCATCAGCATGACAAGGCTCCCTCTTCTCCATGGTCTGTGCTGCCTTTCTGGATTTTACACTTTTTTCAGATGGCCCTTTGACCGGGGGGCAGTGAGACTTCATTGTAGTGCAGATTTCCTTTACATGCTTGCTTGGTTGTCCAAAAAGGGCGTATGCGTTTTTTCCTGAATATATTCAGGAAAAAACGCATACGCCCTTTTTGGCCAAGTGCATCATTGTCGTCGTTCTGCCTCTTTTCCTATGGTTTAAATGCAATTCCAGTCTACCCCCTGAAATCGTTTTCCTGAAATTCTGCCCCACTTTCAAGTCCTCTTCGCAGCCTTCCTTCAATATATTTTTAGACCATAGCTGTCATTTATAACTCTGCAGGTTTGTGAATTACAGTGCCCCTGAGCTCCTTTCTTCAACTCGCTTTCTTGTGAGCTGGCCGCAAACCCGCAGGAATGCTTCAGGCCCTAATCTGGTTCCGGCACGGCATGCTGAGCCATTGGTTAATTCCTCTTCCTGGTGGGAAATGAGCGTTAAATTTGCCCGTGCAGACACCTTCACACAAGTCGTCATGGTGCCCGTTTGCCCCGGTTATCTCTATGGAGGTTGGAGTTGGAGGGCCTCCTCACTCAAGGTCAGTGTGCCCACGGAGCCAACCCTGCAACTTCAGGGCATGTTTGGTGGTTAGGATCACCACGTGGGGTCCTTTCACCTTAGGAGGGAGGTGGCCATTTGGGCTCCTGATTTCCAGGTTTTCGGATACTGCCAGTATCTTGGCCAGATGTGGCGGTGGGCCAAGCCCCTTGGTGACCGTAGTTTATCCTACCTGGATCGCATTCTTGCATTGTTCCATTTCAAGTGGTCCCAGGTTTTGCACTAATACTCCAATGGCGATTCACCGTTCACCAGGAATGTAAAGGTCAAAGGGTTTAGCTAAATTAGGGAGTTCCTGTTCAAGGGTCTGAATTGACTGCTCTTTCCATTCTTGAAAGGCCACTTCTGCATTCTATTCAAAAGGATCATCACCTTTTCCTTTCAGTGTTTCATATAGAGGCCGAGCTAGTAGACTGTAGTTAGGGATCCAGAAGCAGAAAACCCTGGCCTCCCCAGGAACCCCTAAGCTGTCTTCTAGTTTTAGAAATGGGTAAGGCTGTAAATTGTTTCTTCCCTTTCCTGGGATGGGCTTCTCCGACCTTCTGTGAGAATGAAGCCCAGGCAGGTCACCGTAGTCTGTGATATTTGAGCTTTTTCTTGGACAACTTGTATCCTTTATTGGCTTCGTAGTTCAGAGGTCTCCTTAGTAGGGCTGGCGATCAGAATGTCGTCTGCATATTGAATGAGTGTTTCCTTTTCCAGAGGTAGAACTTTTAGGTCTTTAGCTGAGCTTTCCCCAAAGATGGTGTGGGAATTTTTGAACCCTTGGGGCAACACGGCCCGGAAGTATTGTTTTAGTTGTATGTTGAGTCCTGCCACTCACAAGCCAAAATTTCTTGTGACTCTGGGACTAATAGAATACAAAAGAAGGCATCATTGAAGACTAATACAGAATACCATGTCCTGGTGGTTGGTAGAATGACCAGCAGGGTGTAGGGTTTAGGAACTACTGGAGGTATATCCTCAGTGGCTTAACTGACTGTCCTGACATCCTTTACCAGGACTCCAGCAGCCCATGGGGCTCTCGAGGTCAGGCCAATCCCAGGATATGGAGCTCACCTGGGCAGGTACCCCACCCCAGCCCACGGGGCTCTCATGTTCAGGACCCTCCCAGGATATGGTGTTCCCTGGGCAGGTCCCCCTGCAGCCCATGGGGCTCTCGTGGTCAGGCCCCTCCCAGGATACAGAGCTACCCTTGCAGGTACCATGGCAGGGCTGCGAACACAGGAACCGTGCATATCGCCCTCATTGCAGAGCACTCCCAGCTCACCTGTCACTCAGATCTGACACAGAGCACCTCAGAGCAGGACTTGAACTAACAAACAGCAGCTCCGACAGGTCTGTGACCCTGGGCATCACCCTGTGTGGCCTCCCTCCACCTGGTCTTCCAGAGACTTCCACTGCACCCGGGGCACCAGGCCTCTGTCTCCACCCACCAGCCACCCCTCCTCTCCCTGACTCCTGGGTTCCTCTCATTAGGAGAGGGTTTTCTTGAAGTTGTCTCCCACTCATGGGCCAGATAATATAATTAGAAAACAAGCCAGAGCTGCAGCCCCTTGTCTATCCTGACTCTCAGGAGCCCACACCTGTTCCTTGGACCTGGCCGATTCAGCAAGTTCCAGTTTCTGCAACTGTGAGCCCCTGAGGGGTGATTATTGGCTGGCCTGGGAAGCCCGACCGTGCCGGCCAGCCCTCCCCAGGTGTGCCTGGGTTCAGATCAATATAAACACCGCTCCAGGCAGCAAGAGCCCCTGCAGCTGTGCCTGACGCCATTTTCTCTGCCCTGTCAGCAGTCTTGGGGCTGGACTGGTGGGAGGGAGTGAGAGGCCACGGCTTTGTGGGTGGCCCAGTGTGAGTGGGGCTCTGCTGGACTTTCTGCAGCAGTTGCCAAGATGCCACCTGCTAAAGAAGAGGATGTGTCACCCATACCTGCCGCTGGAATTTCTCCCTGGGCAGAGGTGAGTGAGGAAGAAAGCAGTGGGGGCCGGGACAGCAGGGGTATCTCAGGCAGGGAAATGGAAAGCTTCCAGAAGAGCACCCAGGGCCAGGACCACCCTGGCTGGCCTGCAGGCACCAAGTCGGCTGGCATGCTGTCGCTCATGTGGCTCCATGGCCCTTCCTCTAGGCTTTCAAGTCCTTGTACATATTCAGGTGTTTTACCTGGGAAGGGTGGGAACATTTCAGCAGCAGCTGGCCTGGGGCTCAGCCCACGTTTACTCACAGATGCCTCGGCACGGTCCCCCAGCTTTGCAATGAGGACGCTTGTTGCGTGGGGCCTGCTGGCTGAATGGGAGATGATTCCCCACCACTGACCAACTTCAGAATTGCTTACAACTGGAGCAAGTGCCCTGATACGGTTTTCCTCTGTGTAACTGGTGGGTTCTGTTTTTTTTTCTTTTTTTCGTTTTTGGTTCAAGGTAGATTTTATTCCTCTTTTTTGTATTTACAGATATAAGCATGGAAATAATTTATTCATATAAATACATGTATGTGAAGGGAAGAATATTTTCTCTGTTTTACTTTTTGTAATTTGAATTTTATTTTATTTTTTTATACAGCAGGTTCTTTTTGGTTATCTCTTTTATACATATAAATGTATATATGCCAATCCCAATCTCTCAACTCCTCCCACCACCACCCCCCAACAGCTTTCCCCCCTTGGTGTCCATACGTTTGTTGTCTACATCTGTTGCTCTATTTCTGCCTTGCAAAACGGTTCATCAGTAAAATTTGTCTAGGTTCCACATATAGGCATTAATATACAAGATTTGTTTTTCTATTTCTGACTTACTTCACTCTGTATGACAGTCTCTAGATCCATCAACGTCTCTACAAATGACCCAATTTCATTCCTTTTTATGGCTTAGTAATATTCCATTTTATATATGTACCACTTCTTTATGCATTCGTCTGTCTGTGAGCATTTAGGTTGCTTCCATTACCTGGATATTGTAAATAGTGATGCAATGAACATTGCGGTGAATGTCTCTTTTTGATTTATGGTTTTGTCTGGGTATATGCCCAGTAGTGGGATTGCTGTATCATATGGTAATTCTATTCTTAATTTTATAAGAAACTCCATAATGTTCTCCACAGTGACTGTATCAATTTACATTCCCAACAATAGTGGAAGAGGGTTCCTTATCTCCACACCCTTTCCAGCATTTGTTGTTTGTAGATTTTCTGATGATGCCCATTCTAACATGTGTGAGGTGATACACCATGGATGAGTCTATTTCGTTGAGCAAAGAGTAGGTCTTGTCTAGTACATATTTGGCTTATGGAACGGTATGTGTGCTAATTTCAATCTCTGGTTTTATACAGCACCCCAACTCAACATTCCCCTTAAGCAAGCATAAGTTTTTATCTAAATGTGAGACTCTGTTCGGTTTTGTATTTCAGTTTATGTGTAACCAAGTTTAAACTCCCTCTATTAGTGATATCTTATGATACTTATCTTTCTCTGTGTGACGTATTTCTCTTAGAATCATCATATTTAAATCCACTCAATTTGCTGCTACAGGCCTGATGACATTGATTTCATTGCTGAGTGATATTCCGTTGTACGTAAGTAGCACAACTCCTTTATCCATTTTTTTCTTTCTGAGATATTTAATTTGTACTGGACTCGAGTTTCTTGTAAACACAGCAGCCCTAAATTTTGTGCTGGCTGTGTCTTGTTGATTTTAATTTTCCTAAGCTATAGGGCTAAAAGTGGAAGTACCCTAGGCTCTGTAGCTTTGTTTTTCAGATGTTTCAGGATACACCATAAACATCTCCAGAGTGTCTGTTGGCAATTTACATCCCGCCCATCAGCATAACAAGGCTCCCTGTTCTCCATGGCCTGTCCTGTGTTTCTGGTTTTTACACTTTTTTCAGATGGCCCTTTTGACGAATGGGAAACGAGACTTCATTGTAGTGCGGATTTCCATTGCTGGAGTGCTTGGTTGGCCAAAAAGGGCATATGCGTTTTTTCCTGAATATATTCAGGAAAAAATGTTTACGCACTTTTGTCCAAGTGCATCAGTGTCAAAGATCTGCCGCTTTTCACATGCTTTAAATGCAATTCCAATCTACCTCCTGAAATATGATTCCTGCAATTCTGCCTCATTTTCAAGTCCTCTTTGCAGACTTACTTCAATATATTTTTGCCAATAGCTGTCATTTATATCTCTGCAGGTTTGTGAATTACAGTGCCCGTGATTTCCTTTCTTAACTCGTTTCCTTGAAAGCTGGCCACAGAACCGCAGGTTTGCTTTAGGCCATAATCAGGGTCCGACACGGCACTCTGAGCCTTTGGTTAATTCCTCTTCCTGGTGGGAAATTAGAGTTAAATGTGCCCCTCCGGACACCTGCCTCACTCCCAGCCCCTTGGTTATGTGTGTCCTGTAGTTTGAGGCCACATGTGCTGGGTTCCTCACCTTTGGCTGATGTGGCCCCACTGGTGTGAGGACACTCCTGCCTGGTTCCCATCCCCTTGGTGATGTGGACCCTCCGGTGAGAGTCTGATCCTGGCTGGGTTCCTCACACTTCTGAGAGGTGGGCCCTCTTCTCTGAGGTCACTCCTGCCTGGCTGGCCCACCCCGCCTTGACGACGTCGGCTCTCTCGTCGGAGTTGGTGCCTGCTGCGAGTCTCCTCCCCTTGGTAATGAGGGCCCTCTGGCGTCAGGCCCTAACTCCTGGCCTCCCAAAATTTTCTGATGTGTGCCCTGTGGTGCGAGTACACTCCTGCCAGGTTCCCAACACCATGGGAATGTGGGCCTTCTGCTCTGAGGTCCCAACGATGGGTTGCTCAGTTTCATGATGAGGGCCCTCTGGTGTGAGTTCACTCCGGCCTGGATCCCATAGCCTCGCTGCTCCTGGCCACCTGCGGGGAGGTTACAACTGCGGGATTCCTCACCTTTTTTCTTCTATGGGCCCTCTGTTTTGAGACTCCTCCTGCCTGCCTCACTCCCAGCCCCTTGGTGATGTGTGTCCTCTGGTTTGAGGCCACGTGTGCTGGGTCCCTCACCTTTCGATGATGTGGCCCCACTGGTGTGAGGACACTCTTGCCTGGTTCCTATCCCCTTGAAGATGTGGGCTCTCTGGTGAGAGTCTGATCCTGGCTGGGTTCCTCACCCTTCTGTGAGGTGGGCCCTCTGCTGTGAGGTCACTCCTGCCTGGCTGGCACACCCCGCCTGGGCAACATCGGCCCTCTTGTGGCAGTTGGAGCATGCTGGGAGCCTCCTCCCCTCGGTGATGAGGGCCCTCTTGCGTCAGGCCCTAACTGCTGGGTACCCACATTTTCTGATACGTGCTAAGTGGTGCGAGGACACTCCTGCGAGGTTCCCATCCACATGGGGATGTGGGCCTTCTGCTCTGAGGTCCCAATGGCTGGGTTGCTCACAGTTTCATGATGTGGGCCCTCTGCTGTGAGTTCACTGCAGCCTGGATCACATAGACTCGGTGCTCTGGGCCGCCTGCTGGGAGGTTCCCACTGCAGGATTCCTCACCTTTTTTATTCTATTGGCCCTGTGTTGTGAGGCTACTCATGCCTGCCTCAATCCGAGCCCCTTGGAGATGTGGGTCCTCTGGTTTAGGCCTCATGTGCTGGTTTCCTCACCTTTCTATGATGTGGTCACCCTGGTGTGAAGACAGTCCTGCCTGGTTCTGATCCCCTTGGTGATGTGGGCCCTCTGGTGAGAGTCTTATCCTGGCTGGGTTCCTCACCCTTCTGTGAGGTAGGCCCTCTGCTGTGAGGTCACTCCTGCCTGGCTGTCACACGTCACCTTGTCGACATGGGCCCTCAGTTGGGAGTTGGTGCCTGCTTGGAGTCTCCTCCCCTTGGTAATGAGGGCCCTCTGGCGTCAGACCCTAACTTCTGGGCTCCCAAAATTCTCTGATGTGTGCCCTGAGGTGCGAGTACACTTATGCCATGTTCCCAACCACATAGGAATGTGGGCCTTCTGCTCTGAGGTCCCAAAGCCTGGGTTGCTCACAGTTTCATGATGAGGGCCCTCTGTTTTGAGTTCAGTCAGGTCTGGATCCCATAGCCTCGCTGCTCCTGGCCGCCTGCTGGGAGGTTCCAACTGCGGGATTCCTCACCTTTTTTCTTCTATGGGCCCTCTGTTTTGAGACTCCTCCTGCCTGCCTCACTCCCAGCCCCTTGGTGATGTGTGTCCTCTGGTTTGAGGCCACGTGTGCTGGGTCACTCACATTTCGTTGATGAGGTCCCACTGGTGTGAGGACACTCCAGCCTGGTTCCCATTCTCTTGGTGATGTGGGCCCTCTGGTGAGAGTCTGATCCTCCTTGGGTTCCTCACACTTTTGTGAGGTGGGCCCTCTGCCCTGAGGTCACTCTTGCCTGGCTGGCACACCCCGCATTGGCGACGGCGGCCCACTGGTAGCAGTTGGAGCCTGCTGGGAGCCTCCTCTCCTCGGTGATGAGAGCCCTCTGGTGTCAGGCCCTAACTGCTGGGCTCCCCACATTTTCTGATGTGTGCCCACTGGTGCGATGACACTCCTACTTGGTTCCCTTCCCCATGGGGATGTGGGCCTTGTGCTCTGAGGTCACAACGGCTGGTTTGCTCACAGTTTCATGATGAGGGCCCTCTGTTGTGAGTTCATCACTGCCTGGATCCCATAGCCTCGGTGCTCTGGGCCGCCTGCTGGGATGTTCCAACTGCTGGATTCCTCACCTTTTTTATACAATGGGCCATGTGTTGTGAGGTTAATCCTGCCTGCCTCGCTCCAAGACCCATGGTGATGTGGGTCCTCTGGTTTGAGGCCACATTTTCTTGTTACCTCAACTTTTGATGATATGGCCCCACGGGTGTGATGACACTCCTGCCTGGTTCACAGCCCCTTGCTGATGTGGGCACTCTGGTGAGAGTCTGATCCTGGCTGGGTTCCTTACCCTTCTGTGAGGTGGGCCCTCTGATGTGAGGTCACTCCTGCCTGGCTGGCTCACGTCGCCTTGATGATGTGGGCCCTCTGTTGGCCACTAAAGCATTCTGGGAGCCTCCTACCCTCTTTAATGAGGGCCCTGGAAAAAACGCATATGCACATTTTGACCAAGTGCATCATTGTCCAGGATCTGCCTCTTCTCCTATGCTTTCAGAGCACTTCCCGTCTACGTCCTGAAATCATATTCCAGGAATACTGCCCCGCTTTCAAGTCCTCCTCGCAGCCTTACTTCAATATATTTTTGTATGATACCTGTCATTAATAACTCTGCAGGTTTGTTAAATACAGTGTCCCTGAGCTCCTTTCTTCAACATGCTTTCTTGTGAGCTGGCCGCAAAACCGCAGGATTGCTTCAGGCCGTAATCTGGTTTCGGCACGGCACGCTGAGCCTTTGGTAAACTCCTCTTTCTGGTGAGAAATGAGCATTCAATTTGCCCGTGGAGACACCTACAGCTAGTCTCTCATTGGTTCTCCCTATTCCTGTTCATCTTGTGCAGAAATTGCAAACTGTGCCAAACAGGAGGTTAAAGGCACTGACTCTCCAAGTGGGTAGAGGGTTAGTAAAGCATCTGGAATGGTGAACCCGAGTACCAGGGAACGAAACCTGAGAGCCATTTAAAATGGTTTCCCAGTCTCACAGTGGACAATACTCTGGGTTTCCCATGCATGTTTTAGCTGAAGGAAGAATTCCTTAAACCTGGAGATTATTGACCCATGGAATGGGTACCATGCAGTATGACTAAAAAGGGTCTGAATTTGCTCACCGAACCTCACCAATGCTATCAGTTCGAAGTGTCCAGCCTTATGCCTCACCCAGCTCTGGGTGTAGATGTGGTAAATCCAGGTTTCATCACAAGCCCTGAATCAATTATTTAAGAATTGCTGTCTCTTTCACTGTCATTGTGTTTTGTTTTTGTAATTTAGTTTGATAATGGGATTTATCGGATTTTCACTGCTGCGTTCATGCCGCTGTACAAACGCTTGATTCTCCTACAGAGAAATATAAATCCACGGGTTTTAAGATTCTTACTAGTCAGGTATATTCCTAGGCGTTGAATATGTGGTGTTGAGTCCATGTCGTTGAACAAGGAGTAGATCTTGACTATTACATATTTGGCTTATGGAACGGTATCTGTGCTATTTTCAATCTCTGGTTTTATGCAGCACCCCAACTCACCTTTGCCCTTAAGCAAGCATAAGTTGGTTTTCTAAATTTGAGTCCCTGTTCTGTTTTGTAATTCAGTTCATGCGTAGCCAAGTTTACATTCCGTGTATTAGTGATATCTTATGATGTTTCATTTTCTGTGTGACTTATTTCACTTAGAATCACTGTAGCTGAATCCACTCATTATGCCGTGATGGGCCTGATGACATAGATTTCATTGCTGAGTGATATTCCATTGTACGTACGAACCACAACTTCTTTATCCATTTTTCACATTCTGGGATATTTAACTTGTACCGTAGATGAGGTTCTTGTAAACAGAGCCGTCCGAAAATTTGGGGTGGCTGTGTGTTTTTGATTTTAATTTCCCTAAGCTATAGGACCATAACTGGAAGTGCCGTAGGCTCCGTTGCTTTGTTTTTTAGGTGTATCAGGAAACACCATACACTTCTCCAGGGTGGCTGTTGGCAATTTACATCCCGCCCATCAGCATGACAAGGCTCCCTCTTCTCCATGGTCTGTGCTGCCTTTCTGGATTTTACACTTTTTTCAGATGGCCCTTTGACCGGGGGGCAGTGAGACTTCATTGTAGTGCAGATTTCCTTTACATGCTTGCTTGGTTGTCCAAAAAGGGCGTATGCGTTTTTTCCTGAATATATTCAGGAAAAAACGCATACGCCCTTTTTGGCCAAGTGCATCATTGTCGTCGTTCTGCCTCTTTTCCTATGGTTTAAATGCAATTCCAGTCTACCCCCTGAAATCGTTTTCCTGAAATTCTGCCCCACTTTCAAGTCCTCTTCGCAGCCTTCCTTCAATATATTTTTAGACCATAGCTGTCATTTATAACTCTGCAGGTTTGTGAATTACAGTGCCCCTGAGCTCCTTTCTTCAACTCGCTTTCTTGTGAGCTGGCCGCAAACCCGCAGGAATGCTTCAGGCCCTAATCTGGTTCCGGCACGGCATGCTGAGCCATTGGTTAATTCCTCTTCCTGGTGGGAAATGAGCGTTAAATTTGCCCGTGCAGACACCTTCACACAAGTCGTCATGGTGCCCGTTTGCCCCGGTTATCTCTATGGAGGTTGGAGTTGGAGGGCCTCCTCACTCAAGGTCAGTGTGCCCACGGAGCCAACCCTGCAACTTCAGGGCATGTTTGGTGGTTAGGATCACCACGTGGGGTCCTTTCACCTTAGGAGGGAGGTGGCCATTTGGGCTCCTGATTTCCAGGTTTTCGGATACTGCCAGTATCTTGGCCAGATGTGGCGGTGGGCCAAGCCCCTTGGTGACCGTAGTTTATCCTACCTGGATCGCATTCTTGCATTGTTCCATTTCAAGTGGTCCCAGGTTTTGCACTAATACTCCAATGGCGATTCACCGTTCACCAGGAATGTAAAGGTCAAAGGGTTTAGCTAAATTAGGGAGTTCCTGTTCAAGGGTCTGAATTGACTGCTCTTTCCATTCTTGAAAGGCCACTTCTGCATTCTATTCAAAAGGATCATCACCTTTTCCTTTCAGTGTTTCATATAGAGGCCGAGCTAGTAGACTGTAGTTAGGGATCCAGAAGCAGAAAACCCTGGCCTCCCCAGGAACCCCTAAGCTGTCTTCTAGTTTTAGAAATGGGTAAGGCTGTAAATTGTTTCTTCCCTTTCCTGGGATGGGCTTCTCCGACCTTCTGTGAGAATGAAGCCCAGGCAGGTCACCATAGTCTGTGATATTTGAGCTTTTTCTTGGACAACTTGTATCCTTTATTGGCTTCGTAGTTCAGAGGTCTCCTTAGTAGGGCTGGTGATCAGAATGTCGTCTGCATATTGAATGAGTGTTTCCTTTTCCAGAGGTAGAACTTTTAGGTCTTTAGCTGAGCTTTCCCCAAAGATGGTGTGGGAATTTTTGAACCCTTGGGGCAACACGGCCCGGAAGTATTGTTTTAGTTGTATGTTGAGTCCTGCCACTCACAAGCCAAAATTTCTTGTGACTCTGGGACTAATAGAATACAAAAGAAGGCATCATTGAAGACTAATACAGAATACCATGTCCTGGTGGTTGGTAGAATGACCAGCAGGGTGTAGGGTTTAGGAACTACTGGAGGTATATCCTCAGTGGCTTAACTGACTGTCCTGACATCCTTTACCAGGACTCCAGCAGCCCATGGGGCTCTCGAGGTCAGGCCAACCCCAGGATATGGAGCTCACCTGGGCAGGTACCCCACCCCAGCCCACGGGGCTCTCATGTTCAGGACCCTCCCAGGATATGGTGTTCCCTGGGCAGGTCCCCCTGCAGCCCATGGGGCTCTCATGGTCAGGCCCCTCCCAGGATACAGAGCTACCCTTGCAGGTACCATGGCAGGGCTGGGAACACAGGAACCGTGCATATCGCCCTCATTGCAGAGCACTCCCAGCTCACCTGTCACTCAGATCTGACACAGAGCACCTCAGAGCAGGACTTGAACTAACAAACAGCAGCTCCGACAGGTCTGTGACCCTGGGCATCACCCTGTGTGGCCTCCCTCCACCTGGTCTTCCAGAGACTTCCACTGCACCCGGGGCACCAGGCCTCTGTCTCCACCCACCAGCCACCCCTCCTCTCCCTGACTCCTGGGTTCCTCTCATTAGGAGAGGGTTTTCTTGAAGTTGTCTCCCACTCATGGGCCAGATAATATAATTAGAAAACAAGCCAGAGCTGCAGCCCCTTGTCTATCCTGACTCTCAGGAGCCCACACCTGTTCCTTGGACCTGGCCGATTCAGCAAGTTCCAGTTTCTGCAACTGTGAGCCCCTGAGGGGTGATTATTGGCTGGCCTGGGAAGCCTGACCGTGCCGGCCAGCCCTCCCCAGGTGTGCCTGGGTTCAGATCAATATAAACACCGCTCCAGGCAGCAAGAGCCCCTGCAGCTGTGCCTGACGCCATTTTCTCTGCCCTGTCAGCAGTCTTGGGGCTGGACTGGTGGGAGGGAGTGAGAGGCCACGGCTTTGTGGGTGGCCCAGTGTGAGTGGGGCTCTGCTGGACTTTCTGCAGCAGTTGCCAAGATGCCACCTGCTAAAGAAGAGGATGTGTCACCCATACCTGCCGCTGGAATTTCTCCCTGGGCAGAGGTGAGTGAGGAAGAAAGCAGTGGGGGCCGGGACAGCAGGGGTATCTCAGGCAGGGAAATGGAAAGCTTCCAGAAGAGCACCCAGGGCCAGGACCACCCTGGCTGGCCTGCAGGCACCAAGTCGGCTGGCATGCTGTCGCTCATGTGGCTCCATGGCCCTTCCTCTAGGCTTTCAAGTCCTTGTACATATTCAGGTGTTTTACCTGGGAAGGGTGGGAACATTTCAGCAGCAGCTGGCCTGGGGCTCAGCCCACGTTTACTCACAGATGCCTCGGCACGGTCCCCCAGCTTTGCAATGAGGACGCTTGTTGCGTGGGGCCTGCTGGCTGAATGGGAGATGATTCCCCACCACTGACCAACTTCAGAATTGCTTACAACTGGAGCAAGTGCCCTGATACGGTTTTCCTCTGTGTAACTGGTGGGTTCTGTTTTTTTTTCTTTTTTTCGTTTTTGGTTCAAGGTAGATTTTATTCCTCTTTTTTGTATTTACAGATATAAGCATGGAAATAATTTATTCATATAAATACATGTATGTGAAGGGAAGAATATTTTCTCTGTTTTACTTTTTGTAATTTGAATTTTATTTTATTTTTTTATACAGCAGGTTCTTTTTGGTTATCTCTTTTATACATATAAATGTATATATGCCAATCCCAATCTCTCAACTCCTCCCACCACCACCCCCCAACAGCTTTCCCCCCTTGGTGTCCATACGTTTGTTGTCTACATCTGTTGCTCTATTTCTGCCTTGCAAAACGGTTCATCAGTAAAATTTGTCTAGGTTCCACATATAGGCATTAATATACAAGATTTGTTTTTCTATTTCTGACTTACTTCACTCTGTATGACAGTCTCTAGATCCATCAACGTCTCTACAAATGACCCAATTTCATTCCTTTTTATGGCTTAGTAATATTCCATTTTATATATGTACCACTTCTTTATGCATTCGTCTGTCTGTGAGCATTTAGGTTGCTTCCATTACCTGGATATTGTAAATAGTGATGCAATGAACATTGCGGTGAATGTCTCTTTTTGATTTATGGTTTTGTCTGGGTATATGCCCAGTAGTGGGATTGCTGTATCATATGGTAATTCTATTCTTAATTTTATAAGAAACTCCATAATGTTCTCCACAGTGACTGTATCAATTTACATTCCCAACAATAGTGGAAGAGGGTTCCTTATCTCCACACCCTTTCCAGCATTTGTTGTTTGTAGATTTTCTGATGATGCCCATTCTAACATGTGTGAGGTGATACACCATGGATGAGTCTATTTCGTTGAGCAAAGAGTAGGTCTTGTCTAGTACATATTTGGCTTATGGAACGGTATGTGTGCTAATTTCAATCTCTGGTTTTATACAGCACCCCAACTCAACATTCCCCTTAAGCAAGCATAAGTTTTTATCTAAATGTGAGACTCTGTTCGGTTTTGTATTTCAGTTTATGTGTAACCAAGTTTAAACTCCCTCTATTAGTGATATCTTATGATACTTATCTTTCTCTGTGTGACGTATTTCTCTTAGAATCATCATATTTAAATCCACTCAATTTGCTGCTACAGGCCTGATGACATTGATTTCATTGCTGAGTGATATTCCGTTGTACGTAAGTAGCACAACTCCTTTATCCATTTTTTTCTTTCTGAGATATTTAATTTGTACTGGACTCGAGTTTCTTGTAAACACAGCAGCCCTAAATTTTGTGCTGGCTGTGTCTTGTTGATTTTAATTTTCCTAAGCTATAGGGCTAAAAGTGGAAGTACCCTAGGCTCTGTAGCTTTGTTTTTCAGATGTTTCAGGATACACCATAAACATCTCCAGAGTGTCTGTTGGCAATTTACATCCCGCCCATCAGCATAACAAGGCTCCCTGTTCTCCATGGCCTGTCCTGTGTTTCTGGTTTTTACACTTTTTTCAGATGGCCCTTTTGACGAATGGGAAACGAGACTTCATTGTAGTGCGGATTTCCATTGCTGGAGTGCTTGGTTGGCCAAAAAGGGCATATGCGTTTTTTCCTGAATATATTCAGGAAAAAATGTTTACGCACTTTTGTCCAAGTGCATCAGTGTCAAAGATCTGCCGCTTTTCACATGCTTTAAATGCAATTCCAATCTACCTCCTGAAATATGATTCCTGCAATTCTGCCTCATTTTCAAGTCCTCTTTGCAGACTTACTTCAATATATTTTTGCCAATAGCTGTCATTTATATCTCTGCAGGTTTGTGAATTACAGTGCCCGTGATTTCCTTTCTTAACTCGTTTCCTTGAAAGCTGGCCACAGAACCGCAGGTTTGCTTTAGGCCATAATCAGGGTCCGACACGGCACTCTGAGCCTTTGGTTAATTCCTCTTCCTGGTGGGAAATTAGAGTTAAATGTGCCCCTCCGGACACCTGCCTCACTCCCAGCCCCTTGGTTATGTGTGTCCTGTAGTTTGAGGCCACATGTGCTGGGTTCCTCACCTTTGGCTGATGTGGCCCCACTGGTGTGAGGACACTCCTGCCTGGTTCCCATCCCCTTGGTGATGTGGACCCTCCGGTGAGAGTCTGATCCTGGCTGGGTTCCTCACACTTCTGAGAGGTGGGCCCTCTTCTCTGAGGTCACTCCTGCCTGGCTGGCCCACCCCGCCTTGACGACGTCGGCTCTCTCGTCGGAGTTGGTGCCTGCTGCGAGTCTCCTCCCCTTGGTAATGAGGGCCCTCTGGCGTCAGGCCCTAACTCCTGGCCTCCCAAAATTTTCTGATGTGTGCCCTGTGGTGCGAGTACACTCCTGCCAGGTTCCCAACACCATGGGAATGTGGGCCTTCTGCTCTGAGGTCCCAACGATGGGTTGCTCAGTTTCATGATGAGGGCCCTCTGGTGTGAGTTCACTCCGGCCTGGATCCCATAGCCTCGCTGCTCCTGGCCACCTGCGGGGAGGTTACAACTGCGGGATTCCTCACCTTTTTTCTTCTATGGGCCCTCTGTTTTGAGACTCCTCCTGCCTGCCTCACTCCCAGCCCCTTGGTGATGTGTGTCCTCTGGTTTGAGGCCACGTGTGCTGGGTCCCTCACCTTTCGATGATGTGGCCCCACTGGTGTGAGGACACTCTTGCCTGGTTCCTATCCCCTTGAAGATGTGGGCTCTCTGGTGAGAGTCTGATCCTGGCTGGGTTCCTCACCCTTCTGTGAGGTGGGCCCTCTGCTGTGAGGTCACTCCTGCCTGGCTGGCACACCCCGCCTGGGCAACATCGGCCCTCTTGTGGCAGTTGGAGCATGCTGGGAGCCTCCTCCCCTCGGTGATGAGGGCCCTCTTGCGTCAGGCCCTAACTGCTGGGTACCCACATTTTCTGATACGTGCTAAGTGGTGCGAGGACACTCCTGCGAGGTTCCCATCCACATGGGGATGTGGGCCTTCTGCTCTGAGGTCCCAATGGCTGGGTTGCTCACAGTTTCATGATGTGGGCCCTCTGCTGTGAGTTCACTGCAGCCTGGATCACATAGACTCGGTGCTCTGGGCCGCCTGCTGGGAGGTTCCCACTGCAGGATTCCTCACCTTTTTTATTCTATTGGCCCTGTGTTGTGAGGCTACTCATGCCTGCCTCAATCCGAGCCCCTTGGAGATGTGGGTCCTCTGGTTTAGGCCTCATGTGCTGGTTTCCTCACCTTTCTATGATGTGGTCACCCTGGTGTGAAGACAGTCCTGCCTGGTTCTGATCCCCTTGGTGATGTGGGCCCTCTGGTGAGAGTCTTATCCTGGCTGGGTTCCTCACCCTTCTGTGAGGTAGGCCCTCTGCTGTGAGGTCACTCCTGCCTGGCTGTCACACGTCACCTTGTCGACATGGGCCCTCAGTTGGGAGTTGGTGCCTGCTTGGAGTCTCCTCCCCTTGGTAATGAGGGCCCTCTGGCGTCAGACCCTAACTTCTGGGCTCCCAAAATTCTCTGATGTGTGCCCTGAGGTGCGAGTACACTTATGCCATGTTCCCAACCACATAGGAATGTGGGCCTTCTGCTCTGAGGTCCCAAAGCCTGGGTTGCTCACAGTTTCATGATGAGGGCCCTCTGTTTTGAGTTCAGTCAGGTCTGGATCCCATAGCCTCGCTGCTCCTGGCCGCCTGCTGGGAGGTTCCAACTGCGGGATTCCTCACCTTTTTTCTTCTATGGGCCCTCTGTTTTGAGACTCCTCCTGCCTGCCTCACTCCCAGCCCCTTGGTGATGTGTGTCCTCTGGTTTGAGGCCACGTGTGCTGGGTCACTCACATTTCGTTGATGAGGTCCCACTGGTGTGAGGACACTCCAGCCTGGTTCCCATTCTCTTGGTGATGTGGGCCCTCTGGTGAGAGTCTGATCCTCCTTGGGTTCCTCACACTTTTGTGAGGTGGGCCCTCTGCCCTGAGGTCACTCTTGCCTGGCTGGCACACCCCGCATTGGCGACGGCGGCCCACTGGTAGCAGTTGGAGCCTGCTGGGAGCCTCCTCTCCTCGGTGATGAGAGCCCTCTGGTGTCAGGCCCTAACTGCTGGGCTCCCCACATTTTCTGATGTGTGCCCACTGGTGCGATGACACTCCTACTTGGTTCCCTTCCCCATGGGGATGTGGGCCTTGTGCTCTGAGGTCACAACGGCTGGTTTGCTCACAGTTTCATGATGAGGGCCCTCTGTTGTGAGTTCATCACTGCCTGGATCCCATAGCCTCGGTGCTCTGGGCCGCCTGCTGGGATGTTCCAACTGCTGGATTCCTCACCTTTTTTATACAATGGGCCATGTGTTGTGAGGTTAATCCTGCCTGCCTCGCTCCAAGACCCATGGTGATGTGGGTCCTCTGGTTTGAGGCCACATTTTCTTGTTACCTCAACTTTTGATGATATGGCCCCACGGGTGTGATGACACTCCTGCCTGGTTCACAGCCCCTTGCTGATGTGGGCACTCTGGTGAGAGTCTGATCCTGGCTGGGTTCCTTACCCTTCTGTGAGGTGGGCCCTCTGATGTGAGGTCACTCCTGCCTGGCTGGCTCACGTCGCCTTGATGATGTGGGCCCTCTGTTGGCCACTAAAGCATTCTGGGAGCCTCCTACCCTCTTTAATGAGGGCCCTGGAAAAAACGCATATGCACATTTTGACCAAGTGCATCATTGTCCAGGATCTGCCTCTTCTCCTATGCTTTCAGAGCACTTCCCGTCTACGTCCTGAAATCATATTCCAGGAATACTGCCCCGCTTTCAAGTCCTCCTCGCAGCCTTACTTCAATATATTTTTGTATGATACCTGTCATTAATAACTCTGCAGGTTTGTTAAATACAGTGTCCCTGAGCTCCTTTCTTCAACATGCTTTCTTGTGAGCTGGCCGCAAAACCGCAGGATTGCTTCAGGCCGTAATCTGGTTTCGGCACGGCACGCTGAGCCTTTGGTAAACTCCTCTTTCTGGTGAGAAATGAGCATTCAATTTGCCCGTGGAGACACCTACAGCTAGTCTCTCATTGGTTCTCCCTATTCCTGTTCATCTTGTGCAGAAATTGCAAACTGTGCCAAACAGGAGGTTAAAGGCACTGACTCTCCAAGTGGGTAGAGGGTTAGTAAAGCATCTGGAATGGTGAACCCGAGTACCAGGGAACGAAACCTGAGAGCCATTTAAAATGGTTTCCCAGTCTCACAGTGGACAATACTCTGGGTTTCCCATGCATGTTTTAGCTGAAGGAAGAATTCCTTAAACCTGGAGATTATTGACCCATGGAATGGGTACCATGCAGTATGACTAAAAAGGGTCTGAATTTGCTCACCGAACCTCACCAATGCTATCAGTTCGAAGTGTCCAGCCTTATGCCTCACCCAGCTCTGGGTGTAGATGTGGTAAATCCAGGTTTCATCACAAGCCCTGAATCAATTATTTAAGAATTGCTGTCTCTTTCACTGTCATTGTGTTTTGTTTTTGTAATTTAGTTTGATAATGGGATTTATCGGATTTTCACTGCTGCGTTCATGCCGCTGTACAAACGCTTGATTCTCCTACAGAGAAATATAAATCCACGGGTTTTAAGATTCTTACTAGTCAGGTATATTCCTAGGCGTTGAATATGTGGTGTTGAGTCCATGTCGTTGAACAAGGAGTAGATCTTGACTATTACATATTTGGCTTATGGAACGGTATCTGTGCTATTTTCAATCTCTGGTTTTATGCAGCACCCCAACTCACCTTTGCCCTTAAGCAAGCATAAGTTGGTTTTCTAAATTTGAGTCCCTGTTCTGTTTTGTAATTCAGTTCATGCGTAGCCAAGTTTACATTCCGTGTATTAGTGATATCTTATGATGTTTCATTTTCTGTGTGACTTATTTCACTTAGAATCACTGTAGCTGAATCCACTCATTATGCCGTGATGGGCCTGATGACATAGATTTCATTGCTGAGTGATATTCCATTGTACGTACGAACCACAACTTCTTTATCCATTTTTCACATTCTGGGATATTTAACTTGTACCGTAGATGAGGTTCTTGTAAACAGAGCCGTCCGAAAATTTGGGGTGGCTGTGTGTTTTTGATTTTAATTTCCCTAAGCTATAGGACCATAACTGGAAGTGCCGTAGGCTCCGTTGCTTTGTTTTTTAGGTGTATCAGGAAACACCATACACTTCTCCAGGGTGGCTGTTGGCAATTTACATCCCGCCCATCAGCATGACAAGGCTCCCTCTTCTCCATGGTCTGTGCTGCCTTTCTGGATTTTACACTTTTTTCAGATGGCCCTTTGACCGGGGGGCAGTGAGACTTCATTGTAGTGCAGATTTCCTTTACATGCTTGCTTGGTTGTCCAAAAAGGGCGTATGCGTTTTTTCCTGAATATATTCAGGAAAAAACGCATACGCCCTTTTTGGCCAAGTGCATCATTGTCGTCGTTCTGCCTCTTTTCCTATGGTTTAAATGCAATTCCAGTCTACCCCCTGAAATCGTTTTCCTGAAATTCTGCCCCACTTTCAAGTCCTCTTCGCAGCCTTCCTTCAATATATTTTTAGACCATAGCTGTCATTTATAACTCTGCAGGTTTGTGAATTACAGTGCCCCTGAGCTCCTTTCTTCAACTCGCTTTCTTGTGAGCTGGCCGCAAACCCGCAGGAATGCTTCAGGCCCTAATCTGGTTCCGGCACGGCATGCTGAGCCATTGGTTAATTCCTCTTCCTGGTGGGAAATGAGCGTTAAATTTGCCCGTGCAGACACCTTCACACAAGTCGTCATGGTGCCCGTTTGCCCCGGTTATCTCTATGGAGGTTGGAGTTGGAGGGCCTCCTCACTCAAGGTCAGTGTGCCCACGGAGCCAACCCTGCAACTTCAGGGCATGTTTGGTGGTTAGGATCACCACGTGGGGTCCTTTCACCTTAGGAGGGAGGTGGCCATTTGGGCTCCTGATTTCCAGGTTTTCGGATACTGCCAGTATCTTGGCCAGATGTGGCGGTGGGCCAAGCCCCTTGGTGACCGTAGTTTATCCTACCTGGATCGCATTCTTGCATTGTTCCATTTCAAGTGGTCCCAGGTTTTGCACTAATACTCCAATGGCGATTCACCGTTCACCAGGAATGTAAAGGTCAAAGGGTTTAGCTAAATTAGGGAGTTCCTGTTCAAGGGTCTGAATTGACTGCTCTTTCCATTCTTGAAAGGCCACTTCTGCATTCTATTCAAAAGGATCATCACCTTTTCCTTTCAGTGTTTCATATAGAGGCCGAGCTAGTAGACTGTAGTTAGGGATCCAGAAGCAGAAAACCCTGGCCTCCCCAGGAACCCCTAAGCTGTCTTCTAGTTTTAGAAATGGGTAAGGCTGTAAATTGTTTCTTCCCTTTCCTGGGATGGGCTTCTCCGACCTTCTGTGAGAATGAAGCCCAGGCAGGTCACCGTAGTCTGTGATATTTGAGCTTTTTCTTGGACAACTTGTATCCTTTATTGGCTTCGTAGTTCAGAGGTCTCCTTAGTAGGGCTGGCGATCAGAATGTCGTCTGCATATTGAATGAGTGTTTCCTTTTCCAGAGGTAGAACTTTTAGGTCTTTAGCTGAGCTTTCCCCAAAGATGGTGTGGGAATTTTTGAACCCTTGGGGCAACACGGCCCGGAAGTATTGTTTTAGTTGTATGTTGAGTCCTGCCACTCACAAGCCAAAATTTCTTGTGACTCTGGGACTAATAGAATACAAAAGAAGGCATCATTGAAGACTAATACAGAATACCATGTCCTGGTGGTTGGTAGAATGACCAGCAGGGTGTAGGGTTTAGGAACTACTGGAGGTATATCCTCAGTGGCTTAACTGACTGTCCTGACATCCTTTACCAGGACTCCAGCAGCCCATGGGGCTCTCGAGGTCAGGCCAATCCGAGGATATGGAGCTCACCTGGGCAGGTACCCCACCCCAGCCCACGGGGCTCTCATGTTCAGGACCCTCCCAGGATATGGTGTTCCCTGGGCAGGTCCCCCTGCAGCCCATGGGGCTCTCGTGGTCAGGCCCCTCCCAGGATACAGAGCTACCCTTGCAGGTACCATGGCAGGGCTGGGAACACAGGAACCGTGCATATCGCCTTCATTGCAGAGCACTCCCAGCTCACCTGTCACTCAGATCTGACACAGAGCACCTCAGAGCAGGACTTGAACTAACAAACAGCAGCTCCGACAGGTCTGTGACCCTGGGCATCACCCTGTGTGGCCTCCCTCCACCTGGTCTTCCAGAGACTTCCACTGCACCCGGGGCACCAGGCCTCTGTCTCCACCCACCAGCCACCCCTCCTCTCCCTGACTCCTGGGTTCCTCTCATTAGGAGAGGGTTTTCTTGAAGTTGTCTCCCACTCATGGGCCAGATAATATAATTAGAAAACAAGCCAGAGCTGCAGCCCCTTGTCTATCCTGACTCTCAGGAGCCCACACCTGTTCCTTGGACCTGGCCGATTCAGCAAGTTCCAGTTTCTGCAACTGTGAGCCCCTGAGGGGTGATTATTGGCTGGCCTGGGAAGCCCGACCGTGCCGGCCAGCCCTCCCCAGGTGTGCCTGGGTTCAGATCAATATAAACACCGCTCCAGGCAGCAAGAGCCCCTGCAGCTGTGCCTGACGCCATTTTCTCTGCCCTGTCAGCAGTCTTGGGGCTGGACTGGTGGGAGGGAGTGAGAGGCCACGGCTTTGTGGGTGGCCCAGTGTGAGTGGGGCTCTGCTGGACTTTCTGCAGCAGTTGCCAAGATGCCACCTGCTAAAGAAGAGGATGTGTCACCCATACCTGCCGCTGGAATTTCTCCCTGGGCAGAGGTGAGTGAGGAAGAAAGCAGTGGGGGCCGGGACAGCAGGGGTATCTCAGGCAGGGAAATGGAAAGCTTCCAGAAGAGCACCCAAGGCCAGGACCACCCTGGCTGGCCTGCAGGCACCAAGTCGGCTGGCATGCTGTCGCTCATGTGGCTCCATGGCCCTTCCTCTAGGCTTTCAAGTCCTTGTACATATTCAGGTGTTTTACCTGGGAAGGGTGGGAACATTTCAGCAGCAGCTGGCCTGGGGCTCAGCCCACGTTTACTCACAGATGCCTCGGCACGGTCCCCCAGCTTTGCAATGAGGACGCTTGTTGCGTGGGGCCTGCTGGCTGAATGGGAGATGATTCCCCACCACTGACCAACTTCAGAATTGCTTACAACTGGAGCAAGTGCCCTGATACGGTTTTCCTCTGTGTAACTGGTGGGTTCTGTTTTTTTTTCTTTTTTTCGTTTTTGGTTCAAGGTAGATTTTATTCCTCTTTTTTGTATTTACAGATATAAGCATGGAAATAATTTATTCATATAAATACATGTATGTGAAGGGAAGAATATTTTCTCTGTTTTACTTTTTGTAATTTGAATTTTATTTTATTTTTTTATACAGCAGGTTCTTTTTGGTTATCTCTTTTATACATATAAATGTATATATGCCAATCCCAATCTCTCAACTCCTCCCACCACCACCCCCCAACAGCTTTCCCCCCTTGGTGTCCATACGTTTGTTGTCTACATCTGTTGCTCTATTTCTGCCTTGCAAAACGGTTCATCAGTAAAATTTGTCTAGGTTCCACATATAGGCATTAATATACAAGATTTGTTTTTCTATTTCTGACTTACTTCACTCTGTATGACAGTCTCTAGATCCATCAACGTCTCTACAAATGACCCAATTTCATTCCTTTTTATGGCTTAGTAATATTCCATTTTATATATGTACCACTTCTTTATGCATTCGTCTGTCTGTGAGCATTTAGGTTGCTTCCATTACCTGGATATTGTAAATAGTGATGCAATGAACATTGCGGTGAATGTCTCTTTTTGATTTATGGTTTTGTCTGGGTATATGCCCAGTAGTGGGATTGCTGTATCATATGGTAATTCTATTCTTAATTTTATAAGAAACTCCATAATGTTCTCCACAGTGACTGTATCAATTTACATTCCCAACAATAGTGGAAGAGGGTTCCTTATCTCCACACCCTTTCCAGCATTTGTTGTTTGTAGATTTTCTGATGATGCCCATTCTAACATGTGTGAGGTGATACACCATGGATGAGTCTATTTCGTTGAGCAAAGAGTAGGTCTTGTCTAGTACATATTTGGCTTATGGAACGGTATGTGTGCTAATTTCAATCTCTGGTTTTATACAGCACCCCAACTCAACTTTCCCCTTAAGCAAGCATAAGTTTTTATCTAAATGTGAGACTCTGTTCGGTTTTGTATTTCAGTTTATGTGTAACCAAGTTTAAACTCCCTCTATTAGTGATATCTTATGATACTTATCTTTCTCTGTGTGACGTATTTCTCTTAGAATCATCATATTTAAATCCACTCAATTTGCTGCTACAGGCCTGATGACATTGATTTCATTGCTGAGTGATATTCCGTTGTACGTAAGTAGCACAACTCCTTTATCCATTTTTTTCTTTCTGAGATATTTAATTTGTACTGGACTCGAGTTTCTTGTAAACACAGCAGCCCTAAATTTTGTGCTGGCTGTGTCTTGTTGATTTTAATTTTCCTAAGCTATAGGGCTAAAAGTGGAAGTACCCTAGGCTCTGTAGCTTTGTTTTTCAGATGTTTCAGGATACACCATAAACATCTCCAGAGTGTCTGTTGGCAATTTACATCCCGCCCATCAGCATAACAAGGCTCCCTGTTCTCCATGGCCTGTCCTGTGTTTCTGGTTTTTACACTTTTTTCAGATGGCCCTTTTGACGAATGGGAAATGAGACTTCATTGTAGTGCGGATTTCCATTGCTGGAGTGCTTGGTTGGCCAAAAAGGGCATATGCGTTTTTTCCTGAATATATTCAGGAAAAAATGTTTACGCACTTTTGTCCAAGTGCATCAGTGTCAAAGATCTGCCGCTTTTCACATGCTTTAAATGCAATTCCAATCTACCTCCTGAAATATGATTCCTGCAATTCTGCCTCATTTTCAAGTCCTCTTTGCAGACTTACTTCAATATATTTTTGCCAATAGCTGTCATTTATATCTCTGCAGGTTTGTGAATTACAGTGCCCGTGATTTCCTTTCTTAACTCGTTTCCTTGAAAGCTGGCCACAGAACCGCAGGTTTGCTTTAGGCCATAATCAGGGTCCGACACGGCACTCTGAGCCTTTGGTTAATTCCTCTTCCTGGTGGGAAATTAGAGTTAAATGTGCCCCTCCGGACACCTGCCTCACTCCCAGCCCCTTGGTTATATGTGTCCTGTAGTTTGAGGCCACATGTGCTGGGTTCCTCACCTTTGGCTGATGTGGCCCCACTGGTGTGAGGACACTCCTGCCTGGTTCCCATCCCCTTGGTGATGTGGACCCTCCGGTGAGAGTCTGATCCTGGCTGGGTTCCTCACACTTCTGAGAGGTGGGCCCTCTTCTCTGAGGTCACTCCTGCCTGGCTGGCCCACCCCGCCTTGACGACGTCGGCTCTCTCGTCGGAGTTGGTGCCTGCTGCGAGTCTCCTCCCCTTGGTAATGAGGGCCCTCTGGCGTCAGGCCCTAACTCCTGGCCTCCCAAAATTTTCTGATGTGTGCCCTGTGGTGCGAGTACACTCCTGCCAGGTTCCCAACACCATGGGAATGTGGGCCTTCTGCTCTGAGGTCCCAACGATGGGTTGCTCAGTTTCATGATGAGGGCCCTCTGGTGTGAGTTCACTCCGGCCTGGATCCCATAGCCTCGCTGCTCCTGGCCACCTGCGGGGAGGTTACAACTGCGGGATTCCTCACCTTTTTTCTTCTATGGGCCCTCTGTTTTGAGACTCCTCCTGCCTGCCTCACTCCCAGCCCCTTGGTGATGTGTGTCCTCTGGTTTGAGGCCACGTGTGCTGGGTCCCTCACCTTTCGATGATGTGGCCCCACTGGTGTGAGGACACTCTTGCCTGGTTCCTATCCCCTTGAAGATGTGGGCTCTCTGGTGAGAGTCTGATCCTGGCTGGGTTCCTCACCCTTCTGTGAGGTGGGCCCTCTGCTGTGAGGTCACTCCTGCCTGGCTGGCACACCCCGCCTGGGCAACATCGGCCCTCTTGTGGCAGTTGGAGCATGCTGGGAGCCTCCTCCCCTCGGTGATGAGGGCCCTCTTGCGTCAGGCCCTAACTGCTGGGTACCCACATTTTCTGATACGTGCTAAGTGGTGCGAGGACACTCCTGCGAGGTTCCCATCCACATGGGGATGTGGGCCTTCTGCTCTGAGGTCCCAATGGCTGGGTTGCTCACAGTTTCATGATGTGGGCCCTCTGCTGTGAGTTCACTGCAGCCTGGATCACATAGACTCGGTGCTCTGGGCCGCCTGCTGGGAGGTTCCCACTGCAGGATTCCTCACCTTTTTTATTCTATTGGCCCTGTGTTGTGAGGCTACTCATGCCTGCCTCAATCCGAGCCCCTTGGAGATGTGGGTCCTCTGGTTTAGGCCTCATGTGCTGGTTTCCTCACCTTTCTATGATGTGGTCACCCTGGTGTGAAGACAGTCCTGCCTGGTTCTGATCCCCTTGGTGATGTGGGCCCTCTGGTGAGAGTCTTATCCTGGCTGGGTTCCTCACCCTTCTGTGAGGTAGGCCCTCTGCTGTGAGGTCACTCCTGCCTGGCTGTCACACGTCACCTTGTCGACATGGGCCCTCAGTTGGGAGTTGGTGCCTGCTTGGAGTCTCCTCCCCTTGGTAATGAGGGCCCTCTGGCGTCAGACCCTAACTTCTGGGCTCCCAAAATTCTCTGATGTGTGCCCTGAGGTGCGAGTACACTTATGCCATGTTCCCAACCACATAGGAATGTGGGCCTTCTGCTCTGAGGTCCCAAAGCCTGGGTTGCTCACAGTTTCATGATGAGGGCCCTCTGTTTTGAGTTCAGTCAGGTCTGGATCCCATAGCCTCGCTGCTCCTGGCCGCCTGCTGGGAGGTTCCAACTGCGGGATTCCTCACCTTTTTTCTTCTATGGGCCCTCTGTTTTGAGACTCCTCCTGCCTGCCTCACTCCCAGCCCCTTGGTGATGTGTGTCCTCTGGTTTGAGGCCACGTGTGCTGGGTCACTCACATTTCGTTGATGAGGTCCCACTGGTGTGAGGACACTCCAGCCTGGTTCCCATTCTCTTGGTGATGTGGGCCCTCTGGTGAGAGTCTGATCCTCCTTGGGTTCCTCACACTTTTGTGAGGTGGGCCCTCTGCTCTGAGGTCACTCTTGCCTGGCTGGCACACCCCGCATTGGCGACGGCGGCCCACTGGTAGCAGTTGGAGCCTGCTGGGAGCCTCCTCTCCTCGGTGATGAGAGCCCTCTGGTGTCAGGCCCTAACTGCTGGGCTCCCCACATTTTCTGATGTGTGCCCACTGGTGCGATGACACTCCTACTTGGTTCCCTTCCCCATGGGGATGTGGGCCTTGTGCTCTGAGGTCACAACGGCTGGTTTGCTCACAGTTTCATGATGAGGGCCCTCTGTTGTGAGTTCATCACTGCCTGGATCCCATAGCCTCGGTGCTCTGGGCCGCCTGCTGGGATGTTCCAACTGCTGGATTCCTCACCTTTTTTATACAATGGGCCATGTGTTGTGAGGTTAATCCTGCCTGCCTCGCTCCAAGACCCATGGTGATGTGGGTCCTCTGGTTTGAGGCCACATTTTCTTGTTACCTCAACTTTTGATGATATGGCCCCACGGGTGTGATGACACTCCTGCCTGGTTCACAGCCCCTTGCTGATGTGGGCACTCTGGTGAGAGTCTGATCCTGGCTGGGTTCCTTACCCTTCTGTGAGGTGGGCCCTCTGATGTGAGGTCACTCCTGCCTGGCTGGCTCACGTCGCCTTGATGATGTGGGCCCTCTGTTGGCCACTAAAGCATTCTGGGAGCCTCCTACCCTCTTTAATGAGGGCCCTGGAAAAAACGCATATGCACATTTTGACCAAGTGCATCATTGTCCAGGATCTGCCTCTTCTCCTATGCTTTCAGAGCACTTCCCGTCTACGTCCTGAAATCATATTCCAGGAATACTGCCCCGCTTTCAAGTCCTCCTCGCAGCCTTACTTCAATATATTTTTGTATGATACCTGTCATTAATAACTCTGCAGGTTTGTTAAATACAGTGTCCCTGAGCTCCTTTCTTCAACATGCTTTCTTGTGAGCTGGCCGCAAAACCGCAGGATTGCTTCAGGCCGTAATCTGGTTTCGGCACGGCACGCTGAGCCTTTGGTAAACTCCTCTTTCTGGTGAGAAATGAGCATTCAATTTGCCCGTGGAGACACCTACAGCTAGTCTCTCATTGGTTCTCCCTATTCCTGTTCATCTTGTGCAGAAATTGCAAACTGTGCCAAACAGGAGGTTAAAGGCACTGACTCTCCAAGTGGGTAGAGGGTTAGTAAAGCATCTGGAATGGTGAACCCGAGTACCAGGGAACGAAACCTGAGAGCCATTTAAAATGGTTTCCCAGTCTCACAGTGGACAATACTCTGGGTTTCCCATGCATGTTTTAGCTGAAGGAAGAATTCCTTAAACCTGGAGATTATTGACCCATGGAATGGGTACCATGCAGTATGACTAAAAAGGGTCTGAATTTGCTCACCGAACCTCACCAATGCTATCAGTTCGAAGTGTCCAGCCTTATGCCTCACCCAGCTCTGGGTGTAGATGTGGTAAATCCAGGTTTCATCACAAGCCCTGAATCAATTATTTAAGAATTGCTGTCTCTTTCACTGTCATTGTGTTTTGTTTTTGTAATTTAGTTTGATAATGGGATTTATCGGATTTTCACTGCTGCGTTCATGCCGCTGTACAAACGCTTGATTCTCCTACAGAGAAATATAAATCCACGGGTTTTAAGATTCTTACTAGTCAGGTATATTCCTAGGCGTTGAATATGTGGTGTTGAGTCCATGTCGTTGAACAAGGAGTAGATCTTGACTATTACATATTTGGCTTATGGAACGGTATCTGTGCTATTTTCAATCTCTGGTTTTATGCAGCACCCCAACTCACCTTTGCCCTTAAGCAAGCATAAGTTGGTTTTCTAAATTTGAGTCCCTGTTCTGTTTTGTAATTCAGTTCATGCGTAGCCAAGTTTACATTCCGTGTATTAGTGATATCTTATGATGTTTCATTTTCTGTGTGACTTATTTCACTTAGAATCACTGTAGCTGAATCCACTCATTATGCCGTGATGGGCCTGATGACATAGATTTCATTGCTGAGTGATATTCCATTGTACGTACGAACCACAACTTCTTTATCCATTTTTCACATTCTGGGATATTTAACTTGTACCGTAGATGAGGTTCTTGTAAACAGAGCCGTCCGAAAATTTGGGGTGGCTGTGTGTTTTTGATTTTAATTTCCCTAAGCTATAGGACCATAACTGGAAGTGCCGTAGGCTCCGTTGCTTTGTTTTTTAGGTGTATCAGGAAACACCATACACTTCTCCAGGGTGGCTGTTGGCAATTTACATCCCGCCCATCAGCATGACAAGGCTCCCTCTTCTCCATGGTCTGTGCTGCCTTTCTGGATTTTACACTTTTTTCAGATGGCCCTTTGACCGGGGGGCAGTGAGACTTCATTGTAGTGCAGATTTCCTTTACATGCTTGCTTGGTTGTCCAAAAAGGGCGTATGCGTTTTTTCCTGAATATATTCAGGAAAAAACGCATACGCCCTTTTTGGCCAAGTGCATCATTGTCGTCGTTCTGCCTCTTTTCCTATGGTTTAAATGCAATTCCAGTCTACCCCCTGAAATCGTTTTCCTGAAATTCTGCCCCACTTTCAAGTCCTCTTCGCAGCCTTCCTTCAATATATTTTTAGACCATAGCTGTCATTTATAACTCTGCAGGTTTGTGAATTACAGTGCCCCTGAGCTCCTTTCTTCAACTCGCTTTCTTGTGAGCTGGCCGCAAACCCGCAGGAATGCTTCAGGCCCTAATCTGGTTCCGGCACGGCATGCTGAGCCATTGGTTAATTCCTCTTCCTGGTGGGAAATGAGCGTTAAATTTGCCCGTGCAGACACCTTCACACAAGTCGTCATGGTGCCCGTTTGCCCCGGTTATCTCTATGGAGGTTGGAGTTGGAGGGCCTCCTCACTCAAGGTCAGTGTGCCCACGGAGCCAACCCTGCAACTTCAGGGCATGTTTGGTGGTTAGGATCACCACGTGGGGTCCTTTCACCTTAGGAGGGAGGTGGCCATTTGGGCTCCTGATTTCCAGGTTTTCGGATACTGCCAGTATCTTGGCCAGATGTGGCGGTGGGCCAAGCCCCTTGGTGACCGTAGTTTATCCTACCTGGATCGCATTCTTGCATTGTTCCATTTCAAGTGGTCCCAGGTTTTGCACTAATACTCCAATGGCGATTCACCGTTCACCAGGAATGTAAAGGTCAAAGGGTTTAGCTAAATTAGGGAGTTCCTGTTCAAGGGTCTGAATTGACTGCTCTTTCCATTCTTGAAAGGCCACTTCTGCATTCTATTCAAAAGGATCATCACCTTTTCCTTTCAGTGTTTCATATAGAGGCCGAGCTAGTAGACTGTAGTTAGGGATCCAGAAGCAGAAAACCCTGGCCTCCCCAGGAACCCCTAAGCTGTCTTCTAGTTTTAGAAATGGGTAAGGCTGTAAATTGTTTCTTCCCTTTCCTGGGATGGGCTTCTCCGACCTTCTGTGAGAATGAAGCCCAGGCAGGTCACCATAGTCTGTGATATTTGAGCTTTTTCTTGGACAACTTGTATCCTTTATTGGCTTCGTAGTTCAGAGGTCTCCTTAGTAGGGCTGGTGATCAGAATGTCGTCTGCATATTGAATGAGTGTTTCCTTTTCCAGAGGTAGAACTTTTAGGTCTTTAGCTGAGCTTTCCCCAAAGATGGTGTGGGAATTTTTGAACCCTTGGGGCAACACGGCCCGGAAGTATTGTTTTAGTTGTATGTTGAGTCCTGCCACTCACAAGCCAAAATTTCTTGTGACTCTGGGACTAATAGAATACAAAAGAAGGCATCATTGAAGACTAATACAGAATACCATGTCCTGGTGGTTGGTAGAATGACCAGCAGGGTGTAGGGTTTAGGAACTACTGGAGGTATATCCTCAGTGGCTTAACTGACTGTCCTGACATCCTTTACCAGGACTCCAGCAGCCCATGGGGCTCTCGAGGTCAGGCCAACCCCAGGATATGGAGCTCACCTGGGCAGGTACCCCACCCCAGCCCACGGGGCTCTCATGTTCAGGACCCTCCCAGGATATGGTGTTCCCTGGGCAGGTCCCCCTGCAGCCCATGGGGCTCTCGTGGTCAGGCCCCTCCCAGGATACAGAGCTACCCTTGCAGGTACCATGGCAGGGCTGCGAACACAGGAACCGTGCATATCGCCCTCATTGCAGAGCACTCCCAGCTCACCTGTCACTCAGATCTGACACAGAGCACCTCAGAGCAGGACTTGAACTAACAAACAGCAGCTCCGACAGGTCTGTGACCCTGGGCATCACCCTGTGTGGCCTCCCTCCACCTGGTCTTCCAGAGACTTCCACTGCACCCGGGGCACCAGGCCTCTGTCTCCACCCACCAGCCACCCCTCCTCTCCCTGACTCCTGGGTTCCTCTCATTAGGAGAGGGTTTTCTTGAAGTTGTCTCCCACTCATGGGCCAGATAATATAATTAGAAAACAAGCCAGAGCTGCAGCCCCTTGTCTATCCTGACTCTCAGGAGCCCACACCTGTTCCTTGGACCTGGCCGATTCAGCAAGTTCCAGTTTCTGCAACTGTGAGCCCCTGAGGGGTGATTATTGGCTGGCCTGGGAAGCCCGACCGTGCCGGCCAGCCCTCCCCAGGTGTGCCTGGGTTCAGATCAATATAAACACCGCTCCAGGCAGCAAGAGCCCCTGCAGCTGTGCCTGACGCCATTTTCTCTGCCCTGTCAGCAGTCTTGGGGCTGGACTGGTGGGAGGGAGTGAGAGGCCACGGCTTTGTGGGTGGCCCAGTGTGAGTGGGGCTCTGCTGGACTTTCTGCAGCAGTTGCCAAGATGCCACCTGCTAAAGAAGAGGATGTGTCACCCATACCTGCCGCTGGAATTTCTCCCTGGGCAGAGGTGAGTGAGGAAGAAAGCAGTGGGGGCCGGGACAGCAGGGGTATCTCAGGCAGGGAAATGGAAAGCTTCCAGAAGAGCACCCAGGGCCAGGACCACCCTGGCTGGCCTGCAGGCACCAAGTCGGCTGGCATGCTGTCGCTCATGTGGCTCCATGGCCCTTCCTCTAGGCTTTCAAGTCCTTGTACATATTCAGGTGTTTTACCTGGGAAGGGTGGGAACATTTCAGCAGCAGCTGGCCTGGGGCTCAGCCCACGTTTACTCACAGATGCCTCGGCACGGTCCCCCAGCTTTGCAATGAGGACGCTTGTTGCGTGGGGCCTGCTGGCTGAATGGGAGATGATTCCCCACCACTGACCAACTTCAGAATTGCTTACAACTGGAGCAAGTGCCCTGATACGGTTTTCCTCTGTGTAACTGGTGGGTTCTGTTTTTTTTTCTTTTTTTCGTTTTTGGTTCAAGGTAGATTTTATTCCTCTTTTTTGTATTTACAGATATAAGCATGGAAATAATTTATTCATATAAATACATGTATGTGAAGGGAAGAATATTTTCTCTGTTTTACTTTTTGTAATTTGAATTTTATTTTATTTTTTTATACAGCAGGTTCTTTTTGGTTATCTCTTTTATACATATAAATGTATATATGCCAATCCCAATCTCTCAACTCCTCCCACCACCACCCCCCAACAGCTTTCCCCCCTTGGTGTCCATACGTTTGTTGTCTACATCTGTTGCTCTATTTCTGCCTTGCAAAACGGTTCATCAGTAAAATTTGTCTAGGTTCCACATATAGGCATTAATATACAAGATTTGTTTTTCTATTTCTGACTTACTTCACTCTGTATGACAGTCTCTAGATCCATCAACGTCTCTACAAATGACCCAATTTCATTCCTTTTTATGGCTTAGTAATATTCCATTTTATATATGTACCACTTCTTTATGCATTCGTCTGTCTGTGAGCATTTAGGTTGCTTCCATTACCTGGATATTGTAAATAGTGATGCAATGAACATTGCGGTGAATGTCTCTTTTTGATTTATGGTTTTGTCTGGGTATATGCCCAGTAGTGGGATTGCTGTATCATATGGTAATTCTATTCTTAATTTTATAAGAAACTCCATAATGTTCTCCACAGTGACTGTATCAATTTACATTCCCAACAATAGTGGAAGAGGGTTCCTTATCTCCACACCCTTTCCAGCATTTGTTGTTTGTAGATTTTCTGATGATGCCCATTCTAACATGTGTGAGGTGATACACCATGGATGAGTCTATTTCGTTGAGCAAAGAGTAGGTCTTGTCTAGTACATATTTGGCTTATGGAACGGTATGTGTGCTAATTTCAATCTCTGGTTTTATACAGCACCCCAACTCAACATTCCCCTTAAGCAAGCATAAGTTTTTATCTAAATGTGAGACTCTGTTCGGTTTTGTATTTCAGTTTATGTGTAACCAAGTTTAAACTCCCTCTATTAGTGATATCTTATGATACTTATCTTTCTCTGTGTGACGTATTTCTCTTAGAATCATCATATTTAAATCCACTCAATTTGCTGCTACAGGCCTGATGACATTGATTTCATTGCTGAGTGATATTCCGTTGTACGTAAGTAGCACAACTCCTTTATCCATTTTTTTCTTTCTGAGATATTTAATTTGTACTGGACTCGAGTTTCTTGTAAACACAGCAGCCCTAAATTTTGTGCTGGCTGTGTCTTGTTGATTTTAATTTTCCTAAGCTATAGGGCTAAAAGTGGAAGTACCCTAGGCTCTGTAGCTTTGTTTTTCAGATGTTTCAGGATACACCATAAACATCTCCAGAGTGTCTGTTGGCAATTTACATCCCGCCCATCAGCATAACAAGGCTCCCTGTTCTCCATGGCCTGTCCTGTGTTTCTGGTTTTTACACTTTTTTCAGATGGCCCTTTTGACGAATGGGAAATGAGACTTCATTGTAGTGCGGATTTCCATTGCTGGAGTGCTTGGTTGGCCAAAAAGGGCATATGCGTTTTTTCCTGAATATATTCAGGAAAAAATGTTTACGCACTTTTGTCCAAGTGCATCAGTGTCAAAGATCTGCCGCTTTTCACATGCTTTAAATGCAATTCCAATCTACCTCCTGAAATATGATTCCTGCAATTCTGCCTCATTTTCAAGTCCTCTTTGCAGACTTACTTCAATATATTTTTGCCAATAGCTGTCATTTATATCTCTGCAGGTTTGTGAATTACAGTGCCCGTGATTTCCTTTCTTAACTCGTTTCCTTGAAAGCTGGCCACAGAACCGCAGGTTTGCTTTAGGCCATAATCAGGGTCCGACACGGCACTCTGAGCCTTTGGTTAATTCCTCTTCCTGGTGGGAAATTAGAGTTAAATGTGCCCCTCCGGACACCTGCCTCACTCCCAGCCCCTTGGTTATATGTGTCCTGTAGTTTGAGGCCACATGTGCTGGGTTCCTCACCTTTGGCTGATGTGGCCCCACTGGTGTGAGGACACTCCTGCCTGGTTCCCATCCCCTTGGTGATGTGGACCCTCCGGTGAGAGTCTGATCCTGGCTGGGTTCCTCACACTTCTGAGAGGTGGGCCCTCTTCTCTGAGGTCACTCCTGCCTGGCTGGCCCACCCCGCCTTGACGACGTCGGCTCTCTCGTCGGAGTTGGTGCCTGCTGCGAGTCTCCTCCCCTTGGTAATGAGGGCCCTCTGGCGTCAGGCCCTAACTCCTGGCCTCCCAAAATTTTCTGATGTGTGCCCTGTGGTGCGAGTACACTCCTGCCAGGTTCCCAACACCATGGGAATGTGGGCCTTCTGCTCTGAGGTCCCAACGATGGGTTGCTCAGTTTCATGATGAGGGCCCTCTGGTGTGAGTTCACTCCGGCCTGGATCCCATAGCCTCGCTGCTCCTGGCCACCTGCGGGGAGGTTACAACTGCGGGATTCCTCACCTTTTTTCTTCTATGGGCCCTCTGTTTTGAGACTCCTCCTGCCTGCCTCACTCCCAGCCCCTTGGTGATGTGTGTCCTCTGGTTTGAGGCCACGTGTGCTGGGTCCCTCACCTTTCGATGATGTGGCCCCACTGGTGTGAGGACACTCTTGCCTGGTTCCTATCCCCTTGAAGATGTGGGCTCTCTGGTGAGAGTCTGATCCTGGCTGGGTTCCTCACCCTTCTGTGAGGTGGGCCCTCTGCTGTGAGGTCACTCCTGCCTGGCTGGCACACCCCGCCTGGGCAACATCGGCCCTCTTGTGGCAGTTGGAGCATGCTGGGAGCCTCCTCCCCTCGGTGATGAGGGCCCTCTTGCGTCAGGCCCTAACTGCTGGGTACCCACATTTTCTGATACGTGCTAAGTGGTGCGAGGACACTCCTGCGAGGTTCCCATCCACATGGGGATGTGGGCCTTCTGCTCTGAGGTCCCAATGGCTGGGTTGCTCACAGTTTCATGATGTGGGCCCTCTGCTGTGAGTTCACTGCAGCCTGGATCACATAGACTCGGTGCTCTGGGCCGCCTGCTGGGAGGTTCCCACTGCAGGATTCCTCACCTTTTTTATTCTATTGGCCCTGTGTTGTGAGGCTACTCATGCCTGCCTCAATCCGAGCCCCTTGGAGATGTGGGTCCTCTGGTTTAGGCCTCATGTGCTGGTTTCCTCACCTTTCTATGATGTGGTCACCCTGGTGTGAAGACAGTCCTGCCTGGTTCTGATCCCCTTGGTGATGTGGGCCCTCTGGTGAGAGTCTTATCCTGGCTGGGTTCCTCACCCTTCTGTGAGGTAGGCCCTCTGCTGTGAGGTCACTCCTGCCTGGCTGTCACACGTCACCTTGTCGACATGGGCCCTCAGTTGGGAGTTGGTGCCTGCTTGGAGTCTCCTCCCCTTGGTAATGAGGGCCCTCTGGCGTCAGACCCTAACTTCTGGGCTCCCAAAATTCTCTGATGTGTGCCCTGAGGTGCGAGTACACTTATGCCATGTTCCCAACCACATAGGAATGTGGGCCTTCTGCTCTGAGGTCCCAAAGCCTGGGTTGCTCACAGTTTCATGATGAGGGCCCTCTGTTTTGAGTTCAGTCAGGTCTGGATCCCATAGCCTCGCTGCTCCTGGCCGCCTGCTGGGAGGTTCCAACTGCGGGATTCCTCACCTTTTTTCTTCTATGGGCCCTCTGTTTTGAGACTCCTCCTGCCTGCCTCACTCCCAGCCCCTTGGTGATGTGTGTCCTCTGGTTTGAGGCCACGTGTGCTGGGTCACTCACATTTCGTTGATGAGGTCCCACTGGTGTGAGGACACTCCAGCCTGGTTCCCATTCTCTTGGTGATGTGGGCCCTCTGGTGAGAGTCTGATCCTCCTTGGGTTCCTCACACTTTTGTGAGGTGGGCCCTCTGCTCTGAGGTCACTCTTGCCTGGCTGGCACACCCCGCATTGGCGACGGCGGCCCACTGGTAGCAGTTGGAGCCTGCTGGGAGCCTCCTCTCCTCGGTGATGAGAGCCCTCTGGTGTCAGGCCCTAACTGCTGGGCTCCCCACATTTTCTGATGTGTGCCCACTGGTGCGATGACACTCCTACTTGGTTCCCTTCCCCATGGGGATGTGGGCCTTGTGCTCTGAGGTCACAACGGCTGGTTTGCTCACAGTTTCATGATGAGGGCCCTCTGTTGTGAGTTCATCACTGCCTGGATCCCATAGCCTCGGTGCTCTGGGCCGCCTGCTGGGATGTTCCAACTGCTGGATTCCTCACCTTTTTTATACAATGGGCCATGTGTTGTGAGGTTAATCCTGCCTGCCTCGCTCCAAGACCCATGGTGATGTGGGTCCTCTGGTTTGAGGCCACATTTTCTTGTTACCTCAACTTTTGATGATATGGCCCCACGGGTGTGATGACACTCCTGCCTGGTTCACAGCCCCTTGCTGATGTGGGCACTCTGGTGAGAGTCTGATCCTGGCTGGGTTCCTTACCCTTCTGTGAGGTGGGCCCTCTGATGTGAGGTCACTCCTGCCTGGCTGGCTCACGTCGCCTTGATGATGTGGGCCCTCTGTTGGCCACTAAAGCATTCTGGGAGCCTCCTACCCTCTTTAATGAGGGCCCTGGAAAAAACGCATATGCACATTTTGACCAAGTGCATCATTGTCCAGGATCTGCCTCTTCTCCTATGCTTTCAGAGCACTTCCCGTCTACGTCCTGAAATCATATTCCAGGAATACTGCCCCGCTTTCAAGTCCTCCTCGCAGCCTTACTTCAATATATTTTTGTATGATACCTGTCATTAATAACTCTGCAGGTTTGTTAAATACAGTGTCCCTGAGCTCCTTTCTTCAACATGCTTTCTTGTGAGCTGGCCGCAAAACCGCAGGATTGCTTCAGGCCGTAATCTGGTTTCGGCACGGCACGCTGAGCCTTTGGTAAACTCCTCTTTCTGGTGAGAAATGAGCATTCAATTTGCCCGTGGAGACACCTACAGCTAGTCTCTCATTGGTTCTCCCTATTCCTGTTCATCTTGTGCAGAAATTGCAAACTGTGCCAAACAGGAGGTTAAAGGCACTGACTCTCCAAGTGGGTAGAGGGTTAGTAAAGCATCTGGAATGGTGAACCCGAGTACCAGGGAACGAAACCTGAGAGCCATTTAAAATGGTTTCCCAGTCTCACAGTGGACAATACTCTGGGTTTCCCATGCATGTTTTAGCTGAAGGAAGAATTCCTTAAACCTGGAGATTATTGACCCATGGAATGGGTACCATGCAGTATGACTAAAAAGGGTCTGAATTTGCTCACCGAACCTCACCAATGCTATCAGTTCGAAGTGTCCAGCCTTATGCCTCACCCAGCTCTGGGTGTAGATGTGGTAAATCCAGGTTTCATCACAAGCCCTGAATCAATTATTTAAGAATTGCTGTCTCTTTCACTGTCATTGTGTTTTGTTTTTGTAATTTAGTTTGATAATGGGATTTATCGGATTTTCACTGCTGCGTTCATGCCGCTGTACAAACGCTTGATTCTCCTACAGAGAAATATAAATCCACGGGTTTTAAGATTCTTACTAGTCAGGTATATTCCTAGGCGTTGAATATGTGGTGTTGAGTCCATGTCGTTGAACAAGGAGTAGATCTTGACTATTACATATTTGGCTTATGGAACGGTATCTGTGCTATTTTCAATCTCTGGTTTTATGCAGCACCCCAACTCACCTTTGCCCTTAAGCAAGCATAAGTTGGTTTTCTAAATTTGAGTCCCTGTTCTGTTTTGTAATTCAGTTCATGCGTAGCCAAGTTTACATTCCGTGTATTAGTGATATCTTATGATGTTTCATTTTCTGTGTGACTTATTTCACTTAGAATCACTGTAGCTGAATCCACTCATTATGCCGTGATGGGCCTGATGACATAGATTTCATTGCTGAGTGATATTCCATTGTACGTACGAACCACAACTTCTTTATCCATTTTTCACATTCTGGGATATTTAACTTGTACCGTAGATGAGGTTCTTGTAAACAGAGCCGTCCGAAAATTTGGGGTGGCTGTGTGTTTTTGATTTTAATTTCCCTAAGCTATAGGACCATAACTGGAAGTGCCGTAGGCTCCGTTGCTTTGTTTTTTAGGTGTATCAGGAAACACCATACACTTCTCCAGGGTGGCTGTTGGCAATTTACATCCCGCCCATCAGCATGACAAGGCTCCCTCTTCTCCATGGTCTGTGCTGCCTTTCTGGATTTTACACTTTTTTCAGATGGCCCTTTGACCGGGGGGCAGTGAGACTTCATTGTAGTGCAGATTTCCTTTACATGCTTGCTTGGTTGTCCAAAAAGGGCGTATGCGTTTTTTCCTGAATATATTCAGGAAAAAACGCATACGCCCTTTTTGGCCAAGTGCATCATTGTCGTCGTTCTGCCTCTTTTCCTATGGTTTAAATGCAATTCCAGTCTACCCCCTGAAATCGTTTTCCTGAAATTCTGCCCCACTTTCAAGTCCTCTTCGCAGCCTTCCTTCAATATATTTTTAGACCATAGCTGTCATTTATAACTCTGCAGGTTTGTGAATTACAGTGCCCCTGAGCTCCTTTCTTCAACTCGCTTTCTTGTGAGCTGGCCGCAAACCCGCAGGAATGCTTCAGGCCCTAATCTGGTTCCGGCACGGCATGCTGAGCCATTGGTTAATTCCTCTTCCTGGTGGGAAATGAGCGTTAAATTTGCCCGTGCAGACACCTTCACACAAGTCGTCATGGTGCCCGTTTGCCCCGGTTATCTCTATGGAGGTTGGAGTTGGAGGGCCTCCTCACTCAAGGTCAGTGTGCCCACGGAGCCAACCCTGCAACTTCAGGGCATGTTTGGTGGTTAGGATCACCACGTGGGGTCCTTTCACCTTAGGAGGGAGGTGGCCATTTGGGCTCCTGATTTCCAGGTTTTCGGATACTGCCAGTATCTTGGCCAGATGTGGCAGTGGGCCAAGCCCCTTGGTGACCGTAGTTTATCCTACCTGGATCGCATTCTTGCATTGTTCCATTTCAAGTGGTCCCAGGTTTTGCACTAATACTCCAATGGCGATTCACCGTTCACCAGGAATGTAAAGGTCAAAGGGTTTAGCTAAATTAGGGAGTTCCTGTTCAAGGGTCTGAATTGACTGCTCTTTCCATTCTTGAAAGGCCACTTCTGCATTCTATTCAAAAGGATCATCACCTTTTCCTTTCAGTGTTTCATATAGAGGCCGAGCTAGTAGACTGTAGTTAGGGATCCAGAAGCAGAAAACCCTGGCCTCCCCAGGAACCCCTAAGCTGTCTTCTAGTTTTAGAAATGGGTAAGGCTGTAAATTGTTTCTTCCCTTTCCTGGGATGGGCTTCTCCGACCTTCTGTGAGAATGAAGCCCAGGCAGGTCACCGTAGTCTGTGATATTTGAGCTTTTTCTTGGACAACTTGTATCCTTTATTGGCTTCGTAGTTCAGAGGTCTCCTTAGTAGGGCTGGCGATCAGAATGTCGTCTGCATATTGAATGAGTGTTTCCTTTTCCAGAGGTAGAACTTTTAGGTCTTTAGCTGAGCTTTCCCCAAAGATGGTGTGGGAATTTTTGAACCCTTGGGGCAACACGGCCCGGAAGTATTGTTTTAGTTGTATGTTGAGTCCTGCCACTCACAAGCCAAAATTTCTTGTGACTCTGGGACTAATAGAATACAAAAGAAGGCATCATTGAAGACTAATACAGAATACCATGTCCTGGTGGTTGGTAGAATGACCAGCAGGGTGTAGGGTTTAGGAACTACTGGAGGTATATCCTCAGTGGCTTAACTGACTGTCCTGACATCCTTTACCAGGACTCCAGCAGCCCATGGGGCTCTCGAGGTCAGGCCAATCCCAGGATATGGAGCTCACCTGGGCAGGTACCCCACCCCAGCCCACGGGGCTCTCATGTTCAGGACCCTCCCAGGATATGGTGTTCCCTGGGCAGGTCCCCCTGCAGCCCATGGGGCTCTCATGGTCAGGCCCCTCCCAGGATACAGAGCTACCCTTGCAGGTACCATGGCAGGGCTGGGAACACAGGAACCGTGCATATCGCCCTCATTGCAGAGCACTCCCAGCTCACCTGTCACTCAGATCTGACACAGAGCACCTCAGAGCAGGACTTGAACTAACAAACAGCAGCTCCGACAGGTCTGTGACCCTGGGCATCACCCTGTGTGGCCTCCCTCCACCTGGTCTTCCAGAGACTTCCACTGCACCCGGGGCACCAGGCCTCTGTCTCCACCCACCAGCCACCCCTCCTCTCCCTGACTCCTGGGTTCCTCTCATTAGGAGAGGGTTTTCTTGAAGTTGTCTCCCACTCATGGGCCAGATAATATAATTAGAAAACAAGCCAGAGCTGCAGCCCCTTGTCTATCCTGACTCTCAGGAGCCCACACCTGTTCCTTGGACCTGGCCGATTCAGCAAGTTCCAGTTTCTGCAACTGTGAGCCCCTGAGGGGTGATTATTGGCTGGCCTGGGAAGCCTGACCGTGCCGGCCAGCCCTCCCCAGGTGTGCCTGGGTTCAGATCAATATAAACACCGCTCCAGGCAGCAAGAGCCCCTGCAGCTGTGCCTGACGCCATTTTCTCTGCCCTGTCAGCAGTCTTGGGGCTGGACTGGTGGGAGGGAGTGAGAGGCCACGGCTTTGTGGGTGGCCCAGTGTGAGTGGGGCTCTGCTGGACTTTCTGCAGCAGTTGCCAAGATGCCACCTGCTAAAGAAGAGGATGTGTCACCCATACCTGCCGCTGGAATTTCTCCCTGGGCAGAGGTGAGTGAGGAAGAAAGCAGTGGGGGCCGGGACAGCAGGGGTATCTCAGGCAGGGAAATGGAAAGCTTCCAGAAGAGCACCCAGGGCCAGGACCACCCTGGCTGGCCTGCAGGCACCAAGTCGGCTGGCATGCTGTCGCTCATGTGGCTCCATGGCCCTTCCTCTAGGCTTTCAAGTCCTTGTACATATTCAGGTGTTTTACCTGGGAAGGGTGGGAACATTTCAGCAGCAGCTGGCCTGGGGCTCAGCCCACGTTTACTCACAGATGCCTCGGCACGGTCCCCCAGCTTTGCAATGAGGACGCTTGTTGCGTGGGGCCTGCTGGCTGAATGGGAGATGATTCCCCACCACTGACCAACTTCAGAATTGCTTACAACTGGAGCAAGTGCCCTGATACGGTTTTCCTCTGTGTAACTGGTGGGTTCTGTTTTTTTTTCTTTTTTTCGTTTTTGGTTCAAGGTAGATTTTATTCCTCTTTTTTGTATTTACAGATATAAGCATGGAAATAATTTATTCATATAAATACATGTATGTGAAGGGAAGAATATTTTCTCTGTTTTACTTTTTGTAATTTGAATTTTATTTTATTTTTTTATACAGCAGGTTCTTTTTGGTTATCTCTTTTATACATATAAATGTATATATGCCAATCCCAATCTCTCAACTCCTCCCACCACCACCCCCCAACAGCTTTCCCCCCTTGGTGTCCATACGTTTGTTGTCTACATCTGTTGCTCTATTTCTGCCTTGCAAAACGGTTCATCAGTAAAATTTGTCTAGGTTCCACATATAGGCATTAATATACAAGATTTGTTTTTCTATTTCTGACTTACTTCACTCTGTATGACAGTCTCTAGATCCATCAACGTCTCTACAAATGACCCAATTTCATTCCTTTTTATGGCTTAGTAATATTCCATTTTATATATGTACCACTTCTTTATGCATTCGTCTGTCTGTGAGCATTTAGGTTGCTTCCATTACCTGGATATTGTAAATAGTGATGCAATGAACATTGCGGTGAATGTCTCTTTTTGATTTATGGTTTTGTCTGGGTATATGCCCAGTAGTGGGATTGCTGTATCATATGGTAATTCTATTCTTAATTTTATAAGAAACTCCATAATGTTCTCCACAGTGACTGTATCAATTTACATTCCCAACAATAGTGGAAGAGGGTTCCTTATCTCCACACCCTTTCCAGCATTTGTTGTTTGTAGATTTTCTGATGATGCCCATTCTAACATGTGTGAGGTGATACACCATGGATGAGTCTATTTCGTTGAGCAAAGAGTAGGTCTTGTCTAGTACATATTTGGCTTATGGAACGGTATGTGTGCTAATTTCAATCTCTGGTTTTATACAGCACCCCAACTCAACATTCCCCTTAAGCAAGCATAAGTTTTTATCTAAATGTGAGACTCTGTTCGGTTTTGTATTTCAGTTTATGTGTAACCAAGTTTAAACTCCCTCTATTAGTGATATCTTATGATACTTATCTTTCTCTGTGTGACGTATTTCTCTTAGAATCATCATATTTAAATCCACTCAATTTGCTGCTACAGGCCTGATGACATTGATTTCATTGCTGAGTGATATTCCGTTGTACGTAAGTAGCACAACTCCTTTATCCATTTTTTTCTTTCTGAGATATTTAATTTGTACTGGACTCGAGTTTCTTGTAAACACAGCAGCCCTAAATTTTGTGCTGGCTGTGTCTTGTTGATTTTAATTTTCCTAAGCTATAGGGCTAAAAGTGGAAGTACCCTAGGCTCTGTAGCTTTGTTTTTCAGATGTTTCAGGATACACCATAAACATCTCCAGAGTGTCTGTTGGCAATTTACATCCCGCCCATCAGCATAACAAGGCTCCCTGTTCTCCATGGCCTGTCCTGTGTTTCTGGTTTTTACACTTTTTTCAGATGGCCCTTTTGACGAATGGGAAATGAGACTTCATTGTAGTGCGGATTTCCATTGCTGGAGTGCTTGGTTGGCCAAAAAGGGCATATGCGTTTTTTCCTGAATATATTCAGGAAAAAATGTTTACGCACTTTTGTCCAAGTGCATCAGTGTCAAAGATCTGCCGCTTTTCACATGCTTTAAATGCAATTCCAATCTACCTCCTGAAATATGATTCCTGCAATTCTGCCTCATTTTCAAGTCCTCTTTGCAGACTTACTTCAATATATTTTTGCCAATAGCTGTCATTTATATCTCTGCAGGTTTGTGAATTACAGTGCCCGTGATTTCCTTTCTTAACTCGTTTCCTTGAAAGCTGGCCACAGAACCGCAGGTTTGCTTTAGGCCATAATCAGGGTCCGACACGGCACTCTGAGCCTTTGGTTAATTCCTCTTCCTGGTGGGAAATTAGAGTTAAATGTGCCCCTCCGGACACCTGCCTCACTCCCAGCCCCTTGGTTATGTGTGTCCTGTAGTTTGAGGCCACATGTGCTGGGTTCCTCACCTTTGGCTGATGTGGCCCCACTGGTGTGAGGACACTCCTGCCTGGTTCCCATCCCCTTGGTGATGTGGACCCTCCGGTGAGAGTCTGATCCTGGCTGGGTTCCTCACACTTCTGAGAGGTGGGCCCTCTTCTCTGAGGTCACTCCTGCCTGGCTGGCCCACCCCGCCTTGACGACGTCGGCTCTCTCGTCGGAGTTGGTGCCTGCTGCGAGTCTCCTCCCCTTGGTAATGAGGGCCCTCTGGCGTCAGGCCCTAACTCCTGGCCTCCCAAAATTTTCTGATGTGTGCCCTGTGGTGCGAGTACACTCCTGCCAGGTTCCCAACACCATGGGAATGTGGGCCTTCTGCTCTGAGGTCCCAACGATGGGTTGCTCAGTTTCATGATGAGGGCCCTCTGGTGTGAGTTCACTCCGGCCTGGATCCCATAGCCTCGCTGCTCCTGGCCACCTGCGGGGAGGTTACAACTGCGGGATTCCTCACCTTTTTTCTTCTATGGGCCCTCTGTTTTGAGACTCCTCCTGCCTGCCTCACTCCCAGCCCCTTGGTGATGTGTGTCCTCTGGTTTGAGGCCACGTGTGCTGGGTCCCTCACCTTTCGATGATGTGGCCCCACTGGTGTGAGGACACTCTTGCCTGGTTCCTATCCCCTTGAAGATGTGGGCTCTCTGGTGAGAGTCTGATCCTGGCTGGGTTCCTCACCCTTCTGTGAGGTGGGCCCTCTGCTGTGAGGTCACTCCTGCCTGGCTGGCACACCCCGCCTGGGCAACATCGGCCCTCTTGTGGCAGTTGGAGCATGCTGGGAGCCTCCTCCCCTCGGTGATGAGGGCCCTCTTGCGTCAGGCCCTAACTGCTGGGTACCCACATTTTCTGATACGTGCTAAGTGGTGCGAGGACACTCCTGCGAGGTTCCCATCCACATGGGGATGTGGGCCTTCTGCTCTGAGGTCCCAATGGCTGGGTTGCTCACAGTTTCATGATGTGGGCCCTCTGCTGTGAGTTCACTGCAGCCTGGATCACATAGACTCGGTGCTCTGGGCCGCCTGCTGGGAGGTTCCCACTGCAGGATTCCTCACCTTTTTTATTCTATTGGCCCTGTGTTGTGAGGCTACTCATGCCTGCCTCAATCCGAGCCCCTTGGAGATGTGGGTCCTCTGGTTTAGGCCTCATGTGCTGGTTTCCTCACCTTTCTATGATGTGGTCACCCTGGTGTGAAGACAGTCCTGCCTGGTTCTGATCCCCTTGGTGATGTGGGCCCTCTGGTGAGAGTCTTATCCTGGCTGGGTTCCTCACCCTTCTGTGAGGTAGGCCCTCTGCTGTGAGGTCACTCCTGCCTGGCTGTCACACGTCACCTTGTCGACATGGGCCCTCAGTTGGGAGTTGGTGCCTGCTTGGAGTCTCCTCCCCTTGGTAATGAGGGCCCTCTGGCGTCAGACCCTAACTTCTGGGCTCCCAAAATTCTCTGATGTGTGCCCTGAGGTGCGAGTACACTTATGCCATGTTCCCAACCACATAGGAATGTGGGCCTTCTGCTCTGAGGTCCCAAAGCCTGGGTTGCTCACAGTTTCATGATGAGGGCCCTCTGTTTTGAGTTCAGTCAGGTCTGGATCCCATAGCCTCGCTGCTCCTGGCCGCCTGCTGGGAGGTTCCAACTGCGGGATTCCTCACCTTTTTTCTTCTATGGGCCCTCTGTTTTGAGACTCCTCCTGCCTGCCTCACTCCCAGCCCCTTGGTGATGTGTGTCCTCTGGTTTGAGGCCACGTGTGCTGGGTCACTCACATTTCGTTGATGAGGTCCCACTGGTGTGAGGACACTCCAGCCTGGTTCCCATTCTCTTGGTGATGTGGGCCCTCTGGTGAGAGTCTGATCCTCCTTGGGTTCCTCACACTTTTGTGAGGTGGGCCCTCTGCTCTGAGGTCACTCTTGCCTGGCTGGCACACCCCGCATTGGCGACGGCGGCCCACTGGTAGCAGTTGGAGCCTGCTGGGAGCCTCCTCTCCTCGGTGATGAGAGCCCTCTGGTGTCAGGCCCTAACTGCTGGGCTCCCCACATTTTCTGATGTGTGCCCACTGGTGCGATGACACTCCTACTTGGTTCCCTTCCCCATGGGGATGTGGGCCTTGTGCTCTGAGGTCACAACGGCTGGTTTGCTCACAGTTTCATGATGAGGGCCCTCTGTTGTGAGTTCATCACTGCCTGGATCCCATAGCCTCGGTGCTCTGGGCCGCCTGCTGGGATGTTCCAACTGCTGGATTCCTCACCTTTTTTATACAATGGGCCATGTGTTGTGAGGTTAATCCTGCCTGCCTCGCTCCAAGACCCATGGTGATGTGGGTCCTCTGGTTTGAGGCCACATTTTCTTGTTACCTCAACTTTTGATGATATGGCCCCACGGGTGTGATGACACTCCTGCCTGGTTCACAGCCCCTTGCTGATGTGGGCACTCTGGTGAGAGTCTGATCCTGGCTGGGTTCCTTACCCTTCTGTGAGGTGGGCCCTCTGATGTGAGGTCACTCCTGCCTGGCTGGCTCACGTCGCCTTGATGATGTGGGCCCTCTGTTGGCCACTAAAGCATTCTGGGAGCCTCCTACCCTCTTTAATGAGGGCCCTGGAAAAAACGCATATGCACATTTTGACCAAGTGCATCATTGTCCAGGATCTGCCTCTTCTCCTATGCTTTCAGAGCACTTCCCGTCTACGTCCTGAAATCATATTCCAGGAATACTGCCCCGCTTTCAAGTCCTCCTCGCAGCCTTACTTCAATATATTTTTGTATGATACCTGTCATTAATAACTCTGCAGGTTTGTTAAATACAGTGTCCCTGAGCTCCTTTCTTCAACATGCTTTCTTGTGAGCTGGCCGCAAAACCGCAGGATTGCTTCAGGCCGTAATCTGGTTTCGGCACGGCACGCTGAGCCTTTGGTAAACTCCTCTTTCTGGTGAGAAATGAGCATTCAATTTGCCCGTGGAGACACCTACAGCTAGTCTCTCATTGGTTCTCCCTATTCCTGTTCATCTTGTGCAGAAATTGCAAACTGTGCCAAACAGGAGGTTAAAGGCACTGACTCTCCAAGTGGGTAGAGGGTTAGTAAAGCATCTGGAATGGTGAACCCGAGTACCAGGGAACGAAACCTGAGAGCCATTTAAAATGGTTTCCCAGTCTCACAGTGGACAATACTCTGGGTTTCCCATGCATGTTTTAGCTGAAGGAAGAATTCCTTAAACCTGGAGATTATTGACCCATGGAATGGGTACCATGCAGTATGACTAAAAAGGGTCTGAATTTGCTCACCGAACCTCACCAATGCTATCAGTTCGAAGTGTCCAGCCTTATGCCTCACCCAGCTCTGGGTGTAGATGTGGTAAATCCAGGTTTCATCACAAGCCCTGAATCAATTATTTAAGAATTGCTGTCTCTTTCACTGTCATTGTGTTTTGTTTTTGTAATTTAGTTTGATAATGGGATTTATCGGATTTTCACTGCTGCGTTCATGCCGCTGTACAAACGCTTGATTCTCCTACAGAGAAATATAAATCCACGGGTTTTAAGATTCTTACTAGTCAGGTATATTCCTAGGCGTTGAATATGTGGTGTTGAGTCCATGTCGTTGAACAAGGAGTAGATCTTGACTATTACATATTTGGCTTATGGAACGGTATCTGTGCTATTTTCAATCTCTGGTTTTATGCAGCACCCCAACTCACCTTTGCCCTTAAGCAAGCATAAGTTGGTTTTCTAAATTTGAGTCCCTGTTCTGTTTTGTAATTCAGTTCATGCGTAGCCAAGTTTACATTCCGTGTATTAGTGATATCTTATGATGTTTCATTTTCTGTGTGACTTATTTCACTTAGAATCACTGTAGCTGAATCCACTCATTATGCCGTGATGGGCCTGATGACATAGATTTCATTGCTGAGTGATATTCCATTGTACGTACGAACCACAACTTCTTTATCCATTTTTCACATTCTGGGATATTTAACTTGTACCGTAGATGAGGTTCTTGTAAACAGAGCCGTCCGAAAATTTGGGGTGGCTGTGTGTTTTTGATTTTAATTTCCCTAAGCTATAGGACCATAACTGGAAGTGCCGTAGGCTCCGTTGCTTTGTTTTTTAGGTGTATCAGGAAACACCATACACTTCTCCAGGGTGGCTGTTGGCAATTTACATCCCGCCCATCAGCATGACAAGGCTCCCTCTTCTCCATGGTCTGTGCTGCCTTTCTGGATTTTACACTTTTTTCAGATGGCCCTTTGACCGGGGGGCAGTGAGACTTCATTGTAGTGCAGATTTCCTTTACATGCTTGCTTGGTTGTCCAAAAAGGGCGTATGCGTTTTTTCCTGAATATATTCAGGAAAAAACGCATACGCCCTTTTTGGCCAAGTGCATCATTGTCGTCGTTCTGCCTCTTTTCCTATGGTTTAAATGCAATTCCAGTCTACCCCCTGAAATCGTTTTCCTGAAATTCTGCCCCACTTTCAAGTCCTCTTCGCAGCCTTCCTTCAATATATTTTTAGACCATAGCTGTCATTTATAACTCTGCAGGTTTGTGAATTACAGTGCCCCTGAGCTCCTTTCTTCAACTCGCTTTCTTGTGAGCTGGCCGCAAACCCGCAGGAATGCTTCAGGCCCTAATCTGGTTCCGGCACGGCATGCTGAGCCATTGGTTAATTCCTCTTCCTGGTGGGAAATGAGCGTTAAATTTGCCCGTGCAGACACCTTCACACAAGTCGTCATGGTGCCCGTTTGCCCCGGTTATCTCTATGGAGGTTGGAGTTGGAGGGCCTCCTCACTCAAGGTCAGTGTGCCCACGGAGCCAACCCTGCAACTTCAGGGCATGTTTGGTGGTTAGGATCACCACGTGGGGTCCTTTCACCTTAGGAGGGAGGTGGCCATTTGGGCTCCTGATTTCCAGGTTTTCGGATACTGCCAGTATCTTGGCCAGATGTGGCGGTGGGCCAAGCCCCTTGGTGACCGTAGTTTATCCTACCTGGATCGCATTCTTGCATTGTTCCATTTCAAGTGGTCCCAGGTTTTGCACTAATACTCCAATGGCGATTCACCGTTCACCAGGAATGTAAAGGTCAAAGGGTTTAGCTAAATTAGGGAGTTCCTGTTCAAGGGTCTGAATTGACTGCTCTTTCCATTCTTGAAAGGCCACTTCTGCATTCTATTCAAAAGGATCATCACCTTTTCCTTTCAGTGTTTCATATAGAGGCCGAGCTAGTAGACTGTAGTTAGGGATCCAGAAGCAGAAAACCCTGGCCTCCCCAGGAACCCCTAAGCTGTCTTCTAGTTTTAGAAATGGGTAAGGCTGTAAATTGTTTCTTCCCTTTCCTGGGATGGGCTTCTCCGACCTTCTGTGAGAATGAAGCCCAGGCAGGTCACCGTAGTCTGTGATATTTGAGCTTTTTCTTGGACAACTTGTATCCTTTATTGGCTTCGTAGTTCAGAGGTCTCCTTAGTAGGGCTGGCGATCAGAATGTCGTCTGCATATTGAATGAGTGTTTCCTTTTCCAGAGGTAGAACTTTTAGGTCTTTAGCTGAGCTTTCCCCAAAGATGGTGTGGGAATTTTTGAACCCTTGGGGCAACACGGCCCGGAAGTATTGTTTTAGTTGTATGTTGAGTCCTGCCACTCACAAGCCAAAATTTCTTGTGACTCTGGGACTAATAGAATACAAAAGAAGGCATCATTGAAGACTAATACAGAATACCATGTCCTGGTGGTTGGTAGAATGACCAGCAGGGTGTAGGGTTTAGGAACTACTGGAGGTATATCCTCAGTGGCTTAACTGACTGTCCTGACATCCTTTACCAGGACTCCAGCAGCCCATGGGGCTCTCGAGGTCAGGCCAATCCCAGGATATGGAGCTCACCTGGGCAGGTACCCCACCCCAGCCCACGGGGCTCTCATGTTCAGGACCCTCCCAGGATATGGTGTTCCCTGGGCAGGTCCCCCTGCAGCCCATGGGGCTCTCATGGTCAGGCCCCTCCCAGGATACAGAGCTACCCTTGCAGGTACCATGGCAGGGCTGGGAACACAGGAACCGTGCATATCGCCCTCATTGCAGAGCACTCCCAGCTCACCTGTCACTCAGATCTGACACAGAGCACCTCAGAGCAGGACTTGAACTAACAAACAGCAGCTCCGACAGGTCTGTGACCCTGGGCATCACCCTGTGTGGCCTCCCTCCACCTGGTCTTCCAGAGACTTCCACTGCACCCGGGGCACCAGGCCTCTGTCTCCACCCACCAGCCACCCCTCCTCTCCCTGACTCCTGGGTTCCTCTCATTAGGAGAGGGTTTTCTTGAAGTTGTCTCCCACTCATGGGCCAGATAATATAATTAGAAAACAAGCCAGAGCTGCAGCCCCTTGTCTATCCTGACTCTCAGGAGCCCACACCTGTTCCTTGGACCTGGCCGATTCAGCAAGTTCCAGTTTCTGCAACTGTGAGCCCCTGAGGGGTGATTATTGGCTGGCCTGGGAAGCCTGACCGTGCCGGCCAGCCCTCCCCAGGTGTGCCTGGGTTCAGATCAATATAAACACCGCTCCAGGCAGCAAGAGCCCCTGCAGCTGTGCCTGACGCCATTTTCTCTGCCCTGTCAGCAGTCTTGGGGCTGGACTGGTGGGAGGGAGTGAGAGGCCACGGCTTTGTGGGTGGCCCAGTGTGAGTGGGGCTCTGCTGGACTTTCTGCAGCAGTTGCCAAGATGCCACCTGCTAAAGAAGAGGATGTGTCACCCATACGTGCCGCTGGAATTTCTCCCTGGGCAGAGGTGAGTGAGGAAGAAAGCAGTGGGGGCCGGGACAGCAGGGGTATCTCAGGCAGGGAAATGGAAAGCTTCCAGAAGAGCACCCAGGGCCAGGACCACCCTGGCTGGCCTGCAGGCACCAAGTCGACTGGCATGCTGTCGCTCATGTGGCTCCATGGCCCTTCCTCTAGGCTTTCAAGTCCTTGTACATATTCAGGTGTTTTACCTGGGAAGGGTGGGAACATTTCAGCAGCAGCTGGCCTGGGGCTCAGCCCACGTTTACTCACAGATGCCTCGGCACGGTCCCCCAGCTTTGCAATGAGGACGCTTGTTGCGTGGGGCCTGCTGGCTGAATGGGAGATGATTCCCCACCACTGACCAACTTCAGAATTGCTTACAACTGGAGCAAGTGCCCTGATACGGTTTTCCTCTGTGTAACTGGTGGGTTCTGTTTTTTTTTCTTTTTTTCGTTTTTGGTTCAAGGTAGATTTTATTCCTCTTTTTTGTATTTACAGATATAAGCATGGAAATAATTTATTCATATAAATACATGTATGTGAAGGGAAGAATATTTTCTCTGTTTTACTTTTTGTAATTTGAATTTTATTTTATTTTTTTATACAGCAGGTTCTTTTTGGTTATCTCTTTTATACATATAAATGTATATATGCCAATCCCAATCTCTCAACTCCTCCCACCACCACCCCCCAACAGCTTTCCCCCCTTGGTGTCCATACGTTTGTTGTCTACATCTGTTGCTCTATTTCTGCCTTGCAAAACGGTTCATCAGTAAAATTTGTCTAGGTTCCACATATAGGCATTAATATACAAGATTTGTTTTTCTATTTCTGACTTACTTCACTCTGTATGACAGTCTCTAGATCCATCAACGTCTCTACAAATGACCCAATTTCATTCCTTTTTATGGCTTAGTAATATTCCATTTTATATATGTACCACTTCTTTATGCATTCGTCTGTCTGTGAGCATTTAGGTTGCTTCCATTACCTGGATATTGTAAATAGTGATGCAATGAACATTGCGGTGAATGTCTCTTTTTGATTTATGGTTTTGTCTGGGTATATGCCCAGTAGTGGGATTGCTGTATCATATGGTAATTCTATTCTTAATTTTATAAGAAACTCCATAATGTTCTCCACAGTGACTGTATCAATTTACATTCCCAACAATAGTGGAAGAGGGTTCCTTATCTCCACACCCTTTCCAGCATTTGTTGTTTGTAGATTTTCTGATGATGCCCATTCTAACATGTGTGAGGTGATACACCATGGATGAGTCTATTTCGTTGAGCAAAGAGTAGGTCTTGTCTAGTACATATTTGGCTTATGGAACGGTATGTGTGCTAATTTCAATCTCTGGTTTTATACAGCACCCCAACTCAACATTCCCCTTAAGCAAGCATAAGTTTTTATCTAAATGTGAGACTCTGTTCGGTTTTGTATTTCAGTTTATGTGTAACCAAGTTTAAACTCCCTCTATTAGTGATATCTTATGATACTTATCTTTCTCTGTGTGACGTATTTCTCTTAGAATCATCATATTTAAATCCACTCAATTTGCTGCTACAGGCCTGATGACATTGATTTCATTGCTGAGTGATATTCCGTTGTACGTAAGTAGCACAACTCCTTTATCCATTTTTTTCTTTCTGAGATATTTAATTTGTACTGGACTCGAGTTTCTTGTAAACACAGCAGCCCTAAATTTTGTGCTGGCTGTGTCTTGTTGATTTTAATTTTCCTAAGCTATAGGGCTAAAAGTGGAAGTACCCTAGGCTCTGTAGCTTTGTTTTTCAGATGTTTCAGGATACACCATAAACATCTCCAGAGTGTCTGTTGGCAATTTACATCCCGCCCATCAGCATAACAAGGCTCCCTGTTCTCCATGGCCTGTCCTGTGTTTCTGGTTTTTACACTTTTTTCAGATGGCCCTTTTGACGAATGGGAAATGAGACTTCATTGTAGTGCGGATTTCCATTGCTGGAGTGCTTGGTTGGCCAAAAAGGGCATATGCGTTTTTTCCTGAATATATTCAGGAAAAAATGTTTACGCACTTTTGTCCAAGTGCATCAGTGTCAAAGATCTGCCGCTTTTCACATGCTTTAAATGCAATTCCAATCTACCTCCTGAAATATGATTCCTGCAATTCTGCCTCATTTTCAAGTCCTCTTTGCAGACTTACTTCAATATATTTTTGCCAATAGCTGTCATTTATATCTCTGCAGGTTTGTGAATTACAGTGCCCATGATTTCCTTTCTTAACTCGTTTCCTTGAAAGCTGGCCACAGAACCGCAGGTTTGCTTTAGGCCATAATCAGGGTCCGACACGGCACTCTGAGCCTTTGGTTAATTCCTCTTCCTGGTGGGAAATTAGAGTTAAATGTGCCCCTCCGGACACCTGCCTCACTCCCAGCCCCTTGGTTATGTGTGTCCTGTAGTTTGAGGCCACATGTGCTGGGTTCCTCACCTTTGGCTGATGTGGCCCCACTGGTGTGAGGACACTCCTGCCTGGTTCCCATCCCCTTGGTGATGTGGACCCTCCGGTGAGAGTCTGATCCTGGCTGGGTTCCTCACACTTCTGAGAGGTGGGCCCTCTTCTCTGAGGTCACTCCTGCCTGGCTGGCCCACCCCGCCTTGACGACGTCGGCTCTCTCGTCGGAGTTGGTGCCTGCTGCGAGTCTCCTCCCCTTGGTAATGAGGGCCCTCTGGCGTCAGGCCCTAACTTCTGGCCTCCCAAAATTTTCTGATGTGTGCCCTGTGGTGCGAGTACACTCCTGCCAGGTTCCCAACACCATGGGAATGTGGGCCTTCTGCTCTGAGGTCCCAACGATGGGTTGCTCAGTTTCATGATGAGGGCCCTCTGGTGTGAGTTCACTCCGGCCTGGATCCCATAGCCTCGCTGCTCCTGGCCACCTGCGGGGAGGTTACAACTGCGGGATTCCTCACCTTTTTTCTTCTATGGGCCCTCTGTTTTGAGACTCCTCCTGCCTGCCTCACTCCCAGCCCCTTGGTGATGTGTGTCCTCTGGTTTGAGGCCACGTGTGCTGGGTCCCTCACCTTTCGATGATGTGGCCCCACTGGTGTGAGGACACTCTTGCCTGGTTCCTATCCCCTTGAAGATGTGGGCTCTCTGGTGAGAGTCTGATCCTGGCTGGGTTCCTCACCCTTCTGTGAGGTGGGCCCTCTGCTGTGAGGTCACTCCTGCCTGGCTGGCACACCCCGCCTGGGCAACATCGGCCCTCTTGTGGCAGTTGGAGCATGCTGGGAGCCTCCTCCCCTCGGTGATGAGGGCCCTCTTGCGTCAGGCCCTAACTGCTGGGTACCCACATTTTCTGATACGTGCTAAGTGGTGCGAGGACACTCCTGCGAGGTTCCCATCCACATGGGGATGTGGGCCTTCTGCTCTGAGGTCCCAATGGCTGGGTTGCTCACAGTTTCATGATGTGGGCCCTCTGCTGTGAGTTCACTGCAGCCTGGATCACATAGACTCGGTGCTCTGGGCCGCCTGCTGGGAGGTTCCCACTGCAGGATTCCTCACCTTTTTTATTCTATTGGCCCTGTGTTGTGAGGCTACTCATGCCTGCCTCAATCCGAGCCCCTTGGAGATGTGGGTCCTCTGGTTTAGGCCTCATGTGCTGGTTTCCTCACCTTTCTATGATGTGGTCACCCTGGTGTGAAGACAGTCCTGCCTGGTTCTGATCCCCTTGGTGATGTGGGCCCTCTGGTGAGAGTCTTATCCTGGCTGGGTTCCTCACCCTTCTGTGAGGTAGGCCCTCTGCTGTGAGGTCACTCCTGCCTGGCTGTCACACGTCACCTTGTCGACATGGGCCCTCAGTTGGGAGTTGGTGCCTGCTTGGAGTCTCCTCCCCTTGGTAATGAGGGCCCTCTGGCGTCAGACCCTAACTTCTGGGCTCCCAAAATTCTCTGATGTGTGCCCTGAGGTGCGAGTACACTTATGCCATGTTCCCAACCACATAGGAATGTGGGCCTTCTGCTCTGAGGTCCCAAAGCCTGGGTTGCTCACAGTTTCATGATGAGGGCCCTCTGTTTTGAGTTCAGTCAGGTCTGGATCCCATAGCCTCGCTGCTCCTGGCCGCCTGCTGGGAGGTTCCAACTGCGGGATTCCTCACCTTTTTTCTTCTATGGGCCCTCTGTTTTGAGACTCCTCCTGCCTGCCTCACTCCCAGCCCCTTGGTGATGTGTGTCCTCTGGTTTGAGGCCACGTGTGCTGGGTCACTCACATTTCGTTGATGAGGTCCCACTGGTGTGAGGACACTCCAGCCTGGTTCCCATTCTCTTGGTGATGTGGGCCCTCTGGTGAGAGTCTGATCCTCCTTGGGTTCCTCACACTTTTGTGAGGTGGGCCCTCTGCTCTGAGGTCACTCTTGCCTGGCTGGCACACCCCGCATTGGCGACGGCGGCCCACTGGTAGCAGTTGGAGCCTGCTGGGAGCCTCCTCTCCTCGGTGATGAGAGCCCTCTGGTGTCAGGCCCTAACTGCTGGGCTCCCCACATTTTCTGATGTGTGCCCACTGGTGCGATGACACTCCTACTTGGTTCCCTTCTCCATGGGGATGTGGGCCTTGTGCTCTGAGGTCACAACGGCTGGTTTGCTCACAGTTTCATGATGAGGGCCCTCTGTTGTGAGTTCATCACTGCCTGGATCCCATAGCCTCGGTGCTCTGGGCCGCCTGCTGGGATGTTCCAACTGCTGGATTCCTCACCTTTTTTATACAATGGGCCATGTGTTGTGAGGTTAATCCTGCCTGCCTCGCTCCAAGACCCATGGTGATGTGGGTCCTCTGGTTTGAGGCCACATTTTCTTGTTACCTCAACTTTTGATGATATGGCCCCACGGGTGTGATGACACTCCTGCCTGGTTCACAGCCCCTTGCTGATGTGGGCACTCTGGTGAGAGTCTGATCCTGGCTGGGTTCCTTACCCTTCTGTGAGGTGGGCCCTCTGATGTGAGGTCACTCCTGCCTGGCTGGCTCACGTCGCCTTGATGATGTGGGCCCTCTGTTGGCCACTAAAGCATTCTGGGAGCCTCCTACCCTCTTTAATGAGGGCCCTGGAAAAAACGCAGATGCACATTTTGACCAAGTGCATCATTGTCCAGGATCTGCCTCTTCTCCTATGCTTTCAGAGCACTTCCCGTCTACGTCCTGAAATCATATTCCAGGAATACTGCCCCGCTTTCAAGTCCTCCTCGCAGCCTTACTTCAATATGTTTTTGTATGATACCTGTCATTAATAACTCTGCAGGTTTGTTAAATACAGTGTCCCTGAGCTCCTTTATTCAACATGCTTTCTTGTGAGCTGGCCGCAAAACCGCAGGATTGCTTCAGGCCGTAATCTGGTTTCGGCACGGCATGCTGAGCCTTTGGTAAATTCCTCTTTCTGGTGAGAAATGAGCATTCAATTTGCCCGTGGAGACACCTACAGCTAGTCTCTCATTGGTTCTCCCTATTCCTGTTCATCTTGTGCAGAAATTGCAAACTGTGCCAAACAGGAGGTTAAAGGCACTGACTCTCCAAGTGGGTAGAGGGTTAGTAAAGCATCTGGAATGGTGAACCCGAGTACCAGGGAACGAAACCTGAGAGCCATTTAAAATGGTTTCCCAGTCTCACAGTTGACAATACTCTGGGTTTCCCATGCATGTTTTAGCTGAAGGAAGAATTCCTTAAACCTGGAGATTATTGACCCATGGAATGGGTACCATGCAGTATGACTAAAAAGGGTCTGAATTTGCTCACCGAACCTCACCAATGCTATCAGTTCGAAGTGTCCAGCCTTATGCCTCACCCAGCTCTGGGTGTAGATGTGGTAAATCCAGGTTTCATCACAAGCCCTGAATCAATTATTTAAGAATTGCTGTCTCTTTCACTGTCATTGTGTTTTGTTTTTGTAATTTAGTTTGATAATGGGATTTATCGGATTTTCACTGCTGCGTTCATGCCGCTGTACAAACGCTTGATTCTCCTACAGAGAAATATAAATCCACGGGTTTTAAGATTCTTACTAGTCAGGTATATTCCTAGGCGTTGAATATGTGGTGTTGAGTCCATGTCGTTGAACAAGGAGTAGATCTTGACTATTACATATTTGGCTTATGGAACGGTATCTGTGCTATTTTCAATCTCTGGTTTTATGCAGCACCCCAACTCACCTTTGCCCTTAAGCAAGCATAAGTTGGTTTTCTAAATTTGAGTCCCTGTTCTGTTTTGTAATTCAGTTCATGTGTAGCCAAGTTTACATTCCATGTATTAGTGATATCTTATGATGTTTCATTTTCTGTGTGACTTATTTCACTTAGAATCACTGTAGCTGAATCCACTCATTATGCCGTGATGGGCCTGATGACATAGATTTCATTGCTGAGTGATATTCCATTGTACGTACGAACCACAACTTCTTTATCCATTTTTCACATTCTGGGATATTTAACTTGTACCGTAGATGAGGTTCTTGTAAAGAGAGCCGTCCGAAAATTTGGGGTGGCTGTGTGTTTTTGATTTTAATTTCCCTAAGCTATAGGACCATAACTGGAAGTGCCGTAGGCTCCGTTGCTTTGTTTTTTAGGTGTTTCAGGAAACACCATACACTTCTCCAGGGTGGCTGTTGGCAATTTACATCCCGCCCATCAGCATAACAAGGCTCCCTGTTCTCCATGGCCTGTGCTGTCTTTCTGGATTTTACACTTTTTTTAGATGGCCCTTTTGACCAGGGGGCTGTGAGACTTCATTGTAGTGCATAATTCTTTAACATGCTTGCATGGTTGGCCAAAAAGGGCGTATGCGTTTTTTCCTGAATATATTCAGGAAAAAACGCATACGCCCTTTTTGGCCAAGTGCATCATTGTCGACGTTCTGCCTCTTTTCCTATGCTTTAAATGCAATTCCAGTCTACCCCCGAAATCGTTTTCTTGCAATTCTGCCCACTTACAAGTCCTCTTCGCAGCCTTCCTTCAATATATTTTTGGACGATAGCTGTCATTCATAACTCTGCAGGTTTGTGAATTACAGTGCCCCTGAGCTCCTTTCTTCAACTCGCTTTCTTGTGAGCTGGCCGCAAACACACATGATTGCTTCAGGCCCTAATCTGGTTCCGGCACGGCATGCTGAGCCTTTGGTGAATTCCTCTTCCTGGTGGGAAATGAGCGTTAAATTTGCCTGTGCAGACACCTCCAGCTAGTCTCTCATTGATTCCCCCTATTCCTGTTCATCTTGCGCAGATATTGCAAACTGTGCCAAACAGGAGGTTAAAGGCACTGAGTCTCCAAGTGGGGAGAGTGTTAGTAAAGGGTTTGGAATGGTGAACCCGAGTAAAAGGGGACGAAAACTGAGATGCATTTGAAAACGTTTCCCGGTCACATGGTGCACCATACTTGGGTTTTCCATTCATGTTTTAGCTGAAGGAAGAATCCCTCAAACCTGGAGAGTTGGGACCCATGGAATGGGTACCATGCAGTATGACTTCAAAGGGTCTGCACTTGCTCATCGAACCTCACCAATGCTATCAGCCCCAAGTGTCCAACCTTATGTCTCACTCAGCTCTGGGTGTAGATGTGGTAAATCCAGGTTGCATCACAAGCCCTGAATGAATTATTTAAAAATTGCTCTCTATTTCACTGTCATTGTGTTTTGTTTCTGTAATTCATTTTGATAATGGGATTTATCGGATTTTCTCTGCTGCATTCTTGCAGCTGTACACACGCTTGATTCTCTTATGGAGACATATAAATCCATGGGTTTGAAGATTCTGATCAGTCAGGTGTATTCCTAGGCTTTGAATACGGGGTGTTTAGTCCATTTCGTTGAGCAAGGGGTAGGTCTTGAGTATTATATATTTGGCTTATGGAAAGGTATCTGTGCTAATTTCTATCTCTGGTTTTATGCAGCACCCCAACTCACATTTCCCCTTAAGCAAGCATAAGTTGGTTTTCTAAATTTGAGACCCTGTTCTGTTTTGTAATTCAGTTCATGTGTAGCCAAGTTTACATTCCTTGTATTAGTGATATCTTATGATGTTTCATTTTCTGTGTGACTTATTTCACTTAGAATCATCGTACCTGAATCCACTCATTATGCCGCAATGGGCCTGATGACATAGATTTCATTGGTGAGTGATATTCCATTGTACGTACGTACCACAATTTCTTTATCCATTTTTCGCTTTCTTGGATATTTAACTTGTACTGTAGACGAGGTTCTTGTAAACAGAGCCGTCCGAAACTTTGGGGTGGCTGTGTGTTTTTGATTTTAATTTCCCTAAGCTATAGGAGCATAAGTGGAAGTGCCATAGGCTGTGTTGCTTTGTTTCCTACGTGTTTCTGGAAACACCATACACTTCTCCAGAGTGGTTGTTGGCAATTTACATCCCGCCCATCAGCATAACAAGGCTCCCTGTTCTCCATGGCCTGTGCTGCCTTTCTGGATTTTACACGTTTTTCAGATGGCCCTTTTGAACGGGGGGCAGTGAGACTTCATTGTAGTGCAGATTTCTTTAACATGCTTGCTTGGTTGGCCAAAAAGGGCGTATGCGTTTTTTCCTGAATATATTCAGGAAAAAACGCATACGCCCTTTTTGGCCAAGTGCATCATTGTCGACGTTCTGCCTCTTTTCCTATGCTTTAAATGCAATTCCAGTCTACCCCCTGAAATCGTTTTCTTGTAATTCTGCCCCGCTTTCAAGTCCTCTTCGCAGCCTTCCTTCAATATATTTTTGGGTGATAGCTGTCATTTATAACTCTGCAGGTTTGTGAATTACAGTGTCCCTGAGCTCCTTTCTTCAACTCGCTTTCTTGTGAGCTGGCCGCAAACCCGCAGGATTGCTTCAGGCCCTAATCTGGTTCCGGCACGGCATGCTGAGCCTTTGGTTAATTCCTCTTCCTGGTGGGAAATGAGCGTTAAATTTGCCCGTGCAGACACCTTCACACGAGTCTTCATGGTGCCACTTTGCCCCGGGTATCTCTATGGAGGTTGGAGTTGGAGGGCCTCCTCGCTCAAGGTCAGTGTGCCCATGGAGCCAACCCTGCAACTTCAGGGCATGGTTGGGTGTTAGGATCACCACGTGGGGTCCTTTTCCCTTCGGAGGGAGGTGGCCTTTTGGGCTGCTGATTTCCAGGTTTTCAGATACTGCCAGTATCTTGGCCAGATGTGGCGGTGGGCCAAGCCCCTTGGTGACCGTAGTTTATCCTACCTGGATCGCGTTCTTGCATTGTTCCATTTCAAGTGGTCCCAGGTTTTGCACTAATACTGCAATGGCGATTCACCGTTCACCAGGAATGTAAAGGTCAAAGGGTTTAGCTAAATTAGGGAGTTCCAGGGCAAGGGTCTGAATTGACTGCTCTTTCCATTCTTGAAAGGCCACTTCTGCATTCTATTCAAAAGGATCATCATCTTTTCCTTTCAGTGTTTCATATAGAGGCCCAGCTAGTAGACTGTAGTTAGGGATCCAGAAGCAGCAAACCCTGGCCTCCCCAGGAACCCCTAAGCTGTCTTCTAGTTTCAGAAATGGGTAAGGCTGTAAATTGTTTCTTCCCTTTCCTGGGATGGGCTTCTCCGACCTTCTGTGAGAATGAAGCCCAGGCAGGTCACCGTAGTCTGTGATATTTGAGCTTTTTCTTGGACAACTTGTATCCTTTATTGGCTTGGTAGTTCAGAGGTCTCCTTAGTAGGGCTGGCGATCAGAATGTCGTCTGCATATTGAAGGAGTGTTTCCTTTTCCAGAGGTAGAACTTTTAGTTCTTTAGCTGAGCTTTCCCCAAAGATGGTGTGGGAATTTTTGAACCCTTGGGGCAACATGGCCCGGAAGTATTGTTTAGTTGTATGTTGAGTCCTGCCACTCACAAGCCAAAATTTCTTGTGACTCTGGGACTAATAGAATACAAAAGAAGGCATCATTGAAGACTAATACAGAATACCATGTCCTGGTGGTTGGTAGAATGACCAGCAGGGTGTAGGATTTAGGAACTACTGGAGGTATATCCTCGGTGGCTTCACTGACTGTCCTGACATCCTTTACCAGGACTCCAGCAGCCCATGGGGCTCTCGAGGTCAGGCCAATCCCAGGATATGGAGCTCACCTGGGCAGGTACCCACCCCCACCCCAGCCCATGGGGCTCTCGTGTTCAGGCCCCTCCCAGGATATGGGGTTCCCTGGGCAGGTTCCCCTGCAGCCCATGGGGCTCTCGTGGTCAGGCCCCTCCCAGGATACAGAGCTACCCTTGCAGGTACCATGGCAGGGCTGGGAACACAGGAACCGTGCATATCGCCCTCATTGCAGAGCACTCCCAGCTCACCTGTCACTCAGATCTGACACAGAGCACCTCAGAGCAGGACTTGAACTAACAAACAGCAGCTCCGACAGGTCTGTGACCCTGGGCATCACTCTGTGTGGCCTCCCTCCACCTGGTCTTCCAGAGACTTCCACTGCACCCGGGGCACCAGGCCTCTGTCTCCACCCACCAGCCACCCCTCCTCTCCCTGACTCCTGGGTTCCTCTCATTAGGAGAGGGTTTTCTTGAAGTTGTCTCCCACTCATGGGCCAGATAATATAATTAGAAAACAAGCCAGAGCTGCAGCCCCTTGTCTATCCTGACTCTCAGGAGCCCACACCTGTTCCTTGGACCTGGCCGATTCAGCAAGTTCCAGTTTCTGCAACTGTGAGCCCCTGAGGGGTGATTATTGGCTGGCCTGGGAAGCCCGACCGTGCCGGCCAGCCCTCCCCAGGTGTGCCTGGGTTCAGATCAATATAAACACCGCTCCAGGCAGCAAGAGCCCCTGCAGCTGTGCCTGACGCCATTTTCTCTGCCCTGTCAGCAGTCTTGGGGCTGGACTGGTGGGAGGGAGTGAGAGGCCACGGCTTTGTGGGTGGCCCAGTGTGAGTGGGGCTCTGCTGGACTTTCTGCAGCAGTTGCCAAGATGCCACCTGCTAAAGAAGAGGATGTGTCACCCATACCTGCCGCTGGAATTTCTCCCTGGGCAGAGGTGAGTGAGGAAGAAAGCAGTGGGGGCCGGGACAGTAGGGGTATCACAGGCAGGGAAATGGAAAGCTTCCAGAAGAGCACCCAGGGCCAGGACCATCCTGGCTGGCCTGCAGGCACCAAGTCGGCTGGCATGCTGTCACTCATGTGGCTCCATGGCCCTTCCTCTAGGCTTTCAAGTCCTTGTACATATTCAGGTGTTTTACCTGGGAAGGGTGGGAACATTTCAGCAGCAGCTGGCCTGGGGCTCAGCCCACGTTTACTCACAGATGCCTCGGCACGGTCCCCCAGCTTTGCAATGAGGACGCTTGTTGCGTGGGGCCTGCTGGCTGAATGGGAGATGATTCCCCACCACTGACCAACTTCAGAATTGTTTACAACTGGAGCAAGTGCCCTGATACGGTTTTCCTCTGTGTAACTGGTGGGTTCTGTTTTTTTTTCTTTTTTTCGTTTTTGGTTCAAGGTAGATTTTATTCCTCTTTTTTGTATTTACAGATATAAGCATGGAAATAATTTATTCATATAAATACATGTATGTGAAGGGAAGAATATTTTTTCTGTTTTACTTTTTGTAATTTGAATTTTATTTTATTTTTTTATACAGCAGGTTCTTTTTGGTTATCTATTTTATACATATAAATGTATACATGCCAATCCCAATCTCTCAACTCCTCCCACCACCACCCCCCAACAGCTTTCCCCCCTTGGTGTCCATACGTTTGTTGTCTACATCTGTTGCTCTATTTCTGCCTGGCAAAACGGTTCATCTGTACAATTTTTCTAGGTTCCACATATATGCATTAATAGACAAGATTTGTTTTTCTCTTTCTGACTTACTTCACTCTGTATGACAGTCTCTAGATCCATCAACGTCTCTACAAATGACCCAATTTCATTCCTTTTTATGGCTTAGTAATATTCCATTTTATATATGTACCACATCTTTATGCATTCGTCTGTCTGTGGGCATTTAGGTTGCTTCCATTACCTGGATATTGTAAATAGTGATGCAATGAACATTGCGGTGAATGTCTCTTTTTGATTTATGGTTTTGTCTGGGTATATGCCCAGTAGTGGGATTGCTGTATCATATGGTAATTCTATTCTTAGTTTTATAAGAAACTCCATAATGTTCTCCACAGTGACTGTATCAATTTACATTCCCAACAATAGTGGAAGAGGGTTCCTTATCTCCACACCCTTTCCAGCATTTGTTGTTTGTAGATTTTCTGATGATGCCCATTCTAACAGGTGTGAGGTGATACACCATGGATGAGTCTATTTCGTTGAGCAAAGAGTAGGTCTTGTCTATTACATATTTGGCTTATGGAACGGTATGTGTGCTAATTTCAATCTCTGGTTTTATACAGCACCCCAACTCAACTTTCCCCTTAAGCAAGCATAAGTTTTTATCTAAATGTGAGACTCTGTTCGGTTTTGGAATTCAGTTTATGTGTAGCCAAGTTTACACTCTCTCTATTAGTGATATCTTATGATAATTCTCTTTCTCTGTGTGACCTATTTCTCTTAGAATCATCATACTTAAATCCACTCAATTTGCTGCTACAGGCCTGATGACATTGATTTCATTGCTGAGTGATATTCCGTTGTACGTAAGTAGCACAACTCCTTTATCCATATTTTTCTTTCTGGGATATTTAATTTGTACTGGACTCAAGGTTCTTGTAAACACAGCAGCCCTAAATTTGGTGTTGGCTGTGTCTTGTTGATTTTAATTTTCCTAAGCTATAGGGCCAAAAGTGGAATTGCCCTAGGGTCTGTAGCTTTCTTTTTCAGATGTTTCAGGATACACCATAAACATCTCCAGAGTGTCTGTTGGCAATTTACATCCCGCCCATCAGCATAACAAGGCTCCCTGTTCTCCATGGCCTGTCCTGTGTTTCTGGTTTTTACACTTTTTTCAGATGGCCCTTTTGACGAATGGGAAATGAGACTTCATTGTAGTGCGGATTTCCATTGCTCGAGTGCTTGGTTGGCCAAAAAGGGCATATGTGTTTTTTCCTGAATATATTCAGGAAAAAATGTTTACGCACTTTTGTCCAAGTGCATCACTGTCAAAGATCTGCCGCTTTTCACATGCTTTAAATGCAATTCCAATCTACCTCCTGAAATATGATTCCTGCAATTCTGCCTCGTTTTCAAGTCCTCTTTGCAGACTTACTTCCATATAATTTTGCCAATAACTGTCATTTATAACACTGCAGGTTTGTGAATTACAGTGCCCGTGATTTCCTTTCTTAACTCGTTTCCTTGAAAACTGGCCACAGAACCGCAGGTTTGCTTCAGGCCGTAATCAGGGTCCGGCACGGCACTCTGAGACTTTGGTTCATTCCACTTCCTGGTGGGAAATTAGAGTTAAATGTGCCCCTCCAGACACCTGCCTCACTCCTAGCCCCTTGGTGATGTGTGTCCTGTGGTTTGAGGCCACATGTGCTGGGTTCCTCACCTTTGGCTGATGTGGCCCCACTGGTGTGAGGACACTCCTGCCTGGTTCCCATCCCCTTGGTGATGTGGGCCCTCCGGTGAGAGTCTGATCCTGGTTGGGTTCCTCACACTTCTGTGAGGTGGGCCCTCTTCTCTGAGGTCACTCCTGCCTGGCTGGCACACCCCGCCTTGGCGACGTCGGCTCTCTGGTGGGATTTGGTGCCTGCTGGGTGTCTCCTCCCCTCGGTAATGAGGGCCCTCTGGCGTCAGGCCCTAACTCCTGGGCTCCCAATATTTTCTGATATGCGCCCTGTGGTTCGAGTACACTCCTGCCAGGTTCCCAACCCCATGGGAATGTGGGCCTTCTGCTCTGAGGTCCCAACCGTGGGTTGCTCAGTTTCATGATGAGGGCCCTCTGCTGTGAGTTCTCTCCGGCCTGGATCCCATAGCCTCGCTGCTCCTGGCCACCTGCTGGGAGGTTCCAACTGCGGGATTCCTCACCTTTTTTCTTCTATGGGCCCTCTGTTTTGAGACTCCTCCTGCCTGCCTCACTCCCAGCCCCTTGGTGATGTGTGTCCTCTGGTTTGAGGCCATGTATCCTGGGTCCCTCGCCTTTCGATGATGTGGCCCCACTGGTGTGAGGACACTCCTGCCTGGTTCCTATCCCCTTGATGATGTGGGCCCTCTGGTGAGAGTCTGATCCTGGCTGGGTTCCTCACCCTTCTGTGAGGTGGGCCCTCTGCTCTGAGGTCACTCCTGCCTGGCTGGCACACCCCACCTGGGCAACATCGGCCCTCTTGTGGCAGTTGGAGCCTGCTGGGAACCTCCCCTCGGTGATGGGGGCCCTCTTGCCTCAGGCCCTAACTGCTGGGTACCCACATTTTCTGATATGTGCTAAGTGGTGCGAGGACACTACTGCGAGGTTCCCATCCCCATGCGCATGTGGGCCTTCTGCTCTAAGGTCCCAAAACCTGTGATGTTCACCATTTCATAATGTTGGCTCTCTGGTGTTAGTTCACCCAGGCCTAGATCCCATAGCCTCTGTGCTCTGAGCGGCCTGCTGGGAGGTTCCTACTGCTGGATTCCTTACCTTTTTTATTCTTTGGGTCCTGTGTTTTCATGCTCCTACTTCCTGACTCACTCCCAGCCCATTTGTGATGTAGGTCCTCTGGTTTAAGGCCACATGTACCGGTCTCCTCACCTTTATTGATGTGGCCCCACTGGTGTGAGGACACTCCTGCCTGGTTCCCATCCCCTTGGTGATGGGGGCTCTCTGGTGAGAGTCTGATCCTGGCTGGGTTCCTCACCCTTCTGTGAGGGGGGCCCTCTGCTGTGAGGTCACTCCTGCCTGGCTGGCACACGTCACCTTGGCGATGTGGGCCCTCAGTTGGGAGTTGGTGCCTGCTAGGAGTCTCCTCCCCTCGGTAATGAGGGCCCTTTGGCGTCAGGCCCAAACTCATGGGCTCCCAAAATTTTCTGATGTGCGCCCTGTCAAGCGAGTACACTCCAGCCAGGGTCCCATCCCCATGGGGATGTGGGCTTTCTGCCCTGAGGTCCCAACGGCTGGGTTGCTCACAGTGTCAGAATGTGGGCCCTCTGCTGTGAGTTCACTCCGGCATGGATCCCATAGCCTCGGTGCTCTGGGCCACCTGCTTGGAGCTTCCAACTGCGGGGTTCCTCACCTTTTTTATTCTATGGGCGCTCTGTTGTGAGTCTCCTCCTGCATGCCTCACTCCCAGCCCTTTCGTGATGTGTGTCCCCTTGTTTGAGGCCACATGTGCTGTGTTCCTCACCTTTCGCTGATGTGGCCCCACTGGTGTGAGGACACTCCTGCCTGGTTTCCATCCCCTTGGTGATGTGGGCGCTCTGGTTAGAGTCTGATCCTGTTTGGGCTCCTCACACTTCTGTGAGGTGGGCCCTCTGCTGTGAGGTAACTCCTGCCTGGCTTGCTCCCATTGCCTTGGTGACGTCGGCCCTCTGGTGGCATTTGGAGCCTGCTGGTAGCCTTCTCTCCTCCGTGATGAGGGCCCTCTGGCGCCAGGCCATAACTGCTGGGTTCCCACATTTTCTGATACGTGCTAAGTTGTGCGAGGACACTCCTGCGAGGTTCCCATCCCCATGGGGATGTGGGCCTTCTGCTCTGAGGTCCCACTGGCTGGGTTGCTCACAGTTTCATGATGTGGGCCCTCTGCTGTGAGTTCACTGTGCCCTGGATCCCATAGACTCCATGCTCTGGGCCACCTGCTGGGAGGTTCAAACTGCTGGATTCCTCACATTTTTTATTCTGTGGGCCCTGTGTTGTTAGGCTACTCCTGCCTGCCTCACTCGGAGCACCTTGGAAATGTGGGTCCTCTGGTTTAGGCCACATGTGCTGGGTTCCTCACCTTTCTATAATGTGGCCACACTGGTGTGAGGACACTCCTGCCTTGTTCCGATCCCCTTGGTGATGTGGGCCCTCTGGTGAGAGTCTTATCCTGGCTGGGTTCCTCACCCTTCTGTGAGGTAGGCCCTCTGCTGTGAGGTCACTCCTGCCTGGCTGGCACACGTCAACGTGGCGACGTGGGCCCTCAGTTGGGAGTTGGTGCCTGCTGGGAGTCTCCTCCCCTCGGTAATGAGGGCCCTCTGGCGTCAGACCCTAACTCCTGGGCTCCCAAAATTTTCTGATGTGCGCCCTGTGGTGCGAGTACACTCCTGCCAGGATCCCAACCCCATGGGAATGTGGGCCTTCTGCTCTAAGGTCCCAACGGCTGGGTTGCTCACAGTTTCATAATGAGGGCCCTCTGTTTTGAGTTCAGTCAGGCCTGGATCCCATAGCCTCGCTGCTCCTGGCCACCTGCTGGGAGGTTCCAACTGCGGGATTCCTCACCATTTTTACGCTATGGGCCCTCTGTTTGGAGGCTCCTCCTGCCTGCCTCACTCCCAGCCCCTTGGTGATGTGTGTCCTGTAGTTTGAGGCCACGTGTGCTGGGTCCGTCACATTTCGGTGATGTGACCACACTGGTGTGAAAACACTCCTGCCTGGTTTCCATTCCCTTGGTGATGTGGGCCCTCCGGTGAGAGTCTGATCCTCTTTGGGTTCCTCACACTTTTGTGTGGTTGGCCCTCTGCTCTGAGGTCACTCCTGCCTGGCTGGCACACCCTGCATTGGCGACGTCGGCCTTCTGGTAGCAGTTGGAGCTTGCTGGGAGCCTCCTCTCCTCAGTGATGAGGGCCCTCTGGCGTCCGGCCCTAACTGCTGGGCTCCCCACCGTTTCTGATGTGTGCCCACTGGTGCCCTGACACTCCTGCTTGGTTCCCTTCCCCATGGGGATGTGAGCCTTGTGCTCTGAGGTTACAACGGCTGGGTTGCTTACAGTATCACGATGAGGGCCCTCTGTTGTGAGTTCATCACTGCCTGGATCCCATAGCCTCGGTGCTCTGGACCGCCTGCTGGGATGTTCCAACTGCTGGATTCCTCACCTTTTTTATACAATGGGCCATGTGTTTTGAGGTTAATCCTGCCTGCCTCGCTCCGAGACCCATGGTGATGTGGGTCCTCTGGTTTGAGGCCACATGTGCTGGGTACCTCAACTTTCGATGATGTGGCCCCACGGGTGTGAGGACACTCCTGCCTGGTTCCCAGCCCCTTGCTTATGTGGGCACTCTGGTGAGAGTCTGATCTTGACTGGGTTCCTTACCCTTCTGTGAGGTGGGCCCTCTGATGTGAGGTCACTCCTGCCTGGATGGCTCATGTCGCCTTGGCGATGTAGGCCCTCTGTTGGCCACTGAAGCATGCTGGGAGCCTCCTACCCTCTTTAATAAGGGCCCTGGAAGAAACGCATATGCCCTTTTTGACCAAGTGCATCATTGTCGAGGTTCTGCCTCTTCTCCTATACTTTCAGAGGACTTCCCGTCTACCTCCTGAAATCGTATTCCTGGAATTCTGCCCCGCGTTCAAGTCCTCTTTGCAGCCTTACTTCAATATATTTTTGGACGATAGCTGTCATTTATAACTCTGCAGGTTTGTGAATTACAGTGCCCCTGAGCTCCTTTCTTCAACTCGCTTTCTTGTGAGCTGGCCGCAAGCCCGCAGGATTGCTTCAGGCCCTAATCTGGTTCCGACACGGCATGCTGAGCCTTTGGCTAATTCCTCTTCCTGGTGGGAAATGAGCGTTAAATTTGTTCGTGCAGACACCTACAGCTAATCTCTCATTGGTTCTCCCTATTCCTGTTCATCTTGCGCAGAAATTCCAAACTGTGCCAAACAGGAGGTTAAAGGCACTGACTCTCCAAGTGGGGAGAGTGTTAGTAAAGCGTCTGGAATGGTAAAACCGAGTACGAGGGGATGAAAACTGAGACGCATTTAAAAAGTTTTCCCGGTCACACGGTGGACCATATTCTGGGTTGCCCATGCATGTTTTACCTGAAGGAAGAATCCCTTCAACCTGGAGAGTTGGGACCCATGGAATGGGTACCACGCAGTATGACTTCAAAGGGTTGCCTTTGCTCACCGAACGTCACCAATGCTATCAGCCCGAAGTGTCCAGCCTTATGTCTCACTCAGCTCGGGGTGTAGATGTGGTAAATCCACGTTGCATCACAAGCCCTGAATGAATTATTTAAGAATTGCTCTCTATTTCACTGTCATTGTGTTTTGTTTTTGTAATTTATTTTGATAATGGGATTTATCGGATTTTCACTGCTGCGTTTATGCCGCTGTACACATGCTTGATTCTCTTATGGAGACATATAAATCCATGGGTTTTCAGATTCTTACTAGTCAGGTATATTCCTAGGCTTTGAATATGGGGTGTTGAGTCCATTTCGTGGAGCAAGGAGTAGGTCCTGACTATTACATATTTGCTTATGGAAAGGTATCTGTGCTAATTTCAATCTCTGGTTTTATGCAGCACCACAACTCACCTTTCCCCTTAAGCAAGCATAAGTTGGTTTTCTAAATTTGAGACCCTTTTCTGTTTTGTAATTGAGTTCATGTGCAGCCATGTTTGCATTCCGTGTATTTGAGATATCTTATGGTGTTTCTTTTTCTGTGTGACTTAGTTAACTTAGAATGATCGTACCTGAATCCACTCATTATGCCGCGACGGGCCTCATGACATAGATTTCATTGCTGAGTGATATTCCATTGTACGTACGTACAACAACTTCTTTATCCATTTTTTGCTTGCTGGGATATTTCACTTGTACCGTAAATGAGGTTCTTGTAAGCAGAGCCGTCCAAAATTTATGGGTGGCTGTGTCTTTTTGATTTTAATTTCCCTAAGCTATAGAACCATAAGTGGAAGTGCCGTAGGCTCCGTTGCTTAGTTTTTTAGGTGTTTGAGGAAACACCATACACTTCTCCAGAGTGGCTGTTGGCAAGTTACATCCCGCCCATCAGCATAACAAGGCTCCCTGTTCTCCATGGCCTGTCCTGCCTTTCTGGATTTTTCACTTTTTTCAGATGTCCCTTTTGACAGGGGGGCAGTGAGACTTCATTGTAATGCAGATTTCTTTACAGGCTTGCTTGTTTGGCCAAAAAGGGCGTATGTGTTTTTTCTTGAATATATTCAGGAAAAAACGCATACGCCCTTTTTGACCAAGTGCATCATTGTCGACTTTCTGTCTCTTTCCTTATGCTTTAAATGCAATTCCAGTCTGCCCCTGAACTCGTTTTCCTGCAATTCTGCCCCGCTTTCAAGTCCTCTACGCAGCCTTACTTCAATACATTTTTGGACAATAGCTGACATTTATAACTCTGCAGGTTTGTGAATGACAGTGTGCCTGAGCTCCTTTCTTCTACTCGCTTTCTTGTGAGCTGGCCGCAAACCCGCAGGATTGCTTCATGCCCTAATCTGGTTCCGGCACAGCATGCTGATCCTTTGGTAAATTCCTCTTCCTGGTGGGAAATGAGTGTTATATTTGAACGTGCAGACACCTAGAGCTAGTCTCTCATTGGTTCTCCCTATTCTTGTGCATCTTGCGCAGAAATTGCAAACTGTGCCAAACAGGAGGTTAAAGGCACTGACTCTCTAAGTGGGGAGAGTATTAGTAAAGGGTCTTCAATCGTGAACCCGAGTAAAAGGGGACGAAAACTGAGATGCATTTGAAAAGGTTTCCCGGTCACACGGTGCACCATACTGTGGGTTTCCCATGCATGTTTTAGCTGAAGGAAGAATCCCTTAAACCTGGAGAGTTGGGACCCATGGAATGGGTACCATGCAGTATGACTTCAAAGGGCCTGCATTTTCTCAACGAACCTCACCAATGCTATCAGGCCGAAGTGTACAGCCTTATGTCTCACTCAGCTCTGGTTGTAGATGTGGTAAATCCAGGTTGCATCACAAGCCCTGAATCAATTATTTAAGAATTGCTCTCTATTTCACTGTCATTGTGTTTGTTTTTGTAATTCATTTTGATAATGGGATTTATCGGATTTTCTCTGCTGCATTCATGCCGCTGTACACACACTTGAGTCTCTTATGGAGACATATAAATCCATGGGTTTGAAGATACTTACTAGTCAGGTGTATTCCTAGGCGTTGAATATGGGGTGTTTAGTCCATTTCGTTGAGGAAGGGCTAGGTCTTGACTATTACATATTTGGCTTATGGAAAGGTGTCTGTGCTAATTTCTATCTCTGGTTTTATGCAGCACCCCAACTCACTTTTCCCCTTAAGCAAGCATAAGGTGGTTTTCTAAATTTGAGACCCTGTTCTGTTTTGTAATTCAGTTCATGTGTAGCCAAGTTTACGTTCCGTGTATTAGTGATATCTTATGATGTTTCATTTTCTGTGTGACTTATTTCACTTAGAATCATCGTACCTGAATCCACTCATTATGCCACGATGGGCCTGATGACATAGATTTCATTGCTGAGTGATATTCCATTGAATGTGTGTACCACAACTTCTTTATCCATTTTTCACATTCTGGGATATTTAACTTGTACCGCAGACGAGATTCCTGTAAACAGAGCAGTCTGAAACTTTGGGGTGGCTGTCTGTTTTTGATTTTAATTTCCGTGATCTATAAGACCATAAGTGGAAGTGCCGTAGTCTCCGTTGCTTTGTTTCTTAGGTGTTTCAGGAAACACCATACACTTCTCCAGAGTGGCTGTTGGCAATTTACATCCCGCCCATCAGCATAACAAGGCTCCCTGTTCTCCATGGCCTGTGCTGTCTTTCTGGATTTTACACTTTTTTCAGATGGCCCTTTTGACCTGGGGGCAGTGAGACTTCTTTGTAGTGCAGATTTCTTTAACATGCTGGCTTGGTTGGCCAAAAAGGGCGTATGCGTTTTTTCCTGAATATATTCAGGAAAAAACGCATACGCCCTTTTTGGCCAAGTGCATCATTGTCGACGTTCTGCCTCTTTTCCTATGCTTTAAATGCAATTCCAGTCTACCCCCTGAAATCGTTTTCCTGCAATTCTGCCCCGCTTTCCAGTCCTCTTCACAGCCTTCCTTCAATATATTTTTGGACGATAGCTGTCATTTATAACTCTGCAGGTTTGTGAATTACAGTGCCCCTGAGCTCCTTTCTTCAACTCGCTTTCTTGTGAGCTGGCCGCAAACCCGCAGGAATGCTTCAGGCCCTAATCTGGTTCCGGCACGGCATGCTGAGCCTTTGGTTAATTCCTCTTCCTGGTGGGAAATGAGCGTTCCATTTGCCCGTCCAGACACCTACAGCTAGTCTCTCATTGGTTCTCCCTATTCCTGTTCATCTTGCGCAGAAATTGCAAACTGTGCCAAACAGGAGGTTAAAGGCACTGACTCTCCAAGTGGGGAGAGTGTTAGTAAACGGTCTGGAATGGTGAACCCGAGTAAAAGGGGACGAAAACTGAGATGCATTTGAAAACGTTTCCCGGTCACACAGTGCACTGTACTGTGGGTTTCCCATGCATGTTTTAGCTGAAGGAAGAATCCCTTAAACCTGGAGAGTTGGGACCCATGGAATGGGTACCATGCAGTATGACTTCAAAGGTTCTGCATTTGCTCATCGAACCTCACCAATGCTATCAGCCTGAAGTGTCCAGCCTTATGTCTCACTCAGCTCTGGGTGTAGATGTGGTAAATCCAGGTTGCATCACAAGCCCTGAATGAATTATTTAAGAATTGCTCTCTATTTCACTGTCATTGTGTTTGTTTTTGTAATTCATTTTGATAATGGGTTTTATCGGATTTTCTCTGCTGCATTCATGCCGCTGTACACACACTTGAGTCTCTTACGGAGACATATAAATCCATGGGTTTGAAGGTTCTTACTAGTCATGTGTAATCCTAGGCGTTGAATATGGGGTGTTTAGTCCATTTCGTTGAGCAAGGGCTAGGTCTTGACTATTACATATTTGGCTTATGGAAAGGTATCTGTGCTAATTTCTATCTCTGGTTTTATGCAGCACCACAACTCACCTTTCCCCTTAAGCAAGCATAAGTTGGTTTTCTAAATTTGAGACCCTGTTCTGTTTTGTAATTCAGTTCATGTGTAGCCAAGTTTACATTCTGTGTATTAGTGATATCTTATGATGTTTCATTTTCTGTGTGACTTATTTCACTTAGAATCATCGTACCTGAATCCACTCATTATGCCGCGACGGGCCTGATGACATAGATTTCATTGGTGAGTGATATTCCTTTGTACGTACGTACCACACTTCTTTATCCATTTTTCGCTTTCTGGGATATTTAACTTGTACCGTAGACGAGGTTCTTGTAAACAGAGCCGTAAACAGAAACTTTGCGGTGGCTGTGTGTTTTTGATTTTAATTTCCCTAAGCTATAGGAAAATAAGTGGTAATGCCGTAGGCTCCGTTGCTTTGTTTTTTAGGTTTTTGAGGAAACACCATACACATCTCCAGAGTGGCTGTTGGCAATTTACATCCCGCCCATCAGCATAACAAGGCTCCCTGTTCTCCATGGCCTGTGCTGCCTTTCTGGATTTTACACGTTTTTCAGATGGCCCTTTTGAACGGGGGGCAGTGAGACTTCATTGTAGTGCAGATTTCTTTAACATGCTTGCTTGGTTGGCCAAAAAGGGCGTATGCGTTTTTTCCTGAATATATTCAGGAAAAAACGCATACGCCCTTTTTGGCCAAGTGCATCATTGTCGACGTTCTGCCTCTTTTCCTATGCTTTAAATGCAATTCCAGTCTACCCCCTGAAATCGTTTTCTTGTAATTCTGCCCCGCTTTCAAGTCCTCTTCGCAGCCTTCCTTCAATATATTTTTGGGTGATAGCTGTCATTTATAACTCTGCAGGTTTGTGAATTACAGTGTCCCTGAGCTCCTTTCTTCAACTCGCTTTCTTGTGAGCTGGCCGCAAACCCGCAGGATTGCTTCAGGCCCTAATCTGGTTCCGGCACGGCATGCTGAGCCTTTGGTTAATTCCTCTTCCTGGTGGGAAATGAGCGTTAAATTTGCCCGTGCAGACACCTTCACACGAGTCTTCATGGTGCCACTTTGCCCCGGGTATCTCTATGGAGGTTGGAGTTGGAGGGCCTCCTCGCTCAAGGTCAGTGTGCCCATGGAGCCAACCCTGCAACTTCAGGGCATGGTTGGGTGTTAGGATCACCACGTGGGGTCCTTTTCCCTTCGGAGGGAGGTGGCCTTTTGGGCTGCTGATTTCCAGGTTTTCAGATACTGCCAGTATCTTGGCCAGATGTGGCGGTGGGCCAAGCCCCTTGGTGACCGTAGTTTATCCTACCTGGATCGCGTTCTTGCATTGTTCCATTTCAAGTGGTCCCAGGTTTTGCACTAATACTGCAATGGCGATTCACCGTTCACCAGGAATGTAAAGGTCAAAGGGTTTACCTAAATTAGGGAGTTCCAGGGCAAGGGTCTGAATTGACTGCTCTTTCCATTCTTGAAAGGCCACTTCTGCATTCTATTCAAAAGGATCATCATCTTTTCCTTTCAGTGTTTCATATAGAGGCCCAGCTAGTAGACTGTAGTTAGGGATCCAGAAGCAGCAAACCCTGGCCTCCCCAGGAACCCCTAAGCTGTCTTCTAGTTTCAGAAATGGGTAAGGCTGTAAATTGTTTCTTCCCTTTCCTGGGATGGGCTTCTCCGACCTTCTGTGAGAATGAAGCCCAGGCAGGTCACCGTAGTCTGTGATATTTGAGCTTTTTCTTGGTCAACTTGTATCCTTTATTGGCTTGGTAGTTCAGAGGTCTCCTTAGTAGGGCTGGCGATCAGAATGTCGTCTGCATATTGAAGGAGTGTTTCCTTTTCCAGAGGTAGAACTTTTAGTTCTTTAGCTGAGCTTTCCCCAAAGATGGTGTGGGAATTTTTGAACCCTTGGGGCAACATGGCCCGGAAGTATTGTTTAGTTGTATGTTGAGTCCTGCCACTCACAAGCCAAAATTTCTTGTGACTCTGGGACTAATAGAATACAAAAGAAGGCATCATTGAAGACTAATACAGAATACCATGTCCTGGTGGTTGGTAGAATGACCAGCAGGGTGTAGGATTTAGGAACTACTGGAGGTATATCCTCGGTGGCTTCACTGACTGTCCTGACATCCTTTACCAGGACTCCAGCAGCCCATGGGGCTCTCGAGGTCAGGCCAATCCCAGGATATGGAGCTCACCTGGGCAGGTACCCCACCCCCACCCCAGCCCATGGGGCTCTCGTGTTCAGGCCCCTCCCAGGATATGGGGTTCCCTGGGCAGGTTCCCCTGCAGCCCATGGGGCTCTCGTGGTCAGGCCCCTCCCAGGATACAGAGCTACCCTTGCAGGTACCATGGCAGGGCTGGGAACACAGGAACCGTGCATATCGCCCTCATTGCAGAGCACTCCCAGCTCACCTGTCACTCAGATCTGACACAGAGCACCTCAGAGCAGGACTTGAACTAACAAACAGCAGCTCCGACAGGTCTGTGACCCTGGGCATCACTCTGTGTGGCCTCCCTCCACCTGGTCTTCCAGAGACTTCCACTGCACCCGGGGCACCAGGCCTCTGTCTCCACCCACCAGCCACCCCTCCTCTCCCTGACTCCTGGGTTCCTCTCATTAGGAGAGGGTTTTCTTGAAGTTGTCTCCCACTCATGGGCCAGATAATATAATTAGAAAACAAGCCAGAGCTGCAGCCCCTTGTCTATCCTGACTCTCAGGAGCCCACACCTGTTCCTTGGACCTGGCCGATTCAGCAAGTTCCAGTTTCTGCAACTGTGAGCCCCTGAGGGGTGATTATTGGCTGGCCTGGGAAGCCCGACCGTGCCGGCCAGCCCTCCCCAGGTGTGCCTGGGTTCAGATCAATATAAACACCGCTCCAGGCAGCAAGAGCCCCTGCAGCTGTGCCTGACGCCATTTTCTCTGCCCTGTCAGCAGTCTTGGGGCTGGACTGGTGGGAGGGAGTGAGAGGCCACGGCTTTGTGGGTGGCCCAGTGTGAGTGGGGCTCTGCTGGACTTTCTGCAGCAGTTGCCAAGATGCCACCTGCTAAAGAAGAGGATGTGTCACCCATACCTGCCGCTGGAATTTCTCCCTGGGCAGAGGTGAGTGAGGAAGAAAGCAGTGGGGGCCGGGACAGTAGGGGTATCACAGGCAGGGAAATGGAAAGCTTCCAGAAGAGCACCCAGGGCCAGGACCATCCTGGCTGGCCTGCAGGCACCAAGTCGGCTGGCATGCTGTCACTCATGTGGCTCCATGGCCCTTCCTCTAGGCTTTCAAGTCCTTGTACATATTCAGGTGTTTTACCTGGGAAGGGTGGGAACATTTCAGCAGCAGCTGGCCTGGGGCTCAGCCCACGTTTACTCACAGATGCCTCGGCACGGTCCCCCAGCTTTGCAATGAGGACGCTTGTTGCGTGGGGCCTGCTGGCTGAATGGGAGATGATTCCCCACCACTGACCAACTTCAGAATTGTTTACAACTGGAGCAAGTGCCCTGATACGGTTTTCCTCTGTGTAACTGGTGGGTTCTGTTTTTTTTTCTTTTTTTCGTTTTTGGTTCAAGGTAGATTTTATTCCTCTTTTTTGTATTTACAGATATAAGCATGGAAATAATTTATTCATATAAATACATGTATGTGAAGGGAAGAATATTTTTTCTGTTTTACTTTTTGTAATTTGAATTTTATTTTATTTTTTTATACAGCAGGTTCTTTTTGGTTATCTATTTTATACATATAAATGTATACATGCCAATCCCAATCTCTCAACTCCTCCCACCACCACCCCCCAACAGCTTTCCCCCCTTGGTGTCCATACGTTTGTTGTCTACATCTGTTGCTCTATTTCTGCCTGGCAAAACGGTTCATCTGTACAATTTTTCTAGGTTCCACATATATGCATTAATAGACAAGATTTGTTTTTCTCTTTCTGACTTACTTCACTCTGTATGACAGTCTCTAGATCCATCAACGTCTCTACAAATGACCCAATTTCATTCCTTTTTATGGCTTAGTAATATTCCATTTTATATATGTACCACTTCTTTATGCATTCGTCTGTCTGTGGGCATTTAGGTTGCTTCCATTACCTGGATATTGTAAATAGTGATGCAATGAACATTGCGGTGAATATCTCTTTTTGATTTATGGTTTTGTCTGGGTATATGCCCAGTAGTGGGATTGCTGTATCATATGGTAATTCTATTCTTAGTTTTATAAGAAACTCCATAATGTTCTCCACAGTGACTGTATCAATTTACATTCCCAACAATAGTGGAAGAGGGTTCCTTATCTCCACACCCTTTCCAGCATTTGTTGTTTGTAGATTTTCTGATGATGCCCATTCTAACAGGTGTGAGGTGATACACCATGGATGAGTCTATTTCGTTGAGCAAAGAGTAGGTCTTGTCTATTACATATTTGGCTTATGGAACGGTATGTGTGCTAATTTCAATCTCTGGTTTTATACAGCACCCCAACTCAACTTTCCCCTTAAGCAAGCATAAGTTTTTATCTAAATGTGAGACTCTGTTCGGTTTTGGAATTCAGTTTATGTGTAGCCAAGTTTACACTCTCTCTATTAGTGATATCTTATGATAATTCTCTTTCTCTGTGTGACCTATTTCTCTTAGAATCATCATACTTAAATCCACTCAATTTGCTGCTACAGGCTTGATGACATTGATTTCATTGCTGAGTGATATTCCGTTGTACGTAAGTAGCACAACTCCTTTATCCATTTTTTTCTTTCTGGGATATTTAATTTGTACTGGACTCAAGGTTCTTGTAAACACAGCAGTCCTAAATTTGGTGTTGGCTGTGTCTTGTTGATTTTAATTTTCCTAAGCTATAGGGCCAAAAGTGGAAGTGCCCTAGGGTCTGTAGCTTTGTTTTTCAGATGTTTCAGGATACACCATAAACATCTCCAGAGTGTCTGTTGGCAATTTACATCCCGCCCATCAGCATAACAAGGCTCCCTGTTCTGCATGGCCTGTCCTGTGTTTCTGGTTTTTACACTTTTTTCAGATGGCCCTTTTGACGAATGGGAAATGAGACTTCATTGTAGTGCAGATTTCCATTTCTCGAGTGCTTGGTTGGCCAAAAAGGGCATATGTGTTTTTTCCTGAATATATTCAGGAAAAAATGTTTACGCACTCTTGTCCAAGTTCATCACTGTCAAAGATCTGCCGCTTTTCACATGCTTTAAATGCAATTCCAATCTACCTACTGAAATATGATTCCTGCAATTCTGCCTCGTTTTCAAGGCCTCTTTGCAGACTTACTTCCATATAATTTTGCCAATAACTGTCATTTATAACACTGCAGGTTTGTGAATTACAGTGCCCGTGATTTCCTTTCTTAACTCTTTTCCTTGAAAACTGGCCACAGAACCGCAGGTTTGCTTCAGGCCGTAATCAGGGTCCGGCACGGCACTCTGAGACTTTGGTTCATTCCAATTCCTGGTGGGAAATTAGAGTTAAATGTGCCCCTCCAGACACCTGCCTCACTCCTAGCCCCTTGGTGATGTGTGTCCTCTGGTTTGAGGCCACATGTGCTGGGTTCCTCACCTTTGGCTGATGTGGCCCCACTGGTGTGAGGACACTCCTGCCTGGTTCCCATCCCCTTGGTGATGTGGGCCCTCCGGTGAGAGTCTGATCCTGGTTCGGTTCCTCACACTTCTGTGAGGTGGGCCCTCTTCTCTGAGGTCAATCCTGCCTGGCTGGCACACCCCGCCTTGGCGACGTCGGCTCTCTGGTGGGATTTGGTGCCTGCTGGGTGTCTCCTCCCCTCGGTAATGAGGGCCCTCTGGCGTCAGGCCCTAACTCCTGGGCTCCCAATATTTTCTGATATGCGCCCTGTGGTTCGAGTACACTCCTGCAAGGTTCCCAACCCCATGGGAATGTGGGCCTTCTGCTCTGAGGTCCCAACCGTGGGTTGCTCAGTTTCATGATGAGGGCCCTCTGCTGTGAGTTCTCTCCGGCCTGGATCCCATAGCCTTGCTGCTCCTGGCCACCTGCTGGGAGGTTACAACTGCGGGATTCCTCACCTTTTTTCTTCTATGGGCCCTCTGTTTTGAGACTCCTCCTGCCTGCCTCACTCCCAGCCCCTTGGTGATGTGTGTCCTCTGGTTTGAGGCCATGTATGCTGGGTCCCTCGCCTTTCGATGATGTGGCCCCACTGGTGTGAGGACACTCCTGCCTGGTTCCTATCCCCTTGATGATGTGGGCCCTCTGGTGAGAGTCTGATCCTGGCTGGGTTCCTCACCCTTCTGTGAGGGGGGCCCTCTGCTGTGAGGTCACTCCTGCCTGGCTGGCACACCCCACCTTGGCAACATCGGCCCTCTTGTGGCAGTTGGAGCCTGCTGGGAACCTCCCCTCGGTGATGGGGGCCCTCTTGCCTCAGGCCCTAACTGCTGGGTACCCACATTTTCTGATACGTGCTAAGTGGTGCGAGGACACTCCTGCGAGGTTCCCATCCCCATGGGCATGTGGACCTTCTTCTCTAAGGTCCCAACACCTGTGTTGTTCACCGTTTCATGATGTTGGCTCTCTGGTGTTAGTTCACCCAGGCCTAGATCCCATAGCCTCTGTGCTCTGAGCGGCCTGCTGGGAGGTTCCTACTGCTGGATTCCTTACCTTTTTTATTCTTTGTGTCCTGTGTTTTCATGCTCCTACTTCCTGACTCACTCCCAGCCCATTTGTGATGTAGGTCCTCTGGTTTAAGGCCACATGTACCGGTTTCCTCACCTTTATTGATGTGGCCCCACTGGTGTGAGGACACTCCTGCCTGGTTCCCATCCCCTTGGTGATGGGTGTCCTCTGGTGAGAGTCTGATCCTGTCTGGATTCCTCACACTTCTGGGAGGTGGGCCCTCTGCTGTGAGGTCACTCCTGCCTGGCTGGCACACGTCACCTTGGCGATCTGGGCCCTCAGTTGGGAGTTGGTGCCTGTTGGGAGTCTCCTCCCCTCGGTAATGAGGGCTCTCTGGCGTCAGGCCCTAACTCATGGGCTCCCAAAATTTTCTGATGTGCGCCCTGTCGTGCGAGTACACTCCAGCCAGGGTCCCATCCCCATGGGGATGTGGGCTTTCTGCCCTGAGGTCCCAACGGCTGGGTTGCTTACAGTGTCAGAATGTGGGCCCTCTGCTGTGAGTTCACTCTGGCATGGATCCCATAGCCTCGGTGCTCTGGGCCACCTGCTTGGAGCTTCCAACTGCGGGGTTCCTCACCTTTTTTATTCTATGGGCGCTCTGTTGTGAGTCTCCTCCTGCATGCCTCACTCCCAGCCCTTTCGTGATGTGTGTCCCCTTGTTTGAGGCCACATGTGCTGTGCTCCTCACCTTTCGCTGATGTGGCCCCACTGGTGTGAGGACACTCCTGCCTGGTTTCCATCCCCTTGGTGATGTGGGCCCTCTGGTGAGAGTCTGATCCTGGCTGGGTTCCTCACACTTCTGTGAGGTGGGCCCTCTGCTGCGCGTCACTCCTGCCTGGCTGGCACACCCCGCCTTGGCAATGTCGGCCCTCTTGTGGCAGTTGGAGCCTACTGGGAGCCTCCTCCCCTCGGTGATGAGGGCCCTCTGGCGTCAGGCCCTAACTGCTGGGTACCCACATTTTCTGATACGTGCTAAGTTGTGCGAGGACACTCGTGCCATGTTCCCAACCCCATGGTGATGTGGGCCTTCTGCTCTGAGGTCCAAAGGGCTGGGTTGCTCACAGTTTCATGATGTGGGCCCTCTGCTGTGAGTTCACTGTGGCCTGGATCGCATAGACTCGGTGCTCTGGGCCGCCCACTGGGAGGTTGCCACTGCAGGATTCCTCAGCTTTTTTATTCTATTCACCCTGTGTTGTGAGGCTACTCATGCCTGCCTCAGTCCGAACCCCTTGGAGATCTGGGTCCGCTGGTTTAGGCCACATGTGCTGGGTTCCTCACCTTTCTATGATGTGGTCACCCTGGTGTGAAGACAGTCCTGCCTGGTTCTGATGCCCTTGGTGATGTGGGCCCTCTGGTGAGAGTCTAATCCTGGCTGGGTTCCTCACCATTCTGTGAGGTAGGCCCTCAGCTGTGAGGTCACTCCTGCCTGGCTGTTGCACGTCACCTTGGCGACATGGTCCCTCCATAGGGAATTGGTGCCTGCTTGGGGTCTCCTCCCCTTGGTAATGAGGGCCCTCTGGCATCAGGCTAATTTCTGGGTTCCCAAAATTCTCTGATGTGCGCCCTGTGGTGCGAGTACACTTCTGCCAAGTTCCCAACCACATGGGAATGTGGGCCTTCTGCTCTAAAGTCCCAACGGCTGGGTTGCTCACAGTTTCATGATGAGGGCCCTCTGTTTTGAGTTCAGTCAGGCCTGGATCCCATAGCCTCGCTGCTCCTGGCCGCCTGCTGGGAGGTTCCAACTGCGGGATTCCTCACCTTTTTTACGCAATGGGCCCTCTGTTTTGAGGCTCCTCCTGCCTGCCTCACTCCCAGCCCCTTGGTGATGTGTGTCCTGTAGTTTGAGGCCACGTGTGCTGGGTCCGCAAATTTCGGTGATGTGGCCCCACTGGTGTGAAGACACTCCTGCCTGGTTTCCATTCCCTTGGTGATGTGGGCCCTCTGGTGAGAGTCTGATCCTCTTTGGGTTCCTCACACTTTTGTGTGGTTGGCCCTCTGCTCTGAGGTCACTCCTGCCTGGCTGGCACACCCCGCATTGGCGACGTCGGCCCTCTGGTAGCAGTTGGAGCTTGCTGGGAGCCTCCTCTCCTCAGTGATGAGGGCCCTCTGGCATCCGGCCCTAATTGCTGGGCTCCCCACATTTTCTGTTGTGTGCCCACTGGTGCGATGACACTCCTGCTTGGTTCCCTTCCCCATGGGGATGTGGGCCTTGTGCTCTGAGGTCACAACGGCTGGGTTGCTTACAGTATCACGATGAGGGCCCTCTGTTGTGAGTTCATCACTGCCTGGATCCCATAGCCTCGGTGCTCTGGGCCGCCTGCTGGGATGTTCCAACTGCTGGATTCCTCACCTTTTTATACAATGGGCCATGTGTTTTGAGGTTAATCCTGCCTGCCTCGCTCTGAGACCCATGGTGATGTGGGACTTCTGGTTTGAGGCCACATGTGCTGGGTACCTCAACTTTCGATGATGTGGCCCCACGGGTGTGAGGACACTCGTGCCTGATTCCCAGCCCCTTGCTTATGTGGGCACTCTGGTGAGAGTCTGATCATGACTGGGTTCCTTACCCTTCTGTGAGGTGGGCGCTCTGATGTGAGGTCACTCCTGCCTGAATGGCTCATGTCGCCTTGGCGACGTAGGCCCTCTGTTGGCCACTGAAGCATGCTGGGAGCCTCCTACCCTCTTTAATGAGGGCCCTGGAAGAAACGCATATGCCCTTTTTGACCAAGTGCATCATTGTCGAAGTTCTGCCTCTTCTCCTATACTTTCAGAGGACTTCCCGTCTACCTCCTGAAATCGTATTCCTGGAATTCTGCCCCGCGTTCAAGTCCTCTTTGCAGCCTTACTTCAATATATTTTTGGACGATAGCTGTCATTTATAACTCTGCAGGTTTGTGAATTACAGTGCCCCTGAGCTCCATTCTTCAACTCGCTTTCTTGTGAGCTGGCCGCAAAACCGCAGGATTGCTTCAGGCCCTAATCTGGTTCCGGCACGGCATGTTGAGCCTTTGGCTAATTCCTCTTCCTGATGGGAAATGAGCGTTAAATTTGCTCGTGGAGACACCTACAGCTAATCTCTCATTGGTTCTCCCTATTCCTGTTCATCTTGCTCAGAAATTCCAAACTGTGCCAAACAGGAGGTTAAAGGCACTGACTCTCCAATTGGGGAAAGAGGTAGTAAAGTGTCTGGAATGGTAAAACCGAGTATGAGGGGAAGAAAACTGAGATGCATGTAAAAAGGTTTCCCGGTCACACGGTGGACCATATTCTCGGTTTCCCATGCGTGTTTTACCTGAAGGAAGAATCCCTTAAACCTGGAGAGGTGGGACCCATGCAATGGGTACCATGCAGTATGACTTCAAATTGTCTGCGTTTGCTCACCAAACCTCACCAATGCTATCAGCCCGAAGTGTCCAGCCTTATGTCTCACCCAGCTCTGGGTGTAGATGTGGTAATTCCAGGTTGCATCACAAGCCCTGAATGAATTATTTAAGAATTGCTCTCTATTTCACTCTCACTGTGTTTTGTTTTTGAAATTCATTTTGATAATGGGATTTATCGGATGTTCACTGCTGCGTTTTCGCCGCTGTACACACGCTTGATATCCTTATGGAGACATATAAATCCATGGGTTTTAAGGTTCTTACTTGTCAGGTATCTTCCCAGGCGTTGAATATGGGGTGTTGAGTCCATTTCGTTGAGCAAGGAGTAGGGCTTGTCTATTATATATTTGGTTTATGGAACGGTATCTGTGCTAATTTCAATCTCTGGTTTTATGCAGCACCCCAACACACCTTTCCCCATAAGCAAGCATAAGTTGGTTTTCTCAATTTGAGACCCTGTTCTGTTTTGTAATTCAGTTCATGTGTAACCAAGTTTACATTCCGTGAATTAGTGATATCTTATGATGTTTCTTTTTCTGTGTGACTTATTTCTCGTGGAATCATCGTACCTGAATCCACTCATTATGCCGCTACGGGCCTGATGACGTAGATTTCATTGCTGAGTGATATTCCACTATACGTGCGTACCACAACTTCTTTATCCATTTTTTGGTTTCTCGGATATTTAACTTGTACCGTAGAGGACGTTCTTGTAAACAGAGATGTCCCAAATTTTGGGGTGGCTGTGTCTTTTGGATTTTAATTTTCCTAAGCTGTCGGACCATAAGTGGAAGTGCCATAGGCTGTGTTGTTTTGTTTCCTACGTGTCTCTGGAAACACCATACACTTCTCCAGAGTGGTTGTTGGCAATTTACATCCCGCCCATCAGCATAACAAGGCTCCCTGTTCTCCATGACCTGTCCTGCCTTTCTGGATTTTACAATTTTTTCAGATGGCCCTTTTGACCGGGGGGCAGTGAGACTTCATTGTAGTGCAGATTTCCTTTACACGCTTGCTTAGTTGCCCAAAAAGGGCGTATGCGTTTTTTCCTGAATATATTCAGGAAAAAACGCATACGCCCTTTTTGGCCAAGTGCATCATTGTCGACATTCTGCTTCTTTTCCTATGCTTTAAGTGCAATTCCAGTCTACCCCCTGAAATCGTGTTCCTGAAATTCTGCCCCGCTTTCAAGTCCTCTTCGAAGACTTACTTCAATACATTTTTGGACGATAGCTGTCATTCATAACTCTACAGGTTTCTGAATTACACTGCCCCTGAACTCCTTTCTTCAACTCGCTTTCTTGTGAGCTGGCCGCAACACCGCAGGATTGCTTCACGCCATAATCTCTTTATGGCATGGCACGCTGAGCCTTTGGTTAATTCCTCTTCCTGGTGGGAAATGAGCGTTCCATTTGCCCGTGCAGACACCTACATCTAGTATCTCATTGGTTCTCCCTATTCCTGTTCATCTTGCGCAGAAATTGCAAACTGTGCCAAACAGGAGGTTAAAGGCACTGACTCTCCAAGTGGGGAGAGTGTTAGTAAAGCATCTGGAATGGTGAACCCGAGTACCAGGGGCGAAAACTGAGATGCATTTGAAAACGTTTCCCAATCACACGGTGGACCATACTCTGGGTTTCCCATGCATGTTTTAGCTGAAGGAAGAATCCCTTAAACCTGGAGAGTTGGGACTCATGGAATGGGTACCATGCAGTATGACTTCAAAGGGTCTGCGTTTGCTCACCGAACCTCACCAATGCTATCAGCCCGAAGTGTACAGCCTTATGTCTCACCCAGCTCTGGGTGTAGAAGTGGTAAATCCAGGTTGAATCACAAGACCTTAATGAATTATTTAAGAATTGCTCTCTATTTCACTGTCATTGCGTTTTGTTTTTGAAATTTATTTTGATAATGGGATTTATCGGATTTTCACTGCTGCTTTTAGGCCGCTGTACACACGCTTGATTTCCTTATGGAGACATATAAATCCATGGGTTTTAAGGTTCTTACTTGTCAGGTATCTTCCCAGGCGTTGAATATGGGTTGTTGAGTCCATTTCGTTGAGCAAGGAGTAGGTCTTGTCTATTATATATTTGGCTTATGGAACGGTATCAGTGCTAATTTCAATCTCTGGTTTTATGCAGCACCCCAACTCACCTTTCCCCGTAAGCAATCATAAGATGGTTTTCTCAATTTGAGACCCTGTTCTGTTTTGTAATTCAGTTCATGTGTAGCCAAGTTTACATTCCGTGTATTAGGGATATCTAATGATGTTTCTTTTTCTGTGTGACTTATTTCTCGTAGAATCATGGTACCTGAATCCACTCATTATGCCGCTAGGGACCTGATGACTTAGATTTCATTGCCAAGTGATATTCCATTGTACGTGCGTACCACAACTTCTTTATCGATTTGTTGCTTTCTTGGATATTTAACTTGTACTGTAGACGAGGTTCTTGAAAACAGAGCCGTCCGAAAATTTGCGGTGGCTGTGTGTTTTTGATTTTAATTTCCCTAAGCTATAGGACCATAAGTGGAAGTGCCATAGGCTGTGTTGCTTTGTTTCCTACCTGTTTCAGGAAACACGATACACTTCTCCAGAGTGGCTGTTGGCAATTTTCATCCGCCCATCAGCATAACAAGGCTCCCTGTTCTCCATGACCTGTCCTGCCTTTCTGGATTTTACACTTTTTTCAGATGGCCCTTTTGACCGGGGGGCAGTGAGACTTCATTGTAGTGCAGATTTTCTTTACAGGCTTGCTTGGTTGGCCAAAAAGGGCGTATGCGTTTTTTCCTGAATATATTCAGGAAAAAACGCATACGCCCTTTTTGGCCAAGTGTATCATTGTCGACATTCTGCCTCTTTTCCTATGCTTTAAGTGCAATTCCAGTCTACCCCCTGAAATCGTTTTCCTGAAATTCTGCCCCGCTTTCAAGTCCTCTTCGAAGACTTACTTCAGTACATTTTTGGACGATAGCTGTCATTCATAACACTGCAGGTTTGTGAATTACAGTGCCCTTGAGCTCCTTTCTTCAACTCGCTTTCTTGTGAGCTGGCCGCAAAACCGCAGGATTCCTTCAGGCCCTAATCTGTTTCTGGCAGGGTACAGTGAGCCTTTGGTTTATTCCTCTTCCTGGTGGGAAATGAGCGTTCCATTTGCCCGTGCAGACACCTACAGCTAGTCTCTCATTGGTTCTCCCTATTCCTGTTCATCTTGCACAGAAATTGCAAACTGTGCCAAACCGGAGGTTAAAGGCACTGACTCTCCAAGTGGGGAGAGTGTTAGTAAAGCGTCTGGAATGGTGAACCCGAGTACCAGGGAACGAAAACTGAGATGCATTTGAAAACGTTTCCCAATCACACGGTGGGCCATACTCTGGGTTTCCCATGCATGTTTTACCTGAAGAAGAATCCATTAAACCTGGACAGTTGGGACCCATGGAATGGGTACCATGCAGTAAGACTTCAAAGGGTCTGAATTTGCTCACCGAACCTCACCAATGCTATCAGCGCGAAGTGTCCAGCCTTTGTCTCACCCAGCTCTGGGTGTAGATGTGGTAAATCCAGGTGGCATCACAAGCCCTGAATGAATTATTTAAGAATTGCTCTCTATTTCACTGTCATTGTGTTTTGTTTTTGAAATTTATTTTGATAATTGGATTTATCGGATGTTCACTGTTGCGTTTAGGCCGCTGTACACACGCTTGATTTCCTTATGGAGACATATAAATCCATGGGTTTTAAGATTCTTACTTGTCAGGTATCTTCCCAGGCGTTGAATATGGGGTGTTGAGTCCATTTCGTTGAGCAAGGAGTAGGTCTTGTCTATTATATATTTGGCTTATGGAACGGTATATGTTCTAATTTCAATCTCTGGTTTTATGCAGCACCCCAACTCACCTTTCCCCATAAGCAAGCATAAGTTGGTTTTCTAAATTTGAGACCCTGTTCTGTTTTGTAATTCAGTACATGTGTAGCCAAGTTTACATTCCGTGTATTAGGGATATCTTATGATGTTTCTTTTTCTGTGTGACTTATTTCTCGTAGAATCATCATACCTGAATCCACTCATTATGCCGCTACGGGCCTGATGACGTAGATTTTATTGCTGAGTGATATTCAACTGTACGTGCATACCACAACTTCTTTATCCATTTTTTGATTTCTTGGATATTTAACTTGTACCGTAGACGAGGTTCTTGTTAACAGTGCCGTCCCAAACTTTGGGGTGGCTGTGTCTTTTTGAATTTAATTTCCCTAAGCTATAGGACCATAAGTGGAAGGGCCATAGGCTGTGTTGCTTTGTTTCCTACGCGTTTCAGGAAACACCATACACTTCTCCAGAGTGGCTGTTGGCAATTTACATCCCGCCCATCAGCATAACAAGGCTCCCTGTTCTCCATGACCTATCCTGCTTTTCTGGATTTTACACTTTTTTCAGGTGGCCCTTTTGAACGGGGGGCAGTGAGACTTCATTGTAGTGCCGATTTCATTTACACGCTTGCTTGGTTGGCCAAAAAGTGCGTTTTCTTTTTTTCCTGAATATATTCAGGAAAAAACGCATATGCCCTTTTTAGCCAAGTGCAACATTGTCGACATTCTGCCTCTGTTCCTATGCTTTAAGCGCAATTCCTGTCTACCCCCTGAAATCGTTTTCCTAAAATTCTGCCCCGCTTTCAAGTCCTCTTCGAAGACTTACTTCAGTACATTTTGGTCGATAGCTGTCATTCATAACTCTGCAGATTTGTGAATTACAGTGCCCCTGCGCTCCTTTCTTCAACTCGCTTCTTTGTGAGCTGGCCGCCAAACCGCAGGATTGCTTCAGGCCCTAATCTGTTTCCGGCAGGCCACGCTGAGCCTTTGGTTAATTCCTCTTCCTGGTGGGAAATGAGTGTTCCATTTGCCCGTGCAGACACCTACAGCTAGTCTCTCATTGGTTCTCCCTATTCCTGTTCACCTTGCGCAGAAATTGCAAACTGTGCCAAACAGGAGGTGAAAGGCACTGACTCTCCAAGTGAGGAGAGTGTTAGTAAAGCGTCTGGAATGGTGAACCCGAGTACCAGGGTTCGAAAACTGAGATGCATTTGAAAACGTTTCCCAATCACACGGTTGACCATACTCTGGGTTTGCCATGCATGTTTTAATTGAAGAAGAATCCCTTAAACCTGGAGAGTTGGGACCCATGGAATGGGTACCATGCAGTATGACTTCAAAGTGTCTGCGTTTGCTCACCGAACCTCACCAATGCTTTCAGCCTGAAGTGTCCAGCCTTATGTCTCACCCAGCTCTGGGTGTAGATGTGGTAAATCCAGGTTGCGTCACAAGCCCTGAATCAATTATTTAAGAATTGCTCTCATTTTCACTGTCATTGTGTTTTGTTTTTGAAATTAATTTTGATAATGGGATTTTTCGGATCTTCACTGCTGCGTTTAGGCCGTTGTACACATGCTTGATTTCCTTATTGAGACATATAAATCTATGGGTTTTAAGATTCTTAATTGTCAGGTATCTTCCCAGGCGTTGAATATGTGGTGTTGAGTCCATTTCGTTGAGCAAGGAGTAGGTCTTGTCTATTATATATTTGCCTTATGGAAGGGTATCTGTGCTAATTTCAATCTCTGGTTTTATGCAGCACCATAACTCACCTTTCCCCATAAGCAAGCATAAGTTGGTTTCCTCAATTTGAAACCCTGTCCTGTTTTGTAATTCATTTCACGTGTAGCCAAGTTTACATTCCGTGTATTAGTGATATCTTATGATGTTTCTTTTTCTGTGTGACTTATTTCTCGTAGAATCATCGTACCTGAATCCACTCATTATGCCGCTGCGGGCCTGATGACGTAGATTTCATTGCTGAGTGATATTCCATTGTACGTACGTACCACAATTTCTTTATCCATTTTTTGCTTTCTCGGATATTTAACTTGTACCGTAGACGAGGTTTTTGTAAACAGAGCCGTTCCAAACTTTGGGGTTGCTTTGTGTTTTTGATTTTAATTTTCCTAAGCTGTCGGACCATAAGTGGAAGTGCCATAGGCTCCGTTGCTTTGTTTTTTAGGCGTTTCAGGAAACACCATACACTTCTCCAGAGTGTCTGTTGGCAATTTACATCCCGACAATCAGCATAACAAGGCTCCCTGTTCTCCATGACCTGTCCTGCCCTTCTGGATTTTAAACCTTTTTCAGATGGCCCTTTTGACCGGGGGGCAGTGAGACTTCATTGTAGTGCAGATTTCCTTTACACGCTTGCTTGGTTGTCCAAAAACGGCATATGCGTTTTTTCCTGAATATATTCAGGAAAAAACGCATACGCTCTTTTTGGCCAAGTGCATCATTGTCGACATTCTGCCTCGTTTCCTATGCTGTAAGTGCAATTCCAGTCTGCCCCCTGAAATAGTTTTCCTGAAATTCTGCCCTGATTTCAAGTCCTCTTCGAAGACTTACTTCAGTACATTTTTGGACGATAGCTGTCATTCATAACTCTGCAGGTTTGTGAATTACGGTGTCCCAGAGCTCCTTTCTTCAACTCGCTTTCTTGTGAGCTGGCCGCAAAACTGCAGGATTGCTTCAGGGACTAATCTGTTTCAGGCAGGGCACGCTGAGCCTTTGGTAAATTCCTTTTCCTGGTGGTAAATGAGCGTTCCATTTGCCCGTGCAGATACCTACAGCTAGTCTCTCATTGGTTCTCCCTATTCCTGTTCACCTTGCGCAGAAATTGCAAACTGTGCCAAACAGGAGGTTAAAGGCACTGACTCTCCAAGTGGGGATAGTGTTAGTAAAGCGTCTGGAATGGTGAACCCGAGTACTAGGGGACGAAAACTGAGATGCATTTGAAAACGTTTCCCAATCACACGGTGGACCATACTCTGGGTTTCCCACGCATGTTTTAGCTGAAGGAAGCATCCCTTAAACCTGGAGAGTTGGGACCCATGGAATGGGTACCATGCAGTATGCCTTCAACGGGTCTGCGTTTGCTCAGTGAACCTCACCAATGCTATCAGCCTGAAGTGTCCAGCCTTATGTCTCACCCAGGTCTGGGTGTAGATGTGGTAAATCCAGGTTGCATCACAAGCCCTGAATCAATTATTTAATAATTGCTCTCTATTTCACTGTCATTGTGTTTTTTTTTTTTAAACATCTTTATTGGGGTATAATTGCTTTACAATTGTGTGTTAGTTTCTGCTTTATAATAAAGTGAATCAGTTATACATATACATATGTTCCCATATGTCTTCCCTCTTGCGTCTCCCTCCCTCCCACTCTCCCTATCCCACCCCTCCAGGCTGTCACAAAGCACCGAGCTAATATCCCTGTGCCTTGCGGCTGCTTCCCCCTAGCTATCTACCTTACTACGTTTGTTAGTGTGTATATGTCCATGACTCTCTCTCACCCTGTCAAAGCTCACCCTTCCCCCTCCCCAGATCCTCAAGTCCGTTCTCCAGTAGGTCTGCGTCTTTATTCCTGTCTTACCCCTAGGTTCTTCATGACATTTTTTCCCCCTTAAATTCCATATATATGCGTTAGCATACGGTATTTGTCTTTTTCTTTCTGACTTACTTCACTCTGTATGACAGACTCTAGGTCTATCCATCTCATTACAAATAGCTCAATTTCATTTCTTTTTAAGGCTGAGTAATATTCCATTGTATATATGTGCCACATCTTCTTTATCCATTCATCCGATGATGGGCGCTTAGGTTGTTTCCATCTCCGGGCTATTGTAAATAGAGCTGCAATGAACATTTTGGTACATGACTCTTTTTGAATTATGGTTTTCTCAGGGTATATGCCCAGTAGTGGGATTGCTGGGTCATATGGTAATTCTATTTGTAGTTTTTTAAGGAACCTCCATACTGTTCTCCATAGTGGCTGAACCAATTCACATTCCCACCAGCAGTGCAAGAGTGTTCCCTTTTCTCCACACCCTCTCCAGCATTTATTGTTTCTAGATTTTTTGATGATGGCCATTCTGACTGGTGTGAGATGATATCTCATTGTAGTTTTGATTTGCATTTCTCTAATGATTAATGATGTTGAGCATTCTTTCATGTGTTTGTTGGCATTCTGTATATCTTCTTTGGAGAAATGTCTATTTAGGTCTTCTGCCCATTTTTGGATTGGGTTGTTTGTTTTTTTGTTATTGAGCTGCATGAGCTGCTTGTAAATTTTGGAGATTAATCCTTTGTCAGTTGCTTCATTTGCAAATATTTTCTCCCATTGTGAGGGTTGTCTTTTGGTCTTGATTATGGTTTCCTTTGCTGTGCAAAAGCTTTGAAGTTTCATTAGGTCCCATTTGTTTATTTTTGTTTTTATTTCCATTACTCTAGGAGGTGGGTCAGAAAGGATCTTGCTGTGATTTATGTCATAGAGTGTTCTGCCTATGTTTTCCTCTAAGAGTTTGATAGTTTCTGGCCTTACATTTAGGTCTTTAATCCATTTTGAGCTTATTTTTGTGTATGGTGTTAGGGAGTGATCTAATCTCATACTTTTACATGTACCTGTCCAGTTTTCCCAGCACCATTTATTGAAGAGGCTGTCCTTTCTCCACTGTACATTCCTGCCACCTTTATCAAAGATAAGGTGTCCATATGTGCGTGGGTTTATCGCTGGGCTTTCTATCCTGTTCCATTGATCTATCTTTCTGTTTTTGTGCCAGTACCATACTGTCTTGATTACTGTAGCTTTGTAGTATAGTCTGAAGTCAGGGAGCCTGATTCCTCCAGCTCCTTTTCTCGTTCTCAAGATTGCTTTGGCTATTCGGGGTCTTTTGTGTTTCCATACAAATTGTGAAATTTTTTGTTCTAGTTCTGTGAAAAATGCCAGTGGTAGTTTGATAGGGATTGCATTGAATCTGTAGATTGCTTTGGGTAGTAGAGTCATTTTCACAATGTTGATTCTTCCCATCCAAGAACATGGTATATCTCTCCATCTATTTGTATCATCTTTAATTTCTTTTATCAGTGTCTTATAATTTTCTGCATACAGGTTTTTCGTCTCCTTAGGTAGGTTTATTCCTAGATATTTTATTCTTTTTGTTGCAATGGTAAATGGAAGTGTTTTCTTGATTTCACTTTCAGATTTTTCATCATTAGTATATAGGAATGCCAGAGATTTCTGTGCATTAACTTTGTATCCTGCTACTTTACCAAATTCATTGATTAGCTCTAGTAGTTTTCTGGTAGCATCTTTAGGATTCTCTATGTATAGTATCATGTCATCTGCAAACAGTGACAGCTTTACTTCTTCTTTTCCGATTTGGATTCCTTTTATTTCCTTTTCTTCTCTGATTGCTGTGGCTAAAACTTCCAAAACTATGTTGAATAAGAGTGGTGAGAGTGGGCAACCTTGTCTTGTTCCTGATCTTAGTGGAAATGCTTTCAGTTTTTCACCATTGAGGATGATGTTTGCTGTGGGCTTGTCATATATGGCCTTTATTATGTTGAGGAAAGTTCCCTCTATGCCTATTTTCTGCAGGGTTTTTAGCATAAATGGGTGTTGAATTTTGTCGAAAGCTTTCTCTGCATCTATTGAGATGATCATATGGTTTTTCTCCTTCAATTTGTTAATATGGTTTATCACATTGATAGATTTGCGTATATTGAAGAATCCTTGCATTCCTGGAATAAACCCCACTTGATCATGGTGTATGATCCTTTTAATGTGCTGTTGGATTCTGTTTGCTAGTATTTTGTTGAGGATTTTTGCATCTATGTTCATCAGTGATATTGGCCTGTAGTTTTCTTTCTTTGTGACATCCTTGTCTGGTTTTGGTATCAAGGTGATGGTGGCCTCGTAGAAGGAATTTGGGAGTGTTCCTCCTTCTGCTATATTTTGGAAGAGTTTGAGAAGGATAGGTGTTAGCTCTTCTCTAAACGTTTGATAGAATTCACCTGTGAAGCCATCTGGTCCTGGGCTTTTGTTTGTTGGAAGATTTTTAATGACAGTTTCAATTTCAGTGCTTGTGATTGGTCTGTTCATATTTTCTATTTCTTCCTGATTCAGTCTTGGCAGGTTGTGCATTTCTAAGAATTTGTCCATTTCTTCCAGATTGTCCATTTTATTGGCATAGAGTTGCTTGTAGTAATCTCTTATGATTTTTTTTATTTCTGCAGTGTCAGTTGTTACTTCTCCTTTTTCATTTCTAATTCTATTGATTTGAGTCTTCTCCCTTTTTTTCTTGATGAGTCTGGCTAGTGGTTTATCTATTTTGTTTATCTTCTCAAAGAACCAGCTTTTAGTTTTATTGATCTTTGCTATCGTTTCCTTCATTTCTTTTTCATTTATTTCTGATCTGATTTTTATGATTTCTTTCCTTCTGCTAGCTTTGGGGTTTTTTTGTTCTTCTTTCTCTAATTGCTTGAGGTGCAAGGTTAGGTTGTTTATTCGAGATGTTTCCTGCTTCTTAAGGTGGGCTTGTATTGCTATAAACTTCCCCCTTAGAACTGCTTTTGCTGCATCCCATAGGTTTTGGGTCGTTGTGTCTCCATTGTCATTTGTTTCTAGGTATTTTTTTATTTCCTCTTTGATTTCTTCAGTGATCACTTCATTATTAAGTAGTGTATTGTTTAGCTTCCATGTGTTTGTATTTTTTACAGATCTTTTCCTGTAATTGATATCTAGTCTCATGGCGTTGTGGTCAGAAAAGATACTTGATACAATTTCAATTTTCTTAAATTTACCAAGGCTTGATTTGTGACCCAAGATATGATCTATCCTGGAGAATGTTCCATGAGCACTTGAGAAAAATGTGTATTCTGTTGTTTTTGGATGGAGTGTCCTATAAATATCAATTAAGTCCATCTTGTTTAATGTATCATTTAAAGCTTGTGTTTCCTTATTTATTTTCATTTTGGATGATCTGTCCATGGGTGAAAGTGGGGTGTTAAAGTCCCCTACTATGAATGTGTTACTGTCAATCTCCCCTTTTATGGCTGTTAGTATTTGCCTTATGTATTGAGGTGCTCCTATGTTGGGTGCATAAATATTTACAATTGTTATATCTTCTTCTTGAATCGATCCCTTGATCATTATGTAGTGTCCTTCTTTGTCTCTTGTAATAGTCCTTATTTTAAAGTCTATTTTGTCTGATATGAGAATTGCTACTCCAGCTTTCTTTTGGTTTCCATTTGCATGGAATATCTTTTTCCATCCCCTTATTTTCAGTCTGTATGTGTCTCTAGGTCTGAAGTGGGTCTCTTGTAGACAGCATATATAAGGGTCTTGTTTTTGTATCCATTCAGCCAATCTGTGTCTTTTGGTGGGAGCATTTAGTCCATTTACATTTAAGGTAATTATCGATATGTATGTTCCTATTCCCATTTTCTATATTGTTTTGGGTTCGTTATTATAGGTCTTTTCCTTCTCTTGTGTTCCTTGTCTAGAGAAGTTCCTTTAGCATTTGCTGTAAAGCTGGTTTGGTGGTGCTAAACTCTCTCAGCTTTTGCTTGTCTGTAAAGGTTTTAATTTCTCCATCAAATCTGAATGAGATCCTTGCTGGGTAAAGTAGCCTTGGTTGCAGGTTTTTCTCCTTCATCACTTTCAGTATGTCCTGCCACTCCCTTCTGGCTTGTAGGGTTTCTGCTGAGAGATCAGCTGTTAACCTTATGGGGATTCCCTTGTGTGTTATTTGCTGTTTTTCCCTTGCTGCTTTTAATATGCTTTCTTTGTATTTAATTTTTGACAGTTTGATTAATATGTGTCTTGGCGTATTTCTCCTTGTATTTATCCTGTATGGGACTCTCTGTGCTTCCTGGACTTGATTAACTATTTCCTTTCCCATATTAGGGAAGTTTTCAACTATAATCTCTTCAAATATTTTCTCAGTCCCTTTCTTTTTCTCTTCTTCTTCTGGAACCCCTATAATTCGAATGTTGGTGCGTTTAATGTTGTCCCAGAGGTCTCTGAGACTGTCCTCAGTTCTTTTCATTCTTTTTTCTTTATTCTGCTCTGCAGTAGTTATTTCCACTATTTTATCTTCCAGGTCACTTATCCGTTCTTCTGCCTCAGTTATTCTGTTATTGATCCCATCTAGAGTACTTTTAATTTCATTTATTGCGTTGTTCATCATTGCTTGTTTCACCTTTATTTCTTCTAGGTCCTTGTTAACTGCTTCTTGCATTTTGTCCATTCTACTTCCAAGATTTCGGATCATCCTTACTATCATTATTCTGAATTCTTTTTCAGGTAGACTGCCTATTTCCTCTTCATTTGTTAGGTCTGGTGCATTTTTATCTTGCTCCTTCATCTGCTGTGTGTTTTTCTGTCTTCTCATTTTGCTTATCTTACTGTGTTTGGGGTCTCCTTTTTGCAGGCTGCACGTTCGTAGTTCCCGTTGTTTTTGATGTCTGTCTCCAGTGGCTAAGGTTGTTTCAGTGGGTTGTGTAGGCTTCCTGGTGGAGGGGACTAGTGCCTGTGTTGTGGTGGATGAGGCTGGATCTTGTCTCTCTAGTGGGCAGGTTCACGTCTGGTGGTGTGTTTTGGGGTGTCTGTGGCCTTATTATGATTTTAGGCAGCCTCTCTGCTAATGGGTGGGGTTGTGTTCCTGTTTTGCTAGTTGTTTGGCATAGGTTGTCTAGCACTGTGGCTTGCTGGTCGTTGAGTGAAGCTGGGTGCTGGTGTTAAGATGGAGGTCACTGGGAGATTTCCACCGTTTAATATTATGTGGAGCTGGGAGGTCTCTTTGGACCAGTGTCCTGAAGTTGGCTCTCCTACCTCAGAGGCAGAGCCCTGACTCCTGGCTGGAGCACCAAGAGCCTTTCATCCACACGGCTCAGAATAAAAGGGAGAAAAAGTAGAGAGAATTAGTAGATGTATGAGGAAAGAAAGAAGGAAAGGAGGAAAGGAAGGAAGGAAGAAAGAAGCAAAGAAGGAAAGAAAGGAGGGAGGGAGGGAGGAAGGAAGGAAGGAAGGAAGGAAGGAGGGAAAGAAGGAAAAAAGACAGAAAGAAAGAAGATACAGTAAAAATAAAATAAAGTATAATATATTTATTGAATTAAAAAATATTTAGAAAAAAAAAAAAAAGAGGGACGGATAGAACCTTAGGACAAATGTTGGAAGCAAAGCTATACAGAGAAAATCTTATACAGAAGCATACACATACACCTTCACAAAAAGAGGTAAAGGGGGAAAAATCATAAATCTTGCTCTCAGAGACCACCTCCTCAATTTGGGGTGATTCGTTGTCTAAAGGAGGGAAGGACGGAAAGAAAGAAAGAAAGAAAGAAGGAACGACGGTAAAGTATAATAAAGTTATTACAATTAAAATTATTGAGAAAAAAAAATTTTTTTTTAAAAACCATGGACGGATAGAGCCCTAGGACAAATGGTGGAAGCAAGAGTATACAGACAAGATCTCACACATAAGCATACACGTACACATTCACAAAAAGAGGAAAAGGGAAAAAAATCATAGATCTCGCTCCTAAATTCCACCTCTTCAATTTGGGATCATTTCTTGTCTATTCAGGTATTCCACAGATGCAGGGTATATCAAGTTGATTGTGGAGCTTTAATCCGCTGCTTCTGAGGCTGCTGGGGGAGATTTCCCTTTCTCTTCTTTGTTCTCACAGCTCACAGGAGCTCAGCTTTGGATTTGGCCCTGCCTCTGCGTGTAGGTCGCTGGAGGGCGTCTGTTTTTTGCTCAGACAGGAAAGGGTTAAAGGGGCCGCTAATTCGGGGGCTCAGGCTCACTCAGGCCTGGGGTGAGGGGGGAGAAGGAGGGGCACTGCGTGCGGGGCGGGCCTGCGGCGTCAGAGGCGGCGTGACGTTGCGGCAGAGGCCGGCGTGACGTTGCACCAGCCTGAGGCCCGCCGTGCGTTCTCCCGGGGAAGTTGTCCCTGGTTCCCGGGAACCTGGCAGTGGCGGGCTGCACAGGCTCCGCGGAAGAGGGGTGTGGAGGTTCCCGGGAACCTGGCAGGGGCGGGCTGCACAGGCCCCTTGGTGGCGGCAGCAGCAGCCCTAGCGTCTCCCGCCCGTCTCTGGGGTCCGCGCTTTTAGCCGCGGCTCGCGCCCGTCTCTGGGGTTCGCGCTTTTAGCCGCGGCTCGCGCCCGTCTCTGGAGTTCCTTTAAGCAGCGCTCTTAAACCCCTCTCCTCGCGCACCAGGAAACAAAGAGGGAAGAAAAAGTCTCTTGCCTCTTCGGCAGGTGCAGGCTTTTCCCCGAACTCCCTCCCGGCTAGTCGTGGTGCACTAACCCCTTCAGGCTATGTTCAAGCCGCCAACCCCAGTCCTCTCCCTGCGCTCCGTCCAAAACCGAAACCCGAGCTTCAGCTCGCAGCCCCGCCCGCCCGGGCGGGTGAGCAGACAAGCCTCTCGGGCTGGTGAGTGCCGGTCGGCACTGATCCTCTGTGCGGGAATCTCCCCGCTTTGCCCTCCGCACCCGTCGCTGTGCACTACTCATCGGTCCCGAAGCCCCCCCCTCCGCCTCCCGCAGTCTCCGCCCGCGGAGGGGCTTCCAAGTGTGTGGAAACTTTTCCTCCTTCACAGCTCCCTCCTACTGGCGCAGGTGCCGTCCTTATTCTATTGTCTCTGTTTTTTCTTTTGCCCTACCCAGGTACGTGGGGAGTTTCTTGCCTTTTGGGACGTCTGAGGTCTTCTGCCAGCCTTCGGTAGGTGTTCTGTAGGAGTTGTTCCACGTGTAGATGTATTTCTGGTGTATCCGTGGGGAGGAAGGCGATCTCCGCGTCTTACTCTTCCGCCATCTTCAAGGTCCCCCCTCTGTGTTTTGTTTTTGAAATTAATTTTGATAATGGGATTTTTCGGATCTTCACTGCTGCATTTAGGCCGTTGTACACATGCTTGATTTCCTTATGGAGACATATAAATCCATGGGTTTTAAGATTCTTAATTGTCAGGTATCTTCCCAGGCGTTGAATATGGGGTGTTGAGTCCATTTCGTTGAGCAAGGAGTAGGTCTTGTCTATTATATATTTGGCTTATGGAACGGTATCTGTGCTAATTTCAATCTCTGGTTTTATGCAGCACCCCAACTCACCTTTCCCCATAAGCAAGCATAAGTTGGTTTTCTAAATTTGAGACCCTGTTCTGTTTTGTATTTCAGTTCACGTGTAGCCAAGTTTACATTCCGTGTATTAGTGATATCTTATGATGTTTCTTTATCTGTGTGACTTATTTCTCGTAGAATCATCGTACCTGAATCCACTAATTATGCCGCTACGGGCCTGATGACGTAGATTTCATTGCTGAGTGATATTCCATTCTACGTGCGTACCACAACTGCTTTATCCAGTTTTTGCTTTCTCGGATATTTAACTTGTACCGTAGACGAGGTACTTGTAAACAGAGCCGTCCCAAACATTGGGGTGGCTGTGTGTTTTTGATTTTAATTTCCCTAAGCTATAGGACCATAAGTGGAAGTGCCATAGGCTGTGTTGCTTTGTTTCCTACGTGTTTCAGGAAACACCATACACTTCTCCAGAGTGGCTGTTGGCAATTTACATCCCGCCCATCAGCATAACAAGGCTCCCTCTTCTCCATGACCTGTCGTGCCTTTCTGGATTTTACACATTTTTCAGATGGCCCTTTTGACCGGGGGGCAGTGAGACTTCATTGTAGTGCAAATTTCCTTTACACGCTTGCTTCGTTGGCCAAAATGGGCGTATGCGTTTTTACCTGAATATATTCAGGAAAAACCGCATACGCCCTTTTTGGCCAAGTGCATCATTGTCGACATTCTGCCTCTTTTCGTATGCTTTAAGTGCAATTCCAGTCTACCCCTTGAAATCGTTTTCCTGAAATTCTGCCCCGCTTTCATGTCCTCTTTGAAGACTTACTTCAATACATTTTTGGACGATAGCTGTCATTCATAACTCTGCAGGTTTGTGAATTGCAGTGCCCCTGAGCTCCTTTCTTCAACTCTCTTTCTTGTGAGCTGGCAGCAAAACCGCAGGATTGCTTCAGGCCATAATCTCTTTCCAGGGGGGGAACGCTGAGCCTTTGCTTAATTCCTCTTCCTGGTGGGAAATGAGCGTTCCATTTGCCCGTGCAGACACCTACAGCTAGTCTCTCATTGGTTCTCCCTATTCCTGTTCATCTTGCGCAGAAATTGCAAACTGTGCCAAACAGGAGGTTAAAGGCACTGACTCTCCAAGTGGGGATAGTGTTAGTAAAGCGTCTGAAATGATGAACCCGAGTACCAGGGGACGAAAACTGAGATGCATTAGAAAACATTTCCCGGTCACACAGTGCACTGTACTGTGGGTTTCCCATGCATGTTTTAGCTGAAGGAAGAATCCCTTAAACCTGGAGAGTTGGGACCCATGGAATGGGTACCATGCAGGATGACTTCAAAGGGTCTGCGTTTGCTCACCGAACCTCACCAATGCTATCAGCCCGAAGTGTCCAGCCTTATGTCTCACCCAGCTCTGGGTGTAGATGTGGTAAATCCAGGTTGCATCACAAGCCCTGAATGAATTATTTAAGAATTGCTCTCTATTTCACTGTCATTGTGTTTTGTTTTTGAAATTCATTTTGATAATGGGATTTATCGGATGTTCACTGCTGCGTTTAGGCCGCTGTACACACGCTTGATTTCCTTATGGAGACATATAAATCCATGGGGTTTAAGATTCTTACTTGTCAGGTATCTTCCCATGCGTTGAATATGTTGTGTTGAATCCATTTCGTTGAGCAAGGAGTAGGTCTTGTCTATTATATATTTGCCTTATGAAACGGTATCTGTGCTAATTTCAATCTCTGGTTTTATGCAGCACCCCAACTCACCTTTCCCCATAAGCAAGCATAAGTTGGTTTTCTAAATTTGAGACCCTGTTCTGTTTTGTAATTCAGTTTATGTGTAGCCAAGTTTACATTCCGTGTATTAGTGATATCTTATGATGTTTCTTTTTCTTTGTGACATTTTTCTCGTAGAATCATCGTACCGGAATCCACTCATTATGCCGATAGGGACCTGATGACGTAGATTTCATTGCTGAGTGATATTCCATTGTACGTGCGTACCACAACTTCTTTATCCATTTTTTGCTTTCTCGGATATTTAACTTGTACCGTAGACGAGGTTCTTGTAAACAGAGCCATCCCAAACATTGGGCTGGCAGTGTGTTTTTGATTTTAATTTCCCTAAGCTATAGGACCATATTTGGAAGTGCCATAGGCTGTGTTGCTTTGTTTCCTACGTGTTTCTGGAAACACCATACACTTCTCCAGAGTGGCTGTTGGCAATTTATATCCCACCCATCAGCATAACAAGGCTCCCTGTTCTCCATGACCTGTCCTGCCTTTCTGGATTTTACACATTTTTCAGATGGCCCTTTTGACCGGGGAGCAGTGAGACTTCATTGTAGTGCAGATTTCCTTTACACGCTTGCTGGTTTGGCCAAAAAGGGCGTATGCGTTTTTTTCTGAATATATTCAGGAAAAAACGCATACGCCCTTTATGGCCAAGTGCATCATTGTCGACATTCTGCCTATTTTCCTATGCTTTAAGTGCAATTCCAGTCTGCCCCCTGAAATCATTTTCCTGAAATTCTGCCCCGCTTTCCAGTCCTCTTCGAAGACTTACTTCAGTACATTTTTGTACGATAGCTGTCATTCATAACTCTGCAGGTTTGTGAATTACAGTGCCCCTGAGCTCCTTTCTTCAACTCTCTTTCTTGTGAGCTGGCCACAAAACCGCAGGATTGCTTCAGGCCCGAATCTGTTTCCGGCAGGGCAGGCTGAGCATATGGTTAATTCCTCTTCCTGGTGTGAAATGAGCGTTCCATTTGCCCGTGCAGACACCTACAGCTAGTCTCTCATTGGTTCTCCCTATTCCTGTTCATCTTGCGCAGAAATTGCAAACTGTGCCAAACAGGAGGTTAAAGGCACTGACTCTCCAAGTGGGGAGAGTGTTAGTAAAGCGTCTGGAATGGTGAACCCGAGTACCAGGGGATGAAAACTGTGATGCATTTGAAAACGTTTCCCAATCACATGGCGGTCGATACTCTGCGTTTCCCATGCATGTTTTAGCTGAAGGAAGAATCCCTTAAACCTGGAGAGTTGGGACCCATGGAATGGGTACCATACAGGATGACTTCAAAAGGTCTGCGTTTGCTCACCGAACCTCACCAATGCTATCAGCCCGAAGTGTCCAGCCTTATGTCTCACCCAGCTCTGTGTGTAGATGTGGTAAATCAAGGTTGCATCACAAGCCCTGAATGAATGATTTAAGAATTGCTCTCTATTTCACTGTCATTGTGTTTTGTTTTTGAAATTTATTTTGATAATGGGATTTATCGGATTTTCACTGCTCCGTTTAGGCTGCTGTACACACGCTTGTTTTCCTTATGGAGACATATAAATCAATGGTTTTTAAGATTCTTACTTTTCAGGTATCTTCCCAGGCGTTGAATATGGGGTATTGTGTCCATTTCGTTGAGCAAGGAGTAGGTCCTGTCTATTATATATTTGGCTTATGGGACGGTATGTGTGCTAATTTCAATCTCTGGTTTTATGCAGCACCCCAACTCACCTTTCCCCATAAGCAAGCATAAGTTGGTTTTCTAAATTTGAGACCCTGTTCTGTTTTGTAATTCAGTTCATGTGTAGCCAAGTTTACATTCCATGTATTAGTGATAACTTATGATGTTTCTTTTTCTGTGTGACTTATTTCTCGTAGAATCATCGTACCTGAATCCACTCATTATGCCGATAGGGACCTGATGACGTAGATTTCATTGCTGAGTGATATTCCATTGTACATGCGTACCACAACTTCTTTATCCATTTTTTGCTTTCTCGGATATTTAACTTGTACTGTAGACGAGGTTCTTGTAAACAGAGCCGTCCCAAACTTTGGGGTGGCTGTGTGATTTTGATTTTAATTTCCCTAAGCTATAGGACCATAAGTGGAAGTGCCATAGGCTGTGTTGCTTTGTTTCCTACGTGTTTCTGGAAACACCATACACTTCTCCAGAGTGGTTGTTGGGAATTTACATCCCACCCACCAGCATAACAAGGCTCCCTGTTCTCCATGACCTGTCCTGCCTTTCTGGATTTTACACTTTTTTCAGATGGCCCTTTTGACCGGGGGGCAGTGAGACTTCATTGTAGTGCAGATTTCCTTTACACGCTTGCTTGGTTGGCCAAAAAGGGCGTATGCGTTTTTTCCTGAATATATTCAGGAAAAAACGCATACGCCCTTTTTGGCCAAGTGCATCATGGTCGACATTCTGCCTCTTCTCCTATGCTTTAAGTGCAATTCCCGTCTATCCCCTGAAATCGTGTTCCTGAAATTCTGCCCCGCTTTCAAGTCCTCTTCGAAGACTTACTTCAATACATTTTTAGACGATAGCTGTCATTCATAACTCTGCAGGTTTGTGAAATACAGTGCCCCTGAGCTCCTTTCTTCAACTCGCTTTCTTGTGAGCTGGCCACAAAACCGCAGGATTGCTTCAGACCCTAATCTGTTTCCGGCAGAGCACCCTGAGCCTTTGTTTAATCCCTCTTCCTGGTGGGAAATGAGCATTCCTTTTGCCCGTGCAGACACCTACAGCTAGTCTCTCTTTGGTTCTCCCTATTCCTGTACATCTTGCGCAGAAATTGCAAACTGTGCCAAACAGGAGGTTAAAGGCACTGACTCTCCAAGTGGGGAGAGTGTTAGTAAAGCGTCTGGAATGGTGAACCCGAGTACCAGGGTTCGAAAACTGAGATGCATTTGAAAACGTTTCCCAATCACACGGTGGACCATACTCTGGGTTTCCCATGCATGTTTTAGCTGAAGGAAGAATCCCTTAAACCTGGAGAGTTGGGACCCATGGAATGGGTACCATGCAGTATGACTTCAAAGGGTCTGCGTTTGCTCACCAAACCTCAACAATGCTATCAGCATGAAGTGTCCAGCCTTATGTCTCACCCAGCTCTGGATGTAGATGTGGTAAATCCAGGTTGCATCACATGCCCTGAATGAATTATTTAAGAATTGCTCTCTATTTCACTCTCATTGTGTTTTGTTTTTCTAATTCATTTTGATAATGGGATTTATTGGATTTTCTCTGCTGCATTCATGCAGCTGTACACACGCTTGATTGTCTTAAGGAGACATATAAATCCATGGGTTTGAAGATTCTTACTAGTCAGGTGTATTCCTAGGCGTTGAATATGAGGTGTTGAGTCCATTTCGTTGAGCAAGGCGTAGGTCTTGACTATTACATATTTGGCTTATGGAAAGGTATCTGTGCTAATTTCTATCTCTGCTTTTATGCAGCACCCCAACTCACTTTTCCCCTTAAGCAAGCATAAGTTGGTTTTCTAAATTTGAGACCCTGTTCTGTTTTGTAATTCAGTTCATGTGTAGCCAAGTTTACATTCCGTGTATTAGTGATAACTTATGATGTTTCATTTTCTGTGTGACTTATTTCACTTAGAATCATCGTACCTGAATCCACTCATTATGCCGCGACGGGCCTGATGAAATAGATTTCATTGGTGAGTGATATTCATTTGTACGTACGTACCACACTTCTTTATCCATTTTTCGCTTTCTGGGATATTTAACTTGTTCCGTAGACGAGGTTCTTGTAAACAGAGCCGTCCGACACTTTGGGGTGGCTGTCTGTTTTTGATTTTAATTTCCGTGATCTATAAGACCATAAGTGGAAGTGCCGTAGTCTCCGTTGCTTTGTTTCTTAGGTGTTTCAGGAAACACCATACACTTCTCCAGAGTGGCTGTTGGCATTTACATCCCGCCCATCAGCATAACAAGGCTCCCTGTTCTCCATGGCCTGTCCTGTGTTTCTGGTTTTTACACTTTTTTCAGATGGCCCTTTTGACGAATGGGAAATGAGACTTCATTGTAGTGCGGATTTCCATTGCTCGAGTGCTTGGTTGGCCAAAAAGGGCATATGTGTTTTTTCCTGAATATATTCAGGAAAAAATGTTTACGCACTTTGGTCCAAGTGCATCACTGTCAAAGATCTGCCGCTTTTCACATGCTTTAAATGCAATTCCAATCTACCTCCTGAAATATGATTCCTGCAATTCTGCCTCGTTTTCAAGTCCTCTTTGCAGACTTACTTCCATATATTTTTGCCAATAGCTGTCATTTATAACTCTGCAGGTTTGTGAATTACAGTGCCCGTGATTTCCTTTCTTAACTCGTTTCCTTGAAAACTGGCCACAGAACCGCAGGTTTGCTTCAGGCCGTAATCAGGGTCCGGCACGGCACTCTGAGACTTTGGTTCATTCCACTTCCTGGTGGGAAATTAGAGTTAAATGTGCCCCTCCAGACACCTGCCTCACTCCTAGCCCCTTGGTGATGTGTGTCCTCTGGTTTGAGGCCACATGTGCTGCGTTCCTCACCTTTGGCTGATGTGGCCCCACTGGTGTGAGGACACTCCTGCCTGGTTCCCATCCCCTTGGTGATGTGGGCCCTCCGGTGAGAGTCTGATCCTTGTTGGGTTCCTCACACTTCTGTGAGGTGGGCCCTCTTCTCTGAGGTCACTCCTGCCTGGCTGGTACACCCCGCCTTGGCGACGTCGGCCCTCTGGTGGGATTTGGTGCCTGCTGGGTGTCTCCTCCCCTCGGTAATGAGGGCCCTCTGGCGTCAGGCCCTAACTCCTGGGCTCCCAATATTTTCTTTTTTTTTTTTTTTTTTAAACATCTTTATTGGGGTATAATTGCTTTACAATTGTGTGTTAGTTTCTGCTTTATAACAAAGTGAATCAGTTATACATATACATATGTTCCCATATGTCTTCCCTCTTGCATCTCCCTCCCTCCCACTCTCCCTATCCCACCCCTCCAGGCTGTCACAAAGCACCGAGCTAATATCCCTGTGCCTTGCGGCTGCTTTCCCCTAGCTATCTACCTTACTACGTTTGTTAGTGTGTATATGTCCATGACTCTCTCTCACCCTGTCAAATCTCACCCTTCCCCCTCCCCAGATCCTCAAGTCCGTTCTCCAGTAGGTCTGCGTCTTTATTCCTGTCTTAACCCTAGGTTCTTCATGACATTTTTTTTCCCCTTAAATTCCATATATATGCGTTAGCATACGGTATTTGTCTTTTTCTTTCTGACTTACTTCACTCTGTATGACAGACTCTGGGTCTATCCACCTCATTACAAATAGCTCAATTTCGTTTCTTTTTATGGCTGAGTAATATTCCATTGTATATATGTGCCACATCTTCTTTATCCATTCATCCGATGATGGGCGCTTAGGTTGTTTCCATCTCCGGGCTATTGTAAATAGAGCTGCAATGAACATTTTGGTACATGACTCTTTTTGAATTATGGTTTTCTCAGGGTATATGCCCAGTAGTGGGATTGCTGGGTCATATGGTAATTCTATTTGTAGTTTTTTAAGGAACCTCCATACTGTTCTCCATAGTGGCTGAACCAATTCACATTCCCACCAGCAGTGCAAGAGTGTTCCCTTTTCTCCACACCCTCTCCAGCATTTATTGTTTCTAGATTTTTTGATGATGGCCATTCTGACTGGTGTGAGATGATATCTCATTGTAGTTTTGATTTGCATTTCTCTAATGATTAATGATGTTGAGCATTCTTTCATGTGTTTGTTGGCATTCTGTATATCTTCTTTGGAGAAATGTCTATTTAGGTCTTCTGCCCATTTTTGGATTGGGTTGTTTGTTTTTTTGTTATTGAGCTGCATGAGCTGCTTGTAAATTTTGGAGATTAATCCTTTGTCAGTTGCTTCATTTGCAAATATTTTCTCCCATTGTGAGGGTTGTCTTTTGGTCTTGATTATGGTTTCCTTTGCTGTGCAAAAGCTTTGAAGTTTCATTAGGTCCCATTTGTTTATTTTTGTTTTTATTTCCATTACTCTAGGAGGTGGGTCAGAAAGGATCTTGCTGTGATTTATGTCATAGAGTGTTCTGCCTATGTTTTCCTCTAAGAGTTTGATAGTTTCTGGCCTTACATTTAGGTCTTTAATCCATTTTGAGCTTATTTTTGTGTATGGTGTTAGGGAGTGATCTAATCTCATACTTTTACATGTACCTGTCCAGTTTTCCCAGCACCATTTATTGAAGAGGCTGTCCTTTCTCCACTGTACATTCCTGCCACCTTTATCAAAGATAAGGTGTCCATATGTGCGTGGGTTTATCGCTGGGCTTTCTATCCTCTTCCATTGATCTATCTTTCTGTTTTTGTGCCAGTACCATACTGTCTTGATTACTGTAGCTTTGTAGTATAGTCTGAAGTCAGGGAGCCTGATTCCTCCAGCTCCTTTTCTCGTTCTCAAGATTGCTTTGGCTATTCGGGGTCTTTTGTGTTTCCATACAAATTGTGAAATTTTTTGTTCTAGTTCTGTGAAAAATGCCAGTGGTAGTTTGATAGGGATTGCATTGAATCTGTAGATTGCTTTGGGTAGTAGAGTCATTTTCACAATGTTGATTCTTCCCATCCAAGAACATGGTATATCTCTCCATCTATTTGTATCATCTTTAATTTCTTTTATCAGTGTCTTATAATTTTCTGCATACAGGTTTTTCGTCTCCTTAGGTAGGTTTATTCCTAGATATTTTATTCTTTTTGTTGCAATGGTAAATGGAAGTGTTTTCTTGATTTCACTTTCAGATTTTTCATCATTAGTATATAGGAATGCCAGAGATTTCTGTGCATTAACTTTGTATCCTGCTACTTTACCAAATTCATTGATTAGCTCTAGTAGTTTTCTGGTAGCATCTTTAGGATTCTCTATGTATAGTATCATGTCATCTGCAAACAGTGACAGCTTTACTTCTTCTTTTCCGATTTGGATTCCTTTTATTTCCTTTTCTTCTCTGATTGCTGTGGCTAAAACTTCCAAAACTATGTTGAATAAGAGTGGTGAGAGTGGGCAACCTTGTCTTGTTCCTGATCTTAGTGGAAATGCTTTCAGTTTTTCACCATTGAGGATGATGTTTGCTGTGGGCTTGTCATATATGGCCTTTATTATGTTGAGGAAAGTTCCCTCTATGCCTATTTTCTGCAGGGTTTTTAGCATAAATGGGTGTTGAATTTTGTCGAAAGCTTTCTCTGCATCTATTGAGATGATCATATGGTTTTTCTCCTTCAATTTGTTAATATGGTTTATCACATTGATAGATTTGCGTATATTGAAGAATCCTTGCATTCCTGGAATAAACCCCACTTGATCATGGTGTATGATCCTTTTAATGTGCTGTTGGATTCTGTTTGCTAGTATTTTGTTGAGGATTTTTGCATCTATGTTCATCAGTGATATTGGCCTGTAGTTTTCTTTCTTTGTGACATCCTTGTCTGGTTTTGGTATCAAGGTGATGGTGGCCTCGTAGAAGGAATTTGGGAGTGTTCCTCCTTCTGCTATATTTTGGAAGAGTTTGAGAAGGATAGGTGTTAGCTCTTCTCTAAACGTTTGATAGAATTCACCTGTGAAGCCATCTGGTCCTGGGCTTTTGTTTGTTGGAAGATTTTTAATGACAGTTTCAATTTCAGTGCTTGTGATTGGTCTGTTCATATTTTCTATTTCTTCCTGATTCAGTCTTGGCAGGTTGTGCATTTCTAAGAATTTGTCCATTTCTTCCAGATTGTCCATTTTATTGGCATAGAGTTGCTTGTAGTAATCTCTTATGATTTTTTTTATTTCTGCAGTGTCAGTTGTTACTTCTCCTTTTTCATTTCTAATTCTATTGATTTGAGTCTTCTCCCTTTTTTTCTTGATGAGTCTGGCTAGTGGTTTATCTATTTTGTTTATCTTCTCAAAGAACCAGCTTTTAGTTTTATTGATCTTTGCTATCGTTTCCTTCATTTCTTTTTCATTTATTTCTGATCTGATTTTTATGATTTCTTTCCTTCTGCTAGCTTTGGGGTTTTTTTGTTCTTCTTTCTCTAATTGCTTGAGGTGCAAGGTTAGGTTGTTTATTCGAGATGTTTCCTGCTTCTTAAGGTGGGCTTGTATTGCTATAAACTTCCCCCTTAGAACTGCTTTTGCTGCATCCCATAGGTTTTGGGTCGTTGTGTCTCCATTGTCATTTGTTTCTAGGTATTTTTTTATTTCCTCTTTGATTTCTTCAGTGATCACTTCATTATTAAGTAGTGTATTGTTTAGCTTCCATGTGTTTGTATTTTTTACAGATCTTTTCCTGTAATTGATATCTAGTCTCATGGCGTTGTGGTCAGAAAAGATACTTGATACAATTTCAATTTTCTTAAATTTACCAAGGCTTGATTTGTGACCCAAGATATGATCTATCCTGGAGAATGTTCCATGAGCACTTGAGAAAAATGTGTATTCTGTTGTTTTTGGATGGAGTGTCCTATAAATATCAATTAAGTCCATCTTGTTTAATGTATCATTTAAAGCTTGTGTTTCCTTATTTATTTTCATTTTGGATGATCTGTCCATGGGTGAAAGTGGGGTGTTAAAGTCCCCTACTATGAATGTGTTACTGTCAATCTCCCCTTTTATGGCTGTTAGTATTTGCCTTATGTATTGAGGTGCTCCTATGTTGGGTGCATAAATATTTACAATTGTTATATCTTCTTCTTGAATCGATCCCTTGATCATTATGTAGTGTCCTTCTTTGTCTCTTGTAATAGTCCTTATTTTAAAGTCTATTTTGTCTGATATGAGAATTGCTACTCCAGCTTTCTTTTGGTTTCCATTTGCATGGAATATCTTTTTCCATCCCCTTATTTTCAGTCTGTATGTGTCTCTAGGTCTGAAGTGGGTCTCTTGTAGACAGCATATATAAGGGTCTTGTTTTTGTATCCATTCAGCCAATCTGTGTCTTTTGGTGGGAGCATTTAGTCCATTTACATTTAAGGTAATTATCGATATGTATGTTCCTATTCCCATTTTCTATATTGTTTTGGGTTCGTTATTATAGGTCTTTTCCTTCTCTTGTGTTCCTTGTCTAGAGAAGTTCCTTTAGCATTTGCTGTAAAGCTGGTTTGGTGGTGCTAAACTCTCTCAGCTTTTGCTTGTCTGTAAAGGTTTTAATTTCTCCATCAAATCTGAATGAGATCCTTGCTGGGTAAAGTAGCCTTGGTTGCAGGTTTTTCTCCTTCATCACTTTCAGTATGTCCTGCCACTCCCTTCTAGCTTGTAGGGTTTCTGCTGAGAGATCAGCTGTTAACCTTATGGGGATTCCCTTGTGTGTTATTTGCTGTTTTTCCCTTGCTGCTTTTAATATGCTTTCTTTGTATTTAATTTTTGACAGTTTGATTAATATGTGTCTTGGCGTATTTCTCCTTGTATTTATCCTGTATGGGACTCTCTGTGCTTCCTGGACTTGATTAACTATTTCCTTTCCCATATTAGGGAAGTTTTCAACTATAATCTCTTCAAATATTTTCTCAGTCCCTTTCTTTTTCTCTTCTTCTTCTGGAACCCCTATAATTCGAATGTTGGTGCGTTTAATGTTGTCCCAGAGGTCTCTGAGACTGTCCTCAGTTCTTTTCATTCTTTTTTCTTTATTCTGCTCTGCAGTAGTTATTTCCACTATTTTATCTTCCAGGTCACTTATCCGTTCTTCTGCCTCAGTTATTCTGTTATTGATCCCATCTAGAGTACTTTTAATTTCATTTATTGCGTTGTTCATCATTGCTTGTTTCACCTTTATTTCTTCTAGGTCCTTGTTAACTGCTTCTTGCATTTTGTCCATTCTACTTCCAAGATTTCGGATCATCCTTACTATCATTATTCTGAATTCTTTTTCAGGTAGACTGCCTATTTCCTCTTCATTTGTTAGGTCTGGTGCATTTTTATCTTGCTCCTTCATCTGCTGTGTGTTTTTCTGTCTTCTCATTTTGCTTATCTTACTGTGTTTGGGGTCTCCTTTTTGCAGGCTGCACGTTCGTAGTTCCCGTTGTTTTTGATGTCTGTCTCCAGTGGCTAAGGTTGTTTCAGTGGGTTGTGTAGGCTTCCTGGTGGAGGGGACTAGTGCCTGTGTTGTGGTGGATGAGGCTGGATCTTGTCTCTCTAGTGGGCAGGTTCACGTCTGGTGGTGTGTTTTGGGGTGTCTGTGGCCTTATTATGATTTTAGGCAGCCTCTCTGCTAATGGGTGGGGTTGTGTTCCTGTTTTGCTAGTTGTTTGGCATAGGTTGTCTAGCACTGTGGCTTGCTGGTCGTTGAGTGAAGCTGGGTGCTGGTGTTAAGATGGAGGTCACTGGGAGATTTCCACCGTTTAATATTATGTGGAGCTGGGAGGTCTCTTTGGACCAGTGTCCTGAAGTTGGCTCTCCTACCTCAGAGGCAGAGCCCTGACTCCTGGCTGGAGCACCAAGAGCCTTTCATCCACACGGCTCAGAATAAAAGGGAGAAAAAGTAGAGAGAATTAGTAGATGTATGAGGAAAGAAAGAAGGAAAGGAGGAAAGGAAGGAAGGAAGAAAGAAGCAAAGAAGGAAAGAAAGGAGGGAGGGAGGGAGGAAGGAAGGAAGGAAGGAAGGAAGGAGGGAAAGAAGGAAAAAAGACAGAAAGAAAGAAGATACAGTAAAAATAAAATAAAGTATAATATATTTATTGAATTTAAAAATATTTAGAAAAAAAAAAAAAGAGGGACGGATAGAACCTTAGGACAAATGTTGGAAGCAAAGCTATACAGAGAAAATCTTATACAGAAGCATACACATACACCTTCACAAAAAGAGGTAAAGGGGGAAAAATCATAAATCTTGCTCTCAGAGACCACCTCCTCAATTTGGGGTGATTCGTTGTCTAAAGGAGGGAAGGACGGAAAGAAAGAAAGAAAGAAAGAAGGAACGACGGTAAAGTATAATAAAGTTATTACAATTAAAATTATTGAGAAAAAAAATTTTTTTTTTAAAAACCATGGACGGATAGAGCCCTAGGACAAATGGTGGAAGCAAGAGTATACAGACAAGATCTCACACATAAGCATACACGTACACATTCACAAAAAGAGGAAAAGGGAAAAAAATCATAGATCTCGCTCCTAAATTCCACCTCTTCAATTTGGGATCATTTCTTGTCTATTCAGGTATTCCACAGATGCAGGGTATATCAAGTTGATTGTGGAGCTTTAATCCGCTGCTTCTGAGGCTGCTGGGGGAGATTTCCCTTTCTCTTCTTTGTTCTCACAGCTCACAGGAGCTCAGCTTTGGATTTGGCCCTGCCTCTGCGTGTAGGTCGCTGGAGGGCGTCTGTTTTTTGCTCAGACAGGAAAGGGTTAAAGGGGCCGCTAATTCGGGGGCTCAGGCTCACTCAGGCCGGGGGTGAGGGGGGGGAAGGAGGGGCACTGCGTGCGGGGCGGGCCTGCGGCGTCAGAGGCGGCGTGACGTTGCGGCAGAGGCCGGCGTGACGTTGCACCAGCCTGAGGCCCGCCGTGCGTTCTCCCGGGGAAGTTGTCCCTGGTTCCCGGGAACCTGGCAGTGGCGGGCTGCACAGGCTCCGCGGAAGAGGGGTGTGGAGGTTCCCGGGAACCTGGCAGGGGCGGGCTGCACAGGCCCCTTGGTGGCGGCAGCAGCAGCCCTAGCGTCTCCCGCCCGTCTCTGGGGTCCGCGCTTTTAGCCGCGGCTCGCGCCCGTCTCTGGGGTTCGCGCTTTTAGTCGCGGCTCGCGCCCGTCTCTGGGGTTCGCGCTTTTAGCCGCGGCTCGCGCCCGTCTCTGGAGTTCCTTTAAGCAGCGCTCTTAAACCCCTCTCCTCGCGCACCAGGAAACAAAGAGGGAAGAAAAAGTCTCTTGCCTCTTCGGCAGGTGCAGGCTTTTCCCCGAACTCCCTCCCGGCTAGTCGTGGTGCACTAACCCCTTCAGGCTATGTTCAAGCCGCCAACCCCAGTCCTCTCCCTGCGCTCCGTCCAAAACCGAAACCCGAGCTTCAGCTCGCAGCCCCGCCCGCCCGGGCGGGTGAGCAGACAAGCCTCTCGGGCTGGTGAGTGCCGGTCGGCACTGATCCTCTGTGCGGGAATCTCCCCGCTTTGCCCTCCGCACCCGTCGCTGTGCACTACTCCTCGGTCCCGAAGCCCCCCCCTCCGCCTCCCGCAGTCTCCGCCCGCGGAGGGGCTTCCAAGTGTGTGGAAACTTTTCCTCCTTCACAGCTCCCTCCTACTGGCGCAGGTGCCGTCCTTATTCTATTGTCTCTGTTTTTTCTTTTGCCCTACCCAGGTACGTGGGGAGTTTCTTGCCTTTTGGGACATCTGAGGTCTTCTGCCAGCCTTCGGTAGGTGTTCTGTAGGAGTTGTTCCACGTGTAGATGTATTTCTGGTGTATCCGTGGGGAGGAAGGCGATCTCCGCGTCTTACTCTTCCGCCATCTTCAAGGTCCCCCCTCTGTGTTTTGTTTTTGAAATTAATTTTGATAATGGGATTTTTCGGATCTTCACTGCTGCATTTAGGCCGTTGTACACATGCTTGATTTCCTTATGGAGACATATAAATCCATGGGTTTTAAGATTCTTAATTGTCAGGTATCTTCCCAGGCGTTGAATATGGGGTGTTGAGTACATTTCGTTGAGCAAGGAGTAGGTCTTGTCTATTATATATTTGGCTTATGGAACGGTATCTGTGCTAATTTCAATCTCTGGTTTCATGCAGCACCCCAACTCACCTTTCCCCATAAGCAAGCATAAGTTGGTTTTCTAAATTTGAGACCCTGTTCTGTTTTGTATTTCAGTTCACGTGTAGCCAAGGTTACATTCCGTGTATTAGTGATATCTTATGATGTTTCTTTATCTGTGTGACTTATTTCTCGTAGAATCATCGTACCTGAATCCACTAATTATGCCGCTACGGGCCTGATGACGTAGATTTCATTGCTGAGTGATATTCCATTCTACGTGCGTACCACAACTGCTTTATCCAGTTTTTGCTTTCTCGGATATTTAACTTGTACCGTAGACGAGGTACTTGTAAACAGAGCCGTCCCAAACATTGGGGTGGCTGTGTGTTTTTGATTTTAATTTCCCTAAGCTATAGGACCATAAGTGGAAGTGCCATAGGCTGTGTTGCTTTGTTTCCTACGTGTTTCAGGAAACACCATACACTTCTCCAGAGTGGCTGTTGGCAATTTACATCCCGCCCATCAGCATAACAAGGCTCCCTCTTCTCCATGACCTGTCGTGCCTTTCTGGATTTTACACATTTTTCAGATGGCCCTTTTGACCGGGGGGCAGTGAGACTTCATTGTAGTGCAAATTTCCTTTACACGCTTGCTTCGTTGGCCAAAATGGGCGTATGCGTTTTTACCTGAATATATTCAGGAAAAACCGCATACGCCCTTTTTGGCCAAGTGCATCATTGTCGACATTCTGCCTCTTTTCGTATGCTTTAAGTGCAATTCCAGTCTACCCCTTGAAATCGTTTTCCTGAAATTCTGCCCCGCTTTCATGTCCTCTTTGAAGACTTACTTCAATACATTTTTGGACGATAGCTGTCATTCATAACTCTGCAGGTTTGTGAATTGCAGTGCCCCTGAGCTCCTTTCTTCAACTCTCTTTCTTGTGAGCTGGCAGCAAAACCGCAGGATTGCTTCAGGCCATAATCTCTTTCCAGGGGGGGAACGCTGAGCCTTTGCTTAATTCCTCTTCCTGGTGGGAAATGAGCGTTCCATTTGCCCGTGCAGACACCTACAGCTAGTCTCTCATTGGTTCTCCCTATTCCTGTTCATCTTGCGCAGAAATTGCAAACTGTGCCAAACAGGAGGTTAAAGGCACTGACTCTCCAAGTGGGGATAGTGTTAGTAAAGCGTCTGAAATGATGAACCCGAGTACCAGGGGACGAAAACTGAGATGCATTTGAAAACATTTCCCGGTCACACAGTGCACTGTACTGTGGGTTTCCCATGCATGTTTTAGCTGAAGGAAGAATCCCTTAAACCTGGAGAGTTGGGACCCATGGAATGGGTACCATGCAGGATGACTTCAAAGGGTCTGCGTTTGCTCACCGAACCTCACCAATGCTATCAGCCCGAAGTGTCCAGCCTTATGTCTCACCCAGCTCTGGGTGTAGATGTGGTAAATCCAGGTTGCATCACAAGCCCTGAATGAATTATTTAAGAATTGCTCTCTATTTCACTGTCATTGTGTTTTGTTTTTGAAATTCATTTTGATAATGGGATTTATCGGATGTTCACTGCTGCGTTTAGGCCGCTGTACACACGCTTGATTTCCTTATGGAGACATATAAATCCATGGGGTTTAAGATTCTTACTTGTCAGGTATCTTCCCAGGCGTTGAATATGTTGTGTTGAATCCATTTCGTTGAGCAAGGAGTAGGTCTTGTCTATTATATATTTGCCTTATGAAACGGTATCTGTGCTAATTTCAATCTCTGGTTTTATGCAGCACCCCAACTCACCTTTCCCCATAAGCAAGCATAAGTTGGTTTTCTAAATTTGAGACCCTGTTCTGTTTTGTAATTCAGTTTATGTGTAGCCAAGTTTACATTCCGTGTATTAGTGATATCTTATGATGTTTCTTTTTCTTTGTGACATATTTCTTGTAGAATCATCGTACCAGAATCCACTCATTATGCCGATAGGGACCTGATGACGTAGATTTCATTGCTGAGTGATATTCCATTGTACGTGCGTACCACAACTTCTTTATCCATTTTTTGCTTTCTCGGATATTTAACTTGTACCGTAGACGAGGTTCTTGTAAACAGAGCCATCCCAAACATTGGGCTGGCTGTGTGTTTTTGATTTTAATTTCCCTAAGCTATAGGACCATATTTGGAAGTGCCATAGGCTGTGTTGCTTTGTTTCCTACGTGTTTCAGGAAACACCATACACTTCTCCAGAGTGGCTGTTGGCAATTTATATCCCACCCATCAGCATAACAAGGCTCCCTGTTCTCCATGACCTGTCCTGCCTTTCTGGATTTTACACATTTTTCAGATGGCCCTTTTGACTGGGGAGCAGTGAGACTTCATTGTAGTGCAGATTTCCTTTACACGCTTGCTGGTTTGGCCAAAAAGGGGGTATGCGTTTTTTTCTAAATATATTCAGGAAAAAACGCATACGCCCTTTATGGCCAAGTGCATCATTGTCGACATTCTGCCTATTTTCCTATGCTTTAAGTGCAATTCCAGTCTGCCCCCTGAAATCATTTTCCTGAAATTCTGCCCCGCTTTCCAGTCCTCTTCGAAGACTTACTTCAGTACATTTTTGTACGATAGCTGTCATTCATAACTCTGCAGGTTTGTGAATTACAGTGCCCCTGAGCTCCTTTCTTCAACTCTCTTTCTTGTGAGCTGGCCACAAAACCGCAGGATTGCTTCAGGCCCGAATCTGTTTCCGGCAGGGCAGGCTGAGCATATGGTTAATTCCTCTTCCTGGTGTGAAATGAGCGTTCCATTTGCCCGTGCAGACACCTACAGCTAGTCTCTCATTGGTTCTCCCTATTCCTGTTCATCTTGCGCAGAAATTGCAAACTGTGCCAAACAGGAGGTTAAAGGCACTGACTCTCCAAGTGGGGAGAGTGTTAGTAAAGCGTCTGGAATGGTGAACCCGAGTACCAGGGGACGAAAACTGTGATGCATTTGAAAACGTTTCCCAATCACATGGCGGTCGATACTCTGCGTTTCCCATGCATGTTTTAGCTGAAGGAAGAATCCCTTAAACCTGGAGAGTTGGGACCCATGGAATGGGTACCATGCAGGATGACTTCAAAGGGTCTGCGTTTGCTCACCGAACCTCACCAATGCTATCAGCCCGAAGTGTCCAGCCTTATGTCTCACCCAGCTCTGTGTGTAGATGTGGTAAATCCAGGTTGCATCACAAGCCCTGAATGAATGATTTAAGAATTGCTCTCTATTTCAGTGTCATTGTGTTTTGTTTTTGAAATTTATTTTGATAATGGGATTTATCGGATTTTCACTGCTCCGTTTAGGCTGCTGTACACACGCTTGTTTTCCTTATGGAGACATATAAATCAATGGTTTTTATGATTCTTACTTTTCAGGTATCTTCCCAGGCGTTGAATATGGGGTATTGTGTCCATTTCGTTGAGCAAGGAGTAGGTCCTGTCTATTATATATTTGGCTTATGGGACGGTATGTGTGCTAATTTCAATCTCTGGTTTTATGCAGCACCCCAACTCACCTTTCCCCATAAGCAAGCATAAGTTGGTTTTCTAAATTTGAGACCCTGTTCTGTTTTGTAATTCAGTTCATGTGTAGCCAAGTTTACATTCCATGTATTAGTGATATCTTATGATGTTTCTTTTTCTGTGTGACTTATTTCTCGTAGAATCTTCGTACCTGAATCCACTCATTATGCCGATAGGGACCTGATGACGTAGATTTCATTGCTGAGTGATATTCCATTGTACATGCGTACCACAACTTCTTTATCCATTTTTTGCTTTCTCGGATATTTAACTTGTACTGTAGACGAGGTTCTTGTAAACAGAGCCGTCCCAAACTTTGGGGTGGCTGTGTGATTTTGATTTTAATTTCCCTAAGCTATAGGACCATAAGTGGAAGTGCCATAGGCTGTGTTGCTTTGTTTCCTACGTGTTTCTGGAAACACCATACACTTCTCCAGAGTGGTTGTTGGCAATTTACATCCCACCCATCAGCATAACAAGGCTCCCTGTTCTCCATGACCTGTCCTGCCTTTCTGGATTTTACACTCTTTTCAGATGGCCCTTTTGACCGGGGGGCAGTGAGACTTCATTGTAGTGCAGATTTCCTTTACACGCTTGCTTGGTTGGCCAAAAAGGGCGTATGCGTTTTTTCCTGAATATATTCAGGAAAAAACGCATACGCCCTTTTTGGCCAAGTGCATCATGGTCGACATTCTGCCTCTTCTCCTATGCTTTAAGTGCAATTCCCGTCTATCCCCTGAAATCGTGTTCCTGAAATTCTGCCCCGCTTTCAAGTCCTCTTCGAAGACTTACTTCAATACATTTTTGGACGATAGCTGTCATTCATAACTCTGCAGGTTTGTGAAATACAGTGCCCCTGAGCTCCTTTCTTCAACTCGCTTTCTTGTGAGCTGGCCACAAAACCGCAGGATTGCTTCAGGCCCTAATCTGTTTCCGGCAGAGCACCCTGAGCCTTTGTTTAATCCCTCTTCCTGGTGGGAAATGAGCATTCCTTTTGCCTGTGCAGACACCTACAGCTAGTCTCTCATTGGTTCTCCCTATTCCTGTACATCTTGCGCAGAAATTGCAAACTGTGCCAAACAGGAGGTTAAAGGCACTGACTCTCCAAGTGGGGAGAGTGTTAGTAAAGCGTCTGGAATGGTGAACCCGAGTACCAGGGTTCGAAAACTGAGATGCATTAGAAAACGTTTCCCAATCACACGGTGGACCATACTCTGGGTTTCCCATGCATGTTTTAGCTGAAGGAAGAATCCCTTAAACCTTGAGAGTTTGGACCCATGGAATGTGTACCATGCAGTATGACTTCAAAGGGTCTGCGTTTGCTCACCGAACCTCAACAATGCTATCAGCACGAAGTGTCCAGCCTTATGTCTCACCCAGCTCTGGATGTAGATGTGGTAAATCCAGGTTGCATCACATGCCCTGAATGAATTATTTAAGAATTGCTCTCTATTTCACTCTCATTGTGTTTTGTTTTTCTAATTCATTTTGATAATGGGATTTATTGGATTTTCTCTGCTGCGTTCATGCAGCTGTACACACGCTTGATTGTCTTAAGGAGACATATAAATCCATGGGTTTGAAGATTCTTACTAGTCAGGTGTATTCCTAGGCGTTGAATATGAGGTGTTGAGTCCATTTCGTTGAGCAAGGCGTAGGTCTTGACTATTACATATTTGGCTTATGGAAAGGTATCTGTGCTAATTTCTATCTCTGCTTTTATGCAGCACCCCAACTCACTTTTCCCCTTAAGCAAGCATAAGTTGGTTTTCTAAATTTGAGACCCTGTTCTGTTTTGTAATTCAGTTCATGTGTAGCCAAGTTTACATTCCGTGTATTAGTGATAACTTATGATGTTTCATTTTCTGTGTGACTTATTTCACTTAGAATCATCGTACCTGAATCCACTCATTATGCCGCGACGGGCCTGATGAAATAGATTTCATTGGTGAGTGATATTCATTTGTACGTACGTACCACACTTCTTTATCCATTTTTCGCTTTCTGGGATATTTAACTTGTTCCGTAGACGAGGTTCTTGTAAACAGAGCCGTCCGACACTTTGGGGTGGCTGTCTGTTTTTGATTTTAATTTCCGTGATCTATAAGACCATAAGTGGAAGTGCCGTAGTCTCCGTTGCTTTGTTTCTTAGGTGTTTCAGGAAACACCATACACTTCTCCAGAGTGGCTGTTGGCATTTACATCCCGCCCATCAGCATAACAAGGCTCCCTGTTCTCCATGGCCTGTCCTGTGTTTCTGGTTTTTACACTTTTTTCAGATGGCCCTTTTGACGAATGGGAAATGAGACTTCATTGTAGTGCGGATTTCCATTGCTCGAGTGCTTGGTTGGCCAAAAAGGGCATATGTGTTTTTTCCTGAATATATTCAGGAAAAAATGTTTACGCACTTTGGTCCAAGTGCATCACTGTCAAAGATCTGCCGCTTTTCACATGCTTTAAATGCAATTCCAATCTACCTCCTGAAATATGATTCCTGCAATTCTGCCTCGTTTTCAAGTCCTCTTTGCAGACTTACTTCCATATATTTTTGCCAATAGCTGTCATTTATAACTCTGCAGGTTTGTGAATTACAGTGCCCGTGATTTCCTTTCTTAACTCGTTTCCTTGAAAACTGGCCACAGAACCGCAGGTTTGCTTCAGGCCGTAATCAGGGTCCGGCACGGCACTCTGAGACTTTGGTTCATTCCACTTCCTGGTGGGAAATTAGAGTTAAATGTGCCCCTCCAGACACCTGCCTCACTCCTAGCCCCTTGGTGATGTGTGTCCTCTGGTTTGAGGCCACATGTGCTGCGTTCCTCACCTTTGGCTGATGTGGCCCCACTGGTGTGAGGACACTCCTGCCTGGTTCCCATCCCCTTGGTGATGTGGGCCCTCCGGTGAGAGTCTGATCCTTGTTGGGTTCCTCACACTTCTGTGAGGTGGGCCCTCTTCTCTGAGGTCACTCCTGCCTGGCTGGTACACCCCGCCTTGGCGACGTCGGCCCTCTGGTGGGATTTGGTGCCTGCTGGGTGTCTCCTCCCCTCGGTAATGAGGGCCCTCTGGCGTCAGGCCCTAACTCCTGGGCTCCCAATATTTTCTTTTTTTTTTTTTTTTTTTTAAACATCTTTATTGGGGTATAATTGCTTTACAATTGTGTGTTAGTTTCTGCTTTATAACAAAGTGAATCAGTTATACATATACATATGTTCCCATATGTCTTCCCTCTTGCATCTCCCTCCCTCCCACTCTCCCTATCCCACCCCTCCAGGCTGTCACAAAGCACCGAGCTAATATCCCTGTGCCTTGCGGCTGCTTCCCCCTAGCTATCTACCTTACTACGTTTGTTAGTGTGTATATGTCCATGACTCTCTCTCACCCTGTCAAAGCTCACCCTTCCCCCTCCCCAGATCCTCAAGTCCGTTCTCCAGTAGGTCTGCGTCTTTATTCCTGTCTTAACCCTAGGTTCTTCATGACATTTTTTTCCCCCTTAAATTCCATATATATGCGTTAGCATACGGTATTTGTCTTTTTCTTTCTGACTTACTTCACTCTGTATGACAGACTCTAGGTCTATCCACCTCATTACAAATAGCTCAATTTCGTTTCTTTTTATGGCTGAGTAATATTCCATTGTATATATGTGCCACATCTTCTTTATCCATTCATCCGATGATGGGCGCTTAGGTTGTTTCCATCTCCGGGCTATTGTAAATAGAGCTGCAATGAACATTTTGGTACATGACTCTTTCTGAATTTTGGTTTTCTCAGGGTATATGCCCAGTAGTGGGATTGCTGGGTCATATGGTAATTCTATTTGTAGTTTTTTAAGGAACCTCCATACTGTTCTCCATAGTGGCTGAACCAATTCACATTCCCACCAGCAGTGCAAGAGTGTTCCCTTTTCTCCACACCCTCTCCAGCATTTATTGTTTCTAGATTTTTTGATGATGGCCATTCTGACTGGTGTGAGATGATATCTCATTGTAGTTTTGATTTGCATTTCTCTAATGATTAATGATGTTGAGCATTCTTTCATGTGTTTGTTGGCATTCTGTATATCTTCTTTGGAGAAATGTCTATTTAGGTCTTCTGCCCATTTTTGGATTGGGTTGTTTGTTTTTTTGTTATTGAGCTGCATGAGCTGCTTGTAAATTTTGGAGATTAAACCTTTGTCAGTTGCTTCATTTGCAAATATTTTCTCCCATTCTGAGGGTTGTCTTTTGGTCTTGATTATGGTTTCCTTTGCTGTGCAAAAGCTTTGAAGTTTCATTAGGTCCCATTTGTTTATTTTTGTTTTTATTTCCATTACTCTAGGAGGTGGGTCAGAAAGGATCTTGCTGTGATTTATGTCATAGAGTGTTCTGCCTATGTTTTCCTCTAAGAGTTTGATAGTTTCTGGCCTTACATTTAGGTCTTTAATCCATTTTGAGCTTATTTTTGTGTATGGTGTTAGGGAGTGATCTAATCTCATACTTTTACATGTACCTGTCCAGTTTTCCCAGCACCATTTATTGAAGAGGCTGTCCTTTCTCCACTGTACATTCCTGCCACCTTTATCAAAGATAAGGTGTCCATATGTGCGTGGGTTTATCGCTGGGCTTTCTATCCTCTTCCATTGATCTATCTTTCTGTTTTTGTGCCAGTACCATACTGTCTTGATTACTGTAGCTTTGTAGTATAGTCTGAAGTCAGGGAGCCTGATTCCTCCAGCTCCTTTTCTCGTTCTCAAGATTGCTTTGGCTATTCGGGGTCTTTTGTGTTTCCATACAAATTGTGAAATTTTTTGTTCTAGTTCTGTGAAAAATGCCAGTGGTAGTTTGATAGGGATTGCATTGAATCTGTAGATTGCTTTGGGTAGTAGAGTCATTTTCACAATGTTGATTCTTCCCATCCAAGAACATGGTATATCTCTCCATCTATTTGTATCATCTTTAATTTCTTTTATCAGTGTCTTATAATTTTCTGCATACAGGTTTTTCGTCTCCTTAGGTAGGTTTATTCCTAGATATTTTATTCTTTTTGTTGCAATGGTAAATGGAAGTGTTTTCTTGATTTCACTTTCAGATTTTTCATCATTAGTATATAGGAATGCCAGAGATTTCTGTGCATTAACTTTGTATCCTGCTACTTTACCAAATTCATTGATTAGCTCTAGTAGTTTTCTGGTAGCATCTTTAGGATTCTCTATGTATAGTATCATGTCATCTGCAAACAGTGACAGCTTTACTTCTTCTTTTCCGATTTGGATTCCTTTTATTTCCTTTTCTTCTCTGATTGCTGTGGCTAAAACTTCCAAAACTATGTTGAATAAGAGTGGTGAGAGTGGGCAACCTTGTCTTGTTCCTGATCTTAGTGGAAATGCTTTCAGTTTTTCACCATTGAGGATGATGTTTGCTGTGGGCTTGTCATATATGGCCTTTATTATGTTGAGGAAAGTTCCCTCTATGCCTATTTTCTGCAGGGTTTTTAGCATAAATGGGTGTTGAATTTTGTCGAAAGCTTTCTCTGCATCTATTGAGATGATCATATGGTTTTTCTCCTTCAATTTGTTAATATGGTTTATCACATTGATAGATTTGCGTATATTGAAGAATCCTTGCATTCCTGGAATAAACCCCACTTGATCATGGTGTATGATCCTTTTAATGTGCTGTTGGATTCTGTTTGCTAGTATTTTGTTGAGGATTTTTGCATCTATGTTCATCAGTGATATTGGCCTGTAGTTTTCTTTCTTTGTGACATCCTTGTCTGGTTTTGGTATCAAGGTGATGGTGGCCTCGTAGAAGGAATTTGGGAGTGTTCCTCCTTCTGCTATATTTTGGAAGAGTTTGAGAAGGATAGGTGTTAGCTCTTCTCTAAACGTTTGATAGAATTCACCTGTGAAGCCATCTGGTCCTGGGCTTTTGTTTGTTGGAAGATTTTTAATGACAGTTTCAATTTCAGTGCTTGTGATTGGTCTGTTCATATTTTCTATTTCTTCCTGATTCAGTCTTGGCAGGTTGTGCATTTCTAAGAATTTGTCCATTTCTTCCAGATTGTCCATTTTATTGGCATAGAGTTGCTTGTAGTAATCTCTTATGATTTTTTTTATTTCTGCAGTGTCAGTTGTTACTTCTCCTTTTTCATTTCTAATTCTATTGATTTGAGTCTTCTCCCTTTTTTTCTTGATGAGTCTGGCTAGTGGTTTATCTATTTTGTTTATCTTCTCAAAGAACCAGCTTTTAGTTTTATTGATCTTTGCTATCGTTTCCTTCATTTCTTTTTCATTTATTTCTGATCTGATTTTTATGATTTCTTTCCTTCTGCTAGCTTTGGGGTTTTTTTGTTCTTCTTTCTCTAATTGCTTGAGGTGCAAGGTTAGGTTGTTTATTCGAGATGTTTCCTGCTTCTTAAGGTGGGCTTGTATTGCTATAAACTTCCCCCTTAGAACTGCTTTTGCTGCATCCCATAGGTTTTGGGTCGTTGTGTCTCCATTGTCATTTGTTTCTAGGTATTTTTTTATTTCCTCTTTGATTTCTTCAGTGATCACTTCATTATTAAGTAGTGTATTGTTTAGCTTCCATGTGTTTGTATTTTTTACAGATCTTTTCCTGTAATTGATATCTAGTCTCATGGCGTTGTGGTCAGAAAAGATACTTGATACAATTTCAATTTTCTTAAATTTACCAAGGCTTGATTTGTGACCCAAGATATGATCTATCCTGGAGAATGTTCCATGAGCACTTGAGAAAAATGTGTATTCTGTTGTTTTTGGATGGAGTGTCCTATAAATATCAATTAAGTCCATCTTGTTTAATGTATCATTTAAAGCTTGTGTTTCCTTATTTATTTTCATTTTGGATGATCTGTCCATGGGTGAAAGTGGGGTGTTAAAGTCCCCTACTATGAATGTGTTACTGTCAATCTCCCCTTTTATGGCTGTTAGTATTTGCCTTATGTATTGAGGTGCTCCTATGTTGGGTGCATAAATATTTACAATTGTTATATCTTCTTCTTGAATCGATCCCTTGATCATTATGTAGTGTCCTTCTTTGTCTCTTGTAATAGTCCTTATTTTAAAGTCTATTTTGTCTGATATGAGAATTGCTACTCCAGCTTTCTTTTGGTTTCCATTTGCATGGAATATCTTTTTCCATCCCCTTATTTTCAGTCTGTATGTGTCTCTAGGTCTGAAGTGGGTCTCTTGTAGACAGCATATATAAGGGTCTTGTTTTTGTATCCATTCAGCCAATCTGTGTCTTTTGGTGGGAGCATTTAGTCCATTTACATTTAAGGTAATTATCGATATGTATGTTCCTATTCCCATTTTCTATATTGTTTTGGGTTCGTTATTATAGGTCTTTTCCTTCTCTTGTGTTCCTTGTCTAGAGAAGTTCCTTTAGCATTTGCTGTAAAGCTGGTTTGGTGGTGCTAAACTCTCTCAGCTTTTGCTTGTCTGTAAAGGTTTTAATTTCTCCATCAAATCTGAATGAGATCCTTGCTGGGTAAAGTAGCCTTGGTTGCAGGTTTTTCTCCTTCATCACTTTCAGTATGTCCTGCCACTCCCTTCTGGCTTGTAGGGTTTCTGCTGAGAGATCAGCTGTTAACCTTATGGGGATTCCCTTGTGTGTTATTTGCTGTTTTTCCCTTGCTGCTTTTAATATGCTTTCTTTGTATTTAATTTTTGACAGTTTGATTAATATGTGTCTTGGCGTATTTCTCCTTGTATTTATCCTGTATGGGACTCTCTGTGCTTCCTGGACTTGATTAACTATTTCCTTTCCCATATTAGGGAAGTTTTCAACTATAATCTCTTCAAATATTTTCTCAGTCCCTTTCTTTTTCTCTTCTTCTTCTGGAACCCCTATAATTCGAATGTTGGTGCGTTTAATGTTGTCCCAGAGGTCTCTGAGACTGTCCTCAGTTCTTTTCATTCTTTTTTCTTTATTCTGCTCTGCAGTAGTTATTTCCACTATTTTATCTTCCAGGTCACTTATCCGTTCTTCTGCCTCAGTTATTCTGTTATTGATCCCATCTAGAGTACTTTTAATTTCATTTATTGCGTTGTTCATCATTGCTTGTTTCACCTTTATTTCTTCTAGGTCCTTGTTAACTGCTTCTTGCATTTTGTCCATTCTACTTCCAAGATTTCGGATCATCCTTACTATCATTATTCTGAATTCTTTTTCAGGTAGACTGCCTATTTCCTCTTCATTTGTTAGGTCTGGTGCATTTTTATCTTGCTCCTTCATCTGCTGTGTGTTTTTCTGTCTTCTCATTTTGCTTATCTTACTGTGTTTGGGGTCTCCTTTTTGCAGGCTGCACGTTCGTAGTTCCCGTTGTTTTTGATGTCTGTCTCCAGTGGCTAAGGTTGTTTCAGTGGGTTGTGTAGGCTTCCTGGTGGAGGGGACTAGTGCCTGTGTTGTGGTGGATGAGGCTGGATCTTGTCTCTCTAGTGGGCAGGTTCACGTCTGGTGGTGTGTTTTGGGGTGTCTGTGGCCTTATTATGATTTTAGGCAGCCTCTCTGCTAATGGGTGGGGTTGTGTTCCTGTTTTGCTAGTTGTTTGGCATAGGTTGTCTAGCACTGTGGCTTGCTGGTCGTTGAGTGAAGCTGGGTGCTGGTGTTAAGATGGAGGTCACTGGGAGATTTCCACCGTTTAATATTATGTGGAGCTGGGAGGTCTCTTTGGACCAGTGTCCTGAAGTTGGCTCTCCTACCTCAGAGGCAGAGCCCTGACTCCTGGCTGGAGCACCAAGAGCCTTTCATCCACACGGCTCAGAATAAAAGGGAGAAAAAGTAGAGAGAATTAGTAGATGTATGAGGAAAGAAAGAAGGAAAGGAGGAAAGGAAGGAAGGAAGAAAGAAGCAAAGAAGGAAAGAAAGGAGGGAGGGAGGGAGGAAGGAAGGAAGGAAGGAAGGAAGGAGGGAAAGAAGGAAAAAAGACAGAAAGAAAGAAGATACAGTAAAAATAAAATAAAGTATAATATATTTATTGAATTAAAAAATATTTAGAAAAAAAAAAAAAAAGAGGGACGGATAGAACCTTAGGACAAATGTTGGAAGCAAAGCTATACAGAGAAAATCTTATACAGAAGCATACACATACACCTTCACAAAAAGAGGTAAAGGGGGAAAAATCATAAATCTTGCTCTCAGAGACCACCTCCTCAATTTGGGGTGATTCGTTGTCTAAAGGAGGGAAGGACGGAAAGAAAGAAAGAAAGAAAGAAGGAACGACGGTAAAGTATAATAAAGTTATTACAATTAAAATTATTGAGAAAAAAAATTTTTTTTTAAAAACCATGGACGGATAGAGCCCTAGGACAAATGGTGGAAGCAAGAGTATACAGACAAGATCTCACACATAAGCATACACGTACACATTCACAAAAAGAGGAAAAGGGAAAAAAATCATAGATCTCGCTCCTAAATTCCACCTCTTCAATTTGGGATCATTTCTTGTCTATTCAGGTATTCCACAGATGCAGGGTATATCAAGTTGATTGTGGAGCTTTAATCCGCTGCTTCTGAGGCTGCTGGGGGAGAGTTCCCTTTCTCTTCTTTGTTCTCACAGCTCACAGGAGCTCAGCTTTGGATTTGGCCCTGCCTCTGCGTGTAGGTCGCTGGAGGGCGTCTGTTTTTTGCTCAGACAGGAAAGGGTTAAAGGGGCCGCTAATTCGGGGGCTCAGGCTCACTCAGGCCGGGGGTGAGGGGGGGGAAGGAGGGGCACTGCGTGCGGGGCGGGCCTGCGGCGTCAGAGGCGGCGTGACGTTGCGGCAGAGGCCGGCGTGACGTTGCACCAGCCTGAGGCCCGCCGTGCGTTCTCCCGGGGAAGTTGTCCCTGGTTCCCGGGAACCTGGCAGTGGCGGGCTGCACAGGCTCCGCGGAAGAGGGGTGTGGAGGTTCCCGGGAACCTGGCAGGGGCGGGCTGCACAGGCCCCTTGGTGGCGGCAGCAGCAGCCCTAGCGTCTCCCGCCCGTCTCTGGGGTCCGCGCTTTTAGCCGCGGCTCGCGCCCGTCTCTGGGGTTCGCGCTTTTAGCCGCGGCTCGCGCCCGTCTCTGGGGTTCGCGCTTTTAGCCGCGGCTCGCGCCCGTCTCTGGAGTTCCTTTAAGCAGCGCTCTTAAACCCCTCTCCTCGCGCACCAGGAAACAAAGAGGGAAGAAAAAGTCTCTTGCCTCTTCGGCAGGTGCAGGCTTTTCCCCGAACTCCCTCCCGGCTAGTCGTGGTGCACTAACCCCTTCAGGCTATGTTCAAGCCGCCAACCCCAGTCCTCTCCCTGCGCTCCGTCCAAAACCGAAACCCGAGCTTCAGCTCGCAGCCCCGCCCGCCCGGGCGGGTGAGCAGACAAGCCTCTCGGGCTGGTGAGTGCCGGTCGGCACTGATCCTCTGTGCGGGAATCTCCCCGCTTTGCCCTCCGCACCCGTCGCTGTGCACTACTCCTCGGTCCCGAAGCCCCCCCCTCCGCCTCCCGCAGTCTCCGCCCACGGAGGGGCTTCCAAGTGTGTGGAAACTTTTCCTCCTTCACAGCTCCCTCCTACTGGCGCAGGTGCCGTCCTTATTCTATTGTCTCTGTTTTTTCTTTTGCCCTACCCAGGTACGTGGGGAGTTTCTTGCCTTTTGGGACGTCTGAGGTCTTCTGCCAGCCTTCGGTAGGTGTTCTGTAGGAGTTGTTCCACGTGTAGATGTATTTCTGGTGTATCCGTGGGGAGGAAGGCGATCTCCGCGTCTTACTCTTCCGCCATCTTCAAGGTCCCCCCTCTGTGTTTTGTTTTTGAAATTAATTTTGATAATGGGATTTTTCGGATCTTCACTGCTGCATTTAGGCCGTTGTACACATGCTTGATTTCCTTATGGAGACATATAAATCCGTGGGTTTTAAGATTCTTAATTGTCAGGTATCTTCCCAGGCGTTGAATATGGGGTGTTGAGTCCATTTCGTTGAGCAAGGAGTAGGTCTTGTCTATTATATATTTGGCTTATGGAACGGTATCTGTGCTAATTTCAATCTCTGGTTTCATGCAGCACCCCAACTCACCTTTCCCCATAAGCAAGCATAAGTTGGTTTTCTAAATTTGAGACCCTGTTCTGTTTTGTATTTCAGTTCACGTGTAGCCAAGGTTACATTCCGTGTATTAGTGATATCTTATGATGTTTCTTTATCTGTGTGACTTATTTCTCGTAGAATCATCGTACCTGAATCCACTAATTATGCCGCTACGGGCCTGATGACGTAGATTTCATTGCTGAGTGATATTCCATTCTACGTGCGTACCACAACTGCTTTATCCAGTTTTTGCTTTCTCGGATATTTAACTTGTACCGTAGACGAGGTACTTGTAAACAGAGCCGTCCCAAACATTGGGGTGGCTGTGTGTTTTTGATTTTAATTTCCCTAAGCTATAGGACCATAAGTGGAAGTGCCATAGGCTGTGTTGCTTTGTTTCCTACGTGTTTCAGGAAACACCATACACTTCTCCAGAGTGGCTGTTGGCAATTTACATCCCGCCCATCAGCATAACAAGGCTCCCTCTTCTCCATGACCTGTCGTGCCTTTCTGGATTTTACACATTTTTCAGATGGCCCTTTTGACCGGGGGGCAGTGAGACTTCATTGTAGTGCAAATTTCCTTTACACGCTTGCTTCGTTGGCCAAAATGGGCGTATGCGTTTTTACCTGAATATATTCAGGAAAAACCGCATACGCCCTTTTTGGCCAAGTGCATCATTGTCGACATTCTGCCTCTTTTCGTATGCTTTAAGTGCAATTCCAGTCTACCCCTTGAAATCGTTTTCCTGAAATTCTGCCCCGCTTTCATGTCCTCTTTGAAGACTTACTTCAATACATTTTTGGACGATAGCTGTCATTCATAACTCTGCAGGTTTGTGAATTGCAGTGCCCCTGAGCTCCTTTCTTCAACTCTCTTTCTTGTGAGCTGGCAGCAAAACCGCAGGATTGCTTCAGGCCATAATCTCTTTCCAGGGGGGGAACGCTGAGCCTTTGCTTAATTCCTCTTCCTGGTGGGAAATGAGCGTTCCATTTGCCCGTGCAGACACCTACAGCTAGTCTCTCATTGGTTCTCCCTATTCCTGTTCATCTTGCGCAGAAATTGCAAACTGTGCCAAACAGGAGGTTAAAGGCACTGACTCTCCAAGTGGGGATAGTGTTAGTAAAGCGTCTGAAATGATGAACCCGAGTACCAGGGGACGAAAACTGAGATGCATTTGAAAACATTTCCCGGTCACACAGTGCACTGTACTGTGGGTTTCCCATGCATGTTTTAGCTGAAGGAAGAATCCCTTAAACCTGGAGAGTTGGGACCCATGGAATGGGTACCATGCAGGATGACTTCAAAGGGTCTGCGTTTGCTCACCGAACCTCACCAATGCTATCAGCCCGAAGTGTCCAGCCTTATGTCTCACCCAGCTCTGGGTGTAGATGTGGTAAATCCAGGTTGCATCACAAGCCCTGAATGAATTATTTAAGAATTGCTCTCTATTTCACTGTCATTGTGTTTTGTTTTTGAAATTCATTTTGATAATGGGATTTATTGGATGTTCACTGCTGCGTTTAGGCCACTGTACACACGCTTGATTTCCTTATGGAGACATATAAATCCATGGGTTTTAAGATTCTTACTTGTCAGGTATCTTGCCAGGCGTTGAATATGTTGTGTTGAATCCATTTCGTTGAGCAAGGAGTAGGTCTTGTCTATTATATATTTGCCTTATGAAACGGTATCTGTGCTAATTTCAATCTCTGGTTTTATGCAGCACCCCAACTCACCTTTCCCCATAAGCAAGCATAAGTTGGTTTTCTAAATTTGAGACCCTGTTCTGTTTTGTAATTCAGTTTATGTGTAGCCAAGTTTACATTCCGTGTATTAGTGATATCTTATGATGTTTCTTTTTCTTTGTGACTTTTTTCTCGTAGAATCATCGTACCTGAATCCACTCATTATGCCGATAGGGACCTGATGACGTAGATTTCATTGCTGAGTGATATTCCATTGTACGTGCGTACCACAACTTATTTATCCATTTCTTGCTTTCTCGGATATTTAACTTGTACCGTAGACGAGGTTCTTGTAAACAGAGCCGTCCCAAACATTGGGCTGGCTGTGTGTTTTTGATTTTAATTTGCCTAAGCTATAGGACCATATTTGGAAGTGCCATAGGCTGTGTTGCTTTGTTTCCTACGTGTTTCAGGAAACACCATACACTTCTCCAGAGTGGCTGTTGGCAATTTATATCCCACCCATCAGCATAACAAGGCTCCCTGTTCTCCATGACCTGTCCTGCCTTTCTGGATTTTACACATTTTTCAGATGGCCCTTTTGACTGGGGAGCAGTGAGACTTCATTGTAGTGCAGATTTCCTTTCCACCCTTGCTGGGTTGGCCAAAAAGGGCGTATGCGTTTTTTTCTGAATATATTCAGGAAAAAACGCATACGCCCTTTATGGCCAAGTGCATCATTGTCGACATTCTGCCTATTTTCCTATGCTTTAAGTGCAATTCCAGTCTGCCCCCTGAAACCATTTTCCTGAAATTCTGCCCCGCTTTCCAGTCCTCTTCGAAGACTTACTTCAGTACATTTTTGTACAATAGCTGTCATTCATAACTCTGCAGGATTGTGAATTACAGTGCCCCTGAGCTCCTTTCTTCAACTCTCTTTCTTGTGAGCTGGCCACAAAACCGCAGGATTGCTTCAGGCCCTAATCTGTTTCCGGCAGGGCAGGCTGAGCATATGGTTAATTCCTCTTCCTGGTGTGAAATGAGCGTTCCATTTGCCCGTGCAGACACCTACAGCTAGTCTCTCATTGGTTCTCCCTATTCCTGTTCATCTTGCGCAGAAATTGCAAACTGTGCCAAACAGGAGATTAAAGGCACTGACTCTCCAAGTGGGGAGAGTGTTAGTAAAGCGTCTGGAATGGTGAACCCGAGTACCAGGGGACGAAAACTGTGATGCATTTGAAAACGTTTCCCAATCACATGGCGGTCGATACTCTGCGTTTCCCATGCATGTTTTAGCTGAAGGAAGAATCCCTTAAACCTGGAGAGTTTGGACCCATGGCATGGGTACCATGAAGTATGACTTCAAAGGGTCTGCGTTTGCTCACCAAACCTCACCAATGCTATCAGCCCGAAGTGTCCAGCCTTATGTCTCACCCAGCTCTGGGTGTAGATGTGGTAAATCCAGGTTGCATCACAAGCCCTGAATGAATTATTTAAGAATTGCTCTCTATTTCACTCTCATTGTGTTTTGTTTTTGAAATTCATTTTGATAATGGGATTTATCGGATGTTCACTGCTGCGTTTACGCCGCTGTACACACGCTTGATTTCCTTATGGAGACATATAAATCCATGGGTTTTAAGATTCTTACTTGTCAGGTATCTTCCCAGGTGTTGAATATGGGGTGTTGAGTCCATTTCGTTGAGTAAGGTGTAGGTCTTGTCTATTATATATTTGGCTTATGGAACGGTATGTGTGCTAATTTCAATCTCTGGTTTTATGCAGCACCCCAACTCAACTTTCCCCATAAGCAAGCATAAGTTGGTTTTCTAAATTTGAGACCCTGTTTTGTTTTGTAATTCATTTCATGTGTAGCCAAGGTTACATTCCGTGTATTAGTGATATCTTATGATGTTTCATATTCTGTGTGACTTATTTCTCGTAGAATTATCGTACCTGAATCCACTCATTATGCCAAAAGGGACCTGATGATGTAGATTTCATTGCTGAGTGGTATTCCATTGTACGTGCGTACCACAACTTCTTTATTCATTTTTTGCTTTCTCGGATATTTAACTTGTACCGTAGACGAGGTTCTTGTAAACAGAGCCATCCCAAATTTTGGGGTGGCTGTGTGTTTTTGATTTTAATTTCCCTAAGCTATAGGACCATAAGTGGAAGTGCCATAGGCTGTGTTGCTTTGTTTCCTACGTGTTTCTGGAAACACCATACACTTCTCCAGAGTGGTTGTTGGCAATTTACATCCCGCCCATCAGCATAACAAGGCTCCCTGTTCTCCATGACCTGTCCTGCCTTTCTGGATTTTACACTTTTTTCAGATGGCCCTTTTGACCGGGGGGCAGTGAGACTTCATTGTAGTGCAGATTTCCTTTACACGCTTGCTTGGTTGGCCAAAAAGGGCGTATGCGTTTATTCCTGAATATATTCAGGAAAAAACGCATACGCCCTTTTTGGCCAAGTGCATCATTGTCGACATTCTGCCTCTTTTCCTATGCTTTAAGTGCAATTCCAGTCTACCCCGTGAAATCGTGTTCCTGAAATTCTGCCCCGCTTTCAAGTCCTCTTCGAAGACTTACTTCAATACATTTTTGGACGATAGGTGTCATTCATAACTCTGCAGGTTTCTGAATTACACTGCCCCTGAGCTCCTTTCTTCAACTCGCTTTCTTGTGAGCTGGCCGCAAAACCGCAGGATTGCTTCACGCCATAATCTCTTTCTGGCAGGGCACGCTGAGCCTTTGGTTAATTCCTCTTCCTGGTGGGAAATGAGCGTTCCATTTGCCCGTGCAGACACCTACATCTAGTCTCTCATTGGTTCTCCCTATTCCTGTTCATCTTGCGCAGAAATTGCAAACTGTGCCAAACAGGAGGTTAAAGGCACTGACTCTCCAAGTGGGGAGAGTGTTAGTAAAGCGTATGGAATGGTGAACCTGAGTACCAGGGGCGAAAACTGAGATGCATTTGAAAACGTTTCCCAATCACACGTTGGACCATACTCTGGGTTTCCCATGCATGTTTTAGCTGAAGGAAGAATCCATTAAACCTGGAGATTTGGGACCCATAGAATGGGTACCATGCAGTATGACTTCAAAGGGTCTGCGTTGCTCACCGAACCTCACCAATGCTATCAGCCCGAAGTGTCCGGCCTTATGTCTCACCCAGCTCTGGGTGTAGATGTGGTCAATGAGGTTGCATCATAAGCCCTGAATGAATGATTTAAGAATTGCTCTCTATTTCACTGTCATTGTGTTTTGTTTTTGAAATTCATGTTGATAATGGGATTTATCGGATGTTCACTGCTGCGTTTAGGCCGCTGTACACACGCTTGATTTCCTTATGGAGACATATAAATCCATGGGTTTTAAGATTCTTACTTGTCAGGTATCTTCCCAGGTGTTGAATATGAGGTGTTGAGTCCATTTCGTTGAGCAAGGAGTAGGTCTTGTCTATTATATATTTGGCTTATGGAACAGTATCTGTGCTAATTTCAATCTCTGGTTTTATGCAGCACCCCAACTCACCTTTCCCCATAAGCAAGCATAAGTTGGTTTTCTAAATTTGAGACCCTGTTCTGCTTTGTAATTCAGTTCATGTGTAGCCAAGTTTATATTCCGTGTATTAGTGATATCTTATGATGTTTCTTTTTCTGTGTGACTTATTTCTCGTAGAATCATCGTACCTGAATCCACTCATTATGCCGCTACGGGCCTGATAACGTAGATTTCATTGCTTAGTGATATTCCATTGTACGTGCGTACCACAACATCTTTATCCATTTTTTGCTTTCTCGGATATTTAACTTGTACCGTAGACAAGGTTCTTGTAAACAGACCCGTCCCAAATTTTGGGGTGGTTGTGTGTTTTTGATTTTAATTTCCCTAAGCTATAGGACCATAAGTGGAAGTGCCATAGGCTGTGTTGCTTTGTTTCCTACGTGTTTCTGGAAACACCATACACTTCTCCAGAGTGGTTGTTGGCAATTTACATCCCGCCCATCAGCATAACAAGGCTCCCTGTTCTCCATGACCTGTCCTGCCTTTCTGGATTTTACACTTTTTTCAGATGGCCCTTTTGACCGGGGGGCAGTGAGACTTCATTGTAGTGCAGATTTCCTTTACACGCTTGCTTGGTTGGCCAAAAAGGGCGTATGCGTTTATACCTGAATATATTCAGGAAAAACTGCATACGCCCTTTTTGGCCAAGTGCATCATTGTCGACATTCTGCCTCTTTTCGTATGCTTTAAGTGCAATTCCAGTCTATCCCCTGACATCGTATTCCTGAAATTCTGCCCCGCTTTCATGTCCTCTTCGAAGACTTAATTCAATACACTTTTGGACGATAGCTGTCATTCATAACTCTGCAGGTTTGTGAATTGCAGTGCCCCTGAGCTCCTTTCTTCAACTCTCTTTCTTGTGAGCTGGCCGCAAAACCGCAGGATTGCTTCAGGCCATAATCTCTTTCCGGGGGGGAACGCTGAGCCTTTGTTTAATTCCTCTTCCTGTTCGGAAATGAGCGTTCCATTTGCCCGTGCAGGCACCTACAGCTAGTCTCTCATTGGTTCTCCCTATTCCTGTACATCTTGCGCAGAAATTGCAAACTGTGCCAAATAGGAGGTTAAAGGCACTGACTCTCCAAGTGGGGATAGTGTTAGTAAAGCGTCTGGAATGGTGAACCCGAGTACCAGGGGACGAAAACTGAGATGCATTTGAAAACGTTTCCCGGTCACACAGTGCACTGTACTGTGGGTTTCCCATGCATGTTTTAGCTGAAGGAAGAATCCCTTAAACCTGGAGAGTTGGGACCCATGGAATGGGTACCATGCAGGATGACTTCAAAGGGTCTGCGTTTGCTCACCGAACCTCACCAATGCTATCAGCCCGAAGTGTCCAGCCTTATGTCTCACCCAGCTCTGGGTGTAGATGTGGTAAATCCAGGTTGCATCACAAGCCCTGAATGAATTATTTAAGAATTGCTCTCTATTTCACTGTCATTGTGTTTTGTTTTTGAAATTCATTTTGATAATGGGATTTATTGGATGTTCACTGCTGCGTTTAGGCTGCTGTACACACGCTTGATTTCCTTATGGAGACATATAAATCCATGGGTTTTAAGATTCTTACTTGTCAGGTATCTTCCCAGGCGTTGAATATGTGGTGTTGAATCCATTTGGTTAAGAAAGGAGTAGGTCTTGTCTATTATATATTTGGCTAATGGAAAGGTATCTGTGCTAATTTCAATCTCTGGTTTTATGCAGCACCCCAACTCACCTTTCCCCATAAGCAAGCATAAGTTGGTTTTCTAAATTTGAGACCCTGTTCTGCTTTGTAATTCAGTTCATGTGTAGCCAAGTTTATATTCCGTGTATTAGTGATATCTTATGATGTTTCTTTTTCTGTGTGACTTATTTCTCGTAGAATCATCGTACCTGAATCCACTCATTATGCCGCTATGGGCCTGATAACGTAGATTTCATTGCTGAGTGATATTCCATTGTACGTGCGTACCACAACATCTTTATCCATTTTTTGCTTTCTCGGATATTTAACTTGTACCGTAGACGAGGTTCTTGTAAACAGACCCGTCCCAAATTTTGGGGTGGTTGTGTGTTTTTGATTTTAATTTCCCTAAGCTATAGGACCATAAGTGGAAGTGCCATAGGCTGTGTTGCTTTGTTTCCTACGTGTTTCTGGAAACACCATACACTTCTCCAGAGTGGTTGTTGGCAATTTACATCCCGCCCATCAGCATAACAAGGCTCCCTGTTCTCCATGACCTGTCCTGCCTTTCTGGATTTTACACTTTTTTCAGATGGCCCTTTTGACCGGGGGGCAGTGAGACTTCATTGTAGTGCAGATTTCCTTTACACGCTTTCTTCCTTGGCCAAAAAGGGCGTATGCGTTTTTACCTGAATATATTCAGGAAAAACCGCATATGCCCTTTTTGGCCAAGTGCATCATTGTCGACATTCTGCCTCTTTTCCTATGCTTTAAGTGCAATTCCAGTCTACCCCGTGAAATCGTGTTCCTGAAATTCTGCCCCGCTTTCAAGTCCTCTTCGAAGACTTACTTCAATACATTTTTGGACGATAGGTGTCATTCATAACTCTGCAGGTTTCTGAATTACACTGCCCCTGAGCTCCTTTCTTCAACTCGCTTTCTTGTGAGCTGGCCGCAAAACCGCAGGATTGCTTCACGCCATAATCTCTTTCTGGCAGGGCATGCTGAGCCTTTGGTTAATTCCTCTTCCTGGTGGGAAATGAGCGTTCCATTTGCCCGTGCAGACACCTACATCTAGTCTCTCATTGGTTCTCCCTATTCCTGTTCATCTTGCGCAGAAATTGCAAACTGTGCCAAACAGGAGGTTAAAGGCACTGACTCTCCAAGTGGGGAGAGTGTTAGTAAAGCGTATGGAATGGTGAACCTGAGTACCAGGGGCGAAAACTGAGATGCATTTGAAAACGTTTCCCAATCACACGTTGGACCATACTCTGGGTTTCCCATGCATGTTTTAGCTGAAGGAAGAATCCATTAAACCTGGAGAGTTGGGATCCATAGAATGGGTACCATGCAGTATGACTTCAAAGGGTCTGCGTTGCTCACCGAACCTCACCAATGCTATCAGCCCGAAGTGTCCGGCCTTATGTCACACCCAGCTCTGGGTGTAGATGTGGTCAATGAGGTTGCATCACAAGCCCTGAATGAATGATTTAAGAATTGCTCTCTATTTCACTGTCATTGTGTTTTGTTTTTGAAATTCATGTTGATAATGGGATTTATCGGATGTTCACTACTGCGTTTAGGCCGCTGTACACACGCTTGATTTCCTTATGGAGACATATAAATCCATGGGTTTTAAGATTCTTACTTGTCAGGTATCTTCCCAGGCGTTGAATATGAGGTGTTGAGTCCATTTCGTTGAGCAAGGAGTAGGTCTTGTCTATTATATATTTGGCTTATGGAACAGTATCTGTGCTAATTTCAATCTCTGGTTTTATGCAGCACCCCAACTCACCTTTCCCCATAAGCAAGCATAAGTTGGTTTTCTCAATTTGAGACCCTGTTCTCTTTTGTAATTCAGTTTATGTGTAGCCATGTTTACATTCCGTGTATTAGTGATATCTTATGATGTTTCTTTTTCTGTGTGACTTATTTCTCGTAGAATCATCGTACCTGAATCCACTCATTATGCCGCTACGGGCCTGATAACGTAGATTTCATTACTGAGTGATATTCCATTGTACGTGCGTACCACAACTTCTTTATCCATTTTTTGCTTTCTCGGATATTTAACTTGTACCGTAGACGAGGTTCTTGTAAACAGAGCCGTCCCAAATTTTGGGGTGGCTGTGTGTTTTTGATTTTAATTTCCCTAAGCTATAGGACCATAAGTGTAAGTGCCATAGGCTGTGTTGCTTTGTTTCCTACGTGTTTCTGGAAACACCATACACTTCTCCAGAGTGGTTGTTGGCAATTTACATCCCGCCCATCAGCATAACAAGGCTCCCTGTTCTCCATGACCTGTCCTGCCTTTCTGGATTATACACTTTTTTCAGATGGCCCTTTTGACCGGGGGGCAGTGAGACTTCATTGTAGTGCAGATTTCCTTTACACGGTTGCTTGGTAGGACAAAAAGGGCGTATGCGTTTTTTCCTGGGAAAAAACGCATACGCCCTTTTTGGCCAAGTGCATCATTGTCGACATTCTGCCTCTTTTCCTATGCTTTAAGTGCAATTCCAGTCTACCCCCATGAAATCGTTTTCCTGAAATTCTGCCCCGCATTCAAGTCCTCTTCGAAGACTTACTTCAGTACATTTTTGGACGATAGCTGTCATTCATAACTCTGCAGGTTTGAGAATTACAGTGCCCCTGAGCTCCTTTCCTCAACTCGCTTTCTTGTGAGCTGGCCGCAAACCGCAGGATTCCTTCAGGCCCTAATCTGTTTCCGGCAGGGCACGCTGAGCCTTTGGTTAATTCCTCTTCCTGGTGGGAAATGAGCGTTCCATTTGCCCGTGCAGACACCTACATCTAGTCTCTCATTGGTTCTCCCTATTCCTGTTCATCTTGCACAGAAATTGCAAACTGTACCAAACAGGAGGTTAAAGTCCCTGACTCTCCAAGTGGGGAGAGTGTTAGTAAAGCGTCTGGAATGGTGAACCCGAGTACCAGGGGACGAAAACTGAGATGCATTTGAAAACGTTTCCCAATCACACGGTGGACCATACTCTGGGTTTCCCATGCATGTTTTAGCTGAAGGAAGAATCCCTTAAACCTGGAGAGTTGGGACCCATGGAATGGGTACCATGCATTATGACCTCAAAGGGTCTGCGTTTGCTCACCGAACCTCACCAATGCTATCAGCCCGAAGTGTCCAGCCTTATGTCTAACCCAGCTCTGGGTGTAGATATGGTAAATCCAGGTTGCATCACAAGCCCTGAATGAATTATTTAAGAATTGCTCTCTATTTCACTGTCATTGTGTTTTGTTTTTGAAATTTATTTTGATAATGGGATTTATCGGATGTTCACTGCTGCGTTTAGGCCGCTGTACACACGCTTGATTTCCTTATGGAGACATATAAATCCATAGGTTTTAAGATTCTTACTTGTCAGGTATCTTCCCAGGCGTTGAATATGAGGTGTTGAGTCCATTTCGTTGAGCAAGGAGTAGGTCTTGTCTATTATATATTTGGCTTATGGAACGGTATCTGTGCTAATTTCAATCTCTGGTTTTATGCAGCACCCCAACTCACCTTTCCCCATAAGCAAGCATAAGTTGGTTTTCTAAATTTGAGACCCTGTTCTGTTTTGTAATTCAGTTCATGTGTAGCCAAGTTTATATTCCGTGTATTAGTGATTTCTTATGATGTTTCTTTTTCTGTGTGACTTATTTCTCGTAGAATCATCGTACCTGAATCCACTCATTATGCCGCTACAGGCCTGATAACGTAGATTTCATTGCTGAGTGATATTTCGTTGTACGTGCGTACCACAACATCTTTATCCATTTTTTGCTTTCTCGGATATTTAACTTGTACCGTAGACGAGGTTCTTGTAAACAGACCCGTCCCAAATTTTGGGGTGGCTGTGTGTTTTTGATTTTAATTTCCCTAAGCTATAGGACCATAAGTGGAAGTGCCATAGGCTGTGTTGCTTTGTTTCCTACGTGTTTCTGGAAACACCATACACTTCTCCAGAGTTGTTGTTGGCAATTTACATCCCGCCAATCAGCATAACAAGTCTCCCTGTTCTCCATGACCTGTCCTGCCTTTCTGGATTTTACACTTTTTTCAGATGGCCCTTTTGACCGGGGGGCAGTGAGACTTCATTGTAGTGCAGATTTCCTTTACAGGCTTGCTTCCTTGGCCAAAAAGGGCATATGCGTTTTTACCTGAATATATTCAGGAAAAACCGCATACGCCCTTTTTGGCCAAGTGCATCATTGTCGACATTCTGCCTCTTTTCGTATGCTTTAAGTGCAATTCCAGTCTATCCCCTGACATCGTATTCCTGAAATTCTGCCCCGCTTTCATGTCCTCTTTGAAGACTTAATTCAATACACTTTTGGACGATAGCTGTCATTCATAACTCTGCAGGTTTGTGAATTGCAGTGCCCCTGAGCTCCTTTCTTCAACTCTCTTTCTTGTGAGCTGGCCGCAAAACCGCAGGATTTCTTCAGGCCATAATCTCTTTCCGGGGGGGAACGCTGAGCCTTTGTATAATTCCTCTTCCTGTTCGGAAATGAGCGTTCCATTTGCCCGTGCAGACACCTACAGCTAGTCTCTCATTGGTCCTCCCTATTCCTGTTCAACTTGCGCAGAAATTGCAAACTGTGCCAAAGAGGAGGTTAAAGGCACTGACTCTCAAAGTGGGGAGAGTGTTAGTAAAGTGTCTGGAATGGTGAACCCGAGTACCAGGGGCCGAAAACTGAGATGCATTTGAAAACGTTTCCCGGTCACACAGTGCACTGTACTGTGGGTTTCCCATGCATGTTTTAGCTGAAGGAAGAATCCCTTAAACCTGGAGAGTTGGGACCCATGGAATGGGTACCATGCAGGATGACTTCAAAGGGTCTGCGTTTGCTCACCGAACCTCACCAATGCTATCAGCCCGAAGTGTCCAGCCTTATGTCTCACCCAGCTCTGGGTGTAGATGTGGTAAATCCAGGTTGCATCACAAGCCCTGAATGAATTATTTAAGAATTGCTCTCTATTTCACTGTCATTGTGTTTTGTTTTTGAAATTCATTTTGATAATGGGATTTATCGGATGTTCACTGCTGCGTTTACGCCGCTGTACACACGCTTGATTTCCTTATGGAGACATATAAATCCATGGGTTTTAAGATTCTTACTTGTCAGGTGTCGTCCCACGCGTTGAATATGGGGTGTTGAGTCCATTTCGTTGAGCAAGGAGTAGGTCTTTTCTATTATATATTTGGCTTATGGAACGGTATCTGTGCTAATTTCAATCTCTGGTTTTATGCAGCACCCCAACTCACCTTTCCCCATAAGCAAGCATAAGTTGGTTTTCTAAATTTGAGACCCTGTTCTGCTTTGTAATTCAGTTCATGTGTAGCCAAGTTTACATTCCGTGTATTAGTGATATCTTATGATGTTTCATATTCTGTGTGACTTATTTCTCAGAGAATCATCGTACCTGAATCCACTCATTATGCCACTACAGGCCTGATGACGTAGATTTCACTGCTGTGTGATATTCCATTGTACGTACGTGGCACAACTTCTTTATCCATTTTTTGCTTTCTCGGATATTTAACTTGTACCGTAGACAAGGTTCTTGTAAACAGAGCCATCCCAAATTTTGGGGTGGCTGTGTGTTTTGGATTTTAATTTCCCTAAGCTATAGGACAATAAGTTGAAGTGCCATAGGCTGTGTTGCTTTGTTTCCTATGTGTTTGAGGAAACACCATACACTTCTCCAGAGTGGCTGTTGGCAATTTACATCCCGCCCATCAGCATAACAAGGCTCCCTGTTCTCCATGACCTGTCCTGCCTTTCTGGATTTTACACTTTTTTCAAATGGCTCTTTTGACCGGGGGGCAGAGAGACTTCATTGTAGTGCAGATTTCCATTACATGCCGGCTTGGTTGGCCAAAAAGTGCGTATGCGTTTTTTCCTGAATATATTCAGGAAAAAACGCATACGCCCTTTTTGGCCAAGTGCATCATTGTCGACATTCTGCCTCTTTTCCTATGCTTTAAGTGCAATTCCAGCCTACCCCCTGAAATCGTTTTCCTGAAATTCTTCCCCGCTTTCAAGTCCTCTTCGAAGACTTACTTCAGTACATTTTTGGACGATAGCTGTCATTCATAACTCTGCAGTTTTCTGAATTACACTGCCCCTGAGCTCCTTTCTTCAACTCGCTTTCTTGTGAGCTGGCCGCAAAACCGCAGGATTGCTTCAGGCCCTAATCTCTTTCTCGCAGGGTACGCTGAGCCTTTGGTTAATTCCTCTTCCTGGTGGGAAATGAGCGTTCCATTTGCCCGTGCAGACACCTACAGCTAGTCTCTCATTGGTCCTCCCTATTCCTGTTCAACTTGCGCAGAAATTGCAAACTGTGCCAAAGAGGAGGTTAAAGGCACTGACTCTCAAAGTGGGGAGAGTGTTATTAAAGTGTCTGGAATGGTGAACCCGAGTACCAGGGGACGAAAACTGAGATGCATTGGGAAACGTTTCCCAATCACACGGTGGACCATACTCTGGGTTTCCCATGCATGTTTTAGCTGAAGGAAGAATCCCTTAAACCTGGAGAGTTGGGACCCATGGAATGGGTACCATGCAGTATGACTTCAAAGGGTCTGCGTTTGCTCACCGAACCTCACCAATGCTATCAGCCCGAAGTGCCCAGCCTTATGTCTCACCAAGCTCTGCGTGTAGATGTGGTAAATCCAGGTTGCATCACAAGCCCTGAATGAATTATTTAAGAATTATTCTCTATTTCACTGTCATTGTGTTTTGTTTTTGAAATTTATTTTGATAATGGGATTTATCAGATTTTCACTGCTGCGTTTAGGCCGCTGTACACACGCTTGATTTCCTTATGGAGACATATAAATCCATGGGTTTTAAGATTCTTACTTGTCACGTGTCGTCCCATGCGTTGAATATGGGGTGTTGAGTCCATTTCGTTGAGCAAGGAGTAGGTCTTTTCTATTATATATTTGGCTTATGGAACGGTATCTGTGCTAATTTAAATCTCTGGTTTTATGCAGCACCCCAACTCACCTTTCCCCATAAGCAAGCATCAGTTGGTTTTCTAAATTTGAGACCCTGTTCTGTTTTGTAATTCAGTTCATGTGTAGCCAAGTTTACTTTCCGTGTATTAGTGATATCTTATGATGTTTCATATTCTGTGTGACTTATTTCTCATAGAATCATCGTACCTGAATCCACTCATTATGCCACTACAGGCCTGATGACGTAGATTTCATTGCTGTGTGATATTCCATTGTACGTACGTAGCACAACTTCTTTATCCATTTTTTGCTTTCTCGGATATTTAACTTGTACCGTAGACAAGGTTCTTGTAAACAGAGCCGTCCCAAACTTTGGGGTGGCTGTGTGTTTTTGATTTTCATTTCTGTAAACTATAGGACTATAAGTGGAAGTGCCATAGGCTGTGTTGCTTGGTTTCCTACGTGTTTCAGGAAACACCATACACTTCTCCAGAGTGGCTGTTGCAAATTTACATCCTGCCCATCAGCATAACAAGGCTCCCTGTTCTCCATGACCTGTCCTGCCTTTCTGGATTTTACACGTTTTTCAGATGGCCCTTTTGACCGGGGGGCAGTGAGACTACATTGTAGTGCAGATTTCTTTTACACGCTGGCCTGGTTGTCCAAAAAGTGCGTATGCGTTTTTTCCTGAATATATTCAGGAAAAAACGCATACGCCCTTTTTGGCCAAGTGCATCATTGTCGACATTCTGCCTCTTTTCCTATGCTTTAAGTGCAATTCCAGCCTACCCCCTGAAATCGTTTTCCTGAAATTCTTCCCCGCTTTCAAGTCCTCTTCGAAGACTTACTTCAGTACATTTTTGGACGATAGCTGTCATTCATAACTCTGCAGTTTTCTGAATTACACTGCCCCTGAGCTCCTTTCTTCAACTCGCTTTCTTGTGAGCTGGCCGCTAAACCGCAGGATTGCTTCAGGCCCTAATCTCTTTCTCGCAGGGTACGCTGAGCCTTTGGTTAATTCCTCTTCCTGGTGGGAAATGAGCGTTCCATTTGCCCGTGCAGACACCTACAGCTAGTCTCTCATTGGTTCTCCCTATTCCTGTTCATCTTGCGCAGAATTTGCAAACTGTGCCAAACAGGAGGTTAAAGTCCCTGACTCTCCAAGTGGGGAGAGTGTTAGTAAAGCGTCTGGAATGGTGAACCCGAGTACCAGGGTTCGAAAACTGAGATGCATTTGAAAACGTTTCCCAATCACACGGTGGACCATACTCTGGGTTTCCCATGCATGTTTTAGCTGAAGGAAGAATCCCTTAAACCTGGAGAGTTGGGACCCATGGAATGGGTACCATGCATTATGACCTCAAAGGGTCTGCATTTGCTCACCGAACCTCACCAATGCTATCAGCACGAAGTGTCCAGCCTTATGTCTAACCCAGCTCTGGGTGTAGATGTGGTAAATCCAGGTTGCATCACAAGCCCTGAATGAATTATTTAAGAATTGCTCTCTATTTCACTGTCATTGTGTTTTGTTTTTAAAATTTATTTTGATAATGGGATTTATCGGATTTTCACTGCTGCGTTTAGGCCGCTGTACACACGCTTGATTTCCTTATGGAGACATATAAATCCATAGGTTTTAAGATTCTTACTTGTCAGGTATCTTCCCACTCGTTGAGTCCGTTTCGTTGATCAAGGAATAGGTGTTGTCTATTATATATTTGGCTTATGGAACGGTATGTGTGCTAATTTCAATCTCTGGTTTGATGCAGCACCCCAACTCACCTTTCCGCATAAGCAAGCATAAGTTGATTTTCTCAATTTGAGACCATTTTCTGTTTTGTAATTCAGTTCATGTATAGCCATGTTTACATTCCGTGTATTAGTCATATCTTATGATGTTTCTTTTTCTGTGTGACTTATTTCTCGTAGAATCATCGTACCTGAATCGACTCATTATGCCGCTACGGGCCTGATGACGTAGATTTCATTGCTGAGTGATATTCCATTGTACGTGCATACCACAGCATCTTTATCCATTTTTTGCTTTCTCAGATATTTAAATTGTACCGTAGACGAGGTTCTTGTAAACAGAGCCGTCCCAAACTTTGGGGTGGCTGTGTGTTTTTGATTTTAATTTCCCTAAGCTATAGGACCATAAGTGGAAGTGCCATAGGCTGTGTTGCTTTGTTTCCTATGTGTTTCAGGAAACACCATACACTTCTCCAGAGTGGCTGTTGGCAATTTACATCCCGCCCATGAGCATAACAAGGCTCCCTGTTCTCCATGACCCCTCCTGCCTTTCTGGAGTTTACACTTTTTTCAGATGGCCCTTTAGACCGGGGGGCAGAGAGACTTCATTGTAGTGCAGATTTCCTTTACATGCCGGCTTGGTTGTCCAAAAAGTGCGTATGCGTTTTTTCCTGAATATATTCAGGAAAAAACGCATACGCCCTTTTTGGCCAAGTGCATCATTGTCGACATTCTGCCTCTTTTCCTATGCTTTAAGTGCAAATCCAGTCTACCCCCTGAAATCGTTTTCCTGAAATTCTGCCCCACTTTCAAGTCCTCTTCAAAGACTTACTTCAATACATTTTTGGACGATAACTGTCATTCATAACTCTGCAGGTTTGTGAATTACAGTGCCCCTGAGCTCCTTTCCTCAACTCGCTTTCTTGTGAGCTGGCCGCTAAACCGCAGGATTGCTTCAGGCCCTAATCTGTTTAGGCCACGGCAAGCTGAGCCTTTGGTTAATTCCTCTTCCTGGTGGGAAATGAGCGTTCCATTTGCCTGTGCAGACACCTACAGCTAGTCTCTCATTGGTCCTCCCTATTCCTGTTCAACTTGCGCAGAAATTGCAAACTGTGCCAAAGAGGAGGTTAAAGGCACTGACTCTCAAAGTGGGGAGAGTGTTATTAAAGTGTCTGGAATGGTGAACCCGAGTACCAGGGGACGAAAACTGAGATGCATTGGGAAACGTTTCCCAATCACACGGTGGACCATACTCTGGGTTTCCCATGCATGTTTTAGCTGAAGGAAGAATCCCTTAAACCTGGAGAGTTGGGACCCATGGAATGGGTACCATGCAGTATGACTTCAAAGGGTCTGCGTTTGCTCACCGAACCTCACCAATGCTATCAGCCCGAAGTGCCCAGCCTTATGTCTCACCAAGCTCTGCGTGTAGATGTGGTAAATCCAGGTTGCATCACAAGCCCTGAATGAATTATTTAAGAATTATTCTCTATTTCACTGTCATTGTGTTTTGTTTTTGAAATTTATTTTGATAATGGGATTTATCAGATTTTCACTGCTGCGTTTAGGCCGCTGTACACACGCTTGATTTCCTTATGGAGACATATAAATCCATGGGTTTTAAGATTCTTACTTGTCACGTGTCGTCCCATGCATTGAATATGGGGTGTTGAGTCCATTTCGTTGAGCAAGGAGTAGGTCTTTTCTATTATATATTTGGCTTATGGAACGGTATCTGTGCTAATTTAAATCTCTGGTTTTATGCAGCACCCCAACTCACCTTTCCCCATAAGCAAGCATAAGTTAGTTTTCTAAATTTGAGACCCTGTTCTGTTTTGTAATTCAGTTCATGTGTAGCCAAGTTTTCTTTCCGTGTATTAGTGATATCTTATGATGTTTCATATTCTGTGTGACTTATTTCTCATAGAATCATCGTACCTGAATCCACTCATTATGCCACTACAGGCCTGATGACGTAGATTTCATTGCTGTGTGATATTCCATTGTACGTACGTAGCACAACTTCTTTATCCATTTTTTGCTTTCTCGGATATTTAACTTGTACCGTAGACAAGGTTCTTGTAAACAGAGCCGTCCCAAACTTTGGGGTGGCTGTGTGTTTTTGATTTTCATTTCCGTAAACTATAGGACTATAAGTGGAAGTGCCATAGGCTGTGTTGCTTGGTTTCCTACGTGTTTCAGGAAACACCATACACTTCTCCAGAGTGGCTGTTGCAAATTTACATCCTGCCCATCAGCATAACAAGGCTCCCTGTTCTCCATGACCTGTCCTGCCTTTCTGGATTTTACACGTTTTTCAGATGGCCCTTTTGACCGGGGGGCAGTGAGACTACATTGTAGTGCAGATTTCTTTTACACGCTGGCCTGGTTGTCCAAAAAGTGCGTATGCGTTTTTTCCTGAATATATTCAGGAAAAAACGCATACGCCCTTTTTGGCCAAGTGCATCATTGTCGACATTCTGCCTCTTTTCCTATGCTTTAAGTGCAATTCCAGCCTACTCCCTGAAATCGTTTTCCTGAAATTCTTCCCCGCTTTCAAGTCCTCTTCGAAGACTTACTTCAGTACATTTTTGGACGATAGCTGTCATTCATAACTCTGCAGGTTTGTGAATTACAGTGCCCCTGAGCTCCTTTCCTCAACACGCTTTCTTGTGAGCTGGCCGCAAAACCGCAGGATTGCTTCAGGCCCTAATCTGTTTCTGGCAGGGCATGCTGAGCCTTTGGTTAATTCCTCTTCCTGATGGGAAATGAGCATTCCATTTGCCCGTGCAGACACCTACAGCTAGTCTCTCATTGGTTCTCCCTATTCCTGTTCATCTTGGGCAGAAATTGCAAACTGTGCCAAACAGAAGGTTAAAGTCCCTGACTCTCCAAGTGGGGAGAGTGTTAGTAAAGCTTCTGGAATGTTGAACCCGAGTACCAGGGTTCGAAAACTGAGATGCATTTGAAAACGTTTCCCAATCACACGGTGGACCATACTCTGGGTTTCCCATGCATGTTTTAGCTGAAGGAAGAATCCCTTAAACGTGGAGAGTTGGGACCCATGGAATGGGTACCATGCAGTATGACTTCAAAGGGTCTGCGTTTGCTCACCGAACCTCACCAATGCTATCAGCCCGAAGTGTCCAGCCTTATGTCTCATCCAGCTCTGGGTGTAGATGTGGTAAATCCAGGTTGCATCACAAGCCCTGAATGAATTATTTAAGAATTGCTCTCTATTTCACTGTCATTGTGTTTTGTTTTTGAAATTTATTTTGATAATGGGATTTATCGGATTTTCACTGCTGCATTTAGGCCGCTGTACACACGCTTGATTTCCTTATGGAGACATATAAATCCATAGGTTTTAAGATTCTTAATTGTCAGATATATTCCCATGCGTTGAATATGGGGTGTTGTGTCCATTTCGTTGAGCAAGGTGTAGGTATTGTCTATTATATATTTGGCTTATGGAATGGTATCTGTGCTAATTTCAATCTCTGCTTTTATGCAGCACCCCAACTCACCTTTCCCCATAAGCAAGCATAAGTTGGTTTTTTAAATTTGAGACCCTGTTCTGTTTTGTAATTCAGTTCATGTGTGGCCAAGTTTACATTCCGTGTATTAGTGATATCTTATGATGTTTCTTTTTCTGTGTGACTTATTTCTCGTAGAATCATCGTACCTGAATCCACTCATTATGCCGCTACGGGCCTGATGACGTAGGTTTCATTGCTGAGTGATATTCCATTGTACATGCGTACCAGAACTTCTTTATCCATTTTTTGCTTTCTCGGATATTTAACTTGTACCGTAGACGAGGTTCTTGTAAACAGAGCCATCCCAAATTTTGGGGTGGCTGTGTGTTTTTGATTTTAATTTCTCTATGCTATAGGACCATAAGTGGAAGTGCCATAGGCTGTGTTGCTTTGTTTCCTACGTGTTTCAGGAAACACCATACACTTCTCCAGAGTGACTGTTGGCAATTTACATCCCGCCCATCAGCATAACAAGGCTCCCTGTTCTCCATGACCTGTCATGCCTTTCTGGAATTTACACATTTTTCAGATGGCCCTTTTGACCGGGAGGCAGTGAGACTTCATTGTAGTACACATTTCCTTTACACGGTTGCTTGGTTGGCCAAAAAGTGCGTATGCGTTTTTTCCTGAATATATTCAGGAAAAAACGCATACACCCTTTTTGGCCAAGTGCATCATTGTCGACATTCTGCCTCTAATCTTATTCTTTAAGTGCAATTCCAGTCTACCCCCTGAAATCGTTTTCCTGAAATTCTGCCCCGATTTCAAGTCCTCTTCGAAGACTTACTTCAAAACATTTTTGGACGATAGCTGTCATTCATTACTCTGCAGTTTTGTGAATTACAGTGCCCCTGAGCTCCTTTCTTCAACTCGCTTTCTTGTGAGCTGGCCGCAAACCCGCAGGATTGCTTCAGGCCCTAATATGGTTCCGGCATGGCATGCTGAGCCTTTGGTTAATTCCTCTTCCTGGTGGGAAATGAGCGTTAAATTTCCATGTTCAGACACCTTCACATGAGTCGTCATGGTGCCCCTTTGCCCCGGTTATCTCTATGGAGGTTGGAGTTGGAAGGCCTCCTCACTCAAGATCAGTGTGCCCACGGAGCCAACCCTGCAACTTCAGGGCATGGTTGGGGGTTAGGATCACCACGAGGGTTCCTTTTTCCTTAGGAGGGAGGTGGCCTTTTGGGCTGCTGATTTCCAGGTTATCAGATACTGCAAGTATCTTGGCCAGATGTGGCGGTGGGCCAAGCCCCTTGGTGACCGTAGTTTATCCTACCTGGATCGCATTCTTGCATTGTTCCATTTCAAGTGGTCCCAGGTTTTGCACTAATACTCCAATGGCGATTCACCGTTCACCAGGAATGTAAAGGTCAAAGGGTTTAGCTAAATTAGGGAGTTCCAGGGCAAGGGTCTGAATTGACTGCTCTTTCCATTCTTGAAAGGCCACTTCTGCATTCTATTCAAAAGGATCATCACCTTTTCCTTTCAGTGTTTCATATAGAGGCCGAGCTAGTAGACTGTAGTTAGGGATCCAGAAGCAGCAAACCCTGGCCTCCCCAGGAACCCCTAAGCTGTCTTCTAGTTTCAGAAATGGGTAAGGCTGTAAATTGTTTCTTCCCTTTCCTGGGATGGGCTTCTCCGACCTTCTGTGAGAATGAAGCCCAGGCAGGTCACCGTAGTCTGTGATATTTGAACTTTTTCTTGGTCAACTTGTATCCTTTATTGGCTTGGTAGTTCAGAGGTCTCCTTAGTAGGGCTGGCGATCAGAATGTCGTCTGCATATTGAAGGAGTGTTTCCTTTTCCAGAGGTAGAACTTTTAGGTCTTTAGCTGAGCTTTCCCCAAAGATGGTGTGGGAATTTTTGAACCCTTGGGGAACACGGCCCGGAAGTATTGTTTCAGTTGTATGTTGAGTCCTGCCACTCACAAGCCAAAATTTCTTGTGACTCTGGGACTAATAGAATACAAAAGAAGGCATCATTGAAGACTAATACAGAATACCATGTCCTGGTGGTTGGTAGAATGACCAGCAGGGTGTAGGATTTAGGAACTACTGGAGGTATATCCTCGGTGGCTTCACTGACTGTCCTGACATCCTTTACCAGGACTCCAGCAGCCCATGGGGCTCTCGAGGTCAGGCCAATCCCAGGATATGGAGCTCACCTGGGCAGGTACCCCACCCCAGCCCACGGGGCTCTCGTGTTCAGGACCCTCCCAGGATATGGTGTTCCCTGGGCAGGTCCCCCTGCAGCCCATGGGGCTCTCGTGGTCAGGCCCCTCCCAGGATACAGAGCTACCCTTGCAGGTACCATGGCAGGGCTGGGAACACAGGAACCGTGCATATCGCCCTCATTGCAGAGCACTCCCAGCTCACCTGTCACTCAGATCTGACACAGAGCACCTCAGAGCAGGACTTGAACTAACAAACAGCAGCTCCGACAGGTCCGTGACCCTGGGCATCACTCTGTGTGGCCTCCCTCCACCTGGTCTTCCAGAGACTTCCACTGCACCCGGGGCACCAGGCCTCTGTCTCCACCCACCAGCCACCCCTCCTCTCCCTGACTCCTGGGTTCCTCTCATTAGGAGAGGGTTTTCTTGAAGTTGTCTCCCACTCATGGGCCAGATAATATAATTAGAAAACAAGCCAGAGCTGCAGCCCCTTGTCTATCCTGACTCTCAGGAGCCCACACCTGTTCCTTGGACCTGGCCGATTCAGCAAGTTCCAGTTTCTGCAACTGTGAGCCCCTGAGGGGTGATTATTGGCTGGCCTGGGAAGCCTGACCGTGCCGGCCAGCCCTCCCCAGGTGTGCCTGGGTTCAGATCAATATAAACACCGCTCCAGGCAGCAAGAGCCCCTGCAGCTGTGCCTGACGCCATTTTCTCTGCCCTGTCAGCAGTCTTGGGGCTGGACTGGTGGGAGGGAGTGAGAGGCCACGGCTTTGTGGGTGGCCCAGTGTGAGTGGGGCTCTGCTGGACTTTCTGCAGCAGTTGCCAAGATGCCACCTGCTAAAGAAGAGGATGTGTCACCCATACCTGCCGCTGGAATTTCTCCCTGGGCAGAGGTGAGTGAGGAAGAAAGCAGTGGGGGCCGGGACAGCAGGGGTATCTCAGGCAGGGAAATGGAAAGCTTCCAGAAGAGCACCCAGGGCCAGGACCATCCTGGCTGGCCTGCAGGCACCAAGTCGGCTGGCATGCTGTCACTCATGTGGCTCCATGGCCCTTCCTCTAGGCTTTCAAGTCCTTGTACATATTCAGGTGTTTTACCTGGGAAGGGTGGGAACATTTCAGCAGCAGCTGGCCTGGGGCTCAGCCCACGTTTACTCACAGATGCCTCGGCACGGTGCCTCAGCTTTGCAATGAGGACGCTTGTTGCGTGGGGCCTGCTGGCTGAATGGGAGATGATTCCCCACCACTGACCAACTTCAGAATTGTTTACAACTGGAGCAAGTGCCCTGATACGGTTTTCCTCTGTGTAGCTGGTGGGTTCTGTTTTTTTTTCTTTTTTGGTTCAAGGTAGATTTTATTCCTCTTTTTTGTATTTACAGATATAAGCATGGAAATAATTTATTCATATAAATACATGTATGTGAAGGGAAGAATATTTTCTCTGTTTTACTTTTTGTAATTTGAATTTTATTTTATTTTTTTATACAGCAGGTTCTTTTTGGTTATCTATTTTATACATATAAATGTATACATGCCAATCCCAATCTCTCAACTCCTCCCACCACCACCCCCCAACAGCTTTCCCCCCTTGGTGTCCATACGTTTGTTGTCTACATCTGTTGCTCTATTTCTGCCTGGCAAAACGGTTCATCTGTACAATTTGTCTAGGTTCCACATATAGGCATTAATAGACAAGATTTCTTTTTCTCTTTCTGACTTACTTCACTCTGTATGACAGTCTCTAGATCCATCAACGTCTCTACAAATGACCCAATTTCATTCCTTTTTATGGCTTAGTAATATTCCATTTTATATATGTACCACATCTTTATGCATTCGTCTGTCTGTGGGCATTTAGGTTGCTTCCATTACCTGGATATAGTAAATAGTGATGCAATGAACATTGCGGTGAATGTCTCTTTTTGATTTATGGTTTTGTCTGGGTATATGCCCAGTAGTGGGACTGCTGTATCGTATGGTAATTCTATTCTTAGTTTTATAAGAAACTCCATAACTTTCTCCACAATAGCGGAAGAGGGTTCCTTATCTCCACACCCTTTCCAGCATTTGTTGTTTGTAGATTTTCTGATGATGCCCATTCTAACAGGTGTGAGGTGATACACCATGGATGAGTCTATTTCGTTGAGCAAAGAGTAGGTCTTGTCTATTACATATTTGGCTTATGGAACGGTATGTGTGCTAATTTCAATCTCTGGTTTTATACAGCACCGCAACTCAACTTTCCCCTTAAGCAAGCATAAGTTTTTATCTAAATGTGAGACTCTGTTCGGTTTTGGAATTCAGTTTATGTGTAGCCAAGTTACACTCTCTCTATTAGTGATATCTTATGATAATTACCTTTCTCTGTGTGACATATTTCTCTTAGAATCATCATACTTAAATCCACTCAATTTGCTGCTACAGGCCTGATGACATTGATTTCATTGCTGAGTGATATTCCATTGTACGTAAGTAGCACAACTCCTTTATCCATATTTTTCTTTCTGGGATATTTAATTTGTACTGGACTCAAGGTTCTTGTAAACACAGCAGCCCTAAATTTGGTGTTGGCTGTGTCTTGTTGATTTTAATTTTCCTAAGCTATAGGGCCAAAAGTGGAAGGGCCCTAGGGTCTGTAGCTTTGTTTTTCAGATGTTTCAGGATACACCATAAACATCTCCAGAGTGTCTGTTGGCAATTTACATCCCGCCCATCAGCATAACAAGGCTCCCTGTTCTCCATGGCCTGTCCTGTGTTTCTGGTTTTTACACTTTTTTCAGATGGCCCTTTTGACGAATGGGAGATGAGACTTCATTGTAGTGCGGATTTCCATTTCTCGAGTGCTTGGTTGGCCAAAAAGGGCATATGTGTTTTTTCCTGAATATATTCAGGAAAAAATGTTTACGCACTTTTGTCCAAGTGCATCACTGTCAAAGATCTGCCGCTTTTCACATGCTTTAAATGCAATTCCAATCTACCTCCTGAAATATGATTCCTGCAATTCTGCCTCGTTTTGAAGTCCTCTTTGCAGACTTACTTCAGTATATTTTTGCCAATAGCTGTCATTTATAACTCTGCAGGTTTGTGAATTACAGTGCCCGTGATTTCCTTTCTTAACTCGTTTCCTTGAAAGCTGGCCACAGAACCGCAGGTTTGCTTTAGGCCATAATCAGGGTCTGGCACGGCACTCTGAGCCTTTGGTTAATTCCTCTTCCTGGTGGGAAATTAGAGTTAAATGTGCCCCTCCGGACACCTGCCTCACTCCCAGCCCCTTGGTTATGTGTGTCCTGTAGTTTGAGGCCACATGTGCTGGGTTCCTCACCTTTGGCTGATGTGGCCCCACTGGTGTGAGGACACTCCCGCCTGGTTCCCATCCCCTTGGTGATGTGGGCCATCCGGTGAGAGTCTGATCCTGGTTGGGTTCCTCACACTTCTGTGAGGTGGGCCCTCTTCTCTGACGTCACTCCTGCCTGGCTGGCACACCCCGCCTTGGCGAAGTCGGCCCTCTGGTGGGATTTGGTGCCTGCTGGGGGTCTCCTGCCCTCGGTAATGAGGGCCCTCTGGCGTCAGGCCCTAATTCCTGGGCTCCCAATATTTTCTGATATGCGCCCTGTGGTTCGAGTACACTCCTGCCAGGTTCCCAACCCCATGGGAATGTGGGCCTTCTGCTCTGAGGTCCCAACCGTGGGTTGCTCAGTTTCATGATGAGGGCCCTCTGCTGTGAGTTCTCTCCGGCTTGGATCCCATAGCCTCGCTGCTCCTGGCCACCTGCTGGGAGGTTCCAACTGCGGGATTCCTCACCTTTTTTCTTCTATGGACCCTCTGTTTTGAGACTCCTCCTGCCTGCCTCACTCCCAGTCCCTTGGTGATGTGTATCCTCTGGTTTGAGGCCACGTGTGCTGGGTCCCTCGCCTTTCGATGATGTGGCCCCACTGGTGTGAGGACACTCCTGCCTGCTTCCTATCCCCTTGATGATGTGGGCCCTCTGGTGAGAGTCTGATCCTGGCTGGGTTCCTCACCCTTCTGTGAGGTGGGCGCTCTGCTGTGAGGTCACTCCTGCCTGGCTGGCACACCCCACCTGGGCAACATCGGCCCTCTTGTGGCACTTGGAGCCTGCTGGGAGCCTCCTCCCCTCGGTGATGGGGGCCCTCTAGCGTCAGGCCCTAACTGCTGGGTACCCACATTTTCTGATACGTGCTAAGTGGTGCGAGGACACTCCTGCGAGGTTCCCATCCCCATGGGCATGTGGGCCTTCTGCTCTAAGGTCCCAACACCTGTGTTGTTCACCGTTTCATGATGTTGGCTCTCTGGTGTTAGTTCACTCAGGCCTAGATCCCATAGACTCTGTGCTCTGAGCCGACTGCTGGGAGGTTCCTACTGCTGGATTCCTTACCTTTTTTATTCTTTGGGTCCTGTGTTTTTATGCTCCTACTTCCTGACTCACTCCCAGCCCCTTTGTGATGTAGGTCCTCTGGTTTAAGGCCACATGTACCGGTTTCCTCACCTTTATTGATGTGGCCCCACTGGTGTGAGGACACTCCTGCCTGGTTCCCATCCCCTTGGTGATTGGGGCCCTCTTGTGAGAGTCTGATCCTGTCTGGATTCCTCACACTTCTGGGAGGTGGACCCTCTGCTGTGAGGTCACTCCTGCCTGGCTGGCACACGTCACCTTGGCGATGTGGGCCCTCAGTTGGGAGTTGGTGCCTGCTGGGAGTCTCCTCCCCTCGGTAATGAGGGCCCTCTGGCGTCAGGCCCTAACTCATGGGCTCCCAAAATTTTCTGATGTGCGCCCTGTCGTGTGAGTACACTCCAGCCAGGGTCCCTTCCCTAGGGGATGTGGGCTTTCTGCTCTGTGGTCCCAACGGCTGGGTTGCTCACAGTGTCAGAATGTGGGCCCTCTGCTCTGAGTTCACTCCGGCATGGATCCCATAACCTCGGTGCTCTGGGCCACCTGCTTGGAGCTTCCAACTGCGGGGTTCCTCACCTTTTTTATTCTATGGGCCCTCTGTTCTGAGTCTCCTCCTGCATGCCTCACTCCCAGCCCTTTCGTGATGTGCGTCCCCTTGTTTGAGGCCACATGTGCTGTGTTCCTCACCTTTCGCTGATGTGGCCCCACTGGTGTGAGGACACTCCTGCCTTGTTCCGATCCCCTTGGTGATGTGGGCCCTCTGGTGAGAGTCTTATCCTGGCTGGGTTCCTCACCCTTCTGTGAGGTCGGCCCTCTGCTCTGAGGTCACTCCTGCCTGGCTGGCCCACGTCACCTTGGCGACGTGGGCCCTCAGTTGGGAGTTGGTGCCTGCTGGGAGTCTCCTCCCCTCGGTAATGAGGGCCCTCTGGCGTCAGACCCTAACTCCTGGGCTCCCAAAATTTTCTGTTGTGCGCCCTGTGGTGCTAGTACACTCCTGCCAGGTTCCCAACCCCATGGGAATGTGGGCCTTCTGCTCTGAGGTCCCAACCGTGGGTTGCTCAGTTTCTTGATGAGGGCCCTCTGGTGTGAGTTCACTCCAGCATGGATCCCATAGCCTCGCTGCTCCTGGCCACCTGCGGGGAAGTTCCAACTGCGGGATTCCTCACCTTTTTCCTTCTATGGGCCCTCTGTTTTGAGACTCCTCCTGCCGGCCTCACTCCCAGCCCCTTGGTGATGTGTGTCCTCTGGTTTGAGGCCACGTGTGCTGGGTCCCTCACCTTTCGATGATGTGGCCCCACTGGTGTGAGGACACTCCTGCCTGGTTCCTATCCCCTTGGTGATGTGGGCCCTCTGGTGAGAGTCTGATCCTGGCTGGGTTCCTCACACTTCTGTGAGGTGGGCCCTCTGCTGTGAGGTCACTCCTGCCTGGCTGGCACACCCCGCCTTGGCAATGTCGGCCCTCTTGTGGCAGTTGGAGCCTACTGGGAGCCTCCTCCCCTCGGTGATGAGGGCCCTCTGGCGTCAGGCCCTAACTGCTGGGTACCCACATTTTCTGAAACGTGCTAAGTTGTGCGAGGACACTCGTGCCATGTTCCCAACCCCATGGTGATGTGGGCCTTCTGCTCTGAGGTCCAAACGGCTGGGTTGCTCACAGTTTCATGATGTGGGCCCTCTGCTGTGAGTTCACTGTGGCCTGGATCGCATAGACTCGGTGCTCTGGGCCGCCCACTGGGAGGTTCCCACTGCAGGATTCCTCAGCTTTTTTATTCTATTCACCCTGTGTTGTGAGGCTACTCATGCCTGCCTCACTCCGAACCCCTTGGAGATCTGGGTCCTCTGGTTTAGGCCACATGTGCTGGGTTCCTCACCTTTCTATGATGTGGTCACCCTGGTGTGAAGACAGTCCTGCCTGGTTCTGATGCCCTTGGTGATGTGGGCCCTCTGGTGAGAGTCTTATCCTGGCTGGGTTCCTCACCATTCTGTGAGTTAGGCACTCAGCTGTGAGGTCACTCCTGCCTGGCTGTTGCACGTCACCTTGGCGACATGGTCCCTCCGTAGGGAGTTGGTGCCTGCTTGGGGTCTCCTCCCCTTGGTAATGAGGGCCCTCGGGCATCAGGCCCTAATTTCTGGGTTCCCAAAATTCTCTGATGTGCGCCCTGTGGTGCGAGTACACTTCTGCCAAGTTCCCAACCACATGGGAATGTGGGCCTTCTGCTCTAAGGTCCCAACGGCTGGGTTGCTCACAGTTTCATGATGAGGGCCCTCTGTTTTGTGTTCAGTCAGGCATGGATCCCATAGCCTCGCTGCTCCTGGCCGCCTGATGGGAGGTTCCAACTGCTGGATTCCTCACCTTTTTTACGCAATGGGCCCTCGGTTTTGAGGCTCCTCCTGCCTGCCTCACTCCCAGCCCCTTGGTGATGTGTGTCCTGTAGTTTGAGGCCACGTGTGCTGGGTCCGTCACATTTCGGTGATGTGGCTCCACTGGTGTGAGGACACTCCTGCCTGGTTTCCATTCCCTTGGTGATGTGGGCCCTCTGGTGAGAGTCTGATCTTCTTTGGGTTCCTCACACTTTTGTGTGGTTGGCCCTCTGCTCTGAGGTCACTGCTGCCTGGCTGGCACACCCCGCATTGGCGACGTCGGCCTTCTGGTAGCAGTTGGAGCTTGCTGGGAGCCTCCTCTCCTCAGTGATGAGGGCCCTCTGGCGTCCGGCCCTAACTGCTGGGCTCCCCACATTTTCTGTTGTGTGCCCACTGGTGCGATGACACTCCTGCTTGGTTCCCTTCCCCATGGGGATGTGGGCCTTGTGCTCTGAGGTCACAACGGCTGGGTTGCTTACAGTATCACGATGAGGGCCCTCTGTTGTGAGTTCATCACTGCCTGGATCCCATAGCCTCGGTGCTCTGGGCCGCCTGCTGGGATGTTCCAACTGCTGGATTCCTCACCTTTTTATACAATGGGCCATGTGTTTTGAGGTTAATCCTGCCTGCCTCGCTCTGAGACCCATGGTGATGTGGGTCTTCTGGTTTGAGGCCACATGTGCTGGGTACCTCAACTTTCGATGATGTGGCCCCACGGGTGTGAGGACACTCGTGCCTGATTCCCAGCCCCTTGCTTATGTGGGCACTCTGGTGAGAGTCTGATCATGACTGGGTTCCTTACCCTTCTGTGAGGTGGGCGCTCTGATGTGAGGTCACTCCTGCCTGAATGGCTCACGTCGCCTTGGCGACGTAGGCCCTCTGTTGGCCACTGAAGCATGCTGGGAGCCTCCTACCCTCTTTAATGAGGGCCCTGGAAGAAACGCATATGCCCTTTTTGACCAAGTGCATCATTGTCGAAGTTCTGCCTCTTCTCCTATACTTTCAGAGGACTTCCCGTCTACCTCCTGAAATCGTATTCCTGAAATTCTGCCCCGCGTTCAAGTCCTCTTTGCAGCCTTACTTCAATATATTTTTGGACGATAGCTGTCATTTATAACTCTGCAGGTTTGTGAATTACAGTGCCCCTGAGCTCCATTCTTCAACTCGCTTTCTTGTGAGCTGGCCGCAAAACCGCAGGATTGCTTCAGGCCCTAATCTGGTTCCGGCACGGCATGTTGAGCCTTTGGCTAATTCCTCTTCCTGATGGGAAATGAGCATTAAATTTGCTCATGCAGACACCTACAGCTAATCTCTCATTGGTTCTCCCTATTCCTGTTCATCTTGCTCAGAAATTCCAAACTGTGCCAAACAGGAGGTTAAAGGCACTGACTCTCCAATTGGGGAAAGAGTTAGTAAAGCGTCTGGAATGGTAAAACCGAGTATGAGGGGAAGAAAACTGAGATGCATTTAAAAAGGTTTCCCGGTCACACGGTGGACCATATTCTGGGTTTCCCAAGCGTGTTTTACCTGAAGGAAGAATCCCTTAAACCTGGAGAGGTGGGACCCATGCAATGGGTACCATGCAGTATGATTTCAAAGGGCCTGCATTTTCTCACCGAACCTCACCAATGCTATCAGCCCAAAGTGTCAAACCTTATGTCTCACTCAGCTCTAGGTGTAGATGTGGTAAATCCAGGTTGCATCACAAGCCCTGAATGAACTATTTAAGAATTGCTCTCTATTTCACTGTCATTGTGTTTGTTTTTGTAGTTTATTTTGATAATGGGATTTATCGGATTTTCTCTGCTGCCTTCATGCAGCTGTACACACACTTGATTCTCTTACGGAGACATGTAAATCCATGGGTTTGAAGATTCTTACTAGTCATGTGTAATCCTAGGAGTTGAATATGGTGTGTTTAGTCCATTTCGTTGAGCAAGGTGTAGGTCTTGTCTATTACATATTTGGCTTATGGAAAGGTATGTGTGCTAATTTCTATGTCTGGTTTTATGCAGCACCCCACCTCACCTTTCCCCATAAGCAAGCATAAGTTGGTGTTCTAAATTTGAGACCCTGTTCTGTTTTGTAATTCAGTTCATGTGTAGCCAAGTTTACATTCCGTGTATTAGTGATATCTTATGATGTTTCATTTTCTGTGTGACTTATTTCACTTAGAATCATCGTACCTGGATCCACTCAATATGCCGCGACGGGCCTGATGACATAGATTTCATTGGTGAGTGATATTCCATTGTACGTGCGTACCACAACTTCTTTATCCATTTTTCACATTCTGGGATATTTAACTTGTACCGTAAACGACGTTCTTGTAAACAGAGCTGTCGCAAACATTGGGGTGGCTGTGTGTTTTTGATTTTAATTTCTCTAAGCTATAGGACCATAAGTGGAAGTGCCATAGGCTGTGTTGCTTTGTTTCCTACGTGTTTCAGGATACACCTTACATTTCTCCAGAGTGGCTGTTGGCCATTTACATCCCGCCCATCAGCATAACAAGGCTCCCTGTTCTCCATGACCTGTCCTGTCTTTCTGGATTTTACACTTTTTTCAGATGGCCCTTTTGACCGGGGGGCAGTGAGACTTCATTGTAGTGCAGATTTCCTTTACACGCTTGCTTGGTTGGCCAAAAAGGGCGTATGCGTTTTTTCCTGAATATATTCAGGAAAAAACGCATACGCCCTTTTTGGCCAAGTGCATCATTGTTGACATTCTGCCTCTTTTCCTATGCTTTAAGTGCAATTCCAGTCTACCCCCTGAAATCGTTTTCCTGAAATTCTGCCCCGCTTTCAAGTCCTCTTTGAAGACTTACTTCAGTACATTTTTGGACGATAGCTGTCATTCATAACTCTGCAGGTTTGTGAATTACAGTGTCCCTGAGCTCCTTTCTTCAACTCCTTTTCTTGTGAGCTGGCCGCAAAACCGCAGGATTGCTTCAGGCCCTAATATGTTTCCGGCCGTGCACGCTGAACCTTTGGTTAATTCCTCTTCCTGGTGGGAAATGATCGTTCAATTTGCCCGTGCAGACACCAACAGCTAGTCTCTCATTGGTTCTCCCTATGCCTGTTCATCTTGGGCAGAAATTGCAAACTGTGCCAAACAGGAGGTTAAAGGCACTGACTCTCCAAGTGGGGAGAATGTTAGTAAAGTGTCTGGAATGGTGAATCCGAGTACCAGGGTTCGAAAACTGAGATATATTTGAAAACGTTTCCCAATCACACGGTGGACAATACTCTGGGTTTCCCATGCATGTCTTAGCTGAAGGAAGAATCCCTTAAACCTGGAGAGCTGGGACCCATGGAATGGGTACCATGCAGTATGACTACAAAGGGTCTGCGTTTGCTCACCGAACCTCACAAATGCTATCAGCCCGACGTGTCCAGCCTTATATCTCACCCAGCTCTGGGTGTAGATGTGGTAAATCCAGGTTGAATCACAAGCCCTGAATGAATTATTTAAGAATTGCTCTCTATTTCACTGTCAATGTGTTTCGGTTTTGAAATTTATTTTGATAATGGGATTTATCGGATTTTCACTGCTGCGTTTAGGCCGCTGTACACACGCTTAATTTCCTTATGGAGACATATAAATCCATGGGTTTTAAGATTCTTACTTTTCAGGTATATTCCCAGGCTTTGAGTCCGTTTCGTTGAGCAAGGAGTAGGTCTTGTCTATTATATATTTGGCTTATGGAACGGTATCTGTGCTAATTTCAATCTCTGGTTTTATGCAGCACCCCAACTCACCTTTCCGCATAAGCAAGCATAAGTTGGTTGTCTCAATTTGAGACCGTTTTCTGTTTTGTAATTCAGTTCATGTGTAGCCAAGTTTACATTCCGTGTATTAGTCATACCTTATGATGTTTCTTTTTCTGTGTGACTTATTTTTCGTAGAATCATCGTACCTGAATCCACTCATTATGGCGCTACGGGCCTGATGATGTAGATTTCATTGCTGTGTGATATTCCATTGTACGTACGTAGCGCACCTTCTTTATCCATTTTTTGCTTTCTCGGATATTTAACATGTAACGTAGACGAGGTTCCTGTAAACGGAGCCGTCCCAAATTTTGGGGTGGCTGTGTGTTTTTGATTTTAATTTCCCTAAGCTATAGGACCATAAGTGGAAGTGCCATAGGCTGTGTTGCTTTGTTTCCTATGTGTTTCAGGAAACGCCATACACTTCTCCAGAATGGCTGTTGGCAATTTACATCCCGCCCATCAGCATAACAAGGCTCCCAGTTCTCCATGACCTGTCCTGCCTTTCTGGATTTTACACTTTTTTCAGATGGCCCTTTTGACCGGGGGACAGTGAGACTTCATTGTAGTGCAAATTTCCTTTACACAACTGCTTGGATGTCCAAAAAGTGCGTATGCGTTTTTTCCTGATTATATTCAGGAAAAAACGCATACGCCCTTTTTGGCCAAGTGCATCATTGTCGACATTCTGCCTCTTTTCCTATGCTTTAAGTGCAATTCCAGTCTACCCCCTGAAATCGTTTTCCTGAAATTCTGCCCCACTTTCAAGTCCTCTTCGAAGACTTACTTCAATACGTTTTTGGACGATAGCTGTTATTCATAACTCTGCAGGTTTGTGAATTACAGTGCCCCTGAGCTCCTTTCCTAAACTAGCTTTCTTGTGAGCTGGCCGAAAAACCGCAGGATTGCTTCAGGCCCTAATCTGTTTCCGGCAGGGCACGCTGAGCCTTTGGTTAATTCCTCTTCCTGGTGGGAAATGAGCGTTCCATTTGCCCGTGCAGACACCTACAGCTAGTCTCTCATTGCTTCTCCCTATTCCTGTTCATCTTGCGCAGAAATTGCAAAGTGTGCCAAACAGGAGGTTAAATGCACTGACTCTCCAAGTGGGGAGAGTGTTAGTAAAGCGTCTGGAATGGTGAACCCGAGTACCAGGTTACGAAAACTGAGATGCATTTGAAAACATTTCCCAATCACACGGTGGACCATACTATGGGTTTCCCATGCATGTTTTAGCTGAAGGAAGAATCCCTTAAACCTGGAGAGTTGGGACCCATGAAATGGGTACTATGCAGTATGACTTCAAAGGGTCTGCGTTTGCTCACCGAACCTCACCAATGCTATCAGCCCGAAGTGTCCAGCCTTATGTCTCACCCAGCTCTGGGTGTAGATGTGGTAAATCCAGGTTGCATCACAAGCCCTGAATGAATTATGTAAGAATTGCTCTCTATTTCACTGTCATTTTGTTTTGTTTTTGAAATTTATTTTGATAATGGGATTTATCGGATTTTCACTGCTGCGTTTAGGCCGCTGTACACACGCTTGATTTCCATATGGAGACATATAAATCCATGGGTTTTAAGATTCTTACTTGTCAGGTATCTTGCCAGGCGTTGAATATGGGGTGTTGAGTCCATTTCGTTGAGCAAGGAGTAGGTCTTGTCTATTATATATTTGGCTTATGGAACGGTATCTGTGCTAATTTCAATCTCTGGTTTTATGCAGCACCCCAACTCACCTTTCCCCATAAGCAAGCATAAGTTGGTTTTCTAAATTTGAGACCCTGTTCTGTTTTGTAATTCCGTTCATGGGCAGCCAAGTTTACATTCCGTGTATTAGTCATATCTTATGATGTTTCTTTTTCTGTGTGACTTATTTCTCGTAGAATCATCATACCTGAATCCACTCATTATGCCGCTACGGGCCTGATGACGTAGATTTCATTGCTGAGTGATATTCCATTGTACGTGCGTACCACAACTTCTTTATCCATTTTTTACTTTCTGGGATATTTTACTTGTACCGTAGACGAGGTTCTTGTAAACAGAGCCGTCCCAAACTCTGGGGTGGCTGTGTGTTTTTGATTTTAATTTCCCTAAGCTATAGGACCATAAGTGGAAGTGCCATAGGCTGTGTTGCTTTGTTTCCTACGTGTTTCTGGAAACACCATACACTTCTCCAGAGTGGTTGTTGGCAATTTACATCCCGCCCATCAGCATGACCAGGCTCCCTGTTCTCCATGACCTGTCCTGCCTTTCTGGATTTTACATTTTTTTCAGATGGCCCTTTTGACCGGGGGGGCAGTGAGACTTCATTGTAGTGCAGATTTCCTTTACACGCTTGCTTGGTTGGCCAAAAAGGGCGTATGCGTTTTTTCCAGAATATATTCAGGAAAAAACGCATACGCCCTTTTTGGCCAAGTGCATCGTTGTCGACATTCTGCCTCTTTTCCTATGCTTTTAGTACAATTCCAGTCTACCCCCTGAAATCGTTTTCCTGAAATTCTGCCCCGCTTTCAAGTCCTCTTCGAAGACTTACTTCAATACATTTTTGGACGATAGCTGTCATTCATAACTCTGCAGGTTTGTGAATTACAGTGCCCCTGAGCTCATGTCTTCAATTCGTTTTCTTGTGAGCTGTCCGCAAAACCGCAGGATTGCTTCAGGCCATAATCTCTTTCCGGCAGGGCATGCTGAGCCTTTGTTTAATTCCTCTTCCTTGTCGGAAATGAGCGTGCCTTTTGCCCGTGCAGGCACCTACAGCTAGTCTCTCATTGGTTCTTCCTATTCCTGTACATCTTACGCAGAAATTGCAAACTGTGCCAAACAGGAGGTTAATGGCACTGACTCTCCAAGTGGGGAGAGTGTTAGTAAAGCGTCTGGAATGGTGAACCCGAGTACCAGGGGACGAAAACTGATATGTATTTGAAAACGTTTCCCGGTCACACAGTGCACTGTACTGTGATTTTCCCATGCATGTTTTAGCTGAAGGAAGAATCCCTTAAACCTGGAGAGTTGGGACCCTTGGAATGGGTACCATGCAGTATGACTTCAAAGGGTCTGCGTTTGCTCACCGAACCTCACCAATGCTATCAGCCCGAAGTGTCCAGCCTTATGTCTCACCCAGCTCTGGGTGTAGATGTGGTAAATCCAGGTTGCATCACAAGCCCTGAATGAATTATTTAAGAATTGCTCTCTATTTCACTGTCATTGTGTTTTGTTTTTGAAATTTATTTTGATAATGGGATTTATCGGATTTTCACTGCTGCGTTTAGGCCGTTGTACACACGCTTGATTTCATTATGGAGACATATAAATCCATGGGTTTTAAGATTCTTACTTGTCAGGTATCTTGCAAGGCGTTGAATATGGGGTGTTGAGTCCATTTCGTTGAGCAAGGAGTAGGGCTTGTCTATTATATATTTGGCTTATGGAACGGTATCTGTGCTAATTTCAATCTCTGGTTTGATGCAGCACGCCAACTCACCTTTCCCCATATGCAAGCATAAGTTGGTTTTCTAAATTTGAGACCCTGTTCTGTTTTGTAATTCACTTCATGTGTAGCCAAGTTTACATTCCGTGTATTAGTGATATATTATGATGTTTCTTTTTCTGTGTGACTTATTTCTCGTAGAATCATCGTACCTGAATCCACTCATTATGCCGCTATGGGCCTGAAGACGTAGATTTCTTTGCTGAGTGATATTCCATTGTACGTGCGTACCAGAACCTCTTTATCCATTTTTTCCTTTCTTGAATATTTCACTTGTACCGTAGACAAGGTTCTTGTAAACAGAGCCATCCCAAACTTTGGGGTGGCTGTGTGTTTTTGATTTTAATTTCCCTAAGCTATAGGACCATAAGTGGAAGTGACATAGGCTGTGTTGCTTTGTTTCCTACGTGTTTCAGGATATACCATACATTTCTCCAGAGTGGCTGTCGGTAATTTACATCCCGCCCATCAGCATAACAAGGCTCCCTGTTCTCCATGACCTGTCCTGTCTTTCTGGATTTTACACTTTTTTCAGATGGCCCTTTTGACCGGGGGGCAGTGAGACTTCATTGTAGTGCAGATTTCTTTACACGCTTGCTTGGTTGGCCAAAAAGGGCGTATTCGTTTTTTCCTGAATATATTCAGGAAAAAACGCATTCGCCCTTTTTGGCCCAGTGCATCATTTTCGACATTCTGCCTCTTTTCCTATGCTTTAAGTGCAATTCCAGTCTACCCCCTGAAATCGTTTTCCTGAAATTCTGCCCCGCTTTCAAGTCCTCTTTGAAGACTTACTTCAGTATATTTTTGGACGATAGCTGTCATTCATAACTCTGCAGGTTTGTGAATTACAGTGCCCCTGAGCTCCTTTCTTCAACTCGTTTTCTTGTGAGCTGGCCGCAAAACCGCAGGATTGCTTCAGGCCCTAATCTGTTTCCGGCCGGGCACGCTGAGCCTTTGGTTAATTCCTCTTCCTGGTGGGAAATGAGCGTTCCATTTGCCCGTGCAGACACCAACAGCTAGTCTCTCATTGGTTCTCCCTATGCCTGTTCATCTTGCGCAGAAATTGAAAACTGTGCCAAACAGGAGGTTAAAGGCACTGACTCTCTAAGTGGGGAGAGTATTAGTAAAGGGTCTTCAATCGTGAACCCGAGTAAAAGGGGACGAAAACTGAGATGCATTTGAAAAGGTTTCCCGGTCACACGGTGCACCATACTGTGGGTTTCCCATGCATGTTTTAGCTGAAGGAAGAATCCCTTAAACCTGGAGAGTTGGGACGCATGGAATGGGTACCATGCAGTATGACTTCAAAGGGCCTGCATTTTCTCAACGAACCTCACCAATGCTATCAGGTCGAAGTGTACAGCCTTATGTCTCACTCAGCTCTGGTTGTAGATGTGGTAAATCCAGGTTGCATCACAAACCCTGAATGATTTATTTGAGAATTGCTCTCTATTTCACTGTCATTGTGTTTTGTTTTTGAAATTTATTTTGATAATGGGATTTATCGGATTTTCACTGCTGCGTTTAGGCCGCTGTACACACGCTTGATTTCCTTATGGAGACATATAAATCCATGGGTTTTAAGATTCTTACTTGTCACGTATCTTCCCAGGCGTTGAATATGGGGTGTTGAGTCCATTTCGTTGAGCAAGGAGTAGGTCTTGTCTATTATATATTGGGTTATGGAACGGTATCTGTGCTAATTTCAATCTCTGGTTTTCTGCAGCACCCCAACTCACCTTTCCCCATAAGCAAGCATAAGTTGGTTTTCTAAATTTGAGACACTGTTCTGTTTTGTAATTCAATTCATGTGTAGCCAAGTTTACATTCCGTGTATTAGTGATATCTTATGATGTTTCTTTTTCTGTGTGACTTATTTCTCGTAGAATCATCATACTTGGATCCACTCATTATGCCGCTATGGGCCTGATGACGTAGATTTCATTGCTGAGTGATATTCCATTGTATGTGCGTACCCCAACTTCTTTATCCATTTTTTGCTTTCTCGGATATTTAACTTGTACCGTAGACGAGGTTCTTGTAAACAGAGCCGTCCCAAACTTTGGGGTGGCTGTGTGTTTTTGATTTTAATTTCCCTAAGCTATAGGACCATAAGTGGAAGTGCCATAGGCTGTGTTGCTTTGTTTCCTACGTGTTTCAGGAAACACCATACACTTCTCCAGAGTGGCTGTTGGCAATTTACATCCCGTCCATCAGCATAACAAGGCTCCCTGTTCTCCATGACCTGTCCTGCCTTTCTGGATTTTACACTTTTTTAGATGGCCCTTTTGACCGGGGGGCAGTGAGACTTCATTGTAGTGCAGATTTCCTTTACACGCTTGCTTGGTTGGCCAAAAAGGGCGTATGCGTTTTCTCCTGAATATATTCAGGAAAAAACACATACGCACTTTTTGGCCAAGTGCATCATTGTCGACATTCTGCCTCATTTCCTATGCTTTAAGTGCAATTCCAGTCTACGCCCTGAAATCGTTTTCCAGAAATTCTGCCCCGCTTTCAAGTCCTCTTCAAAGACTTACTTCAATACATTTTTGGACGAGAGCTGTCATTCATAACTCTGCAGGTTTGTGAAATACAGTGGTCCTGAGCTCCTTTCTTCAACTCACTTTCTTGTGAGCTGGCCGCAAAACCGCAGGATTGCTTAAGGCCCTAATCTGTTTCCGGCAGGGCACGCTGAGCCTTTGTTTAATTCATCTTCCTGGTGAGAAATGAGCGTTCCATTTGCCCGTGCAGACACCTACAGCTAGGCTCTCATTTGTTCTCCCTATTCCTGTTCATCTTGCGAAGAAATTGCAAACTGTGCCAAACAGGAGGTTAAAGGCACTGACTCTCCAAGTGGGGAGAGTGTTAGTAAAGCGTCTGGAATGGTGAACCCCAGTACCAGGGTTCGAAAACTGAGATGCATTTGAAAACGTTTCCCAATCACACGGTGGACCATACTCTGGGTTTCCCATGCATGTTTTAGCTGAAGGAAGAATCCCTTAAACCTGGAGATTTAAGACCCTTGGAATGGGTACCATGCAGTATGACTTCAAAGGGCCTGCGTTTCCTCACCGAACCTCACCAATGCTATCAGCCAGAAGTGTCCAGCCTTATGTCTCACACAGCTGTGCGTGTAGATGTGGTAAATCCAGGTTGCATCACAAGCCCTGAGTGAATTATTTAAGAATTGCTCTCTATTTCACTGTCATTGTGTTTTGTTTTTGTAATTTATTTTGATAATGGGATTTATCGGATTTTCACTGCTGCGTTTATGCCGCTGTACACATGCTTGATTCTCTTATGGAGACATATAAATCCATGGGTTTTCAGATTCTTACTAGTCACGTATATTCCTAAGCATTGAATATGGGGTGTTGAGTCCATTTCGTGGAGCAAGGAGTAGGTCCTGACTATTACATATTTGCTTATGGAAAGGTATCTGTGCTAATTTCAATCTCTGGTTTTATGCAGGACCACAACTCACCTTTCCCCTTAAGCAAGCATAAGTTGGTTTTCTAAATATGAGACCCTTTTCTGTTTTGTAATTGAGTTCATGTGCAGCCATGTTTGCATTCCGTGTATTTGAGATATCTTATGGTGTTTCTTTTTCTGTGTGACTTAGTTAACTTAGAATGATCGTACCTGAATCCACTCATTATGCCGCGACGGGCCTCATGACATAGATTTCATTGCTGAGTGATATTCCATTGTACGTACGTACAACAACTTCTTTATCCATTTTTTGCTTTCTGGGATATTTCACTTGTACCGTAAATGAGGTTCTTGTAAGCAGAGCCGTCCAAAATTTATGGGTGGCTGTGTCTTTTTGATTTTAATTTCCCTAAGCTATAGAACCATAAGTGGAAGTGCCGTAGGCTCCGTTGCTTAGTTTTTTAGGTGTTTGAGGAAACACCATACACTTCTCCAGAGTGGCTGTTGGCAAGTTACATCCCGCCCATCAGCATAACAAGGCTCCCTGTTCTCCATGGCCTGTCCTGCCTTTCTGGATTTTTCACTTTTTTCAGATGTCCCTTTTGACAGGGGGGCAGTGAGACTTCATTGTAATGCAGATTTCTTTACAGGCTTGCTTGTTTGGCCAAAAAGGGCGTATGTGTTTTTTCTTGAATATATTCAGGAAAAAACGCATACGCCCTTTTTGACCAAGTGCATCATTGTCGACTTTCTGTCTCTTTCCTTATGCTTTAAATGCAATTCCAGTCTGCCCCTGAACTCGTTTTCCTGCAATTCTGCCCCGCTTTCAAGTCCTCTACGCAGCCTTACTTCAATACATTTTTGGACAATAGCTGACATTTATAACTCTGCAGGTTTGTGAATGACAGTGCGCCTGAGCTCCTTTCTTCTACTCGCTTTCTTGTGAGCTGGCCGCATACCCGCAGGATTGCTTCATGCCCTAATCTGGTTCCGGCACAGCATGCTGATCCTTTGGTAAATTCCTCTTCCTGGTGGGAAATGAGTGTTATATTTGAACGTGCAGACACCTAGAGCTAGTCTCTCATTGGTTCTCCCTATTCTTGTTCATCTTGCGCAGAAATTGCAAACTGTGCCAAACAGGAGGTTAAAGGCACTGACTCTCTAAGTGGGGAGAGTATTAGTAAAGGGTCTTCAATCGTGAACCCGAGTAAAAGGGGACGAAAACTGAGATGCATTTGAAAAGGTTTCCCGGTCACACGGTGCACCATACTGTGGGTTTCCCATGCATGTTTTAGCTGAAGGAAGAATCCCTTAAACCTGGAGAGTTGGGACCCATGGAATGGGTACCATGCAGTATGACTTCAAAGGGCCTGCATTTTCTCAACGAACCTCACCAATGCTATCAGGCCGAAGTGAACAGCCTTATGTCTCACTCAGCTCTGGTTGTAGATGTGGTAAATCCAGGTTGCATCACAAGCCCTGAATGAATTATTTAAGAATTGCTCTGTATTTCACTGTCATTGTGTTTGTTTTTGTAATTCATTTTGATAATGGGATTTATCGGATTTTCTCTGCTGCATTCATGCCGCTGTACACACACTTGAGTCTCTTATGGAGACATATAAATCCATGGGTTTGAAGATACTTACTAGTCAGGTGTATTCCTAGGCGTTGAATATGGGGTGTTTAGTCCATTTCGTTGAGCAAGGGCTAGGTCTTGACTATTACATATTTGGCTTATGGAAAGGTATCTGTGCTAATTTCTATCTCTGGTTTTATGCAGCACCCCAACTCACTTTTCCCCTTAAGCAAGCATAAGGTGGTTTTCTAAATTTGAGACCCTGTTCTGTTTTGTAATTCAGTTCATGTGTAGCCAAGTTTACATTCCGTGTATTAGTGATATCTTATGATGTTTCATTTTCTGTGTGACTTATTTCACTTAGAATCATCGTACCTGAATCCACTCATTATGCCACGATGGGCCTGATGACATAGATTTCATTGCTGAGTGATATTCCATTGAATGTGCGTACCACAACTTCTTTATCCATTTTTCACATTCTGGGATATTTAACTTGTACCGTAGACGAGATTCCTGTAAACAGAGCCGTCTGAAACTTTGGGGTGGCTGTCTGTTTTTGATTTTAATTTCCGTGATCTATAAGACCATAAGTGGAAGTGCCGTAGTCTCCGTTGCTTTGTTTCTTAGGTGTTTCAGGAAACACCATACACTTCTCCAGAGTGGCTGTTGGCAATTTACATCCCGCCCATCAGCATAACAAGGCTCCCTGTTCTCCATGGCCTGTGCTGTCTTTCTGGATTTTACACTTTTTTCAGATGGCCCTTTTGACCTGGGGGCAGTGAGACTTCATTGTAGTGCAGATTTCTTTAACATGCTTGCTTGGTTGGCCAAAAAGGGCATATGCGTTTTTTCCTGAATATATTCAGGAAAAAACGCATACGCCCTTTTTGGCCAAGTGCATCATTGTCGACGTTCTGCCTCTTTTCCTATGCTTTAAATGCGATTCCAGTCTACCCCCTGAAATCGTTTTCTTGCAATTCTGCCCCGCTTTCAAGTCCTCTTCGCAGCCTTCCTTCAATATATTTTTGGGTGATAGCTGTCATTTATAACTCTGCAGGTTTGTGAATTACAGTGTCCCTGAGCTCCTTTCTTCAACTCGCTTTCTTGTGAGCTGGCCGCAAACCTGCAGGATTGCTTCAGGCCCTAATCTGGTTCCGGCACGGCATGCTGAGCTTTTGGTTAATTCCTCTTCCTGGTGGGAAAGGGGCGTTAAATTTGCCCGTGCAGACACCTTCACACGAGTCTTCATGGTGCCACTTTGCCCCGGTTATCTCTATGGAGGTTGGAGTTGGAGGGCCTCCTCGCTCAAGGTCAGTGTGCCCATGGAGCCAACCCTGCAACTTCAGGGCATGGTTGGGTGTTAGGATCACCACGTGGGGTCCATTTCCCTTAGGAGGGAGGTGGCCTTTTGGGCTGCTGATTTCCAGGTTTTCAGATACTGCCAGTATCTTGGCCAGATGTGGCGGTGGGCCAAGCCACTTGGTGACTGTAGTTTATCCTACCTGGATCGCATTCTTGCATTGTTCCATTTCAAGTGGTCCCAGGTTTTGCACTAATACTCCAATGGCGATTCACCGTTCACCAGGAATGTAAAGGTCAAAGGGTTTAGCTAAATTAGGGAGTTCCAGGGCAAGGGTCTGAATTGACTGCTCTTTCCATTCTTGAAAGGCCACTTCTGCATTCTATTCAAAAGGATCATCATCTTTTCCTTTCAGTGTTTCATATAGAGGCCCAGCTAGTAGACTGTAGTTAGGGATCCAGAAGCAGCAAACCCTGGCCTCCCCAGGAACCCCTAAGCTGTTTTCTAGTTTCAGAAATGGGTAAGGCTGTAAATTGTTTCTTCCCTTTCCTGGGATGGGCTTCTCCGAACTTCTGTGAGAATGAAGCCCAGGCAGGTCACCGTAGTCTGTGATATTTGAGCTTTTTCTTGGACAACTTGTATCCTTTATTGGCTTGGTAGTTCAGAGGTCTCCTTAGTAGGGCTGGCGATCAGAATGTCGTCTGCATATTGAAGGAGTGTTTCCTTTTCCAGAGGTAGAAATTTTAGGTCTTTAGCTGAGCTTTCCCCAAAGATGGTGTGGGAATTTTTGAACCCTTGGGGCAACACGGCCCGGAAGTATTGTTTTAGTTGTATGTTGAGTCCTGCCACTCACAAGCCAAAATTTCTTGTGACTCTGGGACTAATAGAATACAAAAGAAGGCATCATTGAAGACTAATACAGAATACCATGTCCTGGTGGTTGGTAGAATGACCAGCAGGGTGTAGGATTTAGGAACTACTGGAGGTATATCCTCGGTGGCTTCACTGACTGTCCTGACATCCTTTACCAGGACTCCAGCAGCCCATGGGGCTCTCGAGGTCAGGCCAATCCCAGGATATGGAGCTCACCTGGGCAAGTACCCCACCCCCACCCTAGCCCATGGGGCTCTCGTGTTCAGGCCCCTCCCAGGATATGGGGTTCCCTGGGCAGGTTCCCCTGCAGCCCATGGGGCTCTCGTGGTCAGGCCCCTCCCAGGATACAGAGCTACCCTTGCAGGTACCATGGCAGGGCTGGGAACACAGGAACCGTGCATATCGCCCTCATTGCAGAGCACTCCCAGCTCACCTGTCACTCAGATCTGACACAGAGCACCTCAGAGCAGGACTTGAACTAACAAACAGCAGCTCCGACAGGTCTGTGACCCTGGGCATCACTCTGTGTGGCCTCCCTCCACCTGGTCTTCCAGAGACTTCCACTGAACACGGGGCACCAGGCCTCTGTCTCCACCCACCAGCCACCCCTCCTCTCCCTGACTCCTGGGTTCCTCTCATTAGGAGAGGGTTTTCTTGAAGTTGTCTCCCACTCATGGGCCAGATAATATAATTAGAAAACAAGCCAGAGCTGCAGCCCCTTGTCTATCCTGACTCTCAGGAGCCCACACCTGTTCCTTGGACCTGGCCGATTCAGCAAGTTCCAGTTTCTGCAACTGTGAGCCCCTGAGGGGTGATTATTGGCTGGCCTGGGAAGCCCGACCGTGCCGGCCAGACCTCCCCAGGTGTGCCTGGGTTCAGATCAATATAAACACCGCTCCAGGCAGCAAGAGCCCCTGCAGCTGTGCCTGACGCCATTTTCTCTGCCCTGTCAGCAGTCTTGGGGCTGGACTGGTGGGAGGGAGTGAGAGGCCACGGCTTTGTGGGTGGCCCAGTGTGAGTGGGGCTCTGCTGGACTTTCTGCAGCAGTTGCCCAGATGCCACCTGCTAAAGAAGAGGATGTGTCACCCATACCTGCCGCTGGAATTTCTCCCTGGGCAGAGGTGAGTGAGGAAGAAAGCAGTGGGGGCCGGGACAGCAGGGGTATCTCAGGCAGGGAAATGGAAAGCTTCCAGAAGAGCACCCAGGGCCAGGACCATCCTGGCTGGCCTGCAGGCACCAAGTCGGCTGGCATGCTGTCACTCATGTGGCTCCATGGCCCTTCCTCTAGGCTTTCAAGTCCTTGTACATATTCAGGTGTTTTACCTGGGAAGGGTGGGAACATTTCAGCAGCAGCTGGCCTGGGGCTCAGCCCACGTTTACTCACAGATGCCTCGGCACACTCCCCCAGCTTTGCAATGAGGATGCTTGTTGCGTGGGGCCTGCTGGCTGAATGGGAGATGATTCCCCACCACTGACCAACTTCAGAATTGTTTACAACTGGAGCAAGTACCCTGATACGGTTTTCCTCTGTGTAACTGGTGGGTTCTGTTTTTTTTTCTTTTTTTCGTTTTTGGTTCAAGGTAGATTTTATTCCTCTTTTTTGTATTTACAGATATAAGCATGGAAATAATTTATTCATATAAATACATGTATGTGAAGGGAAGAATATTTTTTCTGTTTTACTTTTTGTAATTTGAATTTTATTTTATTTTTTTATACAGCAGGTTCTTTTTAGTTATCTATTTTATACATATAAATGTATATATGCCAATCCCAATCTCTCAACTCCCCCCACCACCACCCCCCAACAGCTTTCCCCCCTTGGTGTCCATACGTTTGTTGTCTACATCTGTTGCTCTATTTCTGCCTTGCAAAACGGTTCATCTGTACAATTTTTCTAGGTTCCACATATATGCATTAATAGACAAGATTTGTTTTTCTCTTTCTGACTTACTTCACTCTGTATGACAGTCTCTAGATCCATCAACGTCTCTACAAATGACCCAATTTCATTCCTTTTTATGGCTTAGTAATATTCCATTTTATATATGTACCGCTTCTTTATGCATTCGTCTGTCTGTGGGCATTTAGTTTGCTTCCATTACCTGGATATTGTAAATAGTGATGCAATGAACATTGCGGTGAATGTCTCTTTTTGATTTATGGTTTTGTCTGGGTATATGCCCAGTAGTGGGATTGCTGTATCATATGGTAATTCTATTCTTAGTTTTATAAGAAACTCCATAATGTTCTCCACAGTGACTGTATCAATTTACATTCCCAACAATAGTGGAAGAGGGTTCCTTATCTCCACACCCTTTCCAGCATTTGTTGTTTGTAGATTTTCTGATGATGCCCATTCTAACAGGTGTGAGGTGATACACCATGGATGAGTCTATTTCGTTGAGCAAAGAGTAGGTCTTGTCTATTACATATTTGGCTTATGGAACGGTATGTGTGCTAATTTCAATCTCTGGTTTTATACAGCACCCCAACTCAACTTTCCCCTTAAGCAAGCATAAGTTTTTATCTAAATGTGAGACTCTGTTCGGTTTTGGAATTCAGTTTATGTGTAGCCAAGTTTACACTCTCTCTATTAGTGATATCTTATGATAATTATCTTTCTCTGTGTGACCTATTTCTCTTAGAATCATCATACTTAAATCCACTCAATTTGCTGCTACAGGCCTGATGACATTGATTTCATTGCTGAGTGATATTCCGTTGTACTTAAGTAGCACAACTCCTTTATCCATTTTTTTCTTTCTGGGATATTTAATTTGAACTGGACTCGAGTTTCTTGTAAACACAGCAGCCCTAAATTTTGTGTTGGCTGTGTCTTGTTGATTTTAATTTTCCTAAGCTATAGGGCCAAAAGTGGAAGTGCCCTAGGGTCTGTAGCTTTGTTTTTCAGATGTTTCAGGATACACCATAAACATCTCCAGAGTGTCTGTTGGCAATTTACATCCCGCCCATCAGCATAACAAGGCTCCCTGTTCTCCATGGCCTGTCCTGTGTTTCTGGTTTTTACACTTTTTTCAGATGGCCCTTTTGACGAATGGGAAATGAGACTTCATTGTAGTGCGGATTTCCATTTCTCGAGTGCTTGGTTGGCCAAAAAGGGCATATGTGTTTTTTCCTGAATATATTCAGGAAAAAATGTTTACGCACTTTTGTCCAAGTGCATCACTGTCAAAGATCTGCCGCTTTTCACATGCTTTAAATGCAATTCCAATCTACCTCCTGAAATATGATTCCTGCAATTCTGCCTCGTTTTCAAGTCCTCTTTGCAGACTTACTTCCATATATTTTTGCCAATAGCTGTCATTTATAACTCTGCAGGTTTGTGAATTACAGTGCCCGTGATTTCCTTTCTTAACTCGTTTCCTTGAAAACTGGCCACAGAACCGCAGGTTTGCTTCAGGCCGTAATCAGGGTCCGGCACGGCACTCTGAGACTTTGGTTCATTCCACTTCCTGGTGGGAAATTAGAGTTAAATGTGCCCCTCCAGACACCTGCCTCACTCCTAGCCCCTTGGTGATGTGTGTCCTCTGGTTTGAGGCCACATGTGCTGGGTTCCTCACCTTTGGCTGATGTGGCCCCACTGGTGTGAGGACACTCCTGCCTGGTTCCCATCCCCTTGGTGATGTGGGCCCTCCGGTGAGAGTCTGATCCTGGTTGGGTTCCTCACACTTCTGTGAGGTGGGCCCTCTTCTCTGAGGTCACTCCTGCCTGGCTGGCACACCCCGCCTTGGCGACGTCGGCCCTCTGGTGGGATTTGGTGCCTGCTGGGTGTCTCCTCCCCTCCGTAATGAGGGCCCTCTGGCGTCAGGCACTAACTCCTGGGCTCCCAATATTTTCTGATATGCGCCCTGTGGTTCGAGTACACTCCTGCCAGGTTCCCAACCCCATGGGAATGTGGGCCTTCTGCTCTGAGGTCCCAACCGTGGGTTGCTCAGTTTCATGATGAGGGCCCTCTGCTGTGAGTTCACTCCGGCCTGGATCCCATAGCCTCGCTGCTGCTGGCCACCTGCGGGGAGGTTACAACTGCGGGATTCCTCACCTTTTTTCTTCTATGGGCCCTCTGTTTTGAGACTCCTCCTGCCTGCCTCACTCCCAGCCCCTTGGTGATGTGTGTCCTCTGGTTTGAGGCCACGTATGCTGGGTCCCTCGCCTTTCGATGATGTGGCCCCACTGGTGTGAGGATACTCCTACCTGGTTCCTATACCCTTGATGATGTGGGCCCTCTGGTGAGAGACTGATCCTGCCTGGATTCCTCACCCTTCTGTGAGGGGGACCCTCTGCTGTGAGGTCACTCCTGCCTGGCTGGCACAGTCCACCTGGGCAACATCGGCCCTCTTGTGGCAGTTGGAGCCTGCTGGGAACCTCCCCTCGGTGATGGGGGCCCTCTTGCCTCAGGCCCTAACTGCTGGGTACCCACATTTTCTGATACGTGCTAAGTGGTGCGAGGACACTCCTGCGAGGTTCCCATCCCTATGGGCATGTGGGCCTTCTGCTCTAAGGTCCCAACACCTGTGTTGTTCACCGTTTCATGATGTTGGCTCTCTGGTGTTAGTTCACCCAGGCCTAGATCCCATAGCCTCTGTGCTCTGAGCGGCCTGCTGGGAGGTTCCTACTGCTGGATTCCTTAACTTTTTTATTCTTTGGGTCCTGTGTTTTGAGGCTCCTACTTCCTGACTCACTCCCAGCCCATTTGTGATGTAGGTCCTCTGATTTAAGGCCACATGTACCGGTTTCCTCACCTTTATTGATGTGGCCCCACTAGTGTGAGGACACTCCTGCCTGGTTCCCATCCCCTTGGTGATGGGGGCCCTCTGGTGAGAGTCTGATCATGGCTGGGTTCCTCACCCTTCTGTGAGGGGGGCCCTCTGCTGTGAGGTCACTCCTGCCTGGCTGGCACACGTCACCTTGGCGATGTGGGCCCTCAGTTGTGAGTTGGTGCCTGCTGGGAGTCTCCTCCCCTAGGTAATGAGGGCCCTCTGGCGTCAGGCCCTAACTCATGGGCTCCCAAAATTTTCTGATGTACGCCATGTCGTGCGAGTACACTCCAGCCAGGGTCCCATCCCCATGGGGATGTGGGCTTTCTGCCCTGAGGTCCCAACGGCTGGGTTGCTCACAGTGTCAGAATGTGGGCCCTCTGCTGTGAGTTCACTCCGGCATGGATCCCATAGCCTCGGTGCTCTGGGCCACCTGCTTGGAGCTTCCAACTGCGGGGTTCCTCACCTTTTTTATTCTATGGGCGCTCTGTTGTGAGTCTCCTCCTGCATGCCTCACTCCCAGCCCTTTCGTTATGTGTGTCCCCTTGTTTGAGGCCACATGTGCTGTGTTCCTCACCTTTCGCTGATGTGGCCCCACTGGTGTGAGGACACTCCTGCCTGGTTCCCATCCCCTTGGTGATGTGGGCCCTCTGGTGAGAGTCTGATCCTGTCTGGATTCCTCACACTTCTGTGAGGTGGGCCCTCTGCTGTGAGGTAACTCCTGCCTGGCTTGCTCCCATTGCCTTGGTGACGTCGGCCCTCTGGTGGCATTTGGAGCCTGCTGGTAGCCTCCTCTCCTCCGTGATGAGGGCCCTCTGGCGCCAGGCCATAACTGCTGGGTTCCCACATTTTCTGATACGTGCTAAGTGGTGCGAGGACACTCCTGCGAGGTTCCCATCCCCATGGGGATGTGGGCCTTCTGCTCTGAGGTCCCACTGGCTGGGTTGCTCACAGTTTCATGATGTGGGCCCTCTGCTGTGAGTTCACTGTGGCCTGGATCCCATAGACTCCATGCTCTGGGCCACCTGCTGGGAGGTTCAAACTGCTGGATTCCTCACATTTTTTATTCTGTGGGCCCTGTGTTGTTAGGCTACTCCTGCCTGCCTCACTCGGAGCACCTTGGAAATGTGGGTCCTCTGGTTTAGGCCACATGTGCTGGGTTCCTCACCTTTCTATAATGTGGCCACACTGGTGTGAGGACACTCCTGCCTTGTTCCGATCCCCTTGGTGATGTGGGCCCTCTGGTGAGAGTCTTATCCTGGCTGGGTTCCTCACCCTTCTGTGAGGTAGGCCCTCTGCTGTGAGGTCACTCCTGCCTGGCTGGCACACGTCAACGTGGCGACGTGGGCCCTCAGTTGGGAGTTGGTGCCTGCTGGGAGTCTCCTCCCCTCGGTAATGAGGGCCCTCTGGTGTCAGACCCTAAGTCCTGGGCTCCCAAAATTTTCTGATGTGCGCCCTGTGGTGCGAGTACACTCCTGCCAGGATCCCAACCCCATGGGAATGTGGGCCTTCTGCTCTAAGGTCCCAACGGCTGGGTTGCTCACAGTTTCATAATGAGGGCCCTCTGTTTTGAGTTCAGTCAGGCCTGGATCCCATAGCCTCGCTGCTCCTGGCCACCTGCTGGGAGGTTCCAACTGCGGGATCCCTCACCTTTTTTACGCTATGGGCCCTCTGTTTGGAGGCTCCTCCTGCCTGCCTCACTCCCAGCCCCTTGGTGATGTGTGTCCTGTAGTTTGAGGCCCCGTGTGCTGGGTCCGTCACATTTCGGTGATGTGGCCCCACTGGTGTGAGGACACTCCTGCCTGGTTTCCATTCCCTTGGTGATGTGGGCCCTCCGGTGAGAGTCTGATCCTCTTTGGGTTCCTCACACTTTTGTGTGGTTGGCCCTCTGCTCTGAGGTCACTCCTGCCTGGCTGGCACACCCTGCATTGGCGACGTCGGCCTTCTGGTAGCAGTTGGAGCTTGCTGGGAGCCTCCTCTCCTCAGTGATGAGGGCCCTCTGGCGTCCGGCCCTAACTGCTGGGCTCCCCACCTTTTCTGATGTGTGCCCACTGGTGCGATGACACTCCTGCTTGGTTCCCTTCCCCATGGGGATGTGGGCCTTGTGCTCTGAGGTTACAACGGCTGGGTTGCTTACAGTATCACGATGAGGGCCCTCTGTTGTGAGTTCATCACTGCCTGGATCCCATAGCCTCGGTGCTCTGGGCCGCCTGCTGGGATGTTCCAACTGCTGGATTCCTCACCTTTTTTATACAATGGGCCATGTGTTTTGAGGTTAATCCTGCCTGCCTCGCTCCGAGACCCATGGTGATGTGGGTCCTCTGGTTTGAGGCCACATGTGCTGGGTACCTCAACTTTCGATGATGTGGCCCCACGGGTGTGAGGACACTCCTGCCTGGTTCCCAGCCCCTTGCTTATGTGGGCACTCTGGTGAGAGTCTGATCTTGACTGGGTTCCTTACCCTTCTGTGAGGTGGGCCCTCTGATGTGAGGTCACTCCTGCCTGGATGGCTCATGTCGCCTTGGCGACGTAGGCCGTCTGTTGGCCACTGAAGCATGCTGGGAGCCTCCTACCCTCATTAATAAGGGCCCTGGAAGAAACGCATATGCCCTTTTTGACCAAGTGCATCATTGTCGAGGTTCTGCCTCTTCTCCTATACTTTCAGAGGACTTCCCGTCTACCTCCTGAAATCATATTCCTGGAATTCTGCCCCGCGTTCAAGTCCTCTTTGCAGCCTTACTTCAATATATTTTTGGACGATAGCTGTCATTTATAACTCTGCAGGTTTGTGAATTACAGTGCCCCTGAGCTCCTTTCTTCAACTCGCTTTCTTGTGAGCTGGCCGCAAAACCGCAGGATTGCTTCAGGCCCTAATCTGGTTCCGACACGGCATGCTGAGCCTTTGGCTAATTCCTCTTCCTGGTGGGAAATGAGCGTTAAATTTGTTCGTGCAGACACCTACAGCTAATCTCTCATTGGTTCTCCCTATTCCTGTTCATCTTGCGCAGAAATTCCAAACTGTGCCAAACAGGAGGTTAAAGGCACTGACTCTCCAAGTGGGGAGAGTGTTAGTAAAGCGTCTGGAATGGTAAAACCGAGTACGAGGGGAAGAAAACTGAGACGCATTTAAAAAGTTTTCCCAGTCACACGGTGGACCATATTCTGGGTTGCCCATGCATGTTTTACCTGAAGGAAGAATCCCTTCAACCTGGAGAGTTGGGACCCATGGAATGGGTACCACGCAGTATGACTTCAAAGGGTTGCCTTTGCTCACCGAACGTCACCAATGCTATCAGCCCGAAGTGTCCAGCCTTATGTCTCACTCAGCTCGGGGTGTAGATGTGGTAAATCCACGTTGCATCACAAGCCCTGAATGAATTATTTAAGAATTGCTCTCTATTTCACTGTCATTGTGTTTTGTTTTTGTAATTTATTTTGATAATGGGATTTATCGGATTTTCACTGCTGCGTTTATGCCGCTGTACACATGCTTGATTCTCTTATGGAGACATATAAATCCATGGGTTTTCAGATTCTTACTAGTCAGGTATATTCCTAGGCATTGAATATGGGGTGTTGAGTCCATTTCGTGGAGCAAGGAGTAGGTCCTGACTATTACATAGTTGCTTATGGAAAGGTATCTGTGCTAATTTCAATCTCTGGTTTTATGCAGCACCACAACTCACCTTTCCCCTTAAGCAAGCATAAGTTGGTTTTCTAAATTTGAGACCCTTTTCTGTTTTGTAATTGAGTTCATGTGCAGCCATGTTTGCATTCCGTGTATTTGAGATATCTTATGGTGTTTCTTTTTCTGTGTGACTTAGTTAACTTAGAATGATCGTACCTGAATCCACTCATTATGCCGCGACGGGCCTCATGACATAGATTTCATTGCTGAGTGATATTCCATTGTACGTACGTACAACAACTTCTTTATCCATTTTTTGCTTTCTGGGATATTTCACTTGTACCGTAAATGAGGTTCTTGTAAGCAGAGCCGTCCAAAATTTATGGGTGGCTGTGTCTTTTTGATTTTAATTTCCCTAAGCTATAGAACCATAAGTTGAAGTGCCGTAGGCTCTGTTGCTTAGTTTTTTAGGTGTTTGAGGAAACACCATACACTTCTCCAGAGTGGCTGTTGGCAAGTTACATCCCGCCCATCAGCATAACAAGGCTCCCTGTTCTCCATGGCCTGTCCTGCCTTTCTGGATTTTTCACTTTTTTCAGATGTCCCTTTTGACAGGGGGGCAGTGAGACTTCATTGTAATGCAGATTTCTTTACAGGCTTGCTTGTTTGGCCAAAAAGGGCGTATGTGTTTTTTCTTGAATATATTCAGGAAAAAACGCATACGCCCTTTTTGACCAAGTGCATCATTGTCGACTTTCTGTCTCTTTCCTTATGCTTTAAATGCAATTCCAGTCTGCCCCTGAACTCGTTTTCCTGCAATTCTGCCCCGCTTTCAAGTCCTCTACGCAGCCTTACTTCAATACATTTTTGGACAATAGCTGACATTTATAACTCTGCAGGTTTGTGAATGACAGTGCGCCTGAGCTCCTTTCTTCTACTCGCTTTCTTGTGAGCTGGCCGCAAACCCGCAGGATTGCTTCATGCCCTAATCTGGTTCCGGCACAGCATGCTGATCCTTTGGTAAATTCCTCTTCCTGGTGGGAAATGAGTGTTATATTTGAACGTGCAGACACCTAGAGCTAGTCTCTCATTGGTTCTCCCTATTCTTGTTCATCTTGCGCAGAAATTGCAAACTGTGCCAAACAGGAGGTTAAAGGCACTGACTCTCTAAGTGGGGAGAGTATTAGTAAAGGGTCTTCAATCGTGAACCCGAGTAAAAGGGGACGAAAACTGAGATGCATTTGAAAAGGTTTCCCGGTCACACGGTGCACCATACTGTGGGTTTCCCATGCATGTTTTAGCTGAAGGAAGAATCCCTTAAACCTGGAGAGTTGGGACCCATGGAATGGGTACCATGCAGTATGACTTCAAAGGGCCTGCATTTTCTCAACGAACCTCACCAATGCTATCAGGCCGAAGTGTACAGCCTTATGTCTCACTCAGCTCTGGTTGTAGATGTGGTAAATCCAGGTTGCATCACAAGCCCTGAATGAATTAGTTAAGAATTGCTCTCTATTTCACTGTCATTGTGTTTGTTTTTGTAATTCATTTTGATAATGGGATTTATCGGATTTTCTCTGCTGCATTCATGCCGCTGTACACACACTTGAGTCTCTTATGGAGACATATAAATCCATGGGTTTGAAGATACTTACTAGTCAGGTGTATTCCTAGGCGTTGAATATGGGGTGTTTAGTCCATTTCGTTGAGCAAGGGCTAGGTCTTGACTATTACATATTTGGCTTATGGAAAGGTATCTGTGCTAATTTCTATCTCTGGTTTTATGCAGCACCCCAACTCACTTTTCCCCTTAAGCAAGTATAAGGTGGTTTTCTAAATTTGAGACCCTGTTCTGTTTTGTAATTCAGTTCATGTGTAGCCAAGTTTACATTCCGTGTATTAGTGATATCTTATGATGTTTCATTTTCTGTGTGACTTATTTCACTTAGAATCATCGTACCTGAATCCACTCATTATGCCACGATGGGCCTGATGACATAGATTTCATTGCTGAGTGATATTCCATTGAATGTGTGTACCACAACTTCTTTATCCATTTTTCACATTCTGGGATATTTAACTTGTACCGTAGACGAGATTCCTGTAAACAGAGCCGTCTGAAACTTTGGGGTGGCTGTCTGTTTTTGATTTTAATTTCCGTGATCTATAAGACCATAAGTGGAAGTGCCGTAGTCTCCGTTGCTTTGTTTCTTAGGTGTTTCAGGAAACACCATACACTTCTCCAGAGTGGCTGTTGGCAATTTACATCCCGCCCATCAGCATAACAAGGCTCCCTGTTCTCCATGGCCTGTGCTGTCTTTCTGGATTTTACACTTTTTTCAGATGGCCCTTTTGACCTGGGGGCAGTGAGACTTCTTTGTAGTGCAGATTTCTTTAACATGCTGGCTTGGTTGGCCAAAAAGGGCGTATGCGTTTTTTCCTGAATATATTCAGGAAAAAACGCATACGCCCTTTTTGGCCAAGTGCATCATTGTCGACGTTCTGCCTCTTTTCCTATGCTTTAAATGCAATTCCAGTCTACCCCCTGAAATCGTTTTCCTGCAATTCTGCCCCGCTTTCCAGTCCTCTTCGCAGCCTTCCTTCAATATATTTTTGGACGATAGCTGTCATTTATAACTCTGCAGGTTTGTGAATTACAGTGCCCCTGAGCTCCTTTCTTCAACTCGCTTTCTTGTGAGCTGGCCGCAAACCCGCAGGAATGCTTCAGGCCCTAATCTGGTTCCGGCACGGCATGCTGAGCCTTTGGTTAATTCCACTTCCTGGTGGGAAATGAGCGTTCCATTTGCCCGTCCAGACACCTACAGCTAGTCTCTCATTGGTTCTCCCTATTCCTGTTCATCTTGCGCAGAAATTGCAAACTCTGCCAAAGAGGAGGTTAAAGGCACTGACTCTTCAAGTGGGGAGAGTGTTAGTAAACGGTCTGGAATGGTGAACCCGAGTAAAAGGGGACGAAAACTGAGATGCATTTGAAAACGTTTCCCGGTCACACAGTGCACTGTACTGTGGGTTTCCCATGCATGTTTTAGCTGAAGGAAGAATCCCTTAAACCTGGAGAGTTGGGACCCATGGAATGGGTACCATGCAGTATGACTTCAAAGGGTCTGCATTTGCTCATCGAACCTCACCAATGCTATCAGCCCGAAGTGTCCAGCCTTATGTCTCACTCAGCTCTGGGTGTAGATGTGGTAAATCCAGGTTGCATCACAAGCCCTGAATGAATTATTTAAGAATTGCTCTCTATTTCACTGTGATTGTGTTTGTTTTTGTAATTCATTTTGATAATGGGTTTTATCGGATTTTCTCTGCTGCATTCATGCCGCTGTACACACACTTGAGTCTCTTACGGAGACATATAAATCCATGGGTTTGAAGGTTCTTACTAGTCATGTGTAATCCTAGGCGTTGAATATGGGGTGTTTAGTCCATTTCGTTGAGCAAGGGCTAGGTCTTGACTATTACATATTTGGCTTATGGAAAGGTATCTGTGCTAATTTCTATCTCTGGTTTTATGCAGCACCACAACTCACCTTTCCCCTTAAGCAAGCATAAGTTGGTTTTCTAAATTTGAGACCCTGTTCTGTTTTGTAATTCAGTTCATGTGTAGCCAAGTTTACATTCCGTGTATTAGTGATATCTTATGATGTTTCATTTTCTGTGTGACCTATTTCACTTAGAATCATCGTACGTGAATCCACTCATTATGCCGCGACGGGCCTGATGACATAGATTTCATTGGTGAGTGATATTCCTTTGTACGTACGTACCACACTTCTTTATCCATTTTTCGCTTTCTGGGATATTTAACTAGTACCGTAGACGAGGTTCTTGTAAACAGAGCCGTAAACAGAAACTTTGCGGTGGCTGTGTGTTTTTGATTTTAATTTCCCTAAGCTATAGGAAAATAAGTGGTAATGCCGTAGGCTCCGTTGCTTTGTTTTTTAGGTTTTTGAGGAAACACCATACACTTCTCCAGAGTGGCTGTTGGCAATTTACATCCCGCCCATCAGCATAACAAGGCTCCCTGTTCTCCATGGCCTGTCCTGCCTTTCTGGATTTTTCACTTTTTTCAGATGTCCCTTTTGACAGGGGGGCAGTGAGACTTCATTGTAATGCATATTTCTTTACAGGCTTGCTTGTTTGGCCAAAAAGGGCGTATGTGTTTTTTCTTGAATATATTCAGGAAAAAACGCATACGCCCTTTTTGACCAAGTGCATCATTGTCGACTTTCTGTCTCTTTCCTTATGCTTTAAATGCAATTCCAGTCTGCCCCTGAACTCGTTTTCCTGCAATTCTGCCCCGCTTTCAAGTCCTCTACGCAGCCTTACTTCAATACATTTTTGGACAATAGCTGACATTTATAACTCTGCAGGTTTGTGAATGACAGTGCGCCTGAGCTCCTTTCTTCTACTCGCTTTCTTGTGAGCTGGCCGCAAACCCGCAGGATTGCTTCATGCCCTAATCTGGTTCCGGCACAGCATGCTGATCCTTTGGTAAATTCCTCTTCCTGGTGGGAAATGAGTGTTATATTTGAACGTGCAGACACCTAGAGCTAGTCTCTCATTGGTTCTCCCTATTCTTGTTCATCTTGCGCAGAAATTGCAAACTGTGCCAAACAGGAGGTTAAAGGCACTGACTCTCTAAGTGGGGAGAGTATTAGTAAAGGGTCTTCAATCGTGAACCCGAGTAAAAGGGGACGAAAACTGAGATGCATTTGAAAAGGTTTCCCGGTCACACGGTGCACCATACTGTGGGTTTCCCATGCATGTTTTAGCTGAAGGAAGAATCCCTTAAACCTGGAGAGTTGGGACCCATGGAATGGGTACCATGCAGTATGACTTCAAAGGGCCTGCATTTTCTCAACGAACCTCACCAATGCTATCAGGTCGAAGTGTACAGCCTTATGTCTCACTCAGCTCTGGTTGTAGATGTGGTAAATCCAGGTTGCATCACAAACCCTGAATGATTTATTTGAGAATTGCTCTCTATTTCACTGTCATTGTGTTTTGTTTTTGAAATTTATTTTGATAATGGGATTTATCGGATTTTCACTGCTGCGTTTAGGCCGCTGTACACACGCTTGATTTCCTTATGGAGACATATAAATCCATGGGTTTTAAGATTCTTACTTGTCACGTATCTTCCCAGGCGTTGAATATGGGGTGTTGAGTCCATTTCGTTGAGCAAGGAGTAGGTCTTGTCTATTATATATTGGGTTATGGAACGGTATCTGTGCTAATTTCAATCTCTGGTTTTCTGCAGCACCCCAACTCACCTTTCCCCATAAGCAAGCATAAGTTGGTTTTCTAAATTTGAGACACTGTTCTGTTTTGTAATTCAATTCATGTGTAGCCAAGTTTACATTCCGTGTATTAGTGATATCTTATGATGTTTCTTTTTCTGTGTGACTTATTTCTCGTAGAATCATCATACTTGGATCCACTCATTATGCCGCTATGGGCCTGATGACGTAGATTTCATTGCTGAGTGATATTCCATTGTATGTGCGTACCCCAACTTCTTTATCCATTTTTTGCTTTCTCGGATATTTAACTTGTACCGTAGACGAGGTTCTTGTAAACAGAGCCGTCCCAAACTTTGGGGTGGCTGTGTGTTTTTGATTTTAATTTCCCTAAGCTATAGGACCATAAGTGGAAGTGCCATAGGCTGTGTTGCTTTGTTTCCTACGTGTTTCAGGAAACACCATACACTTCTCCAGAGTGGCTGTTGGCAATTTACATCCCGTCCATCAGCATAACAAGGCTCCCTGTTCTCCATGACCTGTCCTGCCTTTCTGGATTTTACACTTTTTTAGATGGCCCTTTTGACCGGGGGGCAGTGAGACTTCATTGTAGTGCAGATTTCCTTTACACGCTTGCTTGGTTGGCCAAAAAGGGCGTATGCGTTTTCTCCTGAATATATTCAGGAAAAAACACATACGCACTTTTTGGCCAAGTGCATCATTGTCGACATTCTGCCTCATTTCCTATGCTTTAAGTGCAATTCCAGTCTACGCCCTGAAATCGTTTTCCAGAAATTCTGCCCCACTTTCAAGTCCTCTTCAAAGACTTACTTCAATACATTTTTGGACGAGAGCTGTCATTCATAACTCTGCAGGTTTGTGAAATACAGTGGTCCTGAGCTCCTTTCTTCAACTCACTTTCTTGTGAGCTGGCCGCAAAACCGCAGGATTGCTTAAGGCCCTAATCTGTTTCCGGCAGGGCACGCTGAGCCTTTGTTTAATTCATCTTCCTGGTGAGAAATGAGCGTTCCATTTGCCCGTGCAGACACCTACAGCTAGGCTCTCATTTGTTCTCCCTATTCCTGTTCATCTTGCGAAGAAATTGCAAACTGTGCCAAACAGGAGGTTAAAGGCACTGACTCTCCAAGTGGGGAGAGTGTTAGTAAAGCGTCTGGAATGGTGAACCCCAGTACCAGGGTTCGAAAACTGAGATGCATTTGAAAACGTTTCCCAATCACACGGTGGACCATACTCTGGGTTTCCCATGCATGTTTTAGCTGAAGGAAGAATCCCTTAAACCTGGAGATTTAAGACCCTTGGAATGGGTACCATGCAGTATGACTTCAAAGGGCCTGCGTTTCCTCACCGAACCTCACCAATGCTATCAGCCAGAAGTGTCCAGCCTTATGTCTCACACAGCTGTGCGTGTAGATGTGGTAAATCCAGGTTGCATCACAAGCCCTGAGTGAATTATTTAAGAATTGCTCTCTATTTCACTGTCATTGTGTTTTGTTTTTGTAATTTATTTTGATAATGGGATTTATCGGATTTTCACTGCTGCGTTTATGCCGCTGTACACATGCTTGATTCTCTTATGGAGACATATAAATCCATGGGTTTTCAGATTCTTACTAGTCACGTATATTCCTAAGCATTGAATATGGGGTGTTGAGTCCATTTCGTGGAGCAAGGAGTAGGTCCTGACTATTACATATTTGCTTATGGAAAGGTATCTGTGCTAATTTCAATCTCTGGTTTTATGCAGGACCACAACTCACCTTTCCCCTTAAGCAAGCATAAGTTGGTTTTCTAAATATGAGACCCTTTTCTGTTTTGTAATTGAGTTCATGTGCAGCCATGTTTGCATTCCGTGTATTTGAGATATCTTATGGTGTTTCTTTTTCTGTGTGACTTAGTTAACTTAGAATGATCGTACCTGAATCCACTCATTATGCCGCGACGGGCCTCATGACATAGATTTCATTGCTGAGTGATATTCCATTGTACGTACGTACAACAACTTCTTTATCCATTTTTTGCTTTCTGGGATATTTCACTTGTACCGTAAATGAGGTTCTTGTAAGCAGAGCCGTCCAAAATTTATGGGTGGCTGTGTCTTTTTGATTTTAATTTCCCTAAGCTATAGAACCATAAGTGGAAGTGCCGTAGGCTCCGTTGCTTAGTTTTTTAGGTGTTTGAGGAAACACCATACACTTCTCCAGAGTGGCTGTTGGCAATTTACATCCCACCCATCAGCATAACAAGGCTCCCTGTTCTCCATGGCCTGTCCTGCCTTTCTGGATTTTTCACTTTTTTCAGATGTCCCTTTTGACAGGGGGGCAGTGAGACTTCATTGTAATGCATATTTCTTTACAGGCTTGCTTGTTTGGCCAAAAAGGGCGTATGTGTTTTTTCTTGAATATATTCAGGAAAAAACGCATACGCCCTTTTTGACCAAGTGCATCATTGTCGACTTTCTGTCTCTTTCCTTATGCTTTAAATGCAATTCCAGTCTGCCCCTGAACTCGTTTTCCTGCAATTCTGCCCCGCTTTCAAGTCCTCTACGCAGCCTTACTTCAATACATTTTTGGACAATAGCTGACATTTATAACTCTGCAGGTTTGTGAATGACAGTGCGCCTGAGCTCCTTTCTTCTACTCGCTTTCTTGTGAGCTGGCCGCATACCCGCAGGATTGCTTCATGCCCTAATCTGGTTCCGGCACAGCATGCTGATCCTTTGGTAAATTCCTCTTCCTGGTGGGAAATGAGTGTTATATTTGAACGTGCAGACACCTAGAGCTAGTCTCTCATTGGTTCTCCCTATTCTTGTTCATCTTGCGCAGAAATTGCAAACTGTGCCAAACAGGAGGTTAAAGGCACTGACTCTCTAAGTGGGGAGAGTATTAGTAAAGGGTCTTCAATCGTGAACCCGAGTAAAAGGGGACGAAAACTGAGATGCATTTGAAAAGGTTTCCCGGTCACACGGTGCACCATACTGTGGGTTTCCCATGCATGTTTTAGCTGAAGGAAGAATCCCTTAAACCTGGAGAGTTGGGACCCATGGAATGGGTACCATGCAGTATGACTTCAAAGGGCCTGCATTTTCTCAACGAACCTCACCAATGCTATCAGGCCGAAGTGAACAGCCTTATGTCTCACTCAGCTCTGGTTGTAGATGTGGTAAATCCAGGTTGCATCACAAGCCCTGAATGAATTATTTAAGAATTGCTCTCTATTTCACTGTCATTGTGTTTGTTTTTGTAATTCATTTTGATAATGGGATTTATCGGATTTTCTCTGCTGCATTCATGCCGCTGTACACACACTTGAGTCTCTTATGGAGACATATAAATCCATGGGTTTGAAGATACTTACTAGTCAGGTGTATTCCTAGGCGTTGAATATGGGGTGTTTAGTCCATTTCGTTGAGCAAGGGCTAGGTCTTGACTATTACATATTTGGCTTATGGAAAGGTATCTGTGCTAATTTCTATCTCTGGTTTTATGCAGCACCACAACTCACTTTTCCCCTTAAGCAAGCATAAGGTGGTTTTCTAAATTTGAGACCCTGTTCTGTTTTGTAATTCAGTTCATGTGTAGCCAAGTTTACATTCCGTGTATTAGTGATATCTTATGATGTTTCATTTTCTGTGTGACTTATTTCACTTAGAATCATCGTACCTGAATCCACTCATTATGCCACGATGGGCCTGATGACATAGATTTCATTGCTGAGTGATATTCCATTGAATGTGCGTACCACAACTTCTTTATCCATTTTTCACATTCTGGGATATTTAACTTGTACCGTAGACGAGATTCCTGTAAACAGAGCCGTCTGAAACTTTGGGGTGGCTGTCTGTTTTTGATTTTAATTTCCGTGATCTATAAGACCATAAGTGGAAGTGCCGTAGTCTCCGTGGCTTTGTTTCTTAGGTGTTTCAGGAAACACCATACACTTCTCCAGAGTGGCTGTTGGCAATTTACATCCCGCCCATCAGCATAACAAGGCTCCCTGTTCTCCATGGCCTGTGCTGTCTTTCTGGATTTTACACTTTTTTCAGATGGCCCTTTTGACCTGGGGGCAGTGAGACTTCATTGTAGTGCAGATTTCTTTAACATGCTTGCTTGGTTGGCCAAAAAGGGCATATGCGTTTTTTCCTGAATATATTCAGGAAAAAACGCATACGCCCTTTTTGGCCAAGTGCATCATTGTCGACGTTCTGCCTCTTTTCCTATGCTTTAAATGCGATTCCAGTCTACCCCCTGAAATCGTTTTCTTGCAATTCTGCCCCGCTTTCAAGTCCTCTTCGCAGCCTTCCTTCAATATATTTTTGGGTGATAGCTGTCATTTATAACTCTGCAGGTTTGTGAATTACAGTGTCCCTGAGCTCCTTTCTTCAACTCGCTTTCTTGTGAGCTGGCCGCAAACCTGCAGGATTGCTTCAGGCCCTAATCTGGTTCCGGCACGGCATGCTGAGCTTTTGGTTAATTCCTCTTCCTGGTGGGAAAGGGACGTTAAATTTACCCGTGCAGACACCTTCACACGAGTCTTCATGGTGCCACTTTGCCCCGGTTATCTCTATGGAGGTTGGAGTTGGAGGGCCTCCTCGCTCAAGGTCAGTGTGCCCATGGAGCCAACCCTGCAACTTCAGGGCATGGTTGGGTGTTAGGATCACCACGTGGGGTCCTTTTCCCTTCGGAGGGAGGTGGCCTTTTGGGCTGCTGATTTCCAGGTTTTCAGATACTGCCAGTATCTTGGCCAGATGTGGCGGTGGGCCAAGCCCCTTGGTGACCGTAGTTTATCCTACCTGGAGCGCATTCTTGCATTGTTCCATTTCAAGTGGTCCCAGGTTTTGCACTAATACTCCAATGGCGATTCACCGTTCACCAGGAATGTAAAGGTCAAAGGGTTTAGCTAAATTAGGGAGTTCCAGGGCAAGGGTCTGAATTGACTGCTCTTTCCATTCTTGAAAGGCCACTTCTGCATTCTATTCAAAAGGATCATCATCTTTTCCTTTCAGTGTTTCATATAGAGGCCCAGCTAGTAGACTGTAGTTAGGGATCCAGAAGCAGCAAACCCTGGCCTCCCCAGGAACCCCTAAGCTGTCTTCTAGGTTCAGAAATGGGTAAGGCTGTAAATTGTTTCTTCCCTTTCCTGGGATGGGCTTCTCCGAACTTCTGTGAGAATGAAGCCCAGGCAGGTCACCGTAGTCTGTGATATTTGAGCTTTTTCTTGGACAACTTGTATCCTTTATTGGCTTGGTAGTTCAGAGGTCTCCTTAGTAGGGCTGGCGATCAGAATGTCGTCTGCATATTGAAGGAGTGTTTCCTTTTCCAGAGGTAGAAATTTTAGTTCTTTAGCTGAGCTTTCCCCAAAGATGGTGTGGGAATTTTTGAACCCTTGGGGCAACACGGCCCGGAAGTATTGTTTTAGTTGTATGTTGAGTCCTGCCACTCACAAGCCAAAATTTCTTGTGACTCTGGGACTAATAGAATACAAAAGAAGGCATCATTGAAGACTAATACAGAATACCATGTCCTGGTGGTTGGTAGAATGACCAGCAGGGTGTAGGATTTAGGAACTACTGGAGGTATATCCTCGGTGGCTTCACTGACTGTCCTGACATCCTTTACCAGGACTCCAGCAGCCCATGGGGCTCTCGAGGTCAGGCCAATCCCAGGATATGGAGCTCACCTGGGCAGGTACCCCACCCCCACCGCAGCCCATGGGGCTCTCGTGTTCAGGCCCCTCCCAGGATATGGGGTTCCCTAGGCAGGTTCCCCTGCAGCCCATGGGGCTCTCGTGGTCAGGCCCCTCCCAGGATACAGAGCTACCCTTGCAGGTACCATGGCAGGGCTGGGAACACAGGAACCGTGCATATCGCCCTCATTGCAGAGCACTCCCAGCTCACCTGTCACTCAGATCTGACACAGAGCACCTCAGAGCAGGACTTGAACTAACAAACAGCAGCTCCGACAGGTCTGTGACCCTGGGCATCACTCTGTGTGGCCTCCCTCCACCTGGTCTTCCAGAGACTTCCACTGAACACGGGGCACCAGGCCTCTGTCTCCACCCACCAGCCACCCCTCCTCTCCCTGACTCCTGGGTTCCTCTCATTAGGAGAGGGTTTTCTTGAAGTTGTCTCCCACTCATGGGCCAGATAATATAATTAGAAAACAAGCCAGAGCTGCAGCCCCTTGTCTATCCTGACTCTCAGGAGCCCACACCTGTTCCTTGGACCTGGCCGATTCAGCAAGTTCCAGTTTCTGCAACTGTGAGCCCCTGAGGGGTGATTATTGGCTGGCCTGGGAAGCCCGACCGTGCCGGCCAGCCCTCCCCAGGTGTGCCTGGGTTCAGATCAATATAAACACCGCTCCAGGCAGCAAGAGCCCCTGCAGCTGTGCCTGACGCCATTTTCTCTGCCCTGTCAGCAGTCTTGGGGCTGGACTGGTGGGAGGGAGTGAGAGGCCACGGCTTTGTGGGTGGCCCAGTGTGAGTGGGGCTCTGCTGGACTTTCTGCAGCAGTTGCCAAGATGCCACCTGCTAAAGAAGAGGATGTGTCACCCATACCTGCCGCTGGAATTTCTCCCTGGGCAGAGGTGAGTGAGGAAGAAAGCAGTGGGGGCCGGGACAGCAGGGGTATCTCAGGCAGGGAAATGGAAAGCTTCCAGAAGAGCACCCAGGGCCAGGACCACCCTGGCTGGCCTGCTGGCACCAAGTCGGCTGGCATGCTGTCGCTCATGTGGCTCCATGGCCCTTCCTCTAGGCTTTCAAGTCCTTGTACATATTCAGGTGTTTTACCTGGGAAGGGTGGGAACATTTCAGCAGCAGCTGGCCTGGGGCTCAGCCCACGTTTACTCACAGATGCCTCGGCACGGTCCCCCAGCTTTGCAATGAGGACGCTTGTTGCGTGGGGCCTGCTGGCTGAATGGGAGATGATTCCCCACCACTGACCAACTTCAGAATTGTTTACAACTGGAGCAAGTGCCCTGATACGGTTTTCCTCTGTGTAACTGGTGGGTTCTGTTTTTTTTTCTTTTTTTCGTTTTTGGTTCAAGGTAGATTTTATTCCTCTTTTTTGTATTTACAGATATAAGCATGGAAATAATTTATTCATATAAATACATGTATGTGAAGGGAAGAATATTTTTTCTGTTTTACTTTTTGTAATTTGAATTTTATTTTATTTTTTTATACAGCAGGTTCTTTTTGGTTATCTATTTTATACATATAAATGTATACATGCCAATCCCAATCTCTCAACTCCCCCCACCACCACACCCCAACAGCTTTCCCCCCTTGGTGTCCATACGTTTGTTGTCTACATCTGTTGCTCTATTTCTGCCTGGCAAAACGGTTCATCTGTACAATTTTTCTAGGTTCCACATATATGCATTAATAGACAAGATTTGTTTTTCTCTTTCTGACTTACTTCACTCTGTATGACAGTCTCTAGATCCATCAACGTGTCTACAAATGACCCAATTTCATTCCTTTTTATGGCTTAGTAATATTCCATTTTATATATGTACCACTTCATTATGCATTCGTCTGTCTGAGGGCATTTAGGTTGCTTCCATTACCTGGATATTGTAAATAGTGATGCAATGAACATTGCGGTGAATGTCTCTTTTTGATTTATGGTTTTGTCTGGGTATATGCCCAGTAGTGGGATTGCTGTATCATATGGTAATTCTATTCTTAGTTTTATAAGAAACTCCATAATGTTCTCCACAGTGACTGTATCAATTTACATTCCCAACAATAGTGGAAGAGGGTTCCTTATCTCCACACCCTTTCCAGCATTTGTTGTTTGTAGATTTTCTGATGATGCCCATTCTAACAGGTGTGAGGTGATACACCATGGATGAGTCTATTTCGTTGAGCAAAGAGTAGGTCTTGTCTATTACATATTTGGCTTATGGAACGGTATGTGTGCTAATTTCAATCTCTGGTTTTATACAGCACCCCAACTCAACTTTCCCCTTAAGCAAGCATAAGTTTTTATCTAAATGTGAGACTCTGTTCGGTTTTGGAATTCAGTTTATGTGTAGCCAAGTTTACACTCTCTCTATTAGTGATATCTTATGATAATTATCTTTCTCTGTGTGACCTATTTCTCTTAGAATCATCATACTTAAATCCACTCAATTTGCTGCTACAGGCCTGATGACAGTGATTTCATTGCTGAGTGATATTCCGTTGTACGTAAGTAGCACAACTCCTTTATCCATTTTTTTCTTTCTGGGATATTTAATTTGTACTGGACTCAAGGTTCTTGTAAACACAGCAGCCCTAAATTTTGTGTTGGCTGTGTCTTGTTGATTTTAATTTTCCTAAGCTATAGGGCCAAAAGTGGAAGTGCCCTAGGGTCTGTAGCTTTGTTTTTCAGATGTTTCAGGATACACCATAAACATCTCCAGAGTGTCTGTTGGCCATTTACATCCCGCCCATCAGCATAACAAGGCTCCCTGTTCTCCATGGCCTGTCCTGTGTTTCTGGTTTTTACACTTTTTTCAGATGGCCCTTTTGACGAATGGGAAATGAGACTTCATTGTAGTGCGGATTTCCATTTCTCGAGTGCTTGGTTGGCCAAAAAGGGCATATGTGTTTTTTCCTGAATATATTCAGGAAAAAATGTTTACGCACTTTTGTCCAAGTGCATCACTGTCAAAGATCTGCCGCTTTTCACATGCTTTAAATGCAATTCCAATCTACCTCCTGAAATATGATTCCTGCAATTCTGCCTCGTTTTCAAGTCCTCTTTGCAGACTTACTTCCATATAATTTTGCCAATAGCTGTCATTTATAACACTGCAGGTTTGTGAATTACAGTGCCCGTGATTTCCTTTCTTAACTCGTTTCCTTGAAAACTGGCCACAGAACCGCAGGTTTGCTTCAGGCCGTAATCAGGGTCCGGCACGGCACTCTGAGACTTTGGTTCATTCCACTTCCTGGTGGGAAATTAGAGTTAAATGTGCCCCTCCAGACACCTGCCTCACTCCTAGCCCCTTGGTGATGTGTGTCCTGTGGTTTGAGGCCACATGTGCTGGGTTCCTCACCTTTGGCTGATGTGGCCCCACTGGTGTGAGGACACTCCTGCCTGGTTCCCATCCCCTTGGTGATGTGGGCCCTCCGGTGAGAGTCTGATCCTGGTTGGGTTCCTCACACTTCTGTGAGGTGGGCCCTCTTCTCTGAGGTCACTCCTGCCTGGCTGGCACACCCCGCCTTGGCGACGTCGGCCCTCTGGTGGGATTTGGTGCCTGCTGGGTGTCTCCTGCCCTCGGTAATGAGGGCCCTCTGGCGTCAGACCCTAACTCCTGGGCTCCCAATATTTTCTGATATGCGCCCTGTGGTTCGAGTACACTCCTGCCAGGTTCCCAACCCCATGGGAATGTGGGCCTTCTGCTCTGAGGTCCCAACCGTGGGTTGCTCAGTTTCATGATGAGGGCCCTCTGCTGTGAGTTCTCTCCGGCCTGGATCCCATAGCCTCGCTGCTCCTGGCCACCTGCTGGGAGGTTCCAACTGCGGGATTCCTCACCTTTTTTCTTCTATGGGCCCTCTGTTTTGAGACTCCTCCGCCCTGCCTCACTCCCAGCCCCTTGGTGATGTGTGTCCTCTGGTTTGAGGCCACGTATGCTGGGTCCCTCGCCTTTCGATGATGTGGCCCCACTGGTGTGAGGACACTCCTGCCTGGTTCCTATCCCCTTGATGATGTGGGCCCTCTGGTGAGAGTCTGATCCTGGCTGGGTTCCTCACCCTTCTGTGAGGGGGGCCCTCTGCTGTGAGGTCACTCCTGCCTGGCTGGCACACCCCACCTGGGCAACATCGGCCCTCTTGTGGCAGTTGGAGCCTGCTGGGAACCTCCCCTCGGTGATGGGGGCCCTCTTGCCTCAGGCCCTAACTGCTGGGTACCCACATTTTCTGATACGTGCTAAGTGGTGCGAGGACACTCCTGCGAGGTTCCCATCCCCATGGGCATGTGGGCCTTCTGCTCTAAGTTCCCAACACCTGTGTTGTTCACCGTTTCATGATGTTGGCTCTCTGGTGTTAGTTCACCCAGGCCTAGATCCCATAGCCTCTGTGCTCTGAGCGGCCTGCTGGGAGGTTCCTACTGCTGGATTCCTTACCTTTTTTATTCTTTGGGTCCTGTGTTTTCATGCTCCTACTTCCTGACTCACTCCCAGCCCATTTGTGATGTAGGTCCTCTTGTTTAAGGCCACATGTACCAGTTTCCTCACCTTTATTGATGTGGCCCCACTGGTGTGAGGACACTCCTGCCTGGTTCCCATCCCCTTGGTGATGTGGGCCCTCTGGTGAGAGTCTGATCCTGTCTGGATTCCTCACACTTCTGTGAGGTGGGCCCTCTGCTGTGAGGTAACTCCTGCCTGGCTTGCTCCCATTGCCTTGGTGACGTCGGACCTCTGGTGGCATTTGGAGCCTGCTGGTAGCCTCCTCTCCTCCGTGATGAGGGCCCTCTGGCGCCAGGCCATAACTGCTGGGTTCCCACATTTTCTGATACGTGCTAAGTGGTGCGAGGACACTCCTGCGAGGTTCCCATCCCCATGGGGATGTGGGCCTTCTGCTCTGAGGTCCCACTGGCTGGGTTGCTCACAGTTTCATGATGTGGGCCCTCTGCTGTGAGTTCACTGTGGCCTGGATCCCATAGACTCCATGCTCTGGGCCACCTGCTGGGAGGTTCAAACTGCTGGATTCCTCACATTTTTTATTCTGTGGGCCCTGTGTTGTTAGGCTACTCCTGCCTGCCTCACTCGGAGCACCTTGGAAATGTGGGTCCTCTGGTTTAGGCCACATGTGCTGGGTTCCTCACCTTTCTATAATGTGGCCACACTGGTGTGAGGACACTCCTGCCTTGTTCCGATCCCCTTGGTGATGTGGGCCCTCTGGTGAGAGTCTTAATCCTGGCTGGGTTCCTCACCCTTCTGTGAGGTAGGCCCTCTGCTATGAGGTCACTCCTGCCTGGCTGGCACACGTCAACGTGGCAACGTGGGCCCTCAGTTGGGAGTTGGTGCCTGCTGGGAGTCTCCTCCCCTCGGTAATGAGGGCCCTCTGGCGTCAGACCCTAACTTCTGGGCTCCCAAAATTTTCTGATGTGCGCCCTGTGGTGCGAGTACACTCCTGCCAGGATCCCAACCCCATGGGGATGTGGGCCTTCTGCTCTAAGGTCCCACCGGCTGGGTTGCTCACAGTTTCATAATGAGGGCCCTCTGTTTTGAGTTCAGTCAGGCCTGGATCCCATAGCCTCGCTGCTCCTGGCCACCTGCTGGGAGGTTCCAACTGCGGGATTCCTCACCTTTTTTACGCTATGGGCCCTCTGTTTGGAGGCTCCTCCTGCCTGCCTCACTCCCAGCCCCTTGGTGATGTGTGTCCTGTAGTTTGAGGCCACGTGTGCTGGGTCCGTCACATTTCGGTGATGTGACCACACTGGTGTGAGGACACTCCTGCCTGGTTTCCATTCCCTTGGTGATGTGGGCCCTCCGGTGAGAGTCTGATCCTCTTTGGGTTCCTCACACTTTTGTGTGGTTGGCCCTCTGCTCTGAGGTCACTCCTGCCTGGCTGGCACACCCTGCATTGGCGACGTCGGCCTTCTGGTAGCAGTTGGAGCTTGCTGGGAGCCTCCTCTCCTCAGTGATGAGGGCCCTCTGGCGTCCGGCCCTAACTGCTGGGCTCCCCACCTTTTCTGATGTGTGCCCACTGGTGCGATGACACTCCTGCTTGGTTCCCTTCCCCATGGGGATGTTGGCCTTGTGCTCTGAGGTTACAACGGCTGGGTTGCTTACAGTATCACGATGAGGGCCCTCTGCTGTGAGTTCATCACTGCCTGGATCCCATAGCCTCGGTGCTCTGGGCCGCCTGCTGGGATGTTCCAACTGCTGGATTCCTCACCTTTTTTATACAATGGGCCATGTGTTTTGAGGTTAATCCTGCCTGCCTCGCTCCGAGACCCATGGTGATGTGGGTCCTCTGGTTTGAGGCCACATGTGCTGGGTACCTCAACTTTCGATGATGTGGCCCCACGGGTGTGAGGACACTCCTGCCTGGTTCCCAGCCCCTTGCTTATGTGGGCACTCTGGTGAGAGTCTGATCTTGACTGGGTTCCTTACCCTTCTGTGAGGTGGGCCCTCTGATGTGAGGTCACTCCTGCCTGGATGGCTCATGTCGCCTTGGCGACGTAGGCCCTCTGTTGGCCACTGAAGCATGCTGGGAGCCTCCTACCCTCTTTAATAAGGGCCCTGGAAGAAACGCATATGCCCTTTTTGACCAAGTGCATCATTGTCGAGGTTCTGCCTCTTCTCCTATACTTTCAGAGGACTTCCCGTCTACCTCCTGAAATCGTATTCCTGGAATTCTGCCCCGCGTTCAAGTCCTCTTTGCAGCCTTACTTCAATATATTTTTGGACGATAGCTGTCATTTATAACTGCAGGTTTGTGAATACAGCGCCCCTGAGCTCCTTTCTTCAACTCGCTTTCTTGTGAGCTGGCCGCAAAACCGCAGGATTACTTCAGGCCATAATCTGGTTCTGACACGGCATGCTGAGCCTTTGGCTAATTCCTCTTCCTGGTGGGAAATGAGCGTTAAATTTGTTCGTGCAGACACCTACAGCTAATCTCTCATTGGTTCTCCCTATTCCTGTTCATCTTGCGCAGAAATTCCAAACTGTGCCAAACAGAAGGTTAAAGGCACTGACTCTCCAAGAGGGGAGAGTGTTAGTAAAGCGTCTGGAATGGTAAAACCGAGTACGAGGGGACGAAAACTGAGACGCATTTAAAAAGTTTTCCCGGTCACATGGTGGACCATATTCTGGGTTGCCCATGCATGTTTTACCTGAAGGAAGAATCCCTTCAACCTGGAGAGTTGGGACCCATGGAATGGGTACCACGCAGTATGACTTCAAAGGGTTGCCTTTGCTCACCGAACGTCACCAATGCTATCAGCCCGAAGTGTCCAGCCTTATGTCTCACTCAGCTCGGGGTGTAGATGTGGTAAATCCACGTTGCATCACAAGCCCTGAATGAATTATTTAAGAATTGCTCTCTATTTCACTGTCATTGTGTTTTGTTTTTGTAATTTATTTTGATAATGGGATTTATCGGATTTTCACTGCTGCGTTTATGCCGCTGTACACATGCTTGATTCTCTTATGGAGACATATAAATCCATGGGTTTTCAGATTCTTACTAGTCAGGTATATTCCTAGGCATTGAATATGGGGTGTTGAGTCCATTTCGTGGAGCAAGGAGTAGGTCCTGACTATTACATATTTGCTTATGGAAAGGTATCTGTGCTAATTTCAATCTCTGGTTTTATGCAGCACCACAACCCACCTTTCCCCTTAAGCAAGCATAAGTTGGTTTTCTAAATTTGAGACCCTTTTCTGTTTTGTAATTGAATTCATGTGCAGCCATGTTTGCATTCCGTGTATTTGAGATATCTTATGGTGTTTCTTTTTCTGTGTGACTTAGTTAACTTAGAATGATCGTACCTGAATCCACTCATTATGCCGCGACGGGCCTCATGACATAGATTTCATTGCTGAGTGATATTCCATTGTACGTACGTACAACAACTTCTTTATCCATTTTTTGCTTTCTGGGATATTTCACTTGTACCGTAAATGAGGTTCTTGTAAGCAGAGCCGTCCAAAATTTATGGGTGGCTGTGTCTTTTTGATTTTAATTTCCCTAAGCTATAGAACCATAAGTTGAAGTGCCGTAGGCTCCGTTGCTTAGTTTTTTAGGTGTTTGAGGAAACACCATACACTTCTCCAGAGTGGCTGTTGGCAAGTTACATCCCGCCCATCAGCATAACAAGGCTCCCTGTTCTCCATGGCCTGTCCTGCCTTTCTGGATTTTTCCTTTTTTCAGATGTCCCTTTTGACAGGGGGGCAGTGAGACTTCATTGTAATGCATATTTCTTTACAGGCTTGCTTGTTTGGCCAAAAAGGGCGTATGTGTTTTTTCTTGAATATATTCAGGAAAAAACGCATACGCCCTTTTTGACCAAGTGCATCATTGTCGACTTTCTGTCTCTTTCCTTATGCTTTAAATGCAATTCCAGTCTGCCCCTGAACTCGTTTTCCTGCAATTCTGCCCCGCTTTCAAGTCCTCTACGCAGCCTTACTTCAATACATTTTTGGACAATAGCTGACATTTATAACTCTGCAGGTTTGTGAATGACAGTGCGCCTGAGCTCCTTTCTTCTACTCGCTTTCTTGTGAGCTGGCCGCAAACCCGCAGGATTGCTTCATGCCCTAATCTGGTTCCGGCACAGCATGCTGATCCTTTGGTAAATTCCTCTTCCTGGTGGGAAATGAGTGTTATATTTGAACGTGCAGACACCTAGAGCTAGTCTCTCATTGGTTCTCCCTATTCTTGTTCATCTTGCGCAGAAATTGCAAACTGTGCCAAACAGGAGGTTAAAGGCACTGACTCTCTAAGTGGGGAGAGTATTAGTAAAGGGTCTTCAATCGTGAACCCGAGTAAAAGGGGACGAAAACTGAGATACATTTGAAAAGGTTTCCCGGTCACACGGTGCACCATACTGTGGGTTTCCCATGCATGTTTTAGCTGAAGGAAGAATCCCTTAAACCTGGAGAGTTGGGACCCATGGAATGGGTACCATGCAGTATGACTTCAAAGGGCCTGCATTTTCTCAACGAACCTCACCAATGCTATCAGGCTGAAGTGTACAGCCTTATGTCTCACTCAGCTCTGGTTGTAGATGTGGTAAATCCAGGTTGCATCACAAGCCCTGAATGAATTATTTAAGAATTGCTCTCTATTTCACTGTCATTGTGTTTGTTTTTGTAATTCATTTTGATAATGGGATTTATCGGATTTTCTCTGCTGCATTCATGCCGCTGTACACACACTTGAGTCTCTTATGGAGACATATAAATCCATGGGTTTGAAGATACTTACTAGTCAGGTGTATTCCTAGGCGTTGAATATGGGGTGTTTAGTCCATTTCGTTGAGCAAGGGCTAGGTCTTGACTATTACATATTTGGCTTATGGAAAGGTATCTGTGCTAATTTCTATCTCTGGTTTTATGCAGCACCACAACTCACCTTTCCCCTTAAGCAAGCATAAGTTGGTTTTCTAAATTTGAGACCCTGTTCTGTTTTGTAATTCAGTTCATGTGTAGCCAAGTTTACATTCCGTGTATTAGTGATATCTTATGATGTTTCATTTTCTGTGTGACTTATTTCACTTAGAATCATCGTACCTGAATCCACTCATTATGCCGCGACGGGCCTGATGACATAGATTTCATTGGTGAGTGATATTCCTTTGTACGTACGTACCACACTTCTTTATCCATTTTTCACATTCTGGGATATTTAACTTGTACCGTAGACGAGATTCCTGTAAACAGAGCCGTCTGAAACTTTGGGGTGGCTGTCTGTTTTTGATTTTAATTTCCGTGATCTATAAGACCATAAGTGGAAGTGCCGTAGTCTCCGTTGCTTTGTTTCTTAGGTGTTTCAGGAAACACCATACACTTCTCCAGAGTGGCTGTTGGCAATTTACATCCCGCCCATCAGCATAACAAGGCTCTCTGTTCTCCCTGGCCTGTGCTGTCTTTCTGGATTTTACACTTTTTTCAGATGGCCCTTTTGACCTGGGGGCAGTGAGACTTCTTTGTAGTGCAGATTTCTTTAACATGCTGGCTTGGTTGGCCAAAAAGGGCGTATGCGTTTTTTCCTGAATATATTCAGGAAAAAACGCATACGCCCTTTTTGGCCAAGTGCATCATTGTCGACGTTCTGCCTCTTTTCCTATGCTTTAAATGCAATTCCAGTCTACCCCCTGAAATCGTTTTCCTGCAATTCTGCCCCGCTTTCCAGTCCTCTTCGCAGCCTTCCTTCAATATATTTTTGGACGATAGCTGTCATTTATAACTCTGCAGGTTTGTGAATTACAGTGCCCCTGAGCTCCTTTCTTCAACTCGCTTTCTTGTGAGCTGGCCGCAAACCCGCAGGAATGCTTCAGGCCCTAATCTGGTTCCGGCACGGCATGCTGAGCCTTTGGTTAATTCCTCTTCCTGGTGGGAAATGAGCGTTCCATTTGCCCGTCCAGACACGTACAGCTAGTCTCTCATTGGTTCTCCCTATTCCTGTTCATCTTGCGCAGAAATTGCAAACTGTGCCAAACAGGAGGTTAAAGGCACTGACTCTCCAAGTGGGGAGAGTGTTAGTAAACGGTCTGGAATGGTGAACCCGAGTAAAAGGGGACGAAAACTGAGATGCATTTGAAAACGTTTCCCGGTCACACAGTGCACTGTACTGTGGGTTTCCCATGCATGTTTTAGCTGAAGGAAGAATCCCTTAAACCTGGAGAGTTGGGACCCATGGAATGGGTACCATGCAGTATGACTTCAAAGGGTCTGCATTTGCTCATCGAACCTCACCAATGCTATCAACCCGAAGTGTCCAGCCTTATGTCTCACTCAGCTCTGGGTGTAGATGTGGTAAATCCAGGTTGCATCACAAGCCCTGAATGAATTATTTAAGAATTGCTCTCTATTTCACTGTCATTGTGTTTGTTTTTGTAATTCATTTTGATAATGGGTTTTATCGGATTTTCTCTGCTGCATTCATGCCGCTGTACACACACTTGAGTCTCTTACGGAGACATATAAATCCATGGGTTTGAAGGTTCTTACTAGTCATGTGTAATCCTAGGCGTTGAATATGGGGTGTTTAGTCCATTTCGTTGAGCAAGGGCTAGGTCTTGACTATTACATATTTGGCTTATGGAAAGGTATCTGTGCTAATTTCTATCTCTGGTTTTATGCAGCACCACAACTCACCTTTCCCCTTAAGCAAGCATAAGTTGGTTTTCTAAATTTGAGACCCTGTTCTGTTTTGTAATTCAGTTCATGTGTAGCCAAGTTTACATTCCGTGTATTAGTGATATCTTATGATGTTTCATTTTCTGTGTGACTTATTTCACTTAGAATCATCGTACCTGAATCCACTCATTATGCCGCGACGGGCCTGATGACATAGATTTCATTGGTGAGTGATATTCCTTTGTACGTACGTACCACACTTCTTTATCCATTTTTCGCTTTCTGGGATATTTAACTTGTACCGTAGACGAGGTTCTTGTAAACAGAGCCGTAAACAGAAACTTTGCGGTGGCTGTGTGTTTTTTATTTTAATTTCCCTAAGCTATAGGAAAAAAAGTGGTAATGCCGTAGGCTCCGTTGCTTTGTTTTTTAGGTTTTTGAGGAAACACCATACACATCTCCAGAGTGGGTGTTGGCAATTTACATCCCGCCCATCAGCATAACAAGGCTCCCTGTTCTCCATGGCCTGGGCTGCCTTTCTGGATTTTACACTTTTTTCAGATGGCCCTTTTGAACGGGGGGCAGTCAGACTTCATTGTAGTGCAGATTTCATTAACATGCTTGCTTGGTTGGCCAAAAAGGGCGTATGCGTTTTTTCCTGAATATATTCAGGAAAAAACGCATACGCCCTTTTTGGCCAAGTGCATCATTGTCGACGTTCTGCCTCTTTTCCTATGCTTTAAATGCAATTCCAGTCTACCCCCTGGAATCGTTTTCTTGCAGTTCTGCCCCGCTTTCCAGTCCTCTTCGCAGCCTTCCTTCAATATATTTTTGGGTGATAGCTGTCATTTATAACTCTGCAGGTTTGTGAATTACAGTGTCCCTGAGCTCCTTTCTTCAACTCGCTTTCTTGTGAGCTGGCCGCAAACCCGCAGGATTGCTTCAGGCCCTAATCTGGTTCCGGCACGGCATGCTGAGCCTTTGGTTAATTCCTCTTCCTGGTGGGAAATGAGCGTTAAATTTGCCCGTGCAGACACCTTCACACGAGTCTTCATGGTGCCACTTTGCCCCGGTTATCTCTATGGAGGTTGGAGTTGGAGGGCCTCCTCGCTCAAGGTCAGTGTGCCCATGGAGCCAACCCTGCAACTTCAGGGCATGGTTGGGTGTTAGGATCACCACGTGGGGTCCTTTTCCCTTCGGAGGGAGGTGGCCTTTTGGGCTGCTGATTTCCAGGTTTTCAGATACTGCCAGTATCTTGGTCAGATGTGGCGGTGGGCCAAGCCCCTTGGTGACCGCAGTTTATCCTACCTGGATCGCATTCTTGCATTGTTCCATCTCAAGTGGTCCCAGGTTTTGCACTAATACTCCAATGGCGATTCACCGTTCACCAGGAATGTAAAGGTCAAAGGGTTTAGCTAAATTAGGGAGTTCCAGGGCAAGGGTCTGAATTGACTGCTCTTTCCATTCTTGAAAGGCCACTTCTGCATTCTATTCAAAAGGATCATCATCTTTTCCTTTCAGTGTTTCATATAGAGGCCCAGCTAGTAGACTGTAGTTAGGGATCCAGAAGCAGCAAACCCTGGCCTCCCCAGGAGCCCCTAAGCTGTCTTCTAGTTTCAGAAATGGGTAAGGCTGTAAATTGTTTCTTCCCTTTCCTGGGATGGGCTTCTCCGACCTTCTGTGAGAATGAAGCCCAGGCAGGTCACCGTAGTCTGTGATATTTGAGCTTTGTCTTGGACAACTTGTATCCTTTATTGGCTTGGTAGTTCAGAGGTCTCCTTAGTAGGGCTGGCGATCAGAATGTCGTCTGCATATTGAAGGAGTGTTTCCTTTTCCAGAGGTAGAACTTTTAGTTCTTTAGCTGAGCTTTCCCCAAAGATGGTGTGGGAATTTTTGAACCCTTGGGGCAACACGGCCCGGAAGTATTGTTTTAGTTGTATGTTGAGTCCTGCCACTCACAAGCCAAAATTTCTTGTGACTCTGGGACTAATAGAATACAAAAGAAGGCATCATTGAAGACTAATACAGAATACCATGTCCTGGTGGTTGGTAGAATGACCAGCAGGGTGTAGGATTTAGGAACTACTGGAGGTATATCCTCGGTGGCTTCACTGACTGTCCTGACATCCTTTACCAGGACTCCAGCAGCCCATGGGGCTCTCGAGGTCAGGCCAATCCCAGGATATGGAGCTCACCTGGGCAGGTACCCCACCCCCACCGCAGCCCATGGGGCTCTCGTGTTCAGGCCCCTCCCAGGATATGGGGTTCCCTGGGCAGGTTCCCCTGCAGCCCATGGGGCTCTCGTGGTCAGGCCCCTCCCAGGATACAGAGCTACCCTTGCAGGTACCATGGCAGGGCTGGGAACACAGGAACCCTGCATATCGCCCTCATTGCAGAGCACTCCCAGCTCACCTGTCACTCAGATCTGACACAGAGCACCTCAGAGCAGGACTTGAACTAACAAACAGCAGCTCCGACAGGTCTGTGACCCTGGGCATCACTCTGTGTGGCCTCCCTCCACCTGGTGTTCCAGAGACTTCCACTGCACCCGGGGCACCAGGCCTCTGTCTCCACCCACCAGCCACCCCTCCTCTCCCTGACTCCTGGGTTCCTCTCATTAGGAGAGGGTTTTCTTGAAGTTGTCTCCCACTCATGGGCCAGATAATATAACTAGAAAACAAGCCTGAGCTGCAGCCCCTTGTCTATCCTGACTCTCAGGAGCCCACACCTCTTCCTTGGACCTGGCCGATTCAGCAAGTTCCAGTTTCTGCAACTGTGAGCCCCTGAGGGGTGATTATTGGCTGGCCTGGGAAGCCCGACCGTGCCGGCCAGACCTCCCCAGGTGTGCCTGGGTTCAGATCAATATAAACACCGCTCCAGGCAGCAAGAGCCCCTGCAGCTGTGCCTGACGCCATTTTCTCTGCCCTGTCAGCAGTCTTGGGGCTGGACTGGTGGGAGGGAGTGAGAGGCCACGGCTTTGTGGGTGGCCCAGTGTGAGTGGGGCTCTGCTGGACTTTCTGCAGCAGTTGCCAAGATGCCACCTGCTAAAGAAGAGGATGTGTCACCCATACCTGCCGCTGGAATTTCTCCCTGGGCAGAGGTGAGTGAGGAAGAAAGCAGTGGGGGCCGGGACAGCAGGGGTATCTCAGGCAGGGAAATGGAAAGCTTCCAGAAGAGCACCCAGGGCCAGGACCATCCTGGCTGGCCTGCAGGCACCAAGTCGGCTGGCATGCTGTCACTCATGTGGCTCCATGGCCCTTCCTCTAGGCTTTCAAGTCCTTGTACATATTCAGGTGTTTTACCTGGGAAGGGTGGGAACATTTCAGCAGCAGCTGGCCTGGGGCTCAGCCCACGTTTACTCACAGATGCCTCGGCACGGTCCCCCAGCTTTGCAATGAGGACGCTTGTTGCGTGGGGCCTGCTGGCTGAATGGGAGATGATTCCCCACCACTGACCAACTTCAGAATTGTTTACAACTGGAGCAAGTGCCCTGATACGGTTTTCCTCTGTGTAACTGGTGGGTTCTGTTTTTTTTTCTTTTTTTCGTTTTTGGTTCAAGGTAGATTTTATTCCTCTTTTTTGTATTTACAGATATAAGCATGGAAATAATTTATTCATATAAATACATGTATGTGAAGGGAAGAATATTTTTTCTGTTTTACTTTTTGTAATTTGAATTTTATTTTATTTTTTTATACAGCAGGTTCTTTTTGGTTATCTATTTTATACATATAAATGTATACATGCCAATCCCAATCTCTCAACTCCTCCCACCACCACCCCCCAACAGCTTTCCCCCCTTGGTGTCCATACGTTTGTTGTCTACATCTGTTGCTCTATTTCTGCCTTGCAAAACGGTTCATCTGTACAATTTGTCTAGGTTCCACATATAGCCATTAATAGACAAGATTTCTTTTTCTCTTTCTGACTTACTTCACTCTGTATGACAGTCTCTAGATCCATCAACGTCTCTACAAATGACCCAATTTCATTCCTTTTTATGGCTTAGTAATATTCCATTTTATATATGTACCACGTCTGTATGAATTCGTCTGTCTGTGGGCATTTAGGTTGCTTCCATTACCTGGATATTGTAAATAGTGATGCAATGAACATTGCGGTGAATGTCTCTTTTTGATTTATGGTTTTGTCTGGGTATATGCCCAGTAGTGGGACTGCTGTATCATATGGTAATTCTATTCTTAGTTTTATAAGAAACTCCATAACTTTCTCCACAGTGACTGTATCAATTTCATTCCCAACAATAGCGGAAGAGGGTTCCTTATCTCCACACCCTTTCCAGCATTTGTTGTTTGTAGATTTTCTGATGATGCCCATTCTAACAGGTGTGAGGTGATACACCATGGATGAGTCTATTTCGTTGAGCAAAGAGTAGGTCTTGTCTATTACATATTTGGCTTATGGAATGGTATGTGTGCTAATTTCAATCTCTGGTTTTATACAGCACCGCAACTCAACTTTCCCCTTAAGCAAGCATAAGTTTTTATCTAAATGTGAGACTCTGTTCGGTTTTGGAATTCAGTTTATGTGTAGCCAAGTTTACACTCTCTCTATTAGTGATATCTTATGATAATTACCTTTCTCTGTGTGACATATTTCTCTTAGAATCATCATACTTAAATCCACTCAATTTGCTGCTACAGGCCTGATGACATTGATTTCATTGCTGAGTGATATTCCATTGTACGTAAGTAGCACAACTCCTTTATCCATATTTTTCTTTCTGGGATATTTAATTTGTACTGGACTCAAGGTTCTTGTAAACACAGCAGCCCTAAATTTGGTGTTGGCTGTGTCTTGTTGATTTTAATTTTCCTAAGCTATAGGGCCAAAAGTGGAAGTGCCCTAGGGTCTGTAGCTTTGTTTTTCAGATGTTTCAGGATACACCATAAACATCTCCAGAGTGTCTGTTGGCAATTTACATCCCGCCCATCAGCATAACAAGGCTCCCTGTTCTCCATGGCCTGTCCTGTGTTTCTGGTTTTTACACATTTTTCAGATGGCCCTTTTGACGAATGGGAAATGAGACTTCATTGTAGTGCGGATTTCCATTGCTCGAGTGCTTGGTTGGCCAAAAAGGGCATATGTGTTTTTTCCTGAATATATTCAGGAAAAAATGTTTACGCACTTTTGTCCAAGTGCATCACTGTCAAAGATCTGCCGCTTTTCACATGCTTTAAACGCAATTCCAATCTACCTCCTGAAATATGATTCCTGCAATTCTGCCTCGTTTTGAAGTCCTCTTTGCAGACTTACTTCAGTATATTTTTGCCAATAGCTGTCATTTATAACTCTGCAGGTTTGTGAATTACAGTGCCTGTGATTTCCTTTCTTAACTCGTTTCCTTGAAAGCTGGCCACAGAACCGCAGGTTTGCTTTAGGCCATAATCAGGGTCTGGCACGGCACTCTGAGCCTTTGGTTAATTCCTCTTCCTGGTGGGAAATTAGAGTTAAATGTGCCCCTCCGGACACCTGCCTCACTCCCAGCCCCTTGGTGATGTGTGTCCTGTGGTTTGAGGCCACATGTGCTGGGTTCCTCACCTTTGGCTGATGTGGCCCCACTGGTGTGAGGACACTCCTGCCTGGTTCCCATCCCCTTGGTGATGTGGGCCATCCGGTGAGAGTCTGATCCTGGTTGGGTTCCTCACACTTCTGTGAGGTGGGCCCTCTTCTCTGACGTCACTCCTGCCTGGCTGGCACACCCCGCCTTGGCGAAGTCGGCCCTCTGGTGGGATTTGGTGCCTGCTGGGGGTCTCCTGCCCTCGGTAATGAGGGCCCTCTGGCGTCAGGCCCTAATTCCTGGGCTCCCAATATTTTCTGATATGCGCCCTGTGGTTCGAGTACACTCGTGCCAGGTTCCCAACCCCATGGGAATGTGGGCCTTCTGCTCTGAGGTCCCAACCGTGGGTTGCTCAGTTTCATGATGAGGGCCCTCTGCTGTGAGTTCTCTCCGGCCTGGATCCCATAGCCTCGCTGCTCCTGGCCACCTGCTGGGAGGTTCCAACTGCGGGATTCCTCACCTTTTTTCTTCTATGGACCCTCTGTTTTGAGACTCCTCCTGCCTGCCTCACTCCCAGTCCCTTGGTGATGTGTGTCCTCTGGTGTGAGGCCACGTGTGCTGGGTCCCTCGCCTTTGGATGATGTGGCCACACTGGTGTGAGGACACTCCTGCCTGCTTCCTATCCCCTTGATGATGTGGGCCCTCTGGTGAGAGTCTGATCCTGGCTGGGTTCCTCACCCTTCTGTGAGGTGGGCCCTCTGCTGTGAGGTCACTCCTGCCTGGCTGGCACACCCCACCTGGGCAACATCGGCCCTCTTGTGGCACTTGGAGCCTGCTGGGAGCCTCCTCCCCTCGGTGATGGGGGCCCTCTAGCGTCAGGCCCTAACTGCTGGGTACCCACATTTTCTGATACGTGCTAAGTGGTGCGAGGACACTCCTGCGAGGTTCCCATCCCCATGGGCATGTGGGCCTTCTGCTCAAAGGTCCCAACACCTGTGTTGTTCACCGTTTCATGATGTTGTCTCTCTGGTGTTAGTTCACTCAGGCCTAGATCCCATAGACTCTGTGCTCTGAGCCGACTGCTGGGAGGTTCCTACTGCTGGATTCCTTACCTTTTTTATTCTTTGGGTCCTGTGTTTTTATGCTCCTACTTCCTGACTCACTCCCAGCCCCTTTGTGATGTAGGTCCTCTGGTTTAAGGCCACATGTACCGGTTTCCTCACCTTTATTGATGTGGCCCCACTGGTGTGAGGACACTCCTGCCTGGTTCCCATCCCCTTGGTGATTGGGGCCCTCTTGTGAGAGTCTGATCCTGTCTGGATTCCTCACACTTCTGGGAGGTGGGCCCTCTGCTGTGAGGTCACTCCTGCCTGGCTGGCACACGTCACGTTGGCGATGTGGGCCCTCAGTTGGGAGTTGGTGCCTGCTGGGAGTCTCCTCCCCTCGGTAATGAGGGCCCTCTGGCGTCAGGCCCTAACTCATGGGCTCCCAAAATTTTCTGATGTGCGCCCTGTCGTGTGAGTACACTCCAGCCAGGGTCCCTTCCCTAGGGGATGTGGGCTTTCTGCTCTGTGGTCCCAACGGCTGGGTTGCTCACAGTGTCAGAATGTGGGCCCTCTGTTTTGAGTTCAGTCAGGCCTGGATCCCATAGCCTCGCTGCTCCTGGCCGCCTGCTGGGAGGTTCCAACTGCGGGATTCCTCACCTTTTTTACGCAATGGGCCCTCTGTTTTGAGGCTCCTCCTGCCTGCCTCACTCCCAGCCCCTTGGTGATGTGTGTCCTGTAGTTTGAGGCCACGTGTGCTGGGTCCGTCACATTTCGGTGATGTGGCCCCACTGGTGTGAGGACACTCCTGCCTGGTTTCCATTCCCTTGGTGATGTGGGCCCTCTGGTGAGAGTCTGATCCTCTTTGGGTTCCTCACACTTTTGTGTGGTTGGCCCTCTGCTCTGAGGTCACTCCTGCCTGGCTGGCACACCCCGCATTGGCGACGTCGGCCCTCTGGTAGAAGTTGGAGCTTGCTGGGAGCCTCCTCTCCTCAGTGATGAGGGCCCTCTGGCGTCCGGCCCTAACTGCTGGGCTCCCCACATTTTCTGTTGTGTGCCCACTGGTGCGATGACACTCCTGCTTGGTTCCCTTCCCCATGGGGATGTGGGCCTTGTGCTCTGAGGTCACAACGGCTGGGTTGCTTACAGTATCACGATGAGGGCCCTCTGTTGTGAGTTCATCACTGCCTGGATCCCATAGCCTCGGTGCTCTGGGCCGCCTGCTGGGATGTTCCAACTGCTGGATTCCTCACCTTTTTATACAATGGGCCATGTGTTTTGAGGTTAATCCTGCCTGCCTCGCTCTGAGACCCATGGTGATGTGGGTCTTCTGGTTTGAGGCCACATGTGCTGGGTACCTCAACTTTCGATGATGTGGCCCCACGGGTGTGAGGACACTCGTGCCTGATTCCCAGCCCCTTGCTTATGTGGGCACTCTGGTGAGAGTCTGATCATGACTGGGTTCCTTACCCTTCTGTGAGGTGGGCGCTCTGATGTGAGGTCACTCCTGCCTGGATGGCTCACGTCGCCTTGGCGACGTAGGCCCTCTGTTGGCCACTGAAGCATGCTGGGAGCCTCCTACCCTCTTTAATGAGGGCCCTGGAAGAAACGCATATGCCCTTTTTGACCAAGTGCATCATTGTCGAAGTTCTGCCTCTTCTCCTATACTTTCAGAGGACTTCCCATCTACCTCCTGAAATCGTATTCCTGGAATTCTGCCCCGCGTTCAAGTCCTCTTTGCAGCCTTACTTCAATATATTTTTGGACGATAGCTGTCATTTATAACTCTGCAGGTTTGTGAATTACAGTGCCCCTGAGCTCCATTCTTCAACTCGCTTTCTTGTGAGCTGGCCGCAAAACCGCAGGATTGCTTCAGGCCCTAATCTGGTTCCGGCACGGCATGTTGAGCCTTTGGCTAATTCCTCTTCCTGATGGGAAATGAGCATTAAATTTGCTCGTGCAGACACCTACAGCTAATCTCTCATTGGTTCTCCCTATTCCTGTTCATCTTGCTCAGAAATTCCAAACTGTGCCAAACAGGAGGTTAAAGGCACTGACTCTCCAATTGGGGAAAGAGTTAGTAAAGCGTCTGGAATGGTAAAACCGAGTATGAGGGGAAGAAAACTGAGATGCATTTAAAAAGGTTTCCCGGTCACACGGTGGACCATATTCTGGGTTTCCCATGCGTGTTTTACCTGAAGGAAGAATCCCTTAAACCTGGAGAGGTGGGACCCATGCAATGGGTACCATGCAGTATGACTTCAAATGGCCTGCATTTTCTCACCGAACCTCACCAATGCTATCAGCCCAAAGTGTCGAACCTTATGTCTCACTCAGCTCTAGGTGTAGATGTGGTAAATCCAGGTTGCATCACAAGCCCTGAATGAATTATTTAAGAATTGCTCTCTATTTCACTGTCATTGTGTTTGTTTTTGTAGTTTATTTTGATAATGGGATTTATCGGATTTTCTCTGCTGCCTTCATGCAGCTGTACACACACTTGATTCTCTTACGGAGACATATAAATCCATGGATTTGAAGATTCTTACTAGTCATGTGTAATCCTAGGAGTTGAATATGGTGTGTTTAGTCCATTTCGTTGAGCAAGGTGTAAGTCTTGACTATTACATATTTGGCTTATGGAAAGGTATGTGTGCTAATTTCTATCTCTGGTTTTATGCAGCACCCCACCTCACCTTTCCCCATAAGCAAGCATAAGTTGGTGTTCTAAATTTGAGACCCTGTTCTGTTTTGTAATTCAGTTCATGTGTAGCCAAGTTTACATTCCGTGTATTAGTGATATCTTATGATGTTTCATTTTCTGTGTGACTTATTTCACTTAGAATCATCGTACCTGGATCCACTCAATATGCCGCGACGGGCCTGATGACGTAGATTTCATTGGTGAGTGATATTCCATTGTACGTGCGTACCACAACTTCTTTAACCATTTTTCACATTCTGGGATATTTAACTTGTACCGTAGACGACGTTCTTGTAAACAGAGCTGTCCCAAACTTTGGGGTGGCTGTGTGTTTTTGATTTAAATTTCCCTAAGCTATAGGACCATAAGTGGAAGTGACATAGGCTCCGTTGCTTTGTTTCCTACGTGTTTCAGGAAACCCCATACACTTCTCCAGAGTGGCTGTTTGCAATTTACATCCCCCCCATCAGCATAACAAGTCTCCCTGTTCTCCATGACCTGTCCTGCCTTTCTGAATTTTACACTTTTTCAGATGCCCCTTTTGACCGGGGGGCAGTGAGACTTCATTGTAGTGCAGATTTCATTTACCTGCTTGCTTGCTTGGCCAAAAATGGCGTATGCGTTTTTTCCTGAATATATTCAGGAAAAAACGCATACGCACTTTTTGGCCAGTGCATCATTGTCGACATTCTGCCTCTATTCCTATGCTTTAAGTGCAATTCCAGTCTACCCCCTGAAATCGTTTTCCTGAAATTCTGCCCCGCTTTCAAGTCCTATTCGAAGACTTACTTCAATACATTTTTGGACGATAGCTGTCATTCATAACTCTGCAGGTTTGTGAATTACAGTGCCCCTGAGCTCGTTTCCTCAACTCGCTTTCTTGTGAGCTGGCCGCAAAACCGCAGGATTGCTGCAGGCCCTAATCTGTTTCCGTCAGGGCACACTGAGCCTTTGGTGAATTCCTCTTCCTGGTGGGAAATGAGCGTTCCATTTGCCCGTGCAGACACCTACAGCTAGTCTCTCATTGTTTCTCCCTATTCCTGTTAATCTTGCGTAGAAATTGCAAACTGTGCCAAACAGGAGGTTAAAGGCACTGACTCTCCAAGTGGGGAGAATGTTAGTAAAGTGTCTGGAATGGTGAACCCGAGTACCAGGGTTCGAAAACTGAGATATATTTGAAAACGTTTCCCAATCACACGGTGGACAATACTCTGGGTTTCCCATGCATGTCTTAGCTGAAGGAAGAATCCCTTAAACCTGGAGAGCTGGGAACCATGGAATGGGTACCATGCAGTATGACTACAAAGGGTCTGCGTTTGCTCACTGAACCTCACAAATGCTATCAGCCCGAAGTGTCCAGCCGTATATCTCACCCAGCTCTGGGTGTAGATGTGGTAAATCCAGGTTGCATCACAAGCCCTGAATGAATTATTTAAGAATTGCTCTCTATTTCACTGTCAATGTGTTTTGGTTTTGAAATTTATTTTGATAATGGGATTTATCGGATTTTCACTGCTGCGTTTAGGCTGCTGTACACACGCTTGATTTCCTTATGGAGACATATAAATCCATGGGTTTTAAGATTCTTACTTGTCAGGTATATTCCCAGGCTTTGAGTCCGTTTCGTTGAGCAAGGAGTAGGGCTTGTCTATTATATATTTGGCTTATGGAACGGTATCTGTGCTAATTTCAATCTCTGGTTTTATGCAGCACCCCAACTCACCTTTCCCCATAAGCAAGCATAAGTTGGTTTTCTAAATTTGAGACCCTGTTCTGTTTTGTAATTCAGTTCATGGGTAGCCAAGTTTACATTCCGTGTATTAGTCATATCTTATGATGTTTCTTTTTCTGTGTGACTTATTTCTCGTAGAATCATCATACCTGAATCCACTCATTATGCCGCTACGGGCCTGATGAAGTAGATTTCATTGCAGAGTGATATTCCATTGTACGTGCGTACCACAACTTCTTTTTCCATTTTTTGCTTTCTGGGATATTTTACTTGTACCGTAGACGAGGTTCTTGTAAACAGAGCCGTCCCAAATTCTGGGGTGGCTGTGTATTTTTGATTTTAATTTCCCTAAGCTATAGGACCATAAGTGGAAGTGACATAGGCTGTGTTGCTTTGTTTCCTACGTGTTTCTGGAAACACCATACACTTCTCCAGAGTGGTTGTTGGCAATTTACATCCCGCCCATCAGCATGACAAGGCTCCCTGTTCTCCATGACCTGTCCTGCCTTTCTGGATTTTACACTTTTTTCAGATGGCCCTTTTGACTGGGGGGGCAGTGAGACTTCATTGTAGTGCAGATTTCCTTTACAGGCTTGCTTGGTTGGCCAAAAAGGGCGTATGCGTTTTTTCCTGAATATATTCAGGAAAAAACGCATACGCCCTTTTTGGCCAAGTGCATCGTTGTCGACATTCTGCCTCTTTTCCTATGCTTTTAGTACAATTCCAGTCTACCCCCTGAAATCGTTTTCCTGAAATTCTGCCCCGCATTCAAGTCCTCTTCGAAGACTTACTTCAATACATTTTTGGACGATAGCTGTCATTCATAACTCTGCAGGTTTGTGAATTACAGTGCCCCTGAGCTCATGTCTTCAACTCGTTTTCTTGTGAGCTGGCCGCAAAACCGCAGGATTGCTTCAGGCCGTAATCTCTTTCCGGCAGGGCTTGCTGAGCCTTTGTTTAATTCCCCTTCCTGGTCGGAAATGAGCGTTCCTTTTGCCCGTGCAGGCACCTACAGCTAGTCTCTCATTGGTTCTCCCTATTCCTGTACATCTTGCGCAGAAATTGCAAACTGTGCCAAACAGGAGGTTAATGGCACTGACTCTCCAAGTGGGGAGAGTGTTAGTAAAGCGTCTGGAATGGTGAACCCGAGTACCAGGGGACGAAAACTGAGATGCATTTGAAAACGTTTCCCGGTCACACAGTGCACTGTACTGTGGGTTTCCCATGCATGTTTTAGCTGAAGGAAGAATCCCTTAAACCTGGAGAGTTGGGACCCATGGAATGGGTACCATGCAGTTTGACTTCAAAGGGTCTGCGTTTGCTCACCGAACCTCACCAATGCTATCAGCCCGAAGTGTCCAGCCTTATGTCTCACCCAGCTCTGGGTGTAGATGTGGTAAATCCAGGTTGCATCACAAGCCCTGAATGAATTATTTAAGAATTGCTCTCTATTTCACTGTCATTGTGTTTTGTTTTTGAAATTTATTTTGATAATGGGATTTATCGGATTTTCACTGCTGCATTTAGGCCGTTGTACACACGCTTGATTTCCTTATGGAGACATATAAATCCATGGGTTTTAAGATTCTTACTTGTCAGGTATCTTGCAAGGCGTTGAATATGGGGTGTTGAGTCCATTTCGTTGAGCAAGGAGTAGGTCTTGTCTATTATATATTTGGCTTATGGAACGGTATCTGTGCTAATTTCAATCTCTGGTTTTATGCAGCACCCCAACTCACCTTTCCCCATTAGCAAGCATAAGTTGGTTTTCTAAATTTGAGACCCTGTTCTGTTTTGTAATTCAGTTTATGTGTAGCCAAGTTTACATTCCGTGTATTACTTATATATTATGATGTTTCTTTTTCTGGGTGACGTATTTCTCGTAGAATCATCGTACCTGAATCCACTCATTATGCCGCTATGGGCCTGAAGACGTAGATTTCTTTGCTGAGTGATATTCCATTGTACGTGCGTACCAGAACTTCTTTATCCATTTTTTCCTTTCTTGGATATTTAACTTGTACCGTAGACAAGGTTCTTGTAAACAGAGCCATCCCAAACTTTGGGGTGGCTGTGTGTGTGTGATTTTAATTACGCTAAGCTATAGGACCATATTGGAAGTGACATAGGCTGTGTTGCTTTGTTTCCTACGTGTTTCAGGATACACCATACATTTCTCCAGAGTGGCTGTTGGCAATTTACATCCCGCCCATCAGCATAACAAGGCTCCCTGTTCTCCAAGACCTGTCCTGCCTTTCTGGATTTTACACTTTTTTCAGATGGCCCTTTTGACCGGGGGGCAGTGAGACTTCATTGTAGTGCACATTTCCTTTACACGCTTGCTTGGTTGGCCAAAAAGGGCGTATGCGTTTTTTCCTGAATATATTCAGGAAAAAACGCATACGCCCTTTTTGGCCAAGTGCATCATTGTCGACATTCTGCCTCTAATCTTATTCTTTAAGTGCAATTCCATTCTACCCCCTGAAATCGTTTTCCTGAAATTCTGCCCCGATTTCAAGTCCTCTTCGAAGACTTACTTCAAAACATTTTTGGACGATAGCTGTCATTCATTACTCTGCAGGTTTGTGAATTACAGTGCCCCTGAGCTCCTTTCTTCAACTCGCTTTCTTGTGAGCTGGCCACAAACCCGAAGGATTGCTTCAGGCCCTAATATAGTTCCGGCATGGCATGCTGAGCCTTTGGTTAATTCCTCTTCCTTGTGGGAAATGAGCGTTAAATTTGCATGTGCAGACACCTTCACATGAGTCGTCATGGTGCCCCTTTGCCCCGGTTATCTCTATGGAGGTTGGAGTTGGAGGGCCTCCTCCCTCAAGATCAGTGTGCCCACGGAGCCAACCCTGCAACTTCAGGGCATGGTTGGGGGTTAGGATCACCACGAGGGTTCCTTTTCCCTTAGGAGGGAGGTGGTCTTTTGGGCTGCTGATTTCCAGGTTATCAGATACTGCCAGTATCTTGGCCAGATGTGGCGGTGGGCCAAGCCCCTTGGTGACCGTAGTTTATCCTACCTGGATCGCATTCTTGCATTGTTCCATTTCAAGTGGTCCCAGGTTTTGCACTAATACTCCAGTGGCGATTCACCGTTCACCAGGAATGTAAAGGTCAAAGGGTTTAGCTAAATTAGGGAGTTCCAGGGCAAGGGTCTGAATTGACTGCTCTTTCCATTCTTGAAAGGCCACTTCTGCATTCTATTCAAAAGGATCATCACCTTTTCCTTTCAGTGTTTCATATAGAGGCCGAGCTAGTAGACTGTAGTTAGGGATCCAGAAGCAGCAAACCCTGGCCTCCCCAGGAACCCCTAAGCTGTCTTCTAGTTTTAGAAATGGGTAAGGCTGTAAATTGTTTCTTCCCTTTCCTGGGATGGGCTTCTCCGACCTTCTGTGAGAATGAAGCCCAGGCAGGTCACCGTAGTCTGTGATATTTGAGCTTTTTCTTGGACAACTTGTATCCTTTATTGGCTTGGTAGTTCAGAGGTCTCCTTAGTAGGGCTGGCGATCAGAATGTCGTCTGCATATTGAAGGAGTGTTTCCTTTTCCAGAGGTAGAACTTTTAGGTCTTTAGCTGAGCTTTCCCCAAAGATGGTGTGGGAATTCTTGAACCCTTGGGGCAACACGGCCCGGAAGTATTGTTTTAGTTGTATGTTGAGTCCTGCCACTCACAAGCCAAAATTTCTTGTGACTCTGGGACTAATAGAATACAAAAGAAGGCATCATTGAAGACTAATACAGAATACCATGTCCTGGTGGTTGGTAGAATGACCAGCAGGGTGTAGGATTTAGGAACTACTGGAGGTATATCCTCGGTGGCTTCACTGACTGTCCTGACATCCTTTACCAGGACTCCAGCAGCCCATGGGGCTCTCGAGGTCAGGCCAATCCCAGGATATGGAGCTCACCTGGGCAGGTACCCCACCCCAGCCCACGGGGCTCTCGTGGTCAGGCCCCTCCCAGGATACAGAGCTGCCCTTGCAGGTACCATGGCAGGGCTGGGAACACAGGAACCGTGCATATCGCCCTCATTGCAGAGCACTCCCAGCTCACCTGTCACTCAGATCTGACACAGAGCACCTCAGAGCAGGACTTGAACTAACAAACAGCAGCTCCGACAGGTCTGTGACCCTGGGCATCACTCTGTGTGGCCTCCCTCCACCTGGTCTTCCAGAGACTTCCACTGCACCCGGGGCACCAGGCCTCTGTCTCCACCCACCAGCCACCCCTCCTCTCCCTGACTCCTGGGTTCCTCTCATTAGGAGAGGGTTTTCTTGAAGTTGTCTCCCACTCATGGGCCAGATAATATAATTAGAAAACAAGCCAGAGCTGCAGCCCCTTGTCTATCCTGACTCTCAGGAGCCCACACCTGTTCCTTGGACCTGGCCGATTCAGCAAGTTCCAGTTTCTGCAACTGTGAGCCCCTGAGGGGTGATTATTGGCTGGCCTGGGAAGCCTGACCGTGCCGGCCAGCCCTCCCCAGGTGTGCCTGGGTTCAGATCAATATAAACACCGCTCCAGGCAGCAAGAGCCCCTGCAGCTGTGCCTGACGCCATTTTCTCTGCCCTGTCAGCAGTCTTGGGGCTGGACTGGTGGGAGGGAGTGAGAGGCCACGGCTTTGTGGGTGGCCCAGTGTGAGTGGGGCTCTGCTGGACTTTCTGCAGCAGTTGCCAAGATGCCACCTGCTAAAGAAGAGGATGTGTCACCCATACCTGCCGCTGGAATTTCTCCCTGGGCAGAGGTGAGTGAGGAAGAAAGCAGTGGGGGCCGGGACAGCAGGGGTATCTCAGGCAGGGAAATGGAAAGCTTCCAGAAGAGCACCCAGGACCAGGACCATCCTGGCTGGCCTGCAGGCACCAAGTCGGCTGGCATGCTGTCGCTCATGTGGCTCCATGGCCCTTCCTCTAGGCTTTCAAGTCCTTGTACATATTCAGGTGTTTTACCTGGGAAGGGTGGGAACATTTCAGCAGCAGCTGGCCTGGGGCTCAGCCCACGTTTACTCACAGATGCCTCGGCACGGTCCCCCAGCTTTGCAATGAGGACGCTTGTTGCGTGGGGCCTGCTGGCTGAATGGGAGATGATTCCCCACCACCGACCAACTTCAGAATTGTTTACAACTGGAGCAAGTGCCCTGATACGGTTTTCCTCTGTGTAGCTGGTGGGTTCTGTTTTTTTTTCTTTTTTGGTTCAAGGTAGATTTTATTCCTCTTTTTTGTATTTACAGATATAAGCATGGAAATAATTTATTCATATAAATACATGTATGTGAAGGGAAGAATATTTTTTCTGTTTTACTTTTTGTAATTTGAATTTTATTTTATTTTTTTATACAGCAGGTTCTTTTTGGTTATCTATTTTATACATATAAATGTATACATGCCAATCCCAATCTCTCAACTCCTCCCACCACCACCCCCCAACAGCTTTCCCCCCTTGGTGTCCATACGTTTGTTGTCTACATCTGTTGCTCTATTTCTGCCTTGCAAAACGGTTCATCTGTACAATTTGTCTAGGTTCCACATATAGCCATTAATAGACAAGATTTCTTTTTCTCTTTCTGACTTACTTCACTCTGTATGACAGTCTCTAGATCCATCAACGTCTCTACAAATGACCCAATTTCATTCCTTTTTATGGCTTAGTAATATTCCATTTTATATATGTACCACATCTTTATGCATTCGTCTGTCTGTGGGCATTTAGGTTGCTTCCATTACCTGGATATTGTAAATAGTGATGCAATGAACATTGCGGTGAATGTCTCTTTTTGATTTATGGTTTTGTCTGGGTATATGCCCAGTAGTGGGACTGCTGTATCATATGGTAATTCTATTCTTAGTTTTATAAGAAACTCCATAACTTTCTCCACAGTGACTGTATCAATTTCATTCCCAACAATAGCGGAAGAGGGTTCCTTATCTCCACACCCTTTCCAGCATTTGTTGTTTGTAGATTTTCTGATGATGCCCATTCTAACAGGTGTGAGGTGATACACCATGGATGAGTCTATTTCGTTGAGCAAAGAGTAGGTCTTGTCTATTACATATTTGGCTTATGGAATGGTATGTGTGCTAATTTCAATCTCTGGTTTTATACAGCACCGCAACTCAACTTTCCCCTTAAGCAAGCATAAGTTTTTATCTAAATGTGAGACTCTGTTCGGTTTTGGAATTCAGTTTATGTGTAGCCAAGTTTACACTCTCTCTATTAGTGATATCTTATGATAATTACCTTTCTCTGTGTGACATATTTCTCTTAGAATCATCATACTTAAATCCACTCAATTTGCTGCTACAGGCCTGATGACATTGATTTCATTGCTGAGTGATATTCCATTGTACGTAAGTAGCACAACTCCTTTATCCATATTTTTCTTTCTGGGATATTTAATTTGTACTGGACTCAAGGTTCTTGTAAACACAGCAGCCCTAAATTTGGTGTTGGCTGTGTCTTGTTGATTTTAATTTTCCTAAGCTATAGGGCCAAAAGTGGAAGTGCCCTAGGGTCTGTAGCTTTGTTTTTCAGATATTTCAGGATACACCATAAACATCTCCAGAGTGTCTGTTGGCAATTTACATCCCGCCCATCAGCATAACAAGGCTCCCTGTTCTCCATGGCCTGTCCTGTGTTTCTGGTTTTTACACATTTTTCAGATGGCCCTTTTGACGAATGGGAAATGAGACTTCATTGTAGTGCGGATTTCCATTGCTCGAGTGCTTGGTTGGCCAAAAAGGGCATATGTGTTTTTTCCTGAATATATTCAGGAAAAAATGTTTACGCACTTTTGTCCAAGTGCATCACTGTCAAAGATCTGCCGCTTTTCACATGCTTTAAACGCAATTCCAATCTACCTCCTGAAATATGATTCCTGCAATTCTGCCTCGTTTTGAAGTCCTCTTTGCAGACTTACTTCAGTATATTTTTGCCAATAGCTGTCATTTATAACTCTGCAGGTTTGTGAATTACAGTGCCTGTGATTTCCTTTCTTAACTCGTTTCCTTGAAAGCTGGCCACAGAACCGCAGGTTTGCTTTAGGCCATAATCAGGGTCTGGCACGGCACTCTGAGCCTTTGGTTAATTCCTCTTCCTGGTGGGAAATTAGAGTTAAATGTGCCCCTCCGGACACCTGCCTCACTCCCAGCCCCTTGGTGATGTGTGTCCTGTGGTTTGAGGCCACATGTGCTGGGTTCCTCACCTTTGGCTGATGTGGCCCCACTGGTGTGAGGACACTCCTGCCTGGTTCCCATCCCCTTGGTGATGTGGGCCATCCGGTGAGAGTCTGATCCTGGTTGGGTTCCTCACACTTCTGTGAGGTGGGCCCTCTTCTCTGACGTCACTCCTGCCTGGCTGGCACACCCCGCCTTGGCGAAGTCGGCCCTCTGGTGGGATTTGGTGCCTGCTGGGGGTCTCCTGCCCTCGGTAATGAGGGCCCTCTGGCGTCAGGCCCTAATTCCTGGGCTCCCAATATTTTCTGATATGCGCCCTGTGGTTCGAGTACACTCGTGCCAGGTTCCCAACCCCATGGGAATGTGGGCCTTCTGCTCTGAGGTCCCAACCGTGGGTTGCTCAGTTTCATGATGAGGGCCCTCTGCTGTGAGTTCTCTCCGGCCTGGATCCCATAGCCTCGCTGCTCCTGGCCACCTGCTGGGAGGTTCCAACTGCGGGATTCCTCACCTTTTTTCTTCTATGGACCCTCTGTTTTGAGACTCCTCCTGCCTGCCTCACTCCCAGTCCCTTGGTGATGTGTGTCCTCTGGTGTGAGGCCACGTGTGCTGGGTCCCTCGCCTTTGGATGATGTGGCCACACTGGTGTGAGGACACTCCTGCCTGCTTCCTATCCCCTTGATGATGTGGGCCCTCTGGTGAGAGTCTGATCCTGGCTGGGTTCCTCACCCTTCTGTGAGGTGGGCCCTCTGCTGTGAGGTCACTCCTGCCTGGCTGGCACACCCCACCTGGGCAACATCGGCCCTCTTGTGGCACTTGGAGCCTGCTGGGAGCCTCCTCCCCTCGGTGATGGGGGCCCTCTAGCGTCAGGCCCTAACTGCTGGGTACCCACATTTTCTGATACGTGCTAAGTGGTGCGAGGACACTCCTGCGAGGTTCCCATCCCCATGGGCATGTGGGCCTTCTGCTCTAAGGTCCCAACACCTGTGTTGTTCACCGTTTCATGATGTTGTCTCTCTGGTGTTAGTTCACTCAGGCCTAGATCCCATAGACTCTGTGCTCTGAGCCGACTGCTGGGAGGTTCCTACTGCTGGATTCCTTACCTTTTTTATTCTTTGGGTCCTGTGTTTTTATGCTCCTACTTCCTGACTCACTCCCAGCCCCTTTGTGATGTAGGTCCTCTGGTTTAAGGCCACATGTACCGGTTTCCTCACCTTTATTGATGTGGCCCCACTGGTGTGAGGACACTCCTGCCTGGTTCCCATCCCCTTGGTGATTGGGGCCCTCTTGTGAGAGTCTGATCCTGTCTGGATTCCTCACACTTCTGGGAGGTGGGCCCTCTGCTGTGAGGTCACTCCTGCCTGGCTGGCACACGTCACGTTGGCGATGTGGGCCCTCAGTTGGGAGTTGGTGCCTGCTGGGAGTCTCCTCCCCTCGGTAATGAGGGCCCTCTGGCGTCAGGCCCTAACTCATGGGCTCCCAAAATTTTCTGATGTGCGCCCTGTCGTGTGAGTACACTCCAGCCAGGGTCCCTTCCCTAGGGGATGTGGGCTTTCTGCTCTGTGGTCCCAACGGCTGGGTTGCTCACAGTGTCAGAATGTGGGCCCTCTGTTTTGAGTTCAGTCAGGCCTGGATCCCATAGCCTCGCTGCTCCTGGCCGCCTGCTGGGAGGTTCCAACTGCGGGATTCCTCACCTTTTTTACGCAATGGGCCCTCTGTTTTGAGGCTCCTCCTGCCTGCCTCACTCCCAGCCCCTTGGTGATGTGTGTCCTGTAGTTTGAGGCCACGTGTGCTGGGTCCGTCACATTTCGGTGATGTGGCCCCACTGGTGTGAGGACACTCCTGCCTGGTTTCCATTCCCTTGGTGATGTGGGCCCTCTGGTGAGAGTCTGATCCTCTTTGGGTTCCTCACACTTTTGTGTGGTTGGCCCTCTGCTCTGAGGTCACTCCTGCCTGGCTGGCACACCCCGCATTGGCGACGTCGGCCCTCTGGTAGAAGTTGGAGCTTGCTGGGAGCCTCCTCTCCTCAGTGATGAGGGCCCTCTGGCGTCCGGCCCTAACTGCTGGGCTCCCCACATTTTCTGTTGTGTGCCCACTGGTGCGATGACACTCCTGCTTGGTTCCCTTCCCCATGGGGATGTGGGCCTTGTGCTCTGAGGTCACAACGGCTGGGTTGCTTACAGTATCACGATGAGGGCCCTCTGTTGTGAGTTCATCACTGCCTGGATCCCATAGCCTCGGTGCTCTGGGCCGCCTGCTGGGATGTTCCAACTGCTGGATTCCTCACCTTTTTATACAATGGGCCATGTGTTTTGAGGTTAATCCTGCCTGCCTCGCTCTGAGACCCATGGTGATGTGGGTCTTCTGGTTTGAGGCCACATGTGCTGGGTACCTCAACTTTCGATGATGTGGCCCCACGGGTGTGAGGACACTCGTGCCTGATTCCCAGCCCCTTGCTTATGTGGGCACTCTGGTGAGAGTCTGATCATGACTGGGTTCCTTACCCTTCTGTGAGGTGGGCGCTCTGATGTGAGGTCACTCCTGCCTGGATGGCTCACGTCGCCTTGGCGACGTAGGCCCTCTGTTGGCCACTGAAGCATGCTGGGAGCCTCCTACCCTCTTTAATGAGGGCCCTGGAAGAAACGCATATGCCCTTTTTGACCAAGTGCATCATTGTCGAAGTTCTGCCTCTTCTCCTATACTTTCAGAGGACTTCCCATCTACCTCCTGAAATCGTATTCCTGGAATTCTGCCCCGCGTTCAAGTCCTCTTTGCAGCCTTACTTCAATATATTTTTGGACGATAGCTGTCATTTATAACTCTGCAGGTTTGTGAATTACAGTGCCCCTGAGCTCCATTCTTCAACTCGCTTTCTTGTGAGCTGGCCGCAAAACCGCAGGATTGCTTCAGGCCCTAATCTGGTTCCGGCACGGCATGTTGAGCCTTTGGCTAATTCCTCTTCCTGATGGGAAATGAGCATTAAATTTGCTCGTGCAGACACCTACAGCTAATCTCTCATTGGTTCTCCCTATTCCTGTTCATCTTGCTCAGAAATTCCAAACTGTGCCAAACAGGAGGTTAAAGGCACTGACTCTCCAATTGGGGAAAGAGTTAGTAAAGCGTCTGGAATGGTAAAACCGAGTATGAGGGGAAGAAAACTGAGATGCATTTAAAAAGGTTTCCCGGTCACACGGTGGACCATATTCTGGGTTTCCCATGCGTGTTTTACCTGAAGGAAGAATCCCTTAAACCTGGAGAGGTGGGACCCATGCAATGGGTACCATGCAGTATGACTTCAAATGGCCTGCATTTTCTCACCGAACCTCACCAATGCTATCAGCCCAAAGTGTCGAACCTTATGTCTCACTCAGCTCTAGGTGTAGATGTGGTAAATCCAGGTTGCATCACAAGCCCTGAATGAATTATTTAAGAATTGCTCTCTATTTCACTGTCATTGTGTTTGTTTTTGTAGTTTATTTTGATAATGGGATTTATCGGATTTTCTCTGCTGCCTTCATGCAGCTGTACACACACTTGATTCTCTTACGGAGACATATAAATCCATGGATTTGAAGATTCTTACTAGTCATGTGTAATCCTAGGAGTTGAATATGGTGTGTTTAGTCCATTTCGTTGAGCAAGGTGTAAGTCTTGACTATTACATATTTGGCTTATGGAAAGGTATGTGTGCTAATTTCTATCTCTGGTTTTATGCAGCACCCCACCTCACCTTTCCCCATAAGCAAGCATAAGTTGGTGTTCTAAATTTGAGACCCTGTTCTGTTTTGTAATTCAGTTCATGTGTAGCCAAGTTTACATTCCGTGTATTAGTGATATCTTATGATGTTTCATTTTCTGTGTGACTTATTTCACTTAGAATCATCGTACCTGGATCCACTCAATATGCCGCGACGGGCCTGATGACATAGATTTCATTGGTGAGTGATATTCCATTGTACGTGCGTACCACAACTTCTTTAACCATTTTTCACATTCTGGGATATTTAACTTGTACCGTAGACGACGTTCTTGTAAACAGAGCTGTCCCAAACTTTGGGGTGGCTGTGTGTTTTTGATTTTAATTTCCCTAAGCTATAGGACCATAAGTGGAAGTGACATAGGCTCCGTTGCTTTGTTTCCTACGTGTTTCAGGAAACCCCATACACTTCTCCAGAGTGGCTGTTTGCAATTTACATCCCCCCCATCAGCATAACAAATCTCCCTGTTCTCCATGACCTGTCCTGCCTTTCTGAATTTTACACTTTTTCAGATGCCCCTTTTGACCGGGGGGCAGTGAGACTTCATTGTAGTGCAGATTTCATTTACCTGCTTGCTTGCTTGGCCAAAAATGGCATATGCGTTTTTTCCTGAATATATTCAGGAAAAAACGCATACGCACTTTTTGGCCAGTGCATCATTGTCGACATTCTCCCTCTATTCCTATGCTTTAAGTGCAATTCCAGTCTACCCCCTGAAATCGTTTTCCTGAAATTCTGCCCCGCTTTCAAGTCCTATTCGAAGACTTACTTCAATACATTTTTGGACGATAGCTGTCATTCATAACTCTGCAGGTTTGTGAATTACAGTGCCCCTGAGCTCGTTTCCTCAACTCGCTTTCTTGTGAGCTGGCCGCAAAACCGCAGGATTGCTGCAGGCCCTAATCTGTTTCCGTCAGGGCACACTGAGCCTTTGGTGAATTCCTCTTCCTGGTGGGAAATGAGCGTTCCATTTGCCCGTGCAGACACCTACAGCTAGTCTCTCATTGTTTCTCCCTATTCCTGTTAATCTTGCGTAGAAATTGCAAACTGTGCCAAACAGGAGGTTAAAGGCACTGACTCTCCAAGTGGGGAGAATGTTAGTAAAGTGTCTGGAATGGTGAACCCGAGTACCAGGGTTCGAAAACTGAGATATATTTGAAAACGTTTCCCAATCACACGGTGGACAATACTCTGGGTTTCCCATGCATGTCTTAGCTGAAGGAAGAATCCCTTAAACCTGGAGAGCTGGGAACCATGGAATGGGTACCATGCAGTATGACTACAAAGGGTCTGCGTTTGCTCACCGAACCTCACAAATGCTATCAGCCCGAAGTGTCCAGCCGTATATCTCACCCAGCTCTGGGTGTAGATGTGGTAAATCCAGGTTGCATCACAAGCCCTGAATGAATTATTTAAGAATTGCTCTCTATTTCACTGTCAATGTGTTTTGGTTTTGAAATTTATTTTGATAATGGGATTTATCGGATTTTCACTGCTGCGTTTAGGCCGCTGTACACACGCTTGATTTCCTTATGGAGACATATAAATCCATGGGTTTTAAGATTCTTACTTGTCAGGTATATTCCCAGGCTTTGAGTCCGTTTCGTTGAGCAAGGAGTAGGGCTTGTCTATTATATATTTGGCTTATGGAACGGTATCTGTGCTAATTTCAATCTCTGGTTTTATGCAGCACCCCAACTCACCTTTCCCCATAAGCAAGCATAAGTTGGTTTTCTAAATTTGAGACCCTGTTCTGTTTTGTAATTCAGTTCATGGGTAGCCAAGTTTACATTCCGTGTATTAGTCATATCTTATGATGTTTCTTTTTCTGTGTGACTTATTTCTCGTAGAATCATCATACCTGAATCCACTCATTATGCCGCTACGGGCCTGATGAAGTAGATTTCATTGCTGAGTGATATTCCATTGTACGTGCGTACCACAACTTCTTTATCCATTTTTTGCTTTCTGGGATATTTTACTTGTACCGTAGACGAGGTTCTTGTAAACAGAGCCGTCCCAAACTCTGGGGTGGCTGTGTGTTTTTGATTTTAATTTCCCTAAGCTATAGGACCATAAGTGGAAGTGACATAGGCTGTGTTGCTTTGTTTCCTACGTGTTTCTTGAAACACCATACACTTCTCCAGAGTGGTTGTTGGCAATTTACATCCCGCCCATCAGCATGACAAGGCTCCCTGTTCTCCATGACCTGTCCTGCCTTTCTGGATTTTACACTTTTTTCAGATGGCCCTTTTGACCGGGGGGGCAGTGAGACTTCATTGTAGTGCAGATTTCCTTTACAGGCTTGCTTGGTTGGCCAAAAAGGGCGTATGCGTTTTTTCCTGAATATATTCAGGAAAAAACGCATACGCCCTTTTTGGCCAAGTGCATCGTTGTCGACATTCTGCCTCTTTTCCTATGCTTTTAGTACAATTCCAGTCTACCCCCTGAAATCGTTTTCCTGAAATTCTGCCCCGCATTCAAGTCCTCTTCGAAGACTTACTTCAATACATTTTTGGACGATAGCTGTCATTCATAACTCTGCAGGTTTGTGAATTACAGTGCCCCTGAGCTCATGTCTTCAACTCGTTTTCTTGTGAGCTGGCCGCAAAACCGCAGGATTGCTTCAGGCCGTAATCTCTTTCCGGCAGGGCTTGCTGAGCCTTTGTTTAATTCCTCTTCCTGGTCGGAAATGAGCGTTCCTTTTGCCCGTGCAGGCACCTACAGCTAGTCTCTCATTGGTTCTCCCTATTCCTGTACATCTTGCGCAGAAATTGCAAACTGTGCCAAACAGGAGGTTAATGGCACTGACTCTCCAAGTGGGGAGAGTGTTAGTAAAGCGTCTGGAATGGTGAACCCGAGTACCAGGGGACGAAAACTGAGATGCATTTGAAAACGTTTCCCGGTCACACAGTGCACTGTACTGTGGGTTTCCCATGCATGTTTTAGCTGAAGGAAGAATCCCTTAAACCTGGAGAGTTGGGACCCATGGAATGGTTACCATGCAGTATGACTTCAAAGGGTCTGCGTTTGCTCACCGAACCTCACCAATGCTATCAGCCCGAAGTGTCCAGCCTTATGTCTCACCCAGCTCTGGGTGTAGATGTGGTAAATCCAGGTTGCATCACAAGCCCTGAGTGAATTATTTAAGAATTGCTCTCTATTTCACTGTCATTGTGTTTTGTTTTTGAAATTTATTTTGATAATGGGATTTATCGGATTTTCACTGCTGCATTTAGGCCGTTGTACACACGCTTGATTTCCTTATGGAGACATATAAATCCATGGGTTTTAAGATTCTTACTTGTCAGGTATCTTGCAAGGCGTTGAATATGGGGTGTTGAGTCCATTTCGTTGAGCAAGGAGTAGGTCTTGTCTATTATATATTTGGCTTATGGAACGGTATCTGTGCTAATTTCAATCTCTGGTTTTATGCAGCACCCCAACTCACCTTTCCCCATTAGCAAGCATAAGTTGGTTTTCTAAATTTGAGACCCTGTTCTGTTTTGTAATTCAGTTTATGTGTAGCCAAGTTTACATTCCGTGTATTACTTATATATTATGATGTTTCTTTTTCTGGGTGACGTATTTCTCGTAGAATCATCGTACCTGAATCCACTCATTATGCCGCTATGGGCCTGAAGACGTAGATTTCTTTGCTGAGTGATATTCCATTGTACGTGCGTACCAGAACTTCTTTATCCATTTTTTCCTTTCTTGGATATTTAACTTGTACCGTTGACAAGGTTCTTGTAAACAGAGCCATCCCAAACTTTGGGGTGGCTGTGTGTTTGTGATTTTAATTACCCTAAGCTATAGGACCATATTGGAAGTGACATAGGCTGTGTTGCTTTGTTTCCTACGTGTTTCAGGATACACCATACATTTCTCCAGAGTGGCTGTTGGCAATTTACATCCCGCCCATCAGCATAACAAGGCTCCCTGTTCTCCAAGACCTGTCCTGCCTTTCTGGATTTTACACTTTTTTCAGATGGCCCTTTTGACCGGGGGGCAGTGAGACTTCATTGTAGTGCACATTTCCTTTACACGCTTGCTTGGTTGGCCAAAAAGTGCGTATGCGTTTTTTCCTGAATATATTCAGGAAAAAACGCATACGCCCTTTTTGGCCAAGTGCATCATTGTCGACATTCTGCCTCTAATCTTATTCTTTAAGTGCAATTCCATTCTACCCCCTGAAATCGTTTTCCTGAAATTCTGCCCCGATTTCAAGTCCTCTTCGAAGACTTACTTCAAAACATTTTTGGACGATAGCTGTCATTCATTACTCTGCAGGTTTGTGAATTACAGTGCCCCTGAGCTCCTTTCTTCAACTCGCTTTCTTGTGAGCTGGCCACAAACCCAAAGGATTGCTTCAGGCCCTAATATAGTTCTGGCATGGCATGCTGAGCCTTTGGTTAATTCCTCTTCCTTGTGGGAAATGAGCGTTAAATTTGCATGTGCAGACACCTTCACATGAGTCGTCATGGTGCCCCTTTGCCCCGGTTATCTCTATGGAGGTTGGAGTTGGAGGGCCTCCTCCCTCAAGATCAGTGTGCCCACGGAGCCAACCCTGCAACTTCAGGGCATGGTTGGGGGTTAGGATCACCACGAGGGTTCCTTTTCCCTTAGGAGGGAGGTGGCCTTTTGGGCTGCTGATTTCCAGGTTATCAGATACTGCCAGTATCTTGGCCAGATGTGGCGGTGGGCCAAGCCCCTTGGTGACCGTAGTTTATCCTACCTGGATCGCATTCTTGCATTGTTCCATTTCAAGTGGTCCCAGGTTTTGCACTAATACTCCAGTGGCGATTCACCGTTCACCAGGAATGTAAAGGTCAAAGGGTTTAGCTAAATTAGGGAGTTCCAGGGCAAGGGTCTGAATTGACTGCTCTTTCCATTCTTGAAAGGCCACTTCTGCATTCTATTCAAAAGGATCATCACCTTTTCCTTTCAGTGTTTCATATAGAGGCCGAGCTAGTAGACTGTAGTTAGGGATCCAGAAGCAGCAAACCCTGGCCTCCCCAGGAACCCCTAAGCTGTCTTCTAGTTTTAGAAATGGGTAAGGCTGTAAATTGTTTCTTCCCTTTCCTGGGATGGGCTTCTCCGACCTTCTGTGAGAATGAAGCCCAGGCAGGTCACCGTAGTCTGTGATATTTGAGCTTTTTCTTGGACAACTTGTATCCTTTATTGGCTTCGTAGTTCAGAGGTCTCCTTAGTAGGGCTGGCGATCAGAATGTCGTCTGCATATTGAAGGAGTGTTTCCTTTTCCAGAGGTAGAACTTTTAGGTCTTTAGCTGAGCTTTCCCCAAAGATGGTGTGGGAATTTTTGAACCCTTGGGGCAACACGGCCCGGAAGTATTGTTTTAGTTGTATGTTGAGTCCTGCCACTCACAAGCCAAAATTTCTTGTGACTCTGGGACTAATAGAATACAAAAGAAGGCATCATTGAAGACTAATACAGAATACCATGTCCTGGTGGTTGGTAGAATGACCAGCAGGGTGTAGGATTTAGGAACTACTGGAGGTATATCCTCGGTGGCTTCACTGACTGTCCTGACATCCTTTACCAGGACTCCAGCAGCCCATGGGGCTCTCGAGGTCAGGCCAATCCCAGGATATGGAGCTCACCTGGGCAGGTACCCCACCCCAGCCCACGGGGCTCTCGTGGTCAGGCCCCTCCCAGGATACAGAGCTACCCTTGCAGGTACCATGGCAGGGCTGGGAACACAGGAACCGTGCATATCGCCCTAATTGCAGAGCACTCCCAGCTCACCTGTCACTCAGATCTGACACAGAGCACCTCAGAGCAGGACTTGAACTAACAAACAGCAGCTCCGACAGGTCTGTGACCCTGGGCATCACTCTGTGTGGCCTCCCTCCACCTGGTGTTCCAGAGACTTCCACTGCACCCGGGGCACCAGGCCTCTGTCTCCACCCACCAGCCACCCCTCCTCTCCCTGACTCCTGGGTTCCTCTCATTAGGAGAGGGTTTTCTTGAAGTTGTCTCCCACTCATGGGCCAGATAATATAATTAGAAAACAAGCCAGAGCTGCAGCCCCTTGTCTATCCTGACTCTCAGGAGCCCACACCTGTTCCTTGGACCTGGCCGATTCAGCAAGTTCCAGTTTCTGCAACTGTGAGCCCCTGAGGGGTGATTATTGGCTGGCCTGGGAAGCCCGACCGTGCCGGCCAGCCCTCCCCAGGTGTGCCTGGGTTCAGATCAATATAAACACTGCTCCAGGCAGCAAGAGCCCCTGCAGCTGTGCCTGACGCCATTTTCTCTGCCCTGTCAGCAGTCTTGGGGCTGGACTGGTGGGAGGGAGTGAGAGGCCACGGCTTTGTGGGTGGCCCAGTGTGAGTGGGGCTCTGCTGGACTTTCTGCAGCAGTTGCCAAGATGCCACCTGCTAAAGAAGAGGATGTGTCACCCATACCTGCCGCTGGAATTTCTCCCTGGGCAGAGGTGAGTGAGGAAGAAAGCAGTGGGGGCCGGGACAGCAGGGGTATCTCAGGCAGGGAAATGGAAAGCTTCCAGAAGAGCACCCAGGACCAGGACCATCCTGGCTGGCCTGCAGGCACCAAGTCGGCTGGCATGCTGTCGCTCATGTGGCTCCATGGCCCTTCCTCTAGGCTTTCAAGTCCTTGTACATATTCAGGTGTTTTACCTGGGAAGGGTGGGAACATTTCAGCAGCAGCTGGCCTGGGGCTCAGCCCACGTTTACTCACAGATGCCTCGGCACGGTCCCCCAGCTTTGCAATGAGGACGCTTGTTGCGTGGGGCCTGCTGGCTGAATGGGAGATGATTCCCCACCACCGACCAACTTCAGAATTGTTTACAACTGGAGCAAGTGCCCTGATACGGTTTTCCTCTGTGTAGCTGGTGGGTTCTGTTTTTTTTTCTTTTTTGGTTCAAGGTAGATTTTATTCCTCTTTTTTGTATTTACAGATATAAGCATGGAAATAATTTATTCATATAAATACATGTATGTGAAGGGAAGAATATTTTTTCTGTTTTACTTTTTGTAATTTGAATTTTATTTTATTTTTTTATACAGCAGGTTCTTTTTGGTTATCTATTTTATACATATAAATGTATACATGCCAATCCCAATCTCTCAACTCCTCCCACCACCACCCCCCAACAGCTTTCCCCCCTTGGTGTCCATACGTTTGTTGTCTACATCTGTTGCTCTATTTCTGCCTTGCAAAACGGTTCATCTGTACAATTTGTCTAGGTTCCACATATAGCCATTAATAGACAAGATTTCTTTTTCTCTTTCTGACTTACTTCACTCTGTATGACAGTCTCTAGATCCATCAACGTCTCTACAAATGACCCAATTTCATTCCTTTTTATGGCTTAGTAATATTCCATTTTATATATGTACCACGTCTTTATGCATTCGTCTGTCTGTGGGCATTTAGGTTGCTTCCATTACCTGGATATTGTAAATAGTGATGCAATGAACATTGCGGTGAATGTCTCTTTTTGATTTATGGTTTTGTCTGGGTATATGCCCAGTAGTGGGACTGCTGTATCATATGGTAATTCTATTCTTAGTTTTATAAGAAACTCCATAACTTTCTCCACAGTGACTGTATCAATTTCATTCCCAACAATAGCGGAAGAGGGTTCCTTATCTCCACACCCTTTCCAGCATTTGTTGTTTGTAGATTTTCTGATGATGCCCATTCTAACAGGTGTGAGGTGATACACCATGGATGAGTCTATTTCGTTGAGCAAAGAGTAGGTCTTGTCTATTACATATTTGGCTTATGGAATGGTATGTGTGCTAATTTCAATCTCTGGTTTTATACAGCACCGCAACTCAACTTTCCCCTTAAGCAAGCATAAGTTTTTATCTAAATGTGAGACTCTGTTCGGTTTTGGAATTCAGTTTATGTGTAGCCAAGTTTACACTCTCTCTATTAGTGATATCTTATGATAATTACCTTTCTCTGTGTGACATATTTCTCTTAGAATCATCATACTTAAATCCACTCAATTTGCTGCTACAGGCCTGATGACATTGATTTCATTGCTGAGTGATATTCCATTGTACGTAAGTAGCACAACTCCTTTATCCATATTTTTCTTTCTGGGATATTTAATTTGTACTGGACTCAAGGTTCTTGTAAACACAGCAGCCCTAAATTTGGTGTTGGCTGTGTCTTGTTGATTTTAATTTTCCTAAGCTATAGGGCCAAAAGTGGAAGTGCCCTAGGGTCTGTAGCTTTGTTTTTCAGATATTTCAGGATACACCATAAACATCTCCAGAGTGTCTGTTGGCAATTTACATCCCGCCCATCAGCATAACAAGGCTCCCTGTTCTCCATGGCCTGTCCTGTGTTTCTGGTTTTTACACATTTTTCAGATGGCCCTTTTGACGAATGGGAAATGAGACTTCATTGTAGTGCGGATTTCCATTGCTCGAGTGCTTGGTTGGCCAAAAAGGGCATATGTGTTTTTTCCTGAATATATTCAGGAAAAAATGTTTACGCACTTTTGTCCAAGTGCATCACTGTCAAAGATCTGCCGCTTTTCACATGCTTTAAACGCAATTCCAATCTACCTCCTGAAATATGATTCCTGCAATTCTGCCTCGTTTTGAAGTCCTCTTTGCAGACTTACTTCAGTATATTTTTGCCAATAGCTGTCATTTATAACTCTGCAGGTTTGTGAATTACAGTGCCTGTGATTTCCTTTCTTAACTCGTTTCCTTGAAAGCTGGCCACAGAACCGCAGGTTTGCTTTAGGCCATAATCAGGGTCTGGCACGGCACTCTGAGCCTTTGGTTAATTCCTCTTCCTGGTGGGAAATTAGAGTTAAATGTGCCCCTCCGGACACCTGCCTCACTCCCAGCCCCTTGGTGATGTGTGTCCTGTGGTTTGAGGCCACATGTGCTGGGTTCCTCACCTTTGGCTGATGTGGCCCCACTGGTGTGAGGACACTCCTGCCTGGTTCCCATCCCCTTGGTGATGTGGGCCATCCGGTGAGAGTCTGATCCTGGTTGGGTTCCTCACACTTCTGTGAGGTGGGCCCTCTTCTCTGACGTCACTCCTGCCTGGCTGGCACACCCCGCCTTGGCGAAGTCGGCCCTCTGGTGGGATTTGGTGCCTGCTGGGGGTCTCCTGCCCTCGGTAATGAGGGCCCTCTGGCGTCAGGCCCTAATTCCTGGGCTCCCAATATTTTCTGATATGCGCCCTGTGGTTCGAGTACACTCGTGCCAGGTTCCCAACCCCATGGGAATGTGGGCCTTCTGCTCTGAGGTCCCAACCGTGGGTTGCTCAGTTTCATGATGAGGGCCCTCTGCTGTGAGTTCTCTCCGGCCTGGATCCCATAGCCTCGCTGCTCCTGGCCACCTGCTGGGAGGTTCCAACTGCGGGATTCCTCACCTTTTTTCTTCTATGGACCCTCTGTTTTGAGACTCCTCCTGCCTGCCTCACTCCCAGTCCCTTGGTGATGTGTGTCCTCTGGTGTGAGGCCACGTGTGCTGGGTCCCTCGCCTTTGGATGATGTGGCCACACTGGTGTGAGGACACTCCTGCCTGCTTCCTATCCCCTTGATGATGTGGGCCCTCTGGTGAGAGTCTGATCCTGGCTGGGTTCCTCACCCTTCTGTGAGGTGGGCCCTCTGCTGTGAGGTCACTCCTGCCTGGCTGGCACACCCCAGCTGGGCAACATCGGCCCTCTTGTGGCACTTGGAGCCTGCTGGGAGCCTCCTCCCCTCGGTGATGGGGGCCCTCTAGCGTCAGGCCCTAACTGCTGGGTACCCACATTTTCTGATACGTGCTAAGTGGTGCGAGGACACTCCTGCGAGGTTCCCATCCCCATGGGCATGTGGGCCTTCTGCTCTAAGGTCCCAACACCTGTGTTGTTCACCGTTTCATGATGTTGTCTCTCTGGTGTTAGTTCACTCAGGCCTAGATCCCATAGACTCTGTGCTCTGAGCCGACTGCTGGGAGGTTCCTACTGCTGGATTCCTTACCTTTTTTATTCTTTGGGTCCTGTGTTTTTATGCTCCTACTTCCTGACTCACTCCCAGCCCCTTTGTGATGTAGGTCCTCTGGTTTAAGGCCACATGTACCGGTTTCCTCACCTTTATTGATGTGGCCCCACTGGTGTGAGGACACTCCTGCCTGGTTCCCATCCCCTTGGTGATTGGGGCCCTCTTGTGAGAGTCTGATCCTGTCTGGATTCCTCACACTTCTGGGAGGTGGGCCCTCTGCTGTGAGGTCACTCCTGCCTGGCTGGCACACGTCACGTTGGCGATGTGGGCCCTCAGTTGGGAGTTGGTGTCTGCTGGGAGTCTCCTCCCCTCGGTAATGAGGGCCCTCTGGCGTCAGGCCCTAACTCATGGGCTCCCAAAATTTTCTGATGTGCGCCCTGTCGTGTGAGTACACTCCAGCCAGGGTCCCTTCCCTAGGGGATGTGGGCTTTCTGCTCTGTGGTCCCAACGGCTGGGTTGCTCACAGTGTCAGAATGTGGGCCCTCTGTTTTGAGTTCAGTCAGGCCTGGATCCCATAGCCTCGCTGCTCCTGGCCGCCTGCTGGGAGGTTCCAACTGCGGGATTCCTCACCTTTTTTACGCAATGGGCCCTCTGTTTTGAGGCTCCTCCTGCCTGCCTCACTCCCAGCCCCTTGGTGATGTGTGTCCTGTAGTTTGAGGCCACGTGTGCTGGGTCCGTCACATTTCGGTGATGTGGCCCCACTGGTGTGAGGACACTCCTGCCTGGTTTCCATTCCCTTGGTGATGTGGGCCCTCTGGTGAGAGTCTGATCCTCTTTGGGTTCCTCACACTTTTGTGTGGTTGGCCCTCTGCTCTGAGGTCACTCCTGCCTGGCTGGCACACCCCGCATTGGCGACGTCGGCCCTCTGGTAGAAGTTGGAGCTTGCTGGGAGCCTCCTCTCCTCAGTGATGAGGGCCCTCTGGCGTCCGGCCCTAACTGCTGGGCTCCCCACATTTTCTGTTGTGTGCCCACTGGTGCGATGACACTCCTGCTTGGTTCCCTTCCCCATGGGGATGTGGGCCTTGTGCTCTGAGGTCACAACGGCTGGGTTGCTTACAGTATCACGATGAGGGCCCTCTGTTGTGAGTTCATCACTGCCTGGATCCCATAGCCTCGGTGCTCTGGGCCGCCTGCTGGGATGTTCCAACTGCTGGATTCCTCACCTTTTTATACAATGGGCCATGTGTTTTGAGGTTAATCCTGCCTGCCTCGCTCTGAGACCCATGGTGATGTGGGTCTTCTGGTTTGAGGCCACATGTGCTGGGTACCTCAACTTTCGATGATGTGGCCCCACGGGTGTGAGGACACTCGTGCCTGATTCCCAGCCCCTTGCTTATGTGGGCACTCTGGTGAGAGTCTGATCATGACTGGGTTCCTTACCCTTCTGTGAGGTGGGCGCTCTGATGTGAGGTCACTCCTGCCTGGATGGCTCACGTCGCCTTGGCGACGTAGGCCCTCTGTTGGCCACTGAAGCATGCTGGGAGCCTCCTACCCTCTTTAATGAGGGCCCTGGAAGAAACGCATATGCCCTTTTTGACCAAGTGCATCATTGTCGAAGTTCTGCCTCTTCTCCTATACTTTCAGAGGACTTCCCATCTACCTCCTGAAATCGTATTCCTGGAATTCTGCCCCGCGTTCAAGTCCTCTTTGCAGCCTTACTTCAATATATTTTTGGACGATAGCTGTCATTTATAACTCTGCAGGTTTGTGAATTACAGTGCCCCTGAGCTCCATTCTTCAACTCGCTTTCTTGTGAGCTGGCCGCAAAACCGCAGGATTGCTTCAGGCCCTAATCTGGTTCCGGCACGGCATGTTGAGCCTTTGGCTAATTCCTCTTCCTGATGGGAAATGAGCATTAAATTTGCTCGTGCAGACACCTACAGCTAATCTCTCATTGGTTCTCCCTATTCCTGTTCATCTTGCTCAGAAATTCCAAACTGTGCCAAACAGGAGGTTAAAGGCACTGACTCTCCAATTGGGGAAAGAGTTAGTAAAGCGTCTGGAATGGTAAAACCGAGTATGAGGGGAAGAAAACTGAGATGCATTTAAAAAGGTTTCCCGGTCACACGGTGGACCATATTCTGGGTTTCCCATGCGTGTTTTACCTGAAGGAAGAATCCCTTAAACCTGGAGAGGTGGGACCCATGCAATGGGTACCATGCAGTATGACTTCAAATGGCCTGCATTTTCTCACCGAACCTCACCAATGCTATCAGCCCAAAGTGTCGAACCTTATGTCTCACTCAGCTCTAGGTGTAGATGTGGTAAATCCAGGTTGCATCACAAGCCCTGAATGAATTATTTAAGAATTGCTCTCTATTTCACTGTCATTGTGTTTGTTTTTGTAGTTTATTTTGATAATGGGATTTATCGGATTTTCTCTGCTGCCTTCATGCAGCTGTACACACACTTGATTCTCTTACGGAGACATATAAATCCATGGATTTGAAGATTCTTACTAGTCATGTGTAATCCTAGGAGTTGAATATGGTGTGTTTAGTCCATTTCGTTGAGCAAGGTGTAAGTCTTGACTATTACATATTTGGCTTATGGAAAGGTATGTGTGCTAATTTCTATCTCTGGTTTTATGCAGCACCCCACCTCACCTTTCCCCATAAGCAAGCATAAGTTGGTGTTCTAAATTTGAGACCCTGTTCTGTTTTGTAATTCAGTTCATGTGTAGCCAAGTTTACATTCCGTGTATTAGTGATATCTTATGATGTTTCATTTTCTGTGTGACTTATTTCACTTAGAATCATCGTACCTGGATCCACTCAATATGCCGCGACGGGCCTGATGACATAGATTTCATTGGTGAGTGATATTCCATTGTACGTGCGTACCACAACTTCTTTAACCATTTTTCACATTCTGGGATATTTAACTTGTACCGTAGACGACGTTCTTGTAAACAGAGCTGTCCCAAACTTTGGGGTGGCTGTGTGTTTTTGATTTTAATTTCCCTAAGCTATAGGACCATAAGTGGAAGTGACATAGGCTCCGTTGCTTTGTTTCCTACGTGTTTCAGGAAACCCCATACACTTCTCCAGAGTGGCTGTTTGCAATTTACATCCCCCCCATCAGCATAACAAATCTCCCTGTTCTCCATGACCTGTCCTGCCTTTCTGAATTTTACACTTTTTCAGATGCCCCTTTTGACCGGGGGGCAGTGAGACTTCATTGTAGTGCAGATTTCATTTACCTGCTTGCTTGCTTGGCCAAAAATGGCGTATGCGTTTTTTCCTGAATATATTCAGGAAAAAACGCATACGCACTTTTTGGCCAGTGCATCATTGTCGACATTCTCCCTCTATTCCTATGCTTTAAGTGCAATTCCAGTCTACCCCCTGAAATCGTTTTCCTGAAATTCTGCCCCGCTTTCAAGTCCTATTCGAAGACTTACTTCAATACATTTTTGGACGATAGCTGTCATTCATAACTCTGCAGGTTTGTGAATTACAGTGCCCCTGAGCTCGTTTCCTCAACTCGCTTTCTTGTGAGCTGGCCGCAAAACCGCAGGATTGCTGCAGGCCCTAATCTGTTTCCGTCAGGGCACACTGAGCCTTTGGTGAATTCCTCTTCCTGGTGGGAAATGAGCGTTCCATTTGCCCGTGCAGACACCTACAGCTAGTCTCTCATTGTTTCTCCCTATTCCTGTTAATCTTGCGTAGAAATTGCAAACTGTGCCAAACAGGAGGTTAAAGGCACTGACTCTCCAAGTGGGGAGAATGTTAGTAAAGTGTCTGGAATGGTGAACCCGAGTACCAGGGTTCGAAAACTGAGATATATTTGAAAACGTTTCCCAATCACACGGTGGACAATACTCTGGGTTTCCCATGCATGTCTTAGCTGAAGGAAGAATCCCTTAAACCTGGAGAGCTGGGAACCATGGAATGGGTACCATGCAGTATGACTACAAAGGGTCTGCGTTTGCTCACCGAACCTCACAAATGCTATCAGCCCGAAGTGTCCAGCCGTATATCTCACCCAGCTCTGGGTGTAGATGTGGTAAATCCAGGTTGCATCACAAGCCCTGAATGAATTATTTAAGAATTGCTCTCTATTTCACTGTCAATGTGTTTTGGTTTTGAAATTTATTTTGATAATGGGATTTATCGGATTTTCACTGCTGCGTTTAGGCCGCTGTACACACGCTTGATTTCCTTATGGAGACATATAAATCCATGGGTTTTAAGATTCTTACTTGTCAGGTATATTCCCAGGCTTTGAGTCCGTTTCGTTGAGCAAGGAGTAGGGCTTGTCTATTATATATTTGGCTTATGGAACGGTATCTGTGCTAATTTCAATCTCTGGTTTTATGCAGCACCCCAACTCACCTTTCCCCATAAGCAAGCATAAGTTGGTTTTCTAAATTTGAGACCCTGTTCTGTTTTGTAATTCAGTTCATGGGTAGCCAAGTTTACATTCCGTGTATTAGTCATATCTTATGATGTTTCTTTTTCTGTGTGACTTATTTCTCGTAGAATCATCATACCTGAATCCACTCATTATGCCGCTACGGGCCTGATGAAGTAGATTTCATTGCTGAGTGATATTCCATTGTACGTGCGTACCACAACTTCTTTATCCATTTTTTGCTTTCTGGGATATTTTACTTGTACCGTAGACGAGGTTCTTGTAAACAGAGCCGTCCCAAACTCTGGGGTGGCTGTGTGTTTTTGATTTTAATTTCCCTAAGCTATAGGACCATAAGTGGAAGTGACATAGGCTGTGTTGCTTTGTTTCCTACGTGTTTCTTGAAACACCATACACTTCTCCAGAGTGGTTGTTGGCAATTTACATCCCGCCCATCAGCATGACAAGGCTCCCTGTTCTCCATGACCTGTCCTGCCTTTCTGGATTTTACACTTTTTTCAGATGGCCCTTTTGACCGGGGGGGCAGTGAGACTTCATTGTAGTGCAGATTTCCTTTACAGGCTTGCTTGGTTGGCCAAAAAGGGCGTATGCGTTTTTTCCTGAATATATTCAGGAAAAAACGCATACGCCCTTTTTGGCCAAGTGCATCGTTGTCGACATTCTGCCTCTTTTCCTATGCTTTTAGTACAATTCCAGTCTACCCCCTGAAATCGTTTTCCTGAAATTCTGCCCCGCATTCAAGTCCTCTTCGAAGACTTACTTCAATACATTTTTGGACGATAGCTGTCATTCATAACTCTGCAGGTTTGTGAATTACAGTGCCCCTGAGCTCATGTCTTCAACTCGTTTTCTTGTGAGCTGGCCGCAAAACCGCAGGATTGCTTCAGGCCGTAATCTCTTTCCGGCAGGGCTTGCTGAGCCTTTGTTTAATTCCTCTTCCTGGTCGGAAATGAGCGTTCCTTTTGCCCGTGCAGGCACCTACAGCTAGTCTCTCATTGGTTCTCCCTATTCCTGTACATCTTGCGCAGAAATTGCAAACTGTGCCAAACAGGAGGTTAATGGCACTGACTCTCCAAGTGGGGAGAGTGTTAGTAAAGCGTCTGGAATGGTGAACCCGAGTACCAGGGGACGAAAACTGAGATGCATTTGAAAACGTTTCCCGGTCACACAGTGCACTGTACTGTGGGTTTCCCATGCATGTTTTAGCTGAAGGAAGAATCCCTTAAACCTGGAGAGTTGGGACCCATGGAATGGTTACCATGCAGTATGACTTCAAAGGGTCTGCGTTTGCTCACCGAACCTCACCAATGCTATCAGCCCGAAGTGTCCAGCCTTATGTCTCACCCAGCTCTGGGTGTAGATGTGGTAAATCCAGGTTGCATCACAAGCCCTGAGTGAATTATTTAAGAATTGCTCTCTATTTCACTGTCATTGTGTTTTGTTTTTGAAATTTATTTTGATAATGGGATTTATCGGATTTTCACTGCTGCATTTAGGCCGTTGTACACACGCTTGATTTCCTTATGGAGACATATAAATCCATGGGTTTTAAGATTCTTACTTGTCAGGTATCTTGCAAGGCGTTGAATATGGGGTGTTGAGTCCATTTCGTTGAGCAAGGAGTAGGTCTTGTCTATTATATATTTGGCTTATGGAACGGTATCTGTGCTAATTTCAATCTCTGGTTTTATGCAGCACCCCAACTCACCTTTCCCCATTAGCAAGCATAAGTTGGTTTTCTAAATTTGAGACCCTGTTCTGTTTTGTAATTCAGTTTATGTGTAGCCAAGTTTACATTCCGTGTATTACTTATATATTATGATGTTTCTTTTTCTGGGTGACGTATTTCTCGTAGAATCATCGTACCTGAATCCACTCATTATGCCGCTATGGGCCTGAAGACGTAGATTTCTTTGCTGAGTGATATTCCATTGTACGTGCGTACCAGAACTTCTTTATCCATTTTTTCCTTTCTTGGATATTTAACTTGTACCGTTGACAAGGTTCTTGTAAACAGAGCCATCCCAAACTTTGGGGTGGCTGTGTGTTTGTGATTTTAATTACCCTAAGCTATAGGACCATATTGGAAGTGACATAGGCTGTGTTGCTTTGTTTCCTACGTGTTTCAGGATACACCATACATTTCTCCAGAGTGGCTGTTGGCAATTTACATCCCGCCCATCAGCATAACAAGGCTCCCTGTTCTCCAAGACCTGTCCTGCCTTTCTGGATTTTACACTTTTTTCAGATGGCCCTTTTGACCGGGGGGCAGTGAGACTTCATTGTAGTGCAGATTTCCTTTACACGCTTGCTTGGTTGGCCAAAAAGTGCGTATGCGTTTTTTCCTGAATATATTCAGGAAAAAACGCATACGCCCTTTTTGGCCAAGTGCATCATTGTCGACATTCTGCCTCTAATCTTATTCTTTAAGTGCAATTCCATTCTACCCCCTGAAATCGTTTTCCTGAAATTCTGCCCCGATTTCAAGTCCTCTTCGAAGACTTACTTCAAAACATTTTTGGACGATAGCTGTCATTCATTACTCTGCAGGTTTGTGAATTACAGTGCCCCTGAGCTCCTTTCTTCAACTCGCTTTCTTGTGAGCTGGCCACAAACCCGAAGGATTGCTTCAGGCCCTAATATAGTTCTGGCATGGCATGCTGAGCCTTTGGTTAATTCCTCTTCCTTGTGGGAAATGAGCGTTAAATTTGCATGTGCAGACACCTTCACATGAGTCGTCATGGTGCCCCTTTGCCCCGGTTATCTCTATGGAGGTTGGAGTTGGAGGGCCTCCTCCCTCAAGATCAGTGTGCCCACGGAGCCAACCCTGCAACTTCAGGGCATGGTTGGGGGTTAGGATCACCACGAGGGTTCCTTTTCCCTTAGGAGGGAGGTGGCCTTTTGGGCTGCTGATTTCCAGGTTATCAGATACTGCCAGTATCTTGGCCAGATGTGGCGGTGGGCCAAGCCCCTTGGTGACCGTAGTTTATCCTACCTGGATCGCATTCTTGCATTGTTCCATTTCAAGTGGTCCCAGGTTTTGCACTAATACTCCAGTGGCGATTCACCGTTCACCAGGAATGTAAAGGTCAAAGGGTTTAGCTAAATTAGGGAGTTCCAGGGCAAGGGTCTGAATTGACTGCTCTTTCCATTCTTGAAAGGCCACTTCTGCATTCTATTCAAAAGGATCATCACCTTTTCCTTTCAGTGTTTCATATAGAGGCCGAGCTAGTAGACTGTAGTTAGGGATCCAGAAGCAGCAAACCCTGGCCTCCCCAGGAACCCCTAAGCTGTCTTCTAGTTTTAGAAATGGGTAAGGCTGTAAATTGTTTCTTCCCTTTCCTGGGATGGGCTTCTCCGACCTTCTGTGAGAATGAAGCCCAGGCAGGTCACCGTAGTCTGTGATATTTGAGCTTTTTCTTGGACAACTTGTATCCTTTATTGGCTTCGTAGTTCAGAGGTCTCCTTAGTAGGGCTGGCGATCAGAATGTCGTCTGCATATTGAAGGAGTGTTTCCTTTTCCAGAGGTAGAACTTTTAGGTCTTTAGCTGAGCTTTCCCCAAAGATGGTGTGGGAATTTTTGAACCCTTGGGGCAACACGGCCCGGAAGTATTGTTTTAGTTGTATGTTGAGTCCTGCCACTCACAAGCCAAAATTTCTTGTGACTCTGGGACTAATAGAATACAAAAGAAGGCATCATTGAAGACTAATACAGAATACCATGTCCTGGTGGTTGGTAGAATGACCAGCAGGGTGTAGGATTTAGGAACTACTGGAGGTATATCCTCGGTGGCTTCACTGACTGTCCTGACATCCTTTACCAGGACTCCAGCAGCCCATGGGGCTCTCGAGGTCAGGCCAATCCCAGGATATGGAGCTCACCTGGGCAGGTACCCCACCCCAGCCCACGGGGCTCTCGTGGTCAGGCCCCTCCCAGGATACAGAGCTACCCTTGCAGGTACCATGGCAGGGCTGGGAACACAGGAACCGTGCATATCGCCCTAATTGCAGAGCACTCCCAGCTCACCTGTCACTCAGATCTGACACAGAGCACCTCAGAGCAGGACTTGAACTAACAAACAGCAGCTCCGACAGGTCTGTGACCCTGGGCATCACTCTGTGTGGCCTCCCTCCACCTGGTGTTCCAGAGACTTCCACTGCACCCGGGGCACCAGGCCTCTGTCTCCACCCACCAGCCACCCCTCCTCTCCCTGACTCCTGGGTTCCTCTCATTAGGAGAGGGTTTTCTTGAAGTTGTCTCCCACTCATGGGCCAGATAATATAATTAGAAAACAAGCCAGAGCTGCAGCCCCTTGTCTATCCTGACTCTCAGGAGCCCACACCTGTTCCTTGGACCTGGCCGATTCAGCAAGTTCCAGTTTCTGCAACTGTGAGCCCCTGAGGGGTGATTATTGGCTGGCCTGGGAAGCCTGACCGTGCCGGCCAGCCCTCCCCAGGTGTGCCTGGGTTCAGATCAATATAAACACTGCTCCAGGCAGCAAGAGCCCCTGCAGCTGTGCCTGACGCCATTTTCTCTGCCCTGTCAGCAGTCTTGGGGCTGGACTGGTGGGAGGGAGTGAGAGGCCACGGCTTTGTGGGTGGCCCAGTGTGAGTGGGGCTCTGCTGGACTTTCTGCAGCAGTTGCCAAGATGCCACCTGCTAAAGAAGAGGATGTGTCACCCATACCTGCCGCTGGAATTTCTCCCTGGGCAGAGGTGAGTGAGGAAGAAAGCAGTGGGGGCCGGGACAGCAGGGGTATCTCAGGCAGGGAAATGGAAAGCTTCCAGAAGAGCACCCAGGACCAGGACCATCCTGGCTGGCCTGCAGGCACCAAGTCGGCTGGCATGCTGTCGCTCATGTGGCTCCATGGCCCTTCCTCTAGGCTTTCAAGTCCTTGTACATATTCAGGTGTTTTACCTGGGAAGGGTGGGAACATTTCAGCAGCAGCTGGCCTGGGGCTCAGCCCACGTTTACTCACAGATGCCTCGGCACGGTCCCCCAGCTTTGCAATGAGGACGCTTGTTGCGTGGGGCCTGCTGGCTGAATGGGAGATGATTCCCCACCACCGACCAACTTCAGAATTGTTTACAACTGGAGCAAGTGCCCTGATACGGTTTTCCTCTGTGTAGCTGGTGGGTTCTGTTTTTTTTTCTTTTTTGGTTCAAGGTAGATTTTATTCCTCTTTTTTGTATTTACAGATATAAGCATGGAAATAATTTATTCATATAAATACATGTATGTGAAGGGAAGAATATTTTTTCTGTTTTACTTTTTGTAATTTGAATTTTATTTTATTTTTTTATACAGCAGGTTCTTTTTGGTTATCTATTTTATACATATAAATGTATACATGCCAATCCCAATCTCTCAACTCCTCCCACCACCACCCCCCAACAGCTTTCCCCCCTTGGTGTCCATACGTTTGTTGTCTACATCTGTTGCTCTATTTCTGCCTTGCAAAACGGTTCATCTGTACAATTTGTCTAGGTTCCACATATAGCCATTAATAGACAAGATTTCTTTTTCTCTTTCTGACTTACTTCACTCTGTATGACAGTCTCTAGATCCATCAACGTCTCTACAAATGACCCAATTTCATTCCTTTTTATGGCTTAGTAATATTCCATTTTATATATGTACCACGTCTTTATGCATTCGTCTGTCTGTGGGCATTTAGGTTGCTTCCATTACCTGGATATTGTAAATAGTGATGCAATGAACATTGCGGTGAATGTCTCTTTTTGATTTATGGTTTTGTCTGGGTATATGCCCAGTAGTGGGACTGCTGTATCATATGGTAATTCTATTCTTAGTTTTATAAGAAACTCCATAACTTTCTCCACAGTGACTGTATCAATTTCATTCCCAACAATAGCGGAAGAGGGTTCCTTATCTCCACACCCTTTCCAGCATTTGTTGTTTGTAGATTTTCTGATGATGCCCATTCTAACAGGTGTGAGGTGATACACCATGGATGAGTCTATTTCGTTGAGCAAAGAGTAGGTCTTGTCTATTACATATTTGGCTTATGGAATGGTATGTGTGCTAATTTCAATCTCTGGTTTTATACAGCACCGCAACTCAACTTTCCCCTTAAGCAAGCATAAGTTTTTATCTAAATGTGAGACTCTGTTCGGTTTTGGAATTCAGTTTATGTGTAGCCAAGTTTACACTCTCTCTATTAGTGATATCTTATGATAATTACCTTTCTCTGTGTGACATATTTCTCTTAGAATCATCATACTTAAATCCACTCAATTTGCTGCTACAGGCCTGATGACATTGATTTCATTGCTGAGTGATATTCCATTGTACGTAAGTAGCACAACTCCTTTATCCATATTTTTCTTTCTGGGATATTTAATTTGTACTGGACTCAAGGTTCTTGTAAACACAGCAGCCCTAAATTTGGTGTTGGCTGTGTCTTGTTGATTTTAATTTTCCTAAGCTATAGGGCCAAAAGTGGAAGTGCCCTAGGGTCTGTAGCTTTGTTTTTCAGATGTTTCAGGATACACCATAAACATCTCCAGAGTGTCTGTTGGCAATTTACATCCCGCCCATCAGCATAACAAGGCTCCCTGTTCTCCATGGCCTGTCCTGTGTTTCTGGTTTTTACACATTTTTCAGATGGCCCTTTTGACGAATGGGAAATGAGACTTCATTGTAGTGCGGATTTCCATTGCTCGAGTGCTTGGTTGGCCAAAAAGGGCATATGTGTTTTTTCCTGAATATATTCAGGAAAAAATGTTTACGCACTTTTGTCCAAGTGCATCACTGTCAAAGATCTGCCGCTTTTCACATGCTTTAAACGCAATTCCAATCTACCTCCTGAAATATGATTCCTGCAATTCTGCCTCGTTTTGAAGTCCTCTTTGCAGACTTACTTCAGTATATTTTTGCCAATAGCTGTCATTTATAACTCTGCAGGTTTGTGAATTACAGTGCCTGTGATTTCCTTTCTTAACTCGTTTCCTTGAAAGCTGGCCACAGAACCGCAGGTTTGCTTTAGGCCATAATCAGGGTCTGGCACGGCACTCTGAGCCTTTGGTTAATTCCTCTTCCTGGTGGGAAATTAGAGTTAAATGTGCCCCTCCGGACACCTGCCTCACTCCCAGCCCCTTGGTGATGTGTGTCCTGTGGTTTGAGGCCACATGTGCTGGGTTCCTCACCTTTGGCTGATGTGGCCCCACTGGTGTGAGGACACTCCTGCCTGGTTCCCATCCCCTTGGTGATGTGGGCCATCCGCTGAGAGTCTGATCCTGGTTGGGTTCCTCACACTTCTGTGAGGTGGGCCCTCTTCTCTGACGTCACTCCTGCCTGGCTGGCACACCCCGCCTTGGCGAAGTCGGCCCTCTGGTGGGATTTGGTGCCTGCTGGGGGTCTCCTGCCCTCGGTAATGAGGGCCCTCTGGCGTCAGGCCCTAATTCCTGGGCTCCCAATATTTTCTGATATGCGCCCTGTGGTTCGAGTACACTCGTGCCAGGTTCCCAACCCCATGGGAATGTGGGCCTTCTGCTCTGAGGTCCCAACCGTGGGTTGCTCAGTTTCATGATGAGGGCCCTCTGCTGTGAGTTCTCTCCGGCCTGGATCCCATAGCCTCGCTGCTCCTGGCCACCTGCTGGGAGGTTCCAACTGCGGGATTCCTCACCTTTTTTCTTCTATGGACCCTCTGTTTTGAGACTCCTCCTGCCTGCCTCACTCCCAGTCCCTTGGTGATGTGTGTCCTCTGGTGTGAGGCCACGTGTGCTGGGTCCCTCGCCTTTGGATGATGTGGCCACACTGGTGTGAGGACACTCCTGCCTGCTTCCTATCCCCTTGATGATGTGGGCCCTCTGGTGAGAGTCTGATCCTGGCTGGGTTCCTCACCCTTCTGTGAGGTGGGCCCTCTGCTGTGAGGTCACTCCTGCCTGGCTGGCACACCCCACCTGGGCAACATCGGCCCTCTTGTGGCACTTGGAGCCTGCTGGGAGCCTCCTCCCCTCGGTGATGGGGGCCCTCTAGCGTCAGGCCCTAACTGCTGGGTACCCACATTTTCTGATACGTGCTAAGTGGTGCGAGGACACTCCTGCGAGGTTCCCATCCCCATGGGCATGTGGGCCTTCTGCTCTAAGGTCCCAACACCTGTGTTGTTCACCGTTTCATGATGTTGTCTCTCTGGTGTTAGTTCACTCAGGCCTAGATCCCATAGACTCTGTGCTCTGAGCCGACTGCTGGGAGGTTCCTACTGCTGGATTCCTTACCTTTTTTATTCTTTGGGTCCTGTGTTTTTATGCTCCTACTTCCTGACTCACTCCCAGCCCCTTTGTGATGTAGGTCCTCTGGTTTAAGGCCACATGTACCGGTTTCCTCACCTTTATTGATGTGGCCCCACTGGTGTGAGGACACTCCTGCCTGGTTCCCATCCCCTTGGTGATTGGGGCCCTCTTGTGAGAGTCTGATCCTGTCTGGATTCCTCACACTTCTGGGAGGTGGGCCCTCTGCTGTGAGGTCACTCCTGCCTGGCTGGCACACGTCACGTTGGCGATGTGGGCCCTCAGTTGGGAGTTGGTGCCTGCTGGGAGTCTCCTCCCCTCGGTAATGAGGGCCCTCTGGCGTCAGGCCCTAACTCATGGGCTCCCAAAATTTTCTGATGTGCGCCCTGTCGTGTGAGTACACTCCAGCCAGGGTCCCTTCCCTAGGGGATGTGGGCTTTCTGCTCTGTGGTCCCAACGGCTGGGTTGCTCACAGTGTCAGAATGTGGGCCCTCTGTTTTGAGTTCAGTCAGGCCTGGATCCCATAGCCTCGCTGCTCCTGGCCGCCTGCTGGGAGGTTCCAACTGCGGGATTCCTCACCTTTTTTACGCAATGGGCCCTCTGTTTTGAGGCTCCTCCTGCCTGCCTCACTCCCAGCCCCTTGGTGATGTGTGTCCTGTAGTTTGAGGCCACGTGTGCTGGGTCCGTCACATTTCGGTGATGTGGCCCCACTGGTGTGAGGACACTCCTGCCTGGTTTCCATTCCCTTGGTGATGTGGGCCCTCTGGTGAGAGTCTGATCCTCTTTGGGTTCCTCACACTTTTGTGTGGTTGGCCCTCTGCTCTGAGGTCACTCCTGCCTGGCTGGCACACCCCGCATTGGCGACGTCGGCCCTCTGGTAGAAGTTGGAGCTTGCTGGGAGCCTCCTCTCCTCAGTGATGAGGGCCCTCTGGCGTCCGGCCCTAACTGCTGGGCTCCCCACATTTTCTGTTGTGTGCCCACTGGTGCGATGACACTCCTGCTTGGTTCCCTTCCCCATGGGGATGTGGGCCTTGTGCTCTGAGGTCACAACGGCTGGGTTGCTTACAGTATCACGATGAGGGCCCTCTGTTGTGAGTTCATCACTGCCTGGATCCCATAGCCTCGGTGCTCTGGGCCGCCTGCTGGGATGTTCCAACTGCTGGATTCCTCACCTTTTTATACAATGGGCCATGTGTTTTGAGGTTAATCCTGCCTGCCTCGCTCTGAGACCCATGGTGATGTGGGTCTTCTGGTTTGAGGCCACATGTGCTGGGTACCTCAACTTTCGATGATGTGGCCCCACGGGTGTGAGGACACTCGTGCCTGATTCCCAGCCCCTTGCTTATGTGGGCACTCTGGTGAGAGTCTGATCATGACTGGGTTCCTTACCCTTCTGTGAGGTGGGCGCTCTGATGTGAGGTCACTCCTGCCTGGATGGCTCACGTCGCCTTGGCGACGTAGGCCCTCTGTTGGCCACTGAAGCATGCTGGGAGCCTCCTACCCTCTTTAATGAGGGCCCTGGAAGAAACGCATATGCCCTTTTTGACCAAGTGCATCATTGTCGAAGTTCTGCCTCTTCTCCTATACTTTCAGAGGACTTCCCATCTACCTCCTGAAATCGTATTCCTGGAATTCTGCCCCGCGTTCAAGTCCTCTTTGCAGCCTTACTTCAATATATTTTTGGACGATAGCTGTCATTTATAACTCTGCAGGTTTGTGAATTACAGTGCCCCTGAGCTCCATTCTTCAACTCGCTTTCTTGTGAGCTGGCCGCAAAACCGCAGGATTGCTTCAGGCCCTAATCTGGTTCCGGCACGGCATGTTGAGCCTTTGGCTAATTCCTCTTCCTGATGGGAAATGAGCATTAAATTTGCTCGTGCAGACACCTACAGCTAATCTCTCATTGGTTCTCCCTATTCCTGTTCATCTTGCTCAGAAATTCCAAACTGTGCCAAACAGGAGGTTAAAGGCACTGACTCTCCAATTGGGGAAAGAGTTAGTAAAGCGTCTGGAATGGTAAAACCGAGTATGAGGGGAAGAAAACTGAGATGCATTTAAAAAGGTTTCCCGGTCACACGGTGGACCATATTCTGGGTTTCCCATGCGTGTTTTACCTGAAGGAAGAATCCCTTAAACCTGGAGAGGTGGGACCCATGCAATGGGTACCATGCAGTATGACTTCAAATGGCCTGCATTTTCTCACCGAACCTCACCAATGCTATCAGCCCAAAGTGTCGAACCTTATGTCTCACTCAGCTCTAGGTGTAGATGTGGTAAATCCAGGTTGCATCACAAGCCCTGAATGAATTATTTAAGAATTGCTCTCTATTTCACTGTCATTGTGTTTGTTTTTGTAGTTTATTTTGATAATGGGATTTATCGGATTTTCTCTGCTGCCTTCATGCAGCTGTACACACACTTGATTCTCTTACGGAGACATATAAATCCATGGATTTGAAGATTCTTACTAGTCATGTGTAATCCTAGGAGTTGAATATGGTGTGTTTAGTCCATTTCGTTGAGCAAGGTGTAAGTCTTGACTATTACATATTTGGCTTATGGAAAGGTATGTGTGCTAATTTCTATCTCTGGTTTTATGCAGCACCCCACCTCACCTTTCCCCATAAGCAAGCATAAGTTGGTGTTCTAAATTTGAGACCCTGTTCTGTTTTGTAATTCAGTTCATGTGTAGCCAAGTTTACATTCCGTGTATTAGTGATATCTTATGATGTTTCATTTTCTGTGTGACTTATTTCACTTAGAATCATCGTACCTGGATCCACTCAATATGCCGCGACGGGCCTGATGACATAGATTTCATTGGTGAGTGATATTCCATTGTACGTGCGTACCACAACTTCTTTAACCATTTTTCACATTCTGGGATATTTAACTTGTACCGTAGACGACGTTCTTGTAAACAGAGCTGTCCCAAACTTTGGGGTGGCTGTGTGTTTTTGATTTTAATTTCCCTAAGCTATAGGACCATAAGTGGAAGTGACATAGGCTCCGTTGCTTTGTTTCCTACGTGTTTCAGGAAACCCCATACACTTCTCCAGAGTGGCTGTTTGCAATTTACATCCCCCCCATCAGCATAACAAATCTCCCTGTTCTCCATGACCTGTCCTGCCTTTCTGAATTTTACACTTTTTCAGATGCCCCTTTTGACCGGGGGGCAGTGAGACTTCATTGTAGTGCAGATTTCATTTACCTGCTTGCTTGCTTGGCCAAAAATGGCGTATGCGTTTTTTCCTGAATATATTCAGGAAAAAACGCATATGCACTTTTTGGCCAGTGCATCATTGTCGACATTCTCCCTCTATTCCTATGCTTTAAGTGCAATTCCAGTCTACCCCCTGAAATCGTTTTCCTGAAATTCTGCCCCGCTTTCAAGTCCTATTCGAAGACTTACTTCAATACATTTTTGGACGATAGCTGTCATTCATAACTCTGCAGGTTTGTGAATTACAGTGCCCCTGAGCTCGTTTCCTCAACTCGCTTTCTTGTGAGCTGGCCGCAAAACCGCAGGATTGCTGCAGGCCCTAATCTGTTTCCGTCAGGGCACACTGAGCCTTTGGTGAATTCCTCTTCCTGGTGGGAAATGAGCGTTCCATTTGCCCGTGCAGACACCTACAGCTAGTCTCTCATTGTTTCTCCCTATTCCTGTTAATCTTGCGTAGAAATTGCAAACTGTGCCAAACAGGAGGTTAAAGGCACTGACTCTCCAAGTGGGGAGAATGTTAGTAAAGTGTCTGGAATGGTGAACCCGAGTACCAGGGTTCGAAAACTGAGATATATTTGAAAACGTTTCCCAATCACACGGTGGACAATACTCTGGGTTTCCCATGCATGTCTTAGCTGAAGGAAGAATCCCTTAAACCTGGAGAGCTGGGAACCATGGAATGGGTACCATGCAGTATGACTACAAAGGGTCTGCGTTTGCTCACCGAACCTCACAAATGCTATCAGCCCGAAGTGTCCAGCCGTATATCTCACCCAGCTCTGGGTGTAGATGTGGTAAATCCAGGTTGCATCACAAGCCCTGAATGAATTATTTAAGAATTGCTCTCTATTTCACTGTCAATGTGTTTTGGTTTTGAAATTTATTTTGATAATGGGATTTATCGGATTTTCACTGCTGCGTTTAGGCCGCTGTACACACGCTTGATTTCCTTATGGAGACATATAAATCCATGGGTTTTAAGATTCTTACTTGTCAGGTATATTCCCAGGCTTTGAGTCCGTTTCGTTGAGCAAGGAGTAGGGCTTGTCTATTATATATTTGGCTTATGGAACGGTATCTGTGCTAATTTCAATCTCTGGTTTTATGCAGCACCCCAACTCACCTTTCCCCATAAGCAAGCATAAGTTGGTTTTCTAAATTTGAGACCCTGTTCTGTTTTGTAATTCAGTTCATGGGTAGCCAAGTTTACATTCCGTGTATTAGTCATATCTTATGATGTTTCTTTTTCTGTGTGACTTATTTCTCGTAGAATCATCATACCTGAATCCACTCATTATGCCGCTACGGGCCTGATGAAGTAGATTTCATTGCTGAGTGATATTCCATTGTACGTGCGTACCACAACTTCTTTATCCATTTTTTGCTTTCTGGGATATTTTACTTGTACCGTAGACGAGGTTCTTGTAAACAGAGCCGTCCCAAACTCTGGGGTGGCTGTGTGTTTTTGATTTTAATTTCCCTAAGCTATAGGACCATAAGTGGAAGTGACATAGGCTGTGTTGCTTTGTTTCCTACGTGTTTCTTGAAACACCATACACTTCTCCAGAGTGGTTGTTGGCAATTTACATCCCGCCCATCAGCATGACAAGGCTCCCTGTTCTCCATGACCTGTCCTGCCTTTCTGGATTTTACACTTTTTTCAGATGGCCCTTTTGACCGGGGGGGCAGTGAGACTTCATTGTAGTGCAGATTTCCTTTACAGGCTTGCTTGGTTGGCCAAAAAGGGCGTATGCGTTTTTTCCTGAATATATTCAGGAAAAAACGCATACGCCCTTTTTGGCCAAGTGCATCGTTGTCGACATTCTGCCTCTTTTCCTATGCTTTTAGTACAATTCCAGTCTACCCCCTGAAATCGTTTTCCTGAAATTCTGCCCCGCATTCAAGTCCTCTTCGAAGACTTACTTCAATACATTTTTGGACGATAGCTGTCATTCATAACTCTGCAGGTTTGTGAATTACAGTGCCCCTGAGCTCATGTCTTCAACTCGTTTTCTTGTGAGCTGGCCGCAAAACCGCAGGATTGCTTCAGGCCGTAATCTCTTTCCGGCAGGGCTTGCTGAGCCTTTGTTTAATTCCTCTTCCTGGTCGGAAATGAGCGTTCCTTTTGCCCGTGCAGGCACCTACAGCTAGTCTCTCATTGGTTCTCCCTATTCCTGTACATCTTGCGCAGAAATTGCAAACTGTGCCAAACAGGAGGTTAATGGCACTGACTCTCCAAGTGGGGAGAGTGTTAGTAAAGCGTCTGGAATGGTGAACCCGAGTACCAGGGGACGAAAACTGAGATGCATTTGAAAACGTTTCCCGGTCACACAGTGCACTGTACTGTGGGTTTCCCATGCATGTTTTAGCTGAAGGAAGAATCCCTTAAACCTGGAGAGTTGGGACCCATGGAATGGTTACCATGCAGTATGACTTCAAAGGGTCTGCGTTTGCTCACCGAACCTCACCAATGCTATCAGCCCGAAGTGTCCAGCCTTATGTCTCACCCAGCTCTGGGTGTAGATGTGGTAAATCCAGGTTGCATCACAAGCCCTGAGTGAATTATTTAAGAATTGCTCTCTATTTCACTGTCATTGTGTTTTGTTTTTGAAATTTATTTTGATAATGGGATTTATCGGATTTTCACTGCTGCATTTAGGCCGTTGTACACACGCTTGATTTCCTTATGGAGACATATAAATCCATGGGTTTTAAGATTCTTACTTGTCAGGTATCTTGCAAGGCGTTGAATATGGGGTGTTGAGTCCATTTCGTTGAGCAAGGAGTAGGTCTTGTCTATTATATATTTGGCTTATGGAACGGTATCTGTGCTAATTTCAATCTCTGGTTTTATGCAGCACCCCAACTCACCTTTCCCCATTAGCAAGCATAAGTTGGTTTTCTAAATTTGAGACCCTGTTCTGTTTTGTAATTCAGTTTATGTGTAGCCAAGTTTACATTCCGTGTATTACTTATATATTATGATGTTTCTTTTTCTGGGTGACGTATTTCTCGTAGAATCATCGTACCTGAATCCACTCATTATGCCGCTATGGGCCTGAAGACGTAGATTTCTTTGCTGAGTGATATTCCATTGTACGTGCGTACCAGAACTTCTTTATCCATTTTTTCCTTTCTTGGATATTTAACTTGTACCGTTGACAAGGTTCTTGTAAACAGAGCCATCCCAAACTTTGGGGTGGCTGTGTGTTTGTGATTTTAATTACCCTAAGCTATAGGACCATATTGGAAGTGACATAGGCTGTGTTGCTTTGTTTCCTACGTGTTTCAGGATACACCATACATTTCTCCAGAGTGGCTGTTGGCAATTTACATCCCGCCCATCAGCATAACAAGGCTCCCTGTTCTCCAAGACCTGTCCTGCCTTTCTGGATTTTACACTTTTTTCAGATGGCCCTTTTGACCGGGGGGCAGTGAGACTTCATTGTAGTGCAGATTTCCTTTACACGCTTGCTTGGTTGGCCAAAAAGTGCGTATGCGTTTTTTCCTGAATATATTCAGGAAAAAACGCATACGCCCTTTTTGGCCAAGTGCATCATTGTCGACATTCTGCCTCTAATCTTATTCTTTAAGTGCAATTCCATTCTACCCCCTGAAATCGTTTTCCTGAAATTCTGCCCCGATTTCAAGTCCTCTTCGAAGACTTACTTCAAAACATTTTTGGACGATAGCTGTCATTCATTACTCTGCAGGTTTGTGAATTACAGTGCCCCTGAGCTCCTTTCTTCAACTCGCTTTCTTGTGAGCTGGCCACAAACCCGAAGGATTGCTTCAGGCCCTAATATAGTTCTGGCATGGCATGCTGAGCCTTTGGTTAATTCCTCTTCCTTGTGGGAAATGAGCGTTAAATTTGCATGTGCAGACACCTTCACATGAGTCGTCATGGTGCCCCTTTGCCCCGGTTATCTCTATGGAGGTTGGAGTTGGAGGGCCTCCTCCCTCAAGATCAGTGTGCCCACGGAGCCAACCCTGCAACTTCAGGGCATGGTTGGGGGTTAGGATCACCACGAGGGTTCCTTTTCCCTTAGGAGGGAGGTGGCCTTTTGGGCTGCTGATTTCCAGGTTATCAGATACTGCCAGTATCTTGGCCAGATGTGGCGGTGGGCCAAGCCCCTTGGTGACCGTAGTTTATCCTACCTGGATCGCATTCTTGCATTGTTCCATTTCAAGTGGTCCCAGGTTTTGCACTAATACTCCAGTGGCGATTCACCGTTCACCAGGAATGTAAAGGTCAAAGGGTTTAGCTAAATTAGGGAGTTCCAGGGCAAGGGTCTGAATTGACTGCTCTTTCCATTCTTGAAAGGCCACTTCTGCATTCTATTCAAAAGGATCATCACCTTTTCCTTTCAGTGTTTCATATAGAGGCCGAGCTAGTAGACTGTAGTTAGGGATCCAGAAGCAGCAAACCCTGGCCTCCCCAGGAACCCCTAAGCTGTCTTCTAGTTTTAGAAATGGGTAAGGCTGTAAATTGTTTCTTCCCTTTCCTGGGATGGGCTTCTCCGACCTTCTGTGAGAATGAAGCCCAGGCAGGTCACCGTAGTCTGTGATATTTGAGCTTTTTCTTGGACAACTTGTATCCTTTATTGGCTTCATAGTTCAGAGGTCTCCTTAGTAGGGCTGGCGATCAGAATGTCGTCTGCATATTGAAGGAGTGTTTCCTTTTCCAGAGGTAGAACTTTTAGGTCTTTAGCTGAGCTTTCCCCAAAGATGGTGTGGGAATTTTTGAACCCTTGGGGCAACACGGCCCGGAAGTATTGTTTTAGTTGTATGTTGAGTCCTGCCACTCACAAGCCAAAATTTCTTGTGACTCTGGGACTAATAGAATACAAAAGAAGGCATCATTGAAGACTAATACAGAATACCATGTCCTGGTGGTTGGTAGAATGACCAGCAGGGTGTAGGATTTAGGAACTACTGGAGGTATATCCTCGGTGGCTTCACTGACTGTCCTGACATCCTTTACCAGGACTCCAGCAGCCCATGGGGCTCTCGAGGTCAGGCCAATCCCAGGATATGGAGCTCACCTGGGCAGGTACCCCACCCCAGCCCACGGGGCTCTCGTGGTCAGGCCCCTCCCAGGATACAGAGCTACCCTTGCAGGTACCATGGCAGGGCTGGGAACACAGGAACCGTGCATATCGCCCTCATTGCAGAGCACTCCCAGCTCACCTGTCACTCAGATCTGACACAGAGCACCTCAGAGCAGGACTTGAACTAACAAACAGCAGCTCCGACAGGTCTGTGACCCTGGGCATCACTCTGTGTGGCCTCCCTCCACCTGGTGTTCCAGAGACTTCCACTGCACCCGGGGCACCAGGCCTCTGTCTCCACCCACCAGCCACCCCTCCTCTCCCTGACTCCTGGGTTCCTCTCATTAGGAGAGGGTTTTCTTGAAGTTGTCTCCCACTCATGGGCCAGATAATATAATTAGAAAACAAGCCAGAGCTGCAGCCCCTTGTCTATCCTGACTCTCAGGAGCCCACACCTGTTCCTTGGACCTGGCCGATTCAGCAAGTTCCAGTTTCTGCAACTGTGAGCCCCTGAGGGGTGATTATTGGCTGGCCTGGGAAGCCTGACCGTGCCGGCCAGCCCTCCCCAGGTGTGCCTGGGTTCAGATCAATATAAACACCGCTCCAGGCAGCAAGAGCCCCTGCAGCTGTGCCTGACGCCATTTTCTCTGCCCTGTCAGCAGTCTTGGGGCTGGACTGGTGGGAGGGAGTGAGAGGCCACGGCTTTGTGGGTGGCCCAGTGTGAGTGGGGCTCTGCTGGACTTTCTGCAGCAGTTGCCAAGATGCCACCTGCTAAAGAAGAGGATGTGTCACCCATACCTGCCGCTGGAATTTCTCCCTGGGCAGAGGTGAGTGAGGAAGAAAGCAGTGGGGGCCGGGACAGCAGGGGTATCTCAGGCAGGGAAATGGAAAGCTTCCAGAAGAGCACCCAGGACCAGGACCATCCTGGCTGGCCTGCAGGCACCAAGTCGGCTGGCATGCTGTCGCTCATGTGGCTCCATGGCCCTTCCTCTAGGCTTTCAAGTCCTTGTACATATTCAGGTGTTTTACCTGGGAAGGGTGGGAACATTTCAGCAGCAGCTGGCCTGGGGCTCAGCCCACGTTTACTCACAGATGCCTCGGCACGGTCCCCCAGCTTTGCAATGAGGACGCTTGTTGCGTGGGGCCTGCTGGCTGAATGGGAGATGATTCCCCACCACCGACCAACTTCAGAATTGTTTACAACTGGAGCAAGTGCCCTGATACGGTTTTCCTCTGTGTAGCTGGTGGGTTCTGTTTTTTTTTCTTTTTTGGTTCAAGGTAGATTTTATTCCTCTTTTTTGTATTTACAGATATAAGCATGGAAATAATTTATTCATATAAATACATGTATGTGAAGGGAAGAATATTTTTTCTGTTTTACTTTTTGTAATTTGAATTTTATTTTATTTTTTTATACAGCAGGTTCTTTTTGGTTATCTATTTTATACATATAAATGTATACATGCCAATCCCAATCTCTCAACTCCTCCCACCACCACCCCCCAACAGCTTTCCCCCCTTGGTGTCCATACGTTTGTTGTCTACATCTGTTGCTCTATTTCTGCCTTGCAAAACGGTTCATCTGTACAATTTGTCTAGGTTCCACATATAGCCATTAATAGACAAGATTTCTTTTTCTCTTTCTGACTTACTTCACTCTGTATGACAGTCTCTAGATCCATCAACGTCTCTACAAATGACCCAATTTCATTCCTTTTTATGGCTTAGTAATATTCCATTTTATATATGTACCACGTCTTTATGCATTCGTCTGTCTGTGGGCATTTAGGTTGCTTCCATTACCTGGATATTGTAAATAGTGATGCAATGAACATTGCGGTGAATGTCTCTTTTTGATTTATGGTTTTGTCTGGGTATATGCCCAGTAGTGGGACTGCTGTATCATATGGTAATTCTATTCTTAGTTTTATAAGAAACTCCATAACTTTCTCCACAGTGACTGTATCAATTTCATTCCCAACAATAGCGGAAGAGGGTTCCTTATCTCCACACCCTTTCCAGCATTTGTTGTTTGTAGATTTTCTGATGATGCCCATTCTAACAGGTGTGAGGTGATACACCATGGATGAGTCTATTTCGTTGAGCAAAGAGTAGGTCTTGTCTATTACATATTTGGCTTATGGAATGGTATGTGTGCTAATTTCAATCTCTGGTTTTATACAGCACCGCAACTCAACTTTCCCCTTAAGCAAGCATAAGTTTTTATCTAAATGTGAGACTCTGTTCGGTTTTGGAATTCAGTTTATGTGTAGCCAAGTTTACACTCTCTCTATTAGTGATATCTTATGATAATTACCTTTCTCTGTGTGACATATTTCTCTTAGAATCATCATACTTAAATCCACTCAATTTGCTGCTACAGGCCTGATGACATTGATTTCATTGCTGAGTGATATTCCATTGTACGTAAGTAGCACAACTCCTTTATCCATATTTTTCTTTCTGGGATATTTAATTTGTACTGGACTCAAGGTTCTTGTAAACACAGCAGCCCTAAATTTGGTGTTGGCTGTGTCTTGTTGATTTTAATTTTCCTAAGCTATAGGGCCAAAAGTGGAAGTGCCCTAGGGTCTGTAGCTTTGTTTTTCAGATATTTCAGGATACACCATAAACATCTCCAGAGTGTCTGTTGGCAATTTACATCCCGCCCATCAGCATAACAAGGCTCCCTGTTCTCCATGGCCTGTCCTGTGTTTCTGGTTTTTACACATTTTTCAGATGGCCCTTTTGACGAATGGGAAATGAGACTTCATTGTAGTGCGGATTTCCATTGCTCGAGTGCTTGGTTGGCCAAAAAGGGCATATGTGTTTTTTCCTGAATATATTCAGGAAAAAATGTTTACGCACTTTTGTCCAAGTGCATCACTGTCAAAGATCTGCCGCTTTTCACATGCTTTAAACGCAATTCCAATCTACCTCCTGAAATATGATTCCTGCAATTCTGCCTCGTTTTGAAGTCCTCTTTGCAGACTTACTTCAGTATATTTTTGCCAATAGCTGTCATTTATAACTCTGCAGGTTTGTGAATTACAGTGCCTGTGATTTCCTTTCTTAACTCGTTTCCTTGAAAGCTGGCCACAGAACCGCAGGTTTGCTTTAGGCCATAATCAGGGTCTGGCACGGCACTCTGAGCCTTTGGTTAATTCCTCTTCCTGGTGGGAAATTAGAGTTAAATGTGCCCCTCCGGACACCTGCCTCACTCCCAGCCCCTTGGTGATGTGTGTCCTGTGGTTTGAGGCCACATGTGCTGGGTTCCTCACCTTTGGCTGATGTGGCCCCACTGGTGTGAGGACACTCCTGCCTGGTTCCCATCCCCTTGGTGATGTGGGCCATCCGCTGAGAGTCTGATCCTGGTTGGGTTCCTCACACTTCTGTGAGGTGGGCCCTCTTCTCTGACGTCACTCCTGCCTGGCTGGCACACCCCGCCTTGGCGAAGTCGGCCCTCTGGTGGGATTTGGTGCCTGCTGGGGGTCTCCTGCCCTCGGTAATGAGGGCCCTCTGGCGTCAGGCCCTAATTCCTGGGCTCCCAATATTTTCTGATATGCGCCCTGTGGTTCGAGTACACTCGTGCCAGGTTCCCAACCCCATGGGAATGTGGGCCTTCTGCTCTGAGGTCCCAACCGTGGGTTGCTCAGTTTCATGATGAGGGCCCTCTGCTGTGAGTTCTCTCCGGCCTGGATCCCATAGCCTCGCTGCTCCTGGCCACCTGCTGGGAGGTTCCAACTGCGGGATTCCTCACCTTTTTTCTTCTATGGACCCTCTGTTTTGAGACTCCTCCTGCCTGCCTCACTCCCAGTCCCTTGGTGATGTGTGTCCTCTGGTGTGAGGCCACGTGTGCTGGGTCCCTCGCCTTTGGATGATGTGGCCACACTGGTGTGAGGACACTCCTGCCTGCTTCCTATCCCCTTGATGATGTGGGCCCTCTGGTGAGAGTCTGATCCTGGCTGGGTTCCTCACCCTTCTGTGAGGTGGGCCCTCTGCTGTGAGGTCACTCCTGCCTGGCTGGCACACCCCACCTGGGCAACATCGGCCCTCTTGTGGCACTTGGAGCCTGCTGGGAGCCTCCTCCCCTCGGTGATGGGGGCCCTCTAGCGTCAGGCCCTAACTGCTGGGTACCCACATTTTCTGATACGTGCTAAGTGGTGCGAGGACACTCCTGCGAGGTTCCCATCCCCATGGGCATGTGGGCCTTCTGCTCTAAGGTCCCAACACCTGTGTTGTTCACCGTTTCATGATGTTGTCTCTCTGGTGTTAGTTCACTCAGGCCTAGATCCCATAGACTCTGTGCTCTGAGCCGACTGCTGGGAGGTTCCTACTGCTGGATTCCTTACCTTTTTTATTCTTTGGGTCCTGTGTTTTTATGCTCCTACTTCCTGACTCACTCCCAGCCCCTTTGTGATGTAGGTCCTCTGGTTTAAGGCCACATGTACCGGTTTCCTCACCTTTATTGATGTGGCCCCACTGGTGTGAGGACACTCCTGCCTGGTTCCCATCCCCTTGGTGATTGGGGCCCTCTTGTGAGAGTCTGATCCTGTCTGGATTCCTCACACTTCTGGGAGGTGGGCCCTCTGCTGTGAGGTCACTCCTGCCTGGCTGGCACACGTCACGTTGGCGATGTGGGCCCTCAGTTGGGAGTTGGTGCCTGCTGGGAGTCTCCTCCCCTCGGTAATGAGGGCCCTCTGGCGTCAGGCCCTAACTCATGGGCTCCCAAAATTTTCTGATGTGCGCCCTGTCGTGTGAGTACACTCCAGCCAGGGTCCCTTCCCTAGGGGATGTGGGCTTTCTGCTCTGTGGTCCCAACGGCTGGGTTGCTCACAGTGTCAGAATGTGGGCCCTCTGTTTTGAGTTCAGTCAGGCCTGGATCCCATAGCCTCGCTGCTCCTGGCCGCCTGCTGGGAGGTTCCAACTGCGGGATTCCTCACCTTTTTTACGCAATGGGCCCTCTGTTTTGAGGCTCCTCCTGCCTGCCTCACTCCCAGCCCCTTGGTGATGTGTGTCCTGTAGTTTGAGGCCACGTGTGCTGGGTCCGTCACATTTCGGTGATGTGGCCCCACTGGTGTGAGGACACTCCTGCCTGGTTTCCATTCCCTTGGTGATGTGGGCCCTCTGGTGAGAGTCTGATCCTCTTTGGGTTCCTCACACTTTTGTGTGGTTGGCCCTCTGCTCTGAGGTCACTCCTGCCTGGCTGGCACACCCCGCATTGGCGACGTCGGCCCTCTGGTAGAAGTTGGAGCTTGCTGGGAGCCTCCTCTCCTCAGTGATGAGGGCCCTCTGGCGTCCGGCCCTAACTGCTGGGCTCCCCACATTTTCTGTTGTGTGCCCACTGGTGCGATGACACTCCTGCTTGGTTCCCTTCCCCATGGGGATGTGGGCCTTGTGCTCTGAGGTCACAACGGCTGGGTTGCTTACAGTATCACGATGAGGGCCCTCTGTTGTGAGTTCATCACTGCCTGGATCCCATAGCCTCGGTGCTCTGGGCCGCCTGCTGGGATGTTCCAACTGCTGGATTCCTCACCTTTTTATACAATGGGCCATGTGTTTTGAGGTTAATCCTGCCTGCCTCGCTCTGAGACCCATGGTGATGTGGGTCTTCTGGTTTGAGGCCACATGTGCTGGGTACCTCAACTTTCGATGATGTGGCCCCACGGGTGTGAGGACACTCGTGCCTGATTCCCAGCCCCTTGCTTATGTGGGCACTCTGGTGAGAGTCTGATCATGACTGGGTTCCTTACCCTTCTGTGAGGTGGGCGCTCTGATGTGAGGTCACTCCTGCCTGGATGGCTCACGTCGCCTTGGCGACGTAGGCCCTCTGTTGGCCACTGAAGCATGCTGGGAGCCTCCTACCCTCTTTAATGAGGGCCCTGGAAGAAACGCATATGCCCTTTTTGACCAAGTGCATCATTGTCGAAGTTCTGCCTCTTCTCCTATACTTTCAGAGGACTTCCCATCTACCTCCTGAAATCGTATTCCTGGAATTCTGCCCCGCGTTCAAGTCCTCTTTGCAGCCTTACTTCAATATATTTTTGGACGATAGCTGTCATTTATAACTCTGCAGGTTTGTGAATTACAGTGCCCCTGAGCTCCATTCTTCAACTCGCTTTCTTGTGAGCTGGCCGCAAAACCGCAGGATTGCTTCAGGCCCTAATCTGGTTCCGGCACGGCATGTTGAGCCTTTGGCTAATTCCTCTTCCTGATGGGAAATGAGCATTAAATTTGCTCGTGCAGACACCTACAGCTAATCTCTCATTGGTTCTCCCTATTCCTGTTCATCTTGCTCAGAAATTCCAAACTGTGCCAAACAGGAGGTTAAAGGCACTGACTCTCCAATTGGGGAAAGAGTTAGTAAAGCGTCTGGAATGGTAAAACCGAGTATGAGGGGAAGAAAACTGAGATGCATTTAAAAAGGTTTCCCGGTCACACGGTGGACCATATTCTGGGTTTCCCATGCGTGTTTTACCTGAAGGAAGAATCCCTTAAACCTGGAGAGGTGGGACCCATGCAATGGGTACCATGCAGTATGACTTCAAATGGCCTGCATTTTCTCACCGAACCTCACCAATGCTATCAGCCCAAAGTGTCGAACCTTATGTCTCACTCAGCTCTAGGTGTAGATGTGGTAAATCCAGGTTGCATCACAAGCCCTGAATGAATTATTTAAGAATTGCTCTCTATTTCACTGTCATTGTGTTTGTTTTTGTAGTTTATTTTGATAATGGGATTTATCGGATTTTCTCTGCTGCCTTCATGCAGCTGTACACACACTTGATTCTCTTACGGAGACATATAAATCCATGGATTTGAAGATTCTTACTAGTCATGTGTAATCCTAGGAGTTGAATATGGTGTGTTTAGTCCATTTCGTTGAGCAAGGTGTAAGTCTTGACTATTACATATTTGGCTTATGGAAAGGTATGTGTGCTAATTTCTATCTCTGGTTTTATGCAGCACCCCACCTCACCTTTCCCCATAAGCAAGCATAAGTTGGTGTTCTAAATTTGAGACCCTGTTCTGTTTTGTAATTCAGTTCATGTGTAGCCAAGTTTACATTCCGTGTATTAGTGATATCTTATGATGTTTCATTTTCTGTGTGACTTATTTCACTTAGAATCATCGTACCTGGATCCACTCAATATGCCGCGACGGGCCTGATGACATAGATTTCATTGGTGAGTGATATTCCATTGTACGTGCGTACCACAACTTCTTTAACCATTTTTCACATTCTGGGATATTTAACTTGTACCGTAGACGACGTTCTTGTAAACAGAGCTGTCCCAAACTTTGGGGTGGCTGTGTGTTTTTGATTTTAATTTCCCTAAGCTATAGGACCATAAGTGGAAGTGACATAGGCTCCGTTGCTTTGTTTCCTACGTGTTTCAGGAAACCCCATACACTTCTCCAGAGTGGCTGTTTGCAATTTACATCCCCCCCATCAGCATAACAAATCTCCCTGTTCTCCATGACCTGTCCTGCCTTTCTGAATTTTACACTTTTTCAGATGCCCCTTTTGACCGGGGGGCAGTGAGACTTCATTGTAGTGCAGATTTCATTTACCTGCTTGCTTGCTTGGCCAAAAATGGCATATGCGTTTTTTCCTGAATATATTCAGGAAAAAACGCATACACACTTTTTGGCCAGTGCATCATTGTCGACATTCTCCCTCTATTCCTATGCTTTAAGTGCAATTCCAGTCTACCCCCTGAAATCGTTTTCCTGAAATTCTGCCCCGCTTTCAAGTCCTATTCGAAGACTTACTTCAATACATTTTTGGACGATAGCTGTCATTCATAACTCTGCAGGTTTGTGAATTACAGTGCCCCTGAGCTCGTTTCCTCAACTCGCTTTCTTGTGAGCTGGCCGCAAAACCGCAGGATTGCTGCAGGCCCTAATCTGTTTCCGTCAGGGCACACTGAGCCTTTGGTGAATTCCTCTTCCTGGTGGGAAATGAGCGTTCCATTTGCCCGTGCAGACACCTACAGCTAGTCTCTCATTGTTTCTCCCTATTCCTGTTAATCTTGCGTAGAAATTGCAAACTGTGCCAAACAGGAGGTTAAAGGCACTGACTCTCCAAGTGGGGAGAATGTTAGTAAAGTGTCTGGAATGGTGAACCCGAGTACCAGGGTTCGAAAACTGAGATATATTTGAAAACGTTTCCCAATCACACGGTGGACAATACTCTGGGTTTCCCATGCATGTCTTAGCTGAAGGAAGAATCCCTTAAACCTGGAGAGCTGGGAACCATGGAATGGGTACCATGCAGTATGACTACAAAGGGTCTGCGTTTGCTCACCGAACCTCACAAATGCTATCAGCCCGAAGTGTCCAGCCGTATATCTCACCCAGCTCTGGGTGTAGATGTGGTAAATCCAGGTTGCATCACAAGCCCTGAATGAATTATTTAAGAATTGCTCTCTATTTCACTGTCAATGTGTTTTGGTTTTGAAATTTATTTTGATAATGGGATTTATCGGATTTTCACTGCTGCGTTTAGGCCGCTGTACACACGCTTGATTTCCTTATGGAGACATATAAATCCATGGGTTTTAAGATTCTTACTTGTCAGGTATATTCCCAGGCTTTGAGTCCGTTTCGTTGAGCAAGGAGTAGGGCTTGTCTATTATATATTTGGCTTATGGAACGGTATCTGTGCTAATTTCAATCTCTGGTTTTATGCAGCACCCCAACTCACCTTTCCCCATAAGCAAGCATAAGTTGGTTTTCTAAATTTGAGACCCTGTTCTGTTTTGTAATTCAGTTCATGGGTAGCCAAGTTTACATTCCGTGTATTAGTCATATCTTATGATGTTTCTTTTTCTGTGTGACTTATTTCTCGTAGAATCATCATACCTGAATCCACTCATTATGCCGCTACGGGCCTGATGAAGTAGATTTCATTGCTGAGTGATATTCCATTGTACGTGCATACCACAACTTCTTTATCCATTTTTTGCTTTCTGGGATATTTTACTTGTACCGTAGACGAGGTTCTTGTAAACAGAGCCGTCCCAAACTCTGGGGTGGCTGTGTGTTTTTGATTTTAATTTCCCTAAGCTATAGGACCATAAGTGGAAGTGACATAGGCTGTGTTGCTTTGTTTCCTACGTGTTTCTTGAAACACCATACACTTCTCCAGAGTGGTTGTTGGCAATTTACATCCCGCCCATCAGCATGACAAGGCTCCCTGTTCTCCATGACCTGTCCTGCCTTTCTGGATTTTACACTTTTTTCAGATGGCCCTTTTGACCGGGGGGGCAGTGAGACTTCATTGTAGTGCAGATTTCCTTTACAGGCTTGCTTGGTTGGCCAAAAAGGGCGTATGCGTTTTTTCCTGAATATATTCAGGAAAAAACGCATACGCCCTTTTTGGCCAAGTGCATCGTTGTCGACATTCTGCCTCTTTTCCTATGCTTTTAGTACAATTCCAGTCTACCCCCTGAAATCGTTTTCCTGAAATTCTGCCCCGCATTCAAGTCCTCTTCGAAGACTTACTTCAATACATTTTTGGACGATAGCTGTCATTCATAACTCTGCAGGTTTGTGAATTACAGTGCCCCTGAGCTCATGTCTTCAACTCGTTTTCTTGTGAGCTGGCCGCAAAACCGCAGGATTGCTTCAGGCCGTAATCTCTTTCCGGCAGGGCTTGCTGAGCCTTTGTTTAATTCCTCTTCCTGGTCGGAAATGAGCGTTCCTTTTGCCCGTGCAGGCACCTACAGCTAGTCTCTCATTGGTTCTCCCTATTCCTGTACATCTTGCGCAGAAATTGCAAACTGTGCCAAACAGGAGGTTAATGGCACTGACTCTCCAAGTGGGGAGAGTGTTAGTAAAGCGTCTGGAATGGTGAACCCGAGTACCAGGGGACGAAAACTGAGATGCATTTGAAAACGTTTCCCGGTCACACAGTGCACTGTACTGTGGGTTTCCCATGCATGTTTTAGCTGAAGGAAGAATCCCTTAAACCTGGAGAGTTGGGACCCATGGAATGGTTACCATGCAGTATGACTTCAAAGGGTCTGCGTTTGCTCACCGAACCTCACCAATGCTATCAGCCCGAAGTGTCCAGCCTTATGTCTCACCCAGCTCTGGGTGTAGATGTGGTAAATCCAGGTTGCATCACAAGCCCTGAGTGAATTATTTAAGAATTGCTCTCTATTTCACTGTCATTGTGTTTTGTTTTTGAAATTTATTTTGATAATGGGATTTATCGGATTTTCACTGCTGCATTTAGGCCGTTGTACACACGCTTGATTTCCTTATGGAGACATATAAATCCATGGGTTTTAAGATTCTTACTTGTCAGGTATCTTGCAAGGCGTTGAATATGGGGTGTTGAGTCCATTTCGTTGAGCAAGGAGTAGGTCTTGTCTATTATATATTTGGCTTATGGAACGGTATCTGTGCTAATTTCAATCTCTGGTTTTATGCAGCACCCCAACTCACCTTTCCCCATTAGCAAGCATAAGTTGGTTTTCTAAATTTGAGACCCTGTTCTGTTTTGTAATTCAGTTTATGTGTAGCCAAGTTTACATTCCGTGTATTACTTATATATTATGATGTTTCTTTTTCTGGGTGACGTATTTCTCGTAGAATCATCGTACCTGAATCCACTCATTATGCCGCTATGGGCCTGAAGACGTAGATTTCTTTGCTGAGTGATATTCCATTGTACGTGCGTACCAGAACTTCTTTATCCATTTTTTCCTTTCTTGGATATTTAACTTGTACCGTTGACAAGGTTCTTGTAAACAGAGCCATCCCAAACTTTGGGGTGGCTGTGTGTTTGTGATTTTAATTACCCTAAGCTATAGGACCATATTGGAAGTGACATAGGCTGTGTTGCTTTGTTTCCTACGTGTTTCAGGATACACCATACATTTCTCCAGAGTGGCTGTTGGCAATTTACATCCCGCCCATCAGCATAACAAGGCTCCCTGTTCTCCAAGACCTGTCCTGCCTTTCTGGATTTTACACTTTTTTCAGATGGCCCTTTTGACCGGGGGGCAGTGAGACTTCATTGTAGTGCAGATTTCCTTTACACGCTTGCTTGGTTGGCCAAAAAGTGCGTATGCGTTTTTTCCTGAATATATTCAGGAAAAAACGCATACGCCCTTTTTGGCCAAGTGCATCATTGTCGACATTCTGCCTCTAATCTTATTCTTTAAGTGCAATTCCATTCTACCCCCTGAAATCGTTTTCCTGAAATTCTGCCCCGATTTCAAGTCCTCTTCGAAGACTTACTTCAAAACATTTTTGGACGATAGCTGTCATTCATTACTCTGCAGGTTTGTGAATTACAGTGCCCCTGAGCTCCTTTCTTCAACTCGCTTTCTTGTGAGCTGGCCACAAACCCGAAGGATTGCTTCAGGCCCTAATATAGTTCTGGCATGGCATGCTGAGCCTTTGGTTAATTCCTCTTCCTTGTGGGAAATGAGCGTTAAATTTGCATGTGCAGACACCTTCACATGAGTCGTCATGGTGCCCCTTTGCCCCGGTTATCTCTATGGAGGTTGGAGTTGGAGGGCCTCCTCCCTCAAGATCAGTGTGCCCACGGAGCCAACCCTGCAACTTCAGGGCATGGTTGGGGGTTAGGATCACCACGAGGGTTCCTTTTCCCTTAGGAGGGAGGTGGCCTTTTGGGCTGCTGATTTCCAGGTTATCAGATACTGCCAGTATCTTGGCCAGATGTGGCGGTGGGCCAAGCCCCTTGGTGACCGTAGTTTATCCTACCTGGATCGCATTCTTGCATTGTTCCATTTCAAGTGGTCCCAGGTTTTGCACTAATACTCCAGTGGCGATTCACCGTTCACCAGGAATGTAAAGGTCAAAGGGTTTAGCTAAATTAGGGAGTTCCAGGGCAAGGGTCTGAATTGACTGCTCTTTCCATTCTTGAAAGGCCACTTCTGCATTCTATTCAAAAGGATCATCACCTTTTCCTTTCAGTGTTTCATATAGAGGCCGAGCTAGTAGACTGTAGTTAGGGATCCAGAAGCAGCAAACCCTGGCCTCCCCAGGAACCCCTAAGCTGTCTTCTAGTTTTAGAAATGGGTAAGGCTGTAAATTGTTTCTTCCCTTTCCTGGGATGGGCTTCTCCGACCTTCTGTGAGAATGAAGCCCAGGCAGGTCACCGTAGTCTGTGATATTTGAGCTTTTTCTTGGACAACTTGTATCCTTTATTGGCTTCATAGTTCAGAGGTCTCCTTAGTAGGGCTGGCGATCAGAATGTCGTCTGCATATTGAAGGAGTGTTTCCTTTTCCAGAGGTAGAACTTTTAGGTCTTTAGCTGAGCTTTCCCCAAAGATGGTGTGGGAATTTTTGAACCCTTGGGGCAACACGGCCCGGAAGTATTGTTTTAGTTGTATGTTGAGTCCTGCCACTCACAAGCCAAAATTTCTTGTGACTCTGGGACTAATAGAATACAAAAGAAGGCATCATTGAAGACTAATACAGAATACCATGTCCTGGTGGTTGGTAGAATGACCAGCAGGGTGTAGGATTTAGGAACTACTGGAGGTATATCCTCGGTGGCTTCACTGACTGTCCTGACATCCTTTACCAGGACTCCAGCAGCCCATGGGGCTCTCGAGGTCAGGCCAATCCCAGGATATGGAGCTCACCTGGGCAGGTACCCCACCCCAGCCCACGGGGCTCTCGTGGTCAGGCCCCTCCCAGGATACAGAGCTACCCTTGCAGGTACCATGGCAGGGCTGGGAACACAGGAACCGTGCATATCGCCCTAATTGCAGAGCACTCCCAGCTCACCTGTCACTCAGATCTGACACAGAGCACCTCAGAGCAGGACTTGAACTAACAAACAGCAGCTCCGACAGGTCTGTGACCCTGGGCATCACTCTGTGTGGCCTCCCTCCACCTGGTGTTCCAGAGACTTCCACTGCACCCGGGGCACCAGGCCTCTGTCTCCACCCACCAGCCACCCCTCCTCTCCCTGACTCCTGGGTTCCTCTCATTAGGAGAGGGTTTTCTTGAAGTTGTCTCCCACTCATGGGCCAGATAATATAATTAGAAAACAAGCCAGAGCTGCAGCCCCTTGTCTATCCTGACTCTCAGGAGCCCACACCTGTTCCTTGGACCTGGCCGATTCAGCAAGTTCCAGTTTCTGCAACTGTGAGCCCCTGAGGGGTGATTATTGGCTGGCCTGGGAAGCCTGACCGTGCCGGCCAGCCCTCCCCAGGTGTGCCTGGGTTCAGATCAATATAAACACCGCTCCAGGCAGCAAGAGCCCCTGCAGCTGTGCCTGACGCCATTTTCTCTGCCCTGTCAGCAGTCTTGGGGCTGGACTGGTGGGAGGGAGTGAGAGGCCACGGCTTTGTGGGTGGCCCAGTGTGAGTGGGGCTCTGCTGGACTTTCTGCAGCAGTTGCCAAGATGCCACCTGCTAAAGAAGAGGATGTGTCACCCATACCTGCCGCTGGAATTTCTCCCTGGGCAGAGGTGAGTGAGGAAGAAAGCAGTGGGGGCCGGGACAGCAGGGGTATCTCAGGCAGGGAAATGGAAAGCTTCCAGAAGAGCACCCAGGACCAGGACCATCCTGGCTGGCCTGCAGGCACCAAGTCGGCTGGCATGCTGTCGCTCATGTGGCTCCATGGCCCTTCCTCTAGGCTTTCAAGTCCTTGTACATATTCAGGTGTTTTACCTGGGAAGGGTGGGAACATTTCAGCAGCAGCTGGCCTGGGGCTCAGCCCACGTTTACTCACAGATGCCTCGGCACGGTCCCCCAGCTTTGCAATGAGGACGCTTGTTGCGTGGGGCCTGCTGGCTGAATGGGAGATGATTCCCCACCACCGACCAACTTCAGAATTGTTTACAACTGGAGCAAGTGCCCTGATACGGTTTTCCTCTGTGTAGCTGGTGGGTTCTGTTTTTTTTTCTTTTTTGGTTCAAGGTAGATTTTATTCCTCTTTTTTGTATTTACAGATATAAGCATGGAAATAATTTATTCATATAAATACATGTATGTGAAGGGAAGAATATTTTTTCTGTTTTACTTTTTGTAATTTGAATTTTATTTTATTTTTTTATACAGCAGGTTCTTTTTGGTTATCTATTTTATACATATAAATGTATACATGCCAATCCCAATCTCTCAACTCCTCCCACCACCACCCCCCAACAGCTTTCCCCCCTTGGTGTCCATACGTTTGTTGTCTACATCTGTTGCTCTATTTCTGCCTTGCAAAACGGTTCATCTGTACAATTTGTCTAGGTTCCACATATAGCCATTAATAGACAAGATTTCTTTTTCTCTTTCTGACTTACTTCACTCTGTATGACAGTCTCTAGATCCATCAACGTCTCTACAAATGACCCAATTTCATTCCTTTTTATGGCTTAGTAATATTCCATTTTATATATGTACCACGTCTTTATGCATTCGTCTGTCTGTGGGCATTTAGGTTGCTTCCATTACCTGGATATTGTAAATAGTGATGCAATGAACATTGCGGTGAATGTCTCTTTTTGATTTATGGTTTTGTCTGGGTATATGCCCAGTAGTGGGACTGCTGTATCATATGGTAATTCTATTCTTAGTTTTATAAGAAACTCCATAACTTTCTCCACAGTGACTGTATCAATTTCATTCCCAACAATAGCGGAAGAGGGTTCCTTATCTCCACACCCTTTCCAGCATTTGTTGTTTGTAGATTTTCTGATGATGCCCATTCTAACAGGTGTGAGGTGATACACCATGGATGAGTCTATTTCGTTGAGCAAAGAGTAGGTCTTGTCTATTACATATTTGGCTTATGGAATGGTATGTGTGCTAATTTCAATCTCTGGTTTTATACAGCACCGCAACTCAACTTTCCCCTTAAGCAAGCATAAGTTTTTATCTAAATGTGAGACTCTGTTCGGTTTTGGAATTCAGTTTATGTGTAGCCAAGTTTACACTCTCTCTATTAGTGATATCTTATGATAATTACCTTTCTCTGTGTGACATATTTCTCTTAGAATCATCATACTTAAATCCACTCAATTTGCTGCTACAGGCCTGATGACATTGATTTCATTGCTGAGTGATATTCCATTGTACGTAAGTAGCACAACTCCTTTATCCATATTTTTCTTTCTGGGATATTTAATTTGTACTGGACTCAAGGTTCTTGTAAACACAGCAGCCCTAAATTTGGTGTTGGCTGTGTCTTGTTGATTTTAATTTTCCTAAGCTATAGGGCCAAAAGTGGAAGTGCCCTAGGGTCTGTAGCTTTGTTTTTCAGATATTTCAGGATACACCATAAACATCTCCAGAGTGTCTGTTGGCAATTTACATCCCGCCCATCAGCATAACAAGGCTCCCTGTTCTCCATGGCCTGTCCTGTGTTTCTGGTTTTTACACATTTTTCAGATGGCCCTTTTGACGAATGGGAAATGAGACTTCATTGTAGTGCGGATTTCCATTGCTCGAGTGCTTGGTTGGCCAAAAAGGGCATATGTGTTTTTTCCTGAATATATTCAGGAAAAAATGTTTACGCACTTTTGTCCAAGTGCATCAGTGTCAAAGATCTGCCGCTTTTCACATGCTTTAAACGCAATTCCAATCTACCTCCTGAAATATGATTCCTGCAATTCTGCCTCGTTTTGAAGTCCTCTTTGCAGACTTACTTCAGTATATTTTTGCCAATAGCTGTCATTTATAACTCTGCAGGTTTGTGAATTACAGTGCCTGTGATTTCCTTTCTTAACTCGTTTCCTTGAAAGCTGGCCACAGAACCGCAGGTTTGCTTTAGGCCATAATCAGGGTCTGGCACGGCACTCTGAGCCTTTGGTTAATTCCTCTTCCTGGTGGGAAATTAGAGTTAAATGTGCCCCTCCGGACACCTGCCTCACTCCCAGCCCCTTGGTGATGTGTGTCCTGTGGTTTGAGGCCACATGTGCTGGGTTCCTCACCTTTGGCTGATGTGGCCCCACTGGTGTGAGGACACTCCTGCCTGGTTCCCATCCCCTTGGTGATGTGGGCCATCCGCTGAGAGTCTGATCCTGGTTGGGTTCCTCACACTTCTGTGAGGTGGGCCCTCTTCTCTGACGTCACTCCTGCCTGGCTGGCACACCCCGCCTTGGCGAAGTCGGCCCTCTGGTGGGATTTGGTGCCTGCTGGGGGTCTCCTGCCCTCGGTAATGAGGGCCCTCTGGCGTCAGGCCCTAATTCCTGGGCTCCCAATATTTTCTGATATGCGCCCTGTGGTTCGAGTACACTCGTGCCAGGTTCCCAACCCCATGGGAATGTGGGCCTTCTGCTCTGAGGTCCCAACCGTGGGTTGCTCAGTTTCATGATGAGGGCCCTCTGCTGTGAGTTCTCTCCGGCCTGGATCCCATAGCCTCGCTGCTCCTGGCCACCTGCTGGGAGGTTCCAACTGCGGGATTCCTCACCTTTTTTCTTCTATGGACCCTCTGTTTTGAGACTCCTCCTGCCTGCCTCACTCCCAGTCCCTTGGTGATGTGTGTCCTCTGGTGTGAGGCCACGTGTGCTGGGTCCCTCGCCTTTGGATGATGTGGCCACACTGGTGTGAGGACACTCCTGCCTGCTTCCTATCCCCTTGATGATGTGGGCCCTCTGGTGAGAGTCTGATCCTGGCTGGGTTCCTCACCCTTCTGTGAGGTGGGCCCTCTGCTGTGAGGTCACTCCTGCCTGGCTGGCACACCCCACCTGGGCAACATCGGCCCTCTTGTGGCACTTGGAGCCTGCTGGGAGCCTCCTCCCCTCGGTGATGGGGGCCCTCTAGCGTCAGGCCCTAACTGCTGGGTACCCACATTTTCTGATACGTGCTAAGTGGTGCGAGGACACTCCTGCGAGGTTCCCATCCCCATGGGCATGTGGGCCTTCTGCTCTAAGGTCCCAACACCTGTGTTGTTCACCGTTTCATGATGTTGTCTCTCTGGTGTTAGTTCACTCAGGCCTAGATCCCATAGACTCTGTGCTCTGAGCCGACTGCTGGGAGGTTCCTACTGCTGGATTCCTTACCTTTTTTATTCTTTGGGTCCTGTGTTTTTATGCTCCTACTTCCTGACTCACTCCCAGCCCCTTTGTGATGTAGGTCCTCTGGTTTAAGGCCACATGTACCGGTTTCCTCACCTTTATTGATGTGGCCCCACTGGTGTGAGGACACTCCTGCCTGGTTCCCATCCCCTTGGTGATTGGGGCCCTCTTGTGAGAGTCTGATCCTGTCTGGATTCCTCACACTTCTGGGAGGTGGGCCCTCTGCTGTGAGGTCACTCCTGCCTGGCTGGCACACGTCACGTTGGCGATGTGGGCCCTCAGTTGGGAGTTGGTGCCTGCTGGGAGTCTCCTCCCCTCGGTAATGAGGGCCCTCTGGCGTCAGGCCCTAACTCATGGGCTCCCAAAATTTTCTGATGTGCGCCCTGTCGTGTGAGTACACTCCAGCCAGGGTCCCTTCCCTAGGGGATGTGGGCTTTCTGCTCTGTGGTCCCAACGGCTGGGTTGCTCACAGTGTCAGAATGTGGGCCCTCTGTTTTGAGTTCAGTCAGGCCTGGATCCCATAGCCTCGCTGCTCCTGGCCGCCTGCTGGGAGGTTCCAACTGCGGGATTCCTCACCTTTTTTACGCAATGGGCCCTCTGTTTTGAGGCTCCTCCTGCCTGCCTCACTCCCAGCCCCTTGGTGATGTGTGTCCTGTAGTTTGAGGCCACGTGTGCTGGGTCCGTCACATTTCGGTGATGTGGCCCCACTGGTGTGAGGACACTCCTGCCTGGTTTCCATTCCCTTGGTGATGTGGGCCCTCTGGTGAGAGTCTGATCCTCTTTGGGTTCCTCACACTTTTGTGTGGTTGGCCCTCTGCTCTGAGGTCACTCCTGCCTGGCTGGCACACCCCGCATTGGCGACGTCGGCCCTCTGGTAGAAGTTGGAGCTTGCTGGGAGCCTCCTCTCCTCAGTGATGAGGGCCCTCTGGCGTCCGGCCCTAACTGCTGGGCTCCCCACATTTTCTGTTGTGTGCCCACTGGTGCGATGACACTCCTGCTTGGTTCCCTTCCCCATGGGGATGTGGGCCTTGTGCTCTGAGGTCACAACGGCTGGGTTGCTTACAGTATCACGATGAGGGCCCTCTGTTGTGAGTTCATCACTGCCTGGATCCCATAGCCTCGGTGCTCTGGGCCGCCTGCTGGGATGTTCCAACTGCTGGATTCCTCACCTTTTTATACAATGGGCCATGTGTTTTGAGGTTAATCCTGCCTGCCTCGCTCTGAGACCCATGGTGATGTGGGTCTTCTGGTTTGAGGCCACATGTGCTGGGTACCTCAACTTTCGATGATGTGGCCCCACGGGTGTGAGGACACTCGTGCCTGATTCCCAGCCCCTTGCTTATGTGGGCACTCTGGTGAGAGTCTGATCATGACTGGGTTCCTTACCCTTCTGTGAGGTGGGCGCTCTGATGTGAGGTCACTCCTGCCTGGATGGCTCACGTCGCCTTGGCGACGTAGGCCCTCTGTTGGCCACTGAAGCATGCTGGGAGCCTCCTACCCTCTTTAATGAGGGCCCTGGAAGAAACGCATATGCCCTTTTTGACCAAGTGCATCATTGTCGAAGTTCTGCCTCTTCTCCTATACTTTCAGAGGACTTCCCATCTACCTCCTGAAATCGTATTCCTGGAATTCTGCCCCGCGTTCAAGTCCTCTTTGCAGCCTTACTTCAATATATTTTTGGACGATAGCTGTCATTTATAACTCTGCAGGTTTGTGAATTACAGTGCCCCTGAGCTCCATTCTTCAACTCGCTTTCTTGTGAGCTGGCCGCAAAACCGCAGGATTGCTTCAGGCCCTAATCTGGTTCCGGCACGGCATGTTGAGCCTTTGGCTAATTCCTCTTCCTGATGGGAAATGAGCATTAAATTTGCTCGTGCAGACACCTACAGCTAATCTCTCATTGGTTCTCCCTATTCCTGTTCATCTTGCTCAGAAATTCCAAACTGTGCCAAACAGGAGGTTAAAGGCACTGACTCTCCAATTGGGGAAAGAGTTAGTAAAGCGTCTGGAATGGTAAAACCGAGTATGAGGGGAAGAAAACTGAGATGCATTTAAAAAGGTTTCCCGGTCACACGGTGGACCATATTCTGGGTTTCCCATGCGTGTTTTACCTGAAGGAAGAATCCCTTAAACCTGGAGAGGTGGGACCCATGCAATGGGTACCATGCAGTATGACTTCAAATGGCCTGCATTTTCTCACCGAACCTCACCAATGCTATCAGCCCAAAGTGTCGAACCTTATGTCTCACTCAGCTCTAGGTGTAGATGTGGTAAATCCAGGTTGCATCACAAGCCCTGAATGAATTATTTAAGAATTGCTCTCTATTTCACTGTCATTGTGTTTGTTTTTGTAGTTTATTTTGATAATGGGATTTATCGGATTTTCTCTGCTGCCTTCATGCAGCTGTACACACACTTGATTCTCTTACGGAGACATATAAATCCATGGATTTGAAGATTCTTACTAGTCATGTGTAATCCTAGGAGTTGAATATGGTGTGTTTAGTCCATTTCGTTGAGCAAGGTGTAAGTCTTGACTATTACATATTTGGCTTATGGAAAGGTATGTGTGCTAATTTCTATCTCTGGTTTTATGCAGCACCCCACCTCACCTTTCCCCATAAGCAAGCATAAGTTGGTGTTCTAAATTTGAGACCCTGTTCTGTTTTGTAATTCAGTTCATGTGTAGCCAAGTTTACATTCCGTGTATTAGTGATATCTTATGATGTTTCATTTTCTGTGTGACTTATTTCACTTAGAATCATCGTACCTGGATCCACTCAATATGCCGCGACGGGCCTGATGACATAGATTTCATTGGTGAGTGATATTCCATTGTACGTGCGTACCACAACTTCTTTAACCATTTTTCACATTCTGGGATATTTAACTTGTACCGTAGACGACGTTCTTGTAAACAGAGCTGTCCCAAACTTTGGGGTGGCTGTGTGTTTTTGATTTTAATTTCCCTAAGCTATAGGACCATAAGTGGAAGTGACATAGGCTCCGTTGCTTTGTTTCCTACGTGTTTCAGGAAACCCCATACACTTCTCCAGAGTGGCTGTTTGCAATTTACATCCCCCCCATCAGCATAACAAATCTCCCTGTTCTCCATGACCTGTCCTGCCTTTCTGAATTTTACACTTTTTCAGATGCCCCTTTTGACCGGGGGGCAGTGAGACTTCATTGTAGTGCAGATTTCATTTACCTGCTTGCTTGCTTGGCCAAAAATGGCATATGCGTTTTTTCCTGAATATATTCAGGAAAAAACGCATATGCACTTTTTGGCCAGTGCATCATTGTCGACATTCTCCCTCTATTCCTATGCTTTAAGTGCAATTCCAGTCTACCCCCTGAAATCGTTTTCCTGAAATTCTGCCCCGCTTTCAAGTCCTATTCGAAGACTTACTTCAATACATTTTTGGACGATAGCTGTCATTCATAACTCTGCAGGTTTGTGAATTACAGTGCCCCTGAGCTCGTTTCCTCAACTCGCTTTCTTGTGAGCTGGCCGCAAAACCGCAGGATTGCTGCAGGCCCTAATCTGTTTCCGTCAGGGCACACTGAGCCTTTGGTGAATTCCTCTTCCTGGTGGGAAATGAGCGTTCCATTTGCCCGTGCAGACACCTACAGCTAGTCTCTCATTGTTTCTCCCTATTCCTGTTAATCTTGCGTAGAAATTGCAAACTGTGCCAAACAGGAGGTTAAAGGCACTGACTCTCCAAGTGGGGAGAATGTTAGTAAAGTGTCTGGAATGGTGAACCCGAGTACCAGGGTTCGAAAACTGAGATATATTTGAAAACGTTTCCCAATCACACGGTGGACAATACTCTGGGTTTCCCATGCATGTCTTAGCTGAAGGAAGAATCCCTTAAACCTGGAGAGCTGGGAACCATGGAATGGGTACCATGCAGTATGACTACAAAGGGTCTGCGTTTGCTCACCGAACCTCACAAATGCTATCAGCCCGAAGTGTCCAGCCGTATATCTCACCCAGCTCTGGGTGTAGATGTGGTAAATCCAGGTTGCATCACAAGCCCTGAATGAATTATTTAAGAATTGCTCTCTATTTCACTGTCAATGTGTTTTGGTTTTGAAATTTATTTTGATAATGGGATTTATCGGATTTTCACTGCTGCGTTTAGGCCGCTGTACACACGCTTGATTTCCTTATGGAGACATATAAATCCATGGGTTTTAAGATTCTTACTTGTCAGGTATATTCCCAGGCTTTGAGTCCGTTTCGTTGAGCAAGGAGTAGGGCTTGTCTATTATATATTTGGCTTATGGAACGGTATCTGTGCTAATTTCAATCTCTGGTTTTATGCAGCACCCCAACTCACCTTTCCCCATAAGCAAGCATAAGTTGGTTTTCTAAATTTGAGACCCTGTTCTGTTTTGTAATTCAGTTCATGGGTAGCCAAGTTTACATTCCGTGTATTAGTCATATCTTATGATGTTTCTTTTTCTGTGTGACTTATTTCTCGTAGAATCATCATACCTGAATCCACTCATTATGCCGCTACGGGCCTGATGAAGTAGATTTCATTGCTGAGTGATATTCCATTGTACGTGCGTACCACAACTTCTTTATCCATTTTTTGCTTTCTGGGATATTTTACTTGTACCGTAGACGAGGTTCTTGTAAACAGAGCCGTCCCAAACTCTGGGGTGGCTGTGTGTTTTTGATTTTAATTTCCCTAAGCTATAGGACCATAAGTGGAAGTGACATAGGCTGTGTTGCTTTGTTTCCTACGTGTTTCTTGAAACACCATACACTTCTCCAGAGTGGTTGTTGGCAATTTACATCCCGCCCATCAGCATGACAAGGCTCCCTGTTCTCCATGACCTGTCCTGCCTTTCTGGATTTTACACTTTTTTCAGATGGCCCTTTTGACCGGGGGGGCAGTGAGACTTCATTGTAGTGCAGATTTCCTTTACAGGCTTGCTTGGTTGGCCAAAAAGGGCGTATGCGTTTTTTCCTGAATATATTCAGGAAAAAACGCATACGCCCTTTTTGGCCAAGTGCATCGTTGTCGACATTCTGCCTCTTTTCCTATGCTTTTAGTACAATTCCAGTCTACCCCCTGAAATCGTTTTCCTGAAATTCTGCCCCGCATTCAAGTCCTCTTCGAAGACTTACTTCAATACATTTTTGGACGATAGCTGTCATTCATAACTCTGCAGGTTTGTGAATTACAGTGCCCCTGAGCTCATGTCTTCAACTCGTTTTCTTGTGAGCTGGCCGCAAAACCGCAGGATTGCTTCAGGCCGTAATCTCTTTCCGGCAGGGCTTGCTGAGCCTTTGTTTAATTCCTCTTCCTGGTCGGAAATGAGCGTTCCTTTTGCCCGTGCAGGCACCTACAGCTAGTCTCTCATTGGTTCTCCCTATTCCTGTACATCTTGCGCAGAAATTGCAAACTGTGCCAAACAGGAGGTTAATGGCACTGACTCTCCAAGTGGGGAGAGTGTTAGTAAAGCGTCTGGAATGGTGAACCCGAGTACCAGGGGACGAAAACTGAGATGCATTTGAAAACGTTTCCCGGTCACACAGTGCACTGTACTGTGGGTTTCCCATGCATGTTTTAGCTGAAGGAAGAATCCCTTAAACCTGGAGAGTTGGGACCCATGGAATGGTTACCATGCAGTATGACTTCAAAGGGTCTGCGTTTGCTCACCGAACCTCACCAATGCTATCAGCCCGAAGTGTCCAGCCTTATGTCTCACCCAGCTCTGGGTGTAGATGTGGTAAATCCAGGTTGCATCACAAGCCCTGAGTGAATTATTTAAGAATTGCTCTCTATTTCACTGTCATTGTGTTTTGTTTTTGAAATTTATTTTGATAATGGGATTTATCGGATTTTCACTGCTGCATTTAGGCCGTTGTACACACGCTTGATTTCCTTATGGAGACATATAAATCCATGGGTTTTAAGATTCTTACTTGTCAGGTATCTTGCAAGGCGTTGAATATGGGGTGTTGAGTCCATTTCGTTGAGCAAGGAGTAGGTCTTGTCTATTATATATTTGGCTTATGGAACGGTATCTGTGCTAATTTCAATCTCTGGTTTTATGCAGCACCCCAACTCACCTTTCCCCATTAGCAAGCATAAGTTGGTTTTCTAAATTTGAGACCCTGTTCTGTTTTGTAATTCAGTTTATGTGTAGCCAAGTTTACATTCCGTGTATTACTTATATATTATGATGTTTCTTTTTCTGGGTGACGTATTTCTCGTAGAATCATCGTACCTGAATCCACTCATTATGCCGCTATGGGCCTGAAGACGTAGATTTCTTTGCTGAGTGATATTCCATTGTACGTGCGTACCAGAACTTCTTTATCCATTTTTTCCTTTCTTGGATATTTAACTTGTACCGTTGACAAGGTTCTTGTAAACAGAGCCATCCCAAACTTTGGGGTGGCTGTGTGTTTGTGATTTTAATTACCCTAAGCTATAGGACCATATTGGAAGTGACATAGGCTGTGTTGCTTTGTTTCCTACGTGTTTCAGGATACACCATACATTTCTCCAGAGTGGCTGTTGGCAATTTACATCCCGCCCATCAGCATAACAAGGCTCCCTGTTCTCCAAGACCTGTCCTGCCTTTCTGGATTTTACACTTTTTTCAGATGGCCCTTTTGACCGGGGGGCAGTGAGACTTCATTGTAGTGCAGATTTCCTTTACACGCTTGCTTGGTTGGCCAAAAAGTGCGTATGCGTTTTTTCCTGAATATATTCAGGAAAAAACGCATACGCCCTTTTTGGCCAAGTGCATCATTGTCGACATTCTGCCTCTAATCTTATTCTTTAAGTGCAATTCCATTCTACCCCCTGAAATCGTTTTCCTGAAATTCTGCCCCGATTTCAAGTCCTCTTCGAAGACTTACTTCAAAACATTTTTGGACGATAGCTGTCATTCATTACTCTGCAGGTTTGTGAATTACAGTGCCCCTGAGCTCCTTTCTTCAACTCGCTTTCTTGTGAGCTGGCCACAAACCCGAAGGATTGCTTCAGGCCCTAATATAGTTCTGGCATGGCATGCTGAGCCTTTGGTTAATTCCTCTTCCTTGTGGGAAATGAGCGTTAAATTTGCATGTGCAGACACCTTCACATGAGTCGTCATGGTGCCCCTTTGCCCCGGTTATCTCTATGGAGGTTGGAGTTGGAGGGCCTCCTCCCTCAAGATCAGTGTGCCCACGGAGCCAACCCTGCAACTTCAGGGCATGGTTGGGGGTTAGGATCACCACGAGGGTTCCTTTTCCCTTAGGAGGGAGGTGGCCTTTTGGGCTGCTGATTTCCAGGTTATCAGATACTGCCAGTATCTTGGCCAGATGTGGCGGTGGGCCAAGCCCCTTGGTGACCGTAGTTTATCCTACCTGGATCGCATTCTTGCATTGTTCCATTTCAAGTGGTCCCAGGTTTTGCACTAATACTCCAGTGGCGATTCACCGTTCACCAGGAATGTAAAGGTCAAAGGGTTTAGCTAAATTAGGGAGTTCCAGGGCAAGGGTCTGAATTGACTGCTCTTTCCATTCTTGAAAGGCCACTTCTGCATTCTATTCAAAAGGATCATCACCTTTTCCTTTCAGTGTTTCATATAGAGGCCGAGCTAGTAGACTGTAGTTAGGGATCCAGAAGCAGCAAACCCTGGCCTCCCCAGGAACCCCTAAGCTGTCTTCTAGTTTTAGAAATGGGTAAGGCTGTAAATTGTTTCTTCCCTTTCCTGGGATGGGCTTCTCCGACCTTCTGTGAGAATGAAGCCCAGGCAGGTCACCGTAGTCTGTGATATTTGAGCTTTTTCTTGGACAACTTGTATCCTTTATTGGCTTCGTAGTTCAGAGGTCTCCTTAGTAGGGCTGGCGATCAGAATGTCGTCTGCATATTGAAGGAGTGTTTCCTTTTCCAGAGGTAGAACTTTTAGGTCTTTAGCTGAGCTTTCCCCAAAGATGGTGTGGGAATTTTTGAACCCTTGGGGCAACACGGCCCGGAAGTATTGTTTTAGTTGTATGTTGAGTCCTGCCACTCACAAGCCAAAATTTCTTGTGACTCTGGGACTAATAGAATACAAAAGAAGGCATCATTGAAGACTAATACAGAATACCATGTCCTGGTGGTTGGTAGAATGACCAGCAGGGTGTAGGATTTAGGAACTACTGGAGGTATATCCTCGGTGGCTTCACTGACTGTCCTGACATCCTTTACCAGGACTCCAGCAGCCCATGGGGCTCTCGAGGTCAGGCCAATCCCAGGATATGGAGCTCACCTGGGCAGGTACCCCACCCCAGCCCACGGGGCTCTCGTGGTCAGGCCCCTCCCAGGATACAGAGCTACCCTTGCAGGTACCATGGCAGGGCTGGGAACACAGGAACCGTGCATATCGCCCTCATTGCAGAGCACTCCCAGCTCACCTGTCACTCAGATCTGACACAGAGCACCTCAGAGCAGGACTTGAACTAACAAACAGCAGCTCCGACAGGTCTGTGACCCTGGGCATCACTCTGTGTGGCCTCCCTCCACCTGGTGTTCCAGAGACTTCCACTGCACCCGGGGCACCAGGCCTCTGTCTCCACCCACCAGCCACCCCTCCTCTCCCTGACTCCTGGGTTCCTCTCATTAGGAGAGGGTTTTCTTGAAGTTGTCTCCCACTCATGGGCCAGATAATATAATTAGAAAACAAGCCAGAGCTGCAGCCCCTTGTCTATCCTGACTCTCAGGAGCCCACACCTGTTCCTTGGACCTGGCCGATTCAGCAAGTTCCAGTTTCTGCAACTGTGAGCCCCTGAGGGGTGATTATTGGCTGGCCTGGGAAGCCTGACCGTGCCGGCCAGCCCTCCCCAGGTGTGCCTGGGTTCAGATCAATATAAACACTGCTCCAGGCAGCAAGAGCCCCTGCAGCTGTGCCTGACGCCATTTTCTCTGCCCTGTCAGCAGTCTTGGGGCTGGACTGGTGGGAGGGAGTGAGAGGCCACGGCTTTGTGGGTGGCCCAGTGTGAGTGGGGCTCTGCTGGACTTTCTGCAGCAGTTGCCAAGATGCCACCTGCTAAAGAAGAGGATGTGTCACCCATACCTGCCGCTGGAATTTCTCCCTGGGCAGAGGTGAGTGAGGAAGAAAGCAGTGGGGGCCGGGACAGCAGGGGTATCTCAGGCAGGGAAATGGAAAGCTTCCAGAAGAGCACCCAGGACCAGGACCATCCTGGCTGGCCTGCAGGCACCAAGTCGGCTGGCATGCTGTCGCTCATGTGGCTCCATGGCCCTTCCTCTAGGCTTTCAAGTCCTTGTACATATTCAGGTGTTTTACCTGGGAAGGGTGGGAACATTTCAGCAGCAGCTGGCCTGGGGCTCAGCCCACGTTTACTCACAGATGCCTCGGCACGGTCCCCCAGCTTTGCAATGAGGACGCTTGTTGCGTGGGGCCTGCTGGCTGAATGGGAGATGATTCCCCACCACCGACCAACTTCAGAATTGTTTACAACTGGAGCAAGTGCCCTGATACGGTTTTCCTCTGTGTAGCTGGTGGGTTCTGTTTTTTTTTCTTTTTTGGTTCAAGGTAGATTTTATTCCTCTTTTTTGTATTTACAGATATAAGCATGGAAATAATTTATTCATATAAATACATGTATGTGAAGGGAAGAATATTTTTTCTGTTTTACTTTTTGTAATTTGAATTTTATTTTATTTTTTTATACAGCAGGTTCTTTTTGGTTATCTATTTTATACATATAAATGTATACATGCCAATCCCAATCTCTCAACTCCTCCCACCACCACCCCCCAACAGCTTTCCCCCCTTGGTGTCCATACGTTTGTTGTCTACATCTGTTGCTCTATTTCTGCCTTGCAAAACGGTTCATCTGTACAATTTGTCTAGGTTCCACATATAGCCATTAATAGACAAGATTTCTTTTTCTCTTTCTGACTTACTTCACTCTGTATGACAGTCTCTAGATCCATCAACGTCTCTACAAATGACCCAATTTCATTCCTTTTTATGGCTTAGTAATATTCCATTTTATATATGTACCACGTCTTTATGCATTCGTCTGTCTGTGGGCATTTAGGTTGCTTCCATTACCTGGATATTGTAAATAGTGATGCAATGAACATTGCGGTGAATGTCTCTTTTTGATTTATGGTTTTGTCTGGGTATATGCCCAGTAGTGGGACTGCTGTATCATATGGTAATTCTATTCTTAGTTTTATAAGAAACTCCATAACTTTCTCCACAGTGACTGTATCAATTTCATTCCCAACAATAGCGGAAGAGGGTTCCTTATCTCCACACCCTTTCCAGCATTTGTTGTTTGTAGATTTTCTGATGATGCCCATTCTAACAGGTGTGAGGTGATACACCATGGATGAGTCTATTTCGTTGAGCAAAGAGTAGGTCTTGTCTATTACATATTTGGCTTATGGAATGGTATGTGTGCTAATTTCAATCTCTGGTTTTATACAGCACCGCAACTCAACTTTCCCCTTAAGCAAGCATAAGTTTTTATCTAAATGTGAGACTCTGTTCGGTTTTGGAATTCAGTTTATGTGTAGCCAAGTTTACACTCTCTCTATTAGTGATATCTTATGATAATTACCTTTCTCTGTGTGACATATTTCTCTTAGAATCATCATACTTAAATCCACTCAATTTGCTGCTACAGGCCTGATGACATTGATTTCATTGCTGAGTGATATTCCATTGTACGTAAGTAGCACAACTCCTTTATCCATATTTTTCTTTCTGGGATATTTAATTTGTACTGGACTCAAGGTTCTTGTAAACACAGCAGCCCTAAATTTGGTGTTGGCTGTGTCTTGTTGATTTTAATTTTCCTAAGCTATAGGGCCAAAAGTGGAAGTGCCCTAGGGTCTGTAGCTTTGTTTTTCAGATGTTTCAGGATACACCATAAACATCTCCAGAGTGTCTGTTGGCAATTTACATCCCGCCCATCAGCATAACAAGGCTCCCTGTTCTCCATGGCCTGTCCTGTGTTTCTGGTTTTTACACATTTTTCAGATGGCCCTTTTGACGAATGGGAAATGAGACTTCATTGTAGTGCGGATTTCCATTGCTCGAGTGCTTGGTTGGCCAAAAAGGGCATATGTGTTTTTTCCTGAATATATTCAGGAAAAAATGTTTACGCACTTTTGTCCAAGTGCATCACTGTCAAAGATCTGCCGCTTTTCACATGCTTTAAACGCAATTCCAATCTACCTCCTGAAATATGATTCCTGCAATTCTGCCTCGTTTTGAAGTCCTCTTTGCAGACTTACTTCAGTATATTTTTGCCAATAGCTGTCATTTATAACTCTGCAGGTTTGTGAATTACAGTGCCTGTGATTTCCTTTCTTAACTCGTTTCCTTGAAAGCTGGCCACAGAACCGCAGGTTTGCTTTAGGCCATAATCAGGGTCTGGCACGGCACTCTGAGCCTTTGGTTAATTCCTCTTCCTGGTGGGAAATTAGAGTTAAATGTGCCCCTCCGGACACCTGCCTCACTCCCAGCCCCTTGGTGATGTGTGTCCTGTGGTTTGAGGCCACATGTGCTGGGTTCCTCACCTTTGGCTGATGTGGCCCCACTGGTGTGAGGACACTCCTGCCTGGTTCCCATCCCCTTGGTGATGTGGGCCATCCGGTGAGAGTCTGATCCTGGTTGGGTTCCTCACACTTCTGTGAGGTGGGCCCTCTACTCTGACGTCACTCCTGCCTGGCTGGCACACCCCGCCTTGGCGAAGTCGGCCCTCTGGTGGGATTTGGTGCCTGCTGGGTGTCTCCTGCCCTCGGTAATGAGGGCCCTCTGGCGTCAGGCCCTAATTCCTGGGCTCCCAATATTTTCTGATATGCGCCCTGTGGTTCGAGTACACTCGTGCCAGGTTCCCAACCCCATGGGAATGTGGGCCTTCTGCTCTGAGGTCCCAACCGTGGGTTGCTCAGTTTCATGATGAGGGCCCTCTGCTGTGAGTTCTCTCCGGCCTGGATCCCATAGCCTCGCTGCTCCTGGCCACCTGCTGGGAGGTTCCAACTGCGGGATTCCTCACCTTTTTTCTTCTATGGACCCTCTGTTTTGAGACTCCTCCTGCCTGCCTCACTCCCAGTCCCTTGGTGATGTGTGTCCTCTGGTGTGAGGCCACGTGTGCTGAGTCCCTCGCCTTTGGATGATGTGGCCCCACTGGTGTGAGGACACTCCTGCCTGCTTCCTATCCCCTTGATGATGTGGGCCCTCTGGTGAGAGTCTGATCCTGGCTGGGTTCCTCACCCTTCTGTGAGGTGGGCCCTCTGCTGTGAGGTCACTCCTGCCTGGCTGGCACACCCCACCTGGGCAACATCGGCCCTCTTGTGGCACTTGGAACCTGCTGGGAGCCTCCTCCCCTCGGTGATGGGGGCCCTCTAGCGTCAGGCCCTAACTGCTGGGTACCCACATTTTCTGATACGTGCTAAGTGGTGCGAGGACACTCCTGCGAGGTTCCCATCCCCATGGGCATGTGTGCCTTCTGCTCTAAGGTCCCAACACCTGTGTTGTTCACCGTTTCATGATGTTGTCTCTCTGGTGTTAGTTCACTCAGGCCTAGATCCCATAGACTCTGTGCTCTGAGCCGACTGCTGGGAGGTTCCTACTGCTGGATTCCTTACCTTTTTTATTCTTTGGGTCCTGTGTTTTTATGCTCCTACTTCCTGACTCACTCCCAGCCCCTTTGTGATGTAGGTCCTCTGGTTTAAGGCCACATGTACCGGTGTCCTCACCTTTATTGATGTGGCCCCACTGGTGTGAGGACACTCCTGCCTGGTTCCCATCCCCTTGGTGATTGGGGCCCTCTTGTGAGAGTCTGATCCTGTCTGGATTCCTCACACTTCTGGGAGCTGGGCCCTCTGCTGTGAGGTCACTCCTGCCTGGCTGGCACACGTCACGTTGGCGATGTGGGCCCTCAGTTGGGAGTTGGTGCCTGCTGGGAGTCTCCTCCCCTCGGTAATGAGGGCCCTCTGGCGTCAGGCCCTAACTCATGGGCTCCCAAAATTTTCTGATGTGCGCCCTGTCGTGTGAGTACACTCCAGCCAGGGTCCCTTCCCTAGGGGATGTGGGCTTTCTGCTCTGTGGTCCCAACGGCTGGGTTGCTCACAGTGTCAGAATGTGGGCCCTCTGTTTTGAGTTCAGTCAGGCCTGGATCCCATAGCCTCGCTGCTCCTGGCCGCCTGCTGGGAGGTTCCAACTGCGGGATTCCTCACCTTTTTTACGCAATGGGCCCTCTGTTTTGAGGCTCCTCCTGCCTGCCTCACTCCCAGCCCCTTGGTGATGTGTGTCCTGTAGTTTGAGGCCACGTGTGCTGGGTCCGTCACATTTCGGTGATGTGGCCCCACTGGTGTGAGGACACTCCTGCCTGGTTTCCATTCCCTTGGTGATGTGGGCCCTCTGGTGAGAGTCTGATCCTCTTTGGGTTCCTCACACTTTTGTGTGGTTGGCCCTCTGCTCTGAGGTCACTCCTGCCTGGCTGGCACACCCCGCATTGGCGACGTCGGCCCTCTGGTAGCAGTTGGAGCTTGCTGGGAGCCTCCTCTCCTCAGTGATGAGGGCCCTCTGGCGTCCAGCCCTAACTGCTGGGCTCCCCACATTTTCTGTTGTGTGCCCACTGGTGCGATGACACTCCTGCTTGGTTCCCTTCCCCATGGGGATGTGGGCCTTGTGCTCTGAGGTCACAACGGCTGGGTTGCTTACAGTATCACGATGAGGGCCCTCTGTTGTGAGTTCATCACTGCCTGGATCCCATAGCCTCGGTGCTCTGGGCCGCCTGCTGGGATGTTCCAACTGCTGGATTCCTCACCTTTTTATACAATGGGCCATGTGTTTTGAGGTTAATCCTGCCTGCCTCGCTCTGAGACCCATGGTGATGTGGGTCTTCTGGTTTGAGGCCACATGTGCTGGGTACCTCAACTTTCGATGATGTGGCCCCACGGGTGTGAGGACACTCGTGCCTGATTCCCAGCCCCTTGCTTATGTGGGCACTCTGGTGAGAGTCTGATCATGACTGGGTTCCTTACCCTTCTGTGAGGTGGGCGCTCTGATGTGAGGTCACTCCTGCCTGGATGGCTCACGTCGCCTTGGCGACGTAGGCCCTCTGTTGGCCACTGAAGCATGCTGGGAGCCTCCTACCCTCTTTAATGAGGGCCCTGGAAGAAACGCATATGCCCTTTTTGACCAAGTGCATCATTGTCGAAGTTTTGCCTCTTCTCCTATACTTTCAGAGGACTTCCCATCTACCTCCTGAAATCGTATTCCTGGAATTCTGCCCCGCGTTCAAGTCCTCTTTGCAGCCTTACTTCAATATATTTTTGGACGATAGCTGTCATTTATAACTCTGCAGGTTTGTGAATTACAGTGCCCCTGAGCTCCATTCTTCAACTCGCTTTCTTGTGAGCTGGCCGCAAAACTGCAGGATTGCTTCAGGCCCTAATCTGGTTCCGGCACGGCATGTTGAGCCTTTGGCTAATTCCTCTTCCTGATGGGAAATGAGCATTAAATTTGCTCGTGCAGACACCTACAGCTAATCTCTCATTGGTTCTCCCTATTCCTGTTCATCTTGCTCAGAAATTCCAAACTGTGCCAAACAGGAGGTTAAAGGCACTGACTCTCCAATTGGGGAAAGAGTTAGTAAAGCGTCTGGAATGGTAAAACCGAGTATGAGGGGAAGAAAACTGAGATGCATTTAAAAAGGTTTCCCGGTCACACGGTGGACCATATTCTGGGTTTCCCATGCGTGTTTTACCTGAAGGAAGAATCCCTTAAACCTGGAGAGGTGGGACCCATGCAATGGGTACCATGCAGTATGACTTCAAATGGCCTGCATTTTCTCACCGAACCTCACCAATGCTATCAGCCCAAAGTGTCGAACCTTATGTCTCACTCAGCTCTAGGTGTAGATGTGGTAAATCCAGGTTGCATCACAAGCCCTGAATGAATTATTTAAGAATTGCTCTCTATTTCACTGTCATTGTGTTTGTTTTTGTAGTTTATTTTGATAATGGGATTTATCGGATTTTCTCTGCTGCCTTCATGCAGATGTACACACACTTGATTCTCTTACGGAGACATATAAATCCATGGATTTGAAGATTCTTACTAGTCATGTGTAATCCTAGGAGTTGAATATGGTGTGTTTAGTCCATTTCGTTGAGCAAGGTGTAAGTCTTGACTATTACATATTTGGCTTATGGAAAGGTATGTGTGCTAATTTCTATCTCTGGTTTTATGCAGCACCCCACCTCACCTTTCCCCATAAGCAAGCATAAGTTGGTGTTCTAAATTTGAGACCCTGTTCTGTTTTGTAATTCAGTTCATGTGTAGCCAAGTTTACATTCCGTGTATTAGTGATATCTTATGATGTTTCATTTTCTGTGTGACTTATTTCACTTAGAATCATCGTACCTGGATCCACTCAATATGCCGCGACGGGCCTGATGACACAGATTTCATTGGTGAGTGATATTCCATTGTACGTGCGTACCACAACTTCTTTAACCATTTTTCACATTCTGGGATATTTAACTTGTACCGTAGACGACGTTCTTGTAAACAGAGCTGTCCCAAACTTTGGGGTGGCTGTGTGTTTTTGATTTAAATTTCCCTAAGCTATAGGACCATAAGTGGAAGTGACATAGGCTCCGTTGCTTTGTTTCCTACGTGTTTCAGGAAACCCCATACACTTCTCCAGAGTGGCTGTTTGCAATTTACATCCCCCCCATCAGCATAACAAGTCTCCCTGTTCTCCATGACCTGTCCTGCCTTTCTGAATTTTACACTTTTTCAGATGCCCCTTTTGACCGGGGGGCAGTGAGACTTCATTGTAGTGCAGATTTCATTTACCTGCTTGCTTGCTTGGCCAAAAATGGCGTATGCGTTTTTTCCTGAATATATTCAGGAAAAAACGCATACGCACTTTTTGGCCAGTGCATCATTGTCGACATTCTCCCTCTATTCCTATGCTTTAAGTGCAATTCCAGTCTACCCCCTGAAATCGTTTTCCTGAAATTCTGCCCCGCTTTCAAGTCCTATTCGAAGACTTACTTCAATACATTTTTGGACGATAGCTGTCATTCATAACTCTGCAGGTTTGTGAATTACAGTGCCCCTGAGCTCGTTTCCTCAACTCGCTTTCTTGTGAGCTGGCCGCAAAACCGCAGGATTGCTGCAGGCCCTAATCTGTTTCCGTCAGGGCACACTGAGCCTTTGGTGAATTCCTCTTCCTGGTGGGAAATGAGCGTTCCATTTGCCCGTGCAGACACCTACAGCTAGTCTCTCATTGTTTCTCCCTATTCCTGTTAATCTTGCGGAGAAATTGCAAACTGTGCCAAACAGGAGGTTAAAGGCACTGACTCTCCAAGTGGGGAGAATGTTAGTAAAGTGTCTGGAATGGTGAACCCGAGTACCAGGGTTCGAAAACTGAGATATATTTGAAAACGTTTCCCAATCACACGGTGGACAATACTCTGGGTTTCCCATGCATGTCTTAGCTGAAGGAAGAATCCCTTAAACCTGGAGAGCTGGGAACCATGGAATGGGTACCATGCAGTATGACTACAAAGGGTCTGCGTTTGCTCACCGAACCTCACAAATGCTATCAGCCCGAAGTGTCCAGCCGTATATCTCACCCAGCTCTGGGTGTAGATGTGGTAAATCCAGGTTGCATCACAAGCCCTGAATGAATTATTTAAGAATTGCTCTCTATTTCACTGTCAATGTGTTTTGGTTTTGAAATTTATTTTGATAATGGGATTTATCGGATTTTCACTGCTGCGTTTAGGCTGCTGTACACACGCTTGATTTCCTTATGGAGACATATAAATCCATGGGTTTTAAGATTCTTACTTGTCAGGTATATTCCCAGGCTTTGAGTCCGTTTCGTTGAGCAAGGAGTAGGGCTTGTCTATTATATATTTGGCTTATGGAACGGTATCTGTGCTAATTTCAATCTCTGGTTTTATGCAGCGCCCCAACTCACATTTCCCCATAAGCAAGCATAAGTTGGTTTTCTAAATTTGAGACCCTGTTCTGTTTTGTAATTCAGTTCATGGGTAGCCAAGTTTACATTCCGTGTATTAGTCATATCTTATGATGTTTCTTTTTCTGTGTGACTTATTTCTCGTAGAATCATCGTACCTGAATCCACTCATTATGCCGCTACGGGCCTGATGAAGTAGATTTCATTGCTGAGTGATATTCCATTGTACGTGCGTACCACAACTTCTTTATCCATTTTTTGCTTTCTGGGATATTTTACTTGTACCGTAGACGAGGTTCTTGTAAACAGAGCCGTCCCAAACTCTGGGGTGGCTGTGTGTTTTTGATTTTAATTTCCCTAAGCTATAGGACCATAAGTGGAAGTGACATAGGCTGTGTTGCTTTGTTTCCCACGTGTTTCTGGAAACACCATACACTTCTCCAGAGTGGTTGTTGGCAATTTACATCCCGCCCATCAGCATGACAAGGCTCCCTGTTCTCCATGACCTGTCCTGCCTTTCTGGATTTTACACTTTTTTCAGATGGCCCTTTTGACCGGGGGGGCAGTGAGACTTCATTGTAGTGCAGATTTCCTTTACACGCTTGCTTGGTTGGCCAAAAAGGGCGTATGCGTTTTTACCTGAATATATTCAGGAAAAAACGCATACGCCCTTTTTGGCCAAGTGCATCGTTGTCGACATTCTGCCTCTTTTCCTATGCTTTTAGTACAATTCCAGTCTACCCCCTGAAATCGTTTTCCTGAAATTCTGCCCCGCATTCAAGTCCTCTTCGAAGACTTACTTCAATACATTTTTGGACGATAGCTGTCATTCATAACTCTGCAGGTTTGTGAATTACAGTGCCCCTGAGCTCATGTCTTCAACTCGTTTTCTTGTGAGCTGGCCGCAAAACCGCAGGATTGCTTCAGGCCGTAATCTCTTTCCGGCAGGGCTTGCTGAGCCTTTGTTTAATTCCTCTTCCTGGTCGGAAATGAGCGTTCCTTTTGCCCGTGCAGGCACCTACAGCTAGTCTCTCATTGGTTCTCCCTATTCCTGTACATCTTGCGCAGAAATTGCAAACTGTGCCAAACAGGAGGTTAATGGCACTGACTATCCAAGTGGGGAGAGTGTTAGTAAAGCGTCTGGAATGGTGAACCCGAGTACCAGGGGACGAAAACTGAGATGCATTTGAAAACGTTTCCCGGTCACACAGTGCACTGTACTGTGGGTTTCCCATGCATGTTTTAGCTGAAGGAAGAATCCCTTAAACCTGGAGAGTTGGGACCCATGGAATGGGTACCATGCAGTTTGACTTCAAAGGGTCTGCGTTTGCTCACCGAACCTCACCAATGCTATCAGCCCGAAGTGTCCAGCCTTATGTCTCACCCAGCTCTGGGTGTAGATGTGGTAAATCCAGGTTGCATCACAAGCCCTGAATGAATTATTTAAGATTTGCTCTCTATTTCACTGTCATTGTGTTTTGTTTTTGAAATTTATTTTGATAATGGGATTTATCGGATTTTCACTGCTGCATTTAGGCCGTTGTACACACGCTTGATTTCCTTATGGAGACATATAAATCCATGGGTTTTAAGATTCTTACTTGTCAGGTATGTTGCAAGGCGTTGAATATGGGGTGTTGAGTCCATTTCGTTGAGCAAGGAGTAGGTCTTGTCTATTATATATTTGGCTTATGGAACGGTATCTGTGCTAATTTCAATCTCTGGTTTTATGCAGCACCGCAACTCACCTTTCCCCATTAGCAAGCATAAGTTGGTTTTCTAAATTTGAGACCCTGTTCTGTTTTGTAATTCAGTTTATGTGTAGCCAAGTTTACATTCCGTGTATTACTTATATATTATAATGTTTCTTTTTCTGGGTGACGTATTTCTCTTAGAATCATCGTACCTGAATCCACTCATTATGCCGCTATGGGCCTGAAGACGTAGATTTCTTTGCTGAGTGATACTCCATTGTACGTGCGTACCAGAACTTCTTTATCCATTTTTTCCTTTCTTGGATATTTAACTTGTACCGTAGACAAGGTTCTTGTAAACAGAGCCATCCCAAACTTTGGGGTGGCTGTGTGTTTGTGATTTTAATTACCCTAAGCTATAGGACCATATTGGAAGTGACATAGGCTGTGTTGCTTTGTTTCCTACGTGTTTCAGGATACACCATACATTTCTCCAGAGTGGCTGTTGGCAATTTACATCCCGCCCATCAGCATAACAAGGCTCCCTGTTCTCCAAGACCTGTCCTGCCTTTCTGGATTTAACACTTTTTTCAGATGGCCCTTTTGACCGGGGGGCAGTGAGACTTCATTGTAGTGCAGATTTCCTTTACACGCGTGCTTGGTTGGCCAAAAAGGGCGTATGCGTTTTTTCCTGAATATATTCAGGAAAAAACGCATACGCCCTTTTTGGCCAAGTGCATCGCTGTCGACATTCTGCCTCTTTTCCTATGCTTTAAGTGCAATTCCAGTCTACCCCCTGAAATCGTTTTCCTGAAATTCTGCCCCGCTTTCAAGTCCTCTTTGAAGACTTACTTCAGTACATTTTTGAACGATAGCTGTCATTCATAACTCTGCAGGTTTGTGAATTACAGTGCCCCTGAGCTCATGTCTTCAACTCCTTTTCTTGTGAGCTGGCCGCAAAACCGCAGGATTGCTTCAGGCCGTAATATATTTCCGGCCGGGCACGCTGAGTCTTTGTTTAATTCCACTTCCTGGTGGGAAATGATCGTTCAATTTGCCCGTGCAGACACCAACAGCTAGTCTCTCATTGGTTCTCCCTATGCCTGTTCATCTTGCGCAGAAATTGCAAACTGTGCCAAACAGGAGGTTAAATGCACTGACTCTCCAAGTGGGGAGAGTGTTAGTAAAGCGTATGGAATGGTGAACCCGAGTACCAGGGGACGAAAACTGAGATGCATTTGAAAACGTTTCCCGGTCACACAGTGCACTGTACTGTGGGTTTCCCATGCATGTTTTAGCTGAAGGAAGAATCCCTTAAACCTGGAGAGTTGGGACCCATGGAATGGGTACCATGCAGTATGACTTCAAAGGGTCTGCGTTTGCTCACCGAACCTCACCAATGCTATCAGCCCGAGGTGTCCAGCCTTATATCTCACCCAGCTCTGGGTGTAGATGTGGTAAATCAAGGTTGCATCACAAGCCCTGAATGAATTATTTAAGAATTGCTCTCTATTTCACTGTCATTGTGTTTTGTTTTTGAAATTTATTTTGATAATGGGATTTATCGGATTTTCACTGCTGCGTTTAGGCCGTTGTACACACCCTTGATTTCATTATGGAGACATATAAATCCATGGGTTTTAAGATTCTTACTTGTCAGGTATCTTGCAAGGCGTTGAATATGGGGTGTTGAGTCCATTTCGTTGAGCAAGGAGTAGGTCTTGTCTATTATATATTTGGCTTATGGAACGGTATCTGTGCTAATTTCAATCTCTGGTTTTATGCAGCACCCCAACTCACCTTTCCCCATAAGCAAGCATAAGTTGGTTTTCTAAATTTGAGACCCTGTTCTGTTTTGTAACTCAGTTTATGTGTAGCCAAGTTTACATTCCGTGTATTACTGATATATTATGATGTTTCTTTTTCTGTGTGACTTATTTCTCGTAGAATCATCGTACCTGAATCCAGTCATTATGCCGCTATGGGCCTGAAGACGTAGATTTCTTTGCTGAGTAATATTCCATTGTACATGCGTACCAGAACTTCTTTATCCATTTTTTCCTTTCTCGGATATTTAACTTCTACCGTAGACGAGGTTCTTTAAACAGAGCAATCCCAAACTTTGGGGTGGCTGTGTGTTTTTGATTTTAATTTCCCTAAGCTATAGGACCATAAATGGAAGTGACATAGGCTGTGTTGCTTTGTTTCCTACGTGTTTCAGGATACACCATACATTTCTCCAGAGTGGCTGTCGGCAATTTACATCCCGCCCATCAGCATAACAAGGCTCCCTGTTCTCCATGACCTGTCCTGTCTTTCTGGATTTTACACTTTTTTCAGATGGCCCTTTTGACCGGGGGGCAGTGAGACTTCATTGTAGTGCAGATTTCCTTTACACGCTTGCTTGGTTGGCCAAAAAGGGCGTATGCGTTTTTTCCTGAATATATTCAGGAAAAAACGCATACGCCCTTTTTGGCCAAGTGCATCATTGTCGACATTCTGCCTCTTTTCCTATGCTTTAAGTGCAATTCCAGTCTACCCCCTGAAATCGTTTTCCTGAAATTCTGCCCCGCTTTCAAGTCCTCTTTGAAGACTTACTTCAGTATATTTTTGGACGATAGTTGACATTCATAACTCTGCAGGTTTGTGAATTACAGTGCCCCTGAGCTCCTTTCTTCAACTCGTTTTCTTGTGAGCTGGCCGCAAAACCGCAGGATTGCTTCAGGCCCTAATCTGTTTCCAGCAGGGCACGCTGAGCCTTTGGTTAATTCCTCTTAATGGTGGGAAATGAGCGTTCAATTTGCCCGTGCAGACACCAACAGCTAGTCTCTCATTGGTTCTCCCTATGCCTGTTCATCTTGCGCAGAAATTGCAAACTGTGCCAAACAGGAGGTTAAAGGCACTGACTCTCCAAGTGGGGAGAGTGTTAGTAAAGCGTCTGGAATGGTGAACCCGAGTATCAGGGGACGAAATCTGAGATGCATTTGAAAACGTTTCCCAATCACACGGTGGACGATAGTCTGGGTTTCCAATGCATGTTTTAGCTGAAGGAAGAATCCCTTAAACCTGGAGAGTTGGGACCCATGGAATGGGTACCATGCAGTATGACTTCAAAGGGTCTGCGTTTGCTCACCGAACCTCACCAATGCTATCAGCCCGAAGTGCCCAGCCTTATGTCTCACCCAGCTCTGGGTGTAGATGTGGTAAATCCAGGTTGCATCACAAGCCCTGAATGAATTATTTAAGAATTGCTCTCTATTTCACTGTCATTGTGTTTTGTTTTTGAAATTTATTTTGATAATGGGATTTATCGGATTTTCACTGCTGCGTTTAGACCGCTGTACACACGCTTGATTTCCTTAAGGAGACATATAAATCCATGGGTTTTAAGATTCTTACTTGTCAGGTATCTTGCCAGGCGTTGAATATGGTGTGTTGAGTCCATTTCGTTGAGCAAGTAGTAGGGCTTGTCTATTATATATTTGGCTTATGGAACGGTATCTGTGCTAATTTCAATCTCTGGTTTTATGCAGCACCCCAACTCACCTTTCCCCATAAGCAAGCATAAGTTGGTTTTCTAAATTTGAGACCCTCTTCTGTTTTGTAATTCAGTTTATGTGTAGCCAAGTTTACATTCCGTGTATTACTGATATATTATGATGTTTCTTTTTCTGTGTGACGTATTTCTCGTAAAATCATCGTACCTGAATCCACTCATTATGCCGCTACGGGCCTGAAGACGTAGATTTCTTTGCTGAGTGATATTCCATTGTACGTGCGTACCACAATTTCTTTATCCATTTTTTGCTTTCTGGGATATTTTACTTGTACCGTAGACGAGGTTCTTGTAAACAGAGCCGTCCCAAACTCTGGGGTGCCTGTGTGTTTTTGATTTTAATTTCCCTAAGCTATAGGACCATAAGTGGAAGTGCCATAGGCTGTGTTGCTTTGTTTCGTACGTGTTTCTGGAAACACCATACACTTCTCCAGAGTGGTTGTTGGCAATTTACATCCCGCCCATCAGCATGACAAGGCTCCCTGTTCTCCATGACCTGTCCTGACTTTCTGGAGTTTACATTTTTTTCAGATGGCCCTTTTGACCGGGGGGCAGTGAGACTTCACTGTAGTGCAGATTTCCTTTACACGCTTGCTTGGTTGGCCAAAAAGGGCGTATGCGTTTTTTCCTGAATATATTCAGGAAAAACCGCATACGCCCTTTTTGGCCAAGTGCATCATTGTCGACATTCTCCCTCTTTTCCTATGCTTTTAGTACAATTCCAGTCTACCCCCTGAAATCGTTTTCCTGAAATTCTGCCCCGCTTTCAAGTCCTCTTCGAAGACTTACTTCAATACATTTTTGGATGATAGCTGTCATTCATAACTCTGCAGGTTTGTGAATTACAGTGCCCCTGAGCTCATTTCTTCAACTCGCTTTCTTGTGAGCTGGCCGCAAAACCGCAGGATTGCTTCAGGCCCTAATCTCTTTCCCGCAGGGCACGCTGAGCCTTTGGTTAATTCCTCTTCCTGGTGGGAAATGAGCGTTCCATTTGCCCGTGCAGACACCAACAGCTAGTCTCTCATTGCTTCTCCCTATTCCTGTTCATCTTGCGCAGAAATTGCAAACTGTGCCAAACAGGAGGTTAAAGGCACTGACTCTCCAAGTGGGGAGAGTGTTAGTAAAGCGTCTGGAATGTTGAACCCGAGTACCAGGGGACGAAAACTGAGATGCATTTGAAAACGTTTCCCAATCACACAGTGCACTGTACTGTGGGTTTCCCATGCATGTTTTAGCTGAAGGAAGAATCCCTTAAACCTGGAGAGTTGGGACCCATGGAATGGGTACCATGCAGTATGACTTCAAAGGGTCTGCGTTTGCTCACCGAACCTCACCAATGCTATCAGCCCGAAGTGTCCAGCCTTATGTCTCACCCAGCTCTGGGTGTAGATGTGGGAAATCCAGGTTGCATCACAAGCCCTGAATGAATTATTTAAGAATTGCTCTCTATTTCACTGTCATTGTGTTTTGTTTTTGAAATTTATTTTGATAATGGGATTTATCGGATTTTCACTGCTGCGTTTAGGCCGCTGTACACACGCTTGATTTCCTTATGGAGACATATAAATCCATGGGTTTTAAGATTCTTACTTGTCAGGTATCTTGCCAGGCGTTGAATATGGGGTGTTGAGTCCATTTCGTTGAGCAAGGAGTAGGGCTTGTCTATTATATATTTGTCTTATGGAGCGGTATCTGTGCTAATTTCAATCTCTGGTTTTATGCAGCACCCCAACTCACATTTCCCCATAAGCAAACATAAGTTTGTTTCTAAATTTGAGACCCTGTTCTGTTTTGTAATTCAGTTTATGGGTAGCCAAGTTTACATTCCGTGTATTACTGATATATTATGATGTTTCTTTTTCTGTGTGACTTATTTCTCGTAGAATCATCGTACCTGAATCCACTCATTATGCCGCTATGGGCCTGAAGACGTAGATTTCATTGCTGAGTGATATTCCATTGTACGTGCGTACCAGAACTTCTTTATCCATTTTTTCCTTTCTCGGATATTTAACTTGTACAGTAGACAAGGTTCTTGTAAACAGAGCCATCCCAAACTTTGGGGTGGCTGTGTGTTTTTGATTTTAATTTCCCTAAGCTATAGGACCATAAGTGGAAGTGCCATAGGCTGTGTTGCTTTGTTTCCTACGTGTTTCTGGAAACACCATACACTTCTCCAGAGTGGCTGTTGGCAATTTACATCCCGCCCATCAGCATGACAAGGCTCCCTGTTCTCCATGACCTGTCTTGACTTTCTGGATTTTACATTTTTTTCAGATGGCCCTTTTGACCGGGGGGCAGTGAGACTTCATTGTAGTGCAGATTTCCATTACACGCTTGCTTGGTTGGCCAAAAAGTGAGTATGCATTTTTTCCTGAATATATTCAGGAAAAAACGCATACGCCCTTTTTGGCCAAGTGCATCATTGTCGACATTCTGCCTCTTATCCTATGCTGTTAGTACAATTCCAGTCTACCCCCTGAAATCGTTTTCCTGAAATTCTGCCCCGCTTTCAAGTCCTCTTCGAAGACTTACTTCAATACATTTTTGGACGATAGCTGTCATTCATAACTCTGCAGGTTTGTGAATTACAGTGCCCCAGAGCTCATTTCTTCAACTCGCTTTCTTGTGAGCTGGCCGCCAAACCGCAGGATTGCTTCAGGCCCTAATCTGTTTCCGGCAGGGCATGCTGAGCCTTTGGTTAATACCTCTCCCTGGTGGGAAATGAGCGTTCCATTTTCCCGTGCAGACACCTACAGCTAGTCTCTCATTGCTTCTCCCTATTCCTGTTCATCTTGCACAGAAATTGCAAACTGTGCCAAACAGGAGGTTAATGGCACTGACTCTCCAAGTGGGGAGAGTGTTAGTAAAGCGTTCAAATGTTGAACCCGAGTACCAGGGGACGAAAACTGAGATGCATTTGAAAACGTTTCCCAATCACACGGTGGACCATACTCTGGGTTTCCCATGCATGTTTTAGCTGAAGGAAGAATCCCTTAAACCTGGAGAGTTGGGACCCATGGAATGGGTACCATGCAGTATGACTTCAAAGGGTCTGTGTTTGCTCACCGAACCTCACCAATGCTATCAGGCTGAAGTTTCCAGCCTTATGTCTCATCCAGCTCTGGGTGTAGATGTGGTAAATACAGGTTGCATCACAAGCCCTGAATGAATTATTTAAGAATTGCTCTCTATTTCACTGTCATTGTGTTTTGTTTTTGAAATTCATTTTGATAATGGGATTTATCGGATTTTCACTGCTGCTTTTAGGCCACTGTACACACGCTTGATTTCCTTATGGAGACATATAAATCCATGGGTTTTAAGATTCTTACTTGTCAGGTATCTTCCCAGGCGTTGAATATAGGGTGTTGAGTCCATTTCGTTGAGCAAGGAGTAGGTTTTGTCTATTATATATTTGGCTTATGGAACGGTATCTGTGCTAATTTCAATCTCTGGTTTTATGCAGCATCCCAACTGACCTTTCCCCATAAGCAAGCATAAGTTGGTTTGCTAAATTTGAGACCCTGTTCTGTTTTGTAATTCAGTTCATGGGTAGCCAAGTTTACATTCCGTGTATTAGTGATAACTTATGATGTTTCTTTATCTGTCTGACTTATTTCTCATAGAATCATCGTACCTGAATCCACTCATTATGCCGCTACGGTCCTGATGACGTAGATTTTATTGCTGAGTGATATTCCATTGTACGTGCGTACCACAACTTCTTTATCCATTTTATGCTTTCTGGGATATTTAACTGCTACCATAGATGAGGATCTTGTAAACAGAGCCATCCCAAACTTTGGGGTGGCTGTGTGTTTTTGATTTTAATTTCCCTAAACTATAGGACCATAAGTGGAAATACCATAGGCTGTGTTGCTTTGTTTCCTACATGTTTCAGGAAACACCATACACTTTTCTAGAGTGGCTGTTGGCAATTTAAATCCGCCCATCAGCATAACAAGGCTCGCTGTTCTCCATGACCTGTCCTGTCTTTCTGGATTTTACACTTTTTTCAGATGGCCCTTTTGACCGGGGGGCAGTGAGACTTCATTGTAGTGCAGATTTCCTTTACACGCTTGCTTGGTTGGCCAAAAAGTGCGTATGCGTTTTTTCCTGAATATATTCAGGAAAAAACGCATACGCCCTTTTTGGCCAAGTGCATCATTGTCAACATTCTGCCTCTTTTCCTATGCTTTAAGTGCAATTCCAGTCTCCCCCCTGAAATCGTTTTCCTGAAATTCTGCCCCGCTTTCAAGTCCTCTTCGAAGACTTACTTCTATACATTTTTGGATGATAGCTGTCATTCATAACTCTGCAGGTTTGTGAATTACAGTGCCCCTGAGCTCCTTTCTTCAACTCGCTTTCTTGTGAGCTGGCCGCAAAACCGCAGGATTGCTTCAGGACCTAATCTCTTTCCGGCAGGGCACGCTGAGCCTTTGGTTAATTCCTCTTCCTGGTGGGAAATGAGCGTTCCATTTGCCCGTGCAGACACCTGCAGCTAGTCTCTCATTGCTTCTCCCTATGCCTGTTCATCTTACGCAGAAATTGCAAAGTGTGCCAAACAGGAGGTTAAATGCACTGACTCTCCAAGTGGGGAGGGTGTTAGTTAAGCGTCTGGAATGTTGAACCCGAGTACCAGGGGACGAAAACTGAGATGCATTTGAAAACGTTTGCCAATCACACGGTGGACCATACTATGGGTTTCCCATGTATGTTTTAGCTGAAGGAAGAATCCCTTAAACCTGGAAATTTGGACCCATGGAATGGGTACCATGCAGTATGACTTCAAAGGGTCTGCGTTTGCTCACCGAACCTCACCAATGCTATCAGCCCGAAGTGTCCAGCCTTATGTCTCACCCAGCTCTGGGTGTAGATGTGGTAAATCCAGGTTGCATCACAAGCCCTGAATGAATTATTTAAGAATTGCTCTCTATTTCACTGTCATTTTGTTTTGTTTTTGAAATTTATTTTGATAATGGGATTTATCGGATTTTCACTGCTGCGTTTAGGCCGCTGTACACACGCTTGATTTCCTTATGGAGACATATAAATCCATGGGTTTTAAGATTCTTACTTGTCAGGTATCTTGCCAGGCATTGAATATGGGGTGTTGAGTCCCTTTCGTTGAGCAAGGAGTAGGTCTTGTCTATTATATATTTGGCTTATGGAACGGTATCTGTGCTAATTTCAATCTCTGGTTTTATACAGCACCCCAATTCACCTTTCCCCATAAGCAAGCATAAGTTGGTTTTCTAAATTTGAGACCCTGTTCTGTTTTGTAATTCAGTTCATGGGTAGCCAAGTTTAAATTCCGTGTATTAGTGATATCTTATGATGTTTCTTTTTCTGTGTGACTTATTTCTCGTAGAATCATCGTACGTGAATCCACTCATTATGCCGCTACAGGCCTGAAGACATAGATTTCATTGCTGAGTGATATTCCATTGTACGTGCGTACCACAACTTCTTTATCCATTTTTTACTTTCTGGGATATTTTACTTGTACCGTAGACGAGGTTCATGTAAATAGAGCCGTCCCAAACTCTGGGGTGGCTGTGTGTTTTTGATTTTAATTTCCCTAAGCTATAGGACCATAAGTGGAAATGCCATAGGCTGTGTTGCTTTGTTTCCTACGTGTTTCTGGAAACACGATACACTTCTCCAGAGTGGTTGTTGGCAATTTACATCCCGCCCATCAACATGACAAGGCTCCCTGTTCTCCATGACCTGTCCTGCCTTTCTGGATTTTACACTTTTTTCAGATGGCCCTTTTGACCGGGGGGGCAGTGAGACTTCATTGTAGTGCAGATTTCCTTTACACGCTTGCTTGGTTGGCCAAAAAGGGCGTATGCGTTTTTCTCTGAATATATTCAGGAAAAAACGCATACGCCCTTTTTGGCCAAGTGCATCGTTGTCGACATTCTGCCTCTTTTCCTATGCTTTTAGTACAATTCCAGTCTACCCCCTGAAATCGTTTTCCTGAAATTCTGCCCCGCTTACAAGTCCTCTTCGAAGACTTACTTCAATACATTTTTGGACGATAGCTGTCATTCATAACTCTGCAGTTTTGTGAATTACAGTGCCCCTGAGCTCATGTCTTCAACTCGCTTTCTTGTGAGCTGGCCGCAAAACCGCAGGATTGCTTCAGGCCATAATCTCTTTCCGGCAGGGCATGCTGAGCCTTTGTTTAATTCCTCTTCCTGGTCGGAAATGAGTGTTCCTTTTGCCCGTGCAGGCACCTACAGCTAGTCTCTCATTGGTTCTCCCTATTCCTGTACATCTTGCGCAGAAATTGCAAACTGTGCCAAACAGGAGGTTAATGGCACTGACTCTCCAAGTGGGGAGAGTGTTAGTAAAGCGTCTGGAATGGTGAACCCGAGTACCAGGGGACGAAAACTGAGATGCATTTGAAAACGTTTCCCAATCACACGGTGGACCATACTATGGGTTTCCCATTCATGTTTTAGCTGAAGGAAGAATCCCTTAAACCTGGAAATTTGGAACCCATGGAATGGGTACCATGCAGTATGACTTCAAAGGGTCTGCGTTTGCTCACCGAACCTCACCAATGCTATCAGCCCGAAGTGTCCAGCCTTATGTCTCACCCAGCTCTGGGTGTAGATGTGGGAAATCCAGGTTGCATTACAAGCCCTGAATGAATTATTTAAGAATTGCTCTCTATTTCACTGTCATTGTGTTTTGTTTTTGAAATTTATTTTATAATGGGATTTATCGGATTTTCACTGCTGCATTTAGGCCGTTGTACACACGCTTGATTTCCTTATGGAGACATATAAATCCATGGGTTTTAAGATTCTTACTTGTCAGGTATCTTGCCAGGCCTTGAATATGTGGTGTTGAGTCCATTTCGTTGAGCAAGGGGTAGGGTTGTCTATTATATATTTGGCTTATGGAACGGTATCTGTGCTAATTTCCATCTCTCGTTTTATGCAGCACCCCAACTCACCTTTCCCCATAAGCAAGCATAAGTTGGTTTTCTAAATTTGAGACCCTGTTCTGTTTTGTAATTCAGTTTATGTGTAGCCAAGTTTACATTCCGTGTATTACTGATATATTATGATGTTTCTTTTTCTGTGTGACTTATTTCTCGTAGAATCATCGTACCTGAATCCACTCATTATGCCGCTACGGGCCTGAAGACGTAGATTTCATTGCTGAGTGATATTCCATTGTACGTGCGTACCAGATATTCTTTATCCATTTTTTCCTTTCTCGGATATTTAACTTGTACCGTAGAAAAGGTTCTTGTAAACAGAGCCATCCCAAACTTTGGGGTGGCTGTGTGTTTGTGATTTTAATTACCCTAAGCTATAGGACCATAGTGGAAGTGACATAGGCTGTGTTGCTTTGTTTCCTACGTGTTTCAGGATACACCATACATTTCTCCAGAGTGGCTGTTGGCAATTTACATCCCGCCCATCAGCATAACAAGGCTCCCTGTTCTCCAAGACCTGTCCTGCCTTTCTGGATTTTACACTTTTTTCAGATGGCCTTTTTGACTGGGGGGCAGTGAGACTTCATTGTAGTGCAGATTTCCTTTACACGCTTGCTTGGTTGGCCAAAAAGGGCGTATGCGTTTTTTCCTGAATATATTCAGGAAAAAACGCATACGCCCTTTTTGGCCAAGTGCATCATTGTCGACATTCTGCCTCTTTTCCTATGCTTTAAGTGCAATTCCAGTCTACCCCCTGAAATCGTTTTCCTGAAATTCTGCCCCGCTTTCAAGTCCTCTTCGAAGACTTACTTCAGTACATTTTTGGACGATACCTGTCATTCATAACTCTGCATGTTTGTGAATTACAGTGCCCCTGAACTCCTTTCTTCAACTCGCTTTCTTGTGAGCTGGCCGCAAAACCGCAGGATTGCTTCAGGCCCTAATATGTTTCCGGCAGGGCATGCTGAGCCTTTGGTTAATTCCTCTTCCTGGTGGGAAATGAGCGTTCCATTTGCCCGTGCAGACGCCAACAGCTAGTCTCTCATTGGTTCTCCCTATGCCTGTTCATCTTGCGCAGAAATTGCAAACTGTGCCAAACAGGAGGTTAAAGGCACTGACTCTCCAAGTGGGGAGAGTGTTAGTAAAGCGTCTGGAATGGTGAACCCGAGTACCAGGGGACGAAAACTGAGATGCATTTGAAAACGTTTCCCAATCAACGGCGGACGATAGTCTGGGTTTCCCATGCATGTTTTAGCTGAAGGAAGAATCCCTTAAACCTGGAGAGTTGGGACCCATGGAATGGGTACCATGCAGTATGACTTCAAAGGGTCTGCGTTTGCTCACCGAACCTCACCAATGCTATCAGCCCGAAGTGTCCAGCCTTATGTCTCACCCAGCTCTGGGTGTAGATGTGGTAAATCCAGGTTGCATCACAAGCCCTGAATGAATTATTTAAGAATTGCTCTCAATTTCACTGAAATTGTGTTTTGTTTTTGAAATTTATTTTGATAATGGGATTTATCGGATTTTCACTGCTGCGTTTAGGCCGCTGTACACACGCTTGATTTCCTTATGGAGACAAATAAATCCATGGGTTTTAAGATTCTTACTTGTCAGGTATCTTGCCAGACGTTGAATATGGGGTGTTGAGTCCATTTCGTTGAGCAAGGAGTAGGGCTTGTCTATTATATATTTGGCTTATGGAACGGTATCTGTGCTAATTTCAATCTCTGGTTTTATGCAGCACCCCAACTCACCTTTCCCCATAAGCAAGCATAAGTTGGTTTTCTAAATTTGAGACCCTGTTCTGTTTTGTAATTCAGTTCATGTGTAGCCAACTTTACATTCCGTGTATTAGTGATATCTTATGATGTTTCTTTTTCTGTGTGACTTATTTCTCGTAGAATCCTCGTACCTGAATCCACTCATTATGCCGCTATGGGCCTGAAGACGTAGATTTCATTGCTGAGTGATATTCCATTGTACGTGCGTACCAGAACTTCTTTATCCATTTTTTCCTTTCTCGGATATTTAACTTGTACTGTAGACAAGGTTCTTGTAAACAGAGCCATCCCAAACTTTGGGGTGGCTGTGTGTTTTTGATTTTAATTTCCCTAAGCTATAGGACCATAAGTGGAAGTGCCATAGGCTGTGTTGCTTTGTTTCCTTCATCATTCAGGATACACCATACACTTCTCCAGAGTGGCTGTTGGCAATTTATATCCCGCCCATCAGCATAACAAGGCTCCCTGTTCTCCATGACCTGTCCTGCCTTTCTGGATCTTGCACTTTTTTCAGATGGCCCTTTTGACCGTGGGGCAGTGAGACTTCATTGTAGTGCAGATTTCCTTTACACGCTTGCTTGGTTGGCCAAAAAGTGCGTATCAGTTTTTTACCTGAATATATTCAGGAAAAAACGCATACGCCCTTTTTGGCCAAGTGCATCATTGTCGACATTCTGCCTCTTACCTATGCTTTAAGTGCAATTCCAGTCTACCCCCTGAAATCGTTTTCCTGAAATTCTGCCCCGCTTTCAAGTCCTCTTCGAAGACTTACTTCAATACATTTTTGGACGATAGCTGTCATTCATAACTCTGCAGGTTTGTGAATTGCAGTACCCCTGAACTCCTTTCTTCAACTCGCTTTCTTGTGAGGTGGCCGCAAACCCGCAGGATTGCTTCAGGCCATAATCTCTTTCCGGCAGGGCACGCTGAGCCTTTGGTTAATTCCTCTTCCTCGTCGGAAATGAGCGTTCCATTTGCCCGTGCAGACACCTAGAGCTAGTCTCTCATTGGTTCTCCCTATTCCTGTTCATCTTGCACAGAAATTGCAAACTGTGCCAAACAGGAGGTTAATGGCACTGACTCTCCAAGTGGGCAGAGTGTTAGTAAAGCGTCTGGAATGGTGAACCCGAGTACCAGGGGACGAAAACTGAGATGCATTTGAAAACGTTTCCCAGTCACACAGTGCACTGTATGGGTTTCCCATGCATGTTTTAGCTGAAGGAAGAATCCCTTAAACCTTGAGAGTTGGGACCCATGGAATGGGTACCATGCAGTATGACTTCAAAGGGTTTGCGTTTGCTCATCATACCTCACCAATGCTATCAGCCCGAAGTGCCCAGCCATATGTCTCACCCTGCTCTGGGTGTAGATGTGGTAAATCCAGGTTGCATCACAAGCCCTGAATGAGTTATTTAAGAATTGCTCTCTATTTCACTGTCATTGTGTTTTGTTTTTGAAATTTATTTTGATAATGGGATTTATCGGATTTTCACTGCTGCGTTTAGGCCGCTGTACACACGCATGATTTCCTTATGGACACATATAAATCCATGGGTTTTAAGATTCTTACTTGTCAGGTATCTTCCCAGGCGTTGAATATAGGGTTTTGAGTCCATTTCGTTGAGCAAGGAGTAGGTTTTGTCTATTATATATTTGGCTTATGGAACGGTATCTGTGCTAATTTCAATCTCTGGTTTTATGCAGCATCCCAACTGACCTTTCCCCATAAGCAAGCATAAGTTGGTTTGCTAAATTTGAGACCCTGTTCTGTTTTGTAATTCAGTTCATGGGTAGCCAAGTTTACATTCCGTGTATTACTGATATATTATGATGTTTCTTTTTCTGTCTGACTTATTTCTCATAGAATCATCGTACCTGAATCCACTCATTATGCCGCTACGGTCCTGATGACGTAGATTTTATTGCTGAGTGATATTCCATTGTACGTGCGTACCACAACTTCTTTATCCATTTTATGCTTTCTGGGATATTTAACTGCTACCATAGATGAGGTTCTTGTAAACAGAGCCATCCCAAACTTTGGGGTGGCTGTGTGTTTTTGATTTTAATTTCCCTAAGCTATAGGACCATAAGTGGAAGTGCCATAGGCTGTGTTGCTTTGTTTCCTACATGTTTCAGGAAACACCATACACTTTTCCAGAGTGGCTGTTGGCAATTTAAATCCGCCCATCAGCATAACAAGGCTCCCTGTTCTCCATGACCTGTCCTGCCTTTCTGGATTTTACACTTTTTTCAGATGGCCTTTTTGTCCGGGGGGCAGTGAGACTTCATTGTAGTGCAGATTTCCTTTACAGGCTTGCTTGGTTGGCCAAAAAGGGCGTGTGCGTTTTTTCCTGAATATATTCAGGAAAAAACGCATACGCTCTTTTTGGCCAAGTGCATCATTGTCAACATTCTGCCTCTTTTCCTATGCTTTAAGTGCAATTCCAGTCTACCCCCTGAAATCGTTTTCCTGAAATTCTGCCCCGCTTTCAAGTCCTCTTCGAAGACTTACTTCAATACATTTTTGGACGATAGCTGTCATTCATAACTCTGCAGGTTTGTGAATTACAGTGCCCCTGAGCTCATGTCTTCAACTCGCTTTCTTGTGAGCTGGCCGCAAAACCGCAGGATTGCTTCAGGCCATAATCTCTTTCCGGCAGGGCATGCTGAGCCTTTGTTTAATTCCTCTTCCTGGTCGGAAATGAGTGTTCCTTTTGCCCGTGCAGGCACCAACAGCTAGTCTCTCATTGGTTCTCCCTATTCCTGTACATTTTGCGCAGAAATTGCAAACTGTGCCAAACAGGAGGTTAATGGCACTGACTCTCCAAGTGGGGAGAGTGTTAGTAAAGCGTCTGGAATGGTGAACCCGAGTACCAGGGGACGAAAACTGAGATGCATTTGAAAACGTTTCCGAATCACACGGTGTACCATACTCTGGGTTTCCCATGCATGTTTTAGCTGAAGGAAGAATCCCTTAAACCTGGAAATTTGGAACCCATGGAATGGGTACCATGCAGTATGACTTCAAAGGGTCTGCGTTTGCTCAGCGAACCTCAACAATGCTATCAGCCCGAAGTGTCCAGCCTTATGTCTCACCCAGCTCTGGGTGTAGATGTGGGAAATCCAGGTTGCATCACAAGCCCTGAATGAATTATTTAAGAATTGCTCTCTATTTCACTGTCATTGTGTTTTGTTTTTGAAATTTATTTTGATAATGGGATTTATCGGATTTTCACTGCTGCGTTTAGGCCGCTGTACACACGCTTGATTTCCTTATGGAGACATATAAATCCATGGGTTTTAAGATTCTTACTTGTCAGGTATCTTGCCAGGCGTTGAATATGGGGTGTTGAGTCCATTTCCTTGAGCAAGGAGTAGGTCTTCTCTATTATATATTTGGCTTATGGAACGGTATCTGTGCTAATTTCAATCTCTGGTTTTATGCAGCACCCCAACTCACCTTTCCCCATAAGCAAGCATAAGTTGGTTTTCTGAATTTGAGACCCTGTTCTGTTTTGTAATTCAGTTCATGGGTAGCCAAGTTTACATTCCGTGTATTAGTGATATCTTATGATGTTTCTTTTTCTGTGTGACTTATTTCTCGTAGAATCATCATACCTGAATCCACTCATTATGCCGCTACGGGCCTGATGACGTAGATTTCATTGCTGTGTGATATTACATTGTACGTGCGTACCACAACTTCTTTATCCATTTTTTACTTTCTGGGATATTTTACTTGTACCGTAGACGAGGTTCTTGTAAACAGAGCCGTCCCAAACTCTGGGGTGGCTGTGTGTTTTTGATTTTAATTTCCCTAAGCTATAGGACCATAAGTGGAAGTGCCATAGGCTGTGTTGCTTTGTTTCCTACGTGTTTCTGGAAACACCATACACTTCTCCAGAGTGGTTGTTGGCAATTTACATCCCGCCCATCAGCATGACAAGGCTCCCTGTTCTCCATGACCTGTCCTGCCTTTCTGGATTTTACTCTTTTTTCAGATGTCTCTTTTGACCGGGGGGGCAGTGAGACTTCATTGTAGTACAGATTTCCTTTACACGCTTGCTTGGTTGGCCAAAAAGGGCGTATGCGTTGTTTCCTGAATATATTCAGGAAAAAACGCATACGCCCTTTTGGGCCAAGTGCATCGTTGTCGACATTCTGCCTCTTTTCCTATGCTTTTAGTACAATTCCAGTCTACCCCCTGAAATCGTTTTCCTGAAATTCTGCCCCGCTTTCAAGTCCTCTTGGAAGACTTACTTCAATACATTTTTGGACGATAGCTGTCATTCATAACTCTGCAGGTTTGTGAATTACAGTGCCCCTGAGCTCCTTTCTTCAACTCCTTTTCTTGTGAGCTGGCCGCAAAACCGCAGGATTGCTTCAGGGCAAAGTCTCTTTCCGGCAGGGCACGCTGAGCCTTTGTTGAATTCCTCTTCCTGGTCGGAAATGAGCGTTCCATTTGCCCGTGCAGACACCTACAGCTAGTCTCTCATTGCTTCTCCCTATTCCTGTTCATCTTGCGCAGAAATTGCAAAGTGTGCCAAACAGGAGGTTAAATGCACTGACTCTCCAAGTGGGGAGAGTGTTAGTAAAGCGTCTGGAATGGTGAACCCGAGTACCAGGGGACGAAAACTGAGATGCATTTGAAAACGTTTCCCAATCACACGGTGGACCATACTATGGGTTTCCCATGCATGTTTTAGCTGAAGGAAGAATCCCTTAAACCTGGAAATTTGGAACCCATGAAATGGGTACCATGCAGTATGACTTCAAAGGGTCTGCGTTTGCTCAACGAACCTCACCAATGCTATCAGCCCGAAGTGTCCAGCCTTATGTCTCACCCAGCTCTGGGTGTAGATGTGGGAAATCCAGGTTGCATCACAAGCCCTGAATGAATTATTTAAGAATTGCTCTCTATTTCACTGTCATTTTGTTTGTTTTTGAAATTTATTTTGATAATGGGATTTATCGGATTTTCACTGCTGCGTTTAGGCCGCTGTACACACGCTTGATTTCCTTATGGAGACATATAAATCCATGGGTTTTAAGATTCTTACTTGTCAGGTATCTTGCCAGGCGTTGAATATGGGGTGTTGAGTCCATTTCGTTGAGCAAGGAGTAGGTCTTGTCTATTATATATTTGGCTTATGGAACGGTATCTGTGCTAATTTCAATCTCTGGTTTTATGCAGCACCCCAACTCACCTTTCCCCATAAGCAAGCATAAGTTGGTTTTCTGAATTTGAGACCCTGTTCTGTTTTGTAATTCAGTTCATGGGTAGCCAAGTTTACATTTCGTGTATTAGTGATATCTTATGATGTTTCTTTTTCTGTGTGACTTATTTCTCGTAGAATCATCGTACCTGAATCCACTCATTATGCCGCTACGGGCCTGATGACGTAGATTTCATTGCTGAGTGATATTCCATTGTACGTGCGTACCACAACTTCTTTATCCATTTTTTGCTTTCTGGGATATTTTACTTGTACCATAGACGAGGTTCTTGTAAACAGAGCCGTCCCAAACTCTGGGGTGGCTGTGTGATTTTGATTTTAATTTCCCTAAGCTATAGGACCATAAGTGGAAGTGCCATAGGCTGTGTTGCTTTGTTTCCTACGTGTTTCTGGAAACACCATACACTTCTCCAGAGTGGTTGTTGGCAATTTACATCCCGCCCATCAGCATGACAAGGCTCCATGTTCTCCATGACCTGTCTTGACTTTCTGGATTTTACATTTTTTTCAGATGGCCCTTTTGACCGGGGGGCAGGGAGACTTCATTGTAGTGCAGATTTCCATTACACGCTTGCTTGGTTGGCCAAAAAGGGCGTATGTGTTTTGTCCTGAATATATTCAGGAAAAAACGCATACGCCCTTTTTGGCCAAGTGCATCATTGTCGACATTCTGCCTCTTTATCTATGCTGTTAGTACAATTCCAGTCTACCCCCTGAAATCGTTTTCCTGAAATTCTGCCCCGCTATCAAGTCCTCTTCGAAGACTTACTTCAATACATTTTTGGACGATAGCTGTCATTTATAACTCTGCAGGTTTGTGAATTACAGTGCCTGTGATTTCCTTTCTTAACTCGTTTCCTTGAAAGCTGGCCACAGAACCGCAGGTTTGCTTTAGGCCATAATCAGGGTCTGGCACGGCACTCTGAGCCTTTGGTTAATTCCTCTTCCTGGTGGGAAATTAGAGTTAAATGTGCCCCTCCGGACACCTGCCTCACTCCCAGCCCCTTGGTGATGTGTGTCCTGTGGTTTGAGGCCACATGTGCTGGGTTCCTCACCTTTGGCTGATGTGGCCCCACTGGTGTGAGGACACTCCTGCCTGGTTCCCATCCCCTTGGTGATGTGGGCCATCCGGTGAGAGTCTGATCCTGGTTGGGTTCCTCACACTTCTGTGAGGTGGGCCCTCTTCTCTGACGTCACTCCTGCCTGGCTGGCACACCCCGCCTTGGCGAAGTCGGCCCTCTGGTGGGATTTGGTGCCTGCTGGGTGTCTCCTGCCCTCGGTAATGAGGGCCCTCTGGCGTCAGGCCCTAATTCCTGGGCTCCCAATATTTTCTGATATGCGCCCTGTGGTTCGAGTACACTCGTGCCAGGTTCCCAACCCCATGGGAATGTGGGCCTTCTGCTCTGAGGTCCCAACCGTGGGTTGCTCAGTTTCATGATGAGGGCCCTCTGCTGTGAGTTCTCTCCGACCTGGATGCCATAGCCTCGCTGATCCTGGCCACCTGCTGGGAGGTTCCAACTGCGGGATTCCTCACCTTTTTTCTTCTATGGACCCTCTGTTTTGAGACTCCTCCTGCCTGCCTCACTCCCAGTCCCTTGGTGATGTGTGTCCTCTGGTGTGAGGCCACGTGTGCTGGGTCCCTCGCCTTTGGATGATGTGGCCACACTGGTGTGAGGACACTCCTGCCTGCTTCCTATCCCCTTGATGATGTGGGCCCTCTGGTGAGAGTCTGATCCTGGCTGGGTTCCTCACCCTTCTGTGAGGTGGGCCCTCTGCTGTGAGGTCACTCCTGCCTGGCTGGCACACCCCACCTGGGCAACATCGGCCCTCTTGTGGCACTTGGAGCCTGCTGGGAGCCTCCTCCCCTCGGTGATGGGGGCCCTCTAGCATCAGGCCCTAACTGCTGGGTACCCACATTTTCTGATACGTGCTAAGTGGTGCGAGGACACTCCTGCGAGGTTCCCATCCCCATGGGCATGTGGGCCTTCTGCTCTAAGGTCCCAACACCTGTGTTGTTCACCGTTTCATGATGTTGTCTCTCTGGTGTTAGTTCACTCAGGCCTAGATCCCATAGACTCTGTGCTCTGAGCCGACTGCTGGGAGGTTCCTACTGCTGGATTCCTTACCTTTTTTATTCTTTGGGTCCTGTGTTTTTATGCTCCTACTTCCTGACTCACTCCCAGCCCCTTTGTGATGTAGGTCCTCTGGTTGAAGGCCACATGTACCGGTTTCCTCACCTTTATTGATGTGGCCCCACTGGTGTGAGGACACTCCTGCCTGGTTCCCATCCCCTTGGTGATTGGGGCCCTCTTGTGAGAGTCTGATCCTGTCTGGATTCCTCACACTTCTGGGAGGTGGGCCCTCTGCTGTGAGGTCACTCCTGCCTGGCTGGCACACGTCACGTTGGCGATGTGGGCCCTCAGTTGGGAGTTGGTGCCTGCTGGGAGTCTCCTCCCCTCGGTAATGAGGGCCCTCTGGCGTCAGGCCCTAACTCATGGGCTCCCAAAATTTTCTGATGTGCGCCCTGTCGTGTGAGTACACTCCAGCCAGGGTCCCTTCCCTAGGGGATGTGGGCTTTCTGCTCTGTGGTCCCAACGGCTGGGTTGCTCACAGTGTCAGAATGTGGGCACTCTGTTTTGAGTTCAGTCAGGCCTGGATCCCATAGCCTCGCTGCTCCTGGCCGCCTGCTGGGAGGTTCCAACTGCGGGATTCCTCACCTTTTTTACGCAATGGGCCCTCTGTTTTGAGGCTCCTCCTGCCTGCCTCACTCCCAGCCCCTTGGTGATGTGTGTCCTGTAGTTTGAGGCCACGTGTGCTGGGTCCGTCACATTTCGGTGATGTGGCCCCACTGGTGTGAGGACACTCCTGCCTGGTTTCCATTCCCTTGGTGATGTGGGCCCTCTGGTGAGAGTCTGATCCTCTTTGGGTTCCTCACACTTTTGTGTGGTTGGCCCTCTGCTCTGAGGTCACTCCTGCCTGGCTGGCACACCCCGCATTGGCGACGTCGGCCCTCTGGTAGCAGTTGGAGCTTGCTGGGAGCCTCCTCTCCTCAGTGATGAGGGTCCTCTGGCGTCCGGCCCTAACTGCTGGGCTCCCCACATTTTCTGTTGTGTGCCCACTGGTGCGATGACACTCCTGCTTGGTTCCCTTCCCCATGGGGATGTGGGCCTTGTGCTCTGAGGTCACAACGGCTGGGTTGCTTACAGTATCACGATGAGGGCCCTCTGTTGTGAGTTCATCACTGCCTGGATCCCATAGCCTCGGTGCTCTGGGCCGCCTGCTGGGATGTTCCAACTGCTGGATTCCTCACCTTTTTATACAATGGGCCATGTGTTTTGAGGTTAATCCTGCCTGCCTCGCTCTGAGACCCATGGTGATGTGGGTCTTCTGGTTTGAGGCCACATGTGCTGGGTACCTCAACTTTCGATGATGTGGCCCCACGGGTGTGAGGACACTCGTGCCTGATTCCCAGCCCCTTGCTTATGTGGGCACTCTGGTGAGAGTCTGATCATGACTGGGTTCCTTACCCTTCTGTGAGGTGGGCGCTCTGATGTGAGGTCACTCCTGCCTGGATGGCTCACGTCGCCTTGGCGACGTAGGCCCTCTGTTGGCCACTGAAGCATGCTGGGAGCCTCCTACCCTCTTTACTGAGGACCCTGGAAGAAACGCATATGCCCTTTTTGACCAAGTGCAACATTGTCGAAGTTCTGCCTCTTCTCCTATACTTTCAGAGGACTTCCCGTCTACCTCCTGAAATCGTATTCCTGGAATTCTGCCCCGCCTTCAAGTCCTCTTTGCAGCCTTACTTCAATATATTTTTGGACGATAGCTGTCATTTATAACTCTGCAGGTTTGTGAATTACAGTGCCCCTGAGCTCCATTCTTCAACTCGCTTTCTTGTGAGCTGGCCGCAAAACCGCAGGATTGCTTCAGGCCGTAATCTGGTTCCGGCACGGCATGTTGAGCCTTTGGCTAATTCCTCTTCCTGATGGGAAATGAGCGTTAAATTTGCTCGTGCAGACACCTACAGCTAATCTCTCATTGGTTCTCCCTATTCCTGTTCATCTTGCTCAGAAATGCAAACTGTGCCAAACAGGAGGTTAAAGGCACTGACTCTCCAATTGGGGAAAGAGTTAGTAAAGCGTCTGGAATGGTAAAACCGAGTATGAGGGGAAGAAAACTGAGATGCATTTAAAAAGGTTTCCCGGTCACACGGTGGACCATATTCTGGGTTTCCCATGCGTGTTTTACCTGAAGGAAGAATCCCTTAAACCTGGAGAGGTGGGACCCATGCAATGTGTACCATGCAGTATGACTTCAAATGGCCTGCATTTTCTCACCGAACCTCACCAATGCTATCAGCCCAAAGTGTCGAACCTTATGTCTCACTCAGCTCTAGGTGTAGATGTGGTAAATCCAGGTTGCATCACAAGCCCTGTATGAATTATTTAAGAATTGCTCTCTATTTCACTGTCATTGTGTTTTGTTTTTGAAATTTATTTTGATAATGGGATTTATCGGATTTTCACTGCTGCGTTTAGGCCGTTGTACACACGCTTGATTTTATTATGGAGACATATAAATCCATGGGTTTTAAGATTCTTACTTGTCAGGTATCTTGAAAGGCGTTGAATATGGGGTGTTGAGTCCATTTCGTTGAGCAAGGAGTAGGTCTTGTCTATTATATATTTGGCTTATGGAACGGTATCTGTGCTAATTTCAATCTCTGGTTTTATGCAGCACCCCAACTCACCTTTCCCCATAAGCAAGCATAAGTTGGTTTTCTAAATTTGAGTCCCTGTTCTGTTTTGTAATTCAGTTTATGTGTAGCCAAGTTTACATTCCGTGTATTACTGATATATTATGATGTTTCTTTTTCTGTGTGACTTATTTCTCGTAGAATCATCGTACCTGAATCCACTCATTATGCCGCTATGGGCCTGCAGACGTAGATTTCTTTGCTGAGTGATATTCCATTGTACGTGCGTACCAGAACTTCTTTATCCATTTTTTCCTTTCTCGGATATTTAACTTGTACCGTAGACAAGGTTCTTGTAAACAGAGCCATCCCAAACTTTTGGGTGGCTGTGTGTTTTTGATTTTAATTTCCCTAAGCTATAGGACCATAAGTGGAAGTGACATAGGCTGTGTTGCTTTGTTTCCTACGTGTTTCAGGATACACCATACATTTCTCCAGAGTGGCTGTGGGCAATTTACATCCCGCCCATCAGCATAACAAGGCTCCGTGTTCTCCATGACCTGTCCTGTCTTTCTTTATTTTACACTATTTTCAGATGGCCCTTTTGACCGGGGGGCAGTGAGACTTCATTGTTGTGCAGATTTCTTTACACGCTTGCTTGGTTGGCCAAAAAGGGCGTATGCGTTTTTTCCTGAATATATTCAGGAAAAAACGCATACGCCCTTTTTGGCCAAGTGCATCATTGTCGACATTCTGCCTCTTTTCCTATGCTTTAAGTGCAATTCCCGTCTACCCCCTGAAATGGTTTTCCTGAAATTCTGCCCCGCTTTCAAGTCCTCTTTGAAGACTTACTTCAGTACATTTTTGGACGATAGCTGACATTCATAACTCTGCAGGTTTGTGAATTATAGTGCCCCTGAGCTCCTTTCTTCAACTCGTTTTCTTGTGAGCTGGCCGCAAAAACGCAGGATTGCTTCAGGCCCTAATCTGTTTCCGGCCTGGCACGCTGAGCCATTGGTTAATTCCTCTTCCTGATGGGAAATGAGCGTTCAATTTGCCCGTGCAGACACCAACAGCTAGTCTCTCATTGGTTCTCCCTATGCCTGTTCATCTTGCGCAGAAATTGCAAACTGTGCCAAACAGGAGGTTAAAGGCACTGACTCTCCAAGTGGGGAGAGTGTTAGTAAAGCGTCTGGAATGGTGAACCCGAGTATCAGGGGACGAAAACTGAGATGCATTTGAAAACGTTTCCCAATCACACGGCGGACGATAGTCTGGGTTTCCAATGCATGTTTTAGCTGAAGGAAGAATCCCTTAAACCTGGAGAGTTGGGACCCATGGAATGGGTACCATGCAGTATGACTTCAAAGGGTCTGCGTTTGCTCACCGAACCTCACCAATGCTATCAGCCCGAAGTGCCCAGCCTTATGTCTCACCCAGCTCTGGGTGTAGATGTGGTAAATCCAGGTTGCATCACAAGCCCTGAATGAATTATTAAAGAATTGCTCTGTATTTCACTGTCATTGTGTTTTGTTTTTGAAATTTATTTTGATAATGGGATTTATCGGATTTTCACTGCTGCGTTTAGGCCGCTGTACACACGCTTGATTTCCTTATGGAGACATATAAATCCATGGGTTTTAAGATTCTTACTTGTCAGGTATCTTGCCAAGCGTTGAATATGGTGTGTTGAGTCCATTTCGTTGAGCAAGTAGTAGGGCTTGTCTATTATATAATTGGCTTATGGAACGGTATCTGTGCTAATTTCAATCTCTGGTTTTATGCAGCACCCCAACTCACCTTTCCCCATAAGCAAGCATAAGTTGGTTTTCTAAATTTGAGACCCTGTTCTGTTTTGTAATTCAGTTTATGTGTAGCCAAGTTTACATTCCGTGTATTACTGATATATTATGATGTTTCTTTTTCTGTGTGACTTATTTCTCGTAGAATCATCGTACCTGAATCCACTCATTATGCCGCTACGGGCCTGAAGACGTAGATTTCATTGCTGAGTGATATTCCATTGTACGTGCGTACCAGAACTTCTTTATCCATTTTTTCCTTTCTCGGATATTTAACTTGTACCGTAGACAAGGTTCTTGTAAACAGAGCCATCCCAAACTTTGGGGTGGCTGTGTGTTTGTGATTTTAATTTCCCTAAGCTATAGGACCATAAGTGGAAGTGCCATAGGCTGTGTTGCTTTGTTTCCTATGTGTTTCTGGAAACACCATACACTTCTCCAGAGTGGTTGTTGGCAATTTACATCCCGCCCATCAGCATGACAAGGCTCCCTGTTCTCCATGACCTGTCCTGACTTTCTGGAATTTACATTTTTTTCAGATGGCCCTTTTGACCGGGGGGCAGTGAGACTTCATTGTAGTGCAGATTTCCATTACACGCTTGCTTGGTTGGCCAAAAAGGGCGTATGCGTTTTTTCCTGAATATATTCAGGAAAAAACGCATACGCCCTTTTTGGCCAAGTGCATCATTGTCGACATTCTGCCTCTTTTCCTATGCTTTTAGTACAATTCCTGTCTACCCCCTGAAATCGTTTACCTGAAATTCTGCCCCGCTTTCAAGTCCTCTTCGAAGACTTACTTAAATATATTTTTGGACGATAGCTGTCATTCATAACTCTGCAAGTTTGTGAATTACAGTGCCCCTGAGCTCATTTCTTCAACTCGCTTTCTTGTTAGCTGGCCGCAAAACCGTAGGATTGCTTCAGGCCCTAATCTTTTTCCGGCAGGGCACGCTGAGCCTTTGGTTAATTCCTCTTCCTGGTGGGAAATGAGCGTTCCATTTGCCCGTGCAGACACCTACAGCTAGTCTCTCATTGGTTCTCCCTATTCCTGTTCATCTTGCACAGAAATTGCAAACTGTGCCAAACAGGAGGTTAATGGCACTGACTCTACAAGTGGGGAGAGTGTTAGTAAAGCGTTCAAATGTTGAACCCGAGTACCAGGGGACGAAAACTGAGATGCATTTGAAAACGTTTCCCAATCACACGGTGGACCATACTCTGGGTTTCCCATGCATGTTTTAGCTGAAGGAAGAATCCCTTAAACCTGGAGAGTTGGGAACCATGGAATGGGACCATGCAGTATGACTTCAAAGGGTCTGCCTTTGCTCAACGAACCTCACCAATGCTATCAGCCCGAAGTGTCCAGCCTTATGTCTCATCCAGCTCTGGGTGTAGATGTGGTAAATACAGGTTGCATCACAAGCCCTGAATGAATTATTTAAGAATTGCTCTCTATTTCACTGTCATTGTGTTTTGTTTTTGAAATTCATTTTGATAATGGGATTTATCGGATTTACACTGCTGCTTTTAGGCCACTGTACACACGCTTGATTTCCTTATGGAGACATATAAATCCATGGGTTTTAAGATTCTTACTTGTCAGGTATCTTCCCAGGCGTTGAATATAGGGTGTTGAGTCCATTTCGTTGAGCAAGGAGTAGGTTTTGTCTATTATATATTTGGCTTATGGAACGGTATCTGTGCTAATTTCAATCTCTGGTTGTATGCAGCATCCCAACTGACCTTTCCCCATAAGCAAGCATAAGATGGTTTGCTAAATTTGAGACCCTTTTCTGTTTTGTAATTCATTTCATGGGTAGCCAAGTTTACATTCCGTGTATTAGTGATAACTTATGATGTTTCTTTTTCTGTCTGACTTATTTCTCATAGAATCATCGTACCTGAATCCACTCATTATGCCGCTACGGTCCTGATGACGTAGATTTCATTGCTGAGTGATATTCCATTGTACGTGCGTACCACAACTTCTTTATCCATTTTATGCTTTCTCGGATATTTAACTGCTACCGTAGATGAGGTTCTTGTAAACAGAGCCATCCCAAACTTTGGGGTGGCTGTGTGTTTTTGATTTTAATTTCCCTAAGCTATAGAACCATAAGTGGAAGTGCCATAGGCTGTGTTGCTTTGTTTCCTACGTGTTTCAGGAAACACCATACACTTTTCCAGAGTGACTGTTGGCAATTTAAATCCGCCCATCAGCATAACAAGGCTCCCTGTTCTCCATGACCTGTCCTGCCTTTCTGGATTTTACACTTTTTTCAGATGGCCCTTTTGACCTGGGGGCAGTGAGACTTCATTGTAGTGCAGATTTCCTTTACACGCTTGCTTGGTTGGCCAAAAAGGGCGTATGCGTTTTTTCTTGAATATATTCAGGAAAAAACGCATACGCACTTTTTGGCCAAGTGCATCATTGTCAACATTCTGCCTCTTTTCCTATGCTTTAAGTGCAATTCCAGTCTACCCCCTGAAATAGTTTTCCTGAAATTCTGCCCCACTTTCAAGTCCTCTTCGAAGACTTACTTCTATACATTTTTGGACGATAGGTGTCATTCATAACTCTGCAGGTTTGTGAATTACAGTGCCCCTGAGCTCCTTTCTTCAACTCGCTTTCTTGTGAGCTGGCCGCAAAACCGCAGGATTGCTTCAGGCCCTAATCTCTTTCCGGCAGGGCACGCTGAGCCTTTGTTTAATTCCTCTTCCTGGTGGGAAATGAGCGTTCCATTTGCCCGTGCAGACACCTACAGCTAGTCTCTCATTGCTTCTCCCTATGCCTGTTCATCTTGCGCAGAAATTGCAAGGTGTGCCAAACAGGAGGTTAAATGCTCTGACTCTCCAAGTGGGGAGAGTGTTAGTAAAGCGTCTGGAATGGTGAACCCGAGTACCAGGGGACGAAAACTGAGATGCATTTGAAAACGTTTGCCAATCACACGGTGGACCATACTATGGGATTCCCATGCATGTTTTAGCTGAAGGAAGAATCCCTTAAACCTGGAAATTTGGGACACATGGAATGGTTACCATGCAGTATGACTTCAAAGGGTCTGCGTTTGCTCACCGAACCTCACCAATGCTATCAGCCCGATGTGTCCAGCCTTATGTCTCACCCAGTTCTGGGTGTAGATGTGGTAAATCCACGTTGCATCACAAGCCCTGAATGAATTATTTAAGAATTGCTCTCTATTTCACTGTCATTTTGTTTTGTTTTTGAAATTTATTTTGATAATGGGATTTATCGGATTTTCACTGCTGCGTTTAGGCCGCTGTACACACGCTTGATTTCCTTATGGAGACATATAAATCCATGGGTTTTAAGATTCTTACTTGTCAGGTATGTTCCCAGGCGTTGAATATGGGGTGTTGAGTCCATTTCGTTGAGCAAGGAGTAGGTCTTGTCTATTATATATTTGGCTTATGGAACGGTATCTGTGCTAATTTCAATCTCCGGTTTTATGCAGCACCCCAACTCACCTTTCCCCATAAGCAAGCATAAGTTCCTTTTCTAAATTTGAGACCCTGTTCTGTTTTGAAATTCAGTTCATGGGTAGCCAAGTTTACATTCCGTGTATTAGTGATATCTTATGATGTTTCTTTTTCTGTGTGACTTATTTCTCGTAGAATCATGATACCGGAATCCACTCATTTTGCCACTACGGGCCTGATGACGTAGATTTCATTGCTGAGTGATATTCCATTGTACGTGCGTACCAGAACTTCTTTATCCATTTTTTGCATTCTCAGATATTTAACTAGTATCGTAGATGACGTTCCTGTAAACAGAGCCGTCCCAAACTTTGGGCTGGCTGTGTGTTTTTGATTTTAATTTCCCTAAGCTATAGGACCATAAGTGGAAGTGCCATAGGCTGTGTTGCTTTGTTTCCTACGTGTTTCAGGAAGCACCATACACTTCTCCAGAGTGGCTGTTGGCAATTTACATCACGCCCATCAGCATAAAAAGGCTCCCTGTTCTCCATGACCTGTCCTGCCTTTCTGGATTTTACACGATTTTCAGATGGCCCTTTTGACCCATGGGCAGTGAGACTTCATTGTAGTGCAGATTTCCTGTACATGCCGGCTTGGTTGGCCAAAAAGGGCGTATGCGTTTTTTCCTAAATATATTCAGGAAAAAACGCATACGCCCTTTTTGGCCAAGTGCATCATTGTCGACATTCTGCCTCTTTTCCTATGCTTTAAGTGCAAATCCAGTCTACCCCCTGAAATCGTTTTCCTGAGATTCTGCCCCACTTTCAAGTCCTCTTCAAAGTCTTACTTCAATACATTTTTGGACGATAACTGTCATTCATAACTCTGCAGGTTTGTGAATTACAGTGCCCCTGAGCTCCTTTCCTCAACTCGCTTTCTTGTGAGCTGGCCGCAAAACCGCAGGATTGCTTCAGGCCCTAATCTGTTTAGGGCAGGGCAAGCTGAGCCTTTGGTTAATTCCTCTTGCTGGTGGGAAATGAGCGTTCCATTTGCCCGTGCAGAGCCCTACAGCTAGTCTCACATTGGTCCTCCCTATTCCTGTTCAACTTGCGCAGAAATTGCAAACTGTGCCAAAGAGGAGGTTAAAGGCACTGACTCTCAAAGTGGGGAGAGTGTTATTAAAGTGTCTGGAATGGTGAACCCGAGTACCAGGGGACGAAAACTGAGATGCATTGGGAAACGTTTCCCAATCACACGGTGGACCATACTCTGGGTTTCCCATGCATGTTTTAGCTGAAGGAAGAATCCCTTAAACCTGGAGATTTGGGACCCATGGAATGGGTTCCATGCAGTATGACTTCAAAGGGTCTGCGTTTGCTCACCGAACCTCACCAATGCTATCAGCCCGAAGTGTCCGGCCTTATGTCTCACACAGCTCTGCGTGTAGATGTGGTAAATCCAGGTTGCATCACAAGCCTTGGATGAATTATTTAAGAATTATTCTCTATTTCACTGTCATTGTGTTTTGTTTTTGAAATTTATTTTTATAATGGGATTTATCAGATTTTCACTGCTGCGTTTAGGCCGCTGTACACACGCTTGATTTCCTTATGGAGACATATAAATCCATGGGTTTTAAGATTCTTACTTGTCAGGTATATTCCCAGGCTTTGAGTCCGTTTCGTTGAGCAAGGAGTAGGTTTTGTCTATTATATATTTGGCTTATGGAACGGTATCTGTGCTAATTTCAATCTCTGGTTTTATGCAGCATCCCAACTGACCTTTCCCCATAAGCAAGCATAAGTTGGTTTGCTAAATTTGAGACCCTGTTCTGTTTTGTAATTCAGTTCATGGGTAGCCAAGTTTACATTCCGTGTATTAGTCATATCTTATGATGTTTCTTTTTCTGTGTGACTTATTTCTCGTAGAATCATCATACCTGAATCCACTCATTATGCCGCTACGGGCCTGATGACGTAGATTTCATTGCTGAGTGATATTCCATTGTACGTGCGTACCACAACTTCTTTATCCATTTTTGGCTTTCTGGGATATTTTACTTGTACCGTAGACGAGGTTCTTGTAAACAGAGCCGTCCCAAACTCTGGGGTGGCTGTGTGTTTTTGATTTTAATTTCCCTAAGCTATAGGACCATAAGTGGAAGTGACATAGGCTGTGTCGCTTTGTTTCCTACGTGTCTCTGGAAACACCATACACTTCTCCAGAGTGGTTGTTGGCAATTTACATCCCGCCCATCAGCATGACAAGGCTCCCTGTTCTCCATGACCTGTCCTGCCTTTCTGGATTTTACACTTTTTTCAGATGGCCCTTTTGACCGGGGGGGCAGTGAGACTTCATTGTAGTGCAGATTTCCTTTACACGCTTGCTTGGTTGGCCAAAAAGGGCGTATGCGTTTTTTCCTGAATATATTCAGGAAAAAACGCATACGCACTTTTTGGCCAAGTGCATCGTTGTCGACATTCTGCCTCTTTTCCTATGCTTTTAGTACAATTCCTGTCTACCCCCTGAAATCGTTTTCCTGAAATTCTGCCCCGATTTCAAGTCCTCTTCGAAGACTTACTTCAAAACATTTTTGGACGATAGCTGTCATTCATTACTCTGCAGGATTGTGAATTACAGTGCCCCTGAGCTCCTTTCTTCAACTCGCTTTCTTGTGAGCTGGCCGCAAACCCGCAGGATTGCTTCAGGCCCTAATATAGTTCCGGCATGGCATGCTGAGCCTTTGGTTAATTCCTCTTCCTGGTGGGAAATGAGCGTTAAATTTGCATGTGCAGACACCTTCACATGAGTCGTCATGGTGCCCCTTTGCCCCGGTTATCTCTATGGAGGTTGGAGTTGGAGGGCCTCCTCACTCAAGATCAGTGTGCCCACGGAGCCAACCCTGCAACTTCAGGGCATGGTTGGGGGTTAGGATCACCACGAGGGTTCCTTTTCCCTTAGGAGGTAGGTGGCCTTTTGGGCTGCTGATTTCCAGGTTATCAGATACTGCCAGTATCTTGGCCAGATGTGGCGGTGGGCCAAGCCCCTTGGTGACCGTAGTTTATCCTACCTGGATCGCATTCTTGCATTGTTCCATTTCAAGTGGTCCCAGGTTTTGCACTAATACTCCAGTGGCGATTCACCGTTCACCAGGAATGTAAAGGTCAAAGGGTTTAGCTAAATTAGGGAGTTCCAGGGCAAGGGTCTGAATTGACTGCTCTTTCCATTCTTGAAAGGCCACTTCTGCATTCTATTCAAAAGGATCATCACCTTTTCCTTTCAGTGTTTCATATAGAGGCCGAGCTAGTAGACTGTAGTTAGGGATCCAGAAGCAGCAAACCCTGGCCTCCCCAGGAACCCCTAAGCTGTCTTCTAGTTTTAGAAATGGGTAAGGCTGTAAATTGTTTCTTCCCTTTCCTGGGATGGGCTTCTCCGACCTTCTGTGAGAATGAAGCCCAGGCAGGTCACCGTAGTCTGTGATATTTGAGCTTTTTCTTGGACAACTTGTATCCTTTATTGGCTTCGTAGTTCAGAGGTCTCCTTAGTAGGGCTGGCAATCAGAATGTCGTCTGCATATTGAAGGAGTGTTTCCTTTTCCAGAGGTAGAACTTTTAGGTCTTTAGCTGAGCTTTCCCCAAAGATGGTGTGGGAATTTTTGAACCCTTGGGGCAACACGGCCCGGAAGTATTGTTTTAGTTGTATGTTGAGTCCTGCCACTCACAAGCCAAAATTTCTTGTGACTCTGGGACCAATAGAATACAAAAGAAGGCATCATTGAAGACTAATACAGAATACCATGTCCTGGTGGTTGGTAGAATGACCAGCAGGGTGTAGGATTTAGGAACTACTGGAGGTATATCCTCGGTGGCTTCACTGACTGTCCTGACATCCTTTACCAGGACTCCAGCAGCCCATGGGGCTCTCGAGGTCAGGCCAATCCCAGGATATGGAGCTCACCTGGGCAGGTACCCCACCCCAGCCCACGGGGCTCTCGTGTTCAGGACCCTCCCAGGATATGGGGATCCCTGGGCAGGTCCCCCTGCAGCCCATGGGGCTCTCGTGGTCAGGCCCCTCCCAGGATACAGAGCTACCCTTGCAGGTACCATGGCAGGGCTGGGAACACAGGAACCGTGCATATCGCCCTCATTGCAGAGCACTCCCAGCTCACCTGTCACTCAGATCTGACACAGAGCACCTCAGAGCAGGACTTGAACTAACAAACAGCAGCTCCGACAGGTCTGTGACCCTGGGCATCACTCTGTGTGGCCTCCCTCCACCTGGTGTTCCAGAGACTTCCACTGCACCCGGGGCACCAGGCCTCTGTCTCCACCCACCAGCCACCCCTCCTCTCCCTGACTCCTGGGTTCCTCTCATTAGGAGAGGGTTTTCTTGAAGTTGTCTCCCACTCATGGGCCAGATAATATAATTAGAAAACAAGCCAGAGCTGCAGCCCCTTGTCTATCCTGACTCTCAGGAGCCCACACCTGTTCCTTGGACCTGGCCGATTCAGCAAGTTCCAGTTTCTGCAACTGTGAGCCCCTGAGGGGTGATTATTGGCTGGCCTGGGAAGCCTGACCGTGCCGGCCAGCCCTCCCCAGGTGTGCCTGGGTTCAGATCAATATAAACACCGCTCCAGGCAGCAAGAGCCCCTGCAGCTGTGCCTGACGCCATTTTCTCTGCCCTGTCAGCAGTCTTGGGGCTGGACTGGTGGGAGGGAGTGAGAGGCCACGGCTTTGTGGGTGGCTCAGTGTGAGTGGGGCTCTGCTGGACTTTCTGCAGCAGTTGCCAAGATGCCACCTGCTAAAGAAGAGGATGTGTCACCCATACCTGCCGCTGGAATTTCTCCCTGGGCAGAGGTGAGTGAGGAAGAAAGCAGTGGGGGCCGGGACAGCAGGGGTATCTCAGGCAGGGAAATGGAAAGCTTCCAGAAGAGCACCCAGGACCAGGACCATCCTGGCTGGCCTGCAGGCACCAAGTCGGCTGGCATGCTGTCGCTCATGTGGCTCCATGGCCCTTCCTCTAGGCTTTCAAGTCCTTGTACATATTCAGGTGTTTTACCTGGGAAGGGTGGGAACATTTCAGCAGCAGCTGGCCTGGGGCTCAGCCCACGTTTACTCACAGATGCCTCGGCACGGTCCCCCAGCTTTGCAATGAGGACGCTTGTTGCGTGGGGCCTGCTGGCTGAATGGGAGATGATTCCCCACCACCGACCAACTTCAGAATTGTTTACAACTGGAGCAAGTGCCCTGATACGGTTTTCCTCTGTGTAGCTGGTGGGTTCTGTTTTTTTTTCTTTTTTGGTTCAAGGTAGATTTTATTCCTCTTTTTTGTATTTACAGATATAAGCATGGAAATAATTTATTCATATAAATACATGTATGTGAAGGGAAGAATATTTTTTCTGTTTTACTTTTTGTAATTTGAATTTTATTTTATTTTTTTATACAGCAGGTTCTTTTTGGTTATCTATTTTATACATATAAATGTATACATGCCAATCCCAATCTCTCAACTCCTCCCACCACCACCCCCCAACAGCTTTCCCCCCTTGGTGTCCATACGTTTGTTGTCTACATCTGTTGCTCTATTTCTGCCTTGCAAAACGGTTCATCTGTACAATTTGTCTAGGTTCCACATATAGCCATTAATAGACAAGATTTCTTTTTCTCTTTCTGACTTACTTCACTCTGTATGACAGTCTCTAGATCCATCAACGTCTCTACAAATGACCCAATTTCATTCCTTTTTATGGCTTAGTAATATTCCATTTTATATATGTACCACGTCTTTATGCATTCGTCTGTCTGTGGGCATTTAGGTTGCTTCCATTACCTGGATATTGTAAATAGTGATGCAATGAACATTGCGGTGAATGTCTCTTTTTGATTTATGGTTTTGTCTGGGTATATGCCCAGTAGTGGGACTGCTGTATCATATGGTAATTCTATTCTTAGTTTTATAAGAAACTCCATAACTTTCTCCACAGTGACTGTATCAATTTCATTCCCAACAATAGCGGAAGAGGGTTCCTTATCTCCACACCCTTTCCAGCATTTGTTGTTTGTAGATTTTCTGATGATGCCCATTCTAACAGGTGTGAGGTGATACACCATGGATGAGTCTATTTCGTTGAGCAAAGAGTAGGTCTTGTCTATTACATATTTGGCTTATGGAATGGTATGTGTGCTAATTTCAATCTCTGGTTTTATACAGCACCGCAACTCAACTTTCCCCTTAAGCAAGCATAAGTTTTTATCTAAATGTGAGACTCTGTTCGGTTTTGGAATTCAGTTTATGTGTAGCCAAGTTTACACTCTCTCTATTAGTGATATCTTATGATAATTACCTTTCTCTGTGTGACATATTTCTCTTAGAATCATCATACTTAAATCCACTCAATTTGCTGCTACAGGCCTGATGACATTGATTTCATTGCTGAGTGATATTCCATTGTACGTAAGTAGCACAACTCCTTTATCCATATTTTTCTTTCTGGGATATTTAATTTGTACTGGACTCAAGGTTCTTGTAAACACAGCAGCCCTAAATTTGGTGTTGGCTGTGTCTTGTTGATTTTAATTTTCCTAAGCTATAGGGCCAAAAGTGGAAGTGCCCTAGGGTCTGTAGCTTTGTTTTTCAGATATTTCAGGATACACCATAAACATCTCCAGAGTGTCTGTTGGCAATTTACATCCCGCCCATCAGCATAACAAGGCTCCCTGTTCTCCATGGCCTGTCCTGTGTTTCTGGTTTTTACACATTTTTCAGATGGCCCTTTTGACGAATGGGAAATGAGACTTCATTGTAGTGCGGATTTCCATTGCTCGAGTGCTTGGTTGGCCAAAAAGGGCATATGTGTTTTTTCCTGAATATATTCAGGAAAAAATGTTTACGCACTTTTGTCCAAGTGCATCACTGTCAAAGATCTGCCGCTTTTCACATGCTTTAAACGCAATTCCAATCTACCTCCTGAAATATGATTCCTGCAATTCTGCCTCGTTTTGAAGTCCTCTTTGCAGACTTACTTCAGTATATTTTTGCCAATAGCTGTCATTTATAACTCTGCAGGTTTGTGAATTACAGTGCCTGTGATTTCCTTTCTTAACTCGTTTCCTTGAAAGCTGGCCACAGAACCGCAGGTTTGCTTTAGGCCATAATCAGGGTCTGGCACGGCACTCTGAGCCTTTGGTTAATTCCTCTTCCTGGTGGGAAATTAGAGTTAAATGTGCCCCTCCGGACACCTGCCTCACTCCCAGCCCCTTGGTGATGTGTGTCCTGTGGTTTGAGGCCACATGTGCTGGGTTCCTCACCTTTGGCTGATGTGGCCCCACTGGTGTGAGGACACTCCTGCCTGGTTCCCATCCCCTTGGTGATGTGGGCCATCCGGTGAGAGTCTGATCCTGGTTGGGTTCCTCACACTTCTGTGAGGTGGGCCCTCTTCTCTGACGTCACTCCTGCCTGGCTGGCACACCCCGCCTTGGCGAAGTCGGCCCTCTGGTGGGATTTGGTGCCTGCTGGGGGTCTCCTGCCCTCGGTAATGAGGGCCCTCTGGCGTCAGGCCCTAATTCCTGGGCTCCCAATATTTTCTGATATGCGCCCTGTGGTTCGAGTACACTCGTGCCAGGTTCCCAACCCCATGGGAATGTGGGCCTTCTGCTCTGAGGTCCCAACCGTGGGTTGCTCAGTTTCATGATGAGGGCCCTCTGCTGTGAGTTCTCTCCGGCCTGGATCCCATAGCCTCGCTGCTCCTGGCCACCTGCTGGGAGGTTCCAACTGCGGGATTCCTCACCTTTTTTCTTCTATGGACCCTCTGTTTTGAGACTCCTCCTGCCTGCCTCACTCCCAGTCCCTTGGTGATGTGTGTCCTCTGGTGTGAGGCCACGTGTGCTGGGTCCCTCGCCTTTGGATGATGTGGCCACACTGGTGTGAGGACACTCCTGCCTGCTTCCTATCCCCTTGATGATGTGGGCCCTCTGGTGAGAGTCTGATCCTGGCTGGGTTCCTCACCCTTCTGTGAGGTGGGCCCTCTGCTGTGAGGTCACTCCTGCCTGGCTGGCACACCCCACCTGGGCAACATCGGCCCTCTTGTGGCACTTGGAGCCTGCTGGGAGCCTCCTCCCCTCGGTGATGGGGGCCCTCTAGCGTCAGGCCCTAACTGCTGGGTACCCACATTTTCTGATACGTGCTAAGTGGTGCGAGGACACTCCTGCGAGGTTCCCATCCCCATGGGCATGTGGGCCTTCTGCTCTAAGGTCCCAACACCTGTGTTGTTCACCGTTTCATGATGTTGTCTCTCTGGTGTTAGTTCACTCAGGCCTAGATCCCATAGACTCTGTGCTCTGAGCCGACTGCTGGGAGGTTCCTACTGCTGGATTCCTTACCTTTTTTATTCTTTGGGTCCTGTGTTTTTATGCTCCTACTTCCTGACTCACTCCCAGCCCCTTTGTGATGTAGGTCCTCTGGTTTAAGGCCACATGTACCGGTTTCCTCACCTTTATTGATGTGGCCCCACTGGTGTGAGGACACTCCTGCCTGGTTCCCATCCCCTTGGTGATTGGGGCCCTCTTGTGAGAGTCTGATCCTGTCTGGATTCCTCACACTTCTGGGAGGTGGGCCCTCTGCTGTGAGGTCACTCCTGCCTGTCTGGCACACGTCACGTTGGCGATGTGGGCCCTCAGTTGGGAGTTGGTGCCTGCTGGGAGTCTCCTCCCCTTGGTAATGAGGGCCCTCTGGCGTCAGGCCCTAACTCATGGGCTCCCAAAATTTTCTGATGTGCGCCCTGTCGTGTGAGTACACTCCAGCCAGGGTCCCTTCCCTAGGGGATGTGGGCTTTCTGCTCTGTGGTCCCAACGGCTGGGTTGCTCACAGTGTCAGAATGTGGGCCCTCTGTTTTGAGTTCAGTCAGGCCTGGATCCCATAGCCTCGCTGCTCCTGGCCGCCTGCTGGGAGGTTCCAACTGCGGGATTCCTCACCTTTTTTACGCAATGGGCCCTCTGTTTTGAGGCTCCTCCTGCCTGCCTCACTCCCAGCCCCTTGGTGATGTGTGTCCTGTAGTTTGAGGCCACGTGTGCTGGGTCCGTCACATTTCGGTGATGTGGCCCCACTGGTGTGAGGACACTCCTGCCTGGTTTCCATTCCCTTGGTGATGTGGGCCCTCTGGTGAGAGTCTGATCCTCTTTGGGTTCCTCACACTTTTGTGTGGTTGGCCCTCTGCTCTGAGGTCACTCCTGCCTGGCTGGCACACCCCGCATTGGCGACGTCGGCCCTCTGGTAGAAGTTGGAGCTTGCTGGGAGCCTCCTCTCCTCAGTGATGAGGGCCCTCTGGCGTCCGGCCCTAACTGCTGGGCTCCCCACATTTTCTGTTGTGTGCCCACTGGTGCGATGACACTCCTGCTTGGTTCCCTTCCCCATGGGGATGTGGGCCTTGTGCTCTGAGGTCACAACGGCTGGGTTGCTTACAGTATCACGATGAGGGCCCTCTGTTGTGAGTTCATCACTGCCTGGATCCCATAGCCTCGGTGCTCTGGGCCGCCTGCTGGGATGTTCCAACTGCTGGATTCCTCACCTTTTTATACAATGGGCCATGTGTTTTGAGGTTAATCCTGCCTGCCTCGCTCTGAGACCCATGGTGATGTGGGTCTTCTGGTTTGAGGCCACATGTGCTGGGTACCTCAACTTTCGATGATGTGGCCCCACGGGTGTGAGGACACTCGTGCCTGATTCCCAGCCCCTTGCTTATGTGGGCACTCTGGTGAGAGTCTGATCATGACTGGGTTCCTTACCCTTCTGTGAGGTGGGCGCTCTGATGTGAGGTCACTCCTGCCTGGATGGCTCACGTCGCCTTGGCGACGTAGGCCCTCTGTTGGCCACTGAAGCATGCTGGGAGCCTCCTACCCTCTTTAATGAGGGCCCTGGAAGAAACGCATATGCCCTTTTTGACCAAGTGCATCATTGTCGAAGTTCTGCCTCTTCTCCTATACTTTCAGAGGACTTCCCATCTACCTCCTGAAATCGTATTCCTGGAATTCTGCCCCGCGTTCAAGTCCTCTTTGCAGCCTTACTTCAATATATTTTTGGACGATAGCTGTCATTTATAACTCTGCAGGTTTGTGAATTACAGTGCCCCTGAGCTCCATTCTTCAACTCGCTTTCTTGTGAGCTGGCCGCAAAACCGCAGGATTGCTTCAGGCCCTAATCTGGTTCCGGCACGGCATGTTGAGCCTTTGGCTAATTCCTCTTCCTGATGGGAAATGAGCATTAAATTTGCTCGTGCAGACACCTACAGCTAATCTCTCATTGGTTCTCCCTATTCCTGTTCATCTTGCTCAGAAATTCCAAACTGTGCCAAACAGGAGGTTAAAGGCACTGACTCTCCAATTGGGGAAAGAGTTAGTAAAGCGTCTGGAATGGTAAAACCGAGTATGAGGGGAAGAAAACTGAGATGCATTTAAAAAGGTTTCCCGGTCACACGGTGGACCATATTCTGGGTTTCCCATGCGTGTTTTACCTGAAGGAAGAATCCCTTAAACCTGGAGAGGTGGGACCCATGCAATGGGTACCATGCAGTATGACTTCAAATGGCCTGCATTTTCTCACCGAACCTCACCAATGCTATCAGCCCAAAGTGTCGAACCTTATGTCTCACTCAGCTCTAGGTGTAGATGTGGTAAATCCAGGTTGCATCACAAGCCCTGAATGAATTATTTAAGAATTGCTCTCTATTTCACTGTCATTGTGTTTGTTTTTGTAGTTTATTTTGATAATGGGATTTATCGGATTTTCTCTGCTGCCTTCATGCAGCTGTACACACACTTGATTCTCTTACGGAGACATATAAATCCATGGATTTGAAGATTCTTACTAGTCATGTGTAATCCTAGGAGTTGAATATGGTGTGTTTAGTCCATTTCGTTGAGCAAGGTGTAAGTCTTGACTATTACATATTTGGCTTATGGAAAGGTATGTGTGCTAATTTCTATCTCTGGTTTTATGCAGCACCCCACCTCACCTTTCCCCATAAGCAAGCATAAGTTGGTGTTCTAAATTTGAGACCCTGTTCTGTTTTGTAATTCAGTTCATGTGTAGCCAAGTTTACATTCCGTGTATTAGTGATATCTTATGATGTTTCATTTTCTGTGTGACTTATTTCACTTAGAATCATCGTACCTGGATCCACTCAATATGCCGCGACGGGCCTGATGACATAGATTTCATTGGTGAGTGATATTCCATTGTACGTGCGTACCACAACTTCTTTAACCATTTTTCACATTCTGGGATATTTAACTTGTACCGTAGACGACGTTCTTGTAAACAGAGCTGTCCCAAACTTTGGGGTGGCTGTGTGTTTTTGATTTTAATTTCCCTAAGCTATAGGACCATAAGTGGAAGTGACATAGGCTCCGTTGCTTTGTTTCCTACGTGTTTCAGGAAACCCCATACACTTCTCCAGAGTGGCTGTTTGCAATTTACATCCCCCCCATCAGCATAACAAATCTCCCTGTTCTCCATGACCTGTCCTGCCTTTCTGAATTTTACACTTTTTCAGATGCCCCTTTTGACCGGGGGGCAGTGAGACTTCATTGTAGTGCAGATTTCATTTACCTGCTTGCTTGCTTGGCCAAAAATGGCGTATGCGTTTCTTCCTGAATATATTCAGGAAAAAACGCATACGCACTTTTTGGCCAGTGCATCATTGTCGACATTCTGCCTCTATTCCTATGCTTTAAGTGCAATTCCAGTCTACCCCCTGAAATCGTTTTCCTGAAATTCTGCCCCGCTTTCAAGTCCTATTCGAAGACTTACTTCAATACATTTTTGGACGATAGCTGTCATTCATAACTCTGCAGGTTTGTGAATTACAGTGCCCCTGAGCTCGTTTCCTCAACTCGCTTTCTTGTGAGCTGGCCGCAAAACCGCAGGATTGCTGCAGGCCCTAATCTGTTTCTGTCAGGGCGCACTGAGCCTTTGGTGAATTCCTCTTCCTGGTGGGAAATGAGCGTTCCATTTGCCCGTGCAGACACCTACAGCTAGTCTCTCATTGTTTCTCCCTATTCCTGTTAATCTTGCGTAGAAATTGCAAACTGTGCCAAACAGGAGGTTAAAGGCACTGACTCTCCAAGTGGGGAGAATGTTAGTAAAGTGTCTGGAATGGTGAACCCGAGTACCAGGGTTCGAAAACTGAGATATATTTGAAAACGTTTCCCAATCACACGGTGGACAATACTCTGGGTTTCCCATGCATGTCTTAGCTGAAGGAAGAATCCCTTAAACCTGGAGAGCTGGGAACCATGGAATGGGTACCATGCAGTATGACTACAAAGGGTCTGCGTTTGCTCACCGAACCTCACAAATGCTATCAGCCCGAAGTGTCCAGCCGTATATCTCACCCAGCTCTGGGTGTAGATGTGGTAAATCCAGGTTGCATCACAAGCCCTGAATGAATTATTTAAGAATTGCTCTCTATTTCACTGTCAATGTGTTTTGGTTTTGAAATTTATTTTGATAATGGGATTTATCGGATTTTCACTGCTGCGTTTAGGCCGCTGTACACACGCTTGATTTCCTTATGGAGACATATAAATCCATGGGTTTTAAGATTCTTACTTGTCAGGTATATTCCCAGGCTTTGAGTCCGTTTCGTTGAGCAAGGAGTAGGGCTTGTCTATTATATATTTGGCTTATGGAACGGTATCTGTGCTAATTTCAATCTCTGGTTTTATGCAGCACCCCAACTCACCTTTCCCCATAAGCAAGCATAAGTTGGTTTTCTAAATTTGAGACCCTGTTCTGTTTTGTAATTCAGTTCATGGGTAGCCAAGTTTACATTCCGTGTATTAGTCATATCTTATGATGTTTCTTTTTCTGTGTGACTTATTTCTCGTAGAATCATCATACCTGAATCCACTCATTATGCCGCTACGGGCCTGATGAAGTAGATTTCATTGCTGAGTGATATTCCATTGTACGTGCGTACCACAACTTCTTTATCCATTTTTTGCTTTCTGGGATATTTTACTTGTACCGTAGACGAGGTTCTTGTAAACAGAGCCGTCCCAAACTCTGGGGTGGCTGTGTGTTTTTGATTTTAATTTCCCTAAGCTATAGGACCATAAGTGGAAGTGACATAGGCTGTGTTGCTTTGTTTCCTACGTGTTTCTTGAAACACCATACACTTCTCCAGAGTGGTTGTTGGCAATTTACATCCCGCCCATCAGCATGACAAGGCTCCCTGTTCTCCATGACCTGTCCTGCCTTTCTGGATTTTACACTTTTTTCAGATGGCCCTTTTGACCGGGGGGGCAGTGAGACTTCATTGTAGTGCAGATTTCCTTTACACGCTTGCTTGGTTGGCCAAAAAGGGCGTATGCGTTTTTTCCTGAATATATTCAGGAAAAAACGCATACGCCCTTTTTGGCCAAGTGCATCGTTGTCGACATTCTGCCTCTTTTCCTATGCTTTTAGTACAATTCCAGTCTACCCCCTGAAATCGTTTTCCTGAAATTCTGCCCCGCATTCAAGTCCTCTTCGAAGACTTACTTCAATACATTTTTGGACGATAGCTGTCATTCATAACTCTGCAGGTTTGTGAATTACAGTGCCCCTGAGCTCATGTCTTGAACTCGTTTTCTTGTGAGCTGGCCGCAAAACCGCAGGATTGCTTCAGGCCGTAATCTCTTTCCGGCAGGGCTTGCTGAGCCTTTGTTTAATTCCTCTTCCTGGTCGGAAATGAGCGTTCCTTTTGCCCGTGCAGGCACCTACAGCTAGTCTCTCATTGGTTCTCCCTATTCCTGTACATCTTGCGCAGAAATTGCAAACTGTGCCAAACAGGAGGTTAATGGCACTGACTCTCCAAGTGGGGAGAGTGTTAGTAAAGCGTCTGGAATGGTGAACCCGAGTACCAGGGGACGAAAACTGAGATGCATTTGAAAACGTTTCCCGGTCACACAGTGCACTGTACTGTGGGTTTCCCATGCATGTTTTAGCTGAAGGAAGAATCCCTTAAACCTGGAGAGTTGGGACCCATGGAATGGTTACCATGCAGTATGACTTCAAAGGGTCTGCGTTTGCTCACCGAACCTCACCAATGCTATCAGCCCGAAGTGTCCAGCCTTATGTCTCACCCAGCTCTGGGTGTAGATGTGGTAAATCCAGGTTGCATCACAAGCCCTGAGTGAATTATTTAAGAATTGCTCTCTATTTCACTGTCATTGTGTTTTGTTTTTGAAATTTATTTTGATAATGGGATTTATCGGATTTTCACTGCTGCATTTAGGCCGTTGTACACACGCTTGATTTCCTTATGGAGACATATAAATCCATGGGTTTTAAGATTCTTACTTGTCAGGTATCTTGCAAGGCGTTGAATATGGGGTGTTGAGTCCATTTCGTTGAGCAAGGAGTAGGTCTTGTCTATTATATATTTGGCTTATGGAACGGTATCTGTGCTAATTTCAATCTCTGGTTTTATGCAGCACCCCAACTCACCTTTCCCCATTAGCAAGCATAAGTTGGTTTTCTAAATTTGAGACCCTGTTCTGTTTTGTAATTCAGTTTATGTGTAGCCAAGTTTACATTCCGTGTATTACTTATATATTATGATGTTTCTTTTTCTGGGTGACGTATTTCTCGTAGAATCATCGTACCTGAATCCACTCATTATGCCGCTCTGGGCCTGAAGACGTAGATTTCTTTGCTGAGTGATATTCCATTGTACGTGCGTACCAGAACTTCTTTATCCATTTTTTCCTTTCTTGGATATTTAACTTGTACCGTTGACAAGGTTCTTGTAAACAGAGCCATCCCAAACTTTGGGGTGGCTGTGTGTTTGTGATTTTAATTACCCTAAGCTATAGGACCATATTGGAAGTGACATAGGCTGTGTTGCTTTGTTTCCTACGTGTTTCAGGATACACCATACATTTCTCCAGAGTGGCTGTTGGCAATTTACATCCCGCCCATCAGCATAACAAGGCTCCCTGTTCTCCAAGACCTGTCCTGCCTTTCTGGATTTTACACTTTTTTCAGATGGCCCTTTTGACCGGGGGGCAGTGAGACTTCATTGTAGTGCAGATTTCCTTTACACGCTTGCTTGGTTGGCCAAAAAGTGCGTATGCGTTTTTTCCTGAATATATTCAGGAAAAAACGCATACGCCCTTTTTGGCGAAGTGCATCATTGTCGACATTCTGCCTCTAATCTTATTCTTTAAGTGCAATTCCATTCTACCCCCTGAAATCGTTTTCCTGAAATTCTGCCCCGATTTCAAGTCCTCTTCGAAGACTTACTTCAAAACATTTTTGGACGATAGCTGTCATTCATTACTCTGCAGGTTTGTGAATTACAGTGCCCCTGAGCTCCTTTCTTCAACTCGCTTTCTTGTGAGCTGGCCACAAACCCGAAGGATTGCTTCAGGCCCTAATATAGTTCTGGCATGGCATGCTGAGCCTTTGGTTAATTCCTCTTCCTTGTGGGAAATGAGCGTTAAATTTGCATGTGCAGACACCTTCACATGAGTCGTCATGGTGCCCCTTTGCCCCGGTTATCTCTATGGAGGTTGGAGTTGGAGGGCCTCCTCCCTCAAGATCAGTGTGCCCACGGAGCCAACCCTGCAACTTCAGGGCATGGTTGGGGGTTAGGATCACCACGAGGGTTCCTTTTCCCTTAGGAGGGAGGTGGCCTTTTGGGCTGCTGATTTCCAGGTTATCAGATACTGCCAGTATCTTGGCCAGATGTGGCGGTGGGCCAAGCCCCTTGGTGACCGTAGTTTATCCTACCTGGATCGCATTCTTGCATTGTTCCATTTCAAGTGGTCCCAGGTTTTGCACTAATACTCCAGTGGCGATTCACCGTTCACCAGGAATGTAAAGGTCAAAGGGTTTAGCTAAATTAGGGAGTTCCAGGGCAAGGGTCTGAATTGACTGCTCTTTCCATTCTTGAAAGGCCACTTCTGCATTCTATTCAAAAGGATCATCACCTTTTCCTTTCAGTGTTTCATATAGAGGCCGAGCTAGTAGACTGTAGTTAGGGATCCAGAAGCAGCAAACCCTGGCCTCCCCAGGAACCCCTAAGCTGTCTTCTAGTTTTAGAAATGGGTAAGGCTGTAAATTGTTTCTTCCCTTTCCTGGGATGGGCTTCTCCGACCTTCTGTGAGAATGAAGCCCAGGCAGGTCACCGTAGTCTGTGATATTTGAGCTTTTTCTTGGACAACTTGTATCCTTTATTGGCTTCGTAGTTCAGAGGTCTCCTTAGTAGGGCTGGCGATCAGAATGTCGTCTGCATATTGAAGGAGTGTTTCCTTTTCCAGAGGTAGAACTTTTAGGTCTTTAGCTGAGCTTTCCCCAAAGATGGTGTGGGAATTTTTGAACCCTTGGGGCAACACGGCCCGGAAGTATTGTTTTAGTTGTATGTTGAGTCCTGCCACTCACAAGCCAAAATTTCTTGTGACTCTGGGACTAATAGAATACAAAAGAAGGCATCATTGAAGACTAATACAGAATACCATGTCCTGGTGGTTGGTAGAATGACCAGCAGGGTGTAGGATTTAGGAACTACTGGAGGTATATCCTCGGTGGCTTCACTGACTGTCCTGACATCCTTTACCAGGACTCCAGCAGCCCATGGGGCTCTCGAGGTCAGGCCAATCCCAGGATATGGAGCTCACCTGGGCAGGTACCCCACCCCAGCCCACGGGGCTCTCGTGGTCAGGCCCCTCCCAGGATACAGAGCTACCCTTGCAGGTACCATGGCAGGGCTGGGAACACAGGAACCGTGCATATCGCCCTAATTGCAGAGCACTCCCAGCTCACCTGTCACTCAGATCTGACACAGAGCACCTCAGAGCAGGACTTGAACTAACAAACAGCAGCTCCGACAGGTCTGTGACCCTGGGCATCACTCTGTGTGGCCTCCCTCCACCTGGTGTTCCAGAGACTTCCACTGCACCCGGGGCACCAGGCCTCTGTCTCCACCCACCAGCCACCCCTCCTCTCCCTGACTCCTGGGTTCCTCTCATTAGGAGAGGGTTTTCTTGAAGTTGTCTCCCACTCATGGGCCAGATAATATAATTAGAAAACAAGCCAGAGCTGCAGCCCCTTGTCTATCCTGACTCTCAGGAGCCCACACCTGTTCCTTGGACCTGGCCGATTCAGCAAGTTCCAGTTTCTGCAACTGTGAGCCCCTGAGGGGTGATTATTGGCTGGCCTGGGAAGCCTGACCGTGCCGGCCAGCCCTCCCCAGGTGTGCCTGGGTTCAGATCAATATAAACACCGCTCCAGGCAGCAAGAGCCCCTGCAGCTGTGCCTGACGCCATTTTCTCTGCCCTGTCAGCAGTCTTGGGGCTGGACTGGTGGGAGGGAGTGAGAGGCCACGGCTTTGTGGGTGGCCCAGTGTGAGTGGGGCTCTGCTGGACTTTCTGCAGCAGTTGCCAAGATGCCACCTGCTAAAGAAGAGGATGTGTCACCCATACCTGCCGCTGGAATTTCTCCCTGGGCAGAGGTGAGTGAGGAAGAAAGCAGTGGGGGCCGGGACAGCAGGGGTATCTCAGGCAGGGAAATGGAAAGCTTCCAGAAGAGCACCCAGGACCAGGACCATCCTGGCTGGCCTGCAGGCACCAAGTCGGCTGGCATGCTGTCGCTCATGTGGCTCCATGGCCCTTCCTCTAGGCTTTCAAGTCCTTGTACATATTCAGGTGTTTTACCTGGGAAGGGTGGGAACATTTCAGCAGCAGCTGGCCTGGGGCTCAGCCCACGTTTACTCACAGATGCCTCGGCACGGTCCCCCAGCTTTGCAATGAGGACGCTTGTTGCGTGGGGCCTGCTGGCTGAATGGGAGATGATTCCCCACCACCGACCAACTTCAGAATTGTTTACAACTGGAGCAAGTGCCCTGATACGGTTTTCCTCTGTGTAGCTGGTGGGTTCTGTTTTTTTTTCTTTTTTGGTTCAAGGTAGATTTTATTCCTCTTTTTTGTATTTACAGATATAAGCATGGAAATAATTTATTCATATAAATACATGTATGTGAAGGGAAGAATATTTTTTCTGTTTTACTTTTTGTAATTTGAATTTTATTTTATTTTTTTATACAGCAGGTTCTTTTTGGTTATCTATTTTATACATATAAATGTATACATGCCAATCCCAATCTCTCAACTCCTCCCACCACCACCCCCCAACAGCTTTCCCCCCTTGGTGTCCATACGTTTGTTGTCTACATCTGTTGCTCTATTTCTGCCTTGCAAAACGGTTCATCTGTACAATTTGTCTAGGTTCCACATATAGCCATTAATAGACAAGATTTCTTTTTCTCTTTCTGACTTACTTCACTCTGTATGACAGTCTCTAGATCCATCAACGTCTCTACAAATGACCCAATTTCATTCCTTTTTATGGCTTAGTAATATTCCATTTTATATATGTACCACGTCTTTATGCATTCGTCTGTCTGTGGGCATTTAGGTTGCTTCCATTACCTGGATATTGTAAATAGTGATGCAATGAACATTGCGGTGAATGTCTCTTTTTGATTTATGGTTTTGTCTGGGTATATGCCCAGTAGTGGGACTGCTGTATCATATGGTAATTCTATTCTTAGTTTTATAAGAAACTCCATAACTTTCTCCACAGTGACTGTATCAATTTCATTCCCAACAATAGCGGAAGAGGGTTCCTTATCTCCACACCCTTTCCAGCATTTGTTGTTTGTAGATTTTCTGATGATGCCCATTCTAACAGGTGTGAGGTGATACACCATGGATGAGTCTATTTCGTTGAGCAAAGAGTAGGTCTTGTCTATTACATATTTGGCTTATGGAATGGTATGTGTGCTAATTTCAATCTCTGGTTTTATACAGCACCGCAACTCAACTTTCCCCTTAAGCAAGCATAAGTTTTTATCTAAATGTGAGACTCTGTTCGGTTTTGGAATTCAGTTTATGTGTAGCCAAGTTTACACTCTCTCTATTAGTGATATCTTATGATAATTACCTTTCTCTGTGTGACATATTTCTCTTAGAATCATCATACTTAAATCCACTCAATTTGCTGCTACAGGCCTGATGACATTGATTTCATTGCTGAGTGATATTCCATTGTACGTAAGTAGCACAACTCCTTTATCCATATTTTTCTTTCTGGGATATTTAATTTGTACTGGACTCAAGGTTCTTGTAAACACAGCAGCCCTAAATTTGGTGTTGGCTGTGTCTTGTTGATTTTAATTTTCCTAAGCTATAGGGCCAAAAGTGGAAGTGCCCTAGGGTCTGTAGCTTTGTTTTTCAGATATTTCAGGATACACCATAAACATCTCCAGAGTGTCTGTTGGCAATTTACATCCCGCCCATCAGCATAACAAGGCTCCCTGTTCTCCATGGCCTGTCCTGTGTTTCTGGTTTTTACACATTTTTCAGATGGCCCTTTTGACGAATGGGAAATGAGACTTCATTGTAGTGCGGATTTCCATTGCTCGAGTGCTTGGTTGGCCAAAAAGGGCATATGTGTTTTTTCCTGAATATATTCAGGAAAAAATGTTTACGCACTTTTGTCCAAGTGCATCACTGTCAAAGATCTGCCGCTTTTCACATGCTTTAAACGCAATTCCAATCTACCTCCTGAAATATGATTCCTGCAATTCTGCCTCGTTTTGAAGTCCTCTTTGCAGACTTACTTCAGTATATTTTTGCCAATAGCTGTCATTTATAACTCTGCAGGTTTGTGAATTACAGTGCCTGTGATTTCCTTTCTTAACTCGTTTCCTTGAAAGCTGGCCACAGAACCGCAGGTTTGCTTTAGGCCATAATCAGGGTCTGGCACGGCACTCTGAGCCTTTGGTTAATTCCTCTTCCTGGTGGGAAATTAGAGTTAAATGTGCCCCTCCGGACACCTGCCTCACTCCCAGCCCCTTGGTGATGTGTGTCCTGTGGTTTGAGGCCACATGTGCTGGGTTCCTCACCTTTGGCTGATGTGGCCCCACTGGTGTGAGGACACTCCTGCCTGGTTCCCATCCCCTTGGTGATGTGGGCCATCCGGTGAGAGTCTGATCCTGGTTGGGTTCCTCACACTTCTGTGAGGTGGGCCCTCTTCTCTGACGTCACTCCTGCCTGGCTGGCACACCCCGCCTTGGCGAAGTCGGCCCTCTGGTGGGATTTGGTGCCTGCTGGGGGTCTCCTGCCCTCGGTAATGAGGGCCCTCTGGCGTCAGGCCCTAATTCCTGGGCTCCCAATATTTTCTGATATGCGCCCTGTGGTTCGAGTACACTCGTGCCAGGTTCCCAACCCCATGGGAATGTGGGCCTTCTGCTCTGAGGTCCCAACCGTGGGTTGCTCAGTTTCATGATGAGGGCCCTCTGCTGTGAGTTCTCTCCGGCCTGGATCCCATAGCCTCGCTGCTCCTGGCCACCTGCTGGGAGGTTCCAACTGCGGGATTCCTCACCTTTTTTCTTCTATGGACCCTCTGTTTTGAGACTCCTCCTGCCTGCCTCACTCCCAGTCCCTTGGTGATGTGTGTCCTCTGGTGTGAGGCCACGTGTGCTGGGTCCCTCGCCTTTGGATGATGTGGCCACACTGGTGTGAGGACACTCCTGCCTGCTTCCTATCCCCTTGATGATGTGGGCCCTCTGGTGAGAGTCTGATCCTGGCTGGGTTCCTCACCCTTCTGTGAGGTGGGCCCTCTGCTGTGAGGTCACTCCTGCCTGGCTGGCACACCCCACCTGGGCAACATCGGCCCTCTTGTGGCACTTGGAGCCTGCTGGGAGCCTCCTCCCCTCGGTGATGGGGGCCCTCTAGCGTCAGGCCCTAACTGCTGGGTACCCACATTTTCTGATACGTGCTAAGTGGTGCGAGGACACTCCTGCGAGGTTCCCATCCCCATGGGCATGTGGGCCTTCTGCTCTAAGGTCCCAACACCTGTGTTGTTCACCGTTTCATGATGTTGTCTCTCTGGTGTTAGTTCACTCAGGCCTAGATCCCATAGACTCTGTGCTCTGAGCCGACTGCTGGGAGGTTCCTACTGCTGGATTCCTTACCTTTTTTATTCTTTGGGTCCTGTGTTTTTATGCTCCTACTTCCTGACTCACTCCCAGCCCCTTTGTGATGTAGGTCCTCTGGTTTAAGGCCACATGTACCGGTTTCCTCACCTTTATTGATGTGGCCCCACTGGTGTGAGGACACTCCTGCCTGGTTCCCATCCCCTTGGTGATTGGGGCCCTCTTGTGAGAGTCTGATCCTGTCTGGATTCCTCACACTTCTGGGAGGTGGGCCCTCTGCTGTGAGGTCACTCCTGCCTGGCTGGCACACGTCACGTTGGCGATGTGGGCCCTCAGTTGGGAGTTGGTGCCTGCTGGGAGTCTCCTCCCCTTGGTAATGAGGGCCCTCTGGCGTCAGGCCCTAACTCATGGGCTCCCAAAATTTTCTGATGTGCGCCCTGTCGTGTGAGTACACTCCAGCCAGGGTCCCTTCCCTAGGGGATGTGGGCTTTCTGCTCTGTGGTCCCAACGGCTGGGTTGCTCACAGTGTCAGAATGTGGGCCCTCTGTTTTGAGTTCAGTCAGGCCTGGATCCCATAGCCTCGCTGCTCCTGGCCGCCTGCTGGGAGGTTCCAACTGTGGGATTCCTCACCTTTTTTACGCAATGGGCCCTCTGTTTTGAGGCTCCTCCTGCCTGCCTCACTCCCAGCCCCTTGGTGATGTGTGTCCTGTAGTTTGAGGCCACGTGTGCTGGGTCCGTCACATTTCGGTGATGTGGCCCCACTGGTGTGAGGACACTCCTGCCTGGTTTCCATTCCCTTGGTGATGTGGGCCCTCTGGTGAGAGTCTGATCCTCTTTGGGTTCCTCACACTTTTGTGTGGTTGGCCCTCTGCTCTGAGGTCACTCCTGCCTGGCTGGCACACCCCGCATTGGCGACGTCGGCCCTCTGGTAGAAGTTGGAGCTTGCTGGGAGCCTCCTCTCCTCAGTGATGAGGGCCCTCTGGCGTCCGGCCCTAACTGCTGGGCTCCCCACATTTTCTGTTGTGTGCCCACTGGTGCGATGACACTCCTGCTTGGTTCCCTTCCCCATGGGGATGTGGGCCTTGTGCTCTGAGGTCACAACGGCTGGGTTGCTTACAGTATCACGATGAGGGCCCTCTGTTGTGAGTTCATCACTGCCTGGATCCCATAGCCTCGGTGCTCTGGGCCGCCTGCTGGGATGTTCCAACTGCTGGATTCCTCACCTTTTTATACAATGGGCCATGTGTTTTGAGGTTAATCCTGCCTGCCTCGCTCTGAGACCCATGGTGATGTGGGTCTTCTGGTTTGAGGCCACATGTGCTGGGTACCTCAACTTTCGATGATGTGGCCCCACGGGTGTGAGGACACTCGTGCCTGATTCCCAGCCCCTTGCTTATGTGGGCACTCTGGTGAGAGTCTGATCATGACTGGGTTCCTTACCCTTCTGTGAGGTGGGCGCTCTGATGTGAGGTCACTCCTGCCTGGATGGCTCACATCGCCTTGGCGACGTAGGCCCTCTGTTGGCCACTGAAGCATGCTGGGAGCCTCCTACCCTCTTTAATGAGGGCCCTGGAAGAAACGCATATGCCCTTTTTGACCAAGTGCATCATTGTCGAAGTTCTGCCTCTTCTCCTATACTTTCAGAGGACTTCCCATCTACCTCCTGAAATCGTATTCCTGGAATTCTGCCCCGCGTTCAAGTCCTCTTTGCAGCCTTACTTCAATATATTTTTGGACGATAGCTGTCATTTATAACTCTGCAGGTTTGTGAATTACAGTGCCCCTGAGCTCCATTCTTCAACTCGCTTTCTTGTGAGCTGGCCGCAAAACCGCAGGATTGCTTCAGGCCCTAATCTGGTTCCGGCACGGCATGTTGAGCCTTTGGCTAATTCCTCTTCCTGATGGGAAATGAGCATTAAATTTGCTCGTGCAGACACCTACAGCTAATCTCTCATTGGTTCTCCCTATTCCTGTTCATCTTGCTCAGAAATTCCAAACTGTGCCAAACAGGAGGTTAAAGGCACTGACTCTCCAATTGGGGAAAGAGTTAGTAAAGCGTCTGGAATGGTAAAACCGAGTATGAGGGGAAGAAAACTGAGATGCATTTAAAAAGGTTTCCCGGTCACACGGTGGACCATATTCTGGGTTTCCCATGCGTGTTTTACCTGAAGGAAGAATCCCTTAAACCTGGAGAGGTGGGACCCATGCAATGGGTACCATGCAGTATGACTTCAAATGGCCTGCATTTTCTCACCGAACCTCACCAATGCTATCAGCCCAAAGTGTCGAACCTTATGTCTCACTCAGCTCTAGGTGTAGATGTGGTAAATCCAGGTTGCATCACAAGCCCTGAATGAATTATTTAAGAATTGCTCTCTATTTCACTGTCATTGTGTTTGTTTTTGTAGTTTATTTTGATAATGGGATTTATCGGATTTTCTCTGCTGCCTTCATGCAGCTGTACACACACTTGATTCTCTTACGGAGACATATAAATCCATGGATTTGAAGATTCTTACTAGTCATGTGTAATCCTAGGAGTTGAATATGGTGTGTTTAGTCCATTTCGTTGAGCAAGGTGTAAGTCTTGACTATTACATATTTGGCTTATGGAAAGGTATGTGTGCTAATTTCTATCTCTGGTTTTATGCAGCACCCCACCTCACCTTTCCCCATAAGCAAGCATAAGTTGGTGTTCTAAATTTGAGACCCTGTTCTGTTTTGTAATTCAGTTCATGTGTAGCCAAGTTTACATTCCGTGTATTAGTGATATCTTATGATGTTTCATTTTCTGTGTGACTTATTTCACTTAGAATCATCGTACCTGGATCCACTCAATATGCCGCGACGGGCCTGATGACATAGATTTCATTGGTGAGTGATATTCCATTGTACGTGCGTACCACAACTTCTTTAACCATTTTTCACATTCTGGGATATTTAACTTGTACCGTAGACGACGTTCTTGTAAACAGAGCTGTCCCAAACTTTGGGGTGGCTGTGTGTTTTTGATTTTAATTTCCCTAAGCTATAGGACCATAAGTGGAAGTGACATAGGCTCCGTTGCTTTGTTTCCTACGTGTTTCAGGAAACCCCATACACTTCTCCAGAGTGGCTGTTTGCAATTTACATCCCCCCCATCAGCATAACAAATCTCCCTGTTCTCCATGACCTGTCCTGCCTTTCTGAATTTTACACTTTTTCAGATGCCCCTTTTGACCGGGGGGCAGTGAGACTTCATTGTAGTGCAGATTTCATTTACCTGCTTGCTTGCTTGGCCAAAAATGGCGTATGCGTTTTTTCCTGAATATATTCAGGAAAAAACGCATACGCACTTTTTGGCCAGTGCATCATTGTCGACATTCTGCCTCTATTCCTATGCTTTAAGTGCAATTCCAGTCTACCCCCTGAAATCGTTTTCCTGAAATTCTGCCCCGCTTTCAAGTCCTATTCGAAGACTTACTTCAATACATTTTTGGACGATAGCTGTCATTCATAACTCTGCAGGTTTGTGAATTACAGTGCCCCTGAGCTCGTTTCCTCAACTCGCTTTCTTGTGAGCTGGCCGCAAAACCGCAGGATTGCTGCAGGCCCTAATCTGTTTCCGTCAGGGCACACTGAGCCTTTGGTGAATTCCTCTTCCTGGTGGGAAATGAGCGTTCCATTTGCCCGTGCAGACACCTACAGCTAGTCTCTCATTGTTTCTCCCTATTCCTGTTAATCTTGCGTAGAAATTGCAAACTGTGCCAAACAGGAGGTTAAAGGCACTGACTCTCCAAGTGGGGAGAATGTTAGTAAAGTGTCTGGAATGGTGAACCCGAGTACCAGGGTTCGAAAACTGAGATATATTTGAAAACGTTTCCCAATCACACGGTGGACAATACTCTGGGTTTCCCATGCATGTCTTAGCTGAAGGAAGAATCCCTTAAACCTGGAGAGCTGGGAACCATGGAATGGGTACCATGCAGTATGACTACAAAGGGTCTGCGTTTGCTCACCGAACCTCACAAATGCTATCAGCCCGAAGTGTCCAGCCGTATATCTCACCCAGCTCTGGGTGTAGATGTGGTAAATCCAGGTTGCATCACAAGCCCTGAATGAATTATTTAAGAATTGCTCTCTATTTCACTGTCAATGTGTTTTGGTTTTGAAATTTATTTTGATAATGGGATTTATCGGATTTTCACTGCTGCGTTTAGGCCGCTGTACACACGCTTGATTTCCTTATGGAGACATATAAATCCATGGGTTTTAAGATTCTTACTTGTCAGGTATATTCCCAGGCTTTGAGTCCGTTTCGTTGAGCAAGGAGTAGGGCTTGTCTATTATATATTTGGCTTATGGAACGGTATCTGTGCTAATTTCAATCTCTGGTTTTATGCAGCACCCCAACTCACCTTTCCCCATAAGCAAGCATAAGTTGGTTTTCTAAATTTGAGACCCTGTTCTGTTTTGTAATTCAGTTCATGGGTAGCCAAGTTTACATTCCGTGTATTAGTCATATCTTATGATGTTTCTTTTTCTGTGTGACTTATTTCTCGTAGAATCATCATACCTGAATCCACTCATTATGCCGCTACGGGCCTGATGAAGTAGATTTCATTGCTGAGTGATATTCCATTGTACGTGCGTACCACAACTTCTTTATCCATTTTTTGCTTTCTGGGATATTTTACTTGTACCGTAGACGAGGTTCTTGTAAACAGAGCCGTCCCAAACTCTGGGGTGGCTGTGTGTTTTTGATTTTAATTTCCCTAAGCTATAGGACCATAAGTGGAAGTGACATAGGCTGTGTTGCTTTGTTTCCTACGTGTTTCTTGAAACACCATACACTTCTCCAGAGTGGTTGTTGGCAATTTACATCCCGCCCATCAGCATGACAAGGCTCCCTGTTCTCCATGACCTGTCCTGCCTTTCTGGATTTTACACTTTTTTCAGATGGCCCTTTTGACCGGGGGGGCAGTGAGACTTCATTGTAGTGCAGATTTCCTTTACAGGCTTGCTTGGTTGGCCAAAAAGGGCGTATGCGTTTTTTCCTGAATATATTCAGGAAAAAACGCATACGCCCTTTTTGGCCAAGTGCATCGTTGTCGACATTCTGCCTCTTTTCCTATGCTTTTAGTACAATTCCAGTCTACCCCCTGAAATCGTTTTCCTGAAATTCTGCCCCGCATTCAAGTCCTCTTCGAAGACTTACTTCAATACATTTTTGGACGATAGCTGTCATTCATAACTCTGCAGGTTTGTGAATTACAGTGCCCCTGAGCTCATGTCTTCAACTCGTTTTCTTGTGAGCTGGCCGCAAAACCGCAGGATTGCTTCAGGCCGTAATCTCTTTCCGGCAGGGCTTGCTGAGCCTTTGTTTAATTCCTCTTCCTGGTCGGAAATGAGCGTTCCTTTTGCCCGTGCAGGCACCTACAGCTAGTCTCTCATTGGTTCTCCCTATTCCTGTACATCTTGCGCAGAAATTGCAAACTGTGCCAAACAGGAGGTTAATGGCACTGACTCTCCAAGTGGGGAGAGTGTTAGTAAAGCGTCTGGAATGGTGAACCCGAGTACCAGGGGACGAAAACTGAGATGCATTTGAAAACGTTTCCCGGTCACACAGTGCACTGTACTGTGGGTTTCCCATGCATGTTTTAGCTGAAGGAAGAATCCCTTAAACCTGGAGAGTTGGGACCCATGGAATGGTTACCATGCAGTATGACTTCAAAGGGTCTGCGTTTGCTCACCGAACCTCACCAATGCTATCAGCCCGAAGTGTCCAGCCTTATGTCTCACCCAGCTCTGGGTGTAGATGTGGTAAATCCAGGTTGCATCACAAGCCCTGAGTGAATTATTTAAGAATTGCTCTCTATTTCACTGTCATTGTGTTTTGTTTTTGAAATTTATTTTGATAATGGGATTTATCGGATTTTCACTGCTGCATTTAGGCCGTTGTACACACGCTTGATTTCCTTATGGAGACATATAAATCCATGGGTTTTAAGATTCTTACTTGTCAGGTATCTTGCAAGGCGTTGAATATGGGGTGTTGAGTCCATTTCGTTGAGCAAGGAGTAGGTCTTGTCTATTATATATTTGGCTTATGGAACGGTATCTGTGCTAATTTCAATCTCTGGTTTTATGCAGCACCCCAACTCACCTTTCCCCATTAGCAAGCATAAGTTGGTTTTCTAAATTTGAGACCCTGTTCTGTTTTGTAATTCAGTTTATGTGTAGCCAAGTTTACATTCCGTGTATTACTTATATATTATGATGTTTCTTTTTCTGGGTGACGTATTTCTCGTAGAATCATCGTACCTGAATCCACTCATTATGCCGCTATGGGCCTGAAGACGTAGATTTCTTTGCTGAGTGATATTCCATTGTACGTGCGTACCAGAACTTCTTTATCCATTTTTTCCTTTCTTGGATATTTAACTTGTACCGTTGACAAGGTTCTTGTAAACAGAGCCATCCCAAACTTTGGGGTGGCTGTGTGTTTGTGATTTTAATTACCCTAAGCTATAGGACCATATTGGAAGTGACATAGGCTGTGTTGCTTTGTTTCCTACGTGTTTCAGGATACACCATACATTTCTCCAGAGTGGCTGTTGGCAATTTACATCCCGCCCATCAGCATAACAAGGCTCCCTGTTCTCCAAGACCTGTCCTGCCTTTCTGGATTTTACACTTTTTTCAGATGGCCCTTTTGACCGGGGGGCAGTGAGACTTCATTGTAGTGCAGATTTCCTTTACACGCTTGCTTGGTTGGCCAAAAAGTGCGTATGCGTTTTTTCCTGAATATATTCAGGAAAAAACGCATACGCCCTTTTTGGCCAAGTGCATCATTGTCGACATTCTGCCTCTAATCTTATTCTTTAAGTGCAATTCCATTCTACCCCCTGAAATCGTTTTCCTGAAATTCTGCCCCGATTTCAAGTCCTCTTCGAAGACTTACTTCAAAACATTTTTGGACGATAGCTGTCATTCATTACTCTGCAGGTTTGTGAATTACAGTGCCCCTGAGCTCCTTTCTTCAACTCGCTTTCTTGTGAGCTGGCCACAAACCCGAAGGATTGCTTCAGGCCCTAATATAGTTCTGGCATGGCATGCTGAGCCTTTGGTTAATTCCTCTTCCTTGTGGGAAATGAGCGTTAAATTTGCATGTGCAGACACCTTCACATGAGTCGTCATGGTGCCCCTTTGCCCCGGTTATCTCTATGGAGGTTGGAGTTGGAGGGCCTCCTCCCTCAAGATCAGTGTGCCCACGGAGCCAACCCTGCAACTTCAGGGCATGGTTGGGGGTTAGGATCACCACGAGGGTTCCTTTTCCCTTAGGAGGGAGGTGGCCTTTTGGGCTGCTGATTTCCAGGTTATCAGATACTGCCAGTATCTTGGCCAGATGTGGCGGTGGGCCAAGCCCCTTGGTGACCGTAGTTTATCCTACCTGGATCGCATTCTTGCATTGTTCCATTTCAAGTGGTCCCAGGTTTTGCACTAATACTCCAGTGGCGATTCACCGTTCACCAGGAATGTAAAGGTCAAAGGGTTTAGCTAAATTAGGGAGTTCCAGGGCAAGGGTCTGAATTGACTGCTCTTTCCATTCTTGAAAGGCCACTTCTGCATTCTATTCAAAAGGATCATCACCTTTTCCTTTCAGTGTTTCATATAGAGGCCGAGCTAGTAGACTGTAGTTAGGGATCCAGAAGCAGCAAACCCTGGCCTCCCCAGGAACCCCTAAGCTGTCTTCTAGTTTTAGAAATGGGTAAGGCTGTAAATTGTTTCTTCCCTTTCCTGGGATGGGCTTCTCCGACCTTCTGTGAGAATGAAGCCCAGGCAGGTCACCGTAGTCTGTGATATTTGAGCTTTTTCTTGGACAACTTGTATCCTTTATTGGCTTCGTAGTTCAGAGGTCTCCTTAGTAGGGCTGGCGATCAGAATGTCGTCTGCATATTGAAGGAGTGTTTCCTTTTCCAGAGGTAGAACTTTTAGGTCTTTAGCTGAGCTTTCCCCAAAGATGGTGTGGGAATTTTTGAACCCTTGGGGCAACACGGCCCGGAAGTATTGTTTTAGTTGTATGTTGAGTCCTGCCACTCACAAGCCAAAATTTCTTGTGACTCTGGGACTAATAGAATACAAAAGAAGGCATCATTGAAGACTAATACAGAATACCATGTCCTGGTGGTTGGTAGAATGACCAGCAGGGTGTAGGATTTAGGAACTACTGGAGGTATATCCTCGGTGGCTTCACTGACTGTCCTGACATCCTTTACCAGGACTCCAGCAGCCCATGGGGCTCTCGAGGTCAGGCCAATCCCAGGATATGGAGCTCACCTGGGCAGGTACCCCACCCCAGCCCACGGGGCTCTCGTGGTCAGGCCCCTCCCAGGATACAGAGCTACCCTTGCAGGTACCATGGCAGGGCTGGGAACACAGGAACCGTGCATATCGCCCTAATTGCAGAGCACTCCCAGCTCACCTGTCACTCAGATCTGACACAGAGCACCTCAGAGCAGGACTTGAACTAACAAACAGCAGCTCCGACAGGTCTGTGACCCTGGGCATCACTCTGTGTGGCCTCCCTCCACCTGGTGTTCCAGAGACTTCCACTGCACCCGGGGCACCAGGCCTCTGTCTCCACCCACCAGCCACCCCTCCTCTCCCTGAC